>NC_060248.1:130160971-131410971 GCF_921293095.1 Ischnura elegans | reverse complement strand
GGAAGAGTTTTTGCTCGTAGTCGATTGAAAGAAACTGAATTGGTCTCCGTCGGGTACTTGTTGAAAATCCGGAGCGCTCGCTTCCGCATTTTAATTTCATTCGCGCATTCCTGTCCACCACGGCATTGGAAGTTGACGAAGTCTGCCAGAGGTTCTTGGCACGCTCCGCTTTGCAGCCTCGATGATTGCACAAGCCAGCCTACCGACATTTCGATTCGCTTCAAGAGTTTCGTCGTTTTTAAAATTAAAATTGCAAATGGCAAGATCAATTGAAAAGGATAATTCTCCACTGAAACAGTTAAAACGGTTTTTTCCCTCACTGTTATAAAGTAAATATAGGTTCCGGTTGCGAATTGCATGAGATAAAATCCTCCCTCGTGCATTACTCTAAGTCGCCTATGATTAAAAATGGTCTTGGTAATTGATTCACAGGTGCCTCCAGGTTGCGTTCAGTAGGCGGTGCACATTCCGGAAAATAGATGTTGCACAACGTTATCAGTTCCGGTGCATGCACGGTCAGCGCCACCGCCTGAAATGATGCATTTAATTGTACCCGAGAGGTTTAAAGGGCCTCTCGGATAGCAATTGCTATTACACATTGAGCACGCTGGCCGCTGGTGTCGTCAAATCTAAAACCATTAAAATTTCTTAAAATAACAATGTCCGTTGTTTTAAAATGAGTCTCTTTGAGGCAAATGCACAAAGGATTAAAATCACGGATTGAAATGGTTAACTCTTTCCTGTGACTATAACAACCATTACAGTTCCACTGTAAAATAAAACTTATTTGGATGTGTCAAAAGGCGAGGGTCAGAAAACCTTTTTTAAAAGCAGTCGGGTCATATGAAGGGAGAATAACCGCTCTAAGCGGTTCTTTTTCCCTTTTTTCGGGCCTTCATTATCTGTGAGTCGGAGAGATAGTCTTCCTCCACGGCCTCTTCTGAGCATGGAATTCCTACCTAGAAGAGGAGGAAGGCCTAGGCCCAGTTATACCCCGTTTACACCACGATCGAATCGACGTTGATCCGTACGCGCGTAACCTCAAAACGTCGTGTAAACGCGCAGAGTTACCATCGTAGGCCTTAGTACCTAACACTGCCGAACTTACGATGGTTGGCGCTAGTGCGCCGAGAAAAAAGAGTAAGGAAATGAAAATCGATGCTTTCAATTTTTAACCTGCCTTTTTAAGGTTGGAGAAAAAGAAATTGAGGGAGAGAGAGGAAAATTTGTTTCCGACGAGAAGGTGGAGGTGCTACTCGCTCTGTTATCTGATAATGACATTCAAAGAAGGTAAGTTTATTGTACAATATTTGTGGGTATTTAGTGATTTTATTCTTCGTAAACAGAGTAATTCCAATCGCTACTTACTACAAATTGTGTTGAGCACATGGTGTCATTTTTTTAAATACTAATATGAGGTATGGTTCTTGCATGTAGAATGCTTTGATGGCTGTTTGGAAAATCATCACCACCTGTACAAAGTGGGTAGAATTTCACAATTCATGTTAACGTCTTAGGTCATCAAACCGCAAAATGATGAGTGCCTCATTGATATTCTGAATTGATTACGTGTTCATAAATTAGGTATTCAAACGTAAAAGGTTACCGTGAGATCTACCCTTCGTAAAGCGTCTTGGTGAATAGCAAAGCGTAGCAATGTATTTATCTTTCGTGTTCTAATCAAACGCTGAAGTGTATGTTCTTACGCTGTCCAGGAGATGTGCCTACGTGAAAGTAATTACGGTCCTACACTCTCATCTATCATGTGTTTCATCTTTGTCCTTCTTCCTCTTCCTAGTTCTTCGGTGTTTTTGTTATGACTTCTTAGTAGCTGCATAGGGTTTGGAGTTTCTTTCCTTCTTAACTAGTACTGGAACGGAAATCTTCATTCATACGAAATGACTTTTTTTCTCATCCAGTATTATATTCCTCCATTGACTAGCCGAGTAGTTTTGATATCCTAAGGGCTGCATCATTTCTCTTCTTCGGACTTCATTTTTCAGGTAGGTCAAATGCTCCTGAGTCAATAAGTTATTTGTTCCTAAAATCTGAATCCTGTAATTCAGAGTGCCCATCATTCAATATATTTCGGTTCTTTAATTTTGCAGACGTGTAAGATTAGCTTTCTGTAGTTGAAGTATTAAAGGAACATCCCACAACGGAATATCAGAAAGTGTAAGAAGCTAATATCATCAAGTGCTGCACTATTTTCTAGTCATGAGGTGCATAAGCTAACACAAATGAACCCGAAGCACCAAATTTTTACGGACTAGCAAAAATTCATAAAGAAGATTGCCCGATAAGACCTATTGTGTCAAGTGATTGTGCGCCTAATCATTCAATATCCCACAAGATAAACACCCTCTTTAGAAGCTATTCTAAATTTTCCCCTAAGTATGGTGTGAAAAATTCATATGAACTGGCAAACCTGCTCTCACAACAAGTGCTACAACATAAGTGTATATTAGTTTCATTCGACGTAGTTAATCTATTCCCGAGCATCCCAAGAAAGGAAGCTGTGGAATTAGCAGAACTAGCCCTCATCAAGGCAGGGACGCCGGACCCAGTGACTAGTGAAACGTGTGTAAACTGTGTGTTCTGTAGTAAATATCCCCTACTAATAAACATAGAAAAATGGTACCGATACGTAGATGATGTGCTTTGTGTGTGTGGCAAGGTACGTTAAGACAGCTATCAAAATTTCTGACAGTGCTCAATTCTCAGGATAAACACATCAACTTCACCATGAAAACTGAGAAGGAAGGCGTTTTGAATTACTTGGACCTCTCCATACGAATCATAAGTTCGACCTCTCCATCTACAGGAAAGAATGCTATTCCGACACCATCATCCACGAGAGCTCCAAACACCATATTCAACAAAACAACATCAGCCCTAAAATCGCTGATACATAGGTTATGCCACATTCCTATGTCGGAAAGTAGCATGGCGAATGAACTCAGTACCATAAAGGACATTGCTGTCAACAATGGCTACGAAGAAAAATTAGTGGACACCATTTTACGACGAATAAAAACTCAGATGGCAAGACGTCTAATATATAAAACGCATTATTCCCCGGAGGGATCTCCTAAATGGTGCCGGATTCCCTTTCTTGGGAATTTGTCATTAAGAGTGCAAAGACTACTTCCCAAAGAAAAAATAAGGCCAGCCTTTAATAACCGCAGCACATTAAGGAGCATGCTGGGGTCACCGAAGGACAGGGATATACCGGAGGAACGGAGCGGAGTATATATAACTTGGTAACCCATTTGCTGTTTATTCTCTTAAGGACCATGGGGAATGGAGTCATCAGTCCGTTCTCTGTGTTTTTCCATTTGATATCATGGAAGTTCTAAATAACTGGCACAAATCATATTCCATCGTTTGATGAGTAATGCTTCCTTAATATTGCGTTTCAGACAAGTGATCACGGATGATGATGGGGGTGATCCACCTCAGCCGCTCCAGCCAATCCATCAACTACGCCGGGGAAGAGGAAGAGGAGGAGTGAATCGGACATTATAACGTATTTAAGATCTTCACACGAAGATTATATGGTCATGTTGATGGGACAAGAAGAAAGGGAGGAGAGGGCACTGGAGTACCTGAGAATGCTGGTAGAGTTAGTGGTGAGGGGACCTCCCTCCAACTACCATTGTACCACCCTAGGACCCACATTTCCCCTCCTTATCTGAGACCTCCAATTTCCATACCATCTCCTAGCCCCCATTCGCATACTAACCCCCAGCCCCACAGTATCTGCAACAACCGCCAGCCCCACTGTATATGTAACAACCACCAGCCCCCCCATAACAGTTTCATCCCCCATAACAGTTTCATCTCCCATAAACCAATCTTTGTCCTCTATTCGGGGAATTAGAAAATTTTTTGTGTTGAGACAGAAAAGCTTATGAAGATAAATAAATTTTGAAAACAGAATTTTATTGTGTCTCAGTTGCTTCTTAACCCATTTTCCCCAACAGTGCTAGGTTTCCTTCTCCTAATTCGATGAAAATATGTAATTCATATTTTTTGCTTTTGTAGTTCAGTGGTTTGTGAGGCATTGATTTTGTTATTGAAGGTATTTCATTAGGTTTGTTTCTGCAATAACAATTTCCTAAGGTAAGAATGATCGAGTTGCTACAGTTGACAGGCCTCCTAAAAGCAAGTGAGTGAGTTGTAAGGGTTAGGAAATGGTTGAAGGGTGGTCCATTCTTACAGCGGGGTTCGCGAGTGAGGGGAAAGACCCATGAGTTACTTATGAGTGATCACATTATCGCAGTACTATGTGAGAACTTTATACGCACTGGTCACCATCGGTAATGAGCTAGGTACTAATGCAAAATGTAAGTGCTACTGATAATTTACTTCAGCAAAACTCATTTCTGCTCTATTACTCCATTAGTACTTGGGGTAGGGTCTTTGTAACTATGATTGAATCACTTAAAATACAGAGCCTGCTGGTGTGTTTCAGAGCAAGGTTAAAAATTAAGGGCATTAATTGGGCTGTTTTCCTTAAGGTGGGAACAGGGTTGTAAGGAAAGCTTTGTCATGGAGAACAATTACACTGGAGTGATTGGTTGTCCTGAAAAGGACTGGTTTATGAGTTGAGAATGTCACCCTGCCAGAACTTCTCTTCCCTTCCCCGTCAACAAAATTGTCCCACCAACTTCATCTTGGGGTTGTGGAAACATGTTCTCTGCAGCGTTTGCTTCTTCTAGCCAATCCGCCCAGAACACCTCCCTATTTTCCTCACAGATATTGTGTAGGATGCAGCAGGCATTGATGACTTCCGCTAACCTTGCCACGTCCACTTCAGAGGCCTTAAGGAGGACTCGCCATCTACCCTTGAGGCGCCCGAAAGCATTCTCCACTACCATCCGGACCCTAGTGTGTCTGTAAGAGGGTATAATAAATGAAAATTCAGTGGATAACATGACTATGACTTCATCATGGGTATTAAACAGGATAACCACCGGTAATTGAAATGCTCTTCGTGGGGTCCATTTGGCCTCGGGAAAGGCTTCATCATATTGGCTCCCAGGGGTAAGGCCCCGTCACCAATTAAATGGTAAGCCGCCATTAGTAATGAGATCCCACAAGGCACTGGCCCGCAGCACACCAGCGTCATGGACCCTTCCCGGATAACCACTATTGCAGTAAATGAACCTGCAGAGGATAAGATGTTTTTGAATATATTTGTATGAGGTCAGCGTGAACTATATAAAATTATTTTTAGCCATAAATGACTGCTTACCTATATTGACTGTCCACCACCACCAAAAGGATGACGGAGTGCCAACCTTTGTTATTGTAGTAATCAGCTCCTCCGTCGATTGGGGTCTTCATAGGTATATGGCACCCGTCAATGGCACCGATGGTTCCCGGGAAGTTCCACCGGGTGCGGAAGCAGTTCTCCTTGGCGTCCATTTCCTCCCCCGTCGAGGGGAACACTACAGATTCCATAAAATACCTGTCAAGTACAGCTCTACAGAAGTCCCTTAAAATTACGTGGACAGTGGCTTACCCCACGCCGAAAGCAAGGCCTACCAGTCCATAATCAGCCCAAGATTTTAAATAGAAGAGGGCTACAGCGACCCTCTTCGCCACTGGTAGGGCAGGCCTCATTGCCGTATCCTGTCGACCGATGAACGGTGCCAGTTCTCGGCATCGCATGTCCAAGATGTCCCTAGAGACACGAAATGTATGGAGAAACCTATCTCCCGGCCAAGCAGGGACGTCTCTCTCTCATACCGCTTGGGCTCGAATATTAACCCAAGCTCTTCTCAGGGCTCTACGTCGCCTAAAATTCACTGCAATTAACCGCTCCAGGCGAGCAATTTCCCTTTGCATATTTTGTCGCTGGTTCCGTATCATACGATACCTTTGGTAAGCAGCTATAGCCGCCATTACGTTACCGAAGTCCATGGCGGTTTCGACATAACAAAACTAAAATGAAAACTAAAAAAAAAATTTGTACATCAATGGAAGATCATTCACAAATATTCATCACAGGCGTACTTCCTTTAACATATTATTATACGTATATATACACAAAAGCAGTTTTACTACATGAAATCGTTAATATCATTCACCTACTTTACTTTTCAGGGTTATATTTACCTTCACGCAGCACGCAGTCAGTTGTTTAATGAAAATTTCCGCAACGAGGGCAGCACCGAGTTACGATGGTAACTTTTAGACGTGTAAAAGTGCCGTAGACGTCGATACGATCGTAGTGTAAACGGGGTATTAGAAGGGCCCGGACAACTACCATTGTGTGCTGGCTTTAAAGCCTTATCCGGCTTGGCTCGTGTTTCAGAACGCTTTTGTTGTTTATCTCATCAGATTCTTTTCGAATCGGCTCTATTTCGTGGGTAATGGGGGTTTTGGTCACAGCAGCTCTACGACTTGGAAAAAGTTGGAGCTATCAGTCTCCTATATTTCTTCCTTGATAATAGATATAATACTACCTTCAGAAGAGCTTCGCAAGAACTCAATCAGTTATTTTTTAAAGAAAAACTTCTAGTTTGAGTGCTGAAATATCTCCACGAATAGCCAAAGATGGAACTATCTGGTCCTTCACTCCTTCAAGGACCCCTAATTTTCGTAGTTCATGGGAAGCAGCATTACGGAATTTAACACATCATTTGAAGAGAGCTTTATGAGCCGCAAAGGTTACGCATGAAAAACTGCAACCCCCGATTTCACAAATCGAAGCTTGTCTCTATTGGCATTAAAATAAATCGAAAACATTGCGCGATAGGAAATAGCATCACAGAGGAAGTGGTAAATGGGGTTATTTTCTAAGGGGCATAAATTTCTTGCATTAATCTTAGAGAAGTGGATTAATGCAGGAGGAATAGTATTACGCACATTATTGGGAAGTTTGGATGCCTGGGATTTCTATATGATTAATGGGCGTTCAGGACAGTTAGAAGAGGAAAGGGGAAATGCTGGGGCCAAAGTGGAAGGCCACTTAAGGGAGTGCCGCATATGTAAATTTTCAACAGAGCTTAGGACGTTGAACTCTTGAAAAATTAACTAAAAAATCTAACAATGGAGAGCGAGGAAGTGAAGGAGATGAAACGTGTCACATTTGCTGACAGCTTGAAAGTGTCTCCGATCGAACAGGTTTTGTCTATGAAAAAAACCTAGAGTGGATGTAAACGACAAGCAGCATCTTGAGCTATCACAGGTATTGAATACTGCGAAATCGTATTATGGTAAAAGAAAGAGATGAAGAGTTGTGCCGTCATCAACGGATTCCAAGGGAAGGTCATCAACCAGCTGATTGGAGTCCTACCAGTGGAGAGGCTTAGCACTAGAACCGCGGAGGGAGTCAAATTGACCCCTTATGATTTTCAACATGTATATTTCACACTTAATTTGTTTTCACAAACCTGACATTTTCTGACTTTTAATGAATTGTAGAAAGGCGTATTAGTGCGTGATTCCGACGCTTTAGGACTATTTTTGTGAACACTAGACAACAATATACCTAGAACCGCGGTAGGGGTCATTTTGACCCCTGCTCTGTTGTCGTTCCCGAACTTAATATTTCCGCAGCAGAAATTCACCGCAAGCGTAATTTTCGAAGGTCGAATGTTTGGGAATGGCATGGACGTGGTCCCCAAACACAGCCTCCCGTGGACCAAGTCTCGTCCACAGTTCCTGCTCGAGGGACTCGGGGTCGCCGTGGAACTGCCCAGGGCCTCTGCCGTGGTGCTCGGGGCCATATAGGACGTGAGGGTGGCGATGCTGTAGTCGCTCCTGCTGAAGACGACGAGCCGCTTGAGTCTGCTGCTGCCGCTCCTCGTGGCCAGGTACGAGGACGAGGTGGTTCTCGCCGGGGGCGTGCTAGTCTTCAATCTTCTTCTTCACTGCATGCACTTCAGGTTGGTGACAAAGTATCTGGAACAGATGGAACAAAATGGACAGTAACAGACAATGGCCCCGGAAATGTTGGGCGGAGGGACGCTCACAATGTGTTTCGTGAAGCTCATGGACCCTCTGCGTTCGCAAAGCGTCACCTTCATGAGGGTGTTGTTCAGCATGGGATTTGGTGATAACTCCAACTATGCTGAAGCACATGAAGATGTACACGGAAAATCGGGCTCATGAAGAAAGTGGGGACAAGGACTGGTCGGTATCTATGGATGAACTGGAAGCTTTCATTGCAATTTTGTATGCACGTGATTGGTACGGAGCAATGAACTTGGAGCTTGATTTTTGTGGTTCAAAGAATGGGGCCCACCCTTCTTCTCACAAACAATGAGTCGCGATCGTTTCCGCTAAACAATGCGGTACTTGAGGCTTGATTTGAGAACGGAGAGAAGTCAACGGCTGCGTACTGACAAATTTGCACTTTGCTCTGACCTTTGGGTTTCTTTTATCGTGAACTGCAACTCATTGTACAAACCAGGGCCTGAACTCACGGTTGACGAGCAGCTTTTTCCGTCAAAGGCAAGATGCCCTTTTACACAATATATGCCCAACAAGCCTGACAAATTCGGCAAAAAATTCTGGATGCTCTGCGATGCTAAAACTAAATTTATGTGTAATGCCATGCCTTACCTAGGTAAATCAGACGAGCGGGCACCAGATGTACACTTAGGTGAGCATGTCGTTCTGAAGTTGTCTGAATCATACATGAAAAAGGAAGAAATATCACTACTGATACTTATTTTACTAATGTGAAACTTGCAAGGGCCCTATAAGCCCTGCAAACAAGCTTAGTGGGTACTGTAAATAAGAAGAGAAGGGAAATACCTCATGAGGTAAAAGCAGCCAAAGGACATCGGTATTCCACAGTTTTTTTGAAAAACAATGACGCCTCTCTGACAGTTTATCAGGGTAAAAGGGAGAAAAATGTGATTGTACTAAGCACTATGCATCCCAATATCACAGTGGGGGGAACTGAGAAAAGACATCCTGAAACTATTGAGGTTTATAATAAACATAAAGCTGTTGCTGACTCTGTTGATCAAATGGCTAGGATTTACTCTGTTCGTGCTGCCACGCGACGCTGGCCAGTACATGTTTTTACAACGTATTGGATATTGCTGCTATCAAGGCTTACATTCTCTTCTCAGAATGTGCGGAGAAAAGATTTCACGTCACGAGTTTCTCAGATAGCTGACTGAGGAGAGTAGTAGGGGGGTCACTTGAGCCAGATTTCCCCCCCTCCCCTCCCTTCCCCCACCCACTCTGACGTGGGGTTACTTGGGCCTGAGTTTCCCCCACCCTCCCCCTCCATTCCCCCACCCCCTCAGTACGTGGGGTTACTTGGGCCTGAGTTTCCGTCTTAGGAAGGGTGTCCCCTTCAAGCCGTGATGGCTTCTCCCGCCCCCGTCGTTAGGGTGACCGAGGTGGTCACAGCCCAGCCCGAGCCTCCGCGGACAATCCTCCCCCACCACTGTTAATGACTTGGGTTTTTTGTGGGAGATATTCACCCCGCCCCTTTTCTTTAGGGCCGATTCCTTTTCTATGGCGAGGCATGGGCGAGTGCATATGTCAAGAAAGACGATGTTTGATTTACCTTAACCTGTGTGGAGTCCTGGCCTTGAATAAAATTTCTGTCCTCCTCCCCCTAGCATTGAGCATACGGAGATTTGAGGACTGGCTTCCCCCAAACCCAATATCCGAGACATTCGCGAAACCAAGTCAGAGGCATGCGTCCGCCCTACCGTCTACGCGTTTAAGGAAAGGATAGAATATGGGTCAAAGGATCGAAAGGGAGAAGGTGGAATTTGGGTCAATACCGTTTTCAATAAAAATTCAGTTATAATATAAACAGATACACATGTGTGTACTGTGAATTTATTTGCGTCATAACATATACAACAATACATAAAGAATTTTTCATGAAAACACGGTAAATATTCAATCAAGGATCATAAAATTTCACAAGTGCGTATGGTTTGAAAAAATTTAAATACATTTACGAAATAAAAACATGATATATAAATAACATTTAAAGTCAACAAAATATTTAAGTACAAATACAAAGGAATTTGTGAAAGAAATTTAGAAATAATTGACATGAAAACGGTAATTGCTCATAATCTGTCACGTGATAACAGTTGAATTTTAAAAACGATACAAACTTTGATGTGGATATTTTCCAAGAAATTAAATTTTGACATAAATATTTTACATAAAATTGCTGAATGAATTGAAACTTAATACAGGACTTAATTCATTTTCATATCATTTGATTGTCTTTTTGAAACTTCCTCGTAAAGGAAATCCCTCCCGACATGTGTCCTCAGCACTGCACTTATTTCCTCGGAAAGAGCTTGAACATTTAATAAGGGTGGTGCACTACCATTCTCGCCAGTACTTACTCGTGCACTTGAAACATGTTCCCGTGAAATGTTTTCTTGAAGTTCACCATCTTCGCTTTCTCCAACTTCTCGATTTACTGAAGTTAAATAAAGTTTCAAGAGTTTGTGAGCATAAGAGGACCACGCACTTCGCTCTTCCCAACGTAGTCGCACACATTCTGCACAGTCCAATAAACCGTACCATGAAGATTTAGCTAGGTAAACACAGATACGATCATCGGTGGGATTGGCTTCCTGCAGAACGACGGATTTTGTTCCAAATATTGTCTTGAATTTTAGAACACACTTTCCAGCGTAAATATTATGTGGCACTATGTCGTTAAAGAAATACGAGGCGATAACACTTTCACATCTTAACAGTTCACATAGGTCACCATAGTCCAGTTTTACACCGATCCCACCAACTTTGCCAATGGTGATGAATGGGAAACAATAATTTCTTATGTCCAATCCCACAGTCACTCTTTTCGTGTCACTATAGTTCAACTTGTAGCCACATTCAAGAATCGCAAGATGTCGAGGGCGTTGAATTTGTGTTATTTCTGTTTCCGGTGAACCTTCCTCTTCCTCTATTGCTGTGATCTCCGGACTGGTGGACGGTTTATAAGCTGGACGGCTGTATTTACCGCTGGCTGGTGGACGCGGAGAGTACGGCCGGGGCGAGCGCTTGTCACCCCTGGGAGGTCCTCTCTTGATAGGCCTCCTTGGTGTGCGAAAAGATTCTCCATCAGATGCCATGGCTTTTCAATCAGTGACTGTGACACCGCTGATAGTTTAGGGGTTATATACTCCTTCCTGCTCTGGAGGGGATGTAGCGGGATGGTGGAAGGGGGGAAACAAAATGGAGGATAGATAGATTTTTCAATGGGTAATTTAGTTGTGACGTCTATTTTTGCCCTGCCTACTTGAAGATTAATTAATTCACTTTTTGCAACGCAATTTTTGCAATACTTTCCGAAAAGGGCATTGTAAATCTTTATTACTAATCTATCATTCGTTTCCGAATCGTTAGAACTGAATTTACGTAAAAATTGAGACAGTGAGTAACCTTTACATCGATAAACTAGGAATACGGATGCAAAATTGCCACAAGTTGAGGATGTCCACCCTTGAATTTTTTTATTGTTGCTGCGCCATGATTTACACTCTCTGTCTAGGAAAATAATGTGTCCCTTAACGAGCGGCGGCATTCCGTAACTGTCAAAGAATTCTCCTTTCCCATTTTTATCGACAAAGATTCCGACCCAATGTGTTCCAGGCCTCCTCGCAGGATCTGTGTTGACAATTAGTGCGGTAGGGTGGCAACAATTTTTTGGCAGTTTGTCCGCTGCAAAAACTCCCTTGAAGAAAGGGCGAGTATCTTTATGACTCCTGAGCGCGCTCATGAGTCAAAAACTGTCCATCTCCGACAACTTGGCTGTTTTCACTATGGGAATTCCACCTTACCTCATGTCTTTTTCTGTAAGGAAGCTCGTAGCTTACAGGCTTCCTAACTAGGGGGCAATATGAGTTCCAGCGGTAATGCTCCTTATCTGGCCTATCCCATGGATCCCACGATCCAATAGCCAGACCACATACGCAACAGATCACCACATCACGTTCGCCAGAATAAAAAAATCCGGCCTCCGCTAATAGTCTAGTGCTAATAGAAAACTTTAGAGAGACTCCTGTGTAAGAGTTTAGACGGTAGTTGGGTGATGTTAGCTTATCCCTTCCGTTCTTCAAGAACCAATTAAATAAATTGTAACAATTTTTCGTTGCACATTCAAAACCATTTTTCTTATGATACTCAACACTGCACACATTACGGGAAGCTTTACATTTTAACTTCCTCAGTGATGGGCACCCTAAAATATCCAAGTCCAGCACCGTGGTGTACTTTAAAATTTTCTGAATCAATGCGCACTTTTCTCGCCCTTTCGAAAAAACAAACGTACACATTGATAGACGCTCGTGGATGATATACTTGAGATCCGCGTAGTCCAACTCTCCATCGCACCATCGGAGTCCGTGGAAGTAGTCGCGAAGCCACCGATCTTGCCTCACATCTTCACTGGATCGTTCACTCTCCGGATAGGGCGGTTTAAGTAGTAGTAGATTTGAGATAAAGGGTGCGTCGACGGCAAGGTCATTTTGCACCACTACTCAATCGTTTGATTCAAGGCTCATTATAAATGGATCTTTACTACGCAATTTTTAACATAAAATAGAGGGAAGCTTTTAAATTTTGTTGAAAAGACGTATTTCCTTGAGAAACAAAATTGTACTACTTAGATTGGTGGGGTGGTCTCCTAGAATAGATTCTAGGTCCCCATCCAGATTGAACCGTGTCCGCGCATCACGGTATTTGTCGCACTCTGTCAAGATATGTCGGATACTTAAAGGGCACCTACACTCGTCACATTGAGGAGCTTGCTTCTCTTCGGTAAAAAGAAAGGCATGAGTCAGAGGGCAGTGCCCTATCCTCAAACGAGTGATAACTACTTCCTCCCTTCGATTGATCCTGGTAGAAGAAGGCCAAGCTGACGTTGTATGTTTGATGCTTCGCAGTTTATTGTTATTCAAAGTCCTCCACGACTCCCTCCACTGTTCAAGTACAAAATTTTTTTTAGTGACCCTCTTAGGTCTTCGTACGGAACTAGCGTTGATTTAATCTCTTCGTTAGTAAGAGCTTCCTTGGCCAACAAATCTGCTTTTTCGTTTCCACGTATCCCCGCATGTCCCGGAACCCAAAGAAAGCAAACACTTATTCCCTTGTTCATGAGAGTCCGCAGCGTGGCATGAATGTGTTGAACAACTGGATGCATGGGTAAGAAGCCAGAAATGGATTGTAAGGAGCTACGGGAGTCGGTGCATATGACAAACGAGCCATTTTCGTCACTCAAGGCTTCCAAAGCCATTTTAATTGCGAAGAGTTCCGCCGCATAAATGCTGCACAGCGGATGCAGCTTCGCCTTAATGGCTCCATGTAGAGGAGAGAACGCTGCACATGCACAGGCAGAGTTACATTTCGATCCGTCCGTGTAAATGGGGATTAAATTGGAGTGGTTCCACCGAAACTTAAAATACTCACGTTAGTATTCCAAGGGAGTAGTGGAGGATTTTGGCCGAGATAGTAAAGACATATGAACTGTAGGAGTGGGAGTCAACCAAGGTGCGTAAGTTGAGTACGCAACAGGGTACATTCGAGGCCACCGTATCTGTAATAATCCTGATGCCTTAAATAATTTTCTTCACAACCTTCACCGTTCCCTCCTCCAGAGAGGCTACCCAGAGTGCCTCCTACGTAAAAAAAATTCTCAAACACAAATGCCCCCCAGAACCGTGCAATAGAAACAAACCACGAGACCTTTCCCTCTGCACCACTTACTTTCCTGGAATACAATCCCTGCAATCTATCCTTAAAGACCTCTTCCCTATTCTAAAAAACAATAAGTCGACGGCCAATCTTTTCGCCAAACCCCCTACTGTCACATTCAGACGACCTGCAAACCTTTTAAATTTATTCCGTTCTAATAACCCCTTACAGAAGTCACCCACTACTCCCATTAGCACACCTTCGCCCTGCGGTCGTCCTAGATGTAAGACCTGCCCAATTTTTACCCCTCCTTCTATCCCCAGTCATCTCGTCTCCTACCTACCACCACCTCCTGCGGCCTCCTGTACCTCAAAAAATGTAGTTTACCTTATTCAATGCAAGCACTGTCCCTCCTTTTATATAGGCAAATCCTCAACTCCCCTTAACCTTAGAATTAATAACCACAGAGCATCATGCTCTTCCTCTGACTTTGCATCCTTCCCAGTGGCGAAACATGCGGCCACTCATCAGCGTCAATTCAATGATTGCTACAATGTTTCAGTTTTAGCCTCCCTTCCCCCCACAGACCACCCACTCAAACTTAATTCTATTGAATTAAGCTACATTTGGCTATTCAAAGCATTTCTTCCTCCCGGCTTAAACATCCACCGCTAATCCCTTAATTGCCTCAACCCACTTCTTTTCCCCCCCTCTTTGGACCCTACCTCCCCTCTATTTCCCCTTCCCTCAGCTATCCTTTACCCTCTACCTACAGTCTTTTACCTAACTCCGAGGAAGGTGGTAATGCCACCGAAAATTTAGTTATTTAGTGAGTGTGAGTTTCTATTCTTTATTGTGTGTTCTGATACTGCCCATCCTAGGGTTTTTTATGATATATATATTGTAACCCCACCGCGCGGGGCACATTCGGGGGAAGGGGAGATTGGAGGGCAAAAGGGGAGGTCAGAGGTGTAGCGGGGATATTCCGTGCACCTGGGGCGAGGGAATGGGATTTTGGGAAAGGGTAGGAGGGGAAGTTTAGGGGTGATGAGACCTGAGACAGGAGCGTTCGGATAAAGAAAGCCGTTCGACTGCGTAGTTCGCTCAACATAAATTTAATGAGTTTAAATATGATCATTTACAAATACAAGCAAATCAGTGGCAAAAGTAACAATTAACTTCTTCTCCTTGAATTCAATGAAATACCACGCATAATTCACTATGCTGCACAACAGAAAAATTTCAGTCCTTAACCTAAACCCAAAAAAAAATCACGCTACACGTTTTCACATTCATAGCCCATACAAAACCCACAAGAAAAGGGGACCAATAAATAAAAAACAAAAAGAAACGGGGGAATGGAAATATGAAACAACGAAATAGATATTGCACTGAAATTCACACGGTAATGGGGGAAGTACTGTCCTCTTCTCTATTTGTGCGGGCGGGAAATTTTACAAACGTTTTTAATGAATTCTCTTCTTGACTCGGTGAAGTGGGAATTTTCTTCTGTTCCTTGAGGGGGGGGGGGAAGGAATGGGATTTCGTGGCTTTTTCTCTTACAGTTTGTTGAATTTCCGGGGCTCTCGATCTGCTGATCGTGGCGATTCCGTTCCGCGGCGTAGACTGCTCTGTGTCAACTCCGGCAGGTTCACGAGTGGGAGATGGCCTCTCTGCGACAGTTGGGAGATCCTTTCATCAGCACCACGAGTCTACCTTGCAACTCCTACTCGTATTGGGCACCCTCTCTCTCTCTCTCTCTCTCTCTCGGGATCTCTCCACCAACTTTTTTCTCTGCCTCCCCAAACTCCGCCTACTCTTGGGAGCTTTTTTTGTTGCTTGGAATCGCCAAAAAAGAAAATCATCTAAACTCTTTTTCCTCCGGTGCACCACGTTATATAGCCAATGAGGGGAGGAAACACCAGGGAGGGAGGGGTCAGGGGAAACAAAGGATGATGCACTTGGGGCTGGACGGTCACTTCACCAAGGACACGAGGGGGGGGGGGGAAACCACGCTCTTCTTCGTCTTAAGAGTTCGTCTTGCACACTTAGGAGGGGGGGGGGGAAAGCATTACACATTGTGGGGAGGAAAATAGGGAAACATCAAATGGGGACTCAATGATTCATGACACTCACGCACACATTCACACGGACACATATCAAAAGAAAAAAAAAACCTCGCACTCCCGTCTCATGCGCCACTATGTAAGCGGGCAGAATGCACCGGTTACAATATATATATATAATATATATATATATTGTAACCGGTGCATATATATATATATGTATATATAATATATATATATATATGTATATAATATATATATATGTATATAATATATATATATATATATATATATACACACTACTTCATTCATTCACACGACGCCTTAAGCGCAAATATGCACATAAATTCACAGGTAAGGAAAGAAAGGGATAGGAACATGGAATAGAAAAAGGACGAGGACAACGGTGCTGTGGTAGATGGAAAAAGCCAGAAATCAGAGGGTAAAAATGCGGCCTGACTGGGACTCGAACCCAGAACCTCCTGGTTGCCGGCCAGGTGCTCTACCAGTTGCGCTACCAGGACGCATAGATTTACCATGATTTCGATATATACATATGCAGGGTTCCCACTCAACCGTGAAAACGTTAAAACCGTGAATTAGCCGTGAATTTCCTCTACCGTGAAAAAACCGGGAAATAGCCGTGAATTTCGTCTTAAAACCTTAAAAATCTCTCAATCTTGATAATAATACCTTCCCAGAAATTTTCATCTTCGTTCGTAGCTAGCGCACTTCTATTCATTGTGGCGAGCATCGTCGCATGCGGTCGCATGGGTCAGAAAAGCGTGGGAACGAATGTTGCCTGAAGAAAAAAACATCTTTCCCCAGCGCAGACCTTTTCTCTCCCCCTCCTAAAATATGACACCACTTCTCATCAGCTTGTTTACTTTCCTCAAATGGCTTGGTTTCCCCTCCCTCGGTCACTGCTTAGTCCCCCTTCCACCCAATTAGCCTTCCCACTGGCTGCAGCGACCACTTTCGAAACTAAATCTAGATGGCCATTGTGTCGAAAAATTTGAACGTTTAATCAACACCCTCAATCCTATGACTGGAAGACCGCTAGCCTTGACAACCTGCCATGCGCTGTGGACACTACGCTCCCTGCGTTTGAACCGGGTGACAGCGAGCTTTCGGCGTGACGTTACTAATTCTCGCGCATTGCGGCCCTGAAAACGAGAGAAGATTTCCGCTTATGGCAACACAGCATTACACGATTGTGGCATGCGTCGACCTGGAACTTGCCAGTTTAACGTCGCAACCGGAAAGTTTGTGTGGAGTTATTTACTGTCGGTGGTGATCCAGTTCCTCCGCTTCGTGCTATCTAAGGTAATGCTGTTTGTTTGTGTCGTTAAAGCCTCAATGCCGTCGCGATATAAACTGCTACATAGTCTCACGAATACAAGGATCAAGAACTTTGCTATTTCCTTGATCCTTGTATTCGTGATATTATGGATTTCCACCAAGTTACGCCCTCTACGATTAATTATGCTACATAGTCGTTCTATTTTTCCCAGAGCAACGGTAAGAAGGGAACATGATTTGCCTCTGATTAGAGAGATCGATTCAGTTTTGGTTTCAGAGTATTACAATAGCAGAGAAAAGAAGTCAATACACTGCCGCTTTCAAAAGAAAGTTATACGGTGGAACCTCGATCTATCGTTCCTGCATTGATCGTTCGCTGTTTCTGGTCCCAAATAAAGTTCCTTATAGACAATTTAATTTTTTTCCGCATCTATCGTTCCCCGAAGTATCGTTTCTCGCATTGATCGTTTGAAGATCGCGGTTCCGACGCAGAATTTTCCCGCATCCATCGTTTGACGAAAATGAGACGAAATAAATACAATGTGTCATTTATGGCTAATAACGACAAGCACGTAGTTGGAATCCTCTCCAAGAGATGGAACTACCATTGGGAGAAGCTCAGTGCCGTGGGAAAGTAACATTATCGTATTTCCCAAGAACCTTTATCCCCCTCCATTCACCATTCGCCTCCCCCTTCTGACGCTTTCCTCTTCTTCAAAATAAAAACAGGTCCCAGCTCGCGCAGGGATTGTATAACGAAGACCTTAGCTTCGAAAAAAATATCGAGTTACACGAGAAAAATAGAAACGTGTTTCGCGCTCCCCCCTCTTCTCACCAACTGACCTTTTTCAGCCTAACTGCTTCGAAGTTCCCAGTTTATGGAGGTCAACTGCTGCATGTATCACCTATTAGCCCAAAAGGTATCTAACAATGATATTCAGTAATTGCTATTATGCTTTTATTAGATTGAAATGATAGTAATTTGCACGTTAAAAAAAAACGAGAGCACACATGACGTATTTTAAGCAAGGAAATAGATGGAAAATACGATGGTGATTTTTGGCGAAACGCGATATCCTCGTAGCTGAGCTTACGGCAGTTAATTCGGCATTTTGTTCCGAAAACATGATACCAGGTTGTTATCAGTTATCAATTTACGAGCCATACTACTACTAGTAGTCTCACTTGTCAGAGTTACTGACGAAGGGATATCTTCTCAGGATTTTTGTTTCTCCCTACTAACAATCCGAATTCATCTGATCATCTGGCGCTATGCTAATTAGAAAAGAATGGGCATCTTTAGGGTGAAAAATTTCATGGCGCAGTCGTATGGTCACGCTTCGCCCTCTGCAGTGTGCTCTGCGAACCCCCGTACGCGATAGCATCAGTTCCGAACTTCACCTTGTACGAGTGGTTCCCTACTTTCCGGGGTGTCTGGACTTCGAACCACCGAGTGTTTTCCATGTGGGTTTAATAAAGTAAGGTTTCATTTTCACTAGTTTCATTTTAGTCGTCTTCCGACCATGGCCCCTCCGAAGAAACTATTGAGAACTTTAAGAGATGGACTGAAAATAATTGAACATGAAGAAAAGAATCCGGGCTAGATGCGCGTGAATATTGCAGAGCGCCTTGGGTTGTCCGCTAGCACATGACGGTAGGGGTGGGGGTAGAGTGAGAGAACAAGTTGAGATATGAAGGCGAAGATCCAGGTGGGCGTGCCGCTGACGATTAACGCAACATTGTTCACGCTTTAATACTACCTCAATTATATTAAAAATATATTCATTAGACAGGAACAATAAGACAGTAATAGACTTATAGATTTTTGGCCTTCGTGATCCATCTCACAACCAGTCACTGCACCGGCGAATGCGGTTGTTTTAGGCACAACATGCACATTGCTCTCGTGAATAGGTGTACTGGAAATGGTGTTTGATGGATAAGAATTTTTACATCTGACTGAAAGCCATAATAGCAGTGTAAATGCCGAGTGGAGAGCAAACATTCAGAATTTTGAAAGAGATATGGGTCGAATCAACAATATGACGTATGTGTCTTGATAAAGTACTACTACTCCTCTCATTATCTAAAATATTGTTTTGAAACCTTTAATGAATTTTTTAATTACTCTCCAAAATCCTGCGTTTCCTGGGACATAGGCAATCTAGCAAAACAAATTAAGCATTGATCGTTTTTCCGCATTCATTTTATAATCGTATCGTTATTAATAAAGAAAAATTGTCCCCTAGTGGAGTTCCTAAAAAGGAGGGAAGTCTTAGAATCGTGTTCGTCTTAGATTCGTGCTAATACGGTGTATGAATTTGTTTTTCGATTTATTATGTTCTATTAACAATTTTCATAAAATATTTTCCGCTGAATAAGAAAGAATCAATTTATTATATTTTATAAACAATTTAAATAAAATATTTTCCGTTAAATAAGAAATATTGGGGTGGGGGAAATTCGGTTACTGTGCAGTAATAACAACGTGCGCAAAAAACAATCTCTCATTGTCAGCGAGGAATTAAAAAAAGGACCTCGAGTGTCCGGACAGAAGAAGGTCCGAAAGGTATTCGGCGTCCGGGCAAGAGCGCGGTTGGGCTGGTCCTTTAGTCGGCCCTGAATTTTGGAAACGATAGATCACGTCATAACAGATATCACTTTTCATTGCGGCGTTAACATTCACGGCGTTTTTCGCGTAGGTTAATTTTCTGTTGATATACGGCCAGCGATTTTCTTATTGTTGGCTTATTAACGAACCGTGAATTTAGCAAAATTGAGACCGTGAAAACCTTAAAAAAACCGTGAAAACGTGAAAAATAACCGTGAAAACCTGGAAAAAGGCGTGAATTTCATTGTTCAGGTAGAGTGGGAACCCTGGTAGGCGGGGGAGGAAGGGGAGAGTGGTCAGGGTTGTGAGGGAAACTTAGAGGGGGGAGGGGGGTATGGTTGAGAAAACACATTGAGAATGGGGGAATTCAAAGAATACAATTGTTCGTTCACTAACATTACCGACGGAGAATTTTGGCTTCGAAGAATTTCTAGCTGCTCCAAGGCGTCGAGTCTGGCGCCGTTGCTGACTTTGTGGAGAGTTTTTGGATCCAAATTACATTCATGACCACATTCTAGGAGATGTCTGGCAAAGCCATGCCTCATGACTACTATATAAGTGGAACCTGTTGTACCAAAAGTGCCTGATGATGATACCATGTATTGAAACCGGTCGCAGAAATAATTAAATTGTGGGACCTGCCATTGTCTTCCTTTTTGTGAAATCTATCCTTTAGGAGCCGAGGAAGATGAAGGATGGTTAAAGAAGCGACTGACGATACGGGCCTAAATCTAGATGGCCTTTGTGTCGAAAAAATTTGAACGTTTATTCAACACCCTCAATCCTGTGATTGGAAGACCGCTAGCCTTGACAACCTGCTATGCGCTGTCGACACTACGCTCCCTGCGTTTGAACCGGGCGACAGGGAGCTTTCGGCGCGACGTTACTAATTCTCGCGCCTGTCGGCCTTTAAGCCCCTGAAAACGAGAGAAGATTTCCGCTTATGGCAACACAGCATTACACGATTTTCGCATGCGTCGACCTGGGACTTGCCAGTTTTACGTCGCAACCGGAAAGTTTGTGTGGAGTTATTGACTGTCGGTGGTAATCCTCAGCTTTGTGCTATCTAAGGTTATGCTGTTTGTTTGTGTCGTTAAAGCCTCAATGCCGTCGCGATATAAACTGCTACAAAGTCGTTCCATTTTTCCCAGAGCAACGGTAAGAAGGGAACATGATTTTCCTCTGATTAAAGAGATCGATTCAGTTTTGGTGTGAGAGTATTACGATAGCAGAGATAAGAAGTCAATACCCTGCCGCTTTCAAAAGAAAGTTATACGATGGAACCTGGATCTATCGTTCCCACATTGATCGTTCGCTGTTTTTGGTCCCAAATAAAGTTCCTTCTAGACAATGTATTTTTTTCCCGCATCTATCGTTCCCCGAAGTATCGTTTCTCGCATTGATCGTTTGAAGATCGCGGTTCCGACGCATAATTTTCCCGCATCCAACGTTTGACGAAAATGAGACGAAATAAATACAATGTGTCATTTATGGCTAATAACGACAAGCACATAGTCGGAATCTTCCCCAAGAGATGGAACTACCAATAGGAGAAGCTCAGTGCCGTGGGAAAGTAACATTAGCGCATTTCCCAAGAACCTTTATCCCCCTCCATTCAGCATTCGCCTCCCCCTTCTGACGATTTCCTCTTATTCAAAATAACAAAAGGTCCCAGTTCGCGCAGGGATCGTACTAAGAAGACCTTAGCTTCGAAAAAATATCGAGTTACACGAGAAAAATAGAAACGTGTTTCGCGCTCCCCCCTCTTCTCACCCACTGAACTTTTTCAGCCGAACTCCTTCAAAGTTCCCAGTTCATGGAGGTCAACTGCTGCATGAGTCACCTATTAGCCCAAAAAGTATCTAACAATGATATTCAGCAATTGCTATTATGCTTTTATTAGATGGAAATGTTACCAATTTGCGCGTAATTAAAAAAACGAGACCAAACACGACGTATTTTAAGCAAGGAAATAGATGAAAAAATACGATGGTGATTTATGGCGAAACGCGATATCGTCGTAGCTGAGTTTCTCGGCAGTTAAATCGGCATTTTGTACCGAAAACATGATATCAGGTTGTTATCAGTTATCAATTTACGAGCGATACTATAAGTCTCACTTGTCAGAGTGAATGACGAAGAGATATCTTCTCAGGATTTTTGTTTCTCCCTACTAACAATCCGAATTCATCTGCTCATTTGGCGCTACGCTAATTAGAAAAGAATGGGTATCTTTAGGGTGAAAAATTTCATGGCGCAGTCATATAGTCACGCTTCGCCCTCTGCAGTATGCTCTGCGTACCCCCGTACACGATAGCATCAGTTCCGAACTTCACTTCGTACGAGTGGTTCCCTACTTTCCAGGGTGGCTGGACTTCGAACCACCGAGTGTTTTCCATGTGGGTTTAATAAAGTAAGGTTTCATTTTCACTAGTTTCATTTTAGTCGTCTTCCGACCATGGCCCCTCCGAAGAAACTATTGAGAACTTTAAGAGATGGACTGAAAATAATTGAACATGAAGAAAAGAATCCGGGCTAGATGCGCGTGAATATTGCAGAGCGCCTTGGGTTGTCCGCTAGCACATGACGGTAGGGGTGGGGGTAGAGTGAGAGAACAAGTTGAGATATGAAGGCGAAGATCCAGGTGGGCGTGCCGCTGACGATTAACGCAACATTGTTCACGCTTTAATACTACCTCAATTATATTAAAAATATATTCATTAGACAGGAACAATTAGACAGTAATAGACTTATAGATTTTTGGCCTTCGTGATCCATCTTACAACCAGTCACTGCGCCGGCGAATGCGGTTGTGTTAGGCACAACATGCACATTGCTCTCGTGAATACGTGTACTGGAAATGGTGTCTGATGGATAAGAATTTTTACATCTGACTGAAATCCATAATAGCAGTGTAAATGCCGAGTGGAGAGCAAACATTTTTTAGAGAGGTGGCGTTTTCCTTCAGAATTTTGAAAGAGATATGGGTCGAATCAACAATATGACCTATGTGTCTTGAAAAAGTATTATTATTCCTGTTATTATCTTCAATATTGTTTGAAACCTTTAATGAATATCTTAATTACTCGCCAAAATCCTGTGTTTCCTGGGACATAGGCAACCTAGCAAAAAAATAAAGCATTGATTGTTTTTCCGCATTCATTTTATAATCGTATCGTTATTAGGAAAAACAATTTTTCCCCTAGTTGAGTTCCAAAAAAGGAGGGAAGTCTTAGAATCGTGTTCGTCTTAGATTCGTGCCAATACGGTGTATGAAATTGTTTTTCCATTTATTATATTCTATAAACAATTTTCATAAAATATTTTCCGTTAAATAAGAAAGAATCAATTTATTAAATTATATTGTAGCGGTACGGACCGGAGCCGGCCCGACGCATCATATAAAACATCGCGGCTGGGGGGGGGTTACGTCTGCGCGCACACTCACATTTTTAGCATTTTTTTCACGGAGTTCTATCTTGAATTTATGTAAAGGGTTTATTTTGTTTTTCCATTGTAGTATATTTTTTTTATGGATGTGACATGGTGTGAGAGTGAATTTCCGGGAGAGGCGACGCAGTGGTTCTCTCCCGGAATACGTTTGAAAACCCGCCTTACGGCCGGGGAAAAAAGAGGGCGTTGAGGTGCACCAGAGGTGATTGTGGGTAGTGAAGAGTTTATAAAAGAGAGAGACGAGAAGGATAGCTCTCTCTCTCTTACGGTGTGACACAAAGATAAGTCATAGTGGCGTGCGGTGACAAGCAGCAGCAGCCAAGCTACGGCACATGTGGAGGAGGCCGATACGCGGACAGCTCTTCAGGGGTGGCGAGAACATCGGATAAAGGAAGTAAGCTTGGAAATTACCAAAGCCCGAATAGATCCTTTGGTGTCCAGATGGTTCCCCCCTTTGAAAGTCCCAAGTGTGCTCCCCACAATAAGGCCTTAGTGAATTTACTGTTGGCTGGTTTTAGTCACGGCCCTGCAAGACTTAAGTGCGGCACGTGGTGAAGTTTGAGCATACTTTCTGAATGTTAGTGTCACTTGGCGGATCATTGAGCCCGAGTTCAAAACGGGTGGCCATTTGAACAGTAACGCCCAATTTATAATTGCTTTGCACGGAAAGTTCTTTTTGTAAGTTTGATGTCACTATTTTTTACGTTGCTTATTCGCTAAAGAGCGTGAGTACATTTTGTTGTTGGAAACATCAATTTTTTTATAATCATTGAGGAAGTGCTATTGTCATTTTTGGAAGGAGAAGCCGAAGGTGAATATTTCATGTTGGAGGTGACGCCGATGGATTTTGGACCGGGGATTTATTGTGTGTGTTGGGAATGCTTTAGTGTCAGTGTAAATTTTGGAACCTATGGTAGTTCAATTATTAAAATCAATTGTAAAAGGGATGTCATTGAATTTATTTGTTTTGCTATTGCCACGATTTCCTTAGATCCTGTTGTAAGTGAGTGTGCGTGCAGGCACGAACAATTGGGGAACTTGATTTTAAGCCCGGATACGGTAAGTCTCCGTAGGGGCAATTTTCTATTTTGGGGGAGTGGAGAGTTAACAATCACATGTACGGGGAGATATCGAACGGGAGGCGAGCGGGCGGCTCTCGCGGTTTGAACCGTTACATATGAAAAATGGCGCTGCGGACAGGAACCCAATTCATTCATTCACTTTTAAAAGGACAGGATACCAATTCATTCATTCACTTTTAAAAGGACAGGATCCCAATTCATTCATTCACTTTTAAAAGGGCAATTGAGGAAATATTTTCTGGCAGAGTTAATTCGTTATGGCAAGCGAATAGTTCTTGTATAAAAATTTTTGTTTCAGTTACGGAAAGACTAATTGTCAAGTGTGGAGTGCTGGGCTCATTCAGGTTCCTAAACCACGGATGCGTCGTCGGCGCGGAGGGTTCTTTGGTGAGGCCTGGGCACGCTTTGTAGGGGGTGTATTTGTGATTAGTGTGGGGGAGAAGTTGGTTTTCGACGGGGACGTTTTGAGAAAGAACCATATCGTGTTAAGATGGCCGAGAAGAGTCAAAGGGAGGAAAGGTTCATGCTCAATCGTAATATAGGGGATTTGACTGGGTTGGCCATTATGGAGGAAGTGGAACGGGACGCAGAGTCACCGGTTGGTCAAACGGAGTCCACTATAGAGTCGATTTACCAAACGCCGATCGCGTTGAACCCGGTGCGTGAGTTATTGGAGGAAATGCGAAGGGAAAGGGAGAAGGAGAAAGAGGAAATGCGGGAGAGGGAACTCCTACGGGAGAAGGAGAAGCAGGAAAGACGTAAGGAGAAGGAACGAGAGAGGGAACTCTTACGGGAGAAGGAGAAAGAGGAAAGACGAAGGGAGAAGGAGCAGGAGAAGGAGGAATTGCGTAAAGAAAGGCAATCCCTTCAGAGCGAATTTTTGAAAATGATGGGGGCGGTCAATAACCGACTTTCCCAACAGGAATCTACATTAGTAGAAGTTAAGGAAGTGACGATCAATCTCGGGGAGCGGATGAACAGAATAGAGGGTGAGGTTGAAGTTGCGAGGGAACAAATAAGGGAGTCGACGAAAACAAAATTTGAAGTGTTGGAGGGGCGCTTGGAGCGTTTAGAGCAACAGGGGCCTACCTCGGTATTGGGTGGAATCGCATGGGCGAAAGACGCAATTGTAATGCCTACGTTCCGAGGATGTACTTACGAGAATCCGATTACTTTTGTGAAGGAAGCAGAAAGGTATTTTACAGCGGTATCTTGCGGGGAAAATCAAAAAAGTATAATTTTTGTTAACATGTTACGAGAAAAGGCAAGTCTGTGGGTAAAGACATTGGAATCCATTGATGAGGGATACGAGGACTTGAAAGGGAAGTTTTTGGGTCGATATTGGGACTTGAAGGCCAGGTGTCGATCTCGAGAAAATGTAAGTAAAGGGAGATATTATCCCGGGGGAAGGGAGACAATGGAAGAATATGCGATGAAAAAAATCGTATTAGCAAAAGATTGCGAGCCACCACTAAGTGAGGAGGAGATTATTTATTTTTTGAGCCGCCAATATCCCATTGGGATACAGAATTTGTTGGGAAGTGCGAAGGTAGCGTCGACCCATGAGTTACTGAGTATGTTAAGAATCTACGACTCAGTGAATGACGAGGAGAGTAGGTCGGGGCCCCCGGCAGCCCAACAAAACAGGCGAGTGGCGTCCATGAACGTTTCAGAGGGAAGAAGGGGAGCCGTAGAAAGGAAGGGTGAGGGGGAGTTGAGAGGGTCTGAGGCGAGAACTCCCGTTTTGCCCACTTTTACGTTCCCACCGCCGGCATTAGGTAATCCCCAGAGAACGAGAAGGGAAGCCGAGAAGGAGGGAGCAATTAGTAAGGTTCTAGGTGAGACGACCCAAGGTGAAGGCGCGGGGGTTAGAAGCATTGAGACGATACCGTTAAACGGGTAAGGTCCGAGGCGAGTGATTCCGTCGGCTCGGAAGAAAAAAAAGGGGAATCACGAGAAATAATAGCTACGTGCATCCTAGAGGGTAATCCATTAGACGACTTATTGTATGAGGAAGAGAGACAAGTTATGAGGAGAGAATGTCCGGAGATTCAAGTGGAGTGTGGAGGTCATAGGGTAGGGGCTCTGATAGATACGGGTAGCGAAGTCTCAGCGATAGACGAAGCGTTATTTGAGCAGTTGTTAGCTAAAGACCCCAAACTTCCAATATTTCCGATGAAAAAGTGTTTTTTGGTATGTGCTAATAGAAAGAAATCGCACGCAATTACCAAGCAAGCGTTAATTACGGTGCAAGTGGGAATAAGAGAAGTTGACGTAGTGTGTCTCGTTGTGCAGAATTTAATTCATCAAGTCATCTTAGGGACAGACTGGTTGGCGGAAGTCGGCGCTGCGATAGATTTTAAGGAGGGAAAGGTACAATTTAAGGTGGGAGAAGAGGGTGAAGTAGAGGCTGAGTTTCCCGTGTGTACGTTGACTTTGGGCGAAGAAAAAGGGAGAAAGGGCGCCACTGTCACGGACAGCGAAATTCAAGAAACAGTCCAAAGCCTCAATCATTTAGATATTGATCAAAGACGATCATTGGGTGCTTTATTAAGTAAATTTCAAGGGATTTTTTCTGAGGAACCGGGGTTAGTTAAAGGATTTACGCATAGGATTCAGTTGACGGAGGAAACGCCTTTCGTAATGAAGTCTTACCCCATTCCTCGCGTGTATGAACCCTTGGTAGATGCCCAGATTAATGAGATGGTGGAAATGGGAATCATTAGGAAGTCTCCTAGCCCATCTGTAAATCCACTTGTAGTGGTCAAGAAGGGAAAGGGAAACGTGAGGTTATGTTTGGATGCTCGCCGTTTGAATAAAGTTACTATCCCTGAGCGTGATAGGCCACCGCAGGTGGAGCAACTTTTGAGAAAATTTCATGGGAAGAGATTTAAATTAAATAACAGCCGTCTGACAAGGTGGATGTTAGCATTGCATGAGAGTACGGGATTAACTCCTATGGAAGTGCATTTTGGGGAAAAACCATCCCGGGAGGATGATGAATTAATAAAAGTACCAGGCCAAGCTGAGTATTCACGGGTTGAGGTGACGCATTTGGTGCGAGGGAGACTGAAACGAGCCGGTCGCATTCGTCGGTCTAGACAAAAGGGGAAGACTCATAAGTTTCAATTAAATGACCGAGTCTTGATGAGAACCCCTCGTCCTTCGGACGTGAAAACAGGAAGGTTTCATAAATTCTTTCACTTATTCACGGGACCGTTCCGTGTCTCAAAGTTTGCGGGTCCAAATGCTTGCCATCTCGAAGAAGACTCAGGGGAGTCAATTGGTATCCATAATGTGGGAAATTTGAAACCATATTTTGAACTTCCTCATGGGGAGTAGCTAGTCTACTGTGGGGATGAGACGATTAACCCATTTCTTCCCAACGTTGCGTGAACGCAACGCAAACTTTGCGATTTTTTCTCTCCGTATTTGTTATAGATAAGTAGTTAATATTTTCAACATAAGTAGTTCAATGCTTTCTAAAATGTTATGAATTTTTTCACGGAAGAAATTTAATAACTTTTGTTTTTACAATGGCCTTTTCATGTATATGTAAGTCGTTATTTTAGGTTATCTTCTAAGTTTACATATTATGTTAAATCTGAGACACTCGATGATTATATCTCTCTGCAAATACAATTATGCATTTGTATTCTAGGCCATTGCAACAAATTGGGTGAATTTGACTAAGTGGTTTTCAAATTATTTAAGAATAAAGCAAGTGTTGCGTTCACGCAACGTTGGGAGGACCCCGGTAATCTAGGGAAACGGCGCGCCGCGGCGGTAGTCGTGTAGAGCGTTTCTTTTTGGACTGAAAAATGAAAAGCTTATGAAGAATATGTTACCTTTTTATGGTGAAACTTTAGTTTCAGGCAATTGTACAGTATTTTAGTCCTAAATATACATCTACATAAGTGTTGAAGGGTCTTTACTAGGATGTTAGGCAGGTGGTGAGTTTTCACCGAGTTGTGACTGTTTGATATTTTTAACTTCACGTATCGAGCAAGATTAAATCAGCTTTTACTTGTGCTATGGTGGAAATTTACTGTGACCTAAACAAAGGATGCATAAAAACTTTGCTATAGAGTTGTCCAGAAAATATAATGATTTCTGTAGGCGTCTGCAATTTCAAGATATATTGGCATCCTAAGGTAAGAACGATCTGCTTACCACAGTTGACAAGTATGCAAAAAGCAAGTGAGTATGTGAGGGTTAGCAAATAGATCGTAAATTCGTATTTACGTGGTGTTGTTGACTAGGATTCAAAGGGAAGGTAGTGGGAGGGTAAAAAGCATAGTTAGGCTGGGCGGGGATATCCCGGCACCAATGGGTCTCCGTGCACAGCGGGGGTTGGCGAGTGAGCAAAATGAATGGAGAGATAAGAGGGATCACATTATCCCAGTATTTTCTGAGAAATTCATGCCCACTGGCCGCTGACGATAATGAGCTGGTAAGGGCTTCAAATGAGGGTGCAGGTCATTTCGAAAGAAATTTTTAGAGAACTATGAGTGACTATGAATGCACAGGGATTCCAAGAAAAATATTTCTTGGTATATTGACTCAGGTAAAGGTCTTTCTGGGTATTACGGTATATAGAAGGGGCGATGTTCCGTTCCATCTGCTTTTACTATATCTGTGGTTGCCTGTTGGACAATCGTTCCCTCCAAATAACCTGAACTCACATTTGCAGCCTAAGTTGTTCACTATCGCCAGTGATCATAGTGCGTGAAATTCTCAGAAAATATTCCAATAGCGTGGTATTTCTTCCGTTCTGATGTTTAGTAGTTATTACACCATTGCAAAAAATATTACTGGAGTAAGGACGCGTTCCTAATGTGCGTCAAACGATGTCCCGGAAGCGTGTTGTTGAACCTAAAATGTTCTTACGCCTGACTGGTAACAGAAGTTTGGACCAGGGGGATAAGTTTTCTAAGATACGTCCATACTTTGTGAGCTCAACCAAATATTTCTACGGTTTGATGCAATTTCTCGTAAATTATCTTTTGACTAGAAGATGATGCCATATTTTGGCGAAAGTGAAGGAGAAATTACTTATTATCAATATAAGACAGTTTGTTATTTCCGCGATATAAAAATTCCTATTATTTGACCGGTTTCTTTATATTTTCTGTACTTTATAATGGTGTAAAAGTCGAAACCGGGCAAATAGTATAAATTTTTATAAATACTTTGTGGAAGTCACAAAGTGTCTGTTATTGATAATATGGACCTTATACCACGTACAAGCTTCAAGTTTCGATTTCAGCAACTACACTTTTAGTCACTAAACTTGCCATAATATGGGACATAACGGAATAAATAGTTTGCGAAATACAGTAAGGAAAGACAAGGTTGGCCACAATAGTGTTCGCGACGAAAATATTCACGACGAATATGCCGAGTTTGTAGCAGCCAGATGAGTTTAGTGATTACCAAGAGTGCAATATTCATTTACATACTTATTGGTCCTCTTAATTTCATGAACAATACCAAGTTTAATCAATATTTTGGGTTAGTTATATATTTGGGTTACAATAAAAGCGAATTATTTGCAAAAATTAAAGAGTTCCGAAAAAAAAGCAAAACGGCTCATTTGACCCGGGGAACTCCCAACGTTGCGTATACGCAACGTTTCACCAACCGCAAACTAAAAACAATAAAAATATAAAAATCGATAATTTTCCTTATTTGAGTCTGTTTTATTGCTAATTCATCAAAATAATTGGAATTTTTAAGTTGTTAACATGCTTGGGATTTAATGGGTTAAGTAGAGTGCTCAATCGGTAATTAGTTTTGTTGGATTTATGTCATTGTAGGCAAATTTATTGTTTTTGGCTGGTAAACTAACCAGAGGGTAATTTAATTGGAGATACCCCGTGTTTAGTTTAGTGTGGGGGTGTGTAGCGGTACGGACCGGAGCCGGCCCGACGCATCATATAAAACATCGCGGCTGGGGGGGGGTTACGTCTGCGCGCACACTCACATTTTTAGCATTTTTTTCACGGAGTTCTATCTTGAATTTATGTAAAGGGTTTATTTTGTTTTTCCATTGTAGTATATTTTTTTTTATGGATGTGACATGGTGTGAGAGTGAATTTCCGGGAGAGGCGACGCAGTGGTTCTCTCCCGGAATACGTTTGAAAACCCGCCTTACGGCCGGGGAAAAAAGAGGGCGTTGAGGTGCACCAGAGGTGATTGTGGGTAGTGAAGAGTTTATAAAAGAGAGAGACGAGAAGGATAGCTCTCTCTCTCTTACGGTGTGACACAAAGATAAGTCATAGTGGCGTGCGGTGACAAGCAGCAGCAGCCAAGCTACGGTACATGTGGAGGAGGCCGATACGCGGACAGCTCTTCAGGGGTGGCGAGAACATCGGATAAAGGAAGTAAGCTTGGAAATTACCAAAGCCCGAATAGATCCTTTGGTGTCCAGATGGTTCCCCCCTTTGAAAGTCCCAAGTGTGCTCCCCACAATAAGGCCTTAGTGAATTTACTGTTGGCTGGTTTTAGTCACGGCCCTGCAAGACTTAAGTGCGGCACGTGGTGAAGTTTGAGCATACTTTCTGAATGTTAGTGTCACTTGGCGGATCATTGAGCCCGAGTTCAAAACGGGTGGCCATTTGAACAGTAACGCCCAATTTATAATTGCTTTGCACGGAAAGTTCTTTTTGTAAGTTTGATGTCACTATTTTTTACGTTGCTTATTCGCTAAAGAGCGTGAGTACATTTTGTTGTTGGAAACATCAATTTTTTTATAATCATTGAGGAAGTGCTATTGTCATTTTTGGAAGGAGAAGCCGAAGGTGAATATTTCATGTTGGAGGTGACGCCGATGGATTTTGGACCGGGGATTTATTGTGTGTGTTGGGAATGCTTTAGTGTCAGTGTAAATTTTGGAACCTATGGTAGTTCAATTATTAAAATCAATTGTAAAAGGGATGTCATTGAATTTATTTGTTTTGCTATTGCCACGATTTCCTTAGATCCTGTTGTAAGTGAGTGTGCGTGCAGGCACGAACAATTGGGGAACTTGATTTTAAGCCCGGATACGGTAAGTCTCCGTAGGGGCAATTTTCTATTTTGGGGGAGTGGAGAGTTAACAATCACATGTACGGGGAGATATCGAACGGGAGGCGAGCGGGCGGCTCTCGCGGTTTGAACCGTTACAATATAAAGAATTTAAATAAAATATTTTCCGTTAAATAAGAAATATTAGGGGGGAAATTCGGTTATTGTGCAGTAATAACAACGTGCGCAAAAAATTATCTCTCTGCGAGGAATTAAAAAAGGACCTCGGGTGTCCGGACGGAAAAAGGTCCGAAGAGTATTCGGCATCTAGGCTAGAGCGCGGTTAGGCTGGTCCTTTAGTCGGCCCTGAATTTTGCTAACGATAGATCACGACATAACAGATATCACTTTTCATTGCGGCGTTCACATTCACAGCGTTTGTCGCGTACGTTAATTTTCTGTTGACATTCGGCCAGTGATTTTCTTATTGTTGGCTTGTTAACGGACCGTGAATTTACCGAAATTGAGACCGTGAAAACGTGAAAAACCGTGAAAACCTGAAAAATAACCGTGAAAACCTGGAAAAAGCCGTGAATTTCATTATTCAGGTGCAGTGGGAACCCTGATATGTACAGCAACAACAAATGCTCATTTTCCAGAATAATTACGAAGCACATCAACCAAATCTGCACAACGCAATTATTCTAAAACAATAGCATTACTGGGATGAATGATTTACTCAGTTCGTGGTCTCTTATATCCATAAGGCAAAGAATCAAAGTCATCAACTCTTTTTCTTTTAGTGTACACAACGTGAAAGGTTTTATGTTCGGGTCTTGATATAACCGCAAATCCTCTTTTTCTACAAATTCTTTTGGGGTAATTTACTATAATGGCCGGGCTGTCCTCAACCACCATGGACTGTAATGACTCAAAAGATATTTGAGATTCATTCGAGGAATTTATACTTAGTCCCCTCACTTTACACACACTTTTCTCCAAGCCATCTCTATTGTTTCGGACCTTAAAAGCATAGTTTTTAGGACCGCCAGACACAAATTCGCTAATGTATGAATCAGCACCGTACGAAGATAGCTCATTTGTTAAATCGCCAAGGTAATCTCCAACGGATGGCATCCACTGTCCAGGCAGCTCGGTGAAAATAACACTATCAGTATCAAAGTATAGTACTCTACGGTCCAATTTCCTTAAATATTTGTACAGTTCAATGCGAGCATGTGCTGTTGTATAACATGCTATCACAACATTCTTCGAGCCTGACGTTTTTAATGAGCCCTCAACGGACGACCAACTCACGACCGCTGTCTCCTCATTCACAGGCATAATCTTTGAAACCTCTTTATTTGGATTTGTCACTAGTTCATAAAGAGCGTCACCACTTTTTACAATTGAGCAATGAGGTAAACTCTCCCGCTGCCCAAATTTACCCCAAAAGGAATTTAGCATTAATTTGGCTAGTGCTCGCAACCCAGGACTAACATTAATGGAATTCTCGTCGAGTTGTACATTCTCACGAGATTCGAAAGACTGTATGTAGGAGGCTTTGTCTTCCTTTGTCTGACACCAATCAGGCCAACCTGAAGCTTCTTGCTTTAACTTCAAAAAGCAGTTGATATATGGAGCGAATAATCCGCCTTCTCCGCTACGGGTATCATATTTTGTTGTTTTGTAGTGCCACGCCTCAAATATTCTGACCAAAACATATCCCATCTCCAGAGCTAGCTTCACTTCGTCAGTAACCCACGTGCCAGTGATTACCCTTTCCTCGTCTGCGTGAGTGCAATCCTCCTGAGATTCTAGGGAAGCACATGTCCTACATAGTGGAAACATCAGTTTGCCATTCACTCTGACCGGGAGAACTGGGTGATACAATAAGTGAGGAGGAAGCAGCGAACACTTAACCAGTCCCTCTATTCTCTCCAAGAGAGGACATTCTTCTCCAACAAAAACTGAAACGGGTCCAATGGGATATTTTTATACTTATTCACGTAGGGATAAAGGGAACAAACATCAACATAGTGGATTTTCTCATGAATATTCTCATCTACTTTATAGTACAATCTTACCGCATTTGTTCTTCCTCCAAAGAACGCATCCCGCGGATTTAAGGGACTCTTATCCATTATTGGATTTTGTTTCAGGGTAGCGTAGAAGTCATTGTCATTCCGTACTATTTCATTAAATTTACATTCCCACATTTCAATGACTTCATAGCCGTTTCGTCGCATAGTATCCATCTTTCTTTGAGTGCTCTCGTATCGAGATTGGGGGGTCTCATTCGGGCTATTTGAAATAGGCTCGTTTCTCTTTTCATAGCATTTTGGGCAGCCATGGTAAAAGCATCCATGGAACTCGTAAACAGTTTTTCTCATTCCGTCCTCATGGTAGCCGTCTACTTTTTCACCCAAGACTTTTTCTTCGCATCCGTTTCCTGCATGCTTCATGGTGATACCTCTTTTCTTCTCCTCTCCAAGCAGCCATAGCATCCCCTTAAAAGACTGATAATCAGCCCATCGATAACTGCCGGGTGGAATGCATGAGATGGTTTCAGGCCTCAGGTACTTTCGACGGAATACTTCCATACGCGAGCTAGCGATTGTCGTGCAGTCTCTGAACGGATCAACACCAGCAGTTGATAGGAATAAGGATCGAAATTTAAGGCAGGCTTGCCTCAGTATCTCGACATCCTGGATACAATATTTCTCAATTTCATCCTTCATTACAAAATTATACCCTTTTTGTCTCAGGTCACCATGCCAGGACATGAATTTTTCCTTCTCCACGGCAGACATTTGGCTCACACCGTACATTTCGGCGTCCGGTAGCATTCCACTGTAATTGGCGTTTGTAGTGCAGTTAAAGAAATGTGGGAAATATCCTTTTGTTAAGGATGGGGATAGCCCTAGTGAAGACGGTATTTTTGAGAGAGCCATTGGAATATAATTTAATGAGTCAATGAAGCGCAACCCTTCATAAGAAATGCAGAGTAGTTTTGCTCCATTCATCAAAACCTCCGGCTTCCATTCTGTACGCTCCAGCATTGTTTTAACAATAAAATTGTTGTCGTAACCTTTCGCATTGTGTGCAATACAAATTATATTTTCCAGCCCCTTATTTCCGAGCTCTCTTATGTGAGTAAGAAATTCAAAAACAGGATCGATTCCCTTAAAAACCATCTGACGATCACCACAAGTTTTACACGATGAAGAGATGTTTTCATCGTCCATACATGAATTGCAGCAAATTTGAGCAACGAGGAGATTTGGCACGTGGAGAAATGTTTCCCTCGCCCCTTCTACAGGTGTATCTTGAGTGCATTCCAAATCATAAAAAATGAATGCGAATTGCTCTGGATGCTTTTTTGGTTTTTTCACCTGCATGTAGCAGACATGTCCCACTGGCATGTAAGCACGGCAGACGTGACAAAATACTTCCTCACATTTGTGCTCCCTCTTATCTTTCAGCGTGGAGTACACCTTAGAGCACGTAACACAGAGCCGGAAACACTCGCAGACTGACTTTCCTGCACCTTTCTTAAGCATATGCTTCCTAACACAGTCATCCCCGTAAAAAGATCTTTTACATGTGTCACAGGTAAGAAGCAAAAGTGTTTTATCACAGGCTGGAGATGAAAAACACTTGCTACATTCTGAGGGACATCTATGTCTCAAGGCTGTATTATAGGGGTGACGGCAGGGTCTACAATAATATGTTGTATTAAAAGCTCCAGTTACCGAGGTGATCAAATTATAGTGGTGGTCACCGTATAGGAGATCAATAAATTTTCGAGGGGATCCTGCATCTGTTAAGGTGGGGCCTTCAAACAATACATCTCTTCCACTTCGACCCTGAAATACTGTTAGTTTGTAATTTGTCAATATGGCTTGAAATGCTCTCAGCTCCTCCACACCACCACCCTCTTCTTTCATTTCCACTCCAGCCTCTTCACATAACTGCACAGCTTTCTCAGTTAAAAGCTTTTTTCCCTGTCGCAGTGCTTTAGATCTAGCCTTGTTCTCTCTATCAATGGCTATCCCTATGCATATGGCCTTTGGGAGGCATAGGTTATCATCATTGTTCACGACGACGATGGACCTTTTGGAGCGACAAAAAGCAGGGAAGGTTGATAGATGTGCACGTTTTTTATGCCCACCGACAGGGACGTCAACATAAGAGAATGAAATATTGATTGCCCCCTCGACTAAAAAACTCTCATTCGACTGGACAACTGTCTCAATCCTTCTTAAAATTACATCATGGTCCAGTTGATCACATCTTCGATAAGATATGTTAATATCTCTATCAGGAAAGGAGTCATTTTTTATTGACATACCCACCCTCGCACTTGGTTCAACTCCTGCTTTTAGCGTATGTAATAAAGCTTCAAAAGCATCGGAGTACCAATTAAGTGGATCATATCCCTCTGGGGGTCCATGAAAAACGATTTCCACTTCTTTTCCCCAGAGCTTAAAATTTCTTAAGAACGATCTGTTCTCGCGTACAATACTAAAATATTGCTCCCCCACACCACCACCAACCTGATTGGATTCATTTAGATTGCTCACATCTTCTACCTCACAATTAACGCCTTCGGCGATGGAGACTGTACGAGAGGTATTGGATGCATGCTGGGGGATTAGTGAGGTGACAGAGATTTGAGGATTATCTGTGTCCAGCAAAGAAAATGGTTCTTTGAATAATCTGCACTTTGTGGGAGCAATCTCATCATTCGCTGACAGGGGGGTAGACTGGCTGAACTGAATGAGTAAACCATTGCTAGTCGCCGATTGGCTATGGATATCTGCCGTATTAGTATCCATAGAGATTTGAGGATTATCCGTGTCCAGCATTGAAAATGGTTCTTTGGATAATCTACACATGGTGGGAGCAATCTCATCATTCGCTGACAGGGAGGTAGACTGGCTGAACTGGATGAGTAAACCATTGCTAGTTGCCGATTGGTTATCGAAATATGCCACATTAGTATCCATCGCCTCAATCACATCCTCCACATCTCTAGTCTCATTTACCATTTCTCGGTGTACTATTGCTTGCACCAATATTTTCTCCCCACCATTCCCGTTTTCCCTGCCTAATCCAGGAAGTGTGTCCTGGAACACTTCTACCCTTCCCCCATGTGTGGCATTAATACACGCCGGCTCCATAAAATCATCACCAATAAATAGTTCATCATCCAATTGCAAAATTGGTGCTGCCCCCTGGAAATGACTCTCCATACCCGACCCGTTTTCCCTGCCTAAACCAGGAAGAGTGTCCTGGAACACTTCTACCCTTCCCCCATGTGATGAATTAATAGCCGCTGGCTCCAAAAAATCATCACCGATAATTAGTTCATCATCCAATTGCATAATTGGTGCTGCCCCCTGGAAAGTACTCTCCATACCCGACCCGTTTTCCCTGCCTAAACCAGGAAGAGTGTCCTGGAACACTTCTACCCTTCCCCCATGTGATGAATTAATAGCCGCTGGCTCCAAAAAATCATCACCAATAATTAGTTCATCATCCAATTGCATAATTGGTGCTGCCCCCTGGAAAGTACTCTCCATACCCGACCCGTTTTCCCTGCCTAAACCAGGAAGAGTTTCCTGGAACACTTCTACCCTTCCCTCAGCTGAAGCACTAGTACTCAGCGTCTGTAATATACCCATTCCGTGATGTGATGCATTATTCAAGGGAAAACCTGGAGGTGGCCCCCGAAAATTACTTACCCTCTCAAACATAGATTGCGCGTTTAACGGTGGGTAAGTAACAACGGCCGGCTGTCTGGATATTTTATTTACAGCATTCAAAAACAATAACAAAGCACTGCTAACAACATCCTCACCGAGAGCAGTGATACGATGAATCAGACCTTTATATGCACTCAGCAATAACTCGGCCGTTCCGTATGCCCCCGCCAGAAATCCATTTAGAATTTCACTAGCAGAAACAAACATAAATACGCCGTCCATATTTGTCAAGAAATCAAAAACGAACAAAAGAAAGATAAAAAGTCACCCGACACAAACGATATATCCCGGAGGAATGGTATTCTAAAGTGACTGATACAGGTATAAAAAGAACAATCAATGGTTGATTATACGATAACCTTTTTTTTTCAAATCGTAATTTACAATGTCTTATGGACACAGTCACCTGATTTTAATTTACACTGTATTGTTAAAACAAATCACAAATTTTCCATTCAACAGCGATGCACTCAATGAAAGATCACTTACGGAATAAAAAACGAAATTCCAAACTTTCCGCTTGCGAATATTAATTGGCGAAATGCCTCAAATTATCAGCAAAACTATATAGTTCCTAGCACACACTCGGTGTCAGGATACGATGAAAAGATGCTCTCGGAACAAATACGGGCACCTTCACTACTCCACGCAGCAAACAAGTTGGTGCAGGTCCGGGGAAAATTCCAATGGTCTCCACGAGGGTTCACAAAGGTATGACGAAAATCTTAGCGTCACTAGGATGCCACCACCACCCCCATCTCTCTCTCCCCCACTTTCAAACTAAACTTATGCTTCCTCACCCCACGGACGCCGTCTCCCTCCCCGGCCAATCCTTTCGCCTGAGTACGGGAAATACCCCTAAACCAACGAATCCATGCCATAACTCCTTCTCATCTCCCCCTACCCTGTGCCTTATTGGCCCTAACGCACGGTGCGGGTGGGGGCGGGCACATATATTTCTCCACAGTCACTCTACGAAGACATACACCAAGGAAAAACCTGTGTGAGTTTTAGCCAATCGTATCATTTAAAATGCAGGACGAACGCTGGAAAGTTATTGCTGGCGTTATGGATAAACCAAATGAGGTGAGTTAACTTTAAGATTCATGATTTTATTTATGGTATTCATTTTACATAATTATTAAATCGTGATTTTATCTGTGGTATTTATTTTGCATAGTTATTCATTCATGATTTTATGTATGGTTTTTATTTTAAAAGTGCTGGTGTATATTTTATTTGCTCATTGTTGTTATCGTTTACCTCCTCTTTCAGGTAGAAATCTTAACTCCATATTGCGACCGTTTGTCGGGAGAGAAAAAAACAGCGCACAGAAAGAAAGCCGAGGTTAACCCTTTCGCTAAGGCGAAAAAGGGCGAGAACACCTCCACACACATCCGAAAATGTAAGTATTCGAATTGTTTATTTATTACATCTCATGCACTACTGTTCATTTTATTAGGAAGTGTGGTAATTGGTAAATGCTATTTATCTTTATAGGTGAAAGTTATTACCCTGGAATCCGATGATTCGGATTGTGAAGAAAATGTCCTGCACAAGGAAAGGGGATCTTCACCCCAAGAAAAAACTTTTCCGCCATCATTTTGGTCTCCAAAACGACTAACCGAAGAATTCAGTCGGCATCGAGACGACAGCCTTTCCGCTCCACAGACTCCGGATTCGCAGGCATCTACTGTTGTAATTGACTGGGAGAATGAAGTGTATGATAATAAAAGTGACAAAGTGAATGATAACAGTGAAAACAATAAGCATGTGGATTCGCGCGTCAGTGACGAAAATGCATATTCAGACATTAGTGAATGTACAACATTACCAAGCCTGCCAGAGGAGTGGTGTTATGACGACATATGGGATGATGTTATGGCAAACTTTGTGTGTACCTGTGACAGTTGTATTAATAGAGTGTACGGTGCTATGGTTGGAGAAGTTCCAGACTATTTAAATATTTAAAAAATTTGATCCAATCCATTGTTCTGATTTTACCGCATATAATTTGTCTTATTTTGTATTCCCTTATTTCTTAAATAAATACTCAGTGCATTGTTTTACTTTATGAATTTTTTTCTTTCGAGATGCATGAATTACATTTCCTTCCTCCCGTGTAGTGCCGCACACATTCTCACGGTGACAGTGCAAATATTTTTAAATTCATGATATTATCAAATGATCGATTGATAGTAATTGCTACTGTTCTTCATTTAATTCTACCACCCAGCATTGACTTTTGAATTTTTATTTCAAACGGTATTGACCTTTCCTTGAACACGTAGGCGGTAGGGAGGACGCATGCCTCGGATATCGGAGAAAGAGGGTTACTCATACTGGGCAGGGGCTGACTTGGTTTCGCGAATGTCTCGGATATTGGGTTTGGGGGAAGCCAGTCCTCAAATCTCCGTATGCTCAATGCTAGGGGGAGGAGGACAGAAATTTTATTCAAGGCCAGGACTCCACACAGGTTAAGGTAAATCAAACATCGTCTTTCTTGACATATGCACTCGCCCATGCCTCGCCATAGAAAAGGAATCGGCCCTAAAGAAAAGGGGCGGGGTGAATATCTCCCACGAAAAACCCAAGTCATTAACAGTGGTGGGGGAGGATTGTCCGCGGAGGCTCGGGCTGGGATGTGACCACCTCGGTCACCCTAACGACGGGGGCGGGAGAAGCCATCACGGCTTGAAGGGGACACCCTTCCTAAGACGGAAACTCAGGCCCAAGTAACCCCACGTACAGAGGGGGTGGGGGAATGGAGGGGGAGGGTGAGGGAAACTCAGGCCCAAGTAACCCCACGTCAGAGTGGGTGGGGGAAGGGAGGGGAGGGGGGGGAAATCTGGCTCAAGTGACCCCCCTACTACTGAGGAGCTTTCGGTGAAAAATAAAATTGTAAGGGCTAGACCCAATTTACAAGCAAATTTGGATTTGCCTGAAACTTCGAAGCTGGAGAATCGACGCGAATGTAAGGTACTTGAGGTAGGCCCTGCGAAAAGCAAGAACAAGTCATCCTATCTCTGTATGGAATGTAATAAAGTTGTCTGCGGTCCATGTACTTCGACAATGCAAGCAATATGTCTATCCTGTGAGCCAAAAGATAGAAATTAGTTTCGCAATGTGAAAATTGTACGAGAAAACCAAAGTAATCAATATGGTTTACTTACCTTTTCTACACTTACCTTGTTCAGTGTTTCTCTTTTTACCCAACGAAACGAATTTATTCTACATTCTTCATTACTGTATGCTTCTCTGCACCAATAAAAGTGTTTCTTTATTCTTAAAAAAATTTACATTTTTCCCCCATCCTCAGCCGAACATATAGTAAAGATGTGAAAAACGCATTATTTGTGCAAGGCGGGTAGCCTATCTAGCGCTTATACCGCCCATATATCATTCAAATTTCATTGCAAATCTCAGATAATTCATTTCACTAGGTGCAGTATCCAAAAGAAACCCAACATACTAAAAATATGGCAAGAAAAGACGAGGGGTCAAAATGACCCCCTCCGCGGTTCTAGGTATACGATAAAGTACGCGGTTCTAGTGTTAAACCTCAAAAACCCCTTCTTTTCCACTGGATGGATTGTACTGGTCCTTTTCTTCTAATAACGACCAAAGTCAAAGGATATAAATCCTACAAAGGATACATATTCCTGTTTTTTCCACGTGTAATAAAGGCACTGCACTTACAATGTGTTTCTGGTTTGTCTCCTCATGATTTTATCCATGCATTTCTTAGATTTTGTCTCCCGCAGAGGATATTGTTCTTAACTTTTTAGTGACAACGCCACTAACTTCAGAGTGGCTGATTGTGAGCTGGGGTCCATGCTCAAGGCTGCCTCATATTTCTACAATACGACTACACCTCTTCTCCGCTCCACAGGGACGGACTGGGCCTTCAATCCTCCATACGCGCCTCATTTTGGTGGATTATGGAAAGCAGGCATTAAGTCCACTTAATATCTTCGTAGACTAAATATAGCCGTAGCCGTGACGAGTACACCTTTTGGAGCAACTCACTTTACATTTACCTGTCAAGGCCGTAGAGCAAATTCCCTTACATTGAAAGATTATGGCTTTCCAGTCAAAAGAGCTTAACAAATTTATCCAACTAAGACTAAGATCGATTTAATTGGTGTGGACTTGCGGTTTCTAAAAAAACTGTAAACACAACAATATATTTCCCAAATTCATAAGTTCTCTTCCCCTTTCTAAAAAAACGCAACGAATATATTGACATTACTATACTGAGGAAAATCTTTATTGACGAGATTAACTTTATCTACCCTAAAAGAAGCAGATTGGAGGTTATTACTTACGACCTTCACCTTAAGCTGACATAGAACCTGACTAGGTTTGACCAAGAACTTTGGGGAGAGTTTGAGAAGAGAACCTACCGTGCGGTTTGGAGTAAACAAGAAAAGAAGACCTACGCAACGTACAGGTAATTTATTATTATTATCAAATTGTTACAAGTAGGCCATCGGCCTGGTGGTAACATATACATATGATGCAAAAGCAATAGAAAACATTATAGGAAGCCCTTGGTCCCTACTTCTTCAACAGCTTTTTAAAAATATGTAAATTTTTCGGGAAGGGCTCAAATAGTTTTGCTGGTAGGTCGTTCCAGTCCCATATGGTCCTATTCAAGAAGGAGAACTGCTTTGCATCTTTTCCTCCTATCTTGTAAACTCTCCCACCTTAGAACCCTGAGCATTTCTGAAACACTTTCCGATTTCTTATGCTTTCCCAACACATACCTAGCAGCTTTTCTCTCCACCTTCTCCAATTTCTTCACCTTTCCTTTATAATGTGGGTCCCACACAAGAGATGCGTACTCTAATGTTGGTCGTACTAGGGTTGTATAGGCCATTTCTTTGGTGGCCCTCGTGCTTCCTCTGAGGTTTCTTATCGCCCAGTGCAATACTTAAAAAGATTTTTTGATTGCTTGCTGAACGTTTAAACCCCATCCTAACTTCTTAGATAAATGGATTCCTAAATATTTAAAGCCGTTTGATTTTGGAATTAAAGTACCCGAAAATGCATAATTTCTATTTCCGCATTTTCTTCTGTTACTGAAGTTATCATATTTGCATTCATTTCCATCCCGTTTCTCGATACTTGATTCATTAATTTGTTTAAGCCATCCTGAAGAGTTTCCTGATCAATTTGATTCTCTATTTTCCTATAAATAATAAAGTCATCCGCAAAAAGCCTTATATTGGAATTTATTTTTTCCGGGAGGTCATTTAGGTATACTAAAAACAACAAAGGTCCTGAGACACTTCCTTGAGGAACACCGGACGTTACCCTCGCTGTCTCTGAGCATTCATCCCCTACCTTAACTCTTTGCGTCCTGCCCTTGCGGAATTCATCGATCCACAAGATGACTCTTCCATCTATTTCCATTGGCAACTGCCTCATCTTAATCATAAGCCGTTCGTGATCAACTTTATCAAAGGGTGCGAATTCCTGGAAAGACATTGACTCTCCTCGCCCAATAGTCTGGCCTAAACAGCATAACGTCAAGGGTGTTTCCTCCGCGAGTGGGTTTATTTACGACCTGTACAAAACCCTCTTCATTTATAAGACGGTTGGCTACGTCCTGTGCCCGCCCACCCCCTACTGTGACCTCCTCACCAGACCACCGAATACCGGGAAGGTTTAAGTCTCCTGCTATGAGAATGTGTCCCTCTGGGTTTTCTGAACAAACATCTGCTACAATGTCGACTGATCCCATTCCTTCGTTTGGGCTTCTGTGCACCGATATTACTTTCAAATATTTCCCTTCTTTCTTATTTTTAACCCGGACACACAACATCTCGCAATCGTTTCTAACCCACTCCATAGAACTTATTACATTTTTACGAACACAAATAAATATACCTCCTCCTCCTCGTCCATCCCTATCCCTCCTGTAAACGCTAAAATTTTGCGGAAAAATCTCGTTTGCCGCAATATGATCACCAAGCCAGGACTTCGTGCCGATCACAATGTCGGGATTTCATGCGTCAATCAACGTCTCAAAGTCCCCAACTTTATTTATAATACTACTACAATTAACCAGCAAAACTTTTAAGCCCTTACCTTTATTTTCACCAAGCTTGACCACTGCCCGCGATTCACTCTCTTCACATATGCAAGCTCGGGAGTTCCACCTCCCGCACGCGTTACAAGTTTCCCTGATCATAGAGCTTATGTGCAATGTTTTTAAACAAGTTGGCCATAATCTGCGATCCTTTCCTGTTTAAATGCACTCCATCACGGCCCAAATGCCTGACACCTATCCAAAAATTATGGTCAACAAAGGTCACCCCTTTTTGCGAGCAGACCCACTCGATGCTCTCGTTGATGCGGTCGATTCTCCTATAGTACATATCCCTTCTCCGAAGAATACCACTAAATGCTCTCATAAGAGTAACAGAAGATATCCGTGTCGGCACAGATAATAAAGAAGTTACTATTTTGGTACTCCATGACTTTAGCAAGGCCTTCGACTGTGTCAATCATGACCTCCTCCTACTCAAAATGAAAAAACTTGTATTCTCTATACCTGTTCTAAAATGGTTTTAATGTTATTTGTCAGAGAGAAAACAAGCAGTTAAAGGTAGTGATGGCCAACTCTCTAGTTTTTCTAATGTATCTTGTGGTGTGCCGCAGGGGTCAATCCTTGGCCCCCTACTTTTCACGATTTGTATTAAGGATTTGCCTTGTTCCTTAATTCATTCTATGTATCAATTATATGCGGATGATTTACAAATATATCTCCGCTGCCATCCAATACACCTGCTTAACGGTATTGAAAAAGTAATTGACGATATCAGCCGTATTTGTAATTGGTCCTGTGAAAATTTGTTGAAAATTAATCCTCTAAAAACGAAAGGGATTATAATTGGCGCCGCAAAATTTATTAATAAACTTAATTTTGATGCATTACCTAAAATTTGTGTTGACGGCTTTGAAATTCAATACTCTGTCTGTTAAAAACTTAGGAGTTACTCTTAACAATGTACTCACTTGGGAGGAACAAGTAGCACAAATTTCAAATAAGTGTTATAAAAGGTTGGCACAGCTTAAGCATTTTAAGCATTTAATACCTCTTGAATTGCGCAAAAAGTTGATTCAATCGTTGTACCTTCCTCATATCCAATATTGCTCGCTGGTAATGTCTGATCTAACTAATGAATTGTCCAATAAAATGCAAATATTGTTAAACCCTGGTGTAAGATTTATATTTAATGTGGCATTTCATGAACACATTACTCCTTATTACTTAAAGATCGAGTGGCTAAAACTTGAAGAACGAAAAAAGTTACAGTATTCTATTTTATGCGTAGTTTTCCGTGGCGTTGTCTAGATGATGTCTCCATGTTTCTGAGCTTCACCGCGTGGATTTTTCTTTATGACGACAGTTTCTCCGGTATTCCAACCGGCGTCTTCAGGTCGACCTGAAGACGCCGGTTGGAATACCGGAGAAACTGTCGTCATAAAGAAAAATCCACGCGGTAAAGCCCAGAAACATGGAGACATCATTCTATTTTTATGTTCAATTCATTGTCAAGCAAAACTCCAGATTATTTATATGAAAGAGTAATGGTCAACATTAGCAATTGTGACAGGGTTGTTAGGGCGCGGAGACGTTTTAAAATACCAAAATGCAGAATAAACTCGTTCCTGCAATCCCCTCTAAATACATCAATGAGAATATGGAATGATATCCCTGATTACATTGTTAAGGTTAATAACATTTACCAGTTTAAAAGGCTTACGACAGCTCACTTACATCAAACTTTCCGTGCAAACCTAAATGAAAAACGATCTGGTTCATTGTCCAATGCATAATAATAAGTGTATATATATTATGTTGGTATATTTGTAACTATTCATTTTCTGAAGATGTGTATAATTTATTTTTTGTTAATGTTTACATGGGTATACTCTTGTATGTGTGCTACCTTTTGTGCACACCGAATGAAATATAATTTGGTTTCTTGTCCAAAGAGCAATAATAAGAAAGTGTGCATATATAAGTGTATATGTAGTAGTAGTAGTAGTATTTGGATTTAGGGTGCGTCGACGGCTAGGTCATTTTGCACCACTACCGAGTGATTTAATTACAAAAGTTATGTATAAAGTAATCTACTGCATCTGATGTCTTCGTTCAAAGTGTACATAATTAGACTATTAAAAATGTTTATTTATCTGAGAAACCGAAATGTACAGATTAAGTTGGTAGGGTGGTCTCCTAAAAGGGTTTTTAGGTCTCCCCCTAGATTATTTCGTCTTCGCGCTTCGCGGTACTTAACACAATCTAGCATGATGTGTCTAATACATTAATGGACACTTACAATCCTCACATTGGGGAGGTTCCTTCTCTTCAGTAAAGAGATACGCATGGGTCAGGGGGCTGTGCCCTATCCTCAATCGTGTAAGTACTACTTCGAGCTGAGGAGGGTCACGCAGCTACTATGTCCTTGATGCCACGGAGCTTGATATTATTAAGAATCCTCCACGACTCCCTCCATTGTTCCAATACCGCATTTCTTAGAGATTCTCTTAAGTCCTCGTAAGGATATATGTATGTATATATATATACATATTTCACGCATGTGTGTGTATATAGCTTCAGAAGAGATGCATAATTTATATTTGTATTTCTTTTTCCTTGTGTATAATCTTGTATGAATATCTAAGCATGTTTTCACTGTCATGTAATTGGAATTTTGTCTATGTTAACATATGTAGCCTCCTTTATGAATATCTACGAATGCTTCTATTGGCATGTAATGCGCAGGTATGAAATTCAAATAATTGGTATAGTCGCCAGGGGTGTTTAGAGAGCACTAACGGGACTCCTAGTGAGATCATCTCGTCCACCAGCGCTCTCATCCCTCCCTTTCGCATCCCCTCTATGGTAGCAATTCGCCCTTTGGACCTCCGTATTCCTTATAAATACTAAAAATTCGAATGAAGGGGGAGTCCTCTCCTTGACCTATACCTTGCTGGTCTGCGCCCTCGCAAGACCCTCGGTCACTTCCCTCCGACGCCGGTCTGCGCCCTCGCAAAACCCGCGACTCCTTCTCTCCAACGCCGGTCTGCGCCCTCGCAAGACCCGCGACTCCTCCATTCGTACGTAGCGGTCAATCCACATATTCTTGAAAGTTATGAAAATTTTGCTAAAAGCCTAAAACGTAGATTTTCCGCTAAAATTTCAGCTCTCTCACGAGAACGAATGTTCACTACATGCGTCCAACGTCCTCTAGAATTAGTCAGCGAGTTCTCCACTAGGCTCAGAAAAATTGCTCGCCAATTAAGAGAAACGTTTCCGGACCCCAACTCTGAGTCTACGAAAACCATTTTCGATCACAGGATTTTATCCCAATTCTTGTCGGGTCTAAGGGAAGAATTGGGACGATTTTTCGTTGTCCGCGGGCCTAAGAGTATTCTGGAGGCAGAAGAGTTTGCACTGAATGAAGAGGCTAACTTGAGGAATTATGCCAACGTAATCAGGGATGCTAGTGCTGTGCAATCACTGTTTCCTCAGAATTTCTCCCATGTTAATTCTCTCATTAGTCAGCGTTACCACGCACCTCCCTTCACTCAAAATCCAAACTACCCCGTTAACTTCCTTTCTCAACAGCACAACGCACCGACAAACGTCGCCAACATGCCGTCTGAAGTAAGGCGTACACCTCATACCGAAGGCAGTAAAATCAAAACAAATCGGGGATGTTATCAGTGCGGTCGGCCAGGGCATATAGCTCGCAACTGCCGGACAGTCCCGCGTAACTGTTTCCAGTGCGGCGACTCAGGGCACACTTCCAAAGAATGCCCACTTCTTATCTGTGGGAAATGTAAGCAATCTGGGCACCGTCCTATTGACTGTGGACGTCCAACCTCGTCACAACAGGGAAACTCACCATCCCCGGCCGCGAGTTCGGGGCAGAAATAGTTCTTGCGGTGACACCCGAGGCAGGAATGGTAATCGAGGGAACAGTTTTCGGCGTCAAGCGTCATTTCCTTGTAGACACGGGCGCTGCTGTGACAATTCTTCATCAGAGAAGTCTCCCGAATAATGAGGTTATACTCTCCCCATATAACAATGTTGTTAGAAGTGCATCCGGTATTGCTTTAGCTGTTGAAGGTCAGTGCATTATCCCTTATGTTTTAGACGGTGAAATGTATCCTCACGATGAATTAATCATTAATATGGGTAATACTCCTTACGACGGGATTATCGGTCTCGATTTCATGAAAAATTACGGCTGCACTTTGAATTTAGAACTCTCGATACTGATCATCAGAAATAGTACTTTTCACAGATCACAAGCCGCTTAAATGGCTGCTATCGCTTAAGGAACCGAAACCAAGGCTAGCAAGATGGGTTATGGAATTGAGTGAGTACTCCTTTGATGTTAGATATCGCCCAGGAAAAGAGATCTCTCATTGTGACGGCTCTCAAGAATCCCTATCTCAATTAACTCGATTGACACACAAGAGAGTGACCCTGTTTGGGATAAAGACAGAATAGTTAAATAACAATCAAGATGTGCAGAACTTGAAAATTTTCACGATCTCGCAAACAACATGATGAATGCGGAGTCCTATATAAGGTAAATATCACATTATTAGGACCGCAACCTGTTATCTGCGCACCGCGGTCAATGAGGCACCATATCTTAGAACGTTGTCATGATATACCACTCGCGGGACATTGCGGATTTGACAAAACCTTGGACATCGTGCAAAGGCATTTTTACTGGCCTCAATGCTATTCTGACACCCGCTTTTACTTTAAAAAATGCTTAGTGTGTGCCAGGCGTAAAGCAAAATTACATAAAATTCCCATTCAACCAGTTTCTGAAGCCTCATATCCTTGGGAAAAGCTAGCATTGGACATAGTTGGTCCTCTTCCCCTTTCCAAGAATGGCAATAAGTACGTACTAACGTGTCAAGATTATTTCACTCGCTATCCTGAGGCTGTAGCAATAAAAGACCAGACAGCACTAACAGTTGCGCGTGCATTTTTCGAGAATATTGTATGTCGTCACGGTGCCCCTAAGTATTTGCTCACGAATAGAGGCGCTAATTTCACGTCCAATCTAATGAAGAATATTTGCCAAATTTTAAGGGTATCATACATATTCACATCGCCCTACAACCCATCTGCAAACGGTAGGTTGGAGAGAGCACATCAGTCCTTTGCTAATGTTATTTCTCACTATGTAGCGCAGGATCACAGAGACTGGGACGAGCACTTGAACTTCGCCTTGTTTGTGTACCGCAATACAAAACATAGAATCACTGGCTACAGCCCCGCATACTTAATGTATGGGCGTGAATTAAGTCTACCGTGGGAAGCTGATATGTCGCCTAAACAATCCGAATCGAGAGACAGAGCAAGCTATGAACAGGAACTCCTTTATCGCTTGAAAATGGCCCATGACCAAGCAGCAGAATTCAATAGGCAGAATACGGAGAATGAACATGCCCGCAATAACAAAGGGTTATCTCTACCTCAAGTGGAGATAGGACAATTGGTCCTCTTGCGAAACTTGGCCCCCTCCCCAGGTCGGTCTCGGAAGCTTTTGCCTAGATGGATCGGTCCATACAAAGTACTCCGCGTCCGAAGTCCCGTTACTCTGGAAATCGAGTGCCTACAGAATGGACGGAGGTTTATCGCTCACTTGCGAAACATCTTACCACTGCCACCAGACCCGGAACCTATCCAGCAACCCACCTTTCTCACCAAACCCTCTCCTACTGCCACAGATACTTCCCATTTCGATCCCGAAACGAGTGTTGATACGCCAACGGAATCAACCCACTCACCGGAGCTGAGTTCCTCTCCTACTCGGGTTCCGGACCTGCTGACGCCCGAATCATCTTTACCAGCCCCGCAGTTGAGATCTCCTTCCACGCCCCGGCACGAGTACGATCTCCGCCCTCTACCTGGACGAGTTTTACGAAAGAGCCTTCCCACAATGGCACCCGCAACACAATGCGGGCGTAGCGGGAACCAAAGGAGCGGATTGGAGACAGAAAGTTCTACTCGACGAGGCGACCCTGTCACATTGGAGCGGCCTCTCACACCAGGGTGGAGCTTGGAGATGCCCATTGGATCAATAGCTGTGGACGATATACCACATCCGGGAGCGATCGAGATGGACTGGTGGCGAGACCTACTCGCCTACGATCGTTCGCAGAGCATCGAGGAGCAGAGCCGTAGGCGCACCTTGGGAAGATGACGGCCCTCCAGCTACACCCGAGCGCCCTGTTACCCCCGGACTAGAAGAGGAGATTCCCGTAGCCACTTCCGCCGGAGGATGGAGCATAAGACCGAGCAGTCCACCGAGAGGTGAGGGAAACGAAATTCTACGCCGCTCACCCCCATCTCCTCCACCCAAAGACACTTGGCATGCGTCCCGCCCTTGTCACAGGCCTCATATCCCTCCGCAAGTGGGCAACACCAAATCTTCATTCCATCAATCTCTCGTCCTCAACTATTACTCCCGCGATGCAAAAATACTACATCAAACTCACATAAAAAGCACAACCAACAAAGGCGCATCATAAACAATAAACGGAAAAGATCGCTAAGGAAGGAGAAACTTAGTCACTGCACCTGAGATAGCTTCCGTTCCTACAGAAAAAAAGCCATGACAGGGATGATAATTTTCCCCTCACACCTACTTTTTCTCTGGCATTAAAAAAAATCCTGTCCATTTCAGACATCCGGCGAACATGATGTGGTGGACCTGTCTTCCTATCATCGCCCTTCTACCCCCTTGCCTCCTTGGAATCCTTTTTATTCCCCATGATGCAGTCATCCTCACCTCAGGGGAATGGATAGTGCACCTTGACCTGCACGATCAATTATTTCAAAGTGCACTGACGGATGTGAAAGGCCAAATAAGCCGTTTTCAAGAATTAACAACGACGACAATGGCAACTGCCAATAATAGCCCCGCCGTTAAAAAAATCGCGTACGAGTATTCAGCCTCCATGAGTCGTACGGCCGCTAATTTACAGACAGATTTTGACTCTCTATTTGTCACTTCATCCAAAAACTCACAGAGAGGACTTCTGAATGCCATGGTCTTCATTACTCAGCTGGTACGGCCACAGATTAAGGCAGTAAGAGGGGAGATATCAGCACTCGCGAAACGCTCAGAAGCGGTTGCACAAAATAGCTTCACTTTCCTCTCAAACGTATCCGATACATTAAAGCGTCACGACAAAATGTTGTCTCAAACTTCTAAGGCCCTTCAGGCATTTCAAAATATTATAAACGCCACAGAAAGTAACCTCGCTCACCACGCTGCCAGTGACTTTGCTCTTGTTAATTTAATGTCTTCCATCCACACCAGCTATGTAGTAATCACGCAGCATTTAGTAGAGCTGGAACGAGCTCTTTCGCTCATACGGACAACCGTTACGATTGCAGAGTTGGGTAAATTGCAACCCACAATCCTCGCCCCTTCTCACCTGAAAAAGGTTATTGAAACCTCACAACTCCAGTTGGCACCTGGCTACAACTTTGCACTTTACAAAGGCTCATCAGTACTGCCCATTTACAGCATTGCACGAGTTCGCATGCTCAGGCATGCTAGTGCTATTATGCTGTTGGTAGTACTCCCGTTATGTCGAACCAATGGAGAATTTAAGGTGTTCAAGGCTCATCCCTTCCCAGTGGAAATGCCAAACGGACAACCTGCTGTTGTCTTATCACCAGACGCCATGTACCTGGCGGTGACAGAAAACCACGATGGGTTCATCCTCCTTCCGCCGGATTATGGAGATGATTGTGTCACTGGCGATGTGAGAGTGTGCCTTCCATCCTATCCCATCCTAAGCAACTTATCCGACTCATGCAACATAGCGGCATTTTTAAACAATAGTGTTTCTATAAAATCTTACTGTGAAGTGCACTTACGGAGCACACAGTTTGCTGTGTATATTAAGGGAGAGATCGCAGGTCAAAGGCTGTTTAACGTGAGTAGGGAGCTTCTTCTGAATGTTTCGTGTCCTCGGAAACAATTTCAATCGTTGTTAAGGGAGCATGGAAGTTTCATTCTCCCCTTTGGCTGTTTCGCGAGTAACGGGATATCTCGACTAGAAGGAATTGGCATCAGCTATTCCACCATTCCATTAGATATAGTATTTGCACTGATTCCGAGGTTTCCACCAGATTTATCGATATTTAACCAAATATACCATTCCTTGGGAGTTAGTCAAAACATTAATAAAATACTTGGTTCTATCAAAAATCCTAACACACATGAAGTACCATCCATACCCATGGCAGAAGTTACTCGACATTTTAAAACACTCGAACCGTTAGAAAATAATGTAAGGTCAATTAGTTATACAGGAATACCCGCACTAGACCTTTTGGCCTTGACCCTACTATGTGTAGGATACATTTTCTGCCGAAGAAGAAGACAGGGGCAGAAACCTTCAAGGGAGACTCTGGACCACCCCACCATCAATGTGTCTCACAATCTGCATCAACAACACCACCCCCCCTGTTTCCGGTATATCGCCCAACTGAACATGTGTACTAGTGTCTCAGTGCAATGGTTAACTTATGAATGATGTTGTAGACTAGGTATGTGAAATTAGGTGTGAGCCAACGTGACGAGAACGCTGTATCATATCATAGAGCTAGCAGTGAAAAAAATAGTGTTAAACCGGTTACAGTGAAAGCAAAGAAGTGTTGAGATGCATAATTCAGCGTGTATACCAATATTCGTGAAAACAAAGACTTTTAATTGTGGCTAATATTATATCCAATTTTTCTCTCTTCTTTTTTTCTCAGTTACCAAGATTATTAGGGTCAACATTTATGTTGCTCACAAGTGTAACAAAAAAAATAAAAAAATTTCTTTTGTTTGGTGGTGGGGAAGGATTGTGGTATTGTTTGTATACGCGGTTGCGCATTCATTTGTTGTCTGAATAAACGAGCTGCGGCGGCCATGTTGCCTCAGTTGGACTCTGACTGTCGTGCGTATCACTTGTCCCACAAGATACTACATTTTTTTAAATAAGCTATACCTTTAATAATAAAGATACATACAGATAAAGTTAACACAAAAGTTAGTGAGACAGAACGTGCCTTCCCTTCCGTATTCTTTTCATTAGTATTTTTCTCCCTGATTCGGTGGCCATTCGTTTATGCCATCCATGACGAGTCACCCTCTTGCGTTCATACGGCTAAGGGAAGTGTATTCTTATATTGTTCCGGACAGATTTGATTCCGAAGCAATTGATAACTTTCTCATTTGTGTTTGCAAGAAAAGGGGTTAAAAAAAATCCATTCAAAACTTTTGGGATTAGTTTATATGGAACTTATAATTGCTATTGTATAGTGTATATTTATATTATTCCCTGTGTTCATTTTTTTTCTCAGTGTGATATATCATATCATCATGTTTCTATTATGTAATTGTTACTGAGCACAACGCGGCGGAAATTACGTACCCAGGGGCTTAACTGCCGACGGGGTGATGTCGCGAGGGGTGTTTAGAGAGCACTAACGGGACTCCTAGTGAGATCATCTCGTCCACCAGCGCTCTCATCCCTCCCTTTCGCATCCCCTCTATGGTAGCAATTCGCCCTTTGGACCTCCGTATTCCTTATAAATACTAGAAATTCGAATGAAGGGGGAGTCCTCTCCTTGACCTATACCTTGCTGGTCTGCGCCCTCGCAAGACCCTCGGTCCCTTCCCTCCAACGCCGGTCTGCGCCCTCGCAAGACCCTCGGTCACTTCCCTCCAACGCCAGTCTGCGCCCTCGCAAGACCCGCGACTCCTCCATTCCTCGCTACTCCATCCCGTGCTCCGATTACCGTATTCAAATGTACGTATAATCTATAATAAATATCCATCAACCAACCAGTTACTTTTATTCCTCCCATAATGTCATGACGATAGTATATTGTCCATTTGCAGCACCAAAACTAAAAGAGGTTACATTGTAATCCTGTTCCATAGGACACTAGTCCTCGAACAATAAAATTCTATTCTATTCTAAATACAATTTTGGCCTTTTTAAACTTATTTTTGGCCGATGTTGCAGAATCCCAAATAAAACCAATTAAATGGTCGTCAGACTTTGCACTTCTTAAGTCATTTGTCCCCACATGGATTACCACTACACTTTTGCTTTCATCATCGTTACTTGTCATGTCACTTATTTTTCTGTCCAGCTGTTCCGTTCTTATCCCTGGGAAACACTGGACACTCACCGCACCCTTTGCCTCAAAGCCACCAGCAAACCGTATTTCATCGCCTCCTGTATAAGTACAAGGATTCCTCTCCAAATTCGGACAATTTCAATAACGTCCTTAACCTCTACTGGTTACGGCTTTTGGAGCAACTCATTTTACATGTATTCATATTCGTAGAGTCATCGGGGACCAGATGCTGATGGTTGAAGAGACATCAACGCTTTTTGTGCCAAATTGAAGGCTGTCTCAACTCCGGTCCCCTTTACCCTCACTGATGATGCCAATGATCTTGTTCCTCTACCCCTGGTAACTTCTTGATAGGAGAGCCACCTAGTGCAGTTCCAGAACCATTTTCTATAGCCTAAGGCCAACCTCTTTTGAATAGATAATTACCCTCATGAGTGACCACTTCTGGAAAAGATGGTCTCAAGAGTATATGCATTAGATGATGCAGTTATCTAAGTGGCGGGTGAAAAGGGAGAGCTTACAGATACTTCCCTACCCCCCACAAAGTGGTTGACAGGCAGAGTCATAAGTATGCCCTTGCAAAGATAGATTTTTAAGAGTGAATACCTCAAAAGGCTAACTACCTCGATCTGGGACCAAACTTTGCCCTCTTGTAAACTGAACTTTTTTGGATTGTCATTTTTTTCTTTTTGCTTTCTATTTTTTTCTTCTTGTGGTTAATTACTGTCCTCAAATCACCAGGCGATAATTTTACAAAAATATTAACGCAAATAATAAGAACTAATAATTTTATATGGAGAGGATTCCTAATAAAATTCCATCGACAAAGACTATATTTAAACAAAAATAGAGGTGGCCTTCGATTAGAAGGCACCAACACCAAGGCAAGCACTATATACATGATTAGTTTTAGTAAAATTTATGGCTCACAAAACAAAAGAAGAACGGACCTAAGGGAATTCGCACTAGAACATGGCAGAAAAATACCATTTTTAAACAATGTAAAAGAAAAAATTAAATAATTACCGCAAAATACAAAAATTAACAGGTTAAAATATCTGTGACAAATACATAGACGATAGAGGTAAAATACTTGGTTAACCACCACCCAGTGCCAGGGCATGGAAAAATTTCCAATTTCTCAAAATTAAGATAATAAAAAAAGCTACTTGTATGTAATGAGCAAAATCTTTGTTACCAATGACATGAAATATAAATGTAAAGTGATCCCCACACCAAATTGTGAAATATGTAATGGCTTCGACTCAACGGAACACAAATTTTTAAACTGCGATTCTGACAACAAGATTTGGAAAAAATAAAACGTGTGGAAATGGGGTGGAAATGCATCATGAATGGTGACAATGATGTTAAGTTTAAATTCTAACATTTTTCCAACATATAAAAGAACTATTATAATAAACCTGATTGTTAATTATATAACTGTGGTGACAGAAAAATATAAATGTTACAAGTTTTATACTCGAATGTCGTAGCATAAAAATTACTTCAGAAACGAAATATTCTATAATTTATGTTTTCAATGATTAGATCCGCATTCATTTTTAAAAATTCTCCATATATGTAAATATATTCTCTGTCTCATCTCCTCTATGTGTGACAAATGTATCATAAAATTTATATCGTATAATGAAATTCTTTATTTAAACGATAATGTTTGGCCATATATGGCACATCTCATTTAGTATACCACACTGTTGCAGTTATTACAGATATCGGCTTCAAATTATACTTTTCTCTTTACCGTAGTCTGTTTTGCCGCTTGAACTTCCATTGCTACCGCTAGATCTCAACAACATGATTTTATGTATTCATATCTAATGAATGCGTCAAAAATTAGCTACGTATTTTTTTTACATTTCTTATAAATTGTAGTTCTAATATAAACAAGCAGCCAAAATAATTTTATGATTGATGACATAAGTGTAAACTATGTTGTCAGCTGACAAGATACTAGTATTTTGAGTCGCACAAAAGTATTTATTTGATGCGTAAAAATTGTTTTAAGTATCTGTGCCTGATGCGGCACATCACGCAGAGGTGACCCTTTTGAGTTTACGACTGCTTTCTTCGTCAACGGCCTTCTGATATGTACGAGACCACGGTGTTCCGTAGCGACGCTCTGATCCCAGCCCAGTGATTTATTGCACTACAATGCGGAGGTGAGAAACATGTGTGCTACAAAGACTCTCAGTTGTTCTTCCATTGAAGAGGTACAGTCACTTTCAAAAGTCAGTCCCCATACCTGGCGCAGCCGTCTCCGTTATTCTCCGAAGTCGACCTTCGCGTATTGCTTACACGTTCCTTGTCCACTGGGGATCGATTCGACTTGATCAGGTAGTACAAATGGTGCAACTTGACTACTTTAACCGTCGTCAAGAGCCCCACGCACGATTTCAGAGGTAGGAAGGCCGCGTGAACCTCCCCCCCCCCCCCCACACAGCCAAACAATTCTACCACCGAAGAAAGTGGAGAAGAATATATGGGTTTTTCCGGCCAGTAACCCATCGCACGAGGAAGAGAGGAGACATCTGTGTAGTTTGGTAAACTTATACAAAACATATTGTGCAAATAAATTTTCGGAGCATTTCGAGCATGTTACTCCAATATTTTTTCTTCATATCGCCTTGTGAAAAATACGTAAATATATACGCCTATGTAAATATTGTCATTTGCGTCACGGTTACCATCCGTCATCGCGTTCATCCATGCCGGCGGTTAAAGATTTTCAGACATTTTTTCAATGTTTACAAGTTAAATAGCAGTCACTCCCCAAGTAGTAGGTTATTCGGACTACAAGTAGTGCCTACATTTTGAATAACGCAAACTTATTCCCGTATTGTGAATAGAAAATCAGAAGAAGTTTTTAAATTTTTACCGGTCAAAACTACCTGTACGGCAATTTTTCATGGGAGAAGATAATTTTGTATCATTTTTTCGAATAAGCAATTGGATTGTCTTTAAATTATATTGAATTGCTTTTAAGATAAACATAAATTTTCACTAAAAGAAGCAGCGAGATCTTTATTGGCATCAAGTGAAATGGCAGGCTGTTAGACCATACTGCGTCGTAGGAAGTGTAATCCTTTTGTTTATGGGAAATACTCGTACATTAATATTGTTAATTTTTTTTAAGAAAAACAGTACAAGCAACATGTGCGTGGAGTTATGATGGTGAGTCAACCAGTTACGGTGGTCATAGAAAAGCATCATTTACCTGCCCTTCTGAATTGAAGATTTTACGAATCACCGTGACTGCGCCCCTCCCAACTTGAACTTACCCCTTTAATTAAAAGTGACGCCCATTCGCATTAGGCCCTTTCATTCTAACCATATCCTTACTTTCATCCTTCCCCTCCCCCCTTACCAAAAATCTCTCGACCATGGATAGCACTTCTTCTTTTTTCCTCTCCATCCTTCTCACCTTTTCCTTTCTTTTTTATACTCAAATCTCGGATGCTTTCATTCTTTTCTTGTCCCTCTTTTGTCGTCGCCTAAGTTTCCACACCGTCAAACGCTACATCCCAAGCAGTATATTTGGCAGCTCATAAGTTTAATTTGTATTAATAATGCAGAAATAGTCTTTAGGTACCCAACACGGTATATTTTTATCGGATGAATATTATGCGTGCGTAGTTTAGTGTCAGTAGGATATTATCAGTATTTGTTCGCACGTAAGACTGACTCAAGGTATTCATTACATGAGTGTAAGTTCTATTTATGATGTAAAACCACTTATACATAATAATGTGTAGGATATTGCCCTGCATGATATCAGCAGGCGCCAACTACGACTGGTTTTAGCAGAAAAAAAGAAGCGAAAAAGGGGGAAGACTTAGGTTAACCTCTCAATGAAGGGGCAAAGATAAAACATATAGTATTAATATGCTTTTAAATGGTAAGAAATAGGCACACAAGTCATGTAATTAATGCTTCCGTTGGTATTTTCATTATAGGAAATATATTTATGGTAACTATTAAGACATTCGAACTTTCGATGAACATAAATATGTCGGTTAATTACTTCCTGATACCTCGAATGTATAAAGCATTATTTAAATATTTGTTCACAAAGGATATGTTAGTAACGACTGGAATAAATATGATACAGAATTAAACATTACAATTTAGCGCACATTAATAATTTTGATTTCTCGCGTGATGAGACACGTAGAAAAATGTAGTATAAACCATGGTAAACATATGTATCCTAAGAAAATGGTTAGGAATAATGAATGCGCCAAACAAAGTGTTTGAAATACTTAAACATAGAGCAATATATATTGATGGTGTTGGTAATAATGTGTTAAAGGTATAATCTAGAAGGTTATTTTGTAGGAAACTTTTTGAATACTCTTTCAGACGTAAATTCCAATTTTCGTTTCTTCCTCATATGTGCGTTGCGACGCAGATACGTCTCGTTATTTTTTAGTGCAAGCCAGACTACTCGGAATATCCATCTCAGAATACTATCAGGGTGGGAATCCCATGACTGAGAACATATGCTTCGCCTTATGTTGTGGCACTGGGAGTCGGGGAAGTCGCGAAGAATTAAGGAATATTGAAGAATGCCTCGGGAAGACTTGCGCGGACGGTGAGAGTAAGTCAAATTGGCCCGTTCAAGACACAGAAGGCATAGCCAATACCCGAAGTTCGACCTCCGAGAAAAACATAGTTGCTCGCGCTGGCCGTGGGGACCTACTTTTGAAAGTGACTGTACTACTCGTGCATACAAGCATCCACAGCACATAAGTGAGGTAAGAGTACATTGAAATAACGTTAGTATGAATGATTCAAAAGTAATTATTTCGAGCATGGACAATGATTATAACAATCAGTGTACAGACGTACGTTACCATTTAATGTGGACAATTTTTCGGTTAGAGCAGGCCTATTTGGGCCTACCAAAGTTTTTTTGTTATTGGGTTTTGCATATATTATGTTACTGTTTAGATTTGGGTGTAAGTGCAAATATAGGAGTGCGTCTCAGCCGGTCAATTCCTCAGCATAAAAAATGTAAGTTGTTCTTTGACAACTCTTACACGTCACAGCCCTTGGTGGTCTACCTGTACAAAGGAGGAATTGAATCACTGGGATTATTACGTAGGAATAGAGCACAAGGTCTGAAGCTCTCATCGGAATTAGAATTGAGAAAAAGGGACGTGGAACGTACCTCGACTGAACACGGTGTAGAGTTGTCGGCTGTGCACGGGATGGACAACAAAGTAGTCACTCTGCTCTCAAAACTTGTTGGCCAGCAGCTACTCAATTAAGTCGACCGATTTCACAAGAAGACACGAAACAAAGAAGATATTGACTGTCGACAAATAATTACGGTATGCAACCGTCTCATGGGAGAAGTAGATCTCCTAGATAACAGGATAGGGAGATACAAGATAAAAATTAGATTTAAAAAAGTGGTACCTAGGTCTATTGTACCACATTCAAGTGGCACCGTGACCAACTCATGGCTATTATACTGACGAGTGCTAATTCAAAAAGACATAGCGAAATACAAATCCCTGGCAGACATCAGAACTGAGGTGGGGGTCACTCCGTGCAAAGGGGGCAAGAACATAACTTTGTGCCGGGGTCGCCCTTGTTCGTCATTCCTGGCATTGCTCGCGCAATAAAGCAAGGGAAAAAAGACAGCGATCAATCCTCCACCCAAAGATGTCCGTCAAGATGAAACCGCTCACTGGCGTAAGTGGTGCGAAAAGCGTCAGCGATGCAAGCATCCCAACTGTGATTGCAAATCCTTCGTCCAGCGTAATAAGTGCAGCATGGCACTATGCCTTAATAAAACAAAAAACTGTTTCGTAGCATACCACCAAGACTAGGTTCACTTGATCAATTGGTTGTGGTCACCCTAGTTAGGTAAAAAAGGAACTAAAAAAGGAAAAAAAGAGCGAGCTGAATCCTGAAATCCCCTTGGTGGACAATTTGTGTGCAGAGTGTGACTATCCGAAATATCGTATTAGATATTTTCGATACGCGACTTACCCATTACTTAGATTTTATTCATTTCTAGTAATCTATTTTAGATATTGCAATTTAAATGTTATTCACATATTTCAGTTTAACAATTTCTTTAATCCGTTATAGCATGCTCTCTTTTTAACTTTAATTTTTTAACACATTTGCCTGCATGCGAGGGAGAATTGGCGTAGAATTTGTGTTATATTGCCATTTGTGGTACCTTGTGTTTGTTCCCTGTGCAATACGCTCTTATACGTTACGTTGGTAATCCCAGATTAGACTCAAAAACTTACTCCGTTTATTGATATGGAGTTGATGAATATGCCGACAAAAGTTAGTCTTTTTGCTGCGTCTTTGGGTGAGTTTTTCTTTTCGAAGGGGTACACCTTTCACATTATCGAGTGTGGGGGTTGCAAAGAGTAATCTGCTTTCGGTGTGGCGGCGCTAGTTTTACGGGGTCAATAAGTACACCAACAGGCGTAAACTTTACTGTTTCTGGAGAAGAAATAAAGTGGTGCGGGATACTGTTAAGAGGGGCTTGGGGAGAAGAAATAACACTTCGAGAGAAAAGCCGCCAGAATATCTTGAGAGCTCAAAGAGTTGCACTACTCATAGTAACTAAAGCCTATAGAACGGTGTCCACAAAGGCACTGTGTGTTATAGCGGGAATCATCCCAGTTTACTCGCTTGTTGAGGAACGCAGAAAGTTTTTAATAAAAAAACGGACAAACGCCGATAGCGGACTTCAAAGAAGAAAAAGAAATCAGCGCCAGGCCCCGGTGGCATTTCAAACCGACTTCTCCGAAAACTACCGCTTCCAATGATTACCATTCTTAGTGTAATCGAAGTTCCCGTGTATCAGGGCCATATTCCAGAACGTCACTCACTCCGAGTGATCACTCGTACTCATTCGAGTGACCACTCATTCTCGAAATGAGTGTGATTGTTGATCGGTATTCCAAGAACACACTCACACTCCACTCATTTGAGGGTCAGTATCGATGCAAGTAACTGGGGATTGCTAGTTACTATGACGTGTTTACACAATAAAAATGACGAACGATAATAATCAGCGGCAAATATAAACGTAAATGAAAATGTCCACTAACGCAAGGTTTATTGACCAATAGAAAGATTTGGTGATTTCTTTAGTTCGAAAGCATAAATCAACAATAGAAAATAAGAAAACAGACGCGCATACGTCTGCAGAGAAGAAAAAAAGCTGGATGAAGCTGGCAGAGGAATATAACGCGCACAGTTTCGTCCATAGGGTATGTTAGTTAATTCTTTTATAATCGATTATATTAGCCGAGACGTAAAGAAAATATAAATTAAGTCTTTGAGATATAATTATGAAAAGTGTATGGATGAACTAAGTTAAGCCACGATCAGTTAAATATAATTATGATGAATACCTAATGCATATTGAACACTCACGTAAGTTATCATGCAATTGAAAAGACTGTGAATTATGATGTAAGAGACATTCGTTTTCCTTAATTTAAATTCTATCGTATGCTACCGAATACACAATAACAAGAATTTCCATTGATTTAACTTTCGTTTTTGCCTTTGCGTTAAGTCTCCCAGCTAAAAAAACCATGGGAGAATATTAAAGCCCGAAGGAAGGCCACCTTAGCTGAGGAGGCACAGGAGAGAATGGGCACTGGTGGAGGGCCTTACGCCAAGCCCCCCAATTCCGATCCCTTGTAGGAGATGGCAGTGCCATGCATTTCATACCACATAACAAACACAGGGGATAGTGATAATATGGATAATGATAGAAGTGGTGAGATCCAATATACAAATTGCATTTTCCATATTTTTAGTCTTAAAATCTCAAAAGTTTTCGATTTTTATTACATTTTTTAACTTCATTAATATTTTGTATTACCTTCACTTCTGTACAATGGCTGGAATCAACAAAGAAGGAGCTCCATCCCTCTCAAATACCACCACCACCATCCATCCATCAACATCATCCAGTTCTTGCAAACATACCGACACACCTACATCCATACTCTCACCAGCACCACTCACACCCTGTACTTCACCTCAGCCACAAGCCAATGATATTAACTATGAACACCATCCAACAACCATCCACCCACCCACTAAAAGAGCCATAGTTAATGCTGACTTTGATGCCAGGACAAAAAGATGTAAAATTATATGTGAAGGTGAACAGGAAATATTGAAGATGAGAAAAGAGGCAGCCCAAATGGAAATAAAAATTAGGAAAATAGAACTTGAAATAGCAAATAAAAAATTGAATCACCAGGAAAAACTACAGGAAATTGGATTAAGAGATAAAATGGAGGAGTATGCTCTAAATCAGGTGGGTTAGTTAAAATTAATTAGAAGTGGAAAAATTGAACCGACACAAGGAAATCACTTTTTGTTATGAATGTTTCCTCACAGGCTATCCGGAAAAAAGGGAGGTCAGAGTGTGGTTTACCACCTTGCACGACTGAATATAATAATACATCCAGCAAAATTTAACATATTAAGACAATATGTGATAAAAAAATAAATTGTCCCTCTGAATAAATGTTCTTCAGTCTCCAGTTATACTTTCTGTTCAGTCTTTCTTTCAGTTATAAGTTGTCTTCAGTAATGCAGCTGATGATTTAATATGTTGATTGCAATATTAATTTTTAATAAATAAAATTCTCTTGATTTTCCAATCTATTTATTGAATCAGATATACTGTCTACGATTCACAAATGTCGCTCAATAAAAGCACTCCTTTCCTGTATACCACGTCCCCTATTAGGTGGTAAGATTGGTACAGGCACAGGGTTGTATGGAATCTCAAGAACATCTTCAGGAATGGGTACTCTTTGCTAGACAGCAATATTATGCAAAATTGCACAGCTTATCACAACTTTTACAGTTGTCGCCAGTTTAGTTCTCAATTTTAATGTAACCTAATTGATGTCAAAAATATTATGATCATTAAAGTGCTATTAACCCTTTCACTCCCAAGCATTTTTCAATATCCATACCCAAAATTCCCAAGGGTTTTTTTTATGAAATTATTAGTACTTTTTGTAAAAATTCTTATGGATTTATTTTAGGCTTTATAGACATGAAAAAAATCACACATATGTAGCAATAAATGATGTGTTCAGAAATGTTAATTATCATTATATATAATTTTCAGTTTTGCAGTAATAAATTTATAAACTTAATACTTTTAAAAATGTTTACGAAAAACACAATTTTTTGGCTTATTTATTCATAGTATTGTTTTTATTTTGCAATTATTGAAAATTGTATTGTATTAAGAATTTAGTTTTTGACAGATCTACCTAATTTTTTAAGTATAAACAGAAAAAATGTTGCCATAAAAATTTAATTGTTTAAATCTGTCTCAATCACTTTTGACCAGTGCCTAAGCCAGTCTTCTGTAAAAATATATGTATATACTTATATATCTAGGCCTTAAATAATAAAAATTATTGTTAGTTTAAATTATAGCGCAAGGAATTGTCTAAATGTTAACATTGCATTTATTTATACATATGAATGACTTATATATGCAACGCTTTTTCTATAAAAACGAAGGCTAACATATATGATGAAAATTGTTTCACGGAGGATTTTTCATTATTTGTTCAAGTTATTTATGTAATAAGTACATAGGTACACTTTTGATTAGTTTATAAAAATATCACGTAGGAATAAATTTTTCCTTTTGTTCACAGTCACTCTTTCAGCACTTATGCTTATGCAAACACTCCCCATGCAAACCCCTGTTGCATCTGACGCACACTGTTCTGGATCTTCTTCTTTGTTCCTTTGTGCTGCAGACACAGCATCTGTATTCTAATCTCCCACCCAGTTTCCTTATTCCTTTCATCTAAATATAAATAGAGCATCAAGCCTGAAGAGTCTACACCTCCCTGTCTACACCTACTTGTTATATTCCAAAATTACTTCTGGTTTCACAGTTTTTTTCTCGCAGCCTTGTCTCAATTTTGTCACTTCACTATGCTTTGTAGTCGCCTTGCTTGAAAGAAGGATCGCAGGTCCTCATTGAGAATTTTTTCCCCAAAATTCACTGGCTAGAATACACCCGGAACGGCAAAACTTTTTTTCCCCGATGGTGAACTTCTTTTTGAAAAATACGGGCAGAAATTTTCGGTTTTTGTGATAGTTCCTGTATTATATGTTCCCATTTGGTAAAGTTTGTTCACGAAGGGAACTGACATTAAAAAATTGTCCACAAAAACATGGTAGCCTTAGTATAAATAATTGTTCATCTGAAGGAGACTGTATACCCCAGCCCATGTTCCAGCCATTAAGGGTGATATTTTCGGGAAAAATATCACACACCACTCAAGAAAGGCGCTAGACTTTTATGTACAGATTTCGCAGCAATGATGAACTTTGACGAAAATTCAAATGACTCAATGCACAGAAAACACAACGCGAAGAAACGTATCCGAACCTCTGATACGCGCGAGCTGATGCAAACATAAGCCGTCGGCACTCCGCATGCAAACCATTAGATTAGTAACGCATGACGTTAGATGACGCATTCTCAGGAGTTGCCCACAAAGTAGGTGTTAGCAAAGCAGTGATACAATGAATCACTTACGTAGATAAGGAAGATTAGGATAAAAAACTGTGAAGCCATCACTTTCACGGCGACTATTCGGCGACGCTATCGGCCACTTGCTGAGGTTCGCTGAAAACATTTTATTCCCGCGCTACGCACGATAATCTTACTCTTAGTGTACTCTTCCTGTAAACAAGAAGTATTGTTTCCGTGTGAATAAAATTTAGTAATTTGATTCGGATAAGAAGATTCCTTTGAAATGTATGTCGATACCGAAGAAGGATTTGATTGTAATGAGGAGACGCCAAAATATAATTGCAGCGGGGGAGAGATTAGAGGTTGGATAAAATGTTACGTCGTGGAGAGTACGAAGTCATAGGTACCAATGTATTACATGAATAAAGACGCACGTGATGTAGTCAAGTGAATACAATAAATCACGCGTAAACGCGTGCATAAGCTTGTTGAGAATATCATAAGGTCATAAGTCAGCCACCGCGGCAATTTACGAGAGGAAAAAAAGAAGTTCAATAAGCTGTCAGTGTACATAAAAAATTATAGTCAAAGAACATTTAAATTAGAAAATTATTACAATTTATCCTCTACATCACTTATAAACGAAAACTAGCAACAACGACGGACAAATTTTCTAATTTCGCTTTAATATTAAATAAATATAAATAAATTATTTAAAATGCAAAAAAAGATTATTCGCATAATAACTAATTCCAATAATAGAGCTCCCAGCAAACCTATTTTTGAAAAACTGGAAATCTTACCACTCCCTTGTATATATATTCTTGAAACAGTCTCTCTTATTAAAAAAAACCAAGACATATTTATTAAAAATTGTGACATTCATAGTCATAATACAAGAAGCCAAAATGAAATCCATGTAAGTCAGCACCGAGTAAATAAAACAATTAAAGGCATAGACCATCAGGGAATACTTGTGTATAATAAATTGCCAAGCTATGTAAAAAATATCAAAAGTTCCTTTAAATTTAAGTGTGCCGTGAAAAAACTACTTTTAAGGAAATTATTCTATAGAGTGGATGACTTTTTAATGTAAAAAAATTTAAGTGTGTAATTGAAATGTGTTCACAAAAAAAATTTTGTAAACTGTATGTATTTATATTTTTTTTTATTGTTTTGTTATTTGAGCATTGTTTTTCCATTCATATTGTGTAATACATGTAACATCCTTGACAAAGCCATGCATAATGCAAATGCTTACGGTGACTTAATAAATCAATCAATCAATCTATCCTGTAAAATCATGCATCTTCTCTTCAAATCGATGGTTTATTTCAATTTACAAACAAATTCATGAGTATTATAAAACTATAATTCTTCTAAAAAAAATCATATTCGAGGGTTCACTGACAAATGCTACACACAGTTAGTTGCCAAAGAATATATATCTTCCTATTATCACAATAAAATGACTTCACACACTCATTGCTAGTATCAGGCATGTTAAGTACACTCGCGTTAAACGCTGTTGGTTGAGGAGCATAGCCACAATAGCAGTGATCATAATCACTTGATTTTGAAACTGTGATGACACGACATTAAGTTATGAGAAATCTAAAACGGATGGTGGGAATCGTCCAATACTTGACAATCTTGTCCACAACCACACAATAACTTTATTACTATAGCTTCAAAGCTAAAAAATGTATTTAATAACACACGATCACATTACCGCAAACACTGTCGATCATGCTGTAACCAGCCCTTCTCTATGCACATATATTACTTGAAATAGTGAATTATGTACTCAAAATTTGTAGACAAGCTAACTTCCTATGACACAAACGCCAGTTTTGGAACGAATGTATATTACCAGCTCATTTTACACTGACAAAGTTTAGTTAACTATTACCTGTAACATTTTAATACACCCCTTTAAACAGAAAGGCGTGGAGGATACTTAACCCGATCTACAATAAATTAAAAGCAAGAGTGATTCTTCTCCGACTGTTCGTCGATGTTTGTTTGCTTGACGAAAACAATAGCATGACTTTAATAGAAGACTGGCGGCAGTGAAGAGCGGTAAATTTGAATCTCGATGCGAAAGGTTAATTAAAAATATATTTCTTCGGGGAATATAAATGACACATTCCAAGTCATTCAGGGAGTCAAAATACTTTTATATAAATTTAATTTAATTATGCCTTATTAACAGTGGTTTATATGTCCATTGTAAGTTGATCTACAAATCGTAACCCAAGTCGAATCAAAACCAGTCAGTAAGGTCCCCGTAATGTTTCCGATTTATTTCGAATATGAGCCGACAACATAAGTAAAATGGTAACAAAATTTGCATTAGTATTTCTGGATTATATATTTGCTATATCACATAGACTTCCATTCATAAAATCGGTAACTAATATCTGATTACAAATTATGCCAAATCACGGACCCGTGGAAACCTTGGGGTACCGGAAGGAACGTTAGTTGAACTTAATTAAAACGACGGGCGCCTCTAAACTAAGTTATAATTGTTTAATAATGCTTTATTTAAATCAATGGAAAAAAAATTGTCGTTGGATATCGTTTTACTCCCAATATTCCGCTTTAAATATGCGAGGTGATAACGGCAGACATCTTGAATTTTGCTCACTCGATGTGAGTGATCACTCGGAGTGTCCAACACAGGTCACTCGTTTCCGTGTGCAGTCCGAGGGAGCAACGTCACTCGAGTGACGTCTTGGAATACCAAAGTAGCGACCGAGTGCAGTTGGAGTGACGAGTGAGGGAAATGAACACTCGAGTGACGTTCTGGATTATGGCCCTCAATGTTACGCGCATTACATGCGGATTGTTGTCAGGAATTTGAGCCAATCCTTCGATAACAAAGTAAATCGGGCATTTCTGCGAGATGTCTTCGCATTGTTAGCAGAGCTACGTCATTGCGTATCGTCGATAGCATAATGAAAGACATTATCACCCTTTTATGCTGTAGGAAAGCAGATGAGAATCAGGTAAATGCCATCACTTCGTTGAAGTACTTGATTCCAAAAAATCCTCCAGCGCCGGGGGAAGAATTAGTGAAAATTGATGTTGCTGAGGAATTGAAGGAGCCACGCGATAGGCTGTATATAAGTCAGTTTTTCTGTAGATATAATGAAATGCATACGACATTCAACGACATCTCCCGCGGAGAAGACAATAAGGTCTACAAACCTCGGTTTTTCAAATGACTGTTGAAGTGACTCATCCCATTCATACCGTTATGGTAAGGTGAGGTGGGGTAAGTGCGACTTCTCTCAAGGAAGATCGTATTTCCGTTCCCGAAGCAGGTGGCGGTCGTGCAACATATTCCATACATTGTAATGGAACCAGAGCCAACGACTTTGTAATACTTATCCCTTAAGTTTTCGTTCCAAATGCTTAGGAATTATACCCGTCCGTTCATCTCGTAGTCTTAGTTGGTTGTAAGGAGAGGCTACACCGCAGTTCCCTCAGAATCAATGCATCGGAGGTGTTAAATAAGAACTTTATCTTGTTTTCTCTTCTTCATGGATTGGTTTTTCACGCTTTACTTTAAATTCTGGAACTCGGGTCATTATATTTAGTTTAGATGGGGGGTCGCACTTTCCCGTCATAACTATTCATTCCTACCTCCCGGGGCAGGTGCGACCTTGTTGCCTGGGGAAGTGCGACCCGGGTCGCACTTACCCCAGGATACGAGGTTTACTATGGATTACATTTTTAGTTTCTGTCTAACAGATCTTGCGTTAAACTTTTAGTGTCTGTCCGGCAGTTCTTGCGTTAACTTTCTTGTATAAAAGAGGAAAAACACCGAGGTTTATAAAACTACGTCCTTTGATTCTCCTCCTCACATCAACTCTTATTTTGAAGTTTTATTAGATAAAGATAGCTTTAGTTTGTTGATTGCTTATAATAGGGCATTGGATATCATATCTTCTGACGAGGAGGATGTAGATTACATGGTATTAATGCCTGAAACAAGTAGTATTTTGTTTTTAGGGTGCCTCGACAACTACGGTCATTTGCACCACTGACAATCTATAAAATCAAAATTTTAAAAGATACATAAAAAATCATTTAAACATTCATAAAAGTTTTGAAATAAAAGTGGTAGTCAGATGATAAAAAGTTCGAATTTAAACAATGTTAATTAGCCCGGTCTCTATTAAAAACTTTATCACTCGGCTGACACTATCAGGGTCGTCTCCTAGGATGTGCCCAAGGTCTCCCCCGATGTTCAGCCGATGGCGCACAGTACGGTATTTCTCACATTCTGTCAGGAGATGTCTCACAGTAATGGGAGAGTCGCAATCATCACATAGCTCAATCGTGCGGTTGCGACCTCCTCCCTGCGGTTCCTCCTGACAGACGTGGGCCACGCTGAGGTTACCGGCTTCATTGCGCGTAGTTTATTCCCGGTCAGAGAGCGCCAAGTCTCTTTCCACTTTTCTAAGGCTATCATTTTCATGGTCGCCTTCAAATCCTCGTCTGGTACCAGCACAGAGTGAGAACGTCGTCCCCGCTGGCTGCCTTCGCGGCCGAGTCGGCCTTCTCATTTCCAGCAATACCCACATGTCCAGGAACTCACAGAAAACGGATTTTCACTCTTTTCCGATCAAGGGAAAGTAGTTTATTTTGAATTTCCTGGACGATTGGGTGACAGGGAGAAAAACTGGAAATGGCCTGCAGGGCGCTCATGGAGTCGCTGCAGACCATAAAGGACGCGTTGCTATACTTAATACCATCCAGAGCCATCTTTATGGCGAACAGTTCTGCCGTATAGCCGCTACACAGCGGACTGAGCTTGGCCTTGAGGGTTCCATGGTGAGACGAGATCACTGCACACCCGCACGCACGCTCCGACTTCGATCCGTCCGTGTAAACAGGAATGAAGTCGGGGTGGCGGTGCATTACTTCCTTGAAGCTATGCTGGTATTCCGCGGCAGTTGTCAAAGATTTTTGTGGAGGACAAAGCTGACTTGTGGAAAAGGTACCTGCCAAGGTGCATTGTCCGAATTCCCAATGGGGTACACTTCTGGGAGTGTAAACTCAAAGTCCAACATAAAATTATTAAAAGTAATACATAAGGGTCTAGTTGCCCTAGGCCGCCTGTAAAAATATTAATAAAACGTGGGTTAAAAATAATATTAAAACTAGGGTGCCCTCTCATTGCTAGAATTTTAGCAACATAGTTGCACATGAGGATGTTTTGGCGTGCAGTCAACGGGGGCTCCCCAGAATCTGAGTATACACTCAAGACCGGAGAAGTCCTGAAAACTCCAGTTTCCAATCGAAGCCCCGCATTGTGAACCGTGTTCAACGGTCTCAAATAGCTTTCACGGGCAGAGGAGTAGACAAAACATCCATAGTCTAATTTAGAGTGCACCAATGCTCTTTACAATAAAAGCATCGTGGAGCGATCGGCACCCCACGAGTAATTACATAGATATCGCAGGATATTTAAAACTTTCAAACATTTGTTTTTTAAAAACTCAATGTGCTCACGCCAATTAAGGCGGCGGTCAAAAATCAAACCCAGAAAGCGGGCTCAATCCGTACAAGGTAGAATTCGGCCGCTCAGGCGTAGTTCTGGTGAAGGAACATGTGCCCTCTTACGATGGAAGTAGACACATTTCGTTTTTCAACGGAAAAACGAAAGCCACTTCGATTCGACCATTCCCCAAGTCTATTAAGAGTCAGCTGGATGACCCGTGCGGCACTGGCAATTGTGGACGATCGACAGAAAATGGCCAAGTCGTCCACGAATAAGGAGCCCATCACTGGTGTTCTGACGCACTCGGTAACGTCATTTATCGCAATGGCGAAGAGTGTGACGCTAAGCACAGATCCTTGCGGTACCCCATTATGTTGTGTAAAAGATCCGGATAAATGATTACCTAGTCTTACTCTAAAAACACGGTCCGCTAAAAAAGTTTCGATTAAAATTGGAAGATTTCCTCTTAGGCCCCACTCGTATAACGTATTCAGAATCTTCTGGCGTCATACGCCTTCTCCAGATCGAACAATACGGCTATGACATGCTGGCCCAGAAGGAAAGCCTCCTGGATAAAATTTTCGATTCTCACGAGTAGTAGTTTTGGCGTTACGGGTGCGTCGACAGCTAAGGTCATTAGCACCACGTGCAATCGAATTCCGACATATGCATAGACTATAATATAATATAGTACCATAATTTCAGTTCAGTGCGGCACTGTTGACATTAATGATGTACACGTCAAGCCAATCAAATCGAATTCACAAGACAAGTTTTCTTAACGAATTCTATGACACGGCTTAGGCGGTCAGGGTCATCGCCCAGAATACATTCTAGGTTGCCCCTGACGCCTATCCTATCTACCATACCCATAGGAACGACAATTGGCGTCCTCGTTTACAGATATTACATAGGGCGATTTGGATATCTTGCACAATAGGGTGCGTCGGGAAAATAGAGGCGATAGATTGCAGCGAGCTCTTTGAGTCGGTGCATATTATGGTGGTAGGGTTGCAATCGTCGGCGACCATCCCCAACGCCATCTTAATGGCGATGAGCTCCGCTGTGTATATGCTACACAACGGGCTGAGTCTCGTCTGCATGATGCCGTGATATGCCGAGGACACTGCGCAGGCACAGTCGGCTTCCGTTGTGGATCCGTCTGTATACACGAGTCGACTGCCCTTATGGCGACTGACGAATTCATTGAAATGACACTGATACTCTGAGGTAGTGGAGTATTCTTTCTGGAGTCCTTTAAAAGCATCATAAATTTTGGGATGTGGAATTATCCATGGCGGGATATCGGGGTAAACGATTGGAGCTACATCCGGGAGTTGGATTCCGGATGCTTCGATGAACTCTTTCAATCGTATACATAGTGGCTTAGTGGCTCTCGTTCTTATAATAAAAATTCTTAAAAACTTTGGATTAAAAACAATGTTAAAACACGGGTGACCTCTTGAGGCTAAGATTTTCGCCGCGTAGTTCAACATCAGGATGTTTCTTCGGCTCTGCAAAGGCGGCTCTCCAGCGTCTGCATAAATGCTGTGCACCGGGCTGGTGCGGAAGGCACCAGTTGAGAGCCGCAATCCTGAGTTGTGCAGCGTCGTCAAGGCGCCCCACTAGGAGTGGGTTAAAAACTTTAGTAGTAGTGTTTATTTTATAGGGTGCGTCGGCGGCTAAGGCCATTTTGCACCACTCACTGACTGGTATTGATAAAGGGGATTAGGCCCGTTCTGAAATTAACGTGTCAATAATTTACAATAGGTATCATTTATATTTTATTGGAAAGTCGAGTTGAGTGTAGGAATGCTATCAGTCGGGAAATGTTTTCGGGAGTGTCTCCTAGTACCTCAGCTAGGTTGACTCCGAGGTTGTGATTCACCCGTGCAGTACGATATCTTGCACAGTCCGTCAGGATATGTCGCACTGTTAGTGGACAATCGCAATTTAAGCATTGGGGCTGTATTCTCTCTTCGGTGAAGAGGTATGAATGGGTTAATGAGCAGTGACCAATTCTTAAGCGTGTTAAAACCACTTCCTCCCTGCGGACATTTCTTATAGAGGTCTGCCACGCAGTTATTACGGGCTTTATTTCCCGAAGTTTGTTATTTTGGATTTCGAGCCATTGCGTCTTCCAATTTTGTCTAATCATACCCCTCATGGCATTCCCTAAATCTTCCGCTGGCATTAACTGAAAATCTGTATCCGGAGACCTGAGCGCATCTTTGGCTGCAGAGTCTGCTTTCTCATTCCCTGGTATGCCCGCATGTCCAGGGACCCAAGCGAAGCTTATAGTGGTCCCTTTTTTACTCAGGGATAACAGAGTGCTTTGTATGTCCTGAACAATGGGGTGACAAGGAGAATAAAGGGATATGGATTGGAGAGCACTGTAAGAATCTGTACAGATCATAAATGACGCAACACTGTTTTTAATGGATCGGAGAGCAATCCTAATGGCAGTGAGCTCAGCCGTAAAAATGGAACAGTACGGATGCAATTTTGCCTTAAGGACTCCATGATATGGGGATACCACAGCGCACCCACAGGCGGTATCCGATTTCGAACCGTCAGTGTATACGAACGTAGATTCGGAGTTTTCGGCGCGGAATTCCTTGAAGGGTTGTTGGTATTCTCCCGGCATAGTAGTAGATTTAGAGCAGCGAGTAAGATCAAGTCTCAAAGCTGGCCGGGGAATTAACCACGGCGGCACGTTGCTGTACCCAGTGGGGTACGTGGCGGGCAAGGTAAAATTGCGTTCTGCGATTAGGTTTCTGAAGCGAACACTTAGAGGTTTAGTGGATCTTGTCTTTCGGTTAAAAAGGTCTAAAAGCAGTGGGTGAGAAATAATGTTAAAACAGGGGTGGTTCGGCGCGGATAAAATTTTTGTGGCATAATTGCACATCAACGTCTCTCTGCGATTGACTAGGGGAGGCTCTCCTGCATCGGCGTAAATGCTCAATACAGGGGAGGTCCTGAAGGCACCGGTTGCTAAACGCAGTCCCGTATTATGAACCGTCGAGAGCGGTTTCATGTAGGTCTCACGGGCGGATGAGTACACAATCGATCCGTAGTCTAGCCTTGAACGTACTAATGCTCGATACAGCATAAGCATTGAGGTACGATCCGCGCCCCATGTCGAATGTGACAGAAACCGTAAAATGTTCAGAACTTTGAAGCATTTGTCTCTTAGAGCTCGGAAATGTTCGCGCCAATTCAGGCGCCGGTCCAATGTCATACCCAGAAATCGGGCGTTCTCAACGTAAGGAAGCTCATTACCATTGAGATATAGGGACGGTGGGGCTTGTACACCCCGTCCTCGGTAAAAGTGAATGCATTTCGTTTTCTCAGTAGAGAAACGGAATCCATTCCTCTGAGACCAAACGGAGAGCTTATTCAGAGTCAGCTGGATCAGCCTAGAGGCATTCGTTAATTTTGATGACCTGCAGAAAATAGCGAGGTCATCAACAAACAAGGAGCCCATAACTGGGGAGCGGATACACTCGGTCACATCGTTTATCGCAATGGCAAATAGGGTCACGCTCAGTACGGATCCCTGGGGTACTCCATTTTCTTGTGGATATAAGGTAGATAGATATTCACCTATTCTAACTTTAAAAACTCGGGCATACAGAAAATTTTTAATGAAAATAGGTAGATTTCCTTTAAACCCCCATTTATCAAGTGTCTTCAGAATTTTGTACCGCCAAACACGGTCATACGCTTTCTCTAAGTCGAAGATCACGCCAATTACGTTTTGCCGCAAGAGAAATGCTTCCTGAATGAAACTGTCAGTCCTGACGAGATGGTCGGAGGTTGACCTACCCCGTCGAAAGCCGCACTGGATATCCGAAAGAAGGTTCAGCCGCTCCAACCACCAAACGAGACGACGGTTGACCATTCTTTCCATCACCTTGCATACGCAGCTGGTGAGAGATATCGGTCTATAGTTGTTTGGGTCCGATCCATCTTTTCCTTGTTTAAGGATGGGTACGACTATGGACTCCCTCCAAGGGTCTGGAAAACTACCCTCTGACCAAATTTGGTTAAGGGATCGCAGCATATGGGGGAGTGCTTCTTTGGGAAGATTTCTTAGAAAAGCGTTATGCACCTTATCTATTCCTGGTGAGCCGTCACGGGATTCGAGGATGGCGGAGGTCAACTCCCACAGAGAAAAGGGGTCGTTGTAAACCTCGCCAGAGTCTCTCGGGTTAAAGGTAAGAGGTATCGTCTCATTCTGCTCTTTCAGTGTTCTAAATGGTTCGTCGTAGCTGCCGTTACGACTCGTCTCCGCAAGTCGACGTCCAAAGCACTCGCTTATTTCGGGAGGTGTCGTCAGAACTCGGTCAGTCTCCTTCAGGGATGAAATTGCAGGGTTGTGGTTAGAGCCAGAGATGCTTTTAATCTTCCTCCAGATGTTGGATATGGGAGTCCTGTGGTTTATAGAACACACAAACTCCTCCCATGAAGCTTTCTTGGCCTCCTTAACCACTTGCCGAGCTTTCGCTCTGAGGCGCCGGAAGGCGGTGAGATTTGTCGCCGTAGGATATTTGCTAAAGATTCGGAGTGCCCTCTTTCGCACCTGTATAGCTTTTGCGCACTCCTCGTTCCACCAAGGAACTGTGGGCCTGTGAGATTTGCATTTAGAACGGGGTACGGTGGAATTTGCGGCTTCTAGAATGTTATCTGTGAGTACTTTTATGTTCCCCACACCATTCACATTGTCGTCGTGGTTAAAATAAAATTTTCTTTTAAAAAGAGACCAATTGGCCTTGCGGACAACCCAATTGCTTGGTTTAGTCGGACGGTGGATAAAACCGCCACCTTTATTAATTAAAATAGGGTAGTGGTCGCTACCGCATAAATCTTTATGTACGGACCACTCAAGCCTACGCATTAGGCCACCTGTCGAAATACTTAAGTCGATACACGAGAAGGTACCGTTGAAGCTGTTGAATCGAGTTTTTTCACCGGTGTTTAGTAAAAACAAGTTAAGGTCATTGATAAAATTTGTGACTATGTGTCCCCTTTGATTGCACTGAGTTCTTGTGCTACCCCATAGGGTGTCGTGTGCGTTGAAGTCACCCATTAAAACATAGGGCCGAGGTAACTGACGAACGAGGGATTCTAAATTAACTCGACTCACAGGTGCACCTTCCGGCAGATATACGTTGCAGAGAGTAATTGCCTCGGGTGCGTGTACTGTCACTGCAATTGCCTGCAGCGGAGTGTCCAATTACACTCGTGAGGTGTATATGGCCTCCCGAATAGCAATTGCCACTCCACCCTGGGCTCGCTGACCACTGGTGTCGTCAAGTCTAAAAAATTTAAAACCTTTTAAAACGGTCTTGTCTGTCAGCTTAAAATGCGTCTCTTGCAGGCATATGCAGACGGGGTTATAGTCTCTAATTAAAACAACCAGCTCCTCCTTGTGCCTATAAAAACCATTCATATTCCATTGTAGAATAAAATACATGGTTTAAATTGTTAAAATAAATAAATAAATAGATTAAAATCTGGAAATGTACGTATGTACACAGTGAGCGGAGGATCAACGTTTTAACCGCTGTTTCCTCTGCTTTATCCTGGCCTGGAACACTTCTGTGTCCGAGACACAGAGGTCTTCTTCCATGGCATCATATTGTGCATCTTTAAAGGATGTGGGTGGGGGTGTTTTATCCCGCTTATTCCCAGCATCCTCAGAAGTAGATTTTGGGTTTTTCTTAGGGGAAACCGCCTTAGAATGACTTTTCCTGTCTGTGACTTTATTAATTTGCTTTTCTGTTTTTTTGGTTCTCGTATGGGCATCTTCGTGCTCTCAATGCGAAAATCATTATAAGTCTGAGTAGAGATGGTACATGTAGTTTTTTTAGTGGTGGTTGCGACTATTTGCGAATACGATTTTGAAAATGTTGGGGCCATCTGTGACCGGTATTTCATTCGTGCCTCGGAATAGGGGATTCTTTCCAGGGTCTTTATTTCCATTATCCTCCTTTCATCTTTCATGACGGGACAATCTCGGGAGTACGATGGATGCGTGCCCTCGCAGTTGACGCAGAAAGGCTCCGATGAACATTTCTCACCGTCATGCTTGTCCTTGCCACAGCGCGGGCAGGTGTTCTTGCCCTCACATCGCGGTGCGATGTGGCCGAATTTTTGGCATTGAAAGCAACGCATCGGGTTGGGAAAGAAAGGTCTCACAGGTACCGATTCATAGCCTAGGTAGACTTTGCTCGGGATTTTATCCAAACCGAACGTGAGGATTACCGAGGTAGTATTAATCACTTCACCGTTACGCTTCGTTGTAAGTCGTCGACAATCAATGACACCCTGGGAAGCCATCTCCTTCTTAATTTCGTCTGGTTCGACATATAGTAGGTCGTAGTGGCTGATCACACCCCTAGATGTATTTAGAGTACGGTGGATCTCGACATTGATTGGTATATCGTGCAACTTTTCTACTTTTAACAATTTTTCGGCTTGTACGTTATTGGCTGTTTCGATTAATAGGGAACCATCTCTAAGTTTCTTTACTGAGTTTGGCTCTCCTGGAATGATGGCTTGAAGTGCTTTTTTAATGAAGAAGGGAGAAACCTTTTTCAAATTTTCGCCGTCCTTGGAGCATTTCAATGACAGAAACCGTTTTGCTCTTTCGAATAACTGTTCTCCTCCGCCCGTGTCCGGGCGGGATCTCTTTGGTGGAGGAAGAATTTCAGACTCCATACTACGTTATATTTCATCCCCTGGGCTCCCCACCCACCACGGAGCCACACATTCGGGACGCCACACCGAATTCGGTGTGGTCGCCAGGGCTACCCAAGGGACATAGGAACCTTCGAAAGGGGGTCTCTTTCGGGTTAGAACCTCCAGCGCGGGGGCCCTCCGAACCCACACGCCTTCAGCCGCCCTACGGAGACCCCCATATCTCCAGCACTAACCCGTCCTGGCGTACGCTCGGAAGGAGCCGCATAGCTCCCCAGCCGCCAGGAGCCGATTGACCGAGCTGGGCTCTTCTCGGCCGCCCGTTTTGCGGGGAATCCAGGGCCGAAGTGGGGTGTTGAACTCCGGCCCATACCGGGTATCCGACGCCCAGCTGGGTGCCGGAGAACTCACCCACCAGGATCCCCTTCTCCCCCACGTACGGGTCTCCACGCACGGCAAACACGTGGGTGATTCTGGACGCCAGATCTTACGGCTACTCAGAGCAGCAGAGTCACATGCTGTCTGGACACTATCCGAGCGAGCGACGGGGTTTTTTTACGAGCTTGTCTCCTCGGTGGGCTCGGGTCCGTGGGGGCGCGACTCCCCAAAGGAAGAGATAACTCTCCTCCCCCCGTGCGGGGTTAAAAACTTTAAAATATTTAGGGTCCTAAGACAATTATTTCTTAAAAACTGAATATGTTCCCGCCAATTTAATTGGTGGTCTAGGGTCATACCTAGGAACCGAGCCGACTCCACGTACGGAAGGGGTCTGCCATCCAGTTTTAAAACTGGAGGGGCAAAGTAACCTCTCTTCCGGTGAGCTTCTTCTGAATGTTTCGTGTCCTCGGAAACAATTTCAATCGTTGTTAAGGGGGCATGGAAGTTTCATTCTCCCCTTTGGCTGTTTCGCGAGTGACGGGATATCTCGACTAGAAGGAATTGGCATCAGCTATTCCAGCAATTCCACCATTCCATTAGATATAGTATTTGCACCGATTCCGAGGTTCCCACCAGATTTATCGATATTTAACCAAATATACCATTCCTTGGGAGTTAGTCAAAACATTAATAAAATACTTGGTTCTATCAAAAATCTTAACACCCATGAAGTACCATCCATACCCATGGCAGAAGTTACTCGACATTTTAAAACACTCGAACCGTTAGAAAACAATGTATGGTTAATTAGTTATACAGGAGTACCTGCACTAGCCCTTTTGGCCTTGACCCTACTATGTGTAGGCTACATTTTCTGCCGAAAACGAAGAGGACAGGGGCAGAAACCTTCAAGGGAGACTCTGGACCACCCCACCATCAATGTGTATAACGTCTCACAATCTGCATCAACAACACCACCGCCCTTGTTTCCGGTTTATCGCCCAACTGAACATGTGTACTAGTGTGTCAGTGCAATGGTTAACTTATGAATGATGTCGTAGACTAGGTATGTGAAATTAGGTGTGAGCCAACGTGACGAGAACGCTGTATCATGTCATAGTGCTAGCAGTGAAAAAAATACAGTGTTAAACCGGTTACAGTGAAATCAAAGAAGTGTTGAGATGCATAGCGTATATACCAATTGCTTCAGTACTCGTAGGTGGAGGCAATCTTCTGCTTAACTTCATGCAGAGTTTTAGTTCCGAGGACAACAGTAAGATAGGAACGCTTGTAGAGGTTGCCAAATCGTGGTTTATGAAGTGTATATCATCCTTGGTAGGTATTATCAATATGGTTTGGACGCGGATTAAAAACCTTTTCCGATCAGAAGAGCAGATCTTAAAAGACACAAAAGGGATTTGGTCAAGAGACCTCGTATTCACATATGACGTACGATTTGAATACATGTTGTTGTCATGGGGAGTTAGCGAACATCTTATACGAACTAGCAATCTTGCGTTCAAACTAAAGTCGTACATGGCCACTAAAAAGAACCGACACGCCACGTTCATTCACAAGCTTATGGGGGACGTGCCGAAAGACATAGTCACGAAGTGCCTTTGTGTTGACTATTTTCATGAAGGCATTAACTCTTTTAATCTCAGTGAACTGAGTAATGCTCTATCACAGAGCATTTCATATAAACCCGAAATTGATATTTCAAACACTTTTTCTGGCATATGTAGCGACCCTCCTTTTGCGTTTTGTTCTTACATCATTCATGGTAAGCTTATTGTCGTGGTTGTTAGTGTTCATCCATCAACTGGCGTTAGGATGTTTCTGATGCTTGACTTTTATCCCAGGCACATTTCAGCTACAGTGTTCTTAGGAGAGAATTTAGAGATTCCTAAAGACCATATTGACGACTTCTTAGCCGAAACCAACTCAGTGGTCTCAAACATCATTGGCTCTAGAATATGCTCTTCTTCTGCTCATTTACTACCTCATGACGAGACCATAGGTTTGTTCGTTAGCAAGTTTAAGGAGGCTGAGACGAGCGCGATGTGGAAAGGAATAGGTTTGTGCAAAAGCTACGGAAAGTTGTATTTAAATACGTGGGAGAAGCCAGAAGTAAAGTACAGGAAATTGATGGACGATTGGGATTCCACCAAAGACTCTCCAGAAGAAGAGTACCTTGAGTTTGAGCCAAAAGACACTGTACATGTTATGGAGAAGTGTTTTAAGAGAACAAAGTGTTTTCCTGCTTCCTTAAAAATGACAGGCAGTCATGATTGTCATAAAATGCAAACTGAGATGGGGCAGATGTTGGTAAGAAAATACGAATGTGACAAATGTTTTAAACAGTTTTTTCAGTTTCCTGAATTTCAAGTTACTATTCCTGAGAGTAAAGACGAAGGTGCAAGCGACGTAGACGGAAGAGTAGCAGATTTTATTACGGAGCACCACGGCGTTGACTTGGAACTGTTGTTTAAACCCGATGATGACAAGGTGAAGGCGTTTCTCGCAGACGTGGGTCTCACTCATGAACAACTCAAAGAGATTGGTGAAAACCGTGCAGCTGACACTATCGCGAGATGTAAGAGATTCGCGAACTGGTTGCAAGAGTCAGACTATAGTGACTACTGGAAACTTTCCATGTGTGCTCAAGTTTTGTTAGAAATTGAAAACGTAAAAACTGGATTTTCATTTTACTTTGTTAACAATTACGTTGGCGATGGCATGATCTTGGCAATTAAAGACGGCAGGTATAAGCAACAGCACTTAATGTTGATGGAAAAAGTCGTCTCAAGACTTAATAAATTTTACGATTGTTTTGAGTTTAATAGTGAGAGAATTCTGGGAGTCTGTTATCAACTAGAAGCAAAGCTAACAGAAATAAGGGATGCTTTGAATAGAATAATTGAGGTGTGTTGTTGTAAGTGGGTTTTCGGACGCGTTGCGTTGATCCAAATGTGTCATTTCTGCCACATTAGGTGTAAAGCATCAGATCACTATAAGAGTAATTTCACTGTGGAAATAACCATGCCATACGTGTGCAGTCGCGTTAGAGGCTTCGTGAGAGACACTGCTAAAGGAATATCTAAGGTGGCTGAGTGTGAAGAAGAAGCATGCTACTGCGCTATGTCATCCATGCGTGTGTCTACAAACATACAGCAGTGCCCGGACAGCTTTGTAAAGGTGACAGAAGTTCCTGACACAGACGCAGCTGTAGAACAAGAAGACGGGATGTTTTATCACTCACCCGGCCAGTTAACAGAAATTGGCAGTAAGTTCTTGAACAGCATAGCTGCACCACTAAAAAACATCGCAGAAAAACTCTTTGAGGACGAAAATGGTTCTTCAGAAGATAACTCTGAGGTTGACAACTCCCAATATAACGCTCTAGAAACAAAGGGAATCTTTAGGACAGTTTTAGACACGATATTCGGCATACAGTCTCCGGTAGAGACGTATCACCTTGGCAAAGACTTTATCAAACCTATTGCGGAACGCGAAAAACCTCCTGTTTTTGTTAATTGGAACTTCTTTAGGGGTGTACCACACCATAATAATTTTCAACCAACTAGAATGGATGTCAACAGTGAATGCAGTTATACTTTTTCAGATTTCAATTTTGACAAAACGCATTTGGTACTCAAGCCGAGACATGAATATTGCGGCATTCACAAGTACAAGGCATTGCCAGGAGAAGAGGACAATGACATATATTATCAGTTTTCAGACGCTGATAAGTTTTTTGAGGTCTTCAACACGTACGAATTTGAAGAAGGAGAAATCAAATTCAAAAATTCAGTTAATAACAAAATAGTTTTCTGTGACTCCTTTGACTTAAATAACATTGTCAATAGGTTTGAACGAAGTACCATTTCAACACCTTGTCCTATAGCAGTTCACAAGACTAGTTTCTGGGCCGGCGAAGGTGAGGTGTCCCAGAGTTATGACTTGCAGATACACACGAAGTCCCCTTACCAATTGAGAAAGGTTGCACCATCAGGAAATGAGGTAGTCATTGTAGGGTTCCAGCCTAATGACATAGAAGAAGTATACACCATGTCTCAACATTTTTTAAAGGCAGGACTGTTCTTTCCAAACTGTACTCGAAACAGTGATTTTTATGCAATTGCTGTGTTTAGAAATTATGTAGAAAAGCAGGTTCCAAACAATTTCAGAAGTATGTATATGAGTGTGTTGCGTAAGACCGTCTCGTATAGGAAAAGATGTTGTCTAGGCGACATGAGTAAGTTACCATCGCACGTTTATCCTAGACCTGGAAAGAGTTTAACGTGGGCTCCTTTGACACATGGAGTGAAGTTAGAGAGAAGTGCAAGAGAGGCAGACCTTCTCAAGTGGGCCTTTTCCGAACATCGGGTGCCTGGTTTTCTCCAAGTTGATGAGACAGTGGCACGCCACCGGACTGAAAGGTTTGAAAGGAATATGACAGCATTCAGACTCAAAAGGGCACCTGTTGAGCCTATACAATCGCACTTTCAACATCAGAAGGTTTTAGGGGCTTATCACAAGAGTGATAGGCTGCCAACCGACCGTAACACACTCAGTTATACTACTTCCAACATTGCAAGAAAGGTTTTAAACTGCATCCCATAAATTCAGTAGTCGTTCAAGTTTCAAAAGAAAAATCTAAAGTTTTTGAATCAATACAGACCCGCCTTGACCAGCCGGTTTCATATATTCATCAAGAGGTAATGGACGAGTTGTATGAATGTGCAGCAAGTATGAGGATGACTAACCTCAACAATTTAGAGCCAATGACGTACCAGCAGCTTAAGGACGCTTGCCTTATCAACAAAAAAGGCGCTGCTGGCATATTTGAGGGTATAGAGAACATGCAATCCCTCCTAGACGATCCTAACACAGAATATCGTGTTAATGAAATTATAAGAAAGTTAAAGAACAGGGAGACATGTGATGAATACGTCGCCAACATCCACCATAAAGTGGAGTCGAAGGTAAGTAGTAGGGCAGAAGACGGACTACTGGTGGACAACGACCCTGAGCTGATTAATGTTAAGCCCAGGTTGATTACGTATTTTGACGCAATCGCAAGGATAGTGGATTGGATGGTCTTTGGACCATATAACACACATCACATGTCAAAGGAAAAACTTTATCCCGGAAGTAACAGTGGCATGCCAATCACTGAGGTTGGCGATGTCATGAAGAAAGCATGGGACTCGTTTCAGGACCCACGAGGTGCAACAGGTGATGCTTCAAAGTTCAATCACACAGTTGGCGTTGACCTCATGAATCTTGAAAGGCAGTGGGTCAAGTCCCATTATAAAAAAGAGTGGTGGTCAGTTATAGACACCATCTATGACCACTGGACATGGCCAGTCGCATTTACGCGTCTGGGGTTTGTGATGACGATGACCGGGCATAGGCTGTCCGGATGTATCTTGACTTGGCACAATGGCTTTTTGAGCGCCTTGATGCATATGAGGGCGTGGAAAAAAGTGCTTAAAATGCCGATGATGACACCTTGTGATAAAGTATTTGAGAAGGTGTTTTCAAGATACGATGGAGATGACCAATACCACATCGGCAATTCTGATGTGGTTAACGAAGGAAATATGAAAAAGGTTGAATACTTTGTTAACCAATGTTGTATTAAAATTAGGTCTGGAACCCATTCAGGGTATAGAATACACGAGGATCTAACCACTGTTGACTTTTTGTCCCACACATATCAGCCTGTTTCTGTGAATGGAGTAGAAAAATGGTTACCAGTCAGGCCAATTTCAGAAATTCTTGGAAAATTAAGTTTCACTATGAAAATTGCTGCCACCAGAAATACAGCAAAGTATTCTAAGATTCAAACACTTGTAGAAGATGAAAGATTCATTGACAACCGTAGCAATTTAGGCCATGAAGGCATTTTAGTCGAGTCCAGTAAAGCCTTAAGCTATTTGATTCAATACCCGCACATCCCGTTAGTCAGAAGCATGGCTCTCTGTATTTTTTCAGTGCTTGGAGCACCGGGTGACATGAAGCATATGCGCACCTGGCGCATAAGAAATAAAATAGGCCACATCCCCATAGATGTCAACTCCCCAGTAACAGTCAACAGTGCAATAAATTCTGTGTATGGATGTGATTTACATGAGATAGGTTTGGTCGACGCAGACTGGTATTTTTCGAGTATGAGAGATCATCTTGAAAATGTCAGGTTTGGCAGTGTACATTGGCCCCAGTACAATAAACACCTAAATTTAGACTATAATAACAATCTTCTAAGCATTGGAGAAGAGCAATTTCGCCGAAGACTTTCACATCATGCTCTTGCGAGAAGAATGATTATTATGACCGAGGAAGTTGCACACACAGGGGGATTCCAAGACTTACCTTATCCTGAGTATTTTGGTTTGTGGGGAGTAATGTCAAGGGCTTACTTCATGATGCACGCCAAATATTTCAAACAGGTAAAGTCAACGGAGACTGTCGATGACAATTATGCCGACATTAACATCAAAGAGATATTTAACAACCAGATAGTGGGAAAAATTAAGTCTTCTCTTAAATTTCTCCTTGATGTGATAACACCAACAACGGCCCCGACAGTGATGAAAGAGGCTACATCTAAGAAAAATAGAAGGAGAAGACGTGTGCAACACAATTGTCAAGGGCCAACTGTTGCTGCAGATGAGACGGAAGAAGTCGACCAAAACGTTCTCATAACCAGTTTCATTTTAATTTTAACCTTTTTGCTGGTTTGTTTTAGAGGGGCTTTCGAGCGACTGTATCGAAAGTTCTGCCAGCTTTGTGTGTCACTGTTAAATTTATTGTTTTCTAGGCGGGTGCTAGAAAATCGATTTTTCTTTTTGTTTATAACAACAATAGTCTTGTTTAATTTTAAGTTCTTTTTATTAAATGCCATAGGAATTTATTGGTTAGCAATGCTATATCAGACACCCATTTTATATTTCCGAGGACACGAAACATTCAGAAGAAGCTCCCTACTCACGCTAAACAGCCATTGACCTGCGATCGATGTCGCGAGGGGTGTTTAGAGAGCACTAACGGGACTCCTAGTGAGATCATCTCGTCCACCAGCGCTCTCATCCCTCCCTTTCGCATCCCCTCTATGGTAGCGATTCGCCCTTTGGACCTCCGTATTCCTTATAAATACCAGAGGTTCGAATGAAGGGGCAGTCCTCTCCTTGACCTATACCTTGCTGGTCTGCGCCCTCGCAAGACCCTCGGTCCCTTCCCCCCAACGCCGGTCTGCGCCCTCGCAAGACCCGCGACTCCTGCACCCCCAACGCCGGTCTGCGCCCTCGCAAGACCCGCGACTCCTTCCCTCCAACGCCGGTCTGCGCCCTCGCAAGACCCGCGACTCCTGCACCTCCAACGCCGGTCTGCGCCCTCGCAAGACCCGCGACTCCTGCACCTCCAACGCCGGTCTGCGCCCTCGCAAGGCCCGCGACTCCTCCATTCCTCGCTACTTCCGCCGTGCTCAAATGTACGTATAATATATAATAAATATCGGCCAACCAACCACTTACTTTTATTCCTCCCTTAATGTCACGACGACATTAGAGAGCCGCTATGCTTAAATTTGTAAGTTTTGTATTTACGCCCGATTTCATTATTCCAAGGAGCATTGGACTTGTGTCAAAATACGTTCAAGTAACTTCAATTTTCCTAAATGTTCATCATTAAGAATGCCTTCAGCTCGTAAGAATCAAGAGAAAGATGCAATCTGTTTTGTTGTAATTAATTCGCATTAAATACTTAAGAAGATATATCATTCACTGTCATGGCTTCGTACAATCCCTTTCTCTCGTTCTCTTCCGATACTTCTCTTTCTCCGCCTCACCCGACTCATCTCAATCCATTCATAGAGTTTGACGCATGCATTAACCATATCACGAGTAATGATACACCGACACTATGGTGTTATTGTCGTTCTTGGTAATAGTCTCGGTTTGTGTCCCAATTGAGGCCTTAGTGACAGTTGATTCGACAACCTTAGCAAACGATTTCGAGAAGGTTGGGGCAGTTATTGATCTGTAGTAGTAGTAGTGTTTCTTTTAATGGGTGCGTCGGCGGCTAAGGCCATTTTGCACCACTCACTGACTGGTATTGATAAAGGGGATTAGGCCCGTTCTGAATTTAACGAGTCAATAATTTACAAGAGTATCATTTATATTTTATTGAAAAGTCGAGTTGAGTGTAGGAATGCTATCAGTCGGGAAATGTTTTCGGGAGTGTCTCCTAGTACCTCGGCTAGGTTGACTCCGAGGTTGTGATTCACCCGTGCAGTACGATATCTTGCACAGTCCGTCAGGGTATGTCGCACTGTTAGTGGACAATTGCAATTTAAGCATTGGGGCTGTATTCTCTCTTCGGTGAAGAGGTATGAATGGGTTAATAAGCAGTGACCAATTCTTAAGCGTGTTAAAACCACTTCCTCCCTGCGGACATTTCTTATAGAGGTCTGCCACGCAGTTATTACGGGCTTTATTTCCCGAAGTTTGTTATTTTGGATTTCGAGCCATTGCGTCTTCCAATTTTGTCTAATCATACCCCTCATGGCATTCCCTAAATCTTCCGCTGGCATTAACTGAAAATCTGTATCCGGAGACCTGAGCGCATCTTTGGCTGCAGAATCTGCTTTCTCATTCCCTGGTATGCCCACATGTCCAGGGACCCAAGCGAAGCTTATAGTGGTCCTTTTTTTACTCAGGGATAACAGAGTGCTTTGTATGTCCTGAACAATGGGGTGACAAGGAGAATGAAGAGATATTGATTGGAGAGCACTGTATGAATCTGTGCAGATCATAAATGACGCAACACTGTTTTTAATGGATCGGAGAGCAATCCTAATGGCAGTGAGCTCAGCCGTAAAAATGGAACAGTACGGATGCAATTTTGCCTTAAGTACTCCATGATATGGGGATACGACAGCGCACCCACAGGCGCACAGTGGTTCACAGACGATGCATTGTTGGACTTAAGTCTATAAATGATTGACATTTCATATTTGATTGTTTTCAGAGGGTTTTCTATGCTGAGGAATCCAATTTTATTAGTTTCGGATCCTTCAGAAGACAATTTTTAGCATTTTTTTAAATTATGCATGTTTTGATTTTGAATAAATAATAGAAAAGTTTTATACATGTGCAAGCTTCCTTCGATCATTTTCTGTTAAATTTGTGAATCGGGTTTTTTGGCATTAATATTTTTGAAAAAAATAATCATTGGATTTTATCATTTTTATATTTGAAATGCTCTATTTTTAATAAAGACATAATGATCACAGCTCGCTTTATATCATTATCATAAATTAATTTCACAAGTTACACCGGGAAAATATTTCATTTTGAATGCAGTAAAATCTTTAGGTAGTTGCTAAAAGTATGAATTTACAAGTAGGTAAAACTATATAAAAGCAATTTTTTTATTTTTGATATAATAAGTGTTATCTAAATTATTCCTTCGTCATCATCATTATTTAATTCATTTTGCATTTCAAATACCTCCGAGTTAACTGCAGTAGGCTGTAGTAGCGTTAATACCTCCTTAGGTATGCTCCCAGTTTTCCTTCCAGGCGTTTCGTGTAAGCTGGATATTAAAGGATCGGATTATAATAGAAGCATATGCAGTAAATCTTCGTTGCATGCTTTTCGAACTATTTTGCGTGTATTCAATTCTCTGTATCATCTACAGTCCTTGTGTCGAGCCTCTATTGGTTCTTCAGAAAATTGTCCGATCGGGAGGGGTGCGGTTTTAATAATGTCCGATCCGTGAATGAGAATTTTGTGAAGGGACGCAGGCATGTTATACCATTTGTACAAGGAACAAAACATATTGGCCACTTCTAAAGAATACTCTCCTAATGATTTTACACTTACTTCATAGGGACTTGAGAGAGCCCTCAAAATGACGGACAGACAAAAAATCAGATCCGCATCAATTCCAGTAATGCTGGACGCTAGTTTGGGATTTTCAAAAAAACGACGGGCACAGTTCCCATCATTCGATGTACCGCTGCCTTGTTTTGGTTGGTCTACAACCAATCCCATCCTTTCCCTAAATGCTTTTTGAATTTGAAGATTCTTTAGAGCGACATTTTCCTTTTCTTTTTCTGATGTTACACGCCACTTTTTTACGTCTATCTTGTAAGCTACGTGTAAGATGCACTCAAATGTCCTTATCCAGCAATGCAATGGGGACAAATCGTATTTCAATGCTTCTTGATTTATTTTCCTTTGTCTAATTGATGACAGGTTGTTCATTTGAGGCGGTCTGGCACTACAAATGTTACAACTTTGGCTGGAAGCTGTATTGGTCAGAATGTTACATATTTTACCATCGAGCATTGTCAAACACAGTTGATGTGACACACGCACAGGTACTTAAAGGCTGAGATAAAGTGGCACAAATGTTGTCGGCTCTAGGTTATCAATTTGTTCTTACATGTTCTTTATGTGTTCTGTTACAAGTACATTAGCTTCCCTGGCAAAACAAAATTGCTGGGGTCTACAAAACCTTGTTGATGACGGCCGGGGATTTTGCCAGATTATCAGTTTCTTTTTTGACTCAGATTTTGTGAATAACTGCAGCGGCACTACTGAAGAACTGAACATCTCACTCTCGTCAAATTCTTGGAACGGAACTTTTTGTTTGTATGAGGAAAATCCAGAGGCACCGTCACATCCCCACTTTGAAATCAAAGTCACGTTGTACATTTGGTTGGGTGATAATTTCGTTAAAACTGACTCTTGTACAGTCAACAAACGATTCGCTGTGTGATCCAAGAGTCCCTGTAATTTAATAGCTGATCCTGTTTCGGTGATTGTAATATGATCTGGTGAAGGATAACATTTAGTTTTTGCTTGAAAATTGTTTATAACTGGGGAGGACATTTAAACTTTTAGCATTGAGTGCTTCTCGAAGCAGTTGGTACTGAACTTCGCTACGTTTCGTCCTAACACACAAGGAAAGTGCTTCATCTGGAGTGAATGTTTCTACTTTCCTCTCTTTTTTTGCGATGCCCATGCAGTCTTCATTTTGGAAGCTCTTGTTGGGGTGCGAAGGGCTTCTTCCAAAATTTCGGCGGCGTCTTCTTTCCCTTCATCATTAAGACTCCGTGAAGCAGCGAAAGAAAGCTCCATTGAACATCTCGTTTCAGTTAGCTCTTCCGTTCTTCTTTTTTTAGATCTTTCGCAAAAATCACGAAACTCCTTTTTCGGACGCCCAAGCCCTGATTATACGTACAAATGCATAAATACCATATTCTTTAGGTTAGCATACAGGCTAAAACTCATTTTATTAATGCAAGAAAAGTTTCTTGTACACTGTAAGTTCAACCTACCTGAAGGCGAGGGCGTGTTGCGTTCAGCTATTCCACCGAAGACGTTGATTTCATGGTCAAGCCAATCGTCATTTTTGAGTAAAAATCTCTTAAATTTTCTTTGACTCAATTGCCATCTCCTGTTTAGATCCGCTAAATAGAGACTTATTCGGTTACAAATAGTTTTAATCTCCTCATTCGAGCAGTCCGTCAGATTATAATTCCTGCGAAAATATTGAAGTGGGAAATCATTACAAACATTTATAAAATTAACATTAATAAAGAAATAAAATGACTCTAAAAATATCTTTCTTACGATAAAACGTACCGGTTGATGTAATCAAATACTTGCTTTTTCTTCTTTTCATTACTGCTTGACCAGTTCTCGTACAACTCCAGAAATAGCTCCCTGCGTTTCAAGCTCATTCTTATCACAGTTCTTCGAGGACTTACAAAGGCCTTAGGGAGATCAGCTTGTCGATGTAATCTTAGAGCAATACAGAGTTATTACTCTGTGGCATTTGCTAGTGAACTTTTAAATTTCCAATCAGTAATAATGAAAGACTAAGGGTGCGCGCGGCACACTAGTCTACGCGAAATGTGATGACTTTTTTTCGAAGTATATGGTACCGAATATGATTGTCTTGTTTGAACACGTAGTATTGTTGTCCGAACTTGTGGAGAGGTGCGAATGTTACAATGCACCTGAATCAGTTGAACTTGGACGAGGGGCGTTGTCATAAATAGTCTGGTTGCTAATAAACAGTTTTAAACAACAATGGTAGTGACTTAAAAGTGTCATCCCCCTTCTTCGTTTAATTTTTTAGGTATTATGTACAATTTTATAAGTCCACCATCATTTTCCTCCCCGTAAATTAGAATGGTAATTGAAATGAGAGCTAGCTATTTAGCCCAGTTTGGAGAACAGCCGTTATATTTTATCCCTGAACACCAAGGGGCGCAGGTAGGCGCAGCTAAACTTTTTACCATTTGCAAAAGGAAGTAATGAGAAGGATTTTCCATATAATCAGAGCAACATATTCTACACAGGATTTTTTATAGCTCTACTTTAAAAAATATTTTTCATTTTTAATGACAATCAAATTAAATGACGTATCTAGGGTAACAATTATTACAGAAAGATTACAAAAATCACTCCTAGAAACGGATTAGGCTTCTTCTGACACAAAGACATCCATTTCTTAGTTGATTGTTCATGTAAAATCATCAAGAAATCATCCTGTTATAAGTCTCACAAAATTTAAAATTTCGTCCATTTCAATTTATCGCACTTTCAGCTGCCATATCATTGTTATAAACAGATATTTAAAAATAAATATATCAGTAAATAGTGCTTTGATATAATTGCTAAGAATTGGTATTATGATCACTACTTAAATTTATAAACGAAAAATTGCACTTTTGTCCATGAAAAGAGGGTCTAGGAACCACTGTGAGGCGGTATCCGATTTGGAACCGTCAGTGTATACGAACGTAAATTCGGAGTTTTCGGTGCGGAATTCCTTAAAAAGTTGTTGGTATTCTCCCGGCATAGTAGTAGATTTGGAGCAACGAGTAAGGTCAAGTCTCAAAGCTGGCCGGGGAATTAACCACGGCGGCACGTTACTGTACCCAGTGGGGTACGTGGCGGGCAAGGTAAAATTGCGTTCTGCGATTAGGTTTCTGATTTGGTTAAAATTTGGTTAAGGGATCGCAGCATATGGGGGAGTGCTTCTTTGGGAAGATTTCTTAGAAAAGCGTTATGCACCGTATCTATACCTGGAGAGCCGTCACGGGATTCGAGGATGGCGGAGGTCAACTCCCAGAGAGAAAAGGGGTCGTTATTAACCTCGCCAGAGTCTCTTGGATTAAAGGTGAGAGGTATCGTCTCATTCTGTTCTTTCAGTGTCCTAAATGGTTCGTCGTAGCTGCCGTTACAACTCGTCTCCGCAAGTCGACGTCCGAAGCACTCGCTTATTTCGGGAGGTGTCGTCAGGACTCGGTCAGTCTCCTTCAGGGATGAAACTGCAAGGTTGTGGTTAGAGCCAGAGATGCTTTTAATCTTCCTCCAGATGTCGGATATGGGAGTCCTGTGGTTTATAGAACACACAAACTCCTCCCATGATGCTTTCTTGGCCTCCTTAACTACTTGCCGAGCTTTCGCTCTGAGGCGCCGGAAGGCGGTGAGATTTGTCGCCGTAGGATATTTGCTAAATATTCGGAGTGCCCTCTTTCGCACCTGTATAGCTTTTGCGCACTCCTCGTTCCACCACGGAACTGTGGGCCTGTGAGATTTGCATTTAGAACGGGGTACGGTGGAATTTGCGGCTTCTAGAATGTTATCTGTGAGTACTTTTATGTTCCCCACACCATTCACATTGTCGTCGTGGTTAAAATAAAATTTTCTTTTAAAAAGAGACCAATTGGCCTTGCGGACAACCCAATTGCTTGGTTGAGTCGGACGGTGGATAAAACCGCAACCTTTAGTAATTAAAATAGGGTAGTGGTCGCTACCGCATAAATCTTTATGTACGGACCACTCAAGCATACGCATTAGGCCACCCGTCGAAATACTTAAGTCGATACACGAGAAGGTACCGTTGAAGCTGTTGAATCGAGTTTTTTCACCGGTGTTTAGTAAAAACAAGTTAAGATCATTGATAAAATTTGTAACTATGTGTCCCCTTTGATTGCACTGAGTTCTTGTGCTACCCCATAGGGTGTCGTGTGCGTTGAAGTCACCCATTAAAATATAGGGCCGAGGTAGCTGGCGAACGAGGGATTCTAAATTCATACGTGTGACTGGTGCTCCCTCAGGCAGATACACGTTACATAATGTAACCGCCTCGGGGGCAGAATTTTAAGAAACAAAAAGCAAAATGTAATAATAAGCACGCTAAGGAAACCTAACGGCGAATTCACCACTAATGATAGCGATACCGCAAAAACTACTTATTGAAACACTCCTACCCAGAGACAATAATGAAAGTGAAACTGTAGACAAGTGCAAGTACGAAATAAAAGCAAAGAAAATCTAAACATTGGCCAATCGATAGAACTACTCAAAATGCAGAACTCCTGAACGCAATTAAAAATTAAACAATAAAAAAGCCCCAGGATTCGACGGTATCAAAGCTGAGATGATTAACCATGCATACCCAAAAATGATGAATAAAATGCTCACAATGTTCAATAACTTACTGATAGAAGAAAAATTGTAACTAGAATGGAAAGTTGGAACACTAAACATTTTCCCAAAACCAAAGAAAAATCCGTGACCCCAAATCTTATCGACCAATAACCCTTCTACTAGTGCTCGTAAAAGTTTACAAAAAACTGCTAGCCAAACGGATAAATGACGAACTAAATGCAAGGAATTATTTTAACCAAAGACATTATGGTTTTATGAAAGGAAAGGGAACGACCGACGCAATTTTTAATCTTATCGACACAGTAGGAAAAACAACGAAGAAATACGTGTTGGGTGTTTGCCTGGACATTTCCGGTGCATTTGATAATGCGTGGTGGCCCGCAATCCTAAATGAAATGCTTGAGCAAAAAATCACCAAAAAATTTACAATGTGACCAAAGAACGTTTTAGAAATAGACAAACGAGCCTCGAACTGAATAAAACTGTGGTTACGAAAACATTATCCAAAGACTGCCCGCAAGGTTCGGTTCTCAGGCCACTCTATTGGAACATTCTTTTTAACGACCTTCTCAATACCGACCTGGAAGATGACTCCGAAATCATTGCATATGCCGACGACGCCCTTCTACCCATCAAAGGTGATAGCAGAAACGAAATAGAAACTAAAAGCAATAAAGCACTGTTAAAAATTACTGACTGGGGCAGTCGCAACAAATTAATATTTTCCGAAGAAAAATCAGAATGTATTCTATTAAGAAGGCTGAGTGAAACTAAAACCAATAATAAAAATGAATGGAGTGAGCGTCAAATACAACAATGAAGTGAAATACCTCGGAGTGTTAGTGGGTGAGAATATGACTTTTAAGGAACACTGCAATTATGTAATAAATAAGATAACAGAAACATTTCTACCACTATCACAACTGGCAAAAGCATCACAAGGATACACATGTGCATCGTTAAGAAAATTGTATATTGGGATTGCAGAGCCAATAATAATGTATGGCTGTGAGGCGTGGGGCCCCAAGACGACGACGACAGTAGTACAACAATCTACTAGTAATGTGATGTTTCCCTATGTTTTGTCTTTTCATAATTTGTATAGTAGTATATTTATTTTTTGTTACGTTATACTAAGTACACGAAACATGCTATGAAACGAGTTTGAACCTTACGAATTTGGCTTTTTGTCTAAATAATAGCTTCTACTGTTCCTAAAAGTCTGTTATTTTAGGGGAAACTCCAAAACCATCTTTTCGAATGCCAAATCAGTTTTTCCCAGCACTTTGAGTTATGAAGAAAAGACTTTGACCTGACCACCCTTACTGCGCCGTCCTTTTCTGGGATCCCTTGCACCCTTCACGCTCACACTCACTCTTTTGTGCGGACGGGTGTCCTCCGAGTAGGTGTGATCTGGCCCACGTACTTCTACCCTAAAACGGCCGGTAATCCCTTTCACTGCCTCCCTTTTCGGCGCCCTTAGTTCCTTGGCTAACCATTGTCCTTCATTATGGAGAGTGGTTGCTTCTCCTCAAACACCAATTTTTCGGGATACCTCTACCAGCTGGATGTTAGAATTGTACCGTTACTATTGTGGGAACAAACCGCCTACACACCCGCAATAAATTCCTCCACACGTGCACGGGATATACACATAGCCAACCAGTGCGATCTCTTATGGGGCTTCCGGGTAGCTTGCACCAACGCCATCTGAGAGAAATATTGAAAGGTGTAGGGGAGGTGAGAGTGGGAGGGGGAAGTAGGGGAGGGTTTTCATGGAACTCACGTGGTCCTACCTGCCCACGCCGGTGTAACGCCATCTTGACTGTGAGTTAATAGCAAGTCAGACGATTTTGTAATCCGTGCGATTTTAATTGTCAATATGAGGCACTATTGTTGTGTTTCGGGGTGTGGTACCCATATTTCGGATGGGAAGTTGTTTCCCTTTCCGAGAGTTGTGGAAAGGTAAGGAAAATGCATGGTTTCTTGTGAATTTGTACGCAATTTTCATGCGCAGTTTTGCAAACGATACCTCGCATGAACTTAGTGTTTGTTTCTCCTTCCTCAAGTGTTTATTTTATGGTTGATATTTTATTCTGCATATATTATCGTTCGTTCGTAGCAGTTATGAATCATTTAACTTCCTTGACGTGTTTAATATCTATGTTAATTGGCTCACTATAATCCTCTGGCTGATATTTCACCCTTATGTACCTTTCGTATAACCATTTTGCGTTTTCCTACTTTCATCCAGATATTGGGATAGAGTTAAGGTGTCTATAAATTAATTTATTCCGTCCTCATTAAAAAATATGGTCAAATATAAAGAAGCAACTGAAGTTGGTGCGAAGGCTTCCGCGGTGCGCTGGTACTGTAGGCTGCATTTTCCGGGTTTCACCGCGTCGTGGTTGCGTTGGTGACAACAGTTTCTCCTGCATTCCAGCAGGCGTCTTCGTTAATTAACCATCACTTCGACCTGAAGACGCCTGCTGGAATGCAGGAGAAACTGTTGTCACCAACGCAACCACGACGCGGTGAAACCCGGAAAATGCAGCCTACATAAAGAGGCAACCATTGATGAACTCGAATGTAATACAGTCGTAGCAACATGAGATATTTTCCGAATGTTTAACTTGCTGAAATGCTGCGTATTGTCCGCATCGCATGTCTCCCTGTGAATACTTATTGCTGTTAGTTCCATTTTCCAATCGGTTCAAATTCCATTGAAGTGCACCCAAATTTTGATGCTCTGTCATCAAATTCTGAATTTTTGATTATTTCGTTTTACCAATTCAACGTATCAGCTTGCGTTAACCCATTTATGCCTAGTGTTCCATTTTTGGAACACCTGACGCGACTTTCTAATTTAATGACTACGACTCATTACACACCGATATGTCGTGGTTTTTCTTTCTATACCTCTTTATAAAGGTATATTGCACTACGGGGTGGCAAGAATTAGTCAGTTTTGCCAACCCATCTCAGCCAGTGTGTTGAGAAATATCGGTCTTTTTTTTCAAGGCAGTTTTTCTGAGACCGTCTCAAATGTTATATTAATAATAATTTACCATTACGCCCGAATGTTGTAAATTTTTCCCAGCATGTTCAGTAATAGTTAACCTATTGTGATTAAAGAAGATAATTTTTAAACAATGTATTTTGTTTTAATTATAAGCGTTTATTTTTGGAACACTAGGCAAATCCACTACTATTATGCATGCATTCAGGCGCTCTGTAATATTCACTTTAATTTTGAATCAAGCAAGCAATTAGATTTGGAACTACTAATAATGTTCCCGGTTCATTGCTGCGTGGTTCTGCTCATCTCATTCATGGTTCTTATGACGAGAACTTTGACTAGCTGACCTTTTGCTGATACCGGATGGTGATACTACTGAAAATGGCAGTGTATCAGCTTCTGATTCGCCTCAGCCTCTTCTTGCTCAAAGAAAAAAGGTAACCAAAGTTGTGCGCAACAGGCACGCAGCTTGGACTAAAGGTTAGGGGGGGGATTTAGGTGCAACTAAGGTTCTGGGGGGTATGGAATACGGGAAGTTCGGGTGCCCTCCCAGAGAAAATTTTTATGATAATTGGCTCAAAATTGTGAGTTTTACGGCTTTTGAGGGATATTAACGTCCCTATAATAGCTGCGATTTGATTCACTGATTGTGTGATTGATACAAATTAGTAGCCAAACTGGTGATATGTGTGGGTATATGGAATATTGGACGTAAAAGTAAAAAAAAATTCATCGGGAGGAAAAATCTGAAATCTTAAAAAAGTCGATAACTTTTCGAGATATATCGACTTGAATTAACATGGGAGCCTTACGGGACTAAAACTTTTTCACTTTTATTATGTATTTATAAATATGTGAGGAACATGACATTCCCTTGACATAAACTAGATTTTTTGGTTGATTTTTTAGTGTGGTTTTCATTGTGATGAATTGATATTTAGTATTTTTTATGATTTTTTGAAAGTGCCCCATGCTTTTCTTATGGCACTACGTAAAGAATTTTTTTTACCAACTTGCAATCATCGCAGGACAAATTCCTTGAAACGCAAGATACTAGATTTTTTGGTTGATTTTTTGGCTATCTCGAAATTTTCATATGTCGAAACAATTCCGAGGAATAAACGATTTCGACTTTCCATTGTAGAGGTGGTCGAATTTTCAATCTTGGATTTCGGCGTTGAGACATGTGCCATATGAAAATTTGGAATCTTCTGGAAAAACCGTAAAAGGGTTCTTCGAACCCTTACGTTTGAGCTCACTTTCTCCGTATCCCTCTTGGTTAATTAATAATTAAATTCCGAAAAATGTTCTGCAAGCGAAAAATCATTGTCGCCATTTTTTTGTGGAGCATACAATCTTGAATATCTTAGCAACCATTTCAGCTAGATGAATGAAATTTTCAGGGTAATACTTTTATCAAAATGGTCAACTTTTGCAATAGTGATAATTCCGCTCGATCGATTCATGTGCGAGTTATATCGATACGAATCTCCTTGGATACGCTTTAATCGCTAATAACTTTTTTATTAATCAAGTTTTGAACATGAATGTCATACAAAATACGACTGAAAATGTCATTCATCCGACAAAAGTTAAATCAGGCGAATCGATTGATTAGACTCGAAGTTATGATCGATACAAGGTTGAATTCGATTGAGCCATTTTTTGGGCTTATTTACATAGTTACGGAAATAAAAATTTTAACAATATGTAAGGAAAAAAATGAATTATGCGCACACATAAATTTTTAGATGAATTATGTTTCCTAATGAAGATACATCGATTTGAATTTATATCTTTTTGTATTAGGCCCCCGTAAGAAATACACGCATCCCGTCTATCTACGTCACCAATATAAGAACATAGGCTAAATTTTGAAAGCGGGGATATAAGAGAAGGCTGGGATAAGGGAGTGACCATAGAAGGGATATCAATAGGATTGCGGATTTTACAGTACAGATGTCAGCAGTGTCTAAAGTACGATTCGATTAGTATAACAAATACGCAAATTGGCATAACTTGATAAATGTGTACGTTGGACCAATGAAACTCGGTAAACAGGTACATCTTGGTATTCCTCACGATACTCTATGGTAGTATGTTTTGTATTCAGTCTCACGTTCGATATATATCGAATCTACTTTTTCTTAAAATATATCGAATTGCTATAACATTTAGGATTTAACATTCAAGGACATAGTTTACTAGGGATTAAATAGTAGATACCCATAGACTGGATTTAAAACCAATAGCATTGCGGATTTTACAGTACAGATGTCAGTATGATCGAAAAATCGATTCGATTATTATAGCAAATACGTAAATGGGCATAACTTCCATAGATTTACCATTGGATCAATGAAATTCGGTGATTGGGTACATATTGGTATTCCTCACGATGCCCAATGAAAATTTGTTTTGTACGTAGTCTCACATTCGATATATATCGATTCTACTTTTTCTTAAAATGTATCGAATTGCTATAACATGTAGGATTTAACATTCAAGGACATAGTTTACTAGGGATTAAATAGAAGATACCCATTGACTGGATTTTAAACCAATAGCATTGCGGATTTTACAGTACAGATGTCAGTATGATCGAAAAATCGATTCGATTATTATAGCAAATACGTAAATGGGCATAACTTCCATAGATTTACCGTTGGATCAATGAAATTTGGTGATTGGGTACGTATTGGTATTCCGCACGATGCCCAATGAAAATTTATTTTGTAAGTAGTCTCACATTCGATATATATCGAATCTACTTTTTCTTAAAATATATCGAATTGCTATAACATGTAGGATTTCACATCCAAGGACATAGTTGTCTAAGGATTAAATAGTAGATACCCATAGACTGGATTTTAAACCTATAGGATTGCAGACTTTACCGTACAGATGTAAGTATGATCGAAAAATCGATTCGATTATTATAGCAAATACGTAAATGGGCATAACTTCAATAGATTTACCGTTGGATCAATGAAATTTGGTGAATGGGTACATATTGGTATTCCTCACAATGCCCAATGAAAATTTGTTTTGTACGTAGTCTCACATTCGATATATATCGAATCTACTTTTTCTTAAAGTATATCGAATTGCTAATACATGTAGGATTTTTACATCCACAGGCATAGTTGACCAGGTATTAAATAGTAGATACCCATAGACTGAAAATTAAACCAATGGGATTGCGGACTTTACCGTACAGATGTCAGTATGATCGAAAAATCGATTCGATTATTATAGCATATACACAAATTGGTATAGCTTGAAAAGTATACCCGTTGGACCAATGAAATTTGGCGAATGTGCACATCTTGGTAATCCTCACACTGCCCAACAGAAATATGCTTTGTATGTTGTCTAACGTGCGATATATATCGAATATGCTTTTTCTTCAAATATATCGAACCGCTATAACATATAGGATTTTACATCCAAGGGCATAGTTGGCCAGGTATTGTATAGTAGATACACAGACTGAAAATTAAACCAATAGCATTGCGGATTTTACAGTACAGATGGCAGTGTAATCGCAAGATCGATTCGATTATTCTATCAAATACGCAAATTTGCAAAACTTGATTAGTTTATACGTTGGACCAATGAAATTTGGCAAATGGGTACATCTTGGTATTCCTCACAATGCCCAAATGAAACATATTTTGTGTATAGTCTCACGTTCGGTATTAATCGAATCTACTTTTTCTTAAAATATATCGTATTGCTATAACATATAGGATTTTACATCCAAGGACATAGTTGACCAATATAATTATGTGGAAGATAGCCATAGACTGTAAGTTAAATCAATAGCATTGCGGATTCAACAATACAAATACCAGTATAATCGAAGAATGGATTCGATTATTATAACAAATACATAAAATTGGCACAAGTTGAATAGTGTATCCGTTGGACCAATTAAATTTGGTGCTTGGTACATCTTGGTATTCCTCACAATTCCCAAAGGTAATATGTTTTGCATGTACTCTCACGATTGATGCATATCGAATATGCTTTTTCTTAAAATATATCGAATCGTTATAACATAGGATTTTGCATGCACGTTCATAGTCGAACAGGAATTTTAGTGTTGATGATCAAAGATTGGAAGGTAAATCAATCGGATTGCGTATTTTAATGCACGTGTCAGTATACTTGATAATTCGATACGATTATGATAGCAAATATGCCAAATCTTTTTTGCAAATTGGAATATCTTGAGAATAACTATTTTTTAAGACCAAAGAAATTAGAGGAATCGTTACAATTCGGTATTTTACAAACTGCATTATGGACATTCGTTTTGCAAGTGGAATATCTTTATTTATTTATCTAAAGAATCTGCGTTGTATTTTCAAGAGTGACTTATCACAATGCTTATGGACTTTAACAGTTGAAAAATAACCACATAATCAACACTCTCTTGAAATTTTTAAAACCTTATTCCGATTATGTGTCAATGGTTAACTTAATGGATCAAAGAATCAATCATCCGTCAAATAAAATCATATTGAAAATAACAAATATTTCTAACAGTGAAAAATTTAGTTCCTTACCCTTTCAAAAAACGGCGGGGAAATTTTTGAATATTAAACCACTTATGGGCACATGACTCGAAAATATGTGACACAACTATGTTTCCACCCCCCCTAATTACCCGCTTGATGAATTCAAGCGCCCAATCGACTCGTTTTATTAATCCTTGCACTTGCCTCGCGGAACTTCGGCTTCGCGGAAAAGGGTATCACCATTATCGTGAGCCAGCTATTCTCCTCCCCCTGTGACGAGGCCGACTAGTCACTCACTCAACCCCTCCCCCACCCTTCCTATCAATCCGAGCGGTACCTGCAACCTTTGCTCCTCAGGATTGACTTATATTGAGGCGCCGTCCTCCGGCCAGTACCTTTGTTCCTTCCTTCCCTTCCTCGGTCGCGGGTCGTTATTCGACCTCCTCCGAGCATCCTCACTTACTCGGTCGCGGGTCGCCAATCCGACCTCCTCCGGGCATCCTCCCTTACTCGGTCGCGGGTCGCTATACCGACCTCCTCCGGACTTCCTTCCTGCCTTCCCAACCTCGCCAGGAGCCGTCCTACCATCCGCACCCGAGTCGCCGTCCGTCACAGGTCTCGTCTGCCGCTGAATTCATGTGAGTCCTCATTTCCCCCTTATCCGCTGTGCCTGATCGTCCAGTGTATCTGACTATTAACAACCCATGAATTAATCCACTGTCTAGTTATTGAGAATACGCTCCCCACCAATAATGTTGCGACCGCCAACCACGCGACACACTATTGTACAAGTAATATTTATCCAATCAAATAAAATGGATTGAATTTAAAAATTTCTCTGATTTCTGAGGGGGGGTTATCCCCCAAAATCCCCCCTTGCTGCACCACCGCAAATAGAAGAAAGCCGATCTGACTGCCCAACCAGTAGAAGGTAGAGTTTCAGAAGAAAAAATCACGAAAATTAAAAACCCCTTCCGAATATTAAGAACTCTTTCTGGGTATTGAAGTGATTGATATGATTGTCAAATATTCCAATTTATATGCTACAAGTAAGGGCGTAAACCTTGAACTGACTGTCGGTGAGTGTTATTTTTTGGGAAAAATTTTCCTGAGTGGGTATAAATTCTGGTGTGGTGGAATCTCTGTTCCGAGACGGCATATGTTTTGGGAGTAAAGACCAGATTCGCATAATTCTCTAGTTAGTGGTGCAATGAGACGTGATCGATTTGAAACAATATTTTCAAATTTGTATGTTGCTGACAATTCTAGCTTGAATCTCATGGACAAGTTTTCCAAGCAGCGACCTCTCATTGAGCTACTGAATGACAGATGTATGAAATTTGTACGAAATGAAATATACCTACTTCAGCTTTGATTATGTCATGATTCCCTATTTTGGTCGTCACGGGTACAAACAGTTCATTCGGGGTAAGCCTATTCGGTTTGGGTGTATATTCTGGTATGGTCCAACGCGTCTAGGCTACATTTGTTGGTTTCAGCCGTATCAAGGAGAGAACCCGAACACTCAATAACAATAATATGGTGCTTAAGTTGTTTTGCAATTTGCTGAGGCACTCCCAATGCAGCATCCTGATAAATAGCATTTTGTGTTCGGCTACTTTTTCACGAGCATTGCACTCCTTGATAAAATTCTTTCTATGGGACACCAAGCAATAGGCACAGCGAGAAAAGATCGCATAGGCAAACCTCCTTTACTATCTGATGTTCAATGATTCTGATGTAGAAAAAAGATAGGGTCACATTTGATTACCGCATTGATAATATTTTTTGTAGATGGAATGATAATAGTGTTGTGACTGTTGCATTTTGTGGTGCCGGTATCAATCCTTTGCAACAGATGTCAGTCATTATTCTCAAAAGTAGATAAAAAGATAAAAGTTAATCAGCCAAATTAAATCAAGGTCTATATCAGTTCATGGGAGGAGTGGACCGAGCTGATGAAAATATTGACAAGTAACAAGCCGTGAAAAAAAAATGATACTCAAGCCTACCGTTATTCTGCTTTGAGGTGGCTTTACAAAACGCATGGCAATTGCATAAAATAAACGATGTGAAGCCATTGGATCTTCTTGAATTCCATTGCCGTGTGGTCTGTCACTATATAGAGACATAGGGTAATACTGCTGAGCCTGGTGGGAAAGGGAGACCATCTATGAACCGTAAACTTGACTCACATTATGACGGCATGAATCATGCGATTGTAAAGCAAGGATAGCAAACTCGCTGTGAGCAATGTCACAAAAATAACACTTTTCAATGTAAAAAATGCAATTTATCATTGCATGTTAAGTGCTCATCTGGATATCACTATTAATAGTGATTTAATAACTGTCTGAAACTAATGTTTTGCCCGTTACCATTGAGTTCCTTATGGTAGTAGATTTGCCTAGTGTTCCATTTTTGGAACACCTCATAATTAATAATTGGCAAGAGATACATTGTTTTTTCTTTCGGATATTGTTTTTATATGTATTTTTATCTACAATATGTAAAAATCAGGTTGAAATTCGCATTTTTCAAACCTTCGGCATATATGAGTTAATTTAAAGGATAGTTATTGTAGCTGCTCATAATGAGTGTATGTTTTATAAGTAACTCTTACTTTCCTTATTGAAAAGGTTTCATCATAAATTTTAGAGTGAATATCTAGCTTGTGTTTTTCTAAACTAGTGGAATACGTAGGTCATCTCTCCTAAAATTGTTCACAAATAAGTCATTCCCTAAAGCTTCCCGTTTCCCAATCACGCATGCCATTACACATTTAATATTTGTTTTAATATAAATACCTTGGTAATAAATGACTTTCTTGCACTTGTATTTGACATCTGTATATACTATCTACCATTTTCAGGGCAAAGGTGTGGAAGGCATTTTGTGCCAATGAAGAGTTGGAAGGGGAATGTGGTAACCAGCTCTTCTATAAGGCGGCCATTTGCTGGAAGCATTTCCGGATGGGAGACTTCCAAACTCCTGAGTGCTTAAATCTCAACAGGAATGCGGTACCTGTCCTGCATCCACCTTTCTCTCGCACTACTTCTTTATCATCATCTGAATCATCTCCTTCTATCCCCATAATTGCTTCCTCTTCATCTACTACCCTCCCTATTTCATCTTCTCTCTCATGCCATCAGCCTTCACCAATTAATCCCTCACCTTCTCTCCTTGAAAGATCATCATCTGCCGTGGTTGTTACATCAACACCTGGCACCTCAGCACCTCAGCTCTTAGCTACAAATTTAACCCCTGTATCTGCCTCTCCTAGTACCTTTGGTGATGAAGCCAGAGGTGATGCCTTTGGTTCCCACTGCCAAAATCCTGTATTAGAAGAGGAAAGGCCTTCCCTTGCAACATCTTCCATGGTCATCACATCTTCTCTGTCTGCAGACATATCTGCTTCTAGTGCTTCATGCTCTGGGACTATGAAATGCTCTTCAGTTAGGAGAGGTTCTCGGCGCTCCATTCTTCATGATATTGGCATGAAAAAAGTTTCGGACTTGACTCCAAGGAAGAAACTCATGTATAGTAGAATGAAGAATCTGCGTAGACAATGGAAGAAGTTGACTAAAGTTACTGATGACAATACATCAGCTTGCAATTCAAATCACCTCCTCCAGGACAGCAGATTTTTGAATGGCCTAGATCACAATTTTCCCCCATCTGTTGTCACATTAGTAAAAATGCTACTGAGAGAAGGGAGCAGTAAACCCAAAGGTAGACGATGGTCCCACGAGGATAAAGTTCTTGCTCTATCTATTTTTAAGAAAAGCCCAAAATGCTACTCTCTACTTCGGGCGTTAATTCCTCTTCCTTGTCGCAAAACTCTGTCTCATCATCTTTTCAAATTTACTTTTCTTCCTGGTATTAATCCAGAAATGTTCAAATTTCTTTCTTCTGTTGTTGAGGGAATAAATGAGAGGGACAGGTACTGCTGCGTCTTGTTTGACGAAATGGCAATAAGACCTGGGTTGCGATATGACAGCCTAAGAGACCAAATTATAGGCTTTGAAGACCATGGCACTTCCAATGCTTTGGCAAAGGCAGGCTTGGTGTTCATGGCTCGAGGCCTATTCTCCGCCTGGAAGCAGCCACTGGCGTATTATTTTAATGCCTCAGCCACTTCATTGAGGGAGGCATTGAGGGAGATGTTGGGGGAGGTGTTTCTAAACTTGAAGGGGATTGGATTGAATGTAGTTGCCACTGTCTGCGATATGGGCACAAACAATGTCCGAGCCCTGCGACTCATGGGAGCATCGTTTGAAGATCCTTCATTTCAATTTTAAGGAGAGACTATTGTCACCATATTTGACCCCCCATATTTGTTAAAATGCTTCCGGAACCTTTTTATGCAGCGTGATGTCTCGGTTCCGGTGGTATTGGCTGGAAACGAAGTGCGTCTTTTGGCTTCGTGGCACCATCTCCAGTAACTCTACGAGGAAGATGGCAGGAATCCCTTTGGGCGCTGAGTGGGTTGAAACACTGATGTGAATATTTAATGTTATTATTGATAGTGTACCTCTTAAGGTCATCATTACTATTATTGGTTTTCGATTCGCTCTTTCAGATTGTTTCCTCTGACTGAGAAGCACATGAATCCAAGGGGATTCCTGAAGATGAGGATGTTCTTGGCATCCCAAGTGTTTAGTCTCCGTGTTGGCCGAGGCATTGGCGCATTGGTGGCAAGAGGTTCGTGCCATTCCTTATAAAAATAATAAGCTGATTTGTCTTTGAGATGAACAATGGTAAATTATATTTCATTGCTTTTTCAGGAGCTCTTGGAAACAGCGGGTTAGCCACTGCTGAGTTCCTGATTGCCATCAATGACCTCTTTGATGCGCTGAATGGTGACACGGAGGCTAAACGGAGAGAGAGAAAGCGGGGTCCCATCACCCAAAATAGTGGGCACATAGAACTTCTCAAGAAAATGGAGATTCTGTTGAAGAAAATTAGATTCCTGAGAGGAAGGGGGCCACGATTTCCTCCATCTCATAAGGGGTGGCTGGCTACCATTAGGGGTGTGTGTAGGTTGTGGGAGCGTTTTCAGGGTAGGTTTCCCCACTTAAGCACCAGAGACCTCAACCAGGATCGTATAGAAAATTTGTTTGGAGTTGTGAGGCAAAATTGTGGCAGTAACCACCACCCGGATGCTGCACACTTTGTCTCAGCTTTGAAGACTGCAATCATCAATGGAATGGTTGCCACGAGATCTCGTGGAAACTGTGAAGTTGATGATTGCAATATTCTAAGCAGCTTGAATAAATTTTTGAACTGTGATCCTGGTTTGGGGTGTGAGCCTCTCCAGCCGGACACTGTGGAGGTTGGTGCTTCAGTGAGGAAACCTATTCGAGTGAAGGGGTACAGGCTCTTGCATAAGAACATTGACTCAGCTGCATTCCCGGCAGGTTATGTTGCTGCAGGTGTTCTTCAGGGAAATACGTGTTCTATCTGCCAGGATAGTCTTATCACTGTTGACCCTTCTTCCTCGGACTTGTTTTACGCTGTTGATGGGAATGATGGAGAAGGGAGCCCTACAGATGGTTTGATTATGCTGGTGGATAGTGCAATATGTTCTCTGCTACAGAAACTGCGAAATGTAGGTCACTGCAGGCAGGTGTCTTTTAAACTCAGGAAAGAGCTGTCCTGCTGTGACCTTGATGAGACCTTCATACGATGTCAGAGCCATAGGATGGAGCTGACATCAAAGATGTATTCGTACATTGTCCTGTTAGCTTTGGAAATGTACTGTCGGGAGATGAATAGAAGCCTCACCGTCTTACCTTCTGAAGGTTAGAAGCCAGGTACATAATTTACTCAATTGATTTTGACGTGGTGTGATGTGGAGATATTCATGGTGAAGCAAAAAACTGAGTGCTATTCCACAAACTGTTATTTGCTGTCGGCTACTTTCAACGGCTATAGCGTCATTCTCAAGACTAACATTTTGTCTTGAGAATGGCGCTATATCTGTTGAAACTAGTCGACAGCAAGCAACAGTTTGTGGAATAGCACTCAGTTTTTTGCTTCACCATGATTACGTTATTCCGGTATTTTGGCTGTTAATGTGAATATTACCTAGTTTCGGTATTTAAACCTGCTTGTACCAATAATTACCTATGTTTGGATAAAGCTATTGAAGGTCTCATCATCTTGTGTGTTGGGTTATGTTAGTTGATACAGAAATTCCCTAATCATATTATAGGCAATATTATTTATATATATGTAATATAGTTTATACATTATATAGTATACACACCTGTTTGTCTATACTATATAATGTAAAATTTATATTGCATACATGTTAATAAGATTTCCTAAAGTTAGTTAGTTAGTTATTGTTATTTTTAGGGTGCGTCGACATCTTAGGTCATTTTGCACCGCATCATTCCATTGGTAAAAATTCATTTTGGGAGGATCACAACATAAACCTGAACCTGAAGATATCTGGATATTTACTTCCTCGGAATATAAAATAATAGGTGAGAAAGGTGAGTGCGTGAATACTTTGTGTAACGAGGTTAGATTTCATTCAGCAGACCAATAGTTTTCAGAAATTTTATTACCCGACTAAGACGTTCAGGGTCGTCACGAAGCATATCGTTTAGTCCTCCAACAAGGTTCATCCTATATCGCAATATCCGATATAGGTCACATTCCGTCAGGATATGTCTCACACTGATTATAGAGTCACATTCCTCACAATGGGGCGGGATTTTCTCTTCTGTGAATAGATAGGAGTGAGTCATGGCGCAGTGCCCTATCCTCAGTCGTGTGATGACTACCTCCTCTTTCCGAGTATTCCTGACCGAAGAGGCCCACTCTGACACGTCAGGTTTCACACTACGGAGTTTGTTCCCCGTTTGGGAACACCAGCGTTCTTTCCACTGATTTAGAACGATTCTCTTCCACGCTACCTGGAGATCACCTGCAGGTACTGGAAGTGTATTGCGTTCTATATCGGATAGAGCCTACTTCGCCGCTCTGTCTGCCTTTTCGTTTCCGCGTATTCCCATATGCCCTGGTATCCACATGAAACTGATTTTCACACCCCTCATTTGGAGGGAGTGGAGGGCAACATGAATTTCGTTTGCAATGGGATGCGACGGAGAGAATCGGAGTATGGTTTGCAGAGAGCTCATTGAGTCAGTGAATATGACATAAGGTGTGTCGTTTTGATGGATTCCCTGAAGGGCCATCCACAGAGCAATCAATTCAGCCGTGAAAATACCACACAGAGGGCTGAGCTTCCGCTTGATGACACCGTGGTGATTTGAGACCACGGCACATGCACACGCCGAATCAGTTTTCGACCCGTCCGTGTACACGGGAATTAACTCTCGATTGAGGGCTAAGAATTCGTGGAAGAGCTGCTTGTACTCGGCGGCCGAGGTGGAACTCTTGAGACGTCTGTGGAGTTGCGTATCGCATAACGGTCTCGTCTTCTCCCATGCAGGTAGTCTAGAAGTAGTAGCGGGGAATAATACGGGAACGTTGAACGGACATTCGTCTAAAAAGTTTCTTAGCCGTACGCTTACTGGTGTGGTGGCTTTCCGTCGTCGGTTAAATATTTCTAAAAATCGTGGTTTGAAAATGACATTATGCGCTGGGTGATTTCTCGTCGCTAAGATTTTTGCAGCGTAGTTGCACATTAGAAACTTCCGTCGCGTTTCGAGAGGTGGTTCTCCAGCTTCAGCACACAAACTCAGGATGGGTGACGTCCTGAAAGCCCCAGTTGCCAAGCGCAGGCCAGCACGGTGTACGGTTGATAGTGGTTTCAGGTAGGAGTCACGTCCAGACGAATAGACTATGGACCCGTAATCTAATCTGGAGCGTACTAGTGCGCGGTACAATAAAATCATTGAGGAGCGATCCGCTCCCCAAGTCGTTCCAGTTAAAAACCGTAAAATATTTCAAATCTTCAGACATCTCTCCCGCAAGTCTTTCGTGTGTTCACGCCAGTTAAGCCGTCGGTCAAATATCATCCCCAAGAAGCGATATGACTCAACGAAAGGGAATACAGCATTGCCCAGGCGAAGGTTTGGTGGGAAATGAATCCCACGCAAATGGTGGAAATGCAGGCACTTAGTTTTCTCCGGAGAGAATCGAAATCCGTTTCGCTTGGACCACACGTTCAGCCTGTTGAGTTTAATTTGCAACTGCCGTCCTGCTGTTGCAACTCTAGACGAACGGCAAAATATCGCCAAGTCGTCTATAAACAGAGATCCCATCACCGGTTCCTGAATACAGTCGACTACGTCGTCAATAGCAATGGCGAAGAGAGTCACGTTTAAAACTGAGCCCTGGGGTATGCCATTGTCAAGTGAATAAAATTGTGAGAGATGCCTTCCTGTTCGTACCTTAAAAACTCGGTCGGTTAAAAAGTTTTGAATAAAAATCGGCAAGTTCCCCCTAAAACCCCACGCATGAAGCCTGTCTAAAATTCTCCTCCGCCAGACTCTGTCCTACGCCTTTTCTAGGTCGAAAAAGACTGCTACGACATGCTGTCGAAGGAGGAAGGCTTCCTGAATAAAATTTTCTGCACGGACGAGGTGATCTAATGTGGATCGATCTCGGCGGAAGCCACATTGAATGTTTGAGAGAAGCTTTTGCTTTTCCAGCCACCACATGAGTCTCCGATTTATCATTCTCTCCATGACTTTACATAGGCAGCTTGTGAGGGAAATGGGTCTGTAATTATTCGGGTCAGCTTTTTCTTTTCCTTGTTTAGGGATAGGTACCACTATTGACTCCCGCCATGACGATGGAAAATCCCTATCAACCCAAAGTTGGTTTAAAGTGAGCAGAACTTCGTCCAATGCCTTTTCCGGAATATTACGGAGGAATGCATTACGTACCTCGTCCAAACCTGGCGAGGTGTTCCTGGTGTCTTCTATGGCGGAGGTGAGTCCCCACAGGGTGAACGGGTCGTTGTACGGAGCATCTGTATCTCCTTCTAAGAAGGAAAGGCGAGAGGCTTCGTGTTGGCGTTTACGGTGGAGATAGGAGCCGTGGAAGTTATCATCACTGCTTGTGTTGGCTAGGACCTGCCCAAAAGTTTCCGAAATGGCGGGCGCTGATGTCTATTAATTGCCGTCAATTTTCAAGTAGGACACGTTGTTAGGCTGTCCCGAAGCTAAAATGGATTTGACCTTGCGCCATACCTGCGCAAGTGGCGTTTTATAGTTAACACTTGCAATAAATTCCATCCATGAGATCCTTTTAGCCTCTTTAACCACACGACGAGCTTTGGAACGCAGGCGGCGGAAAGAGGCCAAGTTTGTCGCTGTGGGGTATTTATTAAATATTCGAAGAGCCTTCTTACGAATACTATTAGTTCTGGCACATTTATCGGTCCACCATGGTACCCGTGGTCGTTTTGCCTTACCTCGAGATCGCGGTACACTTACATTTGCAGCTTCTATGATGGCCGAAGTTAAGAGCTCGATGTTTTGTACAGCGTCCCGATTATTATCGTGCAATTATTTAAAACATTCTTTAAAATGGTCCCAGTCGGCTTTACGGGGAAGCCAGGTAACCGGTCGATTAAAATTGCCATTTACACAGTGGTCTTTTGTAATTAAAAGCGGGAAGTTATCGCTCCCACATAGGTCGTCGTGCACGGCCACGCTAGTCTTCGTTATAAGACTGCTTGATAAAATACAAAGGTCTATGGAGGAGTACTCACCATTAAAACTGTTAAAACGTGTCTTTTCCTTGCTGTTCAATAAAATAAGGTTAGAATCTATAGTAAAATTAGATAAAATTCTTCCTCGCCGGTTATGCTGGGTCCTTGTGCTACCCCACAAGGCGTCATGCGCGTTAATATCTCCAAGCAATATAAAGGGCTTAGGTAGTTGGCGGATAAGGTTCTCCAAGTTGCATCGCGTGACCGGCGCACCCTCGGGTAGGTAAACGTTGCATAACGTTATAGTCTCCAGAGCATGGATTGTCACCGCTACTGCTTGAAAGGGAGTGGTCAAGTGCAATTGGGAGGTGTAAAAGGTCTCCCGAATAGCAATTGCCACTCCACCTTGGGCTCTTTGACCACTGGTGTCGTCGTGTCTAAAAACATTAAAACCCTTTAAAATTCCTTTATCTGTAGCTTTGAAATGCGTCTCTTGGAGAAAAACACAACTAGGGTTAAAATCACGAATTAAAATGGTAAGCTCCTCCCTGTGTCGGTAAAAGCCATTACAGTTCCACTGTATGATAAAAGCCATTAAAATAGGGAATAAGTTAAATAAATAAACTAAAACTCGATCACTAGGCTAGAGGGAGACTTAACGCTTAAAGCGTCTCTTCTCCTTAGCCTTCGCCCGGTTTATCTCTGACTCCGAGATATCATCTTCATCCATGGATTCTGGTAGGCTATGTATAGCCTTACCAGATGGACCGGGGGACTGGGACTTCCCACGCTTGTTTTGCGTGGTCCCGGTGGTTCCTGAGTTGGCGTTCTTCTTCGAAGAATCCAACACGGCGTCATTTTTTCCGGTCGGAATGTTCTTTGTTACCGGTTTAGTAGCCTTATCCGGTTTGGCTTGGTTGTTGCTGTTGTCCGTTGCTTTGCTCTCTTTCACGTTCTTTTTGTTTCCTTGGCTTACATTGTTGTTATTATTATTATTAACTGAGGTGTCTACTACTGCAGCGTACGATCTTGAAAAGGTAGGTGCCATTAACGTTCTGAATTTTTTGCGGGCTTCAAAATAGGGTAACTTCTCCACAGTCTTGATTTCCATGATTTTCTTCTCTTCCAACATTTCGGGACAATCACGGGCGTACACTGGGTGTGTACCCTCGCAATTGACGCAGGATGGATCTGAGGTGCAGGAATCACCGTCATGTTTATCTTTGCCACAGCGTGGGCAGGTGGCCTTGCCCTGGCATCTTGTAGCAATGTGGCCGAAACGCTGGCATTGGAAGCATCTCATAGGACTTGGGATGAATGGTCGGACTGACACAGATTCGTAGCCCACATATACCTTTTCGGGAAGTGTGTCGCGTGAGAATGTTAGGATTACAGATGTGCTATTTATCAGCTCGCCGTTCCTTTTAATTTTTAATCGGCGACAGTCTATTACGCCTTGTGGAGCCATCTCCGTCTTAATTTCATCATCGGACACGTAGAGGAGGTCATAGTTGCTGATTACACCCCGGCAAGTGTTAAGGGTGCGGTGCACTTGGACCTTGACAGGGATATTATTAAATTTCTCTAATGCGAGTAATTTTTCACTTTGTGCTTCGTTTGTTGTCTGTATTAGGAGCGTTCCGTCTCTTAATTTTTTGGCGGATTTTAGGTCACCCGTCACTGTTGCTGAAAGGACTCTGCGTATTAAGAAAGGTGACACCTTAGTAAGGGTCTCCCCTTCGTTTACACATTTCATCACAAGAAATCTGCGGCAAGCGGAAGCTATATTTACTCCCCCGTCCGTTTACGGATGGGATCTTTTGGTTGGAGGAAGATTGATAGTCTCCATGAATGCGTAAAGAAAAATTCATCCCCTGGGCTCCCCACCCACCACGGAGCCACACATTCGGGACGCCACACCGAGATCCGGTGTGGTCGCCAGGGCTACCCAAGGGATATAGGAACTTTCGATAGGGGGTCTCTTTTGGGTTAGAACCTCCAGCGCGGGGGCCCTCCGAACCCACGCACCTTCGGCCGCCCTACGGAGACCCCCATATCTCCAGCACTAACCCGTCCTGGCGTACGCTCGGAAGGAGCCGCCAAGCTCCCCAGCCGCCAGGAGCCGGTTGACCGAGCTGGGCTCTTCTCGGCCGCCCGTTTTTCGGGGAATCCAGGGCCGAAGTGGGGTATTGAACTCCGGCCCATACCGGGTTTCCGACGCCCAGCTGGGAGCCGGAGAACTCACCCACCAGGATCCCCTTCTCCCCCTTGTACGGGTCTCCACGCACGGCAAACACGTGGGTGAATCTGGACGCCAGATGTTTCGGCTACTCTGCACAGCAGAGTCACATGCTGTCTGGACGCTATCCTAGCGTACGAAGGGTTTTTTGACGAGGTTGTCTCCCCGATGGGCTCGGGTCCGTGGGGGCGCGACTCCCCAAAGGAAGAGATTACTCTCTTCCCCCCGTGCGGGGAGATTTCCTAAAACTTGATTGTTATACATAGAACCTGTGCCCATTTATTACACATGTACATACATATGCATGCCCACATCTGTGTTTGTTTTTCTTTAAGATGACGTATTTGTCATGCTGTTGATATCATTATGATTTATTAGTCATGTTATTTGGCTATTAAGCATAATGTGTATGTGTATGCATAATATGTATATGGTACATAATAGCCCAACAACATGATTTACAATAAGAAAATCCTCCCAGTTTTAGGCATCATACATTAGACACCGACACACACGAAGCATTTTATTATCTTTCCAGCCACCTCTTATGTTGCGTATTGAAGACTTTCGGGGGCAGCTTCATTGTATTATGATTTGACAAGATAGCTTTTGCGGCAATTACAGAGTGAATCATCGGGCAATGAATTTTTTTTTCAGTAGTAGTAGTAGTATTTGTGTTTAGGGTGCCTCGACAACTAAGGTTATTTGCACCACAGACAATCTATAAAAACAATTTTAAAAGATGCATTAAAAAAAACATTTAAACATTCATAAAAGTTTTGAAATAAAAGGAGTTGTCAAATTATAAGAAGGTTGCAATTTAAACACTGTTAATTAGCCCGGTCTCTATTAAAAACTTTATCACTCGGCTGACACTATCAGGGTCGTCTCCTAGGATGTGCCCTAGGTCTCCTCCGATGTTCAGCCGATGGCGCACAGAGCGGTATTTCTCACATTCAGTCAGGAGATGTCTCACAGTAATGGGAGAGTCGCAAACATCACATAGGGGTGGAATTCTCTCTTCGGTGAAGAGGTACGAGTGGGTCAGAGCGCAGTGCCCAATTCTCAATCGTGCGATTGCGACCTCCTCCCTGCGGTTCCTCCTGACAGACGTGGGTCACGCTGAAATTACCGACTTGATTGCGCGCAGTTTATTTCCGGTAAGAGAGCGCCAAGTCTCTTTCCACTTTTCTAAGGCTATCTTTTTTGTGGTCGCCTTCAAATCTTCATATGGTACCAGCACAGAATCAGCAACGTCGTCCTCGCTGGCAGCCTTCGCGGCCGAGTCGGCCTTCTCATTTCCAGCAATACCCACATGTCCAGGAACCCACAGAAAACGGATTTTCACTTTTTTCCGCGCAAGGGAAAGTAGTCTATTCTGAATTTCCTGGACGATTGGGTGACAGGGAGAATAACTGGAAATGGACTGCAGGGCGCTCATGGAGTCGCTGCAGACCATAAAGGACGCGTTGCTACACTTATTACCATCCAGAGCCATCTTTATGGTGAACAGTTCTGCCGTATAGCCGCTACACAGCGGACTGAGCTTGGCCTTGAGGGTTCCATGGTGAGACGAGACCACTGCACACCCGCACGCACTCTCCGACTTAGATCCGTCCGTGTAAACAGGGATGAAGTCGGGGTGGCGGTGCATTACTTCCTTGAAGCTATGCTGGTATTCCGCGGCAGTTGTCAAAGATTTTTGATTTTTGCGGAGGACAAAGCTGACTTGTGGCAAAGGTACCTGCCAAGGTGCATTTTCCGAATTCCCAATGGGGTACACTTCTGGGAGTATAAACTCAAAGTCCAACATAAAATTATTAAAAGTAATACTTAGGGGTCTAGTTGCCCTAGGCCGCCTGTTAAAAATATTTATAAAGCGTGGGTTAAAAATAATATTAAAACTAGGATGCCCTCTCATTGTTAGAATTTTAGCAACATAGTTGCACATGAGGATGTTTCGACGTGCAGTCAACGGGGGCTCCCCAGAATCTGAGTAAACACTCAAGACCGGAGAAGTCCTGAAAGCTCCAGTTGCCAATCGAAGCCCCGCATTGTGAACCGTGTTCAAAGGTCTCAAATAGCTTTCACGGGCAGAGGAGTAGACCAAACATCCATAGTCTAATTTCGAGCGCACCAATGCTCTATACAATAAAAGCATCGTGGAGCGATCGGCACCCCACGAGTAATTACATAGATATCGCAGGATATTTAAAACTTTCAAACATTTGTTTTTTAAAAACTCAATGTGCTCACGCCAATTAAGGCGGCGGTCAAAAATCAAACCCAGAAAGCGGGCGGAATCCGTATAAGGTAGAATTCGGCCGCTCAGGCGAAGTTCTGGTGGAGGAACTTGTGCCCGCTTACGATGGAAGTGGACACATTTCGTTTTTTCAACGGAAAAACGAAATCCACTTCGATTCGACCATTCCCCAAGTCTGTTAAGGGTCAGCTGGATGACCCGTGCGGCACTGGCAATTGTGGATGATCGACAGAAAATGGCCAAGTCGTTCACGAATAAGGAGCCCATCACTGGTGTTCTGACGCATTCTGTAACGTCATTTATCGCAATGGCGAAGAGTGTGACGCTGAGTACAGAGCCTTGTGGTACCCCATTATGTTGTGTAAAAGGTCCGGATAAATGATTACCTATTCTTACTTTAAAAACACGGTCTGCTAAAAAAATTTTGATAAAAATTGGGAGATTTCCTCTTAGGCCCCACTCATGTAACGTATTCAGAATCTTCTGGCGCCAGACTCGGTCACACGCCTTCTCCAGATCGAAGAACACGGCTATGACATGCTGGCCCAGAAGGAAAGCCTCCTGGATAAAATTTTCGGTTCTCACGAGGTGGTCTGTGGTGGATCTACCTCGCCTGAAACCGCACTGGATATTGGAAAGAAGGTTCCGACGCTCCAACCACCAAACGAGCCGACGTTTCACCATTCTTTCCATGGTCTTGCATAGACAACTGGTCAAGGATATTGGCCTATAATTATTTGGGTCTGTTTTATCCTTTCCTTGTTTGGGGATAGGGACAACTACGGATTCCCGCCACGCTGTAGGGAAGCTTCCCTCAACCCAAATTTGATTGAGGGTATGGAGAATATCCATCAACGCGTTCTCCGGTATATTCCGAAGAAATATGTTTAGGACACCGTCCACTCCTAGCGCGGTGTCTTTGGAATCCGCTATGGCGGACTTCAGTTCCCATAAGGAAAAAAGATTATTGTATCCGGCTGCTGCGTGCGATTCGGTGAAGTTCAAGTGTGGGGAGCGTTCCCTAATAGACAGGAAGGTTGCTGAGTAGTTCTCGTCGCTGCCGGTCTTGGCAAACGCTTCCCCGAGAACGTCGCATATCTCCTTCGGTGTGTGAAATGTCACACCTTGAAATACAAGGCACGAAACGCCGTGAACATGCCGTGCTCCCGATATAGCCCTCACCTTGTTCCAGACCTGAGTTAGTGGAGTCCTGTTGTTGATGGAGGATACATAATTTATCCAGGAGGCCTTCTTTGACTCCTTTATAATTAGTCGAGCCTTTGCTCTGAGTCGTCGAAATGAGGCAAGATTAGAGGCAGTTGGAAACTTATTAAAAATACGGAGGGCACGTTTCCGTTTCTTAATAGCTTCGGCGCATTCCTCATTCTACCATGGTACCGCTGGTCGACGGATTGCGCCTTTAGATAAGGGGACACTACGTTTCGCTGCGTCCACTATGCTAGCGGTTAGCACCTCAACGTTCTTTGTTCCGCCCCGAAGAGCATCGTACGTGAAATTAAAAGAATTTTTAAAAACAGACCAGTCGGCTTTGTGGACAATCCAGTTGCCCTCGCGGATAAAATTCGTATTGTTAATCTCGTCAGATTTGATTAAAATCGGGAAGTGGTCACTACCACAGATATCCGTATGGACAGACAGTTTCAGTCTTGTAAAAATGCTGCTCGTGCATAAGCACAAATCAATGGAGGAATATTCTCCGTTAAAGGAGTTAAAGCGTGTCCTCTCGCCATTGTTCAATAAAAAGTTTAAAATCTCGGAAAAAGCTGCTTAAAATCCGTCCCCTTCTGTTGCGCCCTACAGGCCGCCCTACAGAGGATCATGAGCGTTAAGTCACCCAATAAAATATAGGGTCGCGGCAATTGACGTATGAGGGCTTGAAGGTTATTGTCATTTACCGGAGCATCTTCCGGGAGGTACACGTTGTACAGCGTTACCTCCATGGGTGCATGGACGGTGACGGCCACAGCCTGGAATGGGGTGGTTAGCCGCACACGGGAGGTGTGTAGGGTATCCCGGACCGCTATTGCTACACCACCTTGGGCTCTTCGCCCACTCAAGTCATCCAACCTAGTCACACTATATCCCTTTAAAATTCCCTTGTCTGTCGATTTAAAATGCGTTTCTTGTAGACATATACACGAAGGGTTAAAATCATTTATTAAAACAGCCAGCTCCTCCATATGCCGATAAAATCCATTACAATTCCATTGTAATATAAAACCCATAAAAAGGTTTAAAAAGGGTGAAAGATAAAAACAGAAAAAAAAGATGTAAATATTTAAACTTGGAGCAGCATTAGCCCGGAAATCTGTGGAATCATCGCTTCAAGCGACTTTTCCTTCCCTTATTCCTGACTTTTTCGATCTTTGTGTTCGAAATACAGAGATCTTCGTCTATGTCCTCCTGCATCGGTTCCATACCTTTGCCGGAGGGACCAGGAGAGGAGTTTTCTCTCGCTGGTCAGGTTTTCTGGTGGTTTTCTTTGCTGTATTTTTGGGAGACACTTCGGAGGTGATAGGGGTGTTTTTTTTATTGTTGCTACTGTTACTCGCATTCGTTTTTTTAATACATCTATCTGCTTTTCAGGTTCCGTCTGCAGAAATGGTGCACTTCTTAACTGGAGCGGAGGCGATTGCGGCAAAGGAACGCGAGAAAGAGGGGGCACTAGGGGCTTTGAACTTTTTCCTTGCCTCTAGGTAAGATATTTTATCCACAGTTTTAATTTCCATAATCTTCCGTTCCTCTTTCATTTTCGGGCAATCGCGAGAATAAGCCGCGTGCGTACCCTCGCAATTCACGCAGCAGGCCGCTTCAGCACATTTGTCCCCATCGTGCTTGTCCTTGCCGCAGCGCGGGCAGGTAGCCTTGCCCTCACATCGCGGTGCGATGTGGCCGAATTTTTGGCACTGGAAACAGCGCATCGGGGCTGGTATGAATGGTCGCACGGGCACTGATTCATACCCTATGAACACTTCATCAGGGAGCCGGTCACACGTAAATGTAAGCACTACAGAGGTGGTGTTTACTATTTCTCCATTCCGTTTCGTTGTCAGCCGACGAGCGTCGCACACTCCCTGGGATGCCATCTCTTTTTCTCACTTTTTTTAGTGTTTCCTTCTGACATTTCATTATAAGAAATTAATTGTTTCTCATTTCTCCCCCATTCGTTTCCGGACGGGATCTTTTTGTTGGAGGTAAGAAGTTATTATCCATACGCACGTACAAAATTCGTCCCCTGGGCTCCCCACCCACCACGGAGCCACACATTCGGGACGCCACACCGAGATCCGGTGTGGTCGCCAGGGCTACCCAAGAGATATAGGAACCTTCGATAGGAGGCCTCTTTCGGGTTAGAACCTCCAGCACGGGGGCCCTCCGAACCCACACACCTTCGGCCGCCCTACGGAGACCCCCATATCTCCAGCACTAACCCGTCCTGGCGTACGCTCGGAAGGAGCCGCCAAGCTCCCCAGCCGCCAGGAGCCGATTGACCGAGCTGGGCTCTTCTCGGCCGCCCGTTTTTCGGGGAATCCAGGGCCGAAGTGGGGTATTGAACTCCGGCCCATACCGGGTTTTCGACGCCCAGCTGGGTGCCGGAGAACTCACCCACCAGGATCCCCTTCTCCCCCACGTACGGGTCTCCACGCACGGCAAACACGTGGGTGATTCTGGACGCCAGATGTTACGGCTACTCAGAACAGCAGAGTCACATGCTGTCTGGACACTATCCGAGCGAGCGACGGGGTTTTTTAACGAGCTTGTCTCCTCGGTGGGCTCGGGTCCGTGGGGGCGCGGCTCCCCAAAGGAAGAGATCACCCTCTTCCCCCCGTGCTGGGATTTTTTTTTTCAGTTTCATCACCTGATGTCCTGCAATGGATACAAAAGCTTGCTTAACAAATCATAATACAATGAAGCTACCCCCGAAAGCCTTCAATACCCATGAACCTTGCTTCACAAGCATATGTTTAAATTTTTCTGTCGCTCCATCCCTCTTTCGCGATTGCTGCTGTACTGTTGTTTTCTTGAGGCAGCATTTCCACAATCATGACTCTAATATCTACGAGGAGTTTATTGTTATTAGTCCCGAAGTTATTATAGCAGTCGCTTTCTCTCTCTCAACATCTTCACTGGATCCCTAAATGACAAAGGTTGCTGTTTACTGCAATTAATGCCAATTATAATGGTACATATAGTAACCGTTGCCGTTTGGCTCGGTTCATGGATTATTAAAGAGGCGTTTACGAGGTAGGGAAGGCTTGTGTAAATTGTGAAGGGTTGTATAAAAATTGTTAAGGGTTATATAATTTCGTATAAATGCTTATGTAATTTTGTGTGAATGTGTGCGTGTGAATGACTTACTTTTGTATTTTTCCATTCCCCACCCCTCCCACGATTCTTCCGTCTACGAATTGTGGAAAGTTCCGTTGTCTACGTGATTCGTAGCATGTTTCCCCCCACCCCACTGTGAAGCCGGAACACCTGCATACGGAGGTGATGTAATCCTCCAACCTCGCCCTCCACAGAAACCCCCTACGGAAGAATAGCCGAAAAAACCCGATGTCCTGGGTTTTTCCGTTCACTCATTCCCCTCCCAGAAAGTGGCTATACAAGCGGAGAGCGGATTTTGCTGGAGAGGTCAGCCGGAGGCTCTGTTGGGCGACCCATCCATCCTGTGAGGAGAGAGAGAGAGAGAGGCAGCCCAGCGTGGAAGAAGACGCGATGACGGCGGTGACTTGGAAAGAGGAGATAAGACGGTATCTTCCTAGCACGCGCGGCAGAAGACGTCAATCCACGGCGCCAACGAAGGAGTTCTCTCATCCCACAGCGATACTAGTCGCAATATCGAGCCAGCCGAGGAAATCTTCTCCACCAGCAACTCAGCGAGAGCGATAAGTACTCTAGCCACCAATATCCCCAAATTTCAGCAGAATCAGAAGAGCCCCATTCACCCCTCAACCATTCAAGAGAAGAAGAATAGTGATATATTCCCATGCATTTTTTTTAATTCCCCCGCCCCCGTGTCCCCGTGTGTGTGTGAATGGTTAATAGGACAATAAGTGATAATTTGGAATTGGCGTTTGTCATTTTTCAAGCATTTTTGTAATATTTCACGCCAACAATTGTAAGCAGGGTTTATTTTCTTTTCTGTCATTCATTAATTGTTGTTACAAGGTATTTAACTGGCCAGTAGCAGTAGTTTAATTATTGTTATTCAGAGAGTCATTTATTTATGTATTTTGTGGAACATTTCCCAATTGAAGTGCACATTAAACGTGTTGTTGGAATTGTAAACTGTTACGTAAGCCTTCATTATTTCGTACGCGCCAGCCTCCATTCAGCAAGTGAACCCACCCCAACAGCCGGAGAGTAAAGTCCGAACTTTGAACACATAAAGGTGTTCTCTTTTTGACGAATTTAAGTATACCGGGACTAGCCACGGTGATAACTTTTACGGGAGTCAGCCGCAATGCACAATTGCGCGAAAAATCCACAGAGAAAAAATCATTCGCCTTGACCGGGACCGGGACTTTTACGGGAGTCACCCGCAATGCACAATTGTGGGAAAATGCGAATGACGCCTCGGTAGCTTAACTGGCTAAAGCACTCGGCCGGAAATCGAGGGATCCGGGTTCGAATCCCGGTCAAGGCGAATGATTTTTTCTCTGTGGATTTTTCGCACAATTGTGCATTGCGGGTGACTCCCGTAAAAGTTATCACCGTGGCTAGTCCCGTTATACTTAAATTCGTCAAAAAGAGAACACCTTTATGTGTTCAAAGTTCGGACTTTACTCTCCGGCTGTGGCGCCGTGCGCACGATTTGGACTGCTCGTCGCATAATATGCTCAGCAGTCCATACCACCTTGTCCGGTATAGTCCACAAATTTCCACAGGGATGAATGACGCCTCGGTAGCTTAACTGGCTCAAGCACTCGGCCGGAAATCGAGGGATCCGGGTTCGAATCCCGGTCAAGGCGAATGATTTTTTCTGTGGATTTTTCGCACTAATAGAAAATATTTTCTTGAAATACGGAAAATCCACGGCGGATAAGGAGGAGAGACTAAAAGAAAGAAAGTCAGGCTCACAAACACCAGGGAGACTCATTGGTAGGCATTTTCCTGAACATAACCCACCAACACAAAAAAGGAAGCATGGGGTGAAAAGGTGTGTCGTGTGCCTGGCAAAAGGACAGAGAAGGGAGACGATCTTTCTGTGTACTGTGTGCGATGCCCCCCTCTGTGAAGCGCCATGCTTCCAAACGCACCACACAAAATTGAACTATTGACAAAAAGTGATTTTTTTTTTCTATTTTTTAAACGAATATTTGTTTCAGTTCTTTCCACACTACTATTATCAAAATCAAGGTATCATATATATATTTTCTCTAATATCTGACGTATTCTGAAAGGGAAATCTAAGGAAAGTGAAGTGTTATAAGTGAAAGTGTCCAATTCAAATTTTAAATTTAAAGGGAAAATCTGAAAATTGTAAAATTTGTTTATTTTATTCATCAACAATTATTTGTTGATTTACATCAATAAGCTATTTTAAATATGTTCAATCTTTATCGCACAACTGCCACTTTGTGACAAATAGTGTAACCCACAAAGATGATCGGAATTTTTTTACATTATAATGAAAAAAATTATGCCATTTATTTGCAGTTGTTCACTTTGTATATTTCAATTATTATTTTGTTAACAAATTAAAAAATATGTTGCACAATAATTTGAAAAGTATAAATCTATGAAAAATAAAGTTTCTATCATCAAAATATTAGAACAGAGAAAACATTTTTTTACTAGAACTTGTGTAAATTGCCAATTGTTTATACAATGTAATTTTTTGTGTGTGAGATTGACTATAATAAACAAGCTATGAAATTTTTCACCAACCAGAATTTCATTTCATACGTAAAATTAGAAGACCTTATGAGGAAAAAATTAGGTAAAAGGAAGTTTTTGGCAAAAAGGTATTCAAAATGTTGAAAAAAAAATGTTTTACCACATTTAAAAAAATTCATGATTTGCGCTCCTGGCGGTACATGTAATCACTTTTTTATCCCGTGAAAATCGGTGGATATGCTCCCCACCAGGTGAAAGGTAAGGAAATTTGTGCCCCCAACCAAGGGGTTAATTACACTTTTGTTGAATAAAATTGTCCGTTCGATTTCAGAACTTCAAAGATTGAGCTATAATTTCAAAAATAAAGTAAGATTTCAGGAGTATTCGCTTAACTATTTACATTTATCAAAGAATGCACTGTAAAATGTCTAACTATGAACGGTAAGAGTACTATCTACGTAATGTGTATGTTGTACTGTGTTGCCTCGGGTGAACAGGCAGCTCTCACCAAGGAAAATCTTTAACTTACGGTGCTATTCATAGACGACACTTAGGCTAAAGTGTCACTTTAGACGGCTAAAGTGTTCTTTACGCCCTCCATAGTTGTCACACTTACGCTGGAGTTGGCTAAAGCGTCTCTTTACCGTTAAGTGCCCGATCGTAGCTCACTTTAGCTCTATAAGTGGCCTTCCGTAAAGGAAAATGGCTGACGTGGATATCTTGGATAATGTTGAAGATTGGGAGGAAATTGCCGAGGATATGGAGATGCTGGTAGTTAATCAAAGGAGGCGGTATATAAGAGACTTGGAAAACCCGATGGAATTCTTTGGTGAAGACGATTTCCGTCGAAGATATAGGTTTTCAAAAATTGTGGTAACGGAGCTCATCGAACTCTTCATTGAAGATCTTCCCTCTGTAGATAGAAGAGGGCTACCGGTTCCTCCGATATTACAGCTGCTGACTGCTCTGCTGTACTATGCCACAGGTGAGAATATTTTCATGTGAATATATTCCAGTTGTTGTTCATATTAACTTCTCTCCGTGAGTTCAAGAGTAAGCTACAGCATAAACTACATGATACATCATTATTTATACCTTTAACCCCGCAAACATAATTTAAGTAATGGAGCTGATGCATGTATTCACATATTAAATGTCATTTCATTGTCTGAGGTTCGTAGAAAATAATTTGACGGAGGTACTTGAAAGAGTTGAATACATTTCAACCGCTGCATGCAATGAGATTTAAGTCGACGGCCTTGTGTTACCCCTACGGATAATGAGAGGCATATGTAGCCCGAGGAATTTGTTGCATGCATTTCGGGGTACATCAACGTCGATGTTAAGATACCTTGTATATCTGTTCAAAGTGATGACTTGGTGTTCCCTTTCATGAAATCTTTCTCCATGGTGTTTCTTTTCAGGAAATGTTCAGTCGGTGGCTGCAGATTTGGTAGGAATCAGCCAATCAACGGTATCGCGAGTTATAAAAAAACTTCCATACTGATTGCCAGATTATTTCCGCGGTATGTGAGCATTCCACACGCTGAAGGTCCCCGAAGGAATGCTGTGGCCTTCTATGCCAAGGCTAGATTCCCGGGAGTGCTAGGGTGTATAGATGGAACGCACATGCCCATTAAGGGTCCCGGAGGAGAATACGGGGAAATATTCCGAAATAGGAAGGGACTTTTCTCCTTTAATTGCCAGGTAAGTGCTATTTAAACCCTGTCTTGATAAATATATGTATTTTCTAATATTTGTTCTTCTGTTGAGTTGGGTAGCCCTTGATTGAAGAAGTTTCATTCGGGTATACAATCCTAATTTGATGAAGTACACATTTATTTCCTGGGAAGTTCAATCACCCTATCAAAATCGAAAGCCTGGCTGTAGATTTGGGATTTGCGGTGGAGGTCCTTGATAAACTGCATATTCTGCTTGCATTTGGCTTGGAAACGGCTTTCATCAATAATTGTTTTATAACCTTTGGAAAGATTTCGGTTGTTGCCTGAAGAAATTCTTGTTGTTGTGAATGGCTTGACGCTCATCTACTTCAGGATAGTTCGAGAAACACATTCCATTGTAACGCTCGCATAACACTTACTACAATGAATGCAAATGGCAATAGAGAGCTCCTAAACAATGCTATACCATACCAACCTTTCCATGTATGTGATATGATATTGCTTGCATTAATGAACTTGCATGAAGGAATTCATTGCCATTATTCCTGCTGATTTCTATTTTGAATATCCATTATGAGTCCAGTGGCCAAACATTGAGTGCCAAGAAAACATGCCATTGCACTTGTTAACTTAAACCACCTTTACAATGTAAAAACATCCTAGCAATTATCTCCTTTTCTTTAAATTGTAAAGGCTTATTGGCATGCAGTTTTTCATACTGCATTGTATTTTCCTAGGGATTGAGAGGTTTCCAATTTCCTCATAATGGCTACGGACTAGAAGTTAGCTAACATCTTAGAGAAATGCTTTCAAGTAGAAAAAGGCGATCGGCATCTCATTTAGACGCTCAGATCAGCTCTTTTCGGACGCCATATTCGATGTTTTTTCAAAAGTTGTACAGAGTGACGATGATTATCTGCAAGCAAAAGATTTTAACATTACCGTGCATCGTGTCGCTATGCAGCAGGGTAGAGGGAAGATATTTACGCACCCTAATTTCCGCTCTTTCCGCGATTTTTGTGCCAACAATAAAAGCATTATTGGTATTAAAAAGGATGACACCATGTGTCTCGCGAGAGCAATTGTTGCAGCTATTTTGCGCATCACTGATGATGCTCGTGCGCCAACCAGTGTGAGAAGCTCTATCGTCAATCTCGTCAAATCTTATAATACGTAGTTATTTAAATCACCTGTGAGATTTCTGTGTACACAGGAGTCGATTTGTCTGAGAAACAACACTCAAGGCTTCGGTGAATATATTATATACTTAAGATGCGCATTATTCGGAATTGGAGGGCATCTCATTCAAATATACGGCAGAAAAATCTACTTCCCCGTACCCTTTAGAAGAACAGACTCATACATCAGCACTGCCTTCCACAGCCAAGGATTTAGGAAAATCCGACAATCCCTCCCCTCTGTATAGACTCCGACCTCCTCCTGAGAGATCCCTCACTTCCCAACCTACACCCGTCAATAGGCAGCGGCAGGGTTGAGCTGCCTGTGGGATGGCATCACTGAAGAGGCGGTTAATTGTCATCTTTGGGAGTGACCTGACGGACTTAGGAGGGCGGGACTGGCAGGAATGCACTATAGCTGCCGACGCAGAGTGTAGTACCCCCGTAACGCCCGGGAGGAAACTTGCACTTGGAACTGCCCATGTGTGTACCCTCGTTTGGCTCCAATTGCCAGTGATTGGGAGCACGATGGCCGGTTCCAGGAAGGCGAAGGCAGCAATGGGCGGCCTCCGACATAGGGAGAGACATCGATTGGGCCTTAGTGACCCACAACGAACCGGACCTTAACCGCCAAGAGCCCCTTTCCACATTCCCTACCCCCTTGGACAACTCTCTGAAAACCTGAACCCTTCATCGCCGCCGCGAGCACAATCGTCGGCGTAGGGCCGTAACTGCAGCACGGCGCGCCCAGAAAATGTAAGGACACCTTGTATTTCCTGGAATTCCTTCATCCCACTCTTATATTCAATAGTAAGAGCTATGGCGACTTTTCGCTCGCAAGGTATCATGAAGACTTTAATTTCAGCCACCATGTTTCTTATGACATCAAAATTCCTTGTCTCCACCCAACTGGCCTTCGTAATTTCGCCGTTGGCCGACGCGCTGCTGTTCGTGCCGAAGCAACAGCTGCTTTTCACCCTAGGAAAATGGCTAGTGCACATCGATCTGCACACCGGAAACCTGCGAGGTGCGCTGAATGATGTGAGAAATTAAATAATTCAGTTCAGTACAAAACACTCAATTCCTCCCCGTATGTGCAAGTAGTCACTGCAAATATTGTAAATGAAAACCTGACTAGTTTTAATTAAGTTTCCCCAGGCATTGCTGATACTTGACAACCTTATTTTTCCTCAAATATCGCGATCCAATAGAGGACTTCGACGAGCTAGGATATGGTCTGCACTATCTGGCCGGAACGGTTACCAATGATCAAATCAAAAAACTTCAAGCCGAAATCAGTAACGTCGCGCGAGATTCAATCACACGATCAAATGGCAAGGTCACTCTCCTCTATCAAATATCCGGCGCCCTAAAAAGGCATGACGAGATGTTCTCTCAAACCGTTAAGATCCTTGGATTTATTACAAAATAGGATAACCCTGAGTAATAATTGACGAATAAATTAATTAACGAGACCCGACATATTACTGAGTTAACGAATGAAATCTCTAGAATTGACGAAATGTTGACGTTGGCAGAGTAAAACTGTCTCTCTCCTTCGATTCTCTCCGCCAACATTCTTTAATAATCCGCCTCTCAGAATAATAGTAGATCCTAGTAGGCAGCATTACGAATTTTCGGCTGTTTCCGAAATTTTCCTGTCGACGTATCCACGTTCATCGTGCTTTTATTCGCTATTTGTAGGGACGGCGAAAGGTGAAGAAGCGGTGTGATATATCCGTGTCCTCAGATACCAACGCGCTGTATACTATCTCGCAAAGGGGATTGATTGGTGCGTGGATATAGAGCGTGCCGCGGCCGAGTCGCCTAGTGCAGAGATGCTCCTCCCGTTCCGAAGAGAAGGTAATGGAAACCCAGGTGAAAGGTACGGGAATCTATAAACTCCCTTCGCGCTGCAGTGTGTCGTAATGGGGGGACAGGAGAGCAAGGACGTGGGGGTGGGTCCACCAAACCCTCCGGAAACGTTCTATTTCAACCGGTGACTCTTTGAACCCTTGAAACGGGTTATAAGCGCGCGGCAGCCACGATGATGAAGAGTCAGATTCTAGACCAGGCCGCGTTGAGTCTGCGACCTCGCAAGACTTGGCCGACCACCCTACCTCTGTCGAGTCTGCGACCTCGCAAGACTTGGCTTCCCCTGACTCTCCCTTCGGCACCGCCCGGCAGTCTCCCCATTGTAAGTTATAGAATAAACCATGAATGAAGCTATAACTTGTCTTTCCTTCTCCCTTAATGTACGGCGACAAGTGCATATATTGAGGGCCATTTATTATTTGGGCATTCAAACCAAGTAGAAGACCAACTCATAGAGGCTCGATAAATAGTAGTGCCAGCCTTGACCGACCTATTTTCAACAGTAGACATGAAGCTTGAATTGCTAGGCCTACCTGGCAGGCGGGCTCAACTCGATCAACTTTTCACTCAGGAGCGAATGGCATATCCGCCCCACGAAGGGCTTCCGCTAAACAAAATGCGCATGTTGATGAAGGTGGTGAATCAGTTAATAGTAGGCAGGGAAATCCAAATACCCAGAGCGTACCCCTTGATATCCGTTATGGCAGGTTTTGTCCTCACGGGAACTACAGCATGCGGAGCGGGGATTATAGTGTTGGAATTAAGGAAAGGTACGGTTAGACCACCTGAAGCGATAAAGGTCATACAGGCGACACCAATCGAAGGGGAAGGGGGGCCCCAAGACGACGACAGTAGTACGACAATCTACTAGTAATGTGATGTTATAACTGTCGGAGTGACTCGCGGAACTTCGGTTTCGCGGAAAAGGGTATCACCATTATCGCGAGCCAGCTATTCCCCTCCCCCTGTGACGAGGCCGACTAGTCACTCACTCAACCCCTCCCCCACCCCGGGCAATGACCTTCCTATCAATCCGAGCGGTACCTGCAACCTTTGCTCCTCAGGATTGACTTATATTGAGGCGCCGTCCTCCGGCCAGGACCTTGTTCCTTCCTTCCCTTCCTCGGTCGCGGGTCGTTATTCATCCTCCTCCGGGCATCCTCCCTCACTCGGTCGCGGGTCGCCAATCCGACCTCCTCCGGGCATCCTCCCTTCCTCGGTCGCGGGTCGCTGTCTGACCTCCTCCGGACTTCCTTCCTGCCTTCCCAACCTCGCCAGGAGCCGTCGTACCGTCCGCACCCGACGAGTCGCCGTCCGTCACAGGTCTCGTCTGCCGCTGAATTCATGTGAGTCCTCATTTCCCCCTTATCCGCTGTGCCTGATCGTTCAGTGTATCAGACTATTAAAAACCCATGAGTTAATCCACTGTCTAGTTATTGAGAATACGCTCCCAACCAATAATGTTGCGACCGCCAACCACGCGACATAACGATAGTTCGACCGCTCAAAATTAATATTAGAATCAATAACAAAATGGGGGAGACTTATAAATTTTAGGAGAATTACGGTTGATTTCATATGTGTATGTTTTATTCTCACAGATTTCCGAATGAATTGCATGAAGTATGATTATTTTATTCAGTGTTTGTAAGTCTACCTATTAATCAACAAGTTACAAATGCATTTCTAATAATTGCAGTTGGTAGGAAGGAGAGAGAGAACGATCGTAGGTTTACGCGCTGAGATAAAGGATGACCAATGCTAATGGCATAAGGGGCTCGGACACGGGCAGAGGAAAGGTCGAGGAAGGCGATTAATGCCCTCGGAAGAGGAAGAAGATGATTCAGCCCCAAAGAGCGATGGTGGTGACGCGGACATAACGGAGGTATAGGTAGATAAGCAGCCTTCCCCCTTAACCCTTCCTCGAATGACTGCGGCCCGGCCTAGCACCAGTAAGCATCCAGAACACTAAGATGTATATTCGAGGCAACATCACCATACACCCACTTAGTCCCCGAGGCAGGGTGGAGGGCACGGCGAGGCTACGCGGCATCGGGCAGTACCGGCTGCAGTCATGGGAGGACGGCTACCTGCTGCAGATGGCGGCGGCACCCGACGACGAGGCCGGCACAAGGTTCTTGCGCGCGATGCAAGTCTTGACGGCGGTGGCAAATGTCTTGACGGCGGTGGCAAATGTCTTGATGGCGGTGGCAATGGCAAATCGGTGTCGCACGATGCGTCCCCAGATCCCCCCAACTCCCAGTTTTCCCAAGTGCCACATTCCCACCCTTCCCTTAAGAATTATCAAAGCAAAAATTGAAGAAAATATTTCTGATGAAAACTTATATCATCCGAGTCAATTTGTGTTTAGAAAGGGACTCAGTACGATCCACGCTGCGCGAAAACAAATCGGAAATCATGGATTACCAAGGGAAGTATGTGGTTGTAATCTTTGTGGACTTTGCTGCAGCCTTCGATTCAGTATGGTGGCCTAATTGTATACTGCAAATGAAAAGCTTAAATATACCCAAAAATATAATCAGGCTCATGAGGAGCTACTTCTCGAATCGGAAAACAATATTAAGAAGTAAACACGTCGAAGTAGGGAAACCTGTAACGAAAGGAGCACCGCAAGGATCGATTCTCGGACCATTGATTTGGAATATTACGATGAATGAGGTGTTGAGGATGAATCTACCAGACGGCTGCACCATAACGGCGTACGCTGACGACTTGGCGGTGGCGATCCCAGCTAATTCGCGTAGGGAGTTAGAAACGAAGGCGAATTCATGCTTGGAGACCATCAATGACTGGAGTGGGAAAGTGAAAGTAGAAATTTCAATTGCCAAAACAAAATATGTATGTTTTGGGAAACATCGGTTAGCTAGAGATCCAACCATTAAAATAAGCGGAAAAAACATTAAAAGAGTAGAAGCATATAAATATTTAGGAATTTGGTTCGATGAGAGGCTCACCTTCCAAACGCACATAAATAATATGTGTGCTAAAGTAAAAACGACTTTCCACGCACTTAAAAGGTATAGCAAAATTCACTACCAAGTAAATCACGATCAGATTAAAATCCTCTACTCAACAGTAGCCCTCCCCATACTGGCCTATGGTTGCGAGATATGGGGGGACAAGCTAGAGAACGTCCGCATAAAGAGGAAGTTAAATGAGGCACAAAGAACCTGTCTACTAGGTGTAGCCTGCAGCTACAGCACTGTAAGCAATGATGCACTAACAATTATTACCGGAACTACGCCAATTGCTCTGGCAATAGAAGAAAGAAGAGCAAAATCAGAATTAAGAACATTAGGCGCTGCAAAATTCCTAAATGCAAACTTTAACTTGGATCAACCCTGGAGTACAATCAAGAAGATGTTACGACAGTTGGTGCTCGACGAATGGCAAGGGCAATGGAACTCAAGCGACAAAGGGAGAGAAATCAATTTTTCCCCAGTGTTAGGGAAAGATTAAAGTTGAAAATAGAGCCTACCAGAGTTACAACTGAAATTCTAACCGGGCACGGAAATTTTAGGAAATACTTGTATCGCATTGGTAGATGCAAAAACAGTAGTTGCGAATGTGAAACCGGAGAAGACACTTTTCAGCATAGAATTTTAAATTGTCCACTATTTGTCCTCGAAAGAGAAGAGTTGAGGAAATCATTCACCACCTGGCCGCCAGAGATGTCGGAAATTGGAAAATTAATAGCTACGAATGTCAAAATAATTACGGTATTTAACAGTAGGCGAATTCAAGGAGACGATGATGACTTGAACGATAACAACTGATGGAAGATGATAGAGGAAGAAAGAAGATGAAGCTCCCGGACCTTTTTAGAGTATGCAGAAGAAGAAAGAAGATGAAGTTCCTGGTATCATGTAAAGCAAGAGAGAAGAGAAGAGAGAAGGCGGAGTCATGATTTGTAAAGCAAGAAAAGAAGGAGCAAAGAAGATCAAAAGAAGAAAACAATCTTTTGTAATTTTCAAATACTCATATCAATTTATTAACGTCTTCATTCTTCAACTATAAATATGTTAACTGCAAACTTTTCAATATCTCTTTAAACTCACTAAAATTTTTTGTAGAAGTATTGTACATTTAGTTACTGGGGGTAAAATGTAAAGGAACCCCAAAATTCTGTATACTGTATGGATGAGGCCGCATAAGAAGAAAGGCAGGCAACAATCAGTGGGAAAATCAGACTAATTGGTACTTGGTTTCAAGAATAAATCACCTTATTTTTTGTATTCTGTGAATTAATTCCAAATATAATGTGTGCCCTAAGAAAACGTAGTAATGATTTCATATAGTGGTATAAACGTGTATACTTGTGTTGCGTAATCTTATTATTAGGGCAAGAGAGAATGATAGATTAAAGTTTTACTAATATGTGTGTTGATGAACATTTAAGGGTTTTTGCCTTTCTGAAGTAAACTTGATATTAATTTCACTTTTGTTGAATAAAATTGTCCGTTCGATTTCAGAACTTCAAAGATTGAGCTATAATTTCAAAAATAAAGTAAGATTTCAGGAGTATTCGCTTAACTATTTACATTTATCAAAGAATCACTATAAAATGTCTAACTATGAACGGTAAGAGTACTAACTATGTAATATGTATGTTGTACTGTATTTCCTCGGGTGAACAGGCAGCTCTCACCAAGGAAAGTTTTTACCTTAACGACGAAGTAATAACGAAAAAGGAAAATATAGTCAGCGAGTGAAGGGGCAGATTAATTTTAGTGGGGTTGGAGTATTGTAATATTCCGCTTCTCGGAATAATAGTATAACCAAGGCAAAGGCAACATCACGAATTTTCCGCGAACTTCCGAAATATTCCTCTATCCGATCTTAAGTCCTTTCCTTCCCGCGTGGTTCGTCAAGTCTTGGGTCTATGACACAGGGCTAAGCGGTTAGCACGTGAGAAGGCAAAGTCCTCCGCCAGTCACACGTTTTCCTTCGATTCCTTCTTCCCCACGCGCTCGCATCCTCCTTTCCCTCGGATGCTGGGCGTCGGCCGCGGGTGATAAGGCGCACGAGCGAACGCGGGGCGCGTGGTGGTCTAATGGCTTCAATAGATGAGGGATAACTTCCCCACCTTTACCTTTCTTCCCCTAAACTGACGATCCCTCTTGGAGGTAGGTGAGTCTTTTAGGAGAGGAGAGAGCTATTTTGCGACGACTGGGAGGCTGCCGTCAGACGAAGGGTTGGTCCATTGCGAGTGGGACCGATAGCACGGGATTCGACTCATCTGAGGGAGACAAGTAACCCGTGAGAGCTGCCTACCGCCCATCTGTAAAACGTAAAAATAAAACTTCGTGTTATTCTCGAGGGATTGGGGTCTCTCTTCCGCTGATCTAACCCCCCTGATCCGAACCCGAGTTAGAGTCGGACGCCCTTCTACGAGGGCGGCACGACACTTCCGTCGCAAATCGTGGCGGAGGCCCGAACGAAATAACCCCAGGCATCGATTTCGTCCAAACACGAGAGAACGACATCTATCGGTTCGCTGACGTGCCAGCAATTCGGCAAGCAAAGAGTACCACTCTCTTAGTGATTAAGCCACTGTACCGCCCGAGAATGATCTATCGCCTATATAAAGCGCACGCCTTTCCATCAAGGAGTGGCAAATGGAAGCATGCAGTGATTCTGCAGCCTGATTCACCCTACATGGCGGTAGCCGAAAAGGGAGAAATAATTGTCTCGCTCCAAGGCACGTACTGGCGAGCTTGTAAAAGGTGCGAGGTGACGTTGAGGCCTGTCCCCCTACCTTTCCCATCCACAAGAATTCCTCCAACTCATGCGACGTTGAAGCTTTTCTCAATGCTAGTTCGTCCATACAAGCAAACTGTGACATATATCTCACAAACCCTAATTATGAAATATTTCTCAAAGGAATCAAACCGGACAATTGTATTACGTCTTAAGCCATGATACAACGCTAACGATTTGGTGTACGAGCGAACACTCTAACCTTGCGTGAAGGACTGCGGACTCCTCAGCGTACCGGTAGGATGCTCGCTTTAAGACCCTTTGGACGGCTTTTTCGGTAATTTCTCAAGACATTAAGGCGGGGATAGATCCACTCCCCCATATTCAATTACCAATACAATTAACGAATAACACCGCTGCAGTGCAGTTCGCGGGTATCTCGTGCAAATCCATCAAAAAGATCAATACGCACGTAGTGCCGACCATATCCTTGCAGGAAGTCACCCGTCACATTAAGCTTTTGTCCCCCCTTCGTGATCATGTTCGCATCATTCAGTACTCGGCAATGCCTATATCAATTCTTTTTCTCTCCGTAATTTGTGCAGTGTGCCTGAAGTGTCACAAGAAAAACAAGTGTTTTGGTAAAAACATAACTGAAGATTCCACAAATCTTAAAGAAATGCACCCTATTCAAATTTTCAACGCTCCACAAGCGATCAATCAAAACTCGACTATAGTGACCCTAAGTGAAACACCCATATTCCCGTCGCTAGCCGCCTGTGTCTTATTATAGGAGTGCTGCGAACTTGAAGAGATACCTAGACCTGATTGTACAAGAGTTATGTTTCCATTAAATTAGACATCAATATTTCTCCTTTAAAAATCCCCCCCCTCCCCCGATGTCTCAGCATTTGAGAAGATTTATTAGTCGTTGAGCTATAGCAACAAATTAAGTCAGATAATTGCAACTATTGAAAGCCTTAACACTCACTAAGAAGTCCCTGCCATACCATAAGATGAAGTGACACGGCATATTAAGGTGCTTAAACCCCTGGAAGACCGCATTAAATACACACACTACGCAGGAGTTCCTGTCTTGGCGGTTCTTATCACCATTTTCCTTGCAGTGGGATGGTACATGTAAAGGAGGAAAAACGGAGCGAATGGTAAAAGACAAGTGAATCCTCCTGTGCAACCCCCATTCTAGTGCTTAACCTCCCCCAGGCAGCCGCAGGAAACCTTTAGTGTGATGGCTCCTTCCGACGCCCCCCTATTCAGTGCAATGGCCCCTAACAGCACCCCCCTTTTCCCAGTGTGGACAGGACCACTGTGACAATGTTAAGTGTTAAAGAGTTTGGAAGGATGTGCTCATCTGATTATTACTTGTGAATGTGGAAAATGACACTGATGAACTCTATATATTCTCTACGATAATATTGCTGCAAGAGAGGATAATTTACATTCATCACGTGTAGTTATCCATTGAATTTTTCTATTTTTTGTTATCCATGGTGCCATATCTATATATTTTCTGATATGTGAGAACTTCAAGAAGGGACAATTTTTGTTTCATGTCGTACTATTATTCATTGAGATCTTTTTGTTTTTATAGTTTTATTGCCTATCTCTATGTTATTCCACACCAAGCATTGCCTGCATATATTTTAGTGGTTTTTACGATTTCTTTAGACAAAACTCATGCTTAATCTTGAAACCTTTTTAACTTGTCTTGTAACTATTGCAATCTCGTTGTACCTGTTACTGAACTTTTTTTACCCGGGGGCTTATCTGTCGCCGGAGTGATGTAGTAATGCGGGGACAGGAGAGCAAGGACGTGGGAGTGGGTCCACCAAACCCTCCGGAAACGCTCTTTCCTCGTTACGACGACATCAACCGGTGACTCGATCCGCCCTTTGAACCACTGAAACGGGTTATAAGCGCGCGGCAGCCACGATGCTGTAGAATCCGATTCTAGACCAGGCCGCGTTGAGTCTGCACCCTCGCAAGACTTGGCCGCCTATCCTTCCGCCTATCCAGTCTTCCTTCATCCGTGGTCAAGTACGGACGTGCCCACGACCCGCTAGGCGAGCGAAAGTGACCGCCAGGAAAGGCTAATCGGGGCCCGAGGAAGGGACGCTTCTTAAGGTCGAAATGGGGAAAGGCGCGGAAGTGGTGGAAGTGAAGTGCATTATTTGCCATAAAAAGCTGAGAAACGGTGTACAGTGCAGTGTTTGTTGCACCTGGTTTCACTTTAAATGCACCAAGAGCAAGTTGGAGGACTGCGTTAGAGATGAATGGAGATGCAGTGGATGTGAGAATCAGAAGAGCCGGAGGAAGCTGGAGGAAAAAAAGGAGATGATTATAAAATTGCGCGCGGAGCTAGGGGAGGCCAGGAGTAAAATATCTGAGCTTCCCGCAAAAAATGGTGAGCTGGAAACGGAATTAACAGAAACGAGGCTGTTGGTGGAACGTCAATGCGAGGAGGACCCCTATTATGACAGCAAGCGGAGGGAAAGAAGATCAGACTGTACCAGGGAGCCTAAGGAGGAAATGGACTGTAGGCACAGAGATGGGGGCGATACGGGTGATACAGCAAGAGAGTGCATCTATCAAATGGGGGAGCCAATGAAGAGAGGAGATAGAAGGATGACATTGAGTAATAGGAGGCAAGAGAGAGGAGAGAGTGAGAAGACGGAGGGCAGAGGGCAGAGGAAGGGTGGGAGAGGGGATGCACCTAAAGTTAAAGTTATTGGTGATTCAATGATAAGGTTTATCGGGGGCAGATGTCCTAGTGACTGGATGAACGTGCACTGTTTTCCGGGTATAAGAACGGAGCAACTGGATAGGAAAATCGGCAGTATGACCAGTGAAGGTGATGAAAGTGTGGTGATAATTCATGTTGGGACTAACGACGTCAAAGGTGCAATGACTAATGACCATATTATTGGCTTCATATGGGATTTGTGCACCACGGCGAAAAAGAAATTCAAAGGGGCTAAGATTGTCATTAGTGGCATTATCCGTAGAAGGGACGTGCATTACAAGAAAATAGACTACATAAACGAAGGAATTGAGTGGGTGTGTGAGAAATTTGGAATGACTTTTGTGGACCCTAACTGCTGGATCAGGGATAACCATTTGAGCCGTGATGGAGTACACTTAAACAGACAGGGATCCGCTGTTATGGAGAAGCTGTTCAGAAACATTACGCAGAAATTGTTCCAGCCGGGAAACTTATAAATGGCTCAGGAGGTGGTTCCGTCGATCCAAGAGGATATGAAGGTAAGGGCTTAATAATTCTACTGGCAAACTGTCGCAGTATTTTAAACAAAGTTGAAGAGTTCGGGTCATTGATTGAAGCCTGCAATCCCGATATTGTGATTGGTACTGAATCGTGGCTTAGTGATCATGTTGATTCCAATGAGGTTTTCCCACATAATTCTGTACCCTATAGGAGAGATAGGGATAGGAGAGGGGGAGGAATATTTATCTGCGTAATAAACAAACTAGTGAGCACACTGGAATGGATAAGAGATGATTGTGAGATGATGTCTGTAAGTGTTAAAGGTAAAAATGGTCAGAAAACCCTAAAAATTATTGCTATCTATAGAAGCCCAAACGAAGGGATGCATGCGGTGGAGGTTTTAGCGGACGCATGCTCGGAAAGTCCGGAGGGTCATACAATAATTGCAGGGGATTTAAACCTTCCGGGAATTCACTGGGCTGGCGACGCTGTCGCGGTAGGGGGCGGTAAGGCCCAGGAATTTGCTAGTCGCCTTGTAAATGAAGAGGGCTTTGTGCAGGTGGTGGAAAAACCCACCCGTGGGGCAAACATACTTGACGTCATGCTGGTGAGACCAGGAGTAATTGTCTCTCCGGGAATAAGCGACCATTCGGCGGTGTGCGTACAACTCAACTGGGCCAAGGCTCAGTTTAAAGAACCAGATAAGGAAAAGATAATATGGCAGTTTGAGAGAGGGGATAGAGAAGGATTCCAGTTATTTTTAAGGGAGAGGTTCTCTGAATGGATAAGCAAGGGACAGAGTGTTGAGGAAATTTGGGAGACATTTGAGCAGATAATGAATGAAGGCCTAAGTACCTTCGTTCCGAATAAAAGAATCAAAGAAAATACCGACCCAGAATACTACAACCATACAATTAGATCACAACCATACAAAAAAACGGGATCGGAGTCCAGAGTTATCTACCAAGTATAAAATGTTAATCCGCTTATTAAATAAGGAAAAGAAATTAGCCAAAGAAACGTTTTTGCGGAATATTATCTCTAAAGACAACGGTAATAAATTTTATAAATATTTGAGGAGGAAGGGGAGCAGGGACAACATCGCAGTTTTATTAAACAAAAAGGGGTCCTTAGTTACAGATGATAAAGAGAAGGCTAATGAGTTCAGCGTCTGGTATTCTAATGTTTTTGCGAGCGCAATGAATAGAATAGATAATTCAGATATTTCATTGGTTTCTTGGGAACGGTCGGGGATGACGAACACACAGAACCCTATAAATATTTCCACTACCAACTCAGAAATATATAACAAAATCAAAAAAATGAGGCCAAATAAATCAATAGGACCAGATGGAATTTCAATCGATTTACTGAAACTGGGAGGGAGTGCTGTGACGGGTTATATTCTTCATTTATTCAATGTAACTATGAACAACAATACCCTACCCAAGGACTGGAAGAAGGCTAATATAAAGCCCATATTTAAAGGTGGTGACAAAAAACTTGTTGAAAATTATAGGACAGTAAGCTTGACTTCAGTGGTTTGTAAATTAGTTGAAAACTTAATTGCTGAGTACCTCCGGGATTTGTGGGAAAGTGAAAATTGGTTATTCGAACGACAACACGGTTTTAGAAAAGGACACTCATGTCAAACCCAACTCTTAGGGTTCTGTCAAGAAATGGCTGACTCCATGGATGCGGGTTTCGAAGTGGACGCCGTTGTAGTAGACCTGTCTAAAGCCTTTGATAAAGTCGAACACAATCGACTCATACTAAAGATGAGACAATTACCCCAGCAAATAGACAAACGGGTGATCCTGTGGGTTGAGGACTTTCTGAAAGGTCGAACTCAAAGAGTACAAGTTGGGGATATGAGTTTCGATGAAACAATGGTTACATCGGGGGTGCCTCAAGGTAGTGTTCTTGGGCCAATCTTGTTTTAAATTTATATAAATGACCTCCCAAACAAAATTAACTTGCATGTTAGACTTTTTGCCGACGATTGCATTATTTATAAACAGATAGGAGGAGAGAGCGATCATGAATCTCTGCAAGTGGACATTAATAAAATGGCAGACTGGGTGACTCAGAACGGGATGGATATAAACGTTAGTAAATGTAAGCTTATATCCTTCGGCAACAAGATAAAGTCTACCAAAAGGGGCTATCAGTTCTTAGGTAACCCTATTCCTAGGTGTGACAACTGTAAATATTTAGGTGTCCAACTGTCTAAAGACTTGAATTGGGGGCTGAGCGTTCAATATACTGCCAAGAAAGCCTTCAAGAAACTGCACTGGGTGATGAGAAATCTAAAGGGAAGCAAGTTTCGCACGAAGGAAATGGCGTATAAAACACTAGTTAGGCCTATCCTAGAGTATGCCTCAATGGTGTGGGATCCCTATGAGGTGGGACATATAAAGGCCTTGGAGAGAGTTCAAAGAAAAGCGGCTCGATACGTTTTGGGTAGGCATCGGAGGATAGAGAGCGTATCAGGCATGTTAAAAATACTGGGGTGGGAATCTTTGGAAAGTAGGAGAAAAAGAAACCGACTGCTGTATGTATAAAATATACAAAGGGAATAAAGCCTGGAGGGAATTAAGCAATGAAGTGGGAAAACCTAATTTCATTGGTAGGAACGATCATAAGGTCAAAATCAAATGCCGGGCGCAGATGACCAATGTTAAAAAAATTTCATACCTGAATAAAACAATTGAAGATTGGAACAGATTACCTGCAGAGTTAATTGAGCCCTTTCCTAATAATGTTAAAATATTTAAGAAAAAGCTGAAAAAGTATTTAATTTTTTAGAAATTTTAATTAAATTTTAAAATTTGTACAACTGTCTAGTTGATATGTGACTTTGTGGGGATGTTGTGTTTTTATTTTTTGTATATACATGTTACCACCTGGCCAGTTGCCTAATTGTAACTTATGCTTAAAAATAATAAATCCTTACCGCGTTGAGTCCGCGACCTCGCAAGACTTGGCTTCCTCGGACTTGGCTTCGGCACCGCCAGGCAGTCTCCCCATTGTAAGTTATAGAATAAACCATGAATGAAGCTATAACTTGTCTTTCCTTCTCCCTTAATGTCACGGCGACACAAGTTATTAATGTTTCCAAATTGGGTTTATGTGGTTCTTATGTGAATTTAGCCATTTGTCGCGAGGGGTGTTTAGAGAGAACTAACGGGACTCCTAGCGAGATCATCTCGTCCACCAGCGCTCTCATCCCTCCCTTTCGCATCCCCTCTTTAGTAGCAATTCGCCCTTTGGACTTCCATATTCCTTATAAATACCAGAAATTCGAATGAATGGGGAGTCCTCTCCTTGACCTATACCTTGCTGGTCTGCGCCCTCGCAAGACCCTCGGTCACTTCCCTCCGACGCCGGTCTGCGCCCTCGCAAGACCCGCGACTCCTTCCCTCCAACGCCGATCTGCGCCCTCGCATGACCCGCGACTCCTTCCCTCCAACGCCGGTCTGCGCCCTCGCATGACCCGCGACTCCTTCCCTCCAACGCCGGTCTGCGCCCTCGCAAGACCCTCGGTCACTACCCTCCGACGTCGGTCTGCGCCCTCGCAAGACCCGCGACTCCTTCCCTCCAACGCCGGTCTGCGCCCTCGCATGACCCGCGACTCCTTCCCTCCAACGCCGGTCTGCGCCCTCGCATGACCCTCGGTCACTTCCCTCCAACGCCGGTCTGCGCCCTCGCAAGACCCTCGGTCACTTCCCTCCGACGCCGGTCTGCGCCCTCGCATGACCCTCGGTCACTTCCCTCCAACGCCGGTCTGCGCCCTCGCAAGACCCTCGGTCACTTCCTTCCGACGCCGGTCTGCGCCCTCGCATGACCCGCGACTCCTTCCCTCCAACGCCGGTCTGCGCCCTCGCATGACCCGCGACTCCTTCCCTCCAACGCCGGTCTGCGCCCTCGCATGACCCTCGGTCACTTCCCTCCAACGCCGGTCTGCGCCCTCGCATGATCCGCGACTCCTTCCCTCCAACGCCGGTCTGCGCCCTCGCATGACCCTCGGGTCACTTCCCTCCAACGCCGGTCTGCGCCCTCGCAAGACCCTCGGTCACTTCCCTCCGACGCCGGTCTGCGCCCTCGCATGACCCGCGACTCCTTCCCTCCAACGCCGGTCTGCGCCCTCGCATGACCCGCGACTCCTTCCCTCCAACGCCGGTCTGCGCCCTCGCATGACCCTCGGTCACTTCCCTCCAGCGCCGGTCTGCGCCCTCGCAAGACCCGCGACTCCTCCATTCCTCGCTACTCCATCCCGTGCTCCGATTACCGTATTCAAATGTACGTATAATCTATAATAAATATCGGCCAATCAACCAGTTACTTTTATTCCTCCCTTAATGTCACGACGACACATTAATCAATTGATAACAATATTCTTTCATTTATTCATGTGTTCACTGAGAAAACAGGTTTGGGTGATACACCCTAAACCCCTTTGGGCGTGGAGGTTTGGATGCGCCATCAAGAATGATACGACGTCAGAACTAATTATTTGGATGTGAGAACCAAAGCCAATGAGTGTAACGTCAAACACGTCTAGTCAAGGTACTTTGGGTGGGAGAACCAAAGTTGTAGTTGGTGCACTCTGCTGGGTTAGTTGCGAAATCAAAATCTATAGTTGCGCTCACTGGTGGCGCTCTCAGGAAGCTCTATAGCACCCGCCATTATGTGTTCGGCCGTAGAAGCCATCGACACGTTTGGACTTGGCGAAACGAAACGGACGAACTCTTCTGGGATTCAGGTGCCGCGTCTTCTTCACTGTTCCTGCTGCTCGTGATAATGGACGAGGGGACGAAGAACTTTTTATTGAAGACTGGACTTGGAGCCTATATCCAGGTGTTCGCTGGTGAGTTGCATTGAAATTGCGATTTTGTATCAATTCTTACGGCTATTTTGTGTTAATTCTCCCCGCCATTTGGAATTTCTCAAACCCACGCTATCAGCCTTTGCTTTTGAGTTCTTTTTCAGATTCGCAACGTAATCTCTATGAGCTTATTACAAACAAAATTCAAATTCGGATTATGTTTTGTCGACAGTGCTGCTGTGCTTTTTAACATTGAACTTTATTTCTCTTATTGAGGATAAGTTGTCTCTCGTTGGGAGACTATTGCCATTCGCAACTAAGTTATTTAATTATGGGTACAAGTGTTGCACGCAGAATTGTAAATGCTGCTGCCTAAGAATAGAAACTGCACTGACTTAAGCACTTTCCTGTTGTTTTCTTTAACGGGAGTCTTAATGTCGAAACTGTAGAAATCGTGTATGCACATCTGCGCGATACCCTGCAAGCCACCTAAAAGGTGTATTGGCAGAAGAATTTACTCGTCTCGTTTCCATGCTATCGCTCAATACTCGTTTCTTTTTTAGTCTTGTGCAGATAGTGAGATTAGTTCGGATCAGCTTTCCACTCTGCCATGTGTGGCTCCCTCGGTGCTAGCAGAGCTCATTCCAAAGGCAGGCCACCGTATTAAGTATATGGACGCTTTGAGTATCGATGTCATTGACGTATGATCTCCTTAAAGGATCAAGTTTGTTAAGTGTATGAGAGTTCAGTAGAATACAGTTTTCAGATTATTTTCTTCATGTTGTAGGGAGACAGTGAGACTTCCAGCAGGTCAGAACCATCGACTTCGAATCCAGTGAATACTTCCTTGGTTGTTGATCTGGCGGTGAATCCATGTGGTGAAACAACGGTTGCGTCAGCGCATGAATTTTTAACGAACCCTATTGATTTCGATCGCGCAATAGCGCAAACACATTCAGCTAACCATGCAAAAAGCACGATAAGTGTGATACGATTCCATGCCGTATCATTCAAGCTTATTTCACAATTTAGCACAGAAGTAATGATTACTTTGTGTTCAATAGACCAGGCTTCACTCGTCTCGGATTCCCGTTGAATTTGGTATGAAAAATCAGTCAGTGATGTAGTCAAATTCAGAATAGTGATTCAGTCAAATTTTAGCCTTCTTTAATTATTTGCGATATTTACAAGAATTGCCATGAGAAAAAATTCCCCTGGACCGGGAATCGAACCACGGACCTTTGGCTTTCCGGGCCACTGCGCAGACCACTACGCTATCCAGGTTCCTTAATTCTCATGGCAATTATACCGAGGCTCATGGTACTAGGTGTTAGGCCCTCGCGGTCCATCAAGGATGGCAACGCGAGGGAGAAATCCTTGCCATCCTTGATGGACCGCGAGGGCCTAACACCTAGTACCATGAGCCTCGGTATAATTGCCATGAGAATTAAGGAACCTGGATAGCGTAGTGGTCTGCGCAGTGGCCCGGAAAGCCAAAGGTCCGTGGTTCGATTCCCGGTCCAGGGGAATTTTTTCTCATGGCAATTCTTGTATATTTCACCGCCGTTCACGCGGCAGGTTTAGAAATATTTCACATTTGCGATATTGTTTGATTGAAATTGGGTTTAGTCCCTAGCATGCCTCAATTTGCATCCGAGTTGGATTGAAGAATATAAGAATAACAGGTGGATTTTTCGTTGTTGAATTGAAGCTGGATGATTTCATACCAGAACCTGTATTAGTGGCGTATTTAGAAGCACATATTATGAGCATGCTCTCTCATTCCATTAATGTTATTTTATAAGTAGGTATAAGAGGTACAAGGTTTTCCTTTATGACTAGAGGGAATTAAATAAAATTGAATACATATCAAATGAAGTTCTTTTTATCTTACGTCAAATGTAAATCTATTTTTAATTTCAAAAATCATATTGTTATTACAGTGAGTAGAATGGTTAAAACCAAAATAAAAAAGAATCATAGTCATATGAATTGAAAAACTTGTAACTGTATATAATATTAGCCAAAATTTATTTTGGTACTTGCTAAGCAAGGTATTATATCATTTATGAGTTACATTGGAACTTATCTTGAAATTTTCGGGTAACAACTGAATTTCAGCTGAGTTCAAATGGTGTTTGAACTTGGCTGAAATTGGTGAAATGAGGTTCATTAGGCTGATATAGATGCTTTGCTACTATTTTTATCACCACTAATAATTTTATTAATCGTCTAAAATCGCTTGATCATGAGATTAGGCCTTGTATGTGTCATGTATCTCTACTAACAGAACTGGTCATGGTAGCAAATTCTATGTGAATATAGCAGTCACAGAGGATGACTTTTATTCCAGCACCTAGGAGGAGGAGGAAGCGACCCTTAAGGTACTTGGGAGATATCACTACTTCAGAGATCGACTCGCCCACCAAGGCTAAGAAATTTTTAGAATTAGCTCAAAATCAGTGTTTGAGCTACAAGAAGGAAATTAAAAGGCTAAGGGCTAGGAAGTCCAGGCTGAAGAAACGGGTGCAATCCCTCAAAGCCTTAATTAAAGAAATAAAATCAAAGTATAGTACGAGTCATCATGCATGTGCAGCTCTGCAGGTATGTAATTTGAATATTTTTGGCAAGGCTTATGAAGTGTTGACAAAATATGTACCTAATTGATTAACATAGATTCTAATAGGGTATAAGTTCTGTGCTAGAATATAGATTACTTATTGCCACTTTTTTTGCTACATAACTTCGTTAATTTTTTTCCAGGTTTCAATGCCAACATGTTAAGAGAAACTGTTGAAGGGGTTGGAAAAGGAAGGTAACCGGGAAAAAATATCCTCCAGAGTTGAGGAGCTTCGCCTTGACCCTTCATTTTTACAGCTCCAAGGCATATGAATATGTCAGAAAGACATTCAATCTGTCTTTACCTCATCCCTCCACCATTAGGTTTTCAGGAGTGAAAGGCGATCCCGGCATCACCTTTGAGGCATTACGTGCCTAAAAAAATGAAAGTCGAGGAGGCAAATTCCAAGGGCAATAAGGTTTATGCTGCCCTGATGTTCGATGAGATGGCTATCAGGAGACACATTGAGTGGGATTTAGTGGCTACATCGACTATGGAACCAGCCTCGATGACGATGAGTTGCCAAGGAGACATTGACTTTCATGGTCCATGCCATCAGTGACGATTGGAAGATACCAGTTGGGTATCACCTCATTCGTGGCCTCACTGCTTCCCAGCAAGGCAACCTCGTATTGCAGTATTTAGAGGTGGCGCATCTGGTGGGTGTGGAGGTAATGACATTAACATTTGATGGCACCAGCGCAAATATTGCCATATCAACCGTACTAGGAGCATCTATTAACTGCTCCGAAGTATCTACTTCATTCCCACATCCTCTGACGGGCAGGGATATCAGGATCATGTTAGACCCCTGCCACATGCTTAAATTAATCAGAAATACTCTGGCAGGTAAGAAAGTAGTAGTAGTAGTGTTTATTTTATAGGGTGCGTCGGCGGCTAAGGCCATTTTTCACCACTCACTGACTGGTATTGATAAAGGGGATTAGGCCCGTTCTGAAATTAACGTGTCAATAATTTACAAGAGGTATCATTTATATTTTATTGAAAAGTCGAGTTGAGTGTAGGAATGCTATCAGTCGGGAAATGTTTTCGGGAGTGTCTCCTAGTACCTCAGCTAGGTTGACTCCGAGGAGGTAAGAAAGTTATCATTGATGAGTCCCGTGGGGTTATTCAGTGGGACTTCATTGTAAAGCTCCAGGAGTTGCAGAGTGAGGAAGGCCTTCATGCAGCTACGAAGCTTCGCTCTGAACACATTAACTGGTTCAGGCAGAAAATGAAGGCGAAGATTGCAGCTCAAACTCTGAGTAACAGTGTTGCCACTGCAATGGAGTGCCTTGAGTAAGATCTCGAAATTGAGGGCTTTGTGGGCTGTAATCCAACTGTTAAATTTTTTCGCACTGTTAATAATGTGTTCGACATTTTAAACAGTAGAAATTTATTGGCCAGGAAATTTAAACCCCCTGTAACAGAGAGGAATTTTAGTTCCATCGTCTCCTATTTAGATAGTGCTGCAGCCTATATACGTGGGTTGAGGGTGAGTTCTATGGCGCCATCCATTCTGCAGTCGAACAGGCGGACGGGTTTTCTAGGCTTTCTGGTTAGCATTGAAACCGTGAAAAAAACTGGCTGAAAACTTTTTCCAATTTTCATCCCTTTCCTTCCTTATGACTTATAAAATGAGTCAAGACCACTTAAGAGACATTTTTCTCTGCGGTTCGCAGCCGCGGTGGTCACAACAATAATCCTACCTGCAGACAGTTTAAGGCTGCATATAAAAGGCTCTTGATCCATTTAAGTTTGAGATACTCAGTGCATGGGAATTGAACAAACATGGATCACACCGGAATAATATCTGTGCATCACAGTAGGCATATGACAGATGCAACCCTCATGTAATGAGGATGAACTCCTTGGTGCGCAGGACTACAACAATAGATGATCATGTTGCCAAGGGCCACACCTATGCTCAGCTTCCAAATTTATCAAGACTGAGTGCTTATGAGCAAGACGTTGTCACATATGTTTCAGATTTTGTGCAGAAGAAGATCCTAAAAACTCTGAAATGCGATGAATGCAGAAAGGGATTGTTAGAAAACCCAGAGGATGAATGCAAATAATTGCTGCGACGGAAAAATTTACAACTTACGGACTTAGAACGCTATGCAAGGACCTGATCAAGATATGCAGACCAGTGGAGAGAGCATTCAGGGTAGCTCAGGCAGCTGGCAAACTACGGAACAAAAATATTTTCCGTGCATTGACAATGGAAGCATTTAGAGCTATTACATCGCCATTTCCGCATTTAAGGGACCATATCCTGGACCAAGATTTTAAAGAAAATCATGTAAATAACCTGGTTCGTGCTATTATACTTGAATACCTATCGATCAGGCTACATCATGTTGGAAAAAGCATTGTTGTTTGGTAACAATCGAGAGAGAGGCCGCTAGGTGTCGGCCTATGACACAAGAGCTCCCAGGGTATAGAGGAGGAACTGATTGGTTGAGTGGTATTGTCGTGTGGGCAAGGAAATACGCGGCAGTACGGTGTTGTGTGTGGTGCGAGGCGGACCGCGAGCCGTATTCATCGGGGGAGAGGGGAGAAGGCAGAGCAGCGGAAGGTAGGTGGACATCGGGGCGTTCTCTCTCTCTCCTATTCTTATAATCATAATAGTCCATTTTTTATCTTTTCTTAGGGGGCGAATTTTTAAATTTCATATTTGCGTGAAATTATATTGGCCCATACATTTGTTGGTCCTTCGGGCCGGATATTATCCGGAATATCTCATGGTTGGATCTGTGATTCAATAGTGCTATAGCTATTTATTGTTTTTGTGACAATGAAAAAGGTAAAGGGAACAGCAGGTGAAGTTATGGATGAAGCACGTGGTCAACGCTTCCTTAAGCTGAAGAAAGCTCGTAGGGACACGTTAATTCAATCTATTGAAAGACTTTATACCCTCACACTAGGACAACCAATTGATATTTCGATGTTTAAAGCAAGGTACGAATGCCTCGAGGAAAAATATAGCTCTTTTTTGGCACTTTGCGATGAGATTCGTGAAGACCTAGTTGAGAATAACATGGAATTCGGTGAGGAATTCAGCATTTCCAATCGCGTCGAAGAGCTATATTACGAGATCAAAGCAGTAGCAAATCAGTTGCTACCAACGGAAATTAGTAATGCGAATACGGAGCCGTCTAATGTTTCTCAAACGGCCAGGCTGCCCAAGATTAATATTCCTACGTTTGACGGGGAGTTGGCTAATTTCAAACCATTTCATGATGTTTTTCGTAGCCTTATACACGATAGCACTCAATTGACTGACATCGAGAAATTCCATTACTTAATAAGTAGTGTTAAGGGAAATGCACGAAAAATAGTAACGGGTCTTCCACTTGTATCCGAAAATTACCCGATCGTATGGAAAACATTGGTACAACAATATGAGAATAAGCGAATTCTAGCTTTGCAATACCTAGAGGCAATAATAAATGTCCCTAATTTGAACCATGACTCGGTTGAAGGTTTTCAGTCATTATTCGAAAATTTGTCCGAAAATGTTACTGCTTTGAAGGCCATGAATATCCCAAATTTAGCTGATTTCATCCTTTTTGTTCTGGCAGTAAGAAAGCTGGATAAAAATTCGCGAAAGCAATTTGAGATGGAGCACCATGATATGGAGTTTCCGCTTGTTGAGGATCTAATGAAATTTGGCCAAAAGCACGTCAATATACTCCGATCAGTGGGATCGAGGTCAAGTGCTTCTTCAAATCCTAGGTTGGCTCAAACAAAGAGGAGCTTTACCAGTCCAAGAACCTCGCTCTTGGCAGCAAGTGAAAATAAAAAGTTGTTCGCATGTCCTAAATGCACGGAACAACACCGTTTATATTTATGCAAAAAATTTATCTCGATGTCGGTAGATGAAAGGAGGGACTATGTAAAGTCAAATGGTATTTGTTTCAATTGCTTAGGTGGTAAACATAAAGCAAGTGCTTGCCGATCACGTATGTCTTGCCGTAACTGTGCTAAGGGGCATCATACATTGCTATGCACAACCAAAGTTTCGGAACCCAATTCACGAATAACCTCGCATGCTTCCAGCACAGCTAGCAACGATTGTAAGGTTCGGGAAAAAAATAACACCAACGACATGTGTGAAATTACAGCACATAGCAGTGAAAACAGTGTGTCGAACGAGATAGCTTGTCCGACGAGCCACATTATTTCTCAAAACTCAATTATATTATTGGGGACAGCTATTGTTGCTGTAAAGTCGGCATCTGGCATGTTCAACAATGTGCGTGTTCTGATTGATCCGGGGTCGCAAGCCAGTTTCATCACCACTGCTTGTCAACAAAGGCTGGGTCTCCCGCGAAAACAATCCATGGTCGCATGCAAAGGCCTCGCTGAAAATCCTGTCACTACTACTAAGGGTATTTCTTCTTTGGTAATTCGGCCTCGTCAAGGAGGCGAGGAATTAGTCACAAACGCCGTAGTAATTCAAAAAATTACCTCAAAGCAACCTAGCGCTCTCATGCCAGATATTGTGCGTGATAGTTTCCGCTATTTGACATTGGCGGATCCAGATTTCCATAAGCCTGGGGATATTGATATTTTAATTGGTGCAGAATTATACTCGCAAATTATGGTTGACGGACCCCCGATTCGCTACGAAGGCAATCCTACTGCGTGGCCTTCGATTTTTGGTTATATCTTAATAGGTCCTGTAAAATCTGCCTCTAATCCTTTGAATATGTGCGCAAACATTTCCTCGTGTATTGTCACGAACGAGGAACGTGATTTGAGCTCTATGTTAGAAAATTTCTGGAAGGTCGAAGAGATTCCGAATAATTCCCCTGCCTCACCAGACAACGATAAGGCGGAATCGCAGTTCAAATCGCTTCATTACAGAGAAGAAAATGGGAGATATGTTGTACCCATTTTATTTAAGGAAGAGAACCATGACGATTCTCTTGGCCACTCTCAGACCCAGGCATTAAAGAGGTACTCTAACCTCGAACGGAAATTAGCTCATGACGCCAATTTACAAGCAGAGTATAATAAATCCTTAAGAGAATATCTCACAATGGGGCATATGTCAACTTCCCAATGGGGATCTGGAAAATATCTCATTCCACATCATGCTGTGATTAAGAAGTCTAGCTCAACCACGAAAGTGCGCGTCGTGTTTGACGCTTCGGCGCGTACCTCATCCGGGTGTAGCTTGAATGAACTTCTTTTAAAGGGTCCAAAGTTACATAAAGATATAGCGGATTTAATCATGAGGTTTCGTCTACATGCCGTGGCATTTGTAGCCGATATTTCAAAAATGTATCGTCAGATTTTGATACGCCCAGAACACAGGGCTTATCAGCATATAGTTTGGCGCCCTAACGAGAATTCCACTTTGCGCGAATATGAACTGAATACAGTTACGTTTGGTTTGACGTCATCTCCATACTTGGCTATGAGAGTGCTTAAGCAGCTGTCTCAAGATGAAGCGGCACGCTTCCCCTTTGCAGCTGTAGTACTCCCACAAGACGTATTTGTGGACGATTTAATATCAGGAAGCTCTACGAGCACAGAGGCAAAAAAGCTTATTGCGCAATTGAAGGGATTATTAAATCGCGGAGGTTTTGAACTTCATAAATGGGCCACAAATTCTGTTGATGTTTTAGGGGCCATTTCACCGGAGCTGGTGCAAAGCAAGGTGGAATTCACTGATGAGGAGGGCTCAAACTTTCGAATATTAGGTTTATGTTGGGATCCTAAGTTGGATTTATTTTCGTACAATGTGAGGATATCCTCAAAACCACCCTCAAAAAGAGGTGTTCAATCAAATTTAGCACAACTATTCGATCCATTAAGATGGATCAGTCCGGTTTTGTTTTGGGCGAAACATTTTATGCAGAGCCTTTGGAAATTAAAGATAGGATGGGATGACGATTTACCTTCCGAGGTAATTGACGCATGGAGACAGTTTGTAAGCCAGCTGTCTTTGTTAGAAAATGTTAAAATACCTCGAGGTGCGTTAGGCCATGCAGTGAATAATGCAGAACACCAACAATTAGTGGGTTTCTGTGATGCCTCCGAGCGGGGCTATTGCGCAGTGGTTTATTTGCGCTGTGGGGCTCTACAAACTATGGGGAAAGTTCACTTAATGATGGCAAAAACTAAGGTCGCACCGATAAAAACTTTAACAATACCAAGGCTAGAACTTATGGGAGCAGTGTTGCTGACGAGGCTTATGGAATTCGTATTTGCGTCTCTCTCACAGAAAATAAATATTGAGTGTGTTTACGCTTGGACTGACTCCACAACAGTCCTAGCATGGATCAATACTCCAACGCATTTATTAAAAGCATTTGTTGCAAATAGGATTGCTCAAATATCAGAAAGTCAATTGGGTATAGTGTGGAATCATGTAGCTGGTAAAAATAACCCTGCTGATTCAGGCAGTCGGGGATTGCTACCCCAACAAATAATTAACCATGATTTATGGTGGAACGCACCTTCATGGGTAGCTAATAGTATTGATCAATGGGAGGTTAGCAGTTTTATGGGAATAAATGAGGAACTTCCGGAAATGAAATCTGTGAGGACCAATGCAGCTGTCATAGACAACGATACGGTAGACATTACATTTGTGGAACGTTATTCTTCCCTGTCTAAACTTAATCTAGTGATTGCTTATTGTCTTCGCTTCATTGCATTCACAAAAGGGTTTTCAAACTTGAGCAAAGATAGTAATCTTAGCGCAAAAGAGATCAGTAATGCATTAAAAATATGCATAAAAGTAACTCAACTTGCTTATTTTCAGAAAGATATTGAAAACCTAAAAGGAGGGCGTGTATGTTCCAGAAAACTTCAGACACTGTCTCCATTCATAGATGGCGATGGTTGCCTCAGGGTGGGTGGTAGACTAATTAACTCTGACTTGTCCTACAATCGCAAACACCCATTACTGTTACCCAAGGAAGCTTGTCTAACTGCATTGATCGTGGACCATTATCATAAAATGTATTTGCATGTGGGACCCGTGACATTGCAGTACTTATTAGGATTGAAATATTGGATTTTATCAGCACGTTCCGTGGTTCGACAACGAATCAGAAAATGCGTGACTTGCACCAAACTGAAGGCTTCGTGCAAGGTGCCGAGAATGGGAGATTTACCCTCCCCTCGGGTGGTGGCAACGCGTCCATTCTTACACACAGGTGTTGATTTTGGAGGACCGTTTCTTGTAAAGGAATCCTTCGGGCGATCCTCTAAATCTTGGAAGGCGTACCTATGTTTATTTGTATGTTTACCCACAAAGGCTATCCATTTAGAGCTCGTGTCGAACTTAACCTCAGATGCATTTATTGCTGCACTTGAGCGTTTTGTATCTCGAAGAGGTTTATGCACGGACATATATTCAGATTGTGGATCCAATTTTGTAGGCGCCAGTCGATACTTAACAGGAATTGATCGTCAATGGCGAGAGGTGCTGAGTTCAACGAATATGATAGATAACCTTTCTAACAGAAACACTCGCTGGCATTTCAATCCTCCCGCAGCGCCTCACTTTGGGGGACTGTAGGAGAACTAGTTTCCAAAATTATTTTTTTATTTATTTTTTACTAGGTATTTAATTTAGCTGGAGGAGAGTGGGTACTCCTAAAGAATAAGTCATGATATTAGAATTTATGATAGTATATTTGGTCTTTGCATCCTAAGTATCCGTACCGAGGGCTTATTTCCTTAAACAAGTCTCTGGTGAAAGCCCCCTCCAGAGTGAAAACTACCTTCCCTTCCTTCCCCTTACAAAGACCAAATATAAGGTCACTTGATACAACCATGAGATTCGAAATTGAATATTACTTAAGCAATTTTACTTGGTTTGTTTTACAAAATTTGCTTCTCAAATTTTGGGGGGGAGTATGTTTGGTAACAATCGAGAGAGAGGCCGCTAGGTGTCGGCCTATGACACAAGAGCTCCCAGGGTATAGAGGAGGAACTGATTGTTGAGTTGTATTGTCGTGTGGGCAAGGCAGTACGAAGGGAGTACGGTGTTGTGCGTGGTGCGACGCGGACCGCGAGCCGAACTCATCGGGGGAGAGGGGAGAAGGCAGAGCAGCGGAAGGTAGGTGGACATCGGGCGTTCTCTCTCTCTCCTATTCTCATAATCATAATACAGTCCATTTTTTATCTTTTCTTTTGGGGCGAATTTCTAAATTTCATATTTGCGTGAAATTATATTGGCCCAAACATTTCCGCATTTAAGGGACCATATCCTGGACCAAGATTTTAAAGAAAATCATGTAAATAACCTGGTTCGTGCTATTATACTTGAATACCTATCGATCAGGCTACATCATGTTGGAAAAAGCATTGTGTCGTAGTTAAAGTTGGATTACAGCCGCAGAATCAACACCAAATGCATTCACTTTTAAGGGCACTGATGCATGATAATGCAATTCAAAGATATAGATGTATGAGGTGGCGAGAATGCGGCTAAAAGAAGATATTTCTAAGTAAAATCACAGTGCAAGACTCCAATCTAACACTATGGTAAAATTCATGTCCTATGATTATAAAATTTGAATTTTGATTTCAAGAAACTTTCCATTTGCTTGACCTTATGACGAACTCAATTTTTATTGGCCTTATAATCTGAGTTTTCAGGCGAGAAGGAGTGGAAACGGAACATAATGAAGAGGCAGGAGCGGCTGTAATACCACATATAAAATACTATCTAAAATTGTTTTAAATAGACTCAAAGGTCATGCAGAAGAATTGGTAGGAGACCATCAAGCAGGCTTTATGAAAGGCGATCAACAACAGACCAAATATTTATTCTCTAACAACTGACCTCAAAATTCTGGGAATATGACAAAGATATATTCTTAATGTTCATTGACTTTAGTAAAGCTTACGACTCAATAGACAGACATAGACTTTGGAAGATAATGAAAAGATACGGTGTACCTGACAAAATAATTCAGTTGTCAAAAATGTGTCTGAATGAATCTAAAGGTAAAGTAAAAATAGGAAAGGAAAATACAGATACATTCAATATAAACACTGGAGTGAGACAAGGCGATGGTCTATCGCCACTACTATTCAATATAGCAATAGAAGAAGCACTTAAGAAAACAAGAAATAGTCAAGGAGGGGCAAGAATTCCTGATAAAATAAACCTTCTAGCGTTTGCAGATGACGTAGCCGTTGTAGCTGAAAACATAAATGATCTTCAAGCTCTGACAGAAATACTAATAAGGGAAGCAAGAAAAGTAGGCTTACAAAAAATGAAAGTAAAACCAACTACATGAAAATTAGTAGACAAGAAGATGAAGAAGACTACTTAGAAGTCTTAAACTACAGGTTCCAGAGAACTGATACCTTTAAATATCTTGGAGTAACAATGGCAAACAATAATAGAGAAGACATTGAAATTCGTAACAGGCTCGCAGCTGCTGAAAGATCATACTGGAACCTAATCAAACTATTTAAAAGCAAAATTCTATCAAAAACCACTATAATAAGAATGTAAAAAACCATAGTACAACCTGTACTTATATATGGATCAGAAACGTGGGCATTCACCAAAAAATCTCAGAAGAGTCTCAGTACTTTCGAAAATAAGATATTGAGAAGGATTTTTGGACCGATAAAAGAAGGAGATACATGGAGGATAAGGAAGAATAGAGAATTGAAAGAATTGTATAGGGAGCCAGATATTGTGGGCGTAGTAAAAAGTAGGAGGTTGAGGTGGCTGGGCGACATTCAACGCAGAAATGAGAGAGGAATGATAAGACAAGTGTTAAGAGGCAAGCCAGAGGGTAGGAGACCGCTAAGAAGACCAAGGATGCGATGGATTGACGAGGTGACGAAGGACTTGAGAAGAATGGGAGCAGACATAGAGCTGGCAGAAGACAGAAGTGCATGGAGGCGCATGGTTGGTGAGGCCAAAGACCACTTAGGTTTACAATGGCCACAGGAGTAAGAGTAAGAGTGAGTAAGGAGCAATTTCCCTTTTAAACAGGAGCAAAACCCCTTTGGAGTGAATACATTAAGGCCAATTATTTGTATATTCGTCATACTTCCTCACTGACTCCTTCCTCGATTTAACCAAGCACCTGTGATTGTACACCCTTTCCTTCCTTTCTTCCCCTTCCCGTCTTACCCCCCCCCCCTCTTCCCCCCATCCTGCTTTTCCTATTTAAGACGTTGCACACTTTGATATATATTGTACCTGATGATGCTGTAAGCGGAATCGGTAAAATTAAGTACCAATAAATTTAAAATTGTGGAAATTGCTCCTGCTTCTTTATTTTATTAGCCTTTATGGCTTTTATTGAAACTTTTTTTTTCAAGTTCTGCTTTGTGTCATTCTGCCACATTTCTCGTGACAAGTTTCTATCTATTCCCTACGGGTAGCTAGTAGTGATAATGTGGATTTTTTAAAATTTAATGGTCGGATGTGCCACCATTGTCAATGGCCATGCAGTTGTAACGCTATTTCATAGTTTGAGCTGTAATCATCACCTTTATCTTATGCCTGACCAGGTAATGTGTTCCGAATGAATGTGATCGACAAGGAACAAAATATATTTCCCAGAAATTGCAAGGCTTTCAATTGAAAGCATGTGATTATTAACACACTTTCTTTCAGAATTCGTTTCATGCGAATGCTTGGGGAGAATCATTTCCAATGGAAATTTTTGGCTAGATTCTTTTTGAGAACTGTATGATAATGTAGCTTATTTCAGCGGTATTTTTTTAACCAAGATTGTTTTAACAGCCAATTGAAGCAAAAAGGTAATATAATAATAACGCAACAACCTCCTCCTCTCTATCCGTTCGCGACAGGTGGAAGTTTTGTTGTTTATGCCAGGAAGTTTACTCTACAGTAGGACGTACATCTAATCATGAATGTGGGGAAGTATTTCGCATGATGTGTACATGTTTCCAACCCGAACCAAATTTTTGCTTCATCAGCAAGACGAAAAGAAACCGAACAAGAGGAGAAATGTCTGTACATATTTTATGGCATAAAGTGCAGTCAGGACTCAAAACTTGAGAATGGTGCTTTCTAACATCAGCCAATTCTGTTCATAGCTCAACCGGCATGCCCATCCTGTTGTCATGTTCAAGAGTCACACCGTGTATGTCACGAGTGCGGACCGTGACAATACATTTTCGATGGTGGGGACCCAGTTGCTGATTTTTTTTAATACCTTATGCTCCCCAGAAAACTATGTAAAAATCTAACCATTGTGGCTCATTACATGAAGGGGTACGACGGGCAATTTCTTTTAAATGACATGAGTAATTTTATATGGAAACCAAAAGTTTTGATGACGGGGACAAAAATTATCGCCATGCAAATGGATAACTTTAAATTCATCGACTCGCTGAATTTCATCCATATGTCACTAGCAAAGCTGCCCAAAGCGTTCAATTTATCACAAAACTTAAAGAAGGGTTTCTTTCCGTATTTTTTTTGAAAGAGAGAGGATGAAAGAGAGGAATTTGACGTCTGGTAGTAGTAGTAGTATTTGGATTTAGGGTGCGTCGACGGCAAGGTCATTTTGCACCACTACTGTGCTATTTAATTACAAAAGTTATGTATAAAGTAATCTACTGCATCTGATGTCTTCGTTGAAAGTGTACATAATTAGACTTTATTAAAAATGTTTATTTCTCTGAGAAACCGAAATGTACAGATTAAGTTGGTAGGGTGGTCTCCTAAAAGGGTTTTTAGGTCTCCCCCTAGATTATTTCGTCTTCGCGCTTCGCGGTACTTAACACAATCTAGCATGATGTGTCTAATACTTAATGGACATTTACAATCCCCACATTGGGGAGGTTCCTTCTCTTCAGTAAAGAGATACGCATGGGTCAGGGGGCTGTGCCCTATCCTCAATCGTGTAAGTACTACTTCCTCTCTCCGATTACTACGAGCTGAGGAGGGCCACGCTGCTACCATGTCCTTGATGCCACGGAGCTTGTTATTATTTAGAATCCTCCATGACTCCCTCCATTTTCCAAATACCACGTTTCTTAGAGATGCTCGTAAGTCCTCGTGGGGAACCAGCGTTGAGACAAGAACTTCGTTATTCAGAGCTTCCTTGGCCATAGCGTCTGCTATCTCATTCCCGGCTATCCCCTCATGTCCCGGTACCCACAGAAAATGGATATTCAAACCCTTTCTCGAAAGGGTCAGCAGGAGAGAGTGTATTTCTTGCACGATCGGGTGCACGGGTGAGAAGCCAGAGATGGCTTGTAGCGAGCTCCTGGAGTCAGTGCATATGACAAAGGAGCCGCCGTGGTCACCTAGGGCTTCTAGAGCTGTCCTTATGGCATAAAGCTCCGCCGTGTACACACTGCACATCGGGTGAAGCTTTGCTCTGATGTTCCCGTGGATAGGGGAGAACACTGCACATTAGGCCGGCCCTTATTTTTCAGAATTGCGAAAAGTCATGTTTTCCTGGTCTCAAAATGATCCAAATGGTGTTCATATTCACGTGTTAAAATTTGGTTACTTTAAAATAACGGCAACCCGTGCCCCAAGGGCCCTAAGTACTAAGGACCCTCAATTGAGTTTTTTGGGGCCGAAAAAGCACTATTTCTATGTAAAACGTAAAAGTAAAGCCCTTTAGGGCCGATTTTCTGTTTGTTTTAACCTATCTCTAAGCGTTTAGGAGATATCGCCTGTCGTAATGCAATCTCCCCCCTAGGGCGCCACCCCGCACCGCGGCATCGCTGAGGTATGTCCCGCACCACTTACTAGAGACTTCCCCTCAACCCCCTCCCCTCCCTCGGCGAAGACTTTGCTCCTGATGTCAAGATCTAGCCTCTGAAGAAATGTGCTTACCTTCGAAAGAATTTAATTGCCATAACAATACTTCCAATCCAAGAGATCAATTTATTTTCACTCTGTCCTTGAATTTCGGTACATTAACCAAAATAAAATAGATTTTCATTGTATTTCTAATTTTTCACTGACATCCTACATTTGGCAATGAAAGTGCCTTTCCGCACGTAAGGATTGTATTGCGATGAAAAGTCACTCTTAGAAATAAATTTTGAAAGCTCTCTTCCTTCAACGTGACTGCCCAAAAATCTTGAATTAGTTTCACTCCTCTCGCTGCAAAATCATTTCCCACTTGATGACCCCGAATAATTTGCTAATCGTTCTTGTGTGTTCATCCCATTCTCGTATGTTCACATCAAAGAATGCAATGCATATTTACAATACATTAAATAGCATTCTCGAATTAGTGGTGACAAAATTTGGTATAGATACCTTAGCCATGTCTTTACGCTCATATAATGCCTTCTTCGGTTGATCATATTTTCCTACACAAGACCACATACGGCGTATCACGTTTTTTTCACACCTAGAAATGGATACGTCAAAGAAGGACTGGCCTACCAACTCCTCACTCATGTACCACAAGTAGTTTGAAAACCTCTTTTGTACTGCTTTCGCTATGTCTAGGTTAACACTTTCGTAATTAACAAGTCTTTGTAGGAACTACGGGTCACAGATGGGAGCTAATGCAACAAAAGGAGCGGAGAACCACATCTTTTCATTTCTTCTTGAATACTATATTGAAATCTATTCCACTAATAACTGCATTTCCTTCTCCTCTTTATTTGCGTAAGAACTTTATTTCTTCAGCCCAAGCACATTTATCCGAGAAATTAACTGCACTTTCCTCCTCGCGCGTCAAAAATTCAATGGTACCGCTCCTTGTAATGTCAAGCAAATCATCAAGTTTTGTTACGAAAAATTCTCTTCTCTTCATATCCACCGTAGTTCGCGTTCTCTTTATGCCGTTGCACGTTCATCCATTCTTTGCGTCATTTTTCTAACTTTTCAATCGCCTTATTTTCCGTAAAAACAGGAATTCTAGTTTTATACTATGGATGAGACGCATTTCTCACGGTTTTTCTCGCACTAAGTCTTACAAATTTCGAACCCATTAGGTGATAGAGAAAACACATAGTACTTCTCTCACTGTCGGTAAATTTGAGCCGAGTATTTCTTCACTTTCTGTTCCAACCAGTTCAATGCCTGGATTTAGTCTTGATTACATGCCTTTCCTTGTTGGTCTATTCTTAAAATGAACGTCACGTTCATGATAAAGTATTTATTTCCCCACTTTTCTCCTTACATCCTAAAAAACTTAGCTCTTCCTATTCTTTGCACACTATACACAAGAACTATCTCTATCTATCCACAGTGATCTACATCCGTGAACTTACTACCTCCTTTCTCCTCCTTGAATATTTCTATCTACTGTTGAAGACCTGGAAGCTCTGCTCAATCCCTTCATTCCTTTATTATTCATAGACACATTTCTATCACATGCTTATAATATTTTGTACATAAAAATCACTTTGGAACAAAGCCTGCTGGAATGGTTCGCGGCCGTTTGGCGGCAAAAAATCAAGGTTTAAGGGGTCGGTACCCAATACATAGGACCGCGTTGAAGGGTTAAAATTGACATTATAGGCTTTAACAACATTAATCATGACACAAGAGGAACAACCTATTCAATACTGTACCGCTAGCATGTAAATCTTGTCATCAGGAGCAAAGTCTTCGCCGAGGGAGGGGAGGGGGTTGAGGGGAAGTCTCTAGTAAGTGGTGCGGGACATACCTCAGCGATGCCGCGGTGCGGGGTGGCGCCCTAGGGGGGAGATTGCATTACGACAGGCGATATCTCCTAAACGCTTAGAGATAGGTTAAAACAAACAGAAAATCGGCCCTAAAGGGCTTTACTTTTACGTTTTACATAGAAATAGTGCTTTTTCGGCCCCAAAAAACTCAATTGAAGGTCCTTAGTACTTAGGGCCCTTGGGGCACGGGTTGCCGTTATTTTAAAGTAACCAAATTTTAACACGTGAATATGAACACCATTTGGATCATTTTGAGACCAGGAAAACATGACTTTTCGCAATTCTGAAAAATAAGGGCCGGCCTACTGCACATGCACAAGCAGAGTTATCTTTCGAACCGTCAGTGTAAACGGGGGTAAGGTTGGGGTGATTCCATCGGAACATGGCAAACAAACGCTGGTACTCCGAGGGAGTTGTGGAAGACTTCGGTCGAGATCGTGAGAGAATATTCACCACCGGAGTGGGAGTGATCCAAGGGGGGTGTTCCGAGAATGAAACAGGATACACTTCAGGTAGCGTGAATTCGCATCCGCGAATAAAATCGTTAAAACGAACGCTTACTGGTCTGGTTGCTTTAGTCCTTCGGTTAAAAACATAAATAAAACGGGGTTTAAAAAGTAAACTATAACATGGGTGACTCGTCATTGCTAAAATTTTGGAAACGTAGCTACAAAGAAGCCAGGTCCTTCGGTAGCATAGAGGAGGCTCGCCTGCGTCGGTATATATACTGGGAATCGGGCTGGTCCTAAACGCCCCAGTGCATAGTCGCAGACCTGCGTTGTGCACTGAATTAAGTGCTTTCAAATACGTCTCGCGAGCGGACGCATACACGAATGAGCCGTAGTCTAATTTCGACCGCACCAGTGTGCGGTAAAGTAAAATTAAGGTGGTGCGGTCTGCTCCCCAAGATGCGTGGCTTAAAAACTTTAAAATGTTCAAAGACTTCAAACAGTTTACCTTGACAGAATTAATGTGCTCCTTCCAGTTGAGTTTGTGGTCGAGGGTCATCCCCAGAAAACGGACTGATTCCATTCGTCGCTAAAAGTTTTGCAGCGTAGTTGCACATTAGAAACTTCCGTCGCGTTTCGAGAGGTGGTTCTCCAGCTTCAGCACACAAACTCAGGATGGGTGACGTCCTGAAAGCCCCAGTTGCCAAGCGCAGGCCAGCACGGTGTACGGTTGATAGTGGTTTCAGGTAGGAGTCACGTCCGGACGAATAGACTATGGACCCGTAGTCTAATCTGGAGCGAACTAGTGCGCGGTACAGTAAAATCATTGAGGAGCGATCCGCTCCCCAAGTCGTTCCAGTTAAAAACCGTAAAATATTTAAAATCTTCAGACATCTCTCCCGCAAGTCTTTTGTGTGTTCACGCCAGTTAAGCCGTCGGTCAAATATCATCCCCGAGAAGCGATATGACTCAACGAAAGGGAGTACTGCATTGCCCAGGCGAAGGTTTGGTGGGAAATGAATCCCACGCAAACGGTGGAAATGCAGGCACTTAGTTTTCTCCGGAGAGAATCGAAATCCGTTTCGCTTGGACCACACGTTCAGCCTGTTGAGAGTAATTTGCAACTGCCGTCCTGCTGTTGCAACTCTAGACGAACGGCAAAATATCGCCAAGTCGTCTACAAACAGAGATCCCATCACCGGTTCCTGAATACAGTCGACTACGTCGTCAATAGCAATGGCGAAGAGAGTCACGCTTAAAACTGAGCCCTGGGGTATGCCATTGTCAAGTGAATAAAATTGTGAGAGATGCCTTCCTGTTCGTACCTTAAAAACTCGGTCGGTTAAAAAGTTTTGAATAAAAATCGGCAAGTTCCCCCAAAAACCCCACGCATGAAGCCTGTCTAGAATTCTCCTCCGCCAGACTCCGTCATACGCCTTTTCTAGATCGAAAAAGACTGCTACGACATGCTGTCGAAGGAGGAAGGCTTCCTGAATAAACTTTTCTGCACGGACGAGGTGATCTAATGTGGATCTATCTCGGCGGAAGCCACATTGAATGTTTGAGAGAAGCTTTTGCCTTTCCAGCCACCACATGAGTCTTCGATTTATCATTCTCTCCATGACTTTACATAGGCAGCTTGTGAGGGAAATGGGTCTGTAATTATTCGGGTCAGCTTTTTCTTTTCCTTGTTTAGGGATAGTGGCGGTTAGCGATGGCGGAAGTGAGTTCCCACAGGGCGAACGGGTCATTGTACGGAGCATCTGCATCTCCTTCTAAGAAAGAGAGGCGAGAGGCTTCGTGTTGACGTTTACGGTGGAGAAAGGAGCCGTGAAAGTTATCATCGCTGCTTGTGTTGGCTAGGACCTGCCCAAAAGATTCCGAAATGGCGGGCGCTGTTGTCAATAAATTGCCGTCAATTTTCAAGTAGGACACTTTGTCAGGCTGTCCCGAAGCTAAAATGGATTTGACCTTGCGCCATACCTGCGCAAGTGGCGTTTTGTAGTTAACATATGCAATAAATTCCATCCATGAGATCCTTTTAGCCTCTTTAACCACACGACGAGCTTTGGATCGCAGGCGGCGGAAAGAGGCCAAGTTTGTTGCCGTGGAGTACTTATTAAATATTCGAAGAGCCTTCTTACGAACACAAATAGCTCTGGCACATTCATCGTTCCACCAAGGTACCCGTGGTCGTTTTGCCTTACCTCGAGATCGCGGTACACTAACATTTGCAGCTTCTATGATGGACGAAGCTAAGAGCTCGATGTTTTGTACAGCGTCCCGATTATTATCGTGCAAGTATTTAAAACATTCTTTAAAATGGTCCCAGTCGGCTTTACGGGGAAGCCAGGTAACCGGTCGATTAAAATTGTCATTTACACAGTGATCTTTTGTAATTAGAAGTGGGAAGTGATCGCTCCAACATAGGTCGTCGTGCACGGCCACGCTAGTCTTCGTTATAAGACTGCTTGATAAGATACAAAGGTCTATGGAGGAGTAATCACCATTAAAACTGTTAAAACGTGTCTTTTCCTCGCTGTTCAGTAAAAGAAGGTTAGAATCTATAATAAAATTAGATAAAATTCTTCCTCGCCGGTTTTTCATGGGTCCTTGTGCTACCCCACAAGGCGTCATGCGCGTTAAAATCTCCAAGCAAGATAAAGGGCTTAGGTAGTTGGCGGGTAAGGTTCTCCAAGTTGCATCGCGTGACCGGCGCACCCTCCGGTAGGTAAACGTTGCATAACGTTATAGTCTCCAGAGCATGGATTGTCACCGCTACTGCCTGAAAGGGAGTGGTCAAGTGCAATTGGGAGGTGTAAAAGGTCTCCCGAATAGCAATTGCCACTCCACCTTGGGCTCTTTGACCACTGGTGTCGTCGTGTCTAAAAACATTAAAACCCTTTAAAATTCCTTTATCTGTAGCTTTGAAATGCGTCTCTTGGAGAAAAACACAACTAGGGTTAAAATCACGAATTAAAATGGTAAGCTCCTCCCTGTGTCGGTAAAAACCATTACAGTTCCACTGTATGATGAAAGCCATTAAAATAGGGAATAAGTTAAATAAATGAACTAAAACTGGGTCACTAGGCTAGAGGGAGACTCAACGCTTAAAGCGTCTCTTCTCCTTAGCCTTCGCCCGGTTTATCTCTGACTCCGAGATATCATCTTCATCCATGGATTCTGGTAGGCTATGTATAGCCTTACCAGATGGACTGGGGGACTGGGACTTCCCACGCTTGTTTTGCGTGGTCCCGGTGGTGCCTGAGTTGGCGTTCTTCTTCGAAGAATCCAACACGGCGTCATTTTTTCCTGTCGGAATGTTCTTTGTTACCGGTTTAGTAGCCTTATCCGGTTTGGCTTGGTTGTTGCTGTTGTCCGTTGCTTTGCTCTCTTTCACGTTCTTTTTGTTTCCTTGGCTTACATTGTTATTATTATTATTAACTGAGGTGTCTACTACTGCAGCGTACGATCTTGAAAAGGTAGGTGCCATTAACGTTCTGAATGTTTTGCGGGTTTCAAAATAGGGTAACTTCTCCACAGTCTTGATTTCCATGATTTTCTTCTCTTCCATCATTTTTGGACAATCACGGGCGTACACTGGGTGTGTACCCTCGCAATTGACGCAGGATGGATCTGAGGTGCAGGAATCACCGTCATGTTTATCTTTGCCACAGCGTGGGCAGGTGGCCTTGCCCTGGCATCTTGTAGCGATGTGGCCGAAACGCTGGCATTGGAAGCATCGCATAGGACTGGGGATGAATGGTGGAACTGACACAGATTCGTAGCCCACATATACCTTTTGGGAAGTGCGTCGCGTGAGAATGTTAGGATTACAGATGTGCTATTTATCAGCTCGCCGTTCCTTTTAATTTTTAATCGGCGACAGTCTATTACGCCTTGTGGAGCCATCTCCGTCTTAATTTCATCATCGGACACGTAGAGGAGGTCATAGTTGCTGATTACACCCCGGCAAGTGTTAAGGGTGCGGTGCACTTGAACCTTGACAGGGATATTATTAAATTTCTCTAATGCGAGTAATTTTTCACTTTGTGCTTCGTTTGTTGTCTGTATTAGAAGCGTTCCGTCTCTTAATTTTTTGGCGGATTTTAGGTCACCAGTCACCGTTGCTGAAAGGACTCTCCGTATTAAGAAAGGTGACACCTTAGTAAGGGTCTCCCATTTGTTTACACATTTCATCACAAGATATCTGCGGCAAGCGGAAGTTATATTTACTCCTCCGTCCGTTTCCGGGCGGGATCTTTTAGTTGGAGGAAGATTGATAGTCTCCATGAATGCGTAAAGAAAAATTCATCCCCTGAGCTCCCCACCCACCACGGAGCCACACATTCGGGACGCCACACCGAGATCCGGTGTGGTCGCCAGGGCTACCCAAGGGATATAGGAACCTTCGATAGGAGGCCTCTTTCGGGTTAGAACCTCCAGCGCGGGTGCCCTCCGAACCCACACGCCTTCGGCCGCCCTACGGAGACCCCCATATCTCTAACTATAGCACTAACCCGTCCTGGCGTACGCTCGGAAAGAGCCGCCAAGCTCCCAGACGCCAGGAGCCGATTGACCGAGCTGGGATCTTCTCGGCCGCCCGTTTTGCGGGGAATCCAGGGCCGAAGTGGGGTGTTGAACTCCGGCCCATACCGGGTTTCCGATGCCCAGCTGGGTGCCGGAGAGCTCACCCACCAGGATCCCCTTCTCCCCCACGTACGGGTCTCCACGCACGGCAAACACGTGGGTGATTCTGGACGCCAGATGTTACGGCTTCTCAGAACAGCAGAGTCACATGCTGTCTGGACCCTATCCGAGCGAGCGACGGGGTTTTTTTTAACGAGCTTGTCTCCTCGGTGGGCTCGGGTCCGTGGGGGCGCGGCTCTATAAAGGAAGATATTACTCTCTTCCCTCCGTGCGGGGGGGGGGGGTGGGATTAGAGAATACTGTGGCAATGATGTGACCATTTTGAGGCTGGCTTCCTAGCAGTTTTGAGACCAATTTCACGAGCTTTCATCTGTGAACCCCTCAGGGAATCTCTAAATGATTACTGGTGCTGGCATTACTGGCATATAGAAGGAATTTTCTCCCAAGTAACACCATCGGTTTTGTACAAATAAGTCACCGATTAGCGCCAGGAACTAATTTTTTGTCTCCCGTCCGGCTTGATACGATGCATTCATTTTACCGCACCACAAGAGTGACCCCCCTATGTGCAGGTGGGAGCCTGAGATTGTTAATCGAAATACCATTACAAGCCCTAAATAGAATGTTCTCTTGGTATCGGGCCGTCCCAATACCGGTCTGGGAGCCGCGACTGGACTATTCCATCGAATTACGCCCAGAAAATCCGTATTTGGCCCTGCCAAGCGATCACCTGAACCATATGGTGCTGGGGGAGGAGGACATACGCTCCTGTCAACCAGGGCCCCTCATGATATGCCACCCCCACGTAGACAGGTCACAGAGTATCCACCTTCATCGTGCTTGTATTCGCTATTTGTAGGGACGGCGAAAGGGGAAGAAGCAGGGTGTGATATCCGTGTCCTAAAAAACCCTCGCGCGGTATACTATCGCGCAAAGGGGAGTGATGTGTGGATATATAGCGTGCCGCGCCCGAGTCGCCTAGTGCAGATGCTCCTCCCGTTCCGAAGAGGAGAAGGTAATGGAAACCCAGGTGAAGGGGACGGGGGTCTATAAATTGCCTCCGCGCTGTAGTGCATATATTGAGGGCCATTTATTACTCGGGCATTCAAACCAGATAGAAGAACACCCCCTCCAGGCTCGAGAAATAGTAACGCCAGCCGTAACCGAAGTATTTTCAACGGTAGGCATGAAGCTGGAATTGCTAGACATACCTGGGAGGCGGGCTCAGCTCGAGGAACTATACACTCAGGCGCGAATGGCATATCCGCCCCACGAAGGGCTCCCGCTGAATAAAATGCGCAGGTTAATGAAAGAGGTGCATCAGGTAATGGAAGGAAAAGAAATACAAATACCCCGCGCATACCCCTTCGTGGCTAACTGGGAAAGAATAATTTATATTATGACAGGTATTGTCCTCACGGGAGGTATAGTGTGCGGAGCGGGGATTATGGTTTTAAAATCAAGGAAAGTTGCGGTTAGACCACCTGCAGAGATAAGGGCCATAGAGGCGACTCCAAAAGAAAGTGAAAGGGAGCCCCAAGGCGACGGCGGCATGAGTACGACAATCTACTAGTAATGTGATGTCATAACGTTAGTTAGGCCGCTCAAAATTAGTATTGGAATTAAAGAGATGGGAAGATGCTTATAAGTTTTAAGACAATTACCGTGTTTTAAAAAAACATATATGTGGATGTTTATTCTCACAATTTCCTAATGAATTTAATAAAGCACGAGTATTTTATTTACTGACCGTAAGTCTACCTATTAATCAACCATTTGATAAATGAATGTATTTTAATAATTGCAGTTATAAAAAGCAGAGAGAGAACGAGGGTATGGTTACGCGCCAAGATAAGGGATGACCAACGCTAATGGCCAAGGAGTTTCGAGCTCGATAAAGAGAAAGGTCGAGGAAGGCGATCAGGCCCCGCGGAAGGGGAAGAAGATGATTCAGCCCGGTGACGCGGACATAACGGAGGTATCGGTAGATAAGCAGGGTATCTTCCCTCGTAACCTTCCTCGGATGACTGCGGACCGGCCTAGCCACCAGTAAGTATCCAGCACACTAAGATGTATATTAGAGGCACCATAACCATACGCCCCCTGAGTCCCGGAGGCAGGATGGAGGCCACGGCGAGATTGCGGAGGCGGCTACGGTGCAAGTGTTGACGGCGGTGGCCCATATATCGGTGGTGCACGAGGTGTTCCAGGATCCCCCCAGTGCCACATTCCCACCCTTCCCCAAGTGGACCGGCTGAGGCCGCGTAAGAAGGAAGACAAGAAACGAGCTGTGGAAGACAAACTGTTTAGTGCTCAGTGTTTTGTATTTACCAGAAATATATGTGTCCCAAATAGATAAATTAGTAGTGATTTCAACTGTATAAACATGTGTGATTGTGAGTGTAACCTTATTACTAGGGCAAGAGAGAATAAGGGATTAATTTTTGGTAATATGTGTGTTGATGAACGCTTATGGGTTTTTTTTCTTCATTCTTCCTTCTGAAAGTTAACTTAAGTCAATTGCACAATTAAAGTAAAGAATTCGATTTCAGAGCTCCAAAGGCTTAGCTACCATGAAAAAAGGAGAAAAATTAATTTTAAATTAAGATTGCAGGGGTATGTGCTTAACATTTATCAAAGAAAGCATTATAAACTGTCTAACAAAAAAAAGGTACTACTATGTAATGTTTATATTTAACTGTAATATCTTGGGTGCACAGGCAGCTCTCGCCGCGGAAAATTTTTAACTTAACACGGAGCAATAATTAGAAAAGAAAATGTAGTCAGCCCAGTGAAGGGGCAGACTAATTTTAATGGGGTGGGAGTATTGTGATATTCCGCTTCTCAGAATATCAGGAAATATAAGGTAAAGGCAGCATCACGAATTTTCCGCGAACTCCCAAAATTTTCCTCTCTCTTATCTCATCCCCTTCCCTTCCGCGAAGTTTCGTAAAGTCTTGGGTCTATGACACAGGGCTGAGCGATCAGCACGTGAGAAGGCGAAGTCCTAGACCAGTCATAGATTCTCCTTCTCCCTCACCCCCTCCCCGCGGGCACTCCCTCCTTTCTCTCAGATGCTGATCGTCGGCCGCGGATGACCAGGCGCACAGGCGAGCGCAGGGCGCGTGATGGTCAAAGGGCGCCTAGAATGTTCAAGAGAAACCTTCCCCTCCTTTCCCTTTTCTTCTTTCCCCTATACTGACGACCCCTCTTGGAGGGATATAAAAGGGAAAGTCTTTTGGGAGAGAGGGGTTGGAGTTACGCCGGTTTAGAGACTTCTAGCTTGATCTACTGCCACCCAGCTACGCCACGACGCTGTCGAGACTTCGGTTGGCCGCAGGCCAACGACCAAACATTATTCTTCAATGCTAAACGTCTCCATTGCTTAACCGTCAGCTTGCTGACAACACAACGGCCACTTTAGTGGCCCCCGCGCGAGGCTACGCGCGAGACAACGAAGCGAGAGCTGCAAATGAAGACGACGCCAGCAACGACGCCGACGACGACGCACCGATAACCTTCCCGTCACTAAAAGGGCGCCCGTGGGGCCGCGGCAGACTGAGCACGATCCTACTTTCGGGCTCAGGCTCCACGGTTATCACTCACGGGTGTCGCCTTTCACCCGGTGACAATCCCAGGTCGCTTTGGCCGCTAACTTGGCCGCTTGGAAACCATGGCGGCTAACGACTACTCGCCGGCGTCGCCAGGAGACAACGCCGCCATTGAGATGACCGCGGAAACGACGCCGCCTTCGACGCCATCGCCTGCCGCCGCCGCAGCAGCCGCTGCAGCGGCAAAACATCGAATGGCGGCCCTTAAGAGGGCCGCGAACCAATCCACCGAATGCAATAAATCTTGTCCCCCGGTCGCACAAACAGTGCCGACACATACCCCGACGCAAACATCGCATGGCCAAGACGACGAGGGCTTCACCCTCGTCAAAAGTAGGAATGCGGCTCATAAAAGAGCTCGCTTAGTTAGCCCGACTACTGTCATTGACAATCAATTTTCGCCACTGATGAGCTCTCAGCGAGGCCAGGAGCACTCGGCTCAAGACTCAGAATCAAATGATAATTCTCAATCTCAGATTAATCAGAAGGGAAACGTTGAAGCCACACAGGTGGCTGCAAAAACGATTAGAGTACCGCCTTTTGTGGTTCATGTAGTCCAGCAATGGCTCCCGATTTCAGAGGCTCTGGAAAAATCCCTCACGGTGCCGCCAAAATGTAACTTGAAAGGGGCATCGGCGATCCAAATTCAATGTGCAAACCCTGATGATTACCATAAAGCACGAGAAATTTTGCGCGAATTAAAGTCAGAATTCACAACGTACCAAATGCCTTCAGACAAGGCACCACAGTTTGCAATTCGCAATTTACTTGCATCAACGCCTGCCGACGCTGTCAAGACAGCCCTCGATAGAAAAGGGTTTCAGGTGAAAAATGTGATTCAATTGACAACGACACGACCAACAACTGCTGATCGTGCCGCAGGCAAAACGTCGGTAGCGCGGCGACTCACGCCCGTCTACCAAGTCATACTAGAAACAAACTCTCAATTGCTCCCAATAGGGGAATCTTTTTACTTGCTGGCCATGCGAGTTAAAGTAGAACGATACACCAAGCCTAAGGGAGTTCTGCAATGCCACAGATGCCAGGGATTCGGACACAATAAAAATTACTGTAACACTCAGGCCCGTTGTGTGAAGTGCGCCGGGATGCATGACACTGCTGAGTGTTTAAGGAAAAACCACTCGACGCGAAGTGCGTCAATTGTGAAGGTAAACACACCGCCAACTATCGCGGATGCTTCGCATTCAAGTTCGAAGCGAAGCGACTGACAGCGCGTGCCGCGAAAACGACAAAACCCTCTTTCATTCCTGCTCCAAAACCTACTTCAAATCCTAGGCTTCGCGGTTCGACAATGAACCAAGAAGCATATCCACCTCTTAAACCAACAAAACTAAACCCACCAACCCAACCAATCCCTTCTTCGAGCCCGACCAATCAGAACGCTTCTCCCGAAACCTCTGATCTCTTTTCCTTCTTCACGCAAATTACTGAAAAATTAAGTCTTCTAAAGACACCAACTGAGAAGAAAATGTTTCTTCTCAAGCAGATGTGCGCACTGCTTGACAATGAATCATAATCGACTCGGCAACATTTCTTTACTCTGCTGGAATTGCAACGGCATCCGAAGCCGACAGCATGAGTTTTAAACTTTATTTCCACTGGCATCTTTGATGTAGTCGCCCTTCAGGATCTATCGCAAAAAATGACATTTCACATTCCAAATTTCAAAACATATCGGCGAGACGTCTCCAACAAACCTGGCGGAGTACTGATCGCAGTTAAATCATCAATAAAACATAAAGCATTGCCGACAAACTCCCTTAGCACTCTTCAATCCATTGGTATTTCCATTCCAACTCCAACGGGCAACCTTTATATCTATTCTGTGTACCAACCTGCGTCAAAAAACATTTTTCCCGATGAAGTACTTTCTTACTCAACGCCGACAAGCAAATCATTGCTGCCGGCGACTGGAACTCAAAGCATGAGGAATGGGGCTGTCGACGCACTAACTCGCGTGGCAAAGTTCTCCACGAACTTTGTTCTGATGGCCAGTTTAATGTCGAAGTGCCGCTATCGGCGACGCACATTGATACCCGGGGAAATGATATCTTAGATTTCTGCCTGACAAAAAATATCCGAAACCTTTCCACTCCCTAAGTATTGACTGACATTGCAAGTGATCACTTTCCCATCCAAACTGACATTTGGTGTGCGCCTGATGAGATCATCCCGTCATCAATTAATAAAACAAATTGGCAGTATTACGCAGACCACTGTCATCATTCCTTCTCCAACCTTCCACCCCCATAAACCCAAACCCCAGCAGCCATCGAAGAGCACGTTGAACTTATTACATCAAAGCTCCAAGATGCGCTCGCTCTCGCTTCCCTTCCGTATCATAAACCTTCCAATAACTACCACACCTTACCACCATTCATCCACGATCTCATTACGGAACGCAACCGAGCCCGAAGGGCATGGATGAGGAGACGAGACGCAACGGACAAAAGACGCTACAATTGCTTCGCTAATTAAGTGAAGAAAGAAATTAGTGCGCACAGAAGGCGCCAATGGCACGAAAAAATAGACAGTTTGGCAGTATCGGACAATTCCATTTGGAAAATGTCTCGAGCACTGACAAAAAAAAGAACACCATGCACCCCATTACGACAAAATGATATGCTTATTCACGATGAAACGGACAAGGCAGAAATCTTAGCTGACGCCTTTCAGGCTGCCATGACTTTGAAAGACGACTGGAAACAGACTGACGATGACTGGGAAGCAGAAGCCGTCTATGACGCGCTTGAAAACCTTCCCACACCGCCCTTCACTCCCGTGACTGAGACGGAACTAAGACTTTATTTGAAATATATCAATCCCAAAAAGGCAGCCGGCCTAGATAATATTTCAAACAGACAACTCCTTTTCTCTACCCGACCTTTAATCCTTCATTTAGTGCATCTGTTCAACAGTTGCCTAGCCGCCAGTCACTTTCCAAAACAATGGAAAGTGGCAAAAGTATTCCTTATCCCAAAACCCGGAAAAGATCCTTCATTACCACTTAACCGCAGACCAATTTTCTTACTTTCCAACCTCTCCAAACTCCTTGAGAAAGTCATCAAAAACCGTCTTGACAATTACCTACGGACAACCGACTTACTACGACCGGAGCAAATGGGTTTCCGTGAAGGACTCTCCACGACGCTCCAAGCCCTTCGACTAGCCGAATTCATTTCCCAGGGTTTTCAACGACGTATGTACACGGCTGTGGTTTACCTAGACGTCGCCAAGGCCTTCGACCAAGTGTGGCACAAAGGCCTCATTCTGAAGCTTTGCCGGGCTAAAATCCCGCCTCATCTCGTGAAACTTATCATGAGTTTCTTGCACGCGAGATCGATTAGAGTCACAGAAGGCAGTGCTCTATCAACAGTAAGAGAAACGAACTGCGGCGTACCGCAAGGCGCCATCCTCTCCCCAACCCTCTTCAACCTATACGTCAATGATCTTCCTTCTTCTCCACAAACTCAAACTTTCATGTTCGCCGACGATACAGCTATTGCGGCGCAATCTTGGCATGGCAACTACGCCATTCGCAAGCTACAAACCCATCTTTCTCTCCTTGATAAGTTGACTCTCGCTTCCAAAGTTACGATTAACGTCACCAAGAGCAAAGTCGTTGCTTTCGGAAGAAAAACGAGAAATTCTGTCTCCAAAAACCTAACCTTCAACTCCCTCCCAATACCAATGGATAAATCACACAAATTCTTAGGGATACACTTCGATCAAAAACTCACTTGGAACACACACGTACAGCAGGCCCTTAAATCAGCCAATGCAGCAAGAGCCTCTATGGCTTCATTACTAAATTCTCGCTCGCAAATCTCGCGACGAGACAAGGTTACTCTATACAAAAGTATTATCAGACCAAGGCTGCTGTACGGGTGCGAAGTATTCGGCAATACTTCCCTACAGAACAGGAAACGCTTAGAACAGTACCAAAATAAAACCTTGCGCTACATCACAAACCAATCCCGACTCGTTCCAATGAAAGAAATCAGAAACGCACACAGAGTACCAACTATCCACGAGTTCATTCGGTCGCAAGCTGTAAGACTAAAGAACTCTCTTCCACGAAACACGCTTACAAAAGATCTCTGGAATAATCCAGCACCAAGAAAACGCTTCAAAAGCTACAGACTTACACAAGAAATTCTAACTCGCTAAAACCGAGTTCTTTCCTATCATCTTTCGCTCTAATTTAATTTTAAATATCATGTAATGTAGAACAATCGCAAGTCAAAACAACCAACTTATGAGAGAGCAATCAGCTCAATCAGCCGGTTGTAAATTAAATGTAAGAAAAATCAAATTGTATTGGAAAACTCAAAACCCTAATACATACAGGATTACTTAACAAAATAACAAAATATTGAATAAAACTAATTAAAAAAAAGTTTATTAAAAAACAGAAAAGAGGCAAATGCCCACAAAAAAATATAAACAAAATTAAACAAAAAAGAGGCAGCTGCCCACGAAAAAAAATATACAAAATACGACAAGAGGCACGAGCCCACAAAAAATTATATAAATGAAATTAAGTAATCCTCTCAGAAAAAAAGGCATACGCATTCAAAACTCATTAATTAGTATTAGATTGCAGTGGACCGACATTTGGCCACCTGCCGGCGCCTTGTAAAGCCGATTAGTTTTTAAGTTTAATTTTAGAACTATAAAACTTTAGGGAAATTCATCATCAAGTAATTAATTTTAATTCTTCCTAATTTTAATAGTGCAATGCACACGCTCACTAGAAGACTTTCTTTCCTTTTCTCCTTCACTTACACTGGAAAGGTAAATACTGGTCCCTTACACGCTTGAACAGTCATGTCCCCTATGTCGAGATTTATTCTCCAATGCAAATTAAAGACTAATTCTCCAATGCTAATTAAGTGCCAAGGGCACGTTCCAAAATGCTGAAGACTACGAATGCCTCATGTTTGAAAACGAAGAATTGCCTCATAATTTTCAAAAAATACAATGGTATTCAATTAGGTCTGTGACCTAATTTCTTAATGTTCAAGTGAATATACTTTACTTTATTGTCACGGCTCAATAAATTATTCAATTATCTTTAACCTCTATTTTTAATGGGTCTGAAGACGCACAGATGCAGCAAGCTAAATGCAAGGGCCAAAAGCCCAGTCAATGAGGGAACGGAACGGAGAGAGGGGTTGATTTTGCGGCGACTGGGAGGCGGCCTGGAATAGTAGGGGTGGGCCATTGCGAGTGGGACTGTCGGAGGGATTCCACCCCTCTGCGGGAGACAAGTGAACGTCGAGAGCTGTCTAGCGCCCATCTTTCAAAACGTAAGAATAAAAACTTTGTGTTATTCTAGAGGGAATGAGGTCTCTCTTTCCGCTGATTTAAACCCCCTGTACCGAACCAGAGTTCGAGTCGGACACCCTCCTTCAATGGGGGATGGTACGACACGAAGTGAAATTCATGGGAAGAAAAGTAGATGGGTCCTTGAAAGAGGCAAATGACGTCACAGTATTTGAATTTTATGGATGCTACTTTCATGGATGCCCTACATGTTTTGAAAATAGAGATTCACCAATTATGAACTGCGCTGGGGAGAGCATGAATTCTAGGTACGAGGGTACAATGAGGAGACGGGAGAAGATACTTAGAGGTGACGGTAAATTAGTAGCAATGTGGGAATGCGAGTTCACAAGAATGATGAATGCAGAACCTGAGCTGGTAAAATTTGTGGAGAATAGAGCGATATTTATAAAATAAGAAGCCGTTAGACTCACGCGATGCGTTCTTTGGTGGCCGAACTAACACCGGAAAATAGTATCAAAAAACCAAAGAAGAAGATGGTGAAAAAATTAAGTATTTTGATGTCTGTTCCCTTTACCCGTTAATTAATAAATGGAAAAAGTACCCCATTGGCCATCCTAAAATTTTTATTGGCAAAGAAGTTCCGCCGATGGATAAATGAGAGGGGTTGATTAAATGCTGTGTATTGCCTCAATAGCAAAAAAATCCTCAATCGTAAGGATCCTGAACATAACATTGGAATTTGCCCTCATGTTAACTGGAATGTGTTTCCAATAACATAGTCTCCAAATTCCCGTAAGATTATATGCACTTGGTGTGCTTAGGATTGATGAGAAAATTCATAACCCTATCTTTGAAAGACAACGTTAATGTGCGGATTTCCCCGTCAAAAGTGGCTGGTTTGTCCAGTAACCTCATGCATTTATCACCATACATATCTCGAAGTGACTTTGCACGGAAACCACGACCTATTTATGAATATCCTTAAAGGCGGGGAGAAAGAGGATATTACTAACTGGAGACCTATCGAATTAATGCCAACCATGGCCAAATTATTCACGGGGATCCTGGCAGATAGGATCTACCACTGGGTCTTGAGGAGCCCACGGATGTTATTTCCTGTCAAAAAAAAAGTTTCGTGCCTTCCACAGAGGGGTGCTTTGAACACAATTTCCTCCTGCAGGCAGCGATCGAGGCGGCCCCCGCAACTATAAGGAAATCGCGGTAGCCTGGCTAGACCTCGCAGATCCATTTGGCTCCATCCCCACGACCACATCTGGCGCACATTGCGGGACCTCGAGATGCCGGAAGCGATCATACAGGTCATTGCTTCCCTATACGCAGAGGCAAAAACGAAGGTGGAGCTCGCCACCGAAGTCACGGAGGCAATACCCCTAAGAAATGGCGTCAGGCAAGGTGACCCTCTCTCCCCCCTTCTCTTTAACCTGGCTATTGAGTTATTCGCGCCTGGTTATTCGCGCTGTCCTCCAGAAGCGAGTCACAGCAGCATACAAAGGTGGCACCACCTCCCTGTATGTCCTTGCGTATGCAGACAACCTGGTCGTCGTAGGGGGGTGAAACCCTACAGGGCATTACTAGAGACATAACCGTAACTACAGAGAGTGGCCTCCTACCCTGGCAAAAAAATCGACCCCTCGCACACATTTATTCTTCCCAGAATAATATTCCCCTCCGCGTCGCCGCTGTAGCAGTGAAGGATCTGGCCACCGCTGATAAATCCATCCAGCAGGCAATCAAGTCCTGGCTCTCCCTACCTACGAGGGCCACCAAGGAAATAATCAACATCCCAACCAAGGCTGGTTGCGGGGGGTATACACCATTGACAGATGAGGCCAACATCCAGGCCATAGTACATGTCTTCCGGATGTTATCAAGTAAAGACCCGGAGATTAGGAAGGCTGCCGAGTACGGACTACAAAATACAGTATTATTTAAGAGTTGGGTGCAATGGTCAACCACCATCAACAGGATGCTCTGCGAATACTTAATTGGCTCTATGGAGGGCGAGCAAGGCACAAGTTCGAAAGAATGCGCATCGACTTGGTCAAGAGCGAGGAAGGCGACCAGAGCGCTTGCGTCACTGTGCATGCCAAGGTGGGAATGGAGCGAACACAAGAGAGAAGTGTCACTTCCGGTCAAGAACCCGCGTCCGAATCTGGAACTGATAATTATTCCCCCGTCGGCTCGTCACCGCATCACTGGCCTTCACCGAGGAGCCGTATTCGAAGCCTACAGCCGCCGCCTGGGCCTCTCATTCACCAGCGACGAAATCAACCACTTCCTACGGTCGGGTGAGCACACTAGACTAAAGGACTGGTGCTTTGTTCACCGAGGAAGGCTCAATGTACTCCCCCCCCAACGAGGGGCACTAAGGGGTAGTGCTGCGCCAGAGGACCGGAGGTGCTGAATTTGCCGGGAGGTGGACGAGACTCTTGCCCACGTATTAAGCCAATGCACGGCTCCTAGACAGCTGCGAATAGCCCGGCACAACCTTATCCAGGACCTCCTGGTCGAGCACCTCCCACGAACATGGGAGGTGACGGTCGACAGAACGGCGCCTGGTGCTGACAGGAGGTTGAGACCCGACATTGCGGCTCGCGGGGGCCCAATGGGGAGGGTTCACATAATAGACATCACCGTGCCGTTCGACAACAAGCGCCAGTCCTTCCGAGCAGCGCGAGCGGCCAAAATAGAGAAATACCAGGACATTGCGACCGTAATCCGCGTGGAGGGGCGCTACGAGACGGAGGACCGGTTAGGTGCCATTATTGTTGGCGCCTTGGAATCCTGGGACGGCAGGAACAATCCTGTTTTCACCGGCCTTGGAATCATCCCACGGAAGATCCAGACTTAAAAAATAAAATGTGCTCCACGGCCATAGCCTACTCTACAGACATTTATAGGAAGCACCTCAAGTCGCCAGTGATTTTTCTTTTTTTTGCTTATATGTTATGTATTAGCCTAGAGGGAGTTAAAGTGAAAGTGATGAATTGATATGTTAAGTTCAAAAGACCCTTACAAAAGACTATTGGGGAAGCATCCCTACCCAGCAATGGGGGGGATCCATCGCTTATGGCGACCGACGTTTGATCAATCGCCAGAATGAAGCATACAATAAGATATTCACATGCACACCACAGTCCAAAAACTTATTGAATAATAACAAATTATACTACCACATTCATGCAAAGCATCCGAGGAAAAGAAAAGGGGGAAAATCATTCACGCGGGAAACAGACATTTGGAAAGGCACGATTCTTGGGAATTAAAGATGATGGGTATCTCATGGAGCGGGAGAAAATAACCGCGTTTAAGTTTTACGAGTGATACCATCATGGTTGCCCAAAATGCTTTGAAAACAGATCCCTATTGCCGGGGAAAACATGAATACTAGATACGAAAGCACAATAAGACGTTGCGAAATACTCCTCCGAGGAAACTGCAATCTGGTGGAAATCTGGGAATGTGAATTCCAGGGAATATTGAACGGAGACCCCCAACTGAACTCCTATAGATGTGCCGCTTTGAAAAGAACCTGCGCGAAAATTTCCGCGCACCCCCTCTCTGTCCTCGGCTACCCCCACTCAAGGCTCCTTCCTTCCCCTGCCGAGCCTCCCCTACCCGTGTCACTTCATTATTGTTGCCAGCTCTATTCGTTACGGTTCTCTCTCGGTTTTGCGCGCCTGACTTTTGACACTGCTTCGGACATTCTTTTTGGATTTTGATTTGGGTTTCTTTCTAGTAATATTTTGACTTACGCTTCCGTTTTGGTTACTCTATTTGGTTTTACGGCTTTGGTTCTTGTTGAGTCCTTTAACTCTCGTATTGACACTGCTTTGGACATTCTTTTTGGATTTTGAATTGGGTTTCTTTCTAGTAATATTTTGACTTACGCTTCCGTTTCGGTTACTCTATTTGGTTTTACGGCTTTGGTTCTTGTTAACTGAGTTTGAGTTCTTTAACTCTGGTATTGCTTATTTGCAATGGCCAGCTCGTCGAAATCTTCACCTGCCCGAGGTAGGCCCCTCAAAAGTCAGGCTCGAGAAATCGTGTATAGAGTTAGCCGTTTTTTGAACGAGTTGAAATCGGAGGAAGCACTAACGTTGAACGTGGTGTCAGCTACAAGCCAGGCTACGGGAGTTAGTGCCTCCACGGTGAAGAGAATTGCAAGCGAAGGAAAATTATCTGAGGAGAAAGGAAAATTGTCATTTTCAACGCCTAAGGGGAAAAGGGGCGAACGAAAGAAGCGAATAGAGCTGGACGACTTCGCAAAATGCTGCATTCGTAGGAAAGTTCACGAGTTTTACGCAGTTCGTAAAACATTGCCAACCGTGAAGAACCTTTTGGAAGCGTTGAAAGAAGACGGAATCCTTGACTGCCAAAGGACCTACTTACGGGAGATACTTTTGGAGTTAGGGTTCCGTTGGAAAAGCTGTCAGTCCAAGAGGAAAATCCTAATTGAGAGGCCCGAGATTGCTGCATGGAGGGAGAAATACTTACGAAAGATCAGGAGCTGCAGAGAAGAGGGGAAGAACATCGTCTACTTGGACGAAACCTACTTACATGAAAATCATGTGAGTTCAAAATGCTGGCAGTCCCGTGAAGAGATCGGTGTGATTGAACCCATAGGGAAGGGACGACGGTTGATTATTGCACATGCTGGAGGTAATTATACTTTGTTTATTAGCAAAATTAACTCTTTTAGACACATAATTGCGTCAGTGTCAATTGTTTTAATTCTATCGTCAGGGTAGTAGAAAATGTTTTCACGATTGCTTTGTTTCTTCTAGGTGAAGCAGGATTCATTAAAAATGCATTACTCATTTTCAAGTCACATCAGAAAAGTGGAGATTTCCATGATGAAATGAACTCCAAAAATTTTACCAAATGGCTAACAGATGCAGTCATTCCCAATATTCCACTGAACAGTGTCATCGTAATGGATAATGCATCCTACCATTGCGTACAGAAAAACAAACGCCCAACGTCGACAAGCTTGAAAGTTGATGTGCAGAACTGGTTAAAGACAAATAATATTCCATTCTCCCTGGATATGAGAAAGCCACAGCTCTTACAGTTGGCAAAGTCTAGAGATGTGCAAAAAATATTTGTCATCGACGAATTATTACGGGAGTCTGGGCACGAAGTGATTCGTTTACCCCCTTACCATCCTGACCTCAATCCCATTGAAATGGTTTGGGGTGACCTCAAAGAACAGGTAATCTCGAAGAATAACTGCCATTGCATTTATTCAATTTGTTTTTTATGTCAAATGTTATCTACATCTATTTAAATTTGTTAATTACTACACATTTTCTGTATTCCTTTAGGTGCGTCACAATTTGGAGGCGACATCACTGGACAAGAAAGCGGAATTGTTTAAAAAAATTTGTTCCGAATATTCCACGGAGAAATGGACGAAAGTGTGCGCACACGTCAAGAAAATCGAAGAGGAATATTGGAAAACTGACGCACTGATGGACGAAGAAATAGACAAAATAATTGTGGAACTCAGTGGCAGTGAGACTAGTGGAGACTCCGACATGTCATTGACATCCTCGGAAGAGAGCGAATGCACAATTTGAATTGGCTAGGTATTTTTAAATTGTACATTTCCGGAAATTATTTCTCCTAATCACTCAATTAATACACCATTTCTAAGCATATTTAATAATTGTTTAAAAATATGTAACAGTTGATTTCTAATAAACTTGATTTTCTTGAATATCCTTATCTTTGCATAAAATTTGGTGGCGTTTTACGGTAAGAAATGGTATAAAATGAATTATTTCCTCTGTATATGTGCAATATGAAGTTGTGCAAGGACGGGGGAAGATAGGAAAAGGGATGTGTAGAGGTGAGTAGGGGAGTGGGTCCTGGGAAGAGTTTGGGGTTGTTTGGGAAAACCTGATATGAAATGGACTTCCCCAATAAACATTTTCTGCATTGTGTAGGTGTGCCCAAGCCCATTTTCCCCATCCTTAATGGCCTCCTTACTATCCCAAAGAGTTTCCGAGACAAAGAGCCATTGACAAAGGTGTACACCAACCTCTGGTGGAAGCGGAATCGGACAAAGAGACGTCTCAGCAGGGAACCTGAGTGACCAGGGGAACGCTCACCCTACTCTCCCATGCCCAGCTTATTACCTTGCCCACAACATACCCTTCTTGTAAATTCGGAAATTTGAACAATAGGGTATGATCAATCAGTGAGAATACCGAGCGACGAAGTGGAGCCTTGCCCTCCTGGTGAAAGCACAGTAATCCCGACCCCTTAGTATCCCCCACGTACACTCTTTCTTAGGATAAAATGTTCTCCCGGAACTTATCAACTGACGAGATCACTTTTTGCTTAAAAAATTCTCGGAATTATTCCAATACTTCGGCATTTTAACTTTCCACCGCTGCCGCTTTAACTTTGCCGAGGAAAAAATATCGGGGTAATCCATTGTTCACATCTTCGACCATTTTATTCCTAATTCGCCCAATCTAAGTTGCAGTTTTGCTTGATTAATGCTGTATCGCAGAGCAAAATGAAGCATATGACAAGGTTTATTAGATAAAAATTGTGGAAAAGACCGGTTCCTCTGCGAGAAAAAGTTGTTTTGAGTTTTTTATTTCATTTTCGTATTCAAATACTAAACGACGAAGTAATGAACAGAAAGTATAACATCAGTAGGAGCGGGGGGTCGCTGTGACCCTTTGGGCATTAAAATTGTAAATTTGTATGTCTGAATACATCCATAAGGCCTATTACACAACTAAAAAGTTATTGCACAAAATAAATGCGTCGGAGTCCGAGATACCCCCGGACGCCTACTTAAGGGTTAAATTATATCCCTCCACTGCGGCTACAATGTAGTTTCGTGCCTATCTTTTGTCCGCCGGAGGAAACTTGGCAACACGGTTTGCCTCTCCTCAAGTGTGTGAGAGAGAGAGTAAAGAAGGGGAAGCAGGGCCGGGAGGTGGGATAGGTAGCCTTAGCTCCGCCCGCTCCGCCCACCGTTCGCCGAGAAGGTTCTTTACTACGCGGCTGAACTCTACGTGATGAACAACCCTGCGGCCAAGAAAAAACCGCTAGATCCAAGGGATGCTCTCTTTGGTGGTAGAACCAATGCAGGACGGCTATTTCATGAAGTGCGGAAGGCGAAAAAATGAAGTATGCCGATTTGTTTTTTCATTATACTCATCGATAATAAATGGAAAATATCCAGTTGGACATCCTAAAATATTCTTGGGCGAAGAGGTACCCCCACTGAACTTATGGCATGGAATCATGAATTGCACTATTCTACCTCCGAGGAATCTTTACTGTCTTGTACTACCTTACAGATGGGGGAATAAATTAACCTTCCCGTTATGTAGAACATGCTTTGAGGAAATTGTCTCGGAGAGCTGTCCATATGAAAATGACAGCGAGAGGTGGATTATTGGTACATGGGTCACTGATGATGTGAAAATGGCTGTGCAAAAAAGGTATAAAGACATGAAATTTCTATCGCTATTGTCGCACCCATCGAAAAGCGTGGCATGGTGACAGTTCGTAACTTCACTATCACTATGTTCTTACTTTACAAGTCCAACATGGTCCAACACGTGTGAACATTTTATCATCCGATGCGTTCTCTACTATTTGAGAAAGTGTTCACTAAAAATGAATTGTTCGCAAGCATACGTTACATGGATAACGAGAGCGCTAGGAAGGAAAGCCACTCAATATCAGCGGCAAAAGTGGCAAGATTAATACCTTCAAATGAAGTAGACTTCTCGAAGACGAAGAGAGACAAGGCGCAAAACTTTAAAAATGTGGTAAATGGTCTACGACACTTTGTGAGCATCAGATACTTCCATTTTCAGGTGAGAAAATAAGATGGGTGTCGTTCGCACGCTAAGTAATGCATGCTAGCTGATACACCAATACCAAGAAGGTACATTTAATCCCATTTCAGTGGCCAGTGATGCTATTGGGGTCACAAATAAATTTCCAGAGGTTTCTGTGAAATATTATAACCATGGCCTAGGCTAAAAAATGAGCAAATTAAGGGAGGCAAATATCCTTAGGGAGAAAGTTGTCCATGGAATAACTATTGGGCAGTATGTATGTCCACCCTAACAACCTGTGGCTATACACCGCCACAAAGCTGCATTTGCTCTGAAGATCTGCTCTCGCCCCCAATGTGGCCTGGGTTAGAGTTTGGGTGCCAAAAAATATTTCCACGGTTCTAACATGAAACTTCTAGATTGCTCTCTAGATTTATAGAGTGGCATTTGAGAGGATTCTGGCAGGCGACTATGTAAGTCTGCCATTTACAGCAGTCTTGTACCAAACACAGCCAGAATAAGATCCTACATGCTATCAGGAAGCCTTACATTCTGCGCTGCCAACACTACAACCCTTGTAGTCGCCTCTTACGACAAGCAGGGATACTGTGGGAGTATTCTCAACGCCCCTTCCCACAGGGCTAGAGGAAAATGTAATCCACCCTCTAGCAAGGTGTGAATCAACAACAGGAATAGATCAAGGGTCTTATCTAAATCCACTGATGAAAGGCTGTTTAATTATCAAATTTTCAGGAAAAGGTGCTTCAACTAAGTATTACCATGAGATTGTTTTTGCCACAATTTGAATTTTTGAAGCTTTCAGAAAATATTTAAGACATCTTAAGCATACCTGGACCTTCAATGGTCTTCTCCTGAGCAAGCCTGGATTTCAGAGATGGGATTTCAGTGATAACAGTCACTGGCACCCACAACATTATTTCCAATGCATATTCTATTGAAGGGACAAAATAACTTATCTTTTACTATGAAACTCTTCATACGTAATGGAAACAGGTTTCAAGTGCGCTACCAAGATTAATGCGAAGGAAAAGGAAAAAGAATAAATGAAGTGGAACAAAGACAAATTCACCATACTTGAGCAGCAACCTTTTGGGGACAGCTTCAGACAATAGGATGAACTCTTTTCTTCTGACGTACAGGAAAATGAGTCTTAAATTCATTTAATTACAGCAAATCGTCAATTACATGATAGTACCCACCTGTTCACTCCTTAGTGCTATTTTTGCTTTAATTGTACAATTTCCACAATATTTTGTAGCATCCACAAATTATGTTGGAAAAATAAGACATGAAACTTAAAAGAGCACTACCATCCCTTCCTCATCACAGGAATGCATATTTATTAGTAATATAAAATTTTTATAAAGCATATTTTCATAACATATAGTTTTGTTGCTCCATTATGAATATAGATTGATGTAAGTCAATCTTCAATGATTGATTAATGTAAAAACAATATCCAATACTGAGGATCTTCATCAGCATACACTGCAATTGAGTGACGCAAGGGATCGCTCACGGCCCATCTTCCACTTGGTCACTGGCCACAGAGCTCGCTGTGCACTTTGGCGCCAGCATGCGAATGCAGGGATCTTTGGAGAACTGTCCAAAGAGAGTCACCAGCAGGGCCACTCCGTAGCCTGTAGCACGCTCCCCCTGCACAATCAAATAATACTTTAAGGAAATGCAAAATTGAGGCTCCAATTTACCCTACTTCATAACCACATAATTTTTAAAAACTCAAAAAAAAATGAAAAAGTACACATCTATCACTGCATTTCGCAAATAATGACCACAGATCTGGTACAGTCTGCTATAGGTAAGATGCACCAAATTGCTGTGCATTGGCAGAAACCATATTCCAGATACCGTGCCAAGCAGTCGCATCATACAAAGTTAATTGCAAGAGAGCCAGTCATAAAGGGACTAAAATTCTATGAGCTTGTGGTGTAAACTCACCGTCCAGGGCACTCGAAAACAATTAACATAAGGCCCTTGTGAAGGCAAGTAATGCACAAGCATGCTATAGAACATCATGCAGCCACAACTGCATGATTCTTGGATGCAAGCACTTAAAGGCACAGTTATTTTAGTAGACACGATTGCTCATGGTCAGTCATTGTTATCAGCCAGTGTTTCTCAACTTTTCTTTTTGCCCTTCAAGATTGGAAAAGACCTACAAAATCTGGCACGGATAAACCTTGTCAAATCAGTACATGAGTACATCACTTTTGTACTCCCATTATCTTTAAATTTTGGTGTGCAGGTCCGAAGACAATTTCCCAGAGAGGATCCCATAGAGGTTTCATTTACTTTCATGAATGACATAAACTCTAGTCACATGGTAGCAGAACAGACAGATAAAACAATGGTGGAGATCAGTGGTGCAAGGAAGGGGTGGACTACTTTCAACTAGATTCTCTTCCAATTGTCCACATTCTGACCGATCCACCCCATGCACACACACCCATCACAAATCCAAGTTCACTTCACCCCCTACCCACACCGGCACCATCCACGATCGTTTCACCCTTTTACTGCCACTGCTGGTTGTGCGAAAACTGCCAGGGGCCGATTTATTGGCCCAAATTATTTCACTTTTTTCGTGATTGTGGCCTTTTCAACGGCTGTAATTTATGCAAACCCCCAAAATCTATCCATGGTTATAAGATATAAATATATATCTTAAGTATTGGGAAAAAATCTAGACGTATTAAATAAAATTAAGTAGCTGAAAAATTTTTAAATCTGAAATGTTGCTAATTCCGGAAAATAGCCTTGGCAGTCTTCATACATCTCTCCTGAAATGGGCTGGCGGTGAAAGGGTTAATTGGGTAGATGCTTAAGTTAACCAGTCATGCTATGCTCTGAAGTGAGACACCTTGCATATGTAACTCATACTGTAGTACATGGGTACTTCTTGGCCTCATTATATCCATATTTTTTTACATGTTGTTCCCGGGCTTTTTGGTGGCAAACTGCCATTCACTCATTATGAAGCGATTCCCACAACATGCTGTACCCATTAAAATGAGCTTTAACTCTACTCCTGATTTCTAGGGAATCAAATATTGAATAAAAGTTGCAAACATGAACACTATGGATAGTGCCAATTGCCATTAAAAATATGCCCCTCCGGCTCCACCACTGACAAATATGTGTCTGTCTGTCCCTGCACGTATGAGTCTGCATACAGATACATCTACATAATACCCCGCAAGCTGCCTAAACGGCGTGTGGCAGGGGGTGTTAGGACACCAGCCGTTTACAGCTAAAAAAATGCTCTAACGAAGTTGGGACTAGAGTTTATTAAAGTCCTTCATGGTTCGGGGGAAAAACGAATTCTCATATCTATCCGTTCGGCAAAACATCTCTCTTAATTTATCGCTTCTATCGGACCTGGAAATATAGTGTGGCTCTAATATTATGTTCTGTGTGTCGCTCTTAAAGATATCCATTCTCAATTGCTCAAGCAATCTAAGCTTAGCATGCAGCCTCCAAGTCTCCAGCGGCACCCAGCCTAATTCGCTTAACATCTGGGTAACGCTGTCTGTACTGTAGATACAGATCTATTCCAGTAATATATGATAACTAGCAGATTCAAACACAGTAAGCCAAACTTAAAAGGCATTCATTTGTACCATACCAGTATTATTGCAGTGTCATCATCATTTTTTCCTGAAATTCAATTATTTTTACACTTATTCCACATCATTCATTTGAAAACATTTCTGAATAGACTTTTCTAAATTTCTAGGCAAAAAGCAATGTTGGCAAAATATGAACTTTAAACTTTGATGCTAGCCAATTCATTCCCATTTGAACCGAAGTTTCAGCATACCAAATGGGCAAAGCAGAGAATGATAACCACCACAGGCTGTTAGGATCATCTCATTTTACAAATGATTTTACAAGAAAATCCCGAGCAAGAAATATCCTGAGGTATGAAAAAGATGTTAAATATCTCACTTACGCAATAAGCTGGAGAGGCCATGTCAATGTGAATCCAGATGCCTCGGAAGTCAAAACCCAGATTGGCTCCCACAAACAATCCCGCACATGAGCACAAAGCATTCGTCCGATCCTGTAACAAATATAAAATTATTACTAAGTGGATACACTTCATAATGATATATAATCGTGACCAATTCCTCAACACAGACAGGAATATATTAAGGATATAAATAAGCTATACATAATAAAGTAATAACTTCTAACAATTTTATAGCAATAAATAAAAAATATTTTAATATAACAAAGAGAGAATGAAGCACCAATAACTCTAAAAGTAGCAGAGGTACACCCTATCCAATCTCTAAAGTAATTTTTGTAGCATCATCATTTGTGGCTTGATTTCCATGCTATGGTTGTTTTAACACTAATGCCATTAAAATTCTACAAAATAATTTTTTCTCTCTTTTACACTTTTGGCTAACCACTGTTTACTCTTATTTCTTCCAAAACATTCGCTGAACATGAGCACCTATTACACTATAATGTGTAAACTACTTAAAACAAAAATATGTACAACCAACTCATGGTGATCCCAGCTAATGAATGAAATAAGGTCAGACCCGGATAATGGAAAGGCATAGATAATCAAGAATATAATGAATGTGGCTGGAATATAGAAATTTTACTCAATAGTTAGGAAAATATTCAAGATACATACACTTATACATACGTTTGGATCAATTTTCACCAGATAATGTTCAAATATTTTCTTTAACTCACAACAAAATATGCCAAATACATTTCATGCATCTCCATTACTTTTCACAATTTGCTGTGGAAGATAAATACTGTAGACTTAGGTTGAGTTACCAAGTTCATGAAGTTGACAATACAGCAAAACCGCAAACAGAGTTATTCATTGCACTGACTTGTCAACATTTAGGACTTGGTCATGAAACAAAAAACAATTTAAAATTTAATTTTCTTTGAAATGACGTGTAATACATTATTTTAGAATGCACACAAGCCCAATTACAAATCTGGCAAGTACAGTGGTACATCATTTTGACGCCAAAAGTAAATATATTAGTGAGGTCATCATTCAACCAACCCTGCACTTGATAACTATCCGCCACTTCCCTAGCCAGTCCTACCAAACCCTCCCCCAACTCTTCCTTTCCTAACTTCTACTATACTCCTCATCCTAGAAGAATTACATCAAAACAACGGATGCAAATAATGGTGAAAATTGCGTGAAAGAATTTTATAAATGGAATAGTTTTCTAATTGCATAATCCATTCGGATTTCCCAACCATACCACAGTCAATAATCAGAACCACAAGAATGCCCACAAAAAATTCCACTTAGTGTGGCATACCTGCCTTATGTCATACTAATATGTTTGGGTTTCCACCCACTGTCACACACAACATGGTTCACAAGAATATCCATGTAAGAGATTTTCAGTATGTACATACAGCAACAGAGTTTTTCATGTCAGCAACAACAGAGGTGTACTCGCTGAAGTGGAGCTCGGGGCAGTAGACAATGGGGAAGAGGAGGTCTCCCGACGCTCGCCCTGCGGCCACGCCAGCCTTCTCCCACTCCTCACAGTTGGTCATTATGGCACCATGGTACTTGCCAGTGCTCACACCCTGTGAAACAGCAATCATACAGGGAGGCATCAGCACTCTATTCACCACCAAGTACTTTCCACACTGCCATCACTTTCATGATGTTTTAACAACTTGTTCAAATAACATCTCATCTAAGCAGAAGAATGAATAATATCCTAAATTATTATGGCATGAGTAAACTAGAAAATTAAGTTATGCTACCAGGCAGCCACATCCAAATTGTCAGTAGAGCTCTTGCATAAGGTTCATCAAAAGCATACTGTAAATAATACAGATATTGAACATTGGTGGCATTGATAGTTCATAATTGAAGCTTTAGCTCACATTTCTACAGTCTGGAGCCGCTACCACATCCACAGACTTGTTTTAAAAGCCACTTAATTTAATTTTTGGACTAGTAAGGTAGGTGTATCTAGATTACGAAATAAAAGTTTGGGCCAATTCTGAGATAGTGTTATTTGATAAAAGCTAATAACATTTTTTTAAACATTTAAAAATAGCAATGTACTGTCTTGAGAAATATTCTAGATGGCAACTCTTGTATGAAAGTAAATAGAAGAGCCCCACAATTCTTTCAAAAAAATTAATCATTTGATCACAAAATAATTTCCTCCACCACACCTTCCAGACAAGAAGCAGAAAGGTAAGAAGCATAACTACACTAATAGTAAGCTCTACTTTACCTGAGCACTGGTCAACGTCGCCATGTCAAGAATTATGTCTGCCTTAAGATCCTTACGGGCATACGCAACTCCATCTGAAAGGACCAGACGACCCTCAGCATCAGTGTTATTGATCTCCACAGTCCTGTGCAAGAGTGAACATTAATTTCAAAAATTAGTAAAATCACTGGTGCCCAACTGATGGCAAGTTAATTTTAGAAAGAAACTGTAACTCACTTGCTCAACATGAAACATAGTGGTGATGTAGGCAGTTGTAATTAGGTATTACTAGCAGCAATGAATCATTAATTATACCCCTCCAACTACAAGGGCTTAGAAACAACTGGTGTAAAATTGAGGGACTGGATCCCAGTCAAGGCAATTGATATTTCCCGCTGTGGAATGTTTGTATGCAACGTATGTGCACTTGCAGGTGACAAAGGTATGCTACTGGCCAGTCCAATGTTGAGTCCTTGAGTGATGGCATGTTATGTTAAAGAAAATGGCATTGCAATTTTCCAAGTTTACAGCACAATTTCTGGTATGATAATAAATGCTCTGGAAGGAAATCACGTCTGTAATATTGATACTGGTTGGCAAATTTTGCCTTGCATGACAAATTGCTCCAAGATAATAGTGGCACAACAGTTTCCCACAGTCCCTGCTAAATTGACATACACGAACTTGGGGAAGCTTCATTATTATGAAATTTCACAATTACGAATGAAGTCAAACCAATGTCAGTATTCAAATCAATCGTAGAGCGTCGCAGAGAATAGTGATGAGTGGAGGAGAGAGAGTGGGTAGGAGACAAGACTTGGAGAGGAACGCAAACCTAGATCTATGCTCTGCTGAACACAGGTCCACGCAGTGCTGCCACATCAGCCAGGTCTGCTAAATATAATACTGAGAATATCTTAAAACTAACTCAGTAAAGGTTGCATGTACAGTAAACTCCCGATTTTCCGGGCTAATGATGGGGTAAGGCGGCACGAATAATCGGAAAACATATATAATCCAAACTTTCACTTCTATTTCTTAAAATTTTCATAATTTACGAAAATCAAGCATTCTATTATTATTTACGCACATTGCCTGTAATTTCAGATTGCTTTCCAGAATCATTAAGACCTTTCCATTCCCGACCGTGATCTTTTTCGCAGCGATAACATGATTGTACTTGTATTCATACTGCTACATATAATACCTGGTTTCCGAAAACCCCGTACCCAAGGCTGCGAGGTCACAAATTCAAGAAAGTGGCTTGCAATTATGCTCCAAAACCACTGTGCGAAGTCAGAAACTACACTGCTAAGCACCACACCATGTAGACCTGTCTCACACAAGTTGCCTGGAATGCAACTACTACGGGATGCAGATCTGTGATCACAGAGCGCGATGCTTGAAAAACAGGAACACAAAACTCCCGTAAAGGTAACTGGCACGGGATCACGCAGCAGCCATTATATGAAACCAGGACTCATGGCAAATTGTCTGTGCAAGCGAGTGCCTGGCTATGACTAATGCTATCTCCACTTCCACTTCCCATGCTACCACCACTACTACTATTCACTCCTTTTCCAGTTTGACCTTGACTAGTCACAGCGTAAATATGCCCAAGTAAATCGAAATCTCCCATTCCCTTGGACTGTATTCAACCACTTCTGTGGCCACAGCAATAATTGCACACTTGAGATATGAAATATACAATTAAAGACCATGCATAACATTTTTCTTAATTTACAATTGGTTTACCATTGAAGAACCTTCAAAAATAAATCAAGAGTATTCTTTCCTGCCAATGAGTGTCACCTGCAATGCCAGAGCAGACCTCCAAGTACACTTGAAACATTCCTTGTGAGCAAGGGTGATTTTGTGTCCATTTTTATTTTTTACCAAGATCGCTGAAAACATCGAACGAATGTGAACTCATGCAATGGATAATCTGCAACACGGAGTCTGCTGTATATTAATTAATCCTCATTTTCTACTTCATAATGATTGGATATGAATTTTCAGCTTATAGTACCTGTAGTGAAGGCTGCTCAGGTGTTTCACCGTGTAATCTCCTCTGGTTATTTTTTGACCATTGAAGCTACCTAAAGCTGCTCTTTATTTTGTGTAGTTAAGAAAAGTGTACATTTAAGCTGGAGTAATAAATTCATTCATCCATGGCTGCCAACATTTTGGGGCAAGAGTCAAACTCCATCCTTCAGCCCTGTGAATGGAGTACGACTCAAACCACAAAACTTCAGCAGCCACAGAGGAGCACCTTAGCAGCCTTCACTTCTGGGATACGCCAGGAAAGCATCAGATTTCTGATGTAACCAATTTGTACCATAGATACCTCCTGCATGAAAACCGACACCACATCGCACCTGGTAAACATTACCACCAGTCATCAATGGCTATTACTTCTACAGTCACAAAATTAATTAAAACTCAATCAAACAAATGTTCACACAACACTGAATAATTGCCCTATCAGTGAGCTTGGTATATTCTCTAATCCCTACGCTATTTGGAGTTGGTGTTCGCCACAACTTCAAGTGGAAACTAAAGACTGCAAACTGGGCTGTCTGGCAGTGCATTGGATGAGTGATGCGACAGAACATGTTAGTGGAGGCCACGCACTGGAATTCTCAGGGACGAGGCAGTTGCATGAGTGCACCAAAGAACTGAACAATTACTTTTGGATTTCACACAGTGAGGTAAGATTTTGCATTAAAGGGAAGGAAAGCAACTGAATTACCCAGAAGGTTGTCAATTGCATTCGGATTTCCCACTAGCTGGACAAACTAGACAGTCATTGTCACAACAGATTCCAACGTATCACATTCCTACTCACTCACATTACAGCTTAAACTCACTCATCTAGCTGTCTATTTTTCTAATTGTTTAACAAAGACCTGTGCCTATTTGGAACGTCACAATATTAACTCAAGCAAAGGCTTAATTAATTTGGGATAAATAGCTACTTAACTGTATTTACCAAATGTGCAAAACCACCATTTACACACAATGTATAAATCATCCTACTTGGCTACAGATAATTTAGATTTTGCAATTACATTCAAATTAGCACCACTGATCAGACTAAAGATATTACATAAAACATTTTACCAGAGCTATCATAATAAGCCTTCATTTACAGTGATTGTTAAGTTTTCAATTTAGCTTTCTATGATTGAATGCATACGGCACACTAACCTTCCAGAATACAGGTAGTGGATGTCATCGGGTCTCGTGGCCTCTGAGCTGACTGAATTCTCAGCCAGGCAAAAGATGGCGTGGAGGTTCTCATTGAAACCAAGACTGACAGCAGCAGAGAAAGCACCCAAGATGGCGGCTGCCCCCCCACAGTCACGTTTCATCCCTGGCATTGCCGTCTGTGAAACAGGGAATGCATTTATTGATGGGACATCAAAAGTACCTAACATTAAACCTGAAACCCTACTCACTACATTGGTTTCATAATCTTCCGATTGAAAACATTGCACCATTGAAAAAAATTTTCTTAACCCTAGCTGTTATTTTATATAAGAGAGAAATAAAATTTGATACCATTTGATCATTAGTTCTCTTGATGTTCCCCAAAATGAATAAAGTCAGTTTTTCATTTCTATCATACTTCAAACAGAACGTTTGGCACAAAATGTCAACATCTATATATTTTCCTACACCAAAATGTCAGCTGCAACGCTGTAAAACCAATCCAGCGTACAACTGGCTGCAAAACCACAAAAATACAAAAAAGTAATGGAAAAGGATAAATGAAGACTTATCACATATTTCTTCTTTTAATCTACTTATTAGACTACCATTTTCCATGCAGAAATTGATTTTTATATTTTTATTTTGACCTAAAAAAATAGGAATAGTTTTTGAGTGTGTTCAAAGATAGCATTAGCATTGATAATTAACATGGAAACAAATAATAAAATTACAACCAAAGTTGATCAAAAGATAGATAAAACCTTTGCCACACATTATATATCCGACCACTCAGCCATTACCCCAAAATGCTCCAAACAGTTTTGTAAAATGTGAGCATATCAAGACCGGGGCTTCAACATGAATAAGTGGAAAGGTGATATCGTGGGGAAATGAATCAATCACACCACACAAAAAAATCCACCAGAAAATGAGAAAAGCTCGGCTTACCCTTCCTTTGATGCTTAGTCCCCCAGTGTCGTACACAATGCCCTTCCCCACCCACGCAACGGTGCGCTCTGCCTTGCGGTTGTGGTGTGAGAGGATGGCGAGGGCAGGGCCCACGGATGCGGCTTTCCCCACACCCCACACGCCCCCAAAGCCCCTCCCCTGCAGCTCAGAGCCTTGGATGACCTTGAGGGAGGCCCCCACTTCCTCACCCACGCGCTCTATCTCCTATAAATACACACGCACCCAAAGCAAGAAGACTTTTAATACATACCTATATTGCCACAAGACCAACTTCGTTATAAGCGAGTCATTTCAGCATGCTTTCGTTAAGAGCAGGACTTACACAGGGTAATGGCCTTTTTCAACAGGAAATGGCTTTCACTTGACATCAGACTCATTACACACAATAAAAAAATATCATGAAAAATTTCTGCGTACTTAAGTATGTTGTTTTCATAAACTAGCTTTGTTGTTTGTCATATTGTCTTGATCAAATCTTGCAATTCAATTCTAACTCCCTTTCTAATTAGTTATCCAGCTAAAATTTTCAGGATAACTCAGAACCAGATAAAAATGAAATATTCAGACACTTTTATTATAAATTTAACTGTATCTTAATTACTATTCAGATAAAAAAATAAAAAATGGGGATGTTTTAAAAAAATGGCCACCAAAATCCAATGGTGGTATTGCAATCATTTATGGGAACAAATATGTTACAGTCATAACTGATAAATAATTATAATTGCGGGAATCCGTAGACAAAGTCTTCGCGCAACTGAACAAGCTTCGGCAGTTAGTCCGGAAAAATAAAAAATCAGGTTCCACTATCTTACTTCGGGTTTTTTATTCTCAACCATTAGTAAAAAGTCACTCTAGACAAAGTAAGTCAACAAACCCTTGACTACCAAAGTACATAGCAATTTTTCCGTTGATAAAAAACGGCATTGTCCGCAAAGATACGAAATTACATATTTCATAGAAATCTTAACAATAACAATAAATTTGTATAAATCAAAGTTCACTGAAAAATTGTTTGAAAAATTTTTCTAGCAATAGAAGAAGAAGCTAAAACATAAAGAGGAGACGGATAAGGTAGGAAATTTACAAAATGTGATTATTGAAAAGTCAAAATTCTTTATGGCTAGTGTACACATGAAAAGTTCCAAACTGAAAACGTTGCAGTTATTGTTCCTTTAAAATTGACATTCTCTTTGGTTTCGCAATAGGGCGGTTTCCTATTATTTTTTATAACCTAAATTGAATGATTATTATTCCCGGAGTACGTATTTCTCGCTTTAAAATTTTTAAATCCATGATGAATCAAGTTTTAAGTTTTATAGGCAAAGTAGAGCCAAATAAAATAATCCAGATAGCATTCATTGTAACATAAAGGCAAATAGGGTGGTTTCCTATTATTTTTTTATTGCCTATATCGGAAGATTATTACTCCTGGAGTACGTATTCCACGCTTTTAGATTTTTAAATGACGATATCAATTTTTCGCGATTAAATGAAAAGTGAAAATTTTCAAGCACGCGAAAACGCAACGGGTAAGGAAATCTCTCCGTGTGACGTATTTCTGGTTCCCCCTCCCGCCTTGTGAGGTGACCTTGATCGAGGCTCTGAGCGCTGATAGGACGCAGGATGCTAGCGGGTAGCTGAGTACCTTGCTGGCTGGTAGCGCTTAGCTTAAAAAAGGATTATTAATACCTTATCAAATGAAGAAAACTTTCCGACCTTAGCCAGTTTTAATAGGTGATTATTAAGACATGTTTCCCTGAGCTCTGCGCCTCATGTATGCATTGGTAATCTCAGACGATGTATAACTCCTATCTTCTCCTATAGAAACTAGGTCCCTGTGACGTCACGTGGAGTGGCATCGCATGGGCGCCATTCTGGCCCTTTTCAAATGAGGATAAAAATGGACCATAGCCATTCGTCTAAACCGGTATTTCTAAAACGAAATAATTTGTATATTATGAATACAGTAATGGTGGGTAACAAATCGCAATCAATGCCTTTTGGTTTCTTTGATGAAGGAAACTACCCTATTAAAAACCCTCAAATGAAGTTTTGAGCATTAAGAAAACGTGAAATGAAATCCACAACAGGTAAATTTTTGGCAATGTATGCTCCAAAACAACAGTTTCCAAGCATACTGAATCAATTACCATGAGTAATGCAAACAAGGGAAATTGAAAATCAATTCACTGGTTTTCCATTATAATTAGGTACCTTTATTTTTTTAATGAAAGTAATGATACTTCATTTCCCTTCCTATTCATGCCCAAATCAGGGGTAAAAATTTGAGTTGCAATTGATCCAGAAGATTGCACACACTGAAGAAAAACTTCTATCTCTGCTATAATAGGCATGATTAAAATACACAGCAACAGGGATTTATATTACTATGACACATTATACAGGTTTAATATCATGATGGGAACCATATACATATATACAATAAATGCTATGCAACATGCATCAAACATAGAAATTAATATAAAATTGCTTACCTTCAGGAAGTGATTCACATTCATTTCTGAACACGGAGTGTCAACAATTCTGGCCGCAAGCCGAATGGCATCAATAGATGAATGCAAGGATTCTGCCTCCTCCTTACTTAAGGTAACGAATGGCGGTCGCTTTTCACCAGCATTCTCATTTACTATCAAAAATTCCAAGGTGACTTCTACCGGTTGGCTTTTGGGTGGAGATGTCTTTCGAGTGAAACATGGATATGCACGAGCAACAGCACATGCTGATGCATAGATGTCCGCTCTCTCACAAATTATCTGTAAATCAAACATAAACCAAGTTTACATATCTGAAAGCACTTTCCTTGGATCAGAGAATCAGATGTAAGTAATCCTCTCAACAACACAGCAATTAAACCAGAAATTCTACATGGAAGATTCTGCACCATTAGCATTACTGAAAGAACTGAGCCAAAAGAAAGCAATACCATACTTTATACACCTTATGGAAACAAGTGCTTAGAGAATCATCATATAAATATGGACAAATAATTGCTGACTTGCATTAAATTGATCATACTGAATTATGTACTAGTGAGCAACCCAATCTGAACAAATTAATAACCAACACAGTAGTTTAAGATTCATATTGGTAACATTTTTATAAATTATCCTCAAGTTTGACATAAATTGAAGAACATTTTCATTCTGCTAGGTATTTCTCTCAATTCACATTTTCATGCTCATTGCATTGTGCATTAGCAATGTGTAGTCATGAACGCAAACTTATAGACATTTTACCTATAAAAACTCTTTAATAACAGAAATTTGCAGCTTAAAGTTCACATTTATGATATTTTCTACCATAGTGAATTCCAACAAGTTACAACTTGAAGCTTAATGCAATTCTGAGGCTAAATTATATAGTTTTAGTGTGCAATCTCTCTATAGCCCATGTTACAAATACTATATCATCCGAGTTGTGCCCAACAGATTATCAATTACCCACAGCCTAAATATTCAAATGATGTTAAATGCAATTGTACATAACTTTTCTGATGAATTCGGGTATTAAAGGGAAAATATCACTTCAACATTTATTTTGGTACATAAAAAGATCTTGTGATCATTGATTAAAATGTCCATTAAGTAATTATCTCTCTTTGTTTTCAAGACTTGAAAACTATCCACTTAGCCAACAAACCAAAAAATATCAGAATATATGGAACTATTACAATATGAAAGATTAAAATTTCCTCATACGCTCAAAAAATAAAACAAGCTGATTTAATGATAACCAAACACTCGAGATTGAGATAAATAAGAAGCGTGTCAATAACTACTGAAGACATTACATAAGTGGAAAACATCCATCCATTAATTTATCCATCTTAGGTAACCGATGGAGCAACCATTTGGCATGCTGCGCATTAAAATAACTAATGCATTACGCATGCATTGAAAGCTAACTAATTAGCAAAACGGTGGCGGACAAGACTACAGATAAATGAACAAAAAAACTCAATAAATGAATTTCAAGAACTTAAATATGTTGATTTCTCAAGTCGTAAATCTGAAAATACAGTGCCCTGAATTGAAGAGGGAAACTTATTAAGACCAATGACTTACCAAAACAGTTTCACTCACACCAACCGAAGCACCCCGCACAATTTTGGTGATGGAATGAGCTTGAGACGGTGTGTTGTGCCGACTGCAATTCGAAGGCAGAGCTGCAATTGTAGCAAAATGAACGTACAACGAGCAGACATCCGTAGGAGATGGATGCAAGTTCGCGAGGCCGGTCCAAAATACCTAAGGAGAAATAACCCAACAGTATCCCGTTAGAACTACGAAAATTCATAATGAATACAACAATTAAATATTAAAAATCTCTTCAATTACCGCTTCTTGGACCTCTGGCTCCAATCGGTGACGGACATCGTTATATGATAGCTTCTTAAGGTTTTTCAATTGCCCAATAATCACAACGGGATGCACCGATGGACTGGTGGTTTCTGGCTTGGATATAACACGAATTCGAGTCGAAGCCATAGTCACGTTCTTATCGACACTTCCCTGAGCCATTCTTCAGGAAATGAAACCTTTGCATACGCCAACTTACTATGAGCTTAGTAGATAAATTCTTGGCCAACTGCATACACTGACTAATCGAACCACGATGGAAATTCCCAAAAGATGACGAAGTACACGCAGAGATTCAAAGCAAAGGGTTAAAATAGCATAAGTCCTATCACAGTCACTGATAATAATATCACAATAAGATAACTTCGAGATAAAATCCCTAAAGATAGGAGCCACAAATGATCTGCACTTCCCACCACAGGTAAAATAAAAATTAAACGAACCTTCAAGAAATTAACATTGATCGACAAAAAATAACTTATTTCCCTTATTTATTATTGCAAATACTAAAAATACCTTCATTTATATTTGAAAAATAAACCAGATAATGCAAAATCATGATTCCAAACAACCTTGACAATGATGGATGATGAAAATCACGTTTTCTCCCCCGCTCATTCGATTCTTGATTCGATACATATATCGCAATCGGCGAATCTGTAGCCTCCTTACGGGCGCTGCTTTTAAAATGCAATTATGTTTCTTGTAAAAATATGAACATGAATGAAGGGGTCAAATAAGGGCTATGCCAATAACTCAAAATTAAGCTACTCACTCACATGTCTAGGCTTAGTTTTACCTCCACACAGTGAAAATAGAAGTGAAGGCGATGTGCAATTGAATTCTTCATGAAGTAGAAGTTGGTCATCCAACATGTACTTTTTCCATCTTCATTTCAGGGTCAACTTTGGGAAATATAAGGCTCAGGAGTGCAACCTGCCTACCCAGGCCTTAGAAGGTACAAGCCAGAGCAGAATGAAATGCATACCCATTCATAAAAGTGTTAAGACACACCAAAGCAAGTGTATACACATAGGGGGGGGATGGGAGGGTCTGGGGATGAGGCCCCACTCTGAGCAACAGGGGATCTGGGAAAATTTTTGAAAAATTATGCTTGGAAATATAATTTACATCATTTTGGCAGTTAAAATTTCACTTTGAGTTAATGCAGTAATGGGGTAGTTTCCTTCATCAAAGAAAACGAAATGCATTGATTGCGATTCCTTATCCACCATTAGTGTATTCATAATATACAAATTATTTGGTTTTATAAATCCCAGTTTAGACAAATGGCAACGGTCAATTTTAACCTCATTTGAAAAAGGCCAGATTTGCGCCCATGCGATTCCACTCCCCGTGACGTCACAGGGACCTAGTTTCTATACGAGTAGATAGGAGTTTTACATTGTCTGAGATTACTAATGCATGCATGAGACACAGAGCTCAGGGAAACATCTCTTAATAATCACACATTAAAAATACCTAAGTGCGGAAAGTTTCCTTCGTTTGAAGGGGGAATAACAATCCAAATCAAGTGCTACCTGCTAGCATCCTGCGTCGTATCAGCGCTCAAAACTCACCCCAAGGTCACCTCACACGCCGACAGCTGGAACCAAAAATACGTCACACGGACTTTTCCCATCATTCCTACTTAGCCACCGCGTTTTCGCGTGCTTGAAATTTTTCACTTTTCGCTTAATCGCAAAAAATAGATATCGTCATTCGAAAATCTAAGAGCGTGAAATGCACCCTCCAGGAGTATATTTCGATTTAGGCAATAAAAAAAATAATAGGAAACCACCCTATTATATGTTGAAACTATGCAATAGTTTAAAATATTTTTTTTATTTCTCTGAGGCTTTGGGGGGGGGGATCTATCCCCCTCAAACCCCCCAATAGTTATGCCACTGGATAGAACCATGACTTCATCTACATCTACATAATACCCCGCGAGCCGCCTAAAAGACGTGTGGCAGGGGGTGTTAGGACACCAGCCGTTTACAACAATAAAAAAAAGAAGTGCTCTAACGAGGTTGGGACTAGTGTTTATTAAAGTCCTTTATGGTTCGGGGGAAAAACGAATTCCCATATCTATCCGTTCGGCAAAACATCTCTCTTAATTTATCGCTTCTATCGGACCTGGAAATATAGTGTGGCTCTAATATTATGTTCAGTGTGTCACTCTTAAAAATATCCATTCTCAATTGCTCAAGCAATCTAAGCCTAGCACGCAGCCTCCAAGTCTCCAGCGGCACCCAGCCTAATTCGCTTAACATCTGGGTAACACTGTACGCCCGTAGCAGTTTTTGACGAAACGCGCAGCCTTCATGATAGAACCAAAGAGAATTCAATGAAGGGATTAACGAATAGCACGTACATATTTGCTCTGAATGTGCTACTCTACCTGGATTGGACCACAGGCACACAAAAGCAAATGGGGCAGTGGAGGATACATATTGGAAAACACATGTCCCCCCCTTGCTGGGCAACCTGCATTACTGAACAACAATTTAACTTTTTTTAGATCACAAGATGGTATTTTCTTGTAGATTTGTATAATCAGTTCATATAAAACTTTCTTAAACTAAAATTGTGACTTAATTACATTTTTACTAGGATAAAAGAGTAAAGGTAGCTCAAGGTATCTTTTGTGTCTCCCCTTGAGTTTTTTCTGTTTCCCCTACTGCTTATGTCCATGGTGTGATGAAAAGCATGTTGTGCAATTGCAGCTCATTTAGCCAAATGAGGAAAGAGCAATTTCTTGAATAAATTGCAAGGAAATACATGGATGCCCAATTTTACATAATAATATTTCAGGAAACTGCATGAACTACTGTTTATGCAACAGATGACCATATATTAACCCTAACAGAGGCGGGTAAATTTTGGCTATTATATTTTGGCATTTGAATCAAAGTCCTTTTGTCGGTATGCTGAAACCAATTGTTATAACCCTCCTCCTCGATATAAGCCAAACTCACTAAAACGAATTCCCACTGTATACCTATTTGTTTGGATCCAGATAGAAATTGATTTGCAAAAATGCATATGTTTTAGAGATTCCCACAAGTTACTGTGAGTGCAGATTAATATATACAATAATATACCTTATTTGTTCAAATTTGGGCATTAACATTCAAGTACTCATGAAGATGTGTGCTTTAAGAACAATTTACCTTCCTAAAATGCTGCAGTACTGTCTATTAAAATCAATTACCATTACCATAAATGAACCATTTAATAACTACATATATGTATCATTTTTTCACGAAAGGAGAAGAATATAACAATCATTGACATACTACCTATGTTAACCATTAGAGTAATAACAAGAAACTCATTAGAAAAAAAAAGAAACTTGGGAGAGCAGAAAGCAAGAATGACAATGTACAGAAAAACATAAATACTGGGACCATATTAAGCACAGCTTACATTTATTACTTAAATGACAATAACTTTGGCTTATTTACACTTTTTACATAATATTCTCATAAATCATAGAACATTAGTTCACATGAATTGTGCCATAGGGTCTTCATCCCTCTTCCTCTTGATCAGGTATGCCTCCATTTCTTCAGCCGTGGGTGCCTTAGCCTCGTACATGCTGTTATAAGCTCGTTTCCTTTCATCCATTGCCAGCAACCGGTCGGCTTCTGCTTGCATCTGCTCCTCCTTCTTCAGAGCCTGAAGAAAATCAAAACAAAATTTAATGAAATCTGCATTTTAATCCCAGGATTAAGGTTCACAGCTACAAAACTATCACAAGAACCGTCATGATTCAAAAGCAAAGCCTATTTAATTTCCAACAGATTAGTCATTAAACACATTGTGCACTGATTATAGAGATCTCCGTGTTTTACGCGTCAAATGTTTAGGAAATTTCACAGAGTTTTCCATGTTTTCTCATAAAATAACAAAACTTACTCTGTCGATGCGTAGTTTTCCGCGGCGTTGTCTAGATGATGTCTCCATGTTCCTGGGTTTCACCGCGTGGATTTTCTTTGTGACGACAGTTTCGACAGATCGACCTGAAGACGCCGGTTGGAATACCGGCGAAACTGTCGTCACAAAGAAAATCCACGCGGTGAAACCCAGGAACATGGAGACATCATCAAAACTTACTCTGCTTCTTTTAACATTGGTTACTTACATTTCTATTTTCTTATGGTGTATTTGAGAATGTTCTTTCAATGATTTAAATTAGTTTTATATTATTCAAATTTTGAAATTGTAAGTACTATTGAGTGAGCATAGTTCACTTTTAGAGATTAATAATGTGTAGAAATCAAAATTCACTAAGTCATACCATGTAAAAACAAAACCAATTAAATATTACATTTTCTAATACAGAAACTATTTAATATGTCATATGAAAATGTCATTTCTAGATAGTTTATGGCTGGCCTTCACACGTGCTATGATCTTGATTCTCACATGGTATCCTATCTACATTGCCCAATGTAAACACTAAAGTTTCCCAGGGCCAAGGAATCTGAGGGTCCTTACAGTGTTCACCCTATCTTTTGTTCCAAGATAGAAGAGGATAAGATGGCCACGATGCTTATCTTTGTTAGTCTCTTATGTTTTTCCAGCTTATAATGTGTATTGGCCTCCTATGGGACATTCTTGTGTTCTTTGATCACTTGGTTAGAGATCAGAAGTCACGTAGTTGACTGAGGAATCATTTCTTTAAATGAAATATTCTGACAGAATGGAACTCTTTTGCAACCTACACCCCGACAAAACCTTTGCAGTACGGGTGTTTCTTGCAATGACGCTTCTAGAGGCAGGTAATACATGCTGTTAACGATGACATATGTGAAAAGCTGATGCTGCGCTTTTAGTTTATTTAATTTAAAAAATTCTGCATTCTTACTCATGCTTCCCAGCCATTAGTGAGAATGTTAAATCAATAAATTTATACTCGTAAGTTTTGTTGGCACTAGGGTCCATCAGATGCATATCCTTTTTCATTTCTTTGTTGCATATCCAGGGACGCCGACTTACAAAAAATATTGGGGGGCCCTAACCGGGGATCTTGCACCGGGAAATTTTATAAGTAGTGAGTTTTAAGTTTTTTCAGCATTTTAGAAGAGTCGTATGATCAACATTAGAACCATTATAACTCGAATCTTGACATCTGGACACTCCGGGGAAAATCGACAAGCCTGACACATTTTTTCCTCACAGCCATAACGACTTTTTGAGGGGGCTCGGGCCCCCTCAAGCCCCATAGAGTCGGCGTTAACACTGTGCATATCTAACCCATGCGTGTTATGTATATTTGTCGAAGTTTCTCGAAGCTTGCATTTGTTTTACTTAAGTGACACCAGCGTAATATAAGTGTTATATTTTTTGTGAAATAATATCAATTTAATTCTTTTCTTGTATTAACAATTTTAATTCAATTCGTTTTTATTGCAGTGCCGTGTATACACTCAATGCATTGTTTCAATGACGTCGCGGGCGTAACACTCAAAATGGAACTTTTTTTAAACATAGGCAATTTTAATCACATCATTAAGAATGTTTTGCAAACTTTTTAGTGCAGATAATGAAGATATTATATTGGATGATAGAAAAGGTCATCCAAGGCAGGATCGTTCTACCACCTTCCCCCTTTTTCGTCTGCAGAAACAAATGCGATACATTATTTAATAACTTCTGCGTAATGCATGGGAACATTAAACATACACCAATGGAAGCATTTGAGGCATTAAATAACCACAATACTGTTTTAACAGCAATAGATTTCGAATTTTCAGCGGAAAATATCAAAATAATAAATTGATCATGTAAATGCACCACGTGCATGGAAATATGGCTTCGTCGGTTGTGCATTGTACGGTGCTTATAAATTGAATGGCTAGTTTGTTATTAAGGTAAGGAAATTTAGTCATGCAACAAAAACATCGCCTTTCGTCTGGATTTATGTTTACGTTTATCGGATAGAAATGCCTCCGTCGCCGCACAAGTCCTGTTCCTAATAAGTGTTGACAATGGGTTTATTAGCTGTTATTTGCTCCACCTCCACTAAAGCCACAATTCGCCACAACGAGAGTTTATTTGAGCACCACCGTGGGGTCTCATTTTATCACGGTTGCACTGTACTAACTTCTCGGGTGAGTAAAACAATCAAAATTTTATTAAAAACATCAAAATTTGAACATGCAAGACAAGTTTTCATGTATCAACATCTTTGAGGATAAAGCTCCTTTAACCCCTCAATGCCGTCATGCATACCCAGTACGCGCCCTTTAAATTTCGTATGCCGCCGTCATGCATACCCAGTACGCGCACTTTAAATTTCGTATGCCGCCGTCATGCATACCCAGTACGCGCCCTTTAAATTTCGTATGCCGCCGTCATGCATACCCAGTACGCGCCCTTTAAATTTCGTATGCCGCCGTCATGCGTACCCAGTACGCTTCCTGACCTACTGTATATAATATTTTTTCTTCGCCAGATATTATTTTTTAATTTAAAACTAATTACTCTCTCTTTTGAAGAATTATTTTTCCTCTCCAATAAAATATTCATAGCGGCTTTATGCCTTCAAGATTTTTAAAAAATGCTCTGATAAAATTCCGTTTTAAACCAGCGTTGACGACTTCGGTCCAAAAACTCAACGCCTTCCTTCAGCTGTTCTATCATGATAACTTCTGCCTATTCTGCTTGACAGACGTCGAGAAGGGTCAGCTACTTTAGCTTGAGATACTGTATCTTCTAAGCTCATTGCCTTCTATCCATCTTCTCCATGTTTGTCGTCACCTCGAGCCCCAAGTGTGTTTGGTCCGCCTCGTTAGTCCTTAGCGTCCTAAGCGAAGGGGCCATGTGCCTTGCTCTGCATTTATTTTTTTAATTTTTTTCTGGACAGTAATCAACGAAGATAAGATTCCATCTAAACAGTCAGCGTATACCAGGGCCCCTTCGAGATATTTTCTCGCCTCTTGAGGGAGCTTCTAAACCACGAGCTTCAGTCCACTAGTCATTCATGCTGTGTGGTGTTCTTTCAGGCAGTGTGTTGAAATTCTCATCAGGTGTACTTCCTGTGTGTGGTATTTTTTTATAATTGGGGATCCTATGAAAAGGGAATAATGTTGGAAGGCAAAAAAGAGACTCGAAAGTCTGTTTGTGTGTTAGGTTATAGTAAATTCATTGATGGGGTGAATTTCAAGGACCTGTTATTGCATTCGAATGTAACGGAAAAAAAACGCCATTACAAGTGGTGTATGAAGTTATTTAGGAGACTATTGAATGTGGCAGTCCTAAAGTCATATGTTGTTCATAGGAAAAACACGTATAAAAATTTGACTTATCATTTCGTGTGCCATTAGTCGAGGTAATATTTTTGAAATATCCAACGTCATACGAACCGTTTGGACATGGCCGTCACTCATTACACAATTTAGTACCAAGACTCAATATAAATAAAGATAAAAATAAAAATATAAAAATAATAAAATAAAAATAAATACATTTCTTAAAGACAATTCCTGCAGCTGGGAAGAAATCAAAGTCTCAAAGGAGGTGTGCAGTTTGTGCCTAATATGGGAAATGAAGAGACTGCGTGTACTGGTCTGAAAAATGTGCAGTGGGATTATGTTTGGATTGCTTCAAATCATGTCACACAAAGCAGATTTTCTAAGGTAAAATCATTTGAATATTAACATATTGACGTTTGAAACATTAGAACGTGATTACCTATATGAAATGATACAGTAGTAATAGAACAAAGTCAGAGAAATGGGCGAAGTGATAAATTTTCAAGTAGGCGAAACGGGCAATCCTATCGAAAGTATCCAATCTGTTATGAAATTTTCAACCACAAATAACTAAAACACATCATGTAATTGTATTTTTTTAATGCATGGAATGTTAGAGATCTCGTAGCTTATTCGAAACCAAATTAAAATCTTTCAAAATTGAAAATTCATTCATTAGTTCATAAAAGGAGATACATAAAACAATAAATATTTTTTCAAATCGCTCGAAAAATTATTATATAGTAGCGCATTATATTACGCAAGTTTACAAAAATTTTCAACGATACTGATCGTATACTATGAATGATATACATTATTGAATGATAGTATGCGAAAAAGGGAAGTCATTTAAATCTCATCCAGCCGCTGAGATGGGATTTAATTAAATGCCCGCCAGGCTTGAGGGGTTAAATGCCCTGTCCCACCGGAAGAGATTGGATTTATACACCCGGTCCGCAATGTGTTAGGTTTATTTCTGTGATGAACCATTTGGGCTCCCAAACCATTCCGTATTTTTTGTCTGTCTTCATAAAAAGCTTTTATTGGTTGTGTATTTGAATTCTGGATCCAAACATAACCATTTTCTTCCAACAAATCAGATCACTTCCAAATACGACACGCAAAATTAACAAAAAGCAAAACATGGCTGAAATATGTAATTCATAAAAATTATCAAAATGAATCTTACTTTAATAATTTGCTAATGGTTTGGTCTGAAAGGCTTAAAGCTGAAAAGCCCAAATACACATTTTGGGAGCACAAGGGATTGATTCCTTTAGATGTGATTAAATTTATCATGGCCAAAAATTACTCTAATTTCATTCATTAGAACATTAAATTAATTATTTTTCAGACATGAAATGACTTCTTATGAGGTGACCAGATGGAATTTCTCTTTTTCTCTGACTCAAATTATAATATAATTCCATATGTTTGGTAGAAAGATGGGAAACAATACCGTACATGTCTGAATATAGTCCCCCTTTTTTTCAAAAAATGCCTGTGGTAAAAGTAAAGGGGGGGGACTATATTCAAAGGCATTTTTTTTTACTTTTCCTGAAACTGAAACCTCAAAATTAGGGGGGGGGGGGACTATATTCAGAGGGGGACTATATTCAGAGGGGGACTATATTCGGAGAAATACGGTAATTGATAAAAAGTATTGCCACATAGAATTTCGATATGAATAAAGCTTTGATGGGAAAAGTATGTACTAAAAATACATCAGCAACCTGACAACAGGTTACTTTTAAAATACTGCAACTTTCAAAGTGTTGCTCATAGATTAGCATACCTTCAACAGCTTTTCCTCTGGATCGTCTTCATCGGCCTTCCGCTTCTTCAACTTCTTCTTTTCCTTTAGAGCCTTCTTCTTCATCTTCTTCTTCTTCTTTTTCCTCTTTCTCCTTTCTTCCTCAGAGTCATCCTGCTAAACATTCAACCAATGAACACCAAATTCAAAACACGATTAATCAAAGAATTCAATACCCTGATTACAATTCCCAAGTGATACCAGTTGTTTTGTTAGTAAGGGATGTCATTTGAACTGGGTTTTTACAATGCTAAAATGCCAACAGAACTATACATATAACTCACGGGAAACATTATGAAAACAACAATTTCAATGCAACTATGTATATGGTTTCTTTATTTTTCCTTGATAGAAAACAGACAAAAAAATAACACAAATGAAAAAAAAAGACTTCATCAGATGCTACATAAGGAGTATGTTTCCGTATGGAAGAGAGGCTTGGAAGTTGACGTGTGAAAAGAAGATGCTACTGAAGAATGATGAAGATAAAATGGATTGACCGTGTAAGTAACAAGGAAGCGCTAAGAAGAGTAGGATAAAAGAGAAATTTCCTAAAAAACCTTGAACAGAGGACGGGACAGCTTAGTTGGCCACATTTTGAGGCACGGCAGCCTGATGAAAACAATCGTAGATGGATGGGTGGAAGGGAATAAGGGCAAGGGACGGCCCCGAATGAGTTACACAGGACAAAGGGTTATTAAGGATGCAAAAGAGAAGAAATACGTCGATATGGAAAAGGTTAGCGGAACAGAGAGAGGAATGGAGAGCTGCGTCAAACCAATCTTAGGATTGTTGAATAATGATGATGATGGTGGTGAAAAAAACTTAGTAAATTTCACGTATGATTTTAGTGAGAACCAGTTTCATTGCTGTGCAGCATCATCAGGTTCAAAAATCCAAACCCACAATGTCGCACAGTGACGCAGCTCTCCATTCCGCTCTCTGTTCCGCTAACCTTTTCCATATCGCACGGAGAGCCACTCCTGGCTGGGTGGCCAGCACAGAGTAAAAATTTCAATGTTCAATCATTGGAAAGGGGCTTTAGCTGAATTCTATCATCACTGAAAAACCAGATTTTTTCCATTAGCAACCATATTTCATGATATCATTCTGGTCAACTTCCTTCATTACCTGCAGCATCAATCATTGGATGTGTCGTAAGCTTGACAACAAATCACCCATGCAGAAAGATGCTTTTTCCAAGCCTCAACCGTACATCTCTTTCAAGTGTATTCATTACGGAAAACTTACCATAACAGACCGTTGAAAGTTAAGTGGAGAGCGAGCGAGAGAACCAATGAAAGAAAATATTTCACCGTTCTCGACATAGTAGCACCTAAATAACCACGACAGACCCATAACATGACCCCGGGTTCTTTCCTTTGCTGTAAATAATGCTCTTTTTCCTATTCCTGGGTGAGGGCAGGAAGGAGGGAAGCAGCCACAGACTCGGCCTGGATCACCCCAAGATAAGAAACGTTCGCCAAAACGTCTATGGATGGGCTAAAAAAAAAAAAACCTTTTTGATCGACAGGGAAGAAGGCCCTTGCTTGATGCACAGTGAGTCCTCGTTCTACGTCACCCCGTTTAACATCATTTCGCAATAACGTCACGAAAATTTTGAGATCGTCATTCGTTTATCGCACCTTTGCTTCGCAATAACATCAAGTCTTTTAAATTTCGCATGAGAAAAAAGGCAAAATGGCAGGCATTGCAGGTTGTTCATTTCATGGGCAGTAATACAGTCTATGCAAAGTGTAAAACGGTGTGTATATTGTTAATTGCGATTACGGTTTTAGCAAATTTTAGCATCAGAGACATTTCCACGAAAATGTCCAAGAGAGCAATGTCCACAATAATTTTGGTTCCTGTTACTGCTGTTTCTGTGATGATGATGCCCAGGCGACGCCCACCCGCCTCAATTCACAATTAAAATCATCCCATTGATTTCATAATCCCAGTTTGCCCGCCCTCGCTCATTTGCGCCATTTTGATTTCACTCCTGACCGGTCCGAAAAGAAATTCTCATAGCGAACGTAGGGCCTATGGACCGGTGCTTCGGAGCACTGTCTGTGGCGTCTGGTGGCGGCAGTAGCATCGTAGCATTCATTGGACCACACCCCCTAGCGAAACCGAAAAGCAAAGGCGGGAAGATACAAAAATGGAGAAGGATTTACGTCACTGCTGCTATTGTTGATGAAGACAGGAACTCGTATTCATGCCATAGTTTGGCATTCCCATCATAAAAAATGCCCCAGATATGATATGCTAAATTTTTTCACATAGGAATTGTGAGGTCTAGGAGCCGATATTCACTTTTTACATTGTTTTTTATGGGATATTATGCTTTGATTAACATCATTTCGTTTATTTTGTGTGGTACATAGGCATTGCTAATTCATCATCGTGAAAAATTTTCGGCTCCCTGGTAGTAAGATTTTTCTGTTTGCGACCATTAATTCTCATTGAGAGTAACAAAATTTTTTGAAGTAGCATTGCATGGACATGAGGTGGTTGTAATACTGCATTTACCTCACTCGATGACGAAGATGATGAAGAGGAAGAAGATGAGGATGAGGATGCTGAGGATGATTCATCCTTCTCTTTTTTCTTGGTCGATGCTTTTGAAGAGTGCGCTCTCTCCATCAATTTCTCCTCCTCGGGCTGCGACGGAGTCTCAGCTAACCAACTAGCACCCCATGACGATGTTTCTACACCGGACGTGCTCGCAATTGCTATGCTTGGAGTGTTTATCGCCCGGCCAGCCTCCCCAGTGCAATATGAATTCTGAAATAGGAAAGCAATTGCATTAAGACATGCTTACAACTAAAACATCAGCATGCATGAAATAAAATACACAACCCCAGTAACTTTTCACTGGAAAATTATTTATTGGTACGATGCGTTTCGATGCAGAGTTATACCAGACTGTCTGCATATTTATTGGATTGTCTGGATAACAAACAGTGTACTTGAGAATGACGCCTCAGCATCAAAACGCGTCTTACCAATATATAATTTTCCAGTAAAAGTTACCAGGGTTGTGTACAAAGTAAAAGTCGAATTGATCGAATTCATTAGCATACATATTTCCAAGACAGTTAAAGCTACAGATTGGAGCTCTTGTAGGCTTAATTATAAATTTGTTATAGATAAAATAGATAATTGTTATAGAATTATGATAGGTTTACCCTTAAGGAAACATACCAGAAATTGATTAACTGACATCACTTAGTGGTCTGATGTCAACAATCAATCATTGAACTGGATTACTCCCACAATATTTTTATCAATGATGTATACAACCGATTTCATCTGTTATGGCAGCCTCAATGGAAAAATTGGCCAGTTGTGCACATGATTTATAAAATTATCGAAGAAACAACTAAGTCATAGACAGCATACCAGTTTTTCAAGTCACAACTGCTCGTCCTCATTCTAACATTAAATTTCCTCCTTAAGTTAAGCATAACGCTGATCCCTCCAATTTTATCCATGATCCCTGTTCTTTTCCTCCCTAATAATACAAAATTCTTCCAACTTCCAGTTCTCAACATCCCCAAAGTCCTTTTATGAGTGACAAAAGGAATATACTTTGAATTCTTTTAAGCTTTCAATTTTCTTCTTCTCCCTCAACTTTTCACTCTCATTTCATATTCTGGTATGATTCCATTTATAAGCAACCCACAGGAAAAACTCTCTTAACCATACAACATTTGTATTTGGAAATTTCCGACACACATACATGAATTTCACCAATTTGCGAAGTAATTAAAATGTTTTCCAGTAGTCTTCAGTGGAAATAACCAAAGGAAAACAATGCATCGTAATTTAAAGAAAAATTTCATGCACTGCCTTCATTTCAAATGGACTGAAAACTATTTTTATAAACTTCATTCATTCCCTTACCTTTAAAATTACCTGTAAGTCAAAAACTTATTTAATCTGAGTCATTTGCAGTCCCATACCCAAAATCCATCCCATCAATCGCATACTTAACACCCAAATTTAACTCAAATACACACAATTTCAGGGCAAGAGGTTGTACCTATGAAGAGACATCCACACCCCATAACCATATGGTTGGTAACACCCAGGCGACAATAGGTAGCACGTATCCATTAAAAAACCAGAAAGTTGGCATTACACCCAGGTAAACAATAGACAAGAATATACATAGAAGGCGAGAAAAAAAAGTGAAGAGAAATTTGTTTGTGCCCAGCAGAAAAGGAGACAAAAAAGAAAAGTGACACACGAGAAAGAGAAACAGGAGCCAAAGGTACAAACGAGAAAAGGAGGTTGGTAGAGCAGGAGTGTAGACGAAAGGGACAGAAGGAAAGAAGATACATGTGGACGAGCTCAAGGGAATGTCCACAGAAGTAAGGAAGATCCAGGGGCTAGCAAAGACATCCACAACAATAACCATTACCACATTTAATAAGTATGAAAAGGAACAGAAATTTCAAACAAAATTAAGAGAAAATACCCCATTCTTGTCAGAATGTCCAGGAATAAGTTTATTAATTCGGTATTTTCATGAATTTAATCACCTAATACTCAAATTTTGGCTCAATCATTTCTTTGAACGAGTTATATTTATGTTTGTGTATGAATGAGACAGTTTTTCGCTTTTGCATTGCAATGTCTTGCTTATAACTTATGCACATGTGCAGTCATTGAGATTGTGTGCAAGGAAAAATTAACTAGGGTAAGTGGAAGAAGATTTACAACCCTTTCAACCAAAAATTCATAACTTAAAAAAATGTTATGTACTGTAATCCAGCAGACCTCTCACAGTTTAACTGAATCATTTATTAATGTATAATTTTTTCCATGTTACAAGGACCTCACCATCTTAGTGACAACTTCCACAGTAGATGAAATTTATCTTGACATTAAGGTAAAACAACAGGTAAACAAGCTACATCAAGAGATGGAAAAGAGATACAGAGATATTTCCTATCCAATCCTTGGATTAAAGATTAGATCATTTCAGATTTAGTTTCAGACCATCAGTTTAAGATTATCTACTTCACACTCTTTTGAGCAAAAATAAACACAATCATAAATTTAATCACAAATAAAAGCCTGCTAAACTATGCACTGCCTGTCTGAAGTGCTTGAAAGCACGTATAACACACTGATATCGTACATACAGCCTAAACGTACCTTCACAAATGAGTGACAACACTTGTAGCCCCAAGAGCCATTATGCCAAAATGAGCCCCACACAGAAGTATGATTGTTGAGATACACGTCCTCTTCATATTTTGACCGAATAACTTGCTTCTCTTGACCCTAAAACAAAACAGTATGAATTAGTATAGAAGGGGATTAAACTTGAGGTAAAAACTACTGTTTTTCAAACAGCAAAAGAAAACACAAAGTTCTAACACCACTATTGTGAAATTCACCAAGTAAAAATTCACAAATGGAAGACAATAATCCTTAGAAAAAGATATATAAGCAAATTTTATTGGACTACTCCAATATCTTCATAAACAAATATGTACTTCACAAATCATCTGGCATGAATAATAGAAAGATCACAGAATGAAATTGGCATGGAAATCCATCAGAAAGAACTTACGGTGAGGATTTTTAATAAAAAAAAGAGATTGAAACACTTTAAGTTTCATGTAATTATAGGATTTTCAAGTCTTGCGAAAGATCCACAGAGAAAAAAATCATTCGCCTTGACCGGGATTCGAACCCGGATCCCCCGATTTCCGGTCGAGTGCTTTAGCCAGTTAAGCTACCGAGGCGTCATTCTTCCCTGTGGATATTTTCGGACACAACCAGACAAGATGTTGCTGGACTGCTGAGCATATAATGCCACATGCAGTCCAAATAGTGCGCACAGCGCCACAGCCGGAGAGCAGGCCCGGACAATTTTCAAGTCTGTATTTTACACCCCAAACCCACCATGTAAATAAGTAGAATGCAACTGATTGACTAGTTACCAAGATTTCACTTAAAAATCTGGTATCTCGCCTTTTAAAGGCCCCTCAACTACATGATCTAATCCAATCTGGGTATTACATACTAATTTCCTCCAAGCTAGAGCTGACACGCTTATACATATATTATGCACAGCCAACCTTGATCACTTTCCCATAGCGAGAGAATTCCACGTACTCCTCGGTCTGAGCGAGCAGGAGTGACTTGGGGGGTGCTTGCAAGTGCTCCTCGCCTCCGTACGTCTTGAGCACGCTCTCCTGCACATGCCCCTTGAATTCTTCCTTGCGACGCTCGTACTCCCGCTGCAGCATCTGCAGTTTGGTGGGCTCAGCTAGCAAGTGAACGTCAACGCCTTTCTCATAAGCCTCCCATGCAAAAAGCTGAGCAGTTGCGTGCTTTGTTGTGTCCCCGGTGAACCGCACAAAGTTTTCACCCGCATAGTCAACACTGAAGATATAAAAAGAAGCATTTAATAAGCTTGATCGAATGATATGTATCCCATTCACATTGATAAAATTGTGGGTTGATTCCACCGGATCACAATTAAAAACATAATTTCTCTTTATTTGCAACACTTGAAAGAAAAGATACTAATTTAATTGAATACATCACTGAATAATATCAACATGTGCACTCTGTAGAAATTACTGTCTGATAATTTATTACGAGAAAGACCATAATTTTAACAAGAGATAAGAAAAGTGAGAGGGTAATCAAATTAAATAACATCAAATATTGGTTGAATAGAAATTTTTTGGCAGGCGACAGTGTATGTGGTTCAACAAAAGTGCGAGGGGAAGGGGAAGTAAGGAAGGATAGTACTAAGGAATGGATTGAAGAAGAAAAACTTAATGAATGATATCTTACAGAATAGAAAGACAGCCAACCTGAAAAACATAATAACAGCTGATTGCTGATTGGTAGCTGATATAGCTGATTGGTAGAAGCCAAAAGAGTGAAATAGAATAAAAGCTATCTCTAAAAAGGTCTCAAAATGTCAATGACGTCTTCCAGGAGCAATTAAATTATACCCCTGTTAAATGGTTAGCACTTCATTACTTACAAAACATAGAAAATTCTACAAATAAAAATTAGCAATACGTATATGAATACATATTTGCCGCCACAGTAAGTCCTCGACATACGAACATGATGCTTTCCGAGACCTTGTTTAAAAGACAAAAAAACCTAAGAGTATCGAAATCGAAAAGTGTAGTTATCCTGCAGCATGTAGCACTGCATTATAATATGTATTGTGATTACTCATGATGGTCACAAACTAATGTAGCTGTGCATGGAACGATGCTGGAGTAACGCTGGATAAGAAAAAATTTTGCTGCCCGCTGGAAGGAAAAACGGAAGAAATGCTGAACAGTTCCTGACTTCACAATGATAAAATTGTTATTTTAAATAAATAAACTAAATAAAAATTACAAAACATGTTCCTGAAAAATCACGCCAGCATTTTTTGCCATAGTTTGCATTTGTCTGCAACGTATCTCGCAAGAAGTACACACATAAAAATGATAATTCTTCCGATTTAATTTACTAAATCCTGGGAACCAATTTCACTCGTAAAAATTAATTGTATCCTACCTTTATTCAATCACCTATTTCATTATTTCACTCACAGTAGGACAAAACCCTTTACGTGCATAATTCATTTTTGAATTTGATGACTTTTGGTAATCTATTTCTGATATGGGGACATGGTGGAGAGTAAAAATTGATAGCTTTTACTACTTTATGAAATATGTGCTTGTTCCACAAAACTGAGGATGTTCTGTACACCCATGGAAAATGGCAGAGCTGACTCTATTATTACCGCCCATTGTTCATTCACAGCATAACTTTTCTAGAGTAGGTCTATTTATAAGGACTGTTAATGCTGAGATGAATGCACTTGACATGCAGATCAGTTTTATCAGGAAATTATTTTAAAAATAGCTATTAGCCCTAAAACTGAAGAAAAACAATATCTGAACGATCACTATGCAGTGGTGTTATTAACTGAGCCTATAAAATCTTTTCTGCTTGGTGCTAGAGTGTTTTGCCCACTCTTGATGGAAGGAGCTCCCCATGGTCTTCCACTTCTTCCCTCCATCTCTCTCTCTGGTCCTCTTCGACTAGAATTTTCTGACCTGAGTAGTGACTGACTGACAGTGAGTACACAAAAGAAATACAAGATACTCAATAGGCCATCAGTTTTGCAACACTCTACCAGTCATACTTGGTGATGCTATTCGTCAAGCAACATTTTTAAGTGCACGTCCCCAAAGCATAAAATCTAAATAAAATGATAACATGGTTAACATTCTTCACTGCAAAGACTTAGTCAATTACAACTTGGGCCCAAAGAGTGAGTTCCACCACTATACACCACATCATCCGACTCAAAAGGAACCAAATTTGAAATTTCAGGCATACCTGAATATTTGATAGGGCGTAAATGTTCGTATCTCTTAAAGTTTGTCAGGCGGATGCTCAAACGCTGAGGACATACTGGAACTACACACTCACCTCCACATTAAAAACAGCCATTAAGATACAAACCATCCATCAAAATCATAAATACATATATTATTTGCAAAGATAACAATAGAAACATCAATTTGTCTTCAATAAGAAAACTCTGAAAAAAAATGCTTAAACACACACATATACAGCTACTGGGAATACAGATATGAATAGGCTATCCATTTCTAAAAGTTAAAGAAAATTGACACATTTTACTTACTCTGCTTCCTTGTCGGTGTTTTTGTATGGGTTGTCCCTCATGGATCGTGTTTTTGGATCATAGTATGCGGAGTTAGGATCCAGATTTCGTAAATATTTGGCTGTATCCTCCCGAATTCTCAAGTTCCTCACTGTAATTCGTTGTTTGCTGTCAACTTTTGTTCCCGGCATGTCCACTTCATCTACATACTTGTCCTCATCATCGACATCTGGCCCAACTTCCTCAGCTGCAGCTTCATCCTTGTGAAATACAGGAACATTTGGTTCACGATCACAGATTTACAAAATAAAACATCTTAAAAAAAAAAAAAGAAATTCTGATTTCCAGCCTTCAAACATATTGATGGCTAAGTTCCAACAAAACGTACCTCAGAATTAGAAACGTTTCAGGAGAGCATAAAAACAATTTATTTTTATTATTGTATATAATTTTAATTGATATTAAAAACCAAAAATACATAAAACTGAAAAAGTAGTACATATACATTTGCAAACAAGGAGTTGTTTTTTGCTTGAACTTTATTTTTTTATTAACAGTATTAGCTCAGGCAGGCTAAATTTTGAGATATCTATAGTTAGAACTTAGCCATTGATATAAATGGCAGACATTCAAACTTAAAGTAAGAAATGTGATTTAATTCATTCTAACACCCTAAGCCTCAAAGTTATTAGTGACACTGTTTTTACTTCACTGTCCATTTTATACTATGTGTTTCCATTCCTTTCGTCATCTTCTGAGAATATATATTTTACATACATACATTTTTCTTGAAAATAATTTACAATAGATATACATTTTAAATACTGTGACACATAGGATTAAATTATTTGAGAGATAACTGGGAGTCATATAAAGTAGATCATATGGAAACCTAACAAAATATATTAATAGCTTTTGATAAAATAGGGCATGAAAATGAAACACCAAGTTTTTTCACTAAGAACCAAATCTAAGATCCAATACCAAGAACCTAACTGATGAAAAGTGGAACTCAATCATCCTTAATGAAATGAATTGAATTTACTGATCAAGGAACTAATTGCACAGCAACAAATTCAAATTCTTTAAGATAAATTACCTCTATTTCTCCTGACTTGAGCTTTTCTGCTTTTAGCTCCCTTTTGGCTTCTTCGATTTTCTGATACTCCTCAATGATTGCCTTATGTTCACTTGGATCATAGCCGTTCCATCGATCTCTCTTCCCATCATAATCAACAGAGAGTTCTGGCTGCATAAACTCATCAGCGGCAATTTTGGCACCTAGTGAAGCAAAATATGCTATATTGACGTATCTAACATTGACGTATTAGTATCTAACATGAAAAATAAGCATATTTAAAAAGATACCACCAAAATTACAATATCAGTTCCACAAGGGCTACACAAATGAAAAAAAAGTAATAAGCTACATATAAAATTGCTTCTTGCTTGATTTTGGGGAATTTCGACTCATCCATGACGAAAGAACACAGCTATGGTAATTTCCACACTTTTTTATTCCAAAACTCAACAACCGACCACGGTTTCAAGACATTTTGCCATTTTCAGCATTGAAAAAGTGTAGGAATGACCATTTGTGTTCTTTCACCATGGATTAATAAGCTACAGATTAAATGATAAAATTAAATTGAGCCAGTCACGTTCCAACTAGGAGCAAAAGAATGTTACAAAACTTAATAAATCCCACATGGATAAATTATCTGCCATTGAGATAGACTTTTGGTACTTCTTTGCACTCATTTTGAAAAAGCTTTGGGAGTAACAAGGGTTAATTATGCCGAATAAATCTATCCCTGCAACTCTATTGGTTGACTAGTGACTGATATTCCTCAGAGATGATGGTGAATAGTTTTTTTGGCATCCTTAACCTATACATGGCAGATGCACTATCATTTCCAATAAAATGTAGATACTCACAAGCCCCACTTAACTGATATAGTAAAAACTCGGAAGGTTGGCAAATGAGGTTACCTGCATCCCTCAAACTTGCGCTACCAAGAGCCGGCGAGGACGGACGAGGGAGCAATTGGTCTTGCAAGACAGGAGTCAAACTCCAGGTGCAATGGCCCAAGAGGATGGAATGCACTGAGGAAGCTCACATTCACGCTCATGTTTTGGCCATTGGAATGTTTTCATTTGGGCACCTTGGTGAGGTTGTTCCTCTCTTTAGATTCGTATTGGACTCAACATTTGAGTATTGGGTGGATGTGGCTCCATAGCTAAGTTTTGGGAGAGTTTGAATCTGAAGTAATAATATTTTTTTCATTTTGTAACAGAATCATTCTTAACATCAACATTATAGAAACAATATTTACTGACTCATTATTAACTTTGTGGTGTTCCATTATAAGTTTTCTTGTATATTACACTATTACATACATATATCACTGCTTTCTTACACAACACGACCCAGGTTTCGAAGAGTTATCATCATCTTCAGGCGTAAATTATGATCTATTCATCTTATTTTTACCTAGTTACCTAACGGAGGAAGAGATGAATTCTAAAATGGATGCCAGAATAGGGGAAAAGGGTGGGTAAAGATATTCGTTTATCAGAGTGCTGTCCTGACTTTCAATAACTTTTAAAATTTCCATCTGCTCTCTAGAGTCCAATTCACGGCGGTCATTGCATAATTTTAAAATATTCATTTTAAAATCGCTCCTATGGCAGTTGCGTATTAAGTGTTTAGCAAAATTACTTTTATCATCTTTGTTATTTTTGTAAACACTTAAATGTTTTTTCTTCCTGACTTCGAAGCTTCTTCCTGTATGCCCCACATAGACACCATTGCAATCGCTGCATTTCACGAATACACTCCACATCCGTCTAATTGGTCTATCTGATCCTTACATTTTACAATCAGTCTTCGTGTAACAGATAGTGAAATATTAAAACAAATACGGAAACAGCAGAGAAATAAATCAATGTGTCCTGATATCATCATTGATTTGCTGCTCCGTATTAGTTTTAATATTTCACTACCTGTTACACTAACAGATATAAGAGCAAGGTGGAAATTCTAGCATTCTACCCCACAATAAATATTACATTATAATCAGGGATGAGCTTGACATAGTTGAATGACATGGATGAGTTTGAAGATATAGGTGACTATTATTTTGGTCATAAGTGAATAATTTATTAATAGTCGTCGGATAAAATAGTGTTCAGAGTTCCTTTACCAATTAATTTGTGCTTATTTCCACTCCATGAATGAATCTGTTTAGAAATGAATGTAATAACGTACATAGAGTCATCATTTTAATAAATAAGTTGTTCAGAAAAATTCAATATGAGGGGGGACCCAAAAGTAACTGGAATAGCACTGTGGGGAGGGTGGCTGAGTGAAGGATCGGGTTTTCCCATAAAGGGTTCTAAACCTTGACATTTCCTGAGTCACTGTGCGAATCCTGGTCGCTCTGAGTGCACCTGTTTGTCTGTGGGATTTTTTTCGGTAAGGCAACTTTTTCCATTTTATCAAAAAGTGACTGCCGGGAGCAACGTGCGGCTGTGAAGTTTTGTTTTTTGTTGGGGAAAACACCCGTAGAAACTCTAGTGATGCAACCTTGCGATATGTCCACCTAAATTGAGAAGCATGGCAACAGAAAGATGTACGCTGAAACTGCATCATTTTCAGGTGGTCATTAAACTTGATGCCACTCAACAATGTTTTGAAGGTACATATTTTGAAAAACATTGAACTAATGTTCAGAAAATATTGTTTATATAAAAGTCAACTTATGCCTCATCATGCATATTATAATATATATATTGTTTTAAAATATATTCAATCATCATGAATTATTTTCATGGATTGCTTTAATTAATTGGTGGGAAACTAGGAATAAAAAATAACTAAACTTTTGAAGAAAAAAATATACGGAAGAAAAACACCCAAAGGCCCTTCTGTTTAGCCTAAATATAAACCAGATGTGTGAGGAACTGTAGGACTGCATACTATATCTTAATAATTTAAGGTGTCATTTTGGTCACTGAAAAATGCTGCTTAGACGAAGACCAATATATGATTATTTGCAGGGTAAATTAAAACGCAATTACTTATATAGCTTTCCTGGAACTTTGAAAAAAGCTACTACATTACTGTAACATAATGAATAAGTGATCTCTCGTTAGAATAAGTGACCTTAGAGAGCTTTAACAGAGAAGAGAAACAGACTGAAAAGTCAACAAAACCTTCAACTGTTAAGAGTCTTTGGAAATACTTGCATACTTTGCAAACACAATCTTGCATATTGATTTTTTAATACCGAGAAAAATTTTACCCACCAATATCCGCGCATTCATCAATCGGTTTAAATTTAAGCTCAACGACTCCTGAGCACAGGAAGTACGAACAGGAGTTGTAACTTTTGTGCGCAAGCATACCTACCAGTAAACTTGGCTCCTACTTTTCTGGGCCTCTCCATGCAGTCTTTCCTTTTGTGTGTCATTGCTCCACAATTCTCACATGCTCCTTTCCTGAACTTTGTCACAACTTTAGACTGAAAAGATGATTAAATTTATTTGAGGATGATGCCAAAAAGCAACCAACTCACATCAAGCCAATTAATCCGTTCCTTTTCACACGGGCCACACCAAAATACAATAAAATGTTTGCATACTTGATTAAATATATATTAAAGATGTTTGATTGAGTATATATATTAAAAACTCACTGTGTCAACGCCTCTCTTGTACCAATCGTCGAGACGAGAAAATTGCTTTTCTCTCTCCGGCTGTGGACGCTGGTGTTTTAGTGTTGGACCCTTTGCTCCAAAGTACCATGGTGCAGATGAAATGTATTGCGGAATGTGAGGATTTATATCCTTGCCCTCTTCATCTACTGCTGCTGGTGCAGTTCCAGCCTAAATGAGGGATCAATTACAATTTTACGCTGTTCAAGAAACATAAAAGGAAACATCTATTAAAATGGCATAGTGTGCACACCTTTCGGGCTTCTTCGAGTTCTTTGGCTTTCCTCCAGTCCTCGCGAGATTTCTTCTTGGGTTCACCATCTTCAACAGATGATGTGTCCCGACTTCTAATTATTTCAGAGACGGGTATATTAAGGGTTGCCATCCTTAGGTGCGTAAAAACCTAATTTCAAGAACTTTAATACAGACAATCCATTGAGAGACCCACTAACTTTTCAATAATAATTGTCAACACGAACGACGACCCATAAACACAGACCCAGGCGGACCCAGGAATCGAATTATTCGATTGGTCGATGTTATCGATGTTAGCCGAGAAATCGAAACTATCGAAATCTTACGACTCGAATAACGAAAGAGAGCGGAAGGAATTTTGAAATCATGAACATACATAAACACATGTATGTTCATGTTTGAAATTCTAAACAAATGCTAACGCTTGTTATTGCCTTTTGCTATCCGAAATGTGCTAAAAAGTGGAGTATTCAGCGAATATATTTTGAATGGCTAGCATTCAGGTATTTATTGACGATATATCCCACATAAATTTATATGCACTGGGTAGGAATGAGTAAGTGTTGTCGTATTATAAATTCTCTGGATATCTCAAAATATGTACATATGGATCATTATGAGAGTCAGTCATTTCCATTTTTTATCATGTTCATAAAAAATAGGGCATCTCAAAGGGAAATTTTCAAGTACTATAGAGCTGCTAGGTGTATTCAAAGACACTTTAGAGGCTACATGACCCGACAGTATGTGAAAGTTTTAATAGCAGCTGCAACTACAATTCAAAAATATTGGAGAGGAAAAATATGCAGAAGACAATATGAAAAATTATTGGAGGTATTAAAATCTCACCCGTAAAATTTGTAGAGGTGTTTATCCCCTGCAGTGAACCAGTTGCACACTTTATTATGATTATACTTTGTTATTTTTCTTGGTTGATATCTTATAGAAATTATGAAATCTTTCCAGTTGAAGACTTAATCTGCATGCATATAAACTCATTATAGTACAATTTTCCTTCATAGGTTATAATGTTCCTATATGGTGCGGTAACCAAGTACCAATTGGTACTATTATAATGCATTATTGTGAACAATCCTTATATCTATTCAACCATGTTATGCAAGAAATGAAAGTATATTAACCCTTTAGCTGCGGGAGCGTCAAAATTTTTCTGCCACTGTGCGGGACATGAACGGGGAAGATATTTTTCCGTCGACCCCGGGCGTGTGTCTAGCAGGTAGTGGACTCTCATAATCCGGGACTACCCCCTGATGACAGACCATGAATACAATTGAGCCCTTTCTAAGAATCATAATTGGAATGAAAATATTTGAACGTTACTTTTTCTAAATTGAATGTAAATGAATTTTTCTCCTCAAATTTGGCCAGCATGACAGTTTTATGAGCGATTTGATATCAAACAGTAAAAAAATCCATTGATTTTTAACCATATTCCTCAATATTTCAACCATACTTCAGCCGATTTGAACTTTGGGGAGCATTTGGAACGTATGTTTGGATGCGGTAGGTAAAGGTAATGGATAATAAAGGTTATAATAGGCATTCTCATGAAGGTGGTCCGATATTACTCCAGATGAGGAGCTGTCGAACTGGAAAATCTGAGGAGTAAAATCATCAGTCCTGGACCAAGAAGATGATGCGGATTCAATGCCTTCAGCCAAATTGAATGGACCACCATCGCCGGAATCATTTGCATCATCCTCATCCATCTCAGTATCCCTGGAAGACACAGACACATCGGAAAAATTTCCGTCCTCACTCTCACAATCAGAGTCGAATAAAATATTGAGAACTTCATCCTGGAGAGAAACCTTTCTCCTTTTTGGCCGAGATGGCAAATTTTCACTATCCATAGTGAAAATAAATGAAGAGATTCACAAAATGTATACATTATGACTATAGTCACTCGAGTAGGTACTTGATTAGGAGCAAACGTACACCACCGAAACTCTGGAAAAACTGAGCAAAGATCAATAGAGCATGTGGAAAAGACAGGATATTCTAAGGGAAACCCATTCGGTGGGAAATCCAGAACGAGATTATAATACTCAAAGGAAAGAAATGTCCTTGGTAATTACGCAGGTGCGACAGACCCACCACCGAAAGTATAAGAAAGAATAACCAATGCTTTCAAATAAGTTTCCCGGCTAATGGACAGTGACAAGATAAAAAAATTCCTAGGAAATGTAAGGATTCATTGGAATTGTTTTCTTCATGAATGTGCCGCGGAGCGCAGAGAGACCTCTCTCTCGAAGAAGGGATAATCTGGGTAGCGGTCCCCATGGTGAGGGTGCCCAGTCCTCAAAAGACGCCTTTGTGCTCTCTGCCACTAGGTTGGGCCGAGTTCAAGCAACCGCGGAAAGGATGGCAATAAAATCCTAAGGGAAGTCTGCCAGTGGTAAGAAAATCTGGTCAAACGTAGAAAAACGTTTTTCCCGCACTCACCATGCAGAACGTTTAAAAACGTTCCCGCAGCCTAAGGGTTAATATACAGCTTTATCAAATATATATAAACTAATCAATACATTAATTTTTATAGATCCTGAGGGAAATCCTTTGATTTCTTGTTTTTGATTCAGTTTAATAAGTAGTTGATGTGAGATGTGTATTTGAATTTGTGAATCTCTTTTAAATATGTAAATATTTTCTGAATATCTTCTGTTATAAAGATCAAAGTCATAAGTATTTTTAGAAATACATGACTGTGACAAAGATGGATTGAATTGAGTAAATATGACTGGCTGATGAAATCCATGATATTTACTCAATTATGGAATTAACCCGGTAACGCCTGAATTAAAAATTTTATCCGAACTTTTTCGTAATATTCAATTTTAAAATCTGATTAATTAGATGCAAATTTAATACTTAAAGCGCTAATAGTCTTGAAGATACAGCCTGGTACGATGTGGTACCGTTAGTCACTTAAGGGGTCAAAAATCGAAATTAAATAGGCGTTAGTAATATTACATTTTAATTCCAGAATAGTTTTAAAAAATTCTATTTCGCACAAGAAATTATCAAAATTACTCAAAAATGTGAAATCGTGCTTAAAAAAGCAAAATATTATTAAAAAACGTAATTATAAATATGCTCATCAGTTTAAAACTCTCAAAATCCCAAACAAATCACAATAAATAGCAAAAAAGGTTCGTTTAGTATTGCACTACCAGCTGGTACCATATGGTTCCGCTAGGCGTTAACGGGTTAAGTCACATTTAGATATAAAGTAGGTACCTATTCAACCCAGTACCTAATTCATGATGAGGTTTAATGCAACAGTCAGTTTTGAATATTGGTGTGTGATACAAACATCCTGGTAGCAAATGAGCACTACATTCTGAGTGGTAAAAGATAAGTATGAAATCCCACCGGATAGCACATGCTGGAAGTACTCTAACTCACTTCCTCTTCCCTTCAAGTTTACTACTCTCATATTAAATTTAAATTATTCGTTATTTTACTTGCACTGGGCGCATTGAGGAAGAATGAAGATTTGCAAGTTCTGTTGGAAAACTATCTCATCTTTGGCCAGCGAAAATACTTACTCACCTGGGGCATTGGAAACCTAATTAGGTACTCTTAAGGCAGTGTCCTTTCAACTCCACACACTTCTCCCATTCTATTTTTGGAAGCAATCCGAGAAGGCCCCTTTTGGGACGGGATTTAGTTTGGTTGTCTTTGCAACCATAATTTTCTCTCTTGCCTGAAATCTTATTCCTTTCAATGGTCTCTTGAGTTTGTGGAACAGCTAGAAGTCGCAGGGGTTTATATCACTAAAAAGAGGAGCCTGTTGAATCACAGGATTCTGATCTGACACTCTCTTCATGGCTAAATAATTGACCACAATGAAAGGCTCCTCACCCGTGCCCACCTCTTCCATAATATCTCAGAAAGTCACGCATCACCACAGAGCTCACTTTGGCAGTGACCAGGTCATTTTGGCATGGAGATGGCCAATTGGAGCATAGCTCGCTCCCCAATGAAGTGCAGAAGTCTTTAATCGGGTTGTTGTTCAGCTCCTTGTTTATTGTAATGCTCATGATGTCATCACCAAAAGTCATCTCAATCTCCCAAATTGTTTTCACCCAACTATGGCCCAGTTTCTGGAAAAATTTGATGAAGAAGTGCTGCTTCAGTCATTCTGACATTTTCTTCACCAAAAGAGACTGAAGAGAGCACTGCGTACAACCTCATTCAAATCAAATCCTGCTTCCCATTAACAGAAGCGAGAAAAAAATTCAGGCATGTGCAAGGAGGTTCAAGGAAGGCTCATGCTAGCGCACTTGATTCAAATCCATCTGGATTTTTCAAAACAAAATAAGGTCAGATACTTTTCTAACAGACCTCATAGATCATTTATTAGGAATGGTAGTGGACTGCTATGTTGCATAGTATGTACCCTCAAGGGGCAAGTAGTAATGTAAGGTTTTTAAATCATCCAGCTAAACAAATTTACCTCAAGAATCATTCTTTTGAACTGATTTCACTTAATCTGCTGCCAAGCAATGAGTGCCCTGGCAAGTAGCAGCCTAAAAGACATCACCGAGCAATGACTGAGCCCTCATCCTGAAGTGGCTATATATGTAATGGTTGAATTCAGACATAGGCGGACTTAGGGGGGGTGGGGAGGTACAAGTGCCTCCCCAGAGGCTTAAAAAATAGACGAGATTTTTAATAAAAATATTAATCAATTTTATATTTTAATATAAATATTTACACATAAATAACTATCATGTTAAAATTAGAAGTTTATTCCATAGAGTGATTGTTGCATGAAGTTTTTTATCCCAAATATGAGGAGACTGTTTGCCTCTCAGTCCCTGGTGCTTCCCCTCCCCCGCCCCTCAGAAAAAATCCTAGATCAACCCTATTGAATTCAGGGGTTATTCTGCATAGCTGTTGAGGGACTATAGTCTATGTGAACCTTAGAAAGAAAAATGAGACTGCTGGCATAGCAACTTAAGCTGCATGCCTGAATCATAATGAATTGGAACTTAAGACATAGAGGATCACTTGATTTTAGATGTTGAGCCGGCAAAGCATGGCTTTCATTGTCATATTTTAGTATTTGACTTTGAAAAATTAATTTTCATTAATTATATTAATTTGTACATGAAATACTTTAAAATGCATTCATGAATCCCTTCTGAAAGTATTTGTAAGTTGTTAAAATTCCCTTCGCAGCTTATTATTGGGAATTTATTGTGTGATATTTTCATATGCATTTTTTTCGTATGCACCTTTAACATATTTTTAGTGACTTGTAATGCAATTAATTCTACCACACCAATTTTTTCAAGGCTAGTAAGGCTGAAGAATTACAAAGTGCTTATGACCAATATGCAACACTTATTCAGAAAATGTGGAGGGGATATTTATCACGTAAGCTACAATTTGACTACTACCAATATAGAGGATATGTTCTAAGAATCAATGAGATCAATAAGAAGACATTACTTGATCTAGAGGTAAGTTTATGCAGCAAATCGATAAATACTTATCTTTGTTTTTTAGTTTCTTAACCCTTTCGCTGCTGTTCTATCTCCGAAAACATTCTCCTGACGTGCGGTAAAAAGGTTAAAATGCGTTTCGTGGGCCCATTGAGCAGGTACTTCCAGGATGGGTGTGGTACACCCTCCGAAGGGTCGCTAATCCGCAGCCCTATCCTCGACGAGCTCATCCACGCAGGACCGTCTCATCGAGCCTACCAGCGGGGGCCTACCTCCCGAAAAGTACCGCTGTGACTGCAATTTCAAAATCAATCAATCAATCCGATCATCAAAATATTATTGTTTTCATCGCACTCCTGCCAATCAAGCAATCAAGCACGTCTTTCAAACGTGTTTCTACGATGAAAAATAACGATTTTGTTAACTTTGCTAAAAACGTGGCTGCGGACAACCGGAAAAATGGTCATGTTTGCAAAGTTAACAAAATCGTTATTTTTCATTGCAGAAACACAGTTCAAAGACGTACTTGATTGCTTCATTGGCAGGAGTGCGATGAAAACAATTATTTTTTGATGATCAGATTGATTGATTGATTTTCAAATTGCATTCAGAGCGGTCACTTTTCGGGAGGTAGGCTGCCTGCTGGTAGGGTCGAGGAGACGGTCCTGCGTGGGTGAGCTGGTTGGGGATAGGGTCCCGGATTAGCAACCTTTCGGAGTGCTTCGGCGAAAGTGCTAACCGCATGGCAGGGACGACGAAAAAGTACGTCCACAGCAGTCTGCCGTGCGGACGTACTAGGTACGTCCACAGCAGTGAAAGGGTTAAAGGCTCTTCATCATAATCTTTCAATAAACTACAGGAGTACCACCTCTTAACAGCTGGCACTCCTGTAGTTTATTGAAACTACAGGAGTACCATCTCTTAATAGGTGGTACTCCTGTAGTTAATTTTAAAAGATAAAATCTTCAATAAAATAAAATCTTCAAAAAAATATCTTACATAAATGAATGTTAGCAACCGGGACATACATAATATAACGCCAATATGTAGCTCTGAATGCGTGGATGTCACCATTGGCAGTGCCAAGGATTCAAGACTCTCAGCAAAAATTTTTGTGGGGCATCTATATAAGCTTTGTTTGTATACATGAAAATGATTTAGAGGCTACCTATTCTATATAAAAATCTACGAATGATTTTATGATGAGGAAAGTGTAGTTTACAGCATTATTTTCTGGTTATTTTTTTTCCCTGCTCATCACGGGGGCCTCCGTGGACTAAACTAAAGATAATGCCCCTATCCTGTGTACATATGCTTTATGCAACACAATTTTTCGGCATTTTTGGAGGCAAATTAACTTTGAGGACGAATCAAGATGATTATAACTATGATATAAGTTAAAAATCTCAATAGGCAATGAATACACAAAACCTAGGTATGATCATAGCTTTGAACAGCAATGGGTTGATATAAATGGAGTGCAGATTACTTAGAAATTTGCGAAGGGCATTGAAAAAAAGAATACTGTGTTTCGAGTCAAAACGTTAAACATACTTCCTCGAAATACTTTTAAACTGTTAGCAGGGGTGTATAATAAGATGGAGTGGGGTCAATAGAAGGTAGCCAACCCTCTCCCCTACCTTGATAAAGAATTTACCGGTGCAAAGAAAAATTTAGAACCTTAGTCTGAATAAGTGTAATGATCGAATAATGCCAAAGGCAGTGAAGGATGCATATGGGGGGCATGCACCCCCCCCCTCCTCTTGCGATTGTCTCGTATATGTGTATATTAAGTTTACATAAAACTCTCTTAAATTGTGAATGCCACTAATTTTTTTGTTACGATGAAAGTAAAGGTGGCTCAAGATGTCATTTGCACCACCTCCCGCCCTTGAGTTTTTTCTCTGTGTCCACCACTGGCCTAAGGGCATTGCTGCAGCATGCATTGATCACTAATATATGCAGTCACAAAGACAAAAACATAATGGGGTGTCTGCTTCCCTGATTTTTATGATACTACAGCTTACCTACTTAAAACATTATGTCGGCATGGGTGCATGAGAATGATCGAGAAAGGAAAAATGGAAGGACCAATATCACACGTCTGAATTTAAGGAATATTTCTGAAGTGCCTGGACAGGTTCAATGACCGCACGTCACTGAGGTTACACTCAGTATTTGGGTCAAACCAATGGATGGAGTCATAAGCAGTTCTATGGGGTGGGGGGGTACGGGGGCACATTCCTCCCCCCCCCCAGACCCTTAAAAAATATGCAAGATTTTTAATACGGTCCAGTTATCATTGCATTTGTTTTGTATTATGGGGTATTCTTGTGCCCCCCCCCCAGAACAAAATCCTGGATATGGCCTTGCAAGGAGTTGCTTATGATAGCCACTCAGGGACAGGTATAAGGGCCAGGCTCCCCTGTAAAATGAGGATACATATATTTACACCACTGACTGTTGGAGAATTCTTGCATAGTATCAACTGATAATGCTGAGCTAAATAGCTCCTACCTTTATATTATCATGACTTTTGCTACACATGTATATTGTAATATATGTGTATCTTGAACTTCTATTTGACAGGTCCCTTTTGAACATTCTATGTATCGGCTTGCCACCATGAGAATTTATGAGCAGCTAACTTTGACATTAGGCAAAAAGTGTTGAAACCAGCAGGGTTTATGTTAATATGGATTGCGTGAAAAATAAATAAACTCGAGTAGCTTCTTATCTTTTACTTTGCTCAGTATGGTATAATAGGGGTGTTGAATGGGATCCAATTCCACTATAAATCATTTCTATACGATATGTAAGCCACTCTTGCAATTTGGAGTTCTTTGTTCTTTGAAGGGAATCGATAGTTTTTCCTGATTAGGACCTATGTGTTAAGTTTTATATGCTTGTATGTGGTGCTATATCATAATTTTTGCATCCATTCTCCTTGAACTTCATGTTGAAGAACCATCGCATGGCATTGCTGCAGGCTGAAAAGAATGAATGCGAAAAGGAAGCTTCTCTATGGAAGAAGAAATTGCTGCGGGAACTACACCCCATGGTTCGAACTGCATTGGTTCCTGGAATTTTCAGCCTCCCGGATTCTCAGTAAGAAATTGAGAAACATATTCCACTTAACACTCAAACTTCTTTCACATTTGCATGGAAAAGACATCTGTCATTTTTATAAATAAAGTTAGATAACATTTCAACTTCCGCATTTCTCCGAATATACTCCCCCCCCCCTAATTTTGAGAATTCAGTTTGAGGAAATAATTTAAAAGATGCATTTGAATACAGTCCCCACTTTTCTTTTACAACGGACATTTTTGGAAAAAAAAGGGGACTATATTCAGACATTTACGGTATGTATTTTGTTATTTGTTTAAAATTATTAGTTATAAGTCAAATTGTTTTGGGTGTAAATAAAAATATCCATAAAAAAGAAGAAGATTTCACGAAACATGTACCATATTTCTCCATTTTCTCCTCCCAATTTTTGAGGATTCAGTCAGCCACTTGCCCTTGATGGAACTAACGTGCTTGCGTCTCCTTTTATGATAAACAATTCATTCATCAGCATCAACTTTGAATTAAATACTAGGGGAGACATTGCTATCATGATCATGTAAACGTAAAAGACTCATTGACTTAATTTTTAGAATACTTGATTGGAAGCTTTCATTTCTTTAACCATTGGAGGATACACTTTGAAGGTCTGTCACTGTCTGCTTGACATTCTTTGCTCCAAACATTCTTCGATTCCAAGAAGTGCACACCAAATACATTTGGGGCCAGGGACTCACCCTCATCCCTCTACCACCTTGAACATTGCGGGGAAAAAGTCAAATGGGAAAAAATGGTGCTGAGAAAGTTTACGTAGCCAGTGACGGGGAATGGGGGTAATCCGGTAATTAACCTCACTTCAATAAATTACAGGAAAGTAAATTTGACCATGTTTATTAAGATGGTAAGCGATACAGATGTTCTATGCCTCTCAGGCACAGAAGTCCTTCTCTGTTGCACTTTTGTCAGCGTCTCTCTCTCGAGGTGCCTTCCTGGCGCTCGGATCCATGTACCCTGGTGGCAGCAGCAGGTACCTCAGGGTCCCAGGGCAACGACCTCAGCCAGGTGGCTGGCCATGGTGATGGCGCTTGAAACTATGAGCTCCGCCACAGCCAGCATAGGTCTGGGAGAAACTTGGTTTCTTTTCTGATGGCATATGTATATGTCATACCTAATTTTTAAGAGGAAAATTCAAACACTTCACATCATATTACTCTTTTCCTGTGCATGGAGGATGCAGAGTACACACAGCCTGGATGGACCTGGATGGTATTTCATTAAATAATCCTGATTCAATGCCTTGCAAATGTTCTATTTAACTCTCATGCCAAAATCTTAACCCAAGGGTTAATAGAGGGTCCTCTTATCTGGACAGGCATAGGCGGATCTAGGAGGGGGGGGGAGGAAGGCACGGGGGCCCGGGGCCCCCCCCCCCCCCAGACCCTTAAAAAATATGCAAGATTTTTGACACGGTCCCGTTATCATTGCCTTCATTTTGTATTACGGGGTATCCTTGTGCCCCCCCAGAAAGAAATCCTGGAAACCCTGTGGACAGGAACTGGCCTTCTTCATATACATCCACACTAAGAGGAAGAATTGCGATATTGTTGTCAGCACAACTGTTTGTAATACTGAGAATGTTTTCTGAGTCTAGGGAAAACTATCCGTTAGTAAAGTGCATGGCATTTTGGAGCTTGGTACTGGTAAAGAAGGGTCCCTCCAGCCTAGTATATGTCGGCTCCTTCTCCCTCTGGTTCAGGGGTTAGTTGTGGTCATTATTTTGGGGGACAATTCATTATTTTCTTCAGTGCCTTCATGGAATGCAATACCTCTCTGTGGTAATGTGTCTGGTGTCCGATATGCGTAAAGAAGTGGCTTTTAGATATTTGTAAAGTATTTTCAAACCTATTAAAACAATTTTTTAGCTCATAAATTAACGTTCATCTTAGAGCCACTTTAAAAATTACCATCTCCTCAATTTTCCCATAAATTATGGGGGAGAGGAGTGGCTGGACTGCCCCCCCCCCCCTTGATCCGCCACTACTCTGGTTGGCACTGACTCCAAGATGACCTTTGTGGAGTTGCTCACATGAAACCCTTTACAGGAGGTTCTGCCTTTTCAACCGTGACTTTCACTATCTATCCTTATGAAATAGCCCGCAGAAAGGTTTGAATCCCGGAAACAATTTTGGAAGGCATTCCCAGCCTTCAGGAACCCCCTCCAAATATGCCCCTTTTCCCACAAAAAGTTCCATTGAGCATAGTTCATTTGAAACTTTTCTTTTACAGCAGTCAAACCTATTTCACTCTTGCAGGACCACATTGAAGGCTGAGATTTGTTGCTATTTTGGCCTAAACAATGCCAATGTGTACATTTATTGTTTTAAAAATAGCCTTGAGATTTTTTGGCAACTGTAGAAATTGAAATAGCTTCTTTTATTTTTTCAGTGATCTTTCAGAAGCTGAGAAGATAATTGCTTCATTTAAAATGCCTAGGCGTAAAAAAGAGAAACCAGTTGAAGAAGTGAAAGTTGTCCAGAAAATAGGAAAACCCTTCCCGGTAAGGATAAATTTAGCATTTCACATATGTGAGATTACCCAACTGAAAATTTCTGCTGGGTTCAGTGGAGAAAATCAACCGAATTCAACTGAACTCTACCGTACCCTACCGAACTCTACTGTAGCCCTATTGGTTTCTACTTCACACTGTTCAGTAGCCTACCGAAACTCTACTGGGTTCTTTAATAGATCTAGAATTAAGGTATTGCTCTTGTGATCACTGGAGAAATAAAGTTATTTTGACTATATGTATCAAGGAACAGGTTGGCATTACGACATAAAGGATTATATAACATATAACTTCCTTAGGATTTTAAAGATAATCAGGGAAATGTATTACTTGATCCATATTACATTCTCTGATTGCACCACATTTTTGTAAAAGCTGCAGATTTTGAATTAACACCAAGAAATTAAAAAAAAAATCCATCAAAAAACCTTTTCAGATGCAGAGGTACATATATCAGAAATCTCACTTTGAGGGATTCTCAAATCATTACTCAGAAAAATCATAAGGTAAATTTTAAAATCATCTACATAGATGGTTTTACTATGAATTGTGAGTTCTATACAAATGTCTCAAGTCAATTTTCACTAAAATATTATGATCTACATTGTGAAATAAGGAAGGTACATCTCAACAAAAATATATTCTGAACACATAAGAACTGGAATTAAAATATGAATAGAAGCAAGGTGCATTAAATGACTAGAAACAGTATGACATGAAATGATAATTTTAATAATTCATTCAACCTTGTACAAGTTGGGCGTAGTTGCAACATACAAGTAATTTTTATGTTCAATGACAATGCATTTACAGTCAATTTCATGAATAGAAACGCCTATTATGGGTTCCTTTCTCAAATAGGGTTTCATGTAACCCCAATTAGTCTATGGACCTACATCATTTTCTGCATTACTAAATGATTGAATAATCATGACACATTGTTTGTTGTCTTCATCACAGAATAGATTTACAATTTCTCCAATCGCTCCATGACACAGTTTGACCACCCTATCATTTCTCTTGCGAGTTTTTTTATACTCGACACTGTTAAACACTCTCGAGCCAAGCATCACCCTAGGATACTCTCTAAGAGAATGCATTTTCAACCCCATCTCTTCTATTACAAACACAATTTTTGAATTTACATTCTCACTTTGCCAACCACATCCCAAAAACTTAATTTCCCTCTCTCCAGCCATCAGCAATGGTGACATTCCCAATAGTTTATTATTATACCTCAATACTTTAGCATTAAAATTTTTTCCCTGGAGCTTGGTAAGAGATTAATGCAGTATAAAACGTTTTACAATCTGGAATGACACACCCCTAGGTCCTTTAACAAACTTTAGAAGCTGGCCATTTGCATTTTCAAAGGGGAATGCAGAATAGGCCCAGAGTGGACCCCAATCCCTGACACTAGGTGCCAGGTGCAGTAGCTGGTGAACATTAAAAGTCATATTTGGTTTGCCATAAAGAAATTGTACTATGTACACATTGCATATAATCAGGGAAAAAACCCCTTACAATTTTTAATTCTGGCATATTTAGAAGAGATGGCCCTTTGACACCTTTCACAATACTTTTTAAATCTACTGCTTTATGCTTATCTCTCTCTCTCTCCATCTGTCTTTCAGTCCTAGATTTAACACTCTCTCGTATTGGGTATTTGACCTGCCCCTCCACCCTATCCCCACTATGGTAGCACCAACTACACCCAAAATAACTTAGTCTTTTCCAGCCCTTTCCTATGTGTACCTATATATACCGAATATGTACCTATGTGTAAAGTCTTTTCCAGCTTCGTGTACCCTTCCTTGGAACTCCTTCCCTTACCATCCGTCAACCCTTCCTCTACCCACCATTAAGGGTAAAGGAAGGGTAGAAAAATCCTTCGTGTACCCTTCCTTGGAACTCCTTCGCTTACCATCCGTCAACCCTTCCTCTACCCACCGTTAAGGGTAAGGGAAGGATAGAAAAATCCTTCGTGTACCCTTCCTTGGGACTTATCATTTATAACTGAGGAAAGCATATCCTCAAAGTGCCTCCTCAGCTACTTTCACCTGCTAAAGAGCATTGAGTTCTGTACAAGAACGTAAGCAGTCTTTGAATCGTACCCTCCGCCCCACGAAGTATAAAAAAAACAATCATTTTCCTTCATAAAAGAAAACAAAATATTGAAAAATAATGAATTTAAAAATATTTCTTAAACTATTGAAGTTTTTTCGATTATGAAAAATGTTTGAATTAGTTGAAAGCCCATTACTTAGTATCCTGTTTTTCAAAAATTTCCCCACCCGGTTTTGGACCCCCTCCGAGCAAAATTCCTGGCTACGCCACTGTACACAATAGATTCTATAATTGTGTGAAAAAAGCTCATTTAGAAGTTCTTTCATTCACAATTTTAGGATGTAACCTATTTGTGTGGCTGACAATGAGACATGGCGAGAGTGATGTTTGGTATTTGTATGCCGATCTTATTTTCTGAAACGAAATAGGTAGAAAAAAAGTCACAGCTTTCTTCCACATAGACTCGGGTGCGAATCTGATCTTAAGATTTTGTAGTATAAATTTTGTTAAGAAGCAACGCCTCACAAGTACGTCATCATCCTCTAATGTGTGGGTTCCGAGTTCAAGGCTGAGTGTAGGCCATTTTTTTTCTGTCTTATAATTTTAGAAATCACTGTTACAACTCATCCCCATTAGTTTAATTTAGTTGCTTAGCGATTTTTTAAATTTTTATGTTAATTTATGGATTTTTAGTTTTTATATTGGTCCTACCCTTCATTGAGGCTGGCCAAACCCTTCCCGTACACTCCAGGAAGGAGAGGGCCTACCCACCAATGTTCTAAAATACCCTTCGTGTACCCTTGCTGAAGGGTATAGAAAGGGTACACCTATCCTTCCTGTACCCTTCATTGAGGCTGGCCAAACCCTTCATGTACACTCCAGGAAGGAGAGGGCCTACCCACCAATGTTCTAAAATATCCTTCGTGTACCCTTGCTGAAGAGTTTAGGAAGGGTACACCTATCCTTCCTGTTGTATAGTGTGTTATCTTGTTTTGTATTATTGTTCTTTTGTTTGGTTGATGTATGAACCTCCCAAGAGAGGGAGTCTTAGTTGTTGTTCATGTGATCATGAACATATGTATATTCATGCATGTGATCTAAAGAAGAGATCTGTATCACAAAGTATGAGATGTTTTTTGTGAAAGATTCAGTAATAAAACTTGGTGACAGCGGTGATGGCTTCGCCAGTTGGAATGTTGGCCGCGTTAAGCACTATTGGGGGCTGGAGAGAACATGAAGAAATTCCCACTCTTTAGCAAATTTCTTAAACATTTCAGAGTCAAAACATAATGCCCCATCTGTATACACAACCATGGGAATACCATGCCTAGCAAAGATCGATTTCATTTTCTCCACCACCGTAATAGTCCTTAAATTGTCCAAGGTAGTTACTTCAACAAAGTTAGACAGAGCATCAACCACTACCAAATAATATTTTTGATAGAGTTCAAATATATCACATCCTACTTCTGACCAAGGCAATTGGGGTAGTTTTTTGTACTTCAAAACATTTTTTCACCATATCATCATGAAGCTATCGAGACATCTTCGGGCCCAGAAAATCACTCACCTAGCATTTGTCCTCCAGAAGCAGGTGGGCCAATAAAGGTCAGTTAGTGAGACGGGGTAAGGATGAAACACGTTTCGATTGTTCTCGTGTAACTTGATATTTACCTTCGAAGATAATATCTGTGCAGTCTCGGAAACGAGAAAAAACCTAGAAGCATGGGCTAATGGAGAGCCGAGGATGGCTCTGTGAAATCTAAAACGCAGTTACTTTTAATGTAGTTATTATCCTTCGATGCTGGGATTCCCCCGATTGTAATTCAATCTTTTGGGAAGCGTATTTTGCCATAAAATTTTCTACGACTGAAATTCGGTTGCATAACCCCTACCAGAGCTTTTAAACAAAATTGTTCATGAGTAGGACAAGTGTCGCAGTGCAACGGCGCATGCGAAGCAGTGGTGGCTTGCCTATAAGGACTCTCGGACGCAGCCCCTCCCCAAGATTTGAAAAAGGAAAAACATTAAACACCCATTCATTTGTAATCATGCATCTATTGAACAAGGTGTTTTTTCAATCGCATACATCGAACATATAGGAAAAACACCCAAAAATAGCGCGAGAAGTTCGTATTTGTAGCCGTGGAGCGCTGGCCAGAACGTCCGAATCCAGCACCATGCAGTTATATGAAGTAGTGATGGGTCGATCATGAACGATTCGATCAAAAAGATTGAATCACTAGGTGAATCAAATGACTCATGATTCATTTCGTTAAACAAGTCGATCATCAATCATCAATCACTCCGACTTCCGGTTTCATATCAATCATCTCGGTTTCCGGTTTGATTCAAAATTTGGAACGACCGATGCATGAACATACGTATGTTCATGGACTGATGCTTAATCTCTTTTCGTCTGGGCAGAAATAGTTGTGATAAAATTAAATACTATGTTATGAAGAACTGAATACTTGTGTAATCTTTTTCTTAAATGTTTTCCAGCAGTTATCAGTATTAATAACACCAATACACGTAAAAGGAAAATATTAAGATGACTCCTGTAGGAGAACGTTAAGAAGTAGAAGTTAAAGCTGGTTATATTTTATTGTGCCGTTCATAAAATTATCCTGCAGATCAGATTCATGCATTGTGTGGTGTATTTTGTGTTATATTTTGATCAACTATAGTTAGAAATTATTTTATTAGTGTTAAGAAACTGCGGCAGTTTCGCCTTCCCAAATATTTTCATGACACTGCTTCCTTCATTTTTTCAATCTAATTTACTCATCTAGGAATTCACAATTAAAATAGTCTATGAAATGATAATATGGATAGCAATCAGCGTTACCAATGCTCTTCGCAGATGAGGCAGTATTTATTCGATTATTCAAAGTGATTTATTACATCCATTGATTGAGTCTTTTCGATCTTGATTCCTTTTGAGTCTTTTCGATCATGATTCCTTTTGAGTCTTTTCAATCATGACTCCTTTGAGTCTTTTCGATCTTGATTCCTTTGAGTCTTTTCGATCTTGATTCATTTGAGTCTTTTCGATCATAATGATTGAATCAATTGATTGAATCATTTATGTGACTCGAGTCAAAATGATTGAATCACTAAAATGATCGACTTTGCCCATCACTAATATGAAGAGTGGTAGTGGTGGGGGCTGCTGGTGTTATGACGCATCTAAGCTTGTGCCTTATGGAAGTCTTGGGACGCCGCCCGAGCATGCGCAGAACGATCTTATCTAATGAGTTGACATCGCCGTGCTGCCCGACGACCGTATAATCTTGGTGTTGCAGTGTTGCCTTGTTTTTGTGACCAGTTCACTTAATATGTGTAAATTGCTTTAATGTAAATACGCCTAGTTGTAGTTGAGTAAACGAGTTAGTGATTGTTAGTGTTTTAGTATTAGTGATTGTTTTGTGTATTAGTGGTCTATAGAATTCCTGAAAAACTCACTAAAACACACAAAATATTAAAATATTTGGACGCCCCGGTGGAGTGTGCCCCTCCCAGCATTTGACTCACAAGCCGCCACTGATGCGAAGAGAGGATCACAACGCTTTCTTCTCTCCTTCTAATGGGAAACTGCATTCACTGAGGCGATAATTTAAATTTTCAGATCCAGATCCGATACACCTGCAGCGAATTCGGATCCGAAGTATCCAGTAAAGAGCAACATTCGCGCTGATTTGGATCTGAGGTTTCCGATTCGACTATCCCTAGTTAGAATATAAAAATGTTTTTAATAGGAAATTTATAAATCCATAAGAAAGTTATTTCTCTCATCTTCTATTCCAGGGCCCATTTTTTCCATATGAGGAGGTTTTAAGACGTAAAAATGCAAAACCAAACAATTGAACAACTGTGCATTGAAGAAACAAGCTTCTTTTAGAAAGAATTATTTAGTTCCAACAGCTCTAAAATATGGGATATAATTCAAAGATATGAATGGCATACATTATTAAATATTTTCTTTTTTATTACATATCCTTAACGATTATCTATGTGCAGGAAAACTAGCAAATAGCAAAAAAATGACAAGAAAACGTGTACTGTCAATTGTATTTAAATCCAATATAAAATAAAAAAAATCAAAATTCAATGCCCACAATGCTTGAAAACCAGAAATTGCCAATGCGATGAAGATTCAATGTATTCTCACAATTTAACTTCTTGCCTCTTTTTATGAAAATTACCTGAACATGAGCACCCTTTTAAAAATTCTTGGGGAAAGGTTCTAAGTCATTGCCTGGGTAATTCGATTTTTCATTAAATGTAATCAATTTTCAGGAAACTGATTATGAGCAAAATATTTAAGATACTTAATTGAAAAGAGGCAAAATGAGGCGCATGTGGAGGCCCTTTCTTAAGTGGAGAAAGTGAGCGTACCTTTTACCATGAGGCAAATGGCTGCAGGGAATTTCAAGGGCAGTGTTTTATTCATTAGCGCTACTGCTCACTAACATGATTCAGCAAATTTAGCTGTAGCAATTATTTACATTAAATACCAACTCGATGTGGCCTCTCTGAGACCCATTATCTCTTGCGTTGCTGTCCTTGATGGACCAATTGCCTTGGTGTTATGCTCTGTTGACAGGTCTAAACACCTATCACCACGAACAGAGGTAAATTTGCAATGGGAATGAAAGAACTTGGATAGCATGGTGGCTGTGCAGTGGCCCATGTAGCCAAAAGTGAGTGTTTTTATTCTAGGCTCTGGGAAATATTTATCTACCAGTAACAATTAATGTGAATTCCACTGCCGTTAACGCAGCAGGCTAAACTTGTTTTGTGTTTTTGTTTGAAACTATTTTAAATATAAAATGTATATTATAAGAATCAATTTTTGGGCAAGAAGATAGGAAGCGAAATGAATTAATAATGAAAAAGGACAACAAAGGAAATGTTGCATTATGCATAGCTCAACCTGCCATTTTCACCTTGAAGGTAACTCCAAAGCTGAAAACTTTGTGGGTGTTGGTTAAAATCGCAGCGGTGACAAGAGATTTTTCAGGTCTTGCCCAATCGTTGCTTGAGTGCTTTGCAGAGGGCACTTCAAGTATAACTCTCATAGCTCATTAATGAAATGCGAGGCGTGGATGTGTGTGATAGTATATTGTTCGTTGTTGTTGTAACCCCCGACGTAAAGGCTTAATTAATTGTGCTACGCTCGGGGGTAATTGAAATAAATGAATGAAAGTAAGATCATTTTACTTGTGTTTCAACTACGATATGTCCCTACAGGGGCGCAGCTAGGAATTGAGGCTAGGGGGGGTTTCAGGAACAACTAATACTGGAGAGATAGGGGGAATGGAATACCCACCAGGGGTGCGGGGGGCCCTCCCCCAGAAAAATTTAAGATAAATGGTTCAAAATGGTAAGTTTTACGACCTTCTGAGGGATATTTTTATAATCCTTACATTATTCCATAAGTAATATTAGTCCAATTAAGTAAAATGGATTAAAATTCTCTGAGCTCAGGGGTGGGGGGTTTATCCCCCAAAACCCCTCCCCTCGCTGCGCCACTGTGTCCCTAAATACGTCTTCTTCCGATGTGGAAGTTGATTCACATGCTTTATGCTCGTCTGTATTCGTTTAGTAATTGTTTGGTCAGCGCAGCGAGAGTCAAAAGAACCCATCCCGTTCCCAATTTCCTTCCATCTCCCTGTATTGACCCCTCATCCCGCGGGATGGATCCCTCTCTCTTTCTTCTCATTCCAGGTGTGCTGGGAAACTTCAAGAAGCCGAGATGACCGAGGATGTATAAGGCCGACGCGTGCCAGTGGCGGATAAATGTGGGGGGCGCGCGTCCCCCCCCTTGAGGGGTCGCCCGCATTGCCTAGCATTGCAGAACCACAATAATAACTTTTTTTACCATAAGATGGTATTGTCTTCTATATATGCGTATTATCTGTTTAAATAAAACTTTGCATGAGACCTAATTATTTGTAATTACGGCAAAAGTAGCTCAAGATATCTTTTGTGCCCCCCTGAGTTTTTTCTGTATCCGCTACTGACGCGCTGGGAAAGAGGTTCAACACAGTTGTGCCATGTAATCTCTCCTGTAATAAAACATCATTGGAAGAACATCGTTGCTTCTCTCATTGACAAAGAAAACCCAACAATGATGAGGCCACCGAGAGGGTCCATCGGATTTAGGATGGCGGGTCGACCTCTAGATTTAGGGGGGGTCTCGGTTGCTTAAGCCTGATAATAACTTAATATCTTCAATGAATTATTTCGGGTCAATAGCGACTGTATAGTGTGCATAAAACGACGATTTGAATTAATTAAGTTCCAAACAACATGAAATATCCATCTGTATCGCCGAGTCTCTTAGCCTTCGCGTCGCGACGCGTCGCGGAGTCGGGACGTGAAACGCGATCGAAAAATTGCGTTCATTTTTGCAGCTGCAATATTCTTTAGCTATCTCTACTGAATATTCTAAAAAAAATTGGAGAACTACTATTTCTCAAACTAAAGATAATGTCTACTTTGTCAGGTTTTGCCATAAAAATGGAGCCGCCATTTTGCGACATTATGCCACATCCATATCAACCAAATTATTTAAAAATAATGGAATACGTAGATAAAGTACCATACTACTGGAATATAATGTTTTTTACTTCATTAAAATCCTTCAAAAACTCTACGAGCAGCTTAACTTCTAAACTTTTCGAAGAAAAATGAGATCGGGCGTGTTTTTGGAAATTTGGTTGTGCTTGATCCTCTGTATCTTAGCAACGGATGAGATCTATGAATAATGACTAATTGTTTCACGATCATCAATTATTTTTGAGCATATGCGTCAAGTTTTAAGCCTCTATTAAAAAAAAAACGCTATTTTGGACTTTTTTCCGGCTTCTTCCGATTTCGTACCACTGTGCAGCGGGAGGGATCGTGTGATTAAGAAAAAATGATCACTAGAGCGATCACTTTTCCGGTCGCGGAAAGCGATCGCTTTAGTGGTCACTTTACGCGACGAAAGAAAATGATCGTGTGATTCAGTCTTTAGGGCCCTAGGCTAGGGTTCATGATGGGGCCCTCCTTACCGGAGGATTTAGGAGTCTTCCCTCTGAAAATTTCAGGAAATTACATTCCCGGAAATGAGTTTTAGCGCAATTATGGCTCTTACAAACCAGATAAAATTTAATAAAAATAGAAATTACTTAATGAACAATGCTATAAAAAGTGTGAATTTCATAGCTAATGAAATTTAATACTGTATTATATTTCTATAACCTATTTAGTGAAATTTTTCCTTGAAACTGCTCTGAAATAAAAAAATACCTCTAATATAACCCTCAAGAATAACCCTTTCAAATAAGCATCTTATCTCTTTTATCTTTTGACAACTTCATTTTATTTATTTTCATAGATTCTTTTTACGATGAGTATGTTGTAAATAAAGCGATTAATGAAAGCATAGGATCTAATAATAGCAAAAAAAAAATTAGGTTCAAGTAATCCAAGTTTTTTATTATATCCCTCATACGCTTCACGACCTACGCGAGCGTTGTGGGGGTCCCCTATAAGCTCGGGGCCCTCGGCGATTACTAACAGGTTGACTTCGCCAGACATCCCCTGTCTAGATTGTAGAGGTTAGCTGCGATATGAGGGAGTTTACTTGTCGAATAAGCAGTCGTGGACAAAAAGCGACGGCATTCCGTAGTGGAATGGATAAGATAGGCCATCTAAATGATGAAAAAAGCCTGTGAAGATGCAGTGACTTGGCGACGGGAGGCCGCCAACAATTATGCTTCCCATCACCATGACGACAGAGCGGTAACTCTCCTTCATATGAGTGAAGGTGGAGGCTAGTGGCCAGTAGAGTGACACTCACTTCATTGCTGGCGTGGTAAAATTAACTTTGACGGCTATAGTAATGCGATGTGGCAAGGCAATGGGTAACCACCACATTTTTCAATAGTTTTAAAGCAGCTGCTCCAATTTTCAACTATCAGACGTGATAGAGTTTTTCGGATAAAATATTCCGTAGATATACTAGTTCCGCATTTGGATCTCCGGGCGGGGACTATTCGAGAGGATATATCGGTCAACTGTGATTGAGTTGTGAATGTGAACGTGAGAGGAACGGCGTGAAGAAAAGCGCGAGTGATCATGTAAACTTCACAGTAGAACAAAGGTAACTATTAAAAGTAAAGGTAAAGGTAATAATCTGCATTCCTCACTATGGCAGATGAAAAAAGTAAGTGGTTTCCCAAATGCAGAGTATTCATCATGCTTAAAAATTAATAGCAAATAAAAATGTGTTCATGAAAATTGAAAAGTAGATATGAAAACAAGTTTCCACTAATTTAAGGGAATTGAGGTTTCGATAATCTACCCCTACAACTTTCCTAAGGATTTGAAAATATTTGACGATAAGAAGGTGCGCTTAGTGTAACATCCGATTATCTTACCGAAAGGAAAAACGTTTTTTACTCTAATAGATGCTGTTGAGTTAATTAACTTTTTGTCTTTTTAAAAAGCTTTAAATTTAGAATATGCAAAATATTTGACCTGTTGGAAGAAAGAGAGGGTTATAATCACGTTCACCGCTGAAAAATGCATAGGACTCGAGAAAGTTTAGCTAAATATAGAGCCATCGTTAGCTTGTTTAATAGATTACGGAGAAGCTATTTCTTGTGGAGAGGAAGAATGAGAGCCAATTTTCAAAAGGCTCATGTGTCTAAACGGTATGTCGGAGAAAAATATTGGTAAGGATGATAGGGATTAATAAATATAGCTATAAGAAATTTTATCCTTATAATTTTGAACGATTTATATGCAAAAAAGATAAAAATAAACTATTTATGGCCTATTTTAGTCATTTTTTCGATGCGAATTTTTTTAAACAAATTTCAGATTCGGATTCATCAGCCAAAAATACATTTAGGGCACATAAATCAAAACTATCCCAAAGCTCTCCTCTGGAGGCCATTTTTGACGATTATTGACTGAATAATGAAATTTACACTTGATCTAAAGAGGATCGTTTAATAAATTAGTTTCGTTGGCCTCTCGTATCTAATAAATTAGTTTCGTTTGCATCTCATTTGCCTCCTCAATCAATGAATTGTCGGAAGCAAATAATAATTTGCTCAACTACAAAGTAAACTCTTTATAGAGATTGATCCACTATCACCTTTTTCCAACTGGTACGACGAAGTCACCCCAGTTGAAGGTACCTACTAAATACTACTCAGTACTGCAATAAATCGTTCCTCTCGTGCGTCTTCTCCGCGTCAACACGCTGCACAGATTCCGGTGTGGCTCCAGTTGACTCTCGATGACGGTTGCGCACGGTGATTGCTACAATAAGAATGAGGGCTCGGGGGAGCCCTGCTAGGGTACAACAAACCGGGGCCGGGTAACCGGGCAACACACGGTGATTGCTGCAGAGACTTCGAGGGTTCTGGGCGAACCCTCACCAGGGTTACAACGCACCGGGGCCAGGAACCAAGCACGAAGCTTATACGCCCGCGCACCCGGGGAGGGGGAAGAAAGGAAGGAAAAAGGATGGAGACGCCGTCGCGAAAAATTGATTGTGATTGCTGCAGTCCACCTTGTTGTTGCTTGAAGACGACCATCGTAATGAGGTAAAGATGATACTCCAGGAGCGGTCAGCTTTGGTGCAAGTAATCGCCGACAGTGGTACAGCGAAGGGGGGAGGGATTTGGGGGTAACCCACCCCCCCAGGACTCAGAGAAATGTTAAGATTAATCCATTTTACTTAATTCGATTGATATAACTAATAGAATAGTGTAAGGAATAGTAAAATATCTCTCAGAAAGCCGTAAAACTCACCATTTTGAACCATTTATCTTAAAAATCCGCGATTTATTAATATAGCACCTACAGCGTATCCTGTAGGGTATTCCACACCCCAACACACCCCGGTGTTAGTTGCACCTAAACCCCCATGCCGTATTTCCTAGCTGCTCCGCTGATCGCCGAGGACCTAATTCTCCAATAATATTTGAAGTCTACTGCTATGCCATGGGGAATAAAGAAAATATTGTCATTTAAACGAACTAAAAAAAACTGGTCATACATTATAAAGCTGCAAACTAATTCACTGATTGTGTGATTGACACAAATTCTTTGGAAATTATAAACAATCAATTACCACTGAAAAAGCAAAACTTCAGATCAAAGTATTGAGCCACCCAACATTACAAACCGATTTCCATCGGATTAATTTTAAAATGAGTGTTTTTATGTGATGCACCATGCCGCAAAATTTAATTGAATTGCAGGACATACCTTGGAAATTATTATCAATCAAATACCACTGAAAAAAAACTTCATCCCAAAACATTGAGCCACCGACCATAAAATCCCTATTTCTTTACCGATCTCCATTGGATATCTATTAAAATATGTGTTTTCATGTGATGCACCATGGTGTTTCATAACATTGACTTGCAAGGCATACTTTGGAAATTATAATCAACCATTTCCACTGAAAAAACATAACATCAAATTAAAATATTAGGCCTCAATCAATAAAAACCGTACTTTTGAACCGATTTCCATCGGATAACTTTTAAAATTTGTTTTTTTTTTTATGTGGAAAATTATGGTGCATAATATCATTGATTTGCAGGACATACTATGGAAATTATAATCAAATATTTACACTGAAAAAACTAAACCTTAGCACAAACTATTGAGCCACCGACCATAAAATCCGTATTTATTTACCGATTTCCGTCGGATAACTATTAGAATATGTGTCTTTATATGATGCACCATGGTGCTTAATTTCGTTACCTTGCAGAATATACTTTGGAAATTATAATAACCATTTCTACTGAAAAAACTAAACCTCAGCACAAAATATAGAGCAACCAAACATAAAATCCCTATTTATTAACCGATTTCCATCGAATATCTTTCAATATATGTGTCTTTAAGTGGAGAACCAGGGATCATAATGAAATTGACTTGCAGGACGTACTTTATTATCAACCATTTACACTGAAAAAAAGTAAACCTCAGCACAAAATATAGAGCCACCGACCATAAAATCCGCATTTATTTACCGATTTCCATCAAATAACTTTTAAAATGTTTGTTTTAAAGTGGAGACTCCCACTGCATCATTTCAAGATATTGCAGAAGATACTTTGGAAATTATGATTAATGAAATTCCACTGAAAAATAAAAACTCAATCACGAAATATTAAGCAACTGACCATAAAATCGTTATTTATCATCCGATTTCCATCAAATAACTTTTAAAATGTTTTTTTTTAAAGTGGAGACTCCCACTGCATTATTTCAAAATATTGCAAGAGATACTTTAGAAAATATGATGAATCAAATTATACTGAAAATAAAAACGTAACCGCAAAATAATGAGCAACTTACCATAAATCCTTATTTATCATCCGATTGGAATCAGAGTACTTTTAAAATGTGTGGTATAAAGTGGAGCATCATGCTAAAGTATTTCATTGTATTGCAAGAAACTGTTTTGAAAATATAATCAATGAAATAATCTGAAAAATCAAAACTTAAACAGGAAATATTGAGCCACTGTCCATAAAATCTTTATTTATAATCAGATTTCCATCGAATAACTTCTTAAATGTGTGTTATTAAGTGACGTAACATGCTACTTAATTTCATTGTATTGCAAAACATCGTTTTGAAATTATGATGAATCAAAGTCCACTGAAAAATGAAAACTTAACCACAAAATATTGAGCCACTGTCATTAAAATCTTTATTTATTGGATTCCCATTGAATAACTTCTAAAATGTGTGTTTGTAATTGGCTCATCATGCTACTTAATTTCATTGTATTGCAAAAGATCGTTTTGAAATTATGATGAATCAAAGTCCACTGAAAAATAAAAACTTAACCACAAAATATTGAGCCACTGTCCATAAAATCTTTATTTATCATCGGATTCCCATTGGATAACTTCTAAAATGTGTGTTTGTAATTGGCCAATCATGCTACATAATTACATTCTATTGCAAGACATACTATGGAAATTATGATTTATCAAGTTCCACTGAAAATAAAAACGTAACCATGAATTATTGTGTAACTGACCATATACTATTTATTTATCATACGATTTCCATCGGATATCTTCTAAAATGTGTGTATTTAATTGGAGCATCATGCTACATCACTTTATTGTATTGCAAGGCATTGATTTGAATTATGATCGTTCAAGTTCCATTGAAAAATGAAAACGTAATCACGAATGATTGAGCCACTGCCCATTAAATCCTTATTTATCATCCGATTTCCATCGGGTACCTTTTAAAATGTGTGTTTTTAAGTGTCGCATCCTGCTGCATCATTTCAATAAATTGAAAGAGATACTTTGGAAATTATGATAAATCAAATTCCACTGAAAAAAAACGTAACCATAAATTATTGTGTAACTGACCGTAAAATCCTTATATATCATCCGATTTCCATTGGATAATTTTTAAAATGTGTGGTATTAAGTGGAGCATCATGCTAAATAATTTCATTGAATTGCAAGGCATAGTTTTGAAATTATAATCAATGAAATTCAACTGAAAAACAAACATTTTACCACGAAAGTTTGAACCACTGTCCATAAAATCTTAACTTTAAAAATGTTTGTTTTAAAATGCCACTGCATTATTTTAATATATTGCAAGAGATACTTTGGAAATTATGATGAATCAAATTATACTGAAAATAAAAACCTAACCACAGAATATTAAGCAACAGGCCATAAAATCCTTATTTATCAGCCAATTGCAATCGGAGAACTTTTAAAATGTGTCTTTTTTAAATGTTTCATCAAGCTACATAATTTCATTGTATTGCAAGACATAGCTTTGAAGTTATAATTATTCAAATTCAACTAAAAAATGAAAACTTAACCACGAAATATTGAGCCACTGACCATAAAATCCTTATTTATCATCCGATTTCCATCGGATAACTTTTAAATTGTGTGTTTTTAAGTGAAACATCATGCCACATCATGTCATTGCATTGTAAGGCATAATATTGTAATTATGATAATAAAAATTCCACTGAGAAATCAAAACTTAACTACGAAATATTGAGCCACTGATCATAAAATACTTTTTTATGATCCGATTTCCATCCCATAACTTTGAGAATGTGTGTTTTTAAGTGGAGCATCCCCTTGCATCATTTTAATATATATTGCAAGAAATACTTTAAAAATCATTAAGATTCAAATTATACTGAAAATAAAAACGTAACCACAAAATATTGAGCAATTGACAATAAAATCCTTATTTATCAGCCGATTACAATCGGAGAACTTTAAAATGAGTGGTATTAAGTGTAACATCATGCTAAATTATTTGATTGTATTTCGAGACACAGTTTTGAAATAACGATCAATCTAATTCCACTGAAAAATCAAAATGTAACCACGAAATATTGTGAAACTGACCATAAAATCCTTAAGTATTTATCATCCGATTTTCTTTGTATAATTTTTTAATGTGTGGTATTGAATAATTGTCATGCTACACAATTTCATTGTATTGCAAGACTTAGTTTTGAAATTATAATAAATCAAATTCACCTGAAAAATGAAAACGTAACCACGAAATATTGAGCCACTGTCCATAAATTCTTTATTCATCCTCGGATTTCAATCGGATAGCTTTTAAAATGTTTGTTTTTAAGTGGATATCCCACTTTATCATTTTAATATATTGCAAGAGATACTTTGGAAATTATGATTAATGAAATTCCATTGAAAAATCAAAACTTAACCACGAAATATTGAGCCATCGACCATAAAATCCCTATTTATTAACCGATTTCCATCGGATAACTTTTAAAATGTGTGTTTTTATATTAAGAACCATATTGCATAATTATATTGACTTGCAACATACATTTTTTTAATTATAACCAACCATTTCCACTGAAAAAACAAAACGTCACCTTAAAATATTCAGCCTCACAGCATTTAAACCCTACCTTTGATCCGATTTCCATCGGATAACTTTTAAAATGCGTGCTTTTTGTGGAGCACCATGGTGCAAAATTTCATTGACTTGCAGGACATACTTTGGAAATTAAAATCACCCATTTCCACTGAAATAACAAAACGTCACCTTAAAATATTCAGCTTCACACCATGAAAACCCTTTTTTTAGAACCGAATTGCATCGAATAACTTTTGAAATGTGTGTTTTGTATGTGGAGCACCATGGTGCATAATGTCATTGCCTTGCAGGACATACTTTGGAAATTATAATCAACCATTTCCTTTGAAAAAACTAATCCTCAGGACAAAATATTGAGCAATCGACCTTAAAATCCCTATTTATTAACCGAATTGCATCGAATAACTTATGAATTGTGTGTTTGTATGTGGAGCACCATGGTGCATAATGTCATTGCCTTGCAGGACATACTTTGGAAATTATAATCACCCATATTCACTGAAATAACAAAACGTCACCTTAAAATATTCAGCCTCACACCATGAAAACCCTACTTTTGAACCGATTTCCATCGGAACACTTTTAAAATGTGTGGTTTTATGTGGATCACAATGGTCCCTAATATCATTGACCTGCAGGACATGTTTTGGAAATTATAGTTAACCATTTCCACTGAAAAAACTATTCATTTCCTTACCAGTTAAATGTTATCCCCCATCAAGCACAGCTACCCCTAAAAATTGTAAATCTATTAACGATTAGCGAATCGATTAATTTGAAGAAAACACTGATTCGAAATATATCGAATAATAGTCCACCAAACATGCACCAATGGATTGCATGAAGTAGGCTAGGACTCACTAGGCTATTCACTAAATTTCATTAGGCTAACTGAAATAATAAAGAAGATATGCCAATTTCGAATTGGCTACTTTAATCTAATCACACTTCGATTATACTGACTATTGTTTTCAACGATTCACGATCCCATTGAGTTTCCATCCACTCATTGCTCATGTCCTTCATAATATGTGCTCAATTATTCCCGTAGATATATTTTATAATATATTTTATTATAGAATATACATATATTTAATTTTATAATTTATAGCAATTCGATATCTTATACAAAAGCGCATATTCGATATGTATCGAAGGGGAACCTTGTCAGCAAACATATTTCTATAGTGCGTTATGAACAATACTATGATGAGCCTATTCACCGAATTTCATCGTAATCAAGATATGCCAATTTGCATATTTGCCCCCATAATCTTATCGATTAATACATCAAATACGCAACTTGGCATAACTTGATAAGTATTTCCGTTGGAGCAATGAAATTTGATGAATGGGTACATAATGGTATTTCTCATAACGCCCAATGAAAATATGTTTTGAATGTAGTCTCAAGTTCGATATATATCGAATCTTATTTTTCGTCTATTCGAATTTTCTCTTGCTTATAGATTTTCACATCCACAGGGAAACTTGAGTAAGAAGTAGTAAGGGAATGACCATTGAATGGATGTGATATCAAAAGCATTGCGAAGTTTTCAATTCACGCGAGGGTATAGTCGAATACTTGATACGATTGTCTGGGAAAATGTGCAAATTGGCATATCTTGATTACTATTGACGTTAGACCGATACCGATGGAATTCGGTGAATAGGTTCATCATATACATATCGAATCTGCTTTTTTTGTGAAATACATCGAATTGCTATAAATTATATAGGTTAACATCTACGGGGATAGTTGAGCATTTATTATGAAGGACATGAGCAATGAGTGAATGAAAACTCAATGGGATCGTGAATCGTTGAACACAAGTGTCGGTATAATCGAAGTGAGATTAGATTATTGTAGCCAATTCGAAATTGGCATATCTCCTTTATTATTTCAGTTAGCCTAATGAAATTTAGTGAATAGCCTAGTGAGTCCTAGCCTACTTCATGCAATCCATTGGTGCATGATTGGTGGACTATTATTCGATATATTTCGAATCTGCATTTTCTTCAAATTAATTGAATCGCTGATCGTTAATAGATTTATCATTTTTGGGGAAGTTGTGCTTGCATTTGATGGGGGATAACATTTAACTGGAAAGGAAATAACTAGGATCACTGATTTTATACTTAAGATGTCAATTAATGTGAATTAAGGGTATGATGCACTTTGGAATATCTTGAAAACTGTTTCTCTAAGACTAAAGAAATTTTGGGGATGGTTTAATATTAGTATTTTTTATACTACATTAAGGACGTATGTTTTGTAGGTGGTATTTCTTTACTAATCTAACGACTGTCTAATACTCATTTTCAAATATCGAATTTACAAACGCTTATGGACACCAAATGTTGAAAAATAACCGCAATATGGCTTCTTTTTTAATCTTTTCCAATATTTAAGTACAAAATTGTCTCGATGCTGAATTAAAAAAAAACCAACTATGACATATTCTCCAAGTGTAATTCCATTGAAGTTTTTTAGAGTTAATCGCGGTGAAAATTTAGTTTCTTACCCTTTTAAAAGGAAAGATTGTGGAATTTTCGATCATTTCAACAACTTATGGACCAAAGGTTAGGCTTCCTATGACAAAACTATACCCTTTACACAACCGCTTGAAGAACTCAAGCGCCAATATACTCGTTAGAACAATGGCGAGGGCCTCTTGAAAATAAGTTCGTAGCGTTCGATCGACCTCCGCGCGTGGACATTCCCCATCGCTTGGCCGCAGTGATCTCGAGGTGAAAGGCAGCGCCTGTGGCGGCGGCAGCACGGCCACGAGATCGCCCTGATGAAATGTGACAAGTGCTTTGAGATCAGTGGCGCTGAAGGTGCGAATTGAGGGAAAGACGTATTCTGTAACTTGCTCTGGGTATTTTTTTCTGGGTTGATCTGGGTATTTTTTTGACGCCGCTTTCAACAGCGAAATTTCAGGTAATGGTTGATTGGGAATTGGGATAGCTTTAGTCTTATTTCTTTTCGACTGGATTATCATGGAGGCGGACTCGATAGAACGGACGGAAAGCCGTAAAAAATTAAGCTGAACACAATCCACGCCTAACCAGCATGCCTGTTTTCGGCTCTGACTTTTCCGATTTCCGTCATAGCCATATATTCCACCTCCATTAGGGCCCAGGTGGGGTTTTTGCTTTCAATTCGCCCCAGCTACTTGGCTGAATAGCCATCGTCATTTCAAAATTACGTCAATGGCCACTTTCACCCAGGATAGCAATCTCATTCAGTTTTAACAACCTGATAAGAGAAAAATATTTATTTACAAAATCAATGGCATTGAAAAATGTACAGTGTTAACTATTTACACAGTTCTCTTGTAAATACATTCTGATTTATTACAAAAGTTTTCCAAATCAGTTGCAAGCAACTCTAAAATTTTAGGCAAAAATTAAGGCACATCAAAATAAATAAACAAACAAATTTCAACCACTTGGACCACATTTCCTAGTAGGCTAGGGCACCTCATCCCATCGCTGCCTTTTAATGAATTCGGTGAGCAGACGAAGATTAGAAAGACTGCTTTATTGATGAGATTGGAACCTCATTAGAAAAGTAGGTTAAGAATATAACAATACATATTCATGGAATATGTATAAAGCATTCAACAACGTTAAGGCCTCAGATTACAAAAAGTGTCACCACAGACTAACTTTAGACTAAAATTCCAGCTTGGACATATTTTTTAGTTCTGAGAACAATGGTGAGTTATGAGTACATACGGGTGGTGGGTTGAATGTACAGGATTAGAATTATACCCGAGGGACGCTTACACATCTACATCACGATCAAGCATTCTGGTTGAACTCACACAAACTCACACTAGCTCCGAAGGAAAGTTACAACTCTAGAACACACACAAAATTTGCAAAAAACTAACTGTGAGACTCAATGGAATGAAAATCAATCCGCCAAACATTCATCATTTGATATAATTGTAGATTGCATTATCCCATGGTAATCCACACATCTTGTGAACCTTCATTTGCTTCAATTAGTTGATGACAGTCTCCCATGTGTTTAAAATGCTCCAGGACTGCCAATTATTTGAATTTTCCAATACGCTTAGAAAAATAAACTAAGCAATTTTTTCCAGCAAGTGCACTGCAAACAGATTATAGAAAAATATCTTTTCACTGGGAAAGAGAGGCAATTTACGTCTAAACCATCGGGCTCCAAACTTACTTCAGATAGAAGCAGGAAGCGTCACATTGGTTGGTCTTGGTTCACTTTTGGAATGGCTAAACACAGAAGACCACTTCCTGTAAGCAGGTAAAAGAATCAGATTAGAAGATATCGCCTTCGAAAGCTTTGAAGAAATAAATCTGAACAGTAAATTGACTTTTAAAGTTCATTATACAAACTCATTGATGATAAAAACTAAAAATATTGGCTCAAAGAAGGATCTACCTAATAGCTATACATTTCCTTAAACCAAAATGTTCCTTTTACACACAGTGGTGGAAAAAATTTACGCAAAGCTCATTGGCGTCTGAAAGCGGCCAGTTCAGAAAATACTAGAAGACGGGGCCGTCTCTCATACGACTGGGAATTTTAAAAGACATGCCCCTTTTACCGCGTGAATAATCATATCCGTCGCATCATGACCAGATCCAGCTACGAGTTCTTCCCCATATTCTCCGAAATATGATTCGCCTGCGACTCACCTAAAATGGAGTGTACTCTCGTCGGGACATTTGTGAACACTGCCGACATATTGGGAATTGAAACTACCATAGGGTAAAGTATCATGCAACGAATCTGAGGTTCCACGGATCAAGTGTCAGTGACGGATGATTAGATGCTGCACGCACTCTGCGGAAATTTTTCTTATCTTAAAACTAAAGCAAAACCTAGCACGAGGTCCAGAGGATGTCGCATGGCTATTGAATGCGCTTACTTATTTGTTAAAATTTTTTGAAAACTCCCATCTGGCATAAAAATTAGGAAATTTGAATTTGGAGTGAATTTTGACTACCTTTTCCTCGTCGTAATCAAAAGTTCCTTCTGTCCTTCACCGACCACCTCCCTCCTCTACACCATGGTGGTCTTCAGGCTTTCACTGACTTTGACGAACATTTCAAAGGTCTTTTTCATGGTCTACGAAGAATGCTCGTATGCGTATGAAGCCCGTATGACGCTTTCCAATAAATCGGCACTCAATATTGTTTAAAATATTGGGCGTTACGTACCGTATGACACGTATAGATTGTAATATGGCACCGTTATGTCATGCATTGGAGTTCCGTTAATCCGAACCAATAAGGACCGAACCCTAAAGCTCGTATGACACTTCCCAATTTATTGGCCAATCCATTGGATATTGGATTATGGTCCAACTGACACACACCAATTTCTATATAAATAATATTGGCCGAAATAGTGTTCTAATATCCCGCCAGAGAAAGCAATTGTATTTCGATGATTTTACGTTGTACAAGCATTGTGTATAAGCATTGTTGTATAAGCATTTGTGTGATTTGTACGCTTCAATCAATAGTGAAACAACTTCTTTCGTACTCATTTTAGAAATTTAAAGCGAATTCTCGGAGCAAAACCAATATTTTCAGCCAAACCGGATGTTTGGGAAAGAGCTTCTTGTTTTGGCCACTAGGAGTCTCAACAAAACTGACTTCTGATTGGAGATTGGCCGCGAGAAAATAGAACCTGTTCTAAATTCCAAATCGGGCGAGAAATTGTGTCTAAAATTGTGAAAAGGATATTGCACTAGAAATTGTTGTGTGTCAGTTGTACCAAAAATCAATATCCGATGGAATGGCCAATAAATTGGGAAGTGTCCTACGGGCTTTAGGGTTCGGTCAAAATTGGTTCGGATTAACGAAACTCCAATGTATTACATAACGGTGCCATATTACAATCTACTAGAAAAACAGTGAAAGCGATACATAACCGTCACTCCTGTATTGTCAGTTTAAATAACTTTTTGGTGAAACTAACTGATTCTGATTACCAGACAAGGACTTAATATGACCTTCTATGTTAAATCACCGGAGGTCTTTCAAAAATATGGAGAAGAATACTTCAAACTGTTTCGAGGGAAAGCCTACGCGTCGTGTCGTATACCAGATATCGACTCAAGAAACACCTAGGAGGGCTAAAATTCGCGACGGATGACGAGGTGCAAGAGGAGGCCAAAGCCTATCTTCGCAACGAGGACGAAAGGTGGTATGACGTAGGGATTCAAAAGTTCATCGTGTGGATGAGTCAAGTCATCAAGCGCCATGGTGACTACAACGAAAAATAAGTGAAGTCCTTTCAAACGACGTATCCAAAAATGTAAATCAATGTCATATTAAATGGCAAAAACAATTGTAGACCTTACTTTTAAGTTTACCCTCGTATCAGTAAAACCAAATTTATTTAAACTTATGTTCTAAACTTATTGAAAAAAATAAATATTTAAATATATTACCAATGAGAGCAACTCCTCCAACAACAATTGGAATCACACAGTTGAAATCGATGAGCCATCCGAATGCAACATTTCCAGTAATGGCGCCAATTCTTCCGATTGTCAGCGACAGTGCCAAGGCAAAAGCTCTGGGCAAAAGAAGAGAAGAAATCATGTTTAAAAAATAGTCGCTATGCATGTGGGTTCACCAAATGCTCTTTTATGGGCAAGTTCACAGTTTTGGTGCTAAACTGACTGTCCGTAAGCTATATTGAAATCGTATATATTTTTTTTCCAGATTACCTGTTTTATAATATTTTTTTATATTCTTTTTCCATTTTTATTGGTATCGCCATCGAAAGGATTTGACCAATGCAATTAATTGCTAAAAGGATTTATTTTGAAAGGTTTTATTTATCGGTCATTTGTCGAGAAAGGGAAGATCAAAATTGATACATTTGACGGAAGTAATCTGTGAGCAGTTGGTTTTAGGAAAAATAGGCCGAAACAGATCTGGTAAGAATATATTCAGAGAAAGCGAAAAATGAAACAGAGGATAGGAGTCCCCAATTTTTATATATTATTTGATTGTACGTAAGGTATCTTGTAAAAGCAATAAGTTTTTTCAGTCATTTCCTTGTCCAAATGACGAATTATTTGCTCTGCATTGATACTAGCTTCGAAGTGTGCAGTTAAATTTTAGTGGGGAGGCAACGGTGGATGGAATCTCTCCTTGCATAACACTCATAATTAGGAAATATTCTTTTGTAAGTTGTAAAAGGAAATCTTTAGAATACATTGGCATTATATGACCGCTAATACTGGTAGCATAGAGTGTGTAACTACGCGAACACAAAAAAGATATATAGCTACTATTACAGTCACTTCATGGTATTAAATAAAGGACATTATTTTTTAACTGATCAGGGATGTCAGGTTTTAATTTTGAATTCATTAGTATATGTTTTATTTTATGAATATCTTTAAATAGCTTTTTTAATAATTTTTGATATGGACCTGATAAAATGATATGGCTATGGTATAATTGATACGCTCTTAAATTTTCAAAATGATATCTTAAATTACAAAGGAGTAATATGTGCTCCTGAGTGACAGAGGGGACATTTTCTTCTCTATTCTTTTAACGGGTGTTTGTAATGGAGCATTTTACTGAACCCTTTCCATCACTTGTTAATGTTAATCCTCGTTTGTTATGCAATCATAGTATCATGCCCAAAATTTACCCACATTATCATTTTATTCTTAATAAATCAAATCATAGGTATTCACGGAATGCAAATATGTATTTAAGCACAGTGAAAATAATTCGGCATTCGTGGTTATACTCACCTTAAGTTGGTGGGAAACAGTTCGACAACTACACACATGAGGGCACTTATGGTCATTCCCGTGATGGCTTCAAAAATGCATGACAGGATCAAGTTCTGCGTGGAGGTCCAAACATAGTTGAATCCTAAAGTGCAAGCACCAGCTGTCACCAAACTGATCACTGAGAAATAAATGAACATCATTAGAATGATAGAAAAACAGTGATAAATTTGGGCTCGAAGATCATGAATTCACATTGACATCTAGTTCGTAATATATATTTTATACTCGTGGAAAATTGCTAGTGCTATTCCAATATTGAAAAATTCCGCTCCATCACGATTGGATTTCCGAATTTTAAACACTGCAGAATTCAATAAGTCAAAGAATAAACACAACGATTGGCCTCTAGGGTGTTGCTTATTTTTTATTTTTTTCTCGGATTTTTGATTTCTACCTCTTAAAATATGCTATGGGGTGCATAATGGATATCCTAAAAATTTCAGCTCAATTGTTTAACATTTAGAGGTCGCTCAAAGAGCATAAATGCAATAACATTAAATTTTCACAATTTTTTGAATTAACATCAGTTTCAGGGGTAACGCACGATTTTATGGTTCTTATGGACCGAAATTCGCTCCATTTTAACGTCTGCTCAACAGTTTTCCAGGAATACAATACTTTACCGCGAGCTACAGCCGCGCGTCACACCCCTGACGGCGAGCTGGTCACTCGCGGCCCGCATTCACGGTCAACTGATCACGGCATTACGCCCCCCTCGCGCCTTCTCTAAAGAGAGTCGGTGGAAGAAAGGAGGAGCTACCTAAAAACCTGTATAGTTTTGCATTGTTATAAATTCTGGAGACTTTTTCGTTGAGATGAATTCGCAGAATAGATGGAACCATTAAGAATGATGTTTAGAGACAACTGTGTATGTTTTCTTACCCAAGTTTGCGTGTTTCACATTTTCTTTAACCTCATCGCAGTCGGATTTTGAATGGCGTAGAGTAAATTTTCGAAATAGAAACGCTATTGATAAATACAATGTTGTTTATCGCGCGCAAGTCTAGTGAAGTATTCCTCATCGGCGTCCCTATAACAGCTATCGCTGCTTGTTTCGTAAAAAAATAAGCTGACTTTGATTCGCGAAGTGCTGCAGTTGTTCTATCACCGCCACTTAACCCTGAAACAAGGATTGTATGCAAATACGAGACAATCGATGATGTCCGTGGTCCCATTCAGGAGTACCAATTATGTCGAGAATTCAAATAATTCAAGAAATACGGTAAATATATTAAATAGAGGTACAGTGTGCAGTGAGCTGTTATAATTCAAGATTTATTTTTGACGGCGATCTACGAAACAGCTAAAGAATGACATGGAATTGAATGAAAAATTGGATCAGTTCTTTGATATTGCCGCGGTAAATGCTCTGGAAGTTATTCAAAACGATATGGATAAAGTGCTCTTGAAAATACAGAGGCGACCGGGACACCTACCTCAAAAGATAGCTTATAGAGAGAGAGTTTTCAAAATATTTTTCTTTCTCAAAAACTTCCATACATTTATTAGTTTTGAGTTTCTGCTTGCACCAACAAAACTAATCACCCAAATCATAAACATATATATTATGCGCATAATATGAAATGCATTGTAAACTGGCTGGTTGGGGTGAACTTGGTTTACCGGACAACTATAAACCGCCTTTGGCTTGCCAAATAATGAGATCCTTCACGAAGCACTTAATAGAGAGAGAGGCGGCAGAGAAGTCGGCGCGACGAGTAGAGAGGAAGAGAAGATATGACGAGTATCGCAGCAAGTCTGAATTAAAGAGTACACAGTAAACCAAGTAGGCCTTGTAAAACTAAATCGCTATCGAATCCCTTTTCATGTTATTACATTGTTGCTAATGATACGTCATTCTTTTAAGAAATGATGATATTTTAATCTTAAGTAGTGAGGATGTTTCTGAAACGAATTCTATTGATGATAAGCCAACGGATTTGTCAAGTAAAAGATAGATTGGTAGGAAAATCCTCATTACACCCCAAATTGCACTGATCTTTGATGCCTTGTGCATTAGCGCGAGATAAGCAGCAATGGTTCTTGCTGCTACTATGTTGTAGTAACAGGGGTTACTGTCTACTAAAGGAAATATTTACTAATTCGTTGAATCAAGTAATTAAATATTATTTTGTATATTACGTCATTAGGTGGTTCTATAAATCTCTGGCTGATTGATGAAATAAAAACAACATGAAAGATTCCATAACTCACCGGAATTGCTAGTGGCCGGGCCGGGCCACTGCTGAGATTGTTCACGACTGCGTTGACTAATGGAGATTAGCGAACATAAAAAAGCATTTTCAATTGATTCAACAAGCGTAAATAGAGGTAACTAACTGTTTTCATATCTAAGGTTCTCAGTCTTATAATTTTTTTTGGGGATTTTAAACCTGAGAATTTCCTTTTTTTCATATGTTAGGTTCGAAGAACAGTGATGTAGTTAATTTAAAGGATAAACTACAGCAAACACTCGGTATGAAAAACGCCAACATAGTATACGACTCCTCCTTTCTTCCGCCGACTTTCGCCAGGGAAGGCGCGAGGGGCGTAAGGCAATGACGGTCGCTGTCCGTGAATGCGGCTCGCGAGCGACCAGCTCGCCGTCAGGGGTGTGACGCGCAGCTGTAGCTAGCGGTAAAGTATTGTATTCCTGGAAAACTGCTGAGCGGACGTTAAAATGGAGCGAATTTCGGCCCATAAGAACCATAAAATCGTGCGTTACCCCTGAAAATGATGTTACTTCAAAAAATTGTGAAAATTTAATGTTATTGCATTTATGCTCTTTGAGCGACCTCTAAATGTTAAACAATTGAGCTGAAATTTTTAGGATATCCATTATGCACCCCATAGCATATTTTAAGAGGTAGAAATCAAAAATCCGAGAAAAAATAAAAAATAAGCGACACCCTATTGGCCTCTTCCTGCGTCATTCAGAGTGGATGATAGCCTTGGTAGAAGTAGTGGTAGAGGGCCAAGGTGGTAAAGGTAGACCAAGAAAAGAATAGTTACTAGAAAGAGACCTTAGCAGGAAGTTGATACAGTGATTTAAGGATCCAAGGATTTGGCTGTGGAAACAAGAAATTTGGGTGCCCACGAACCTTAGGGTTGAGGAAGAAAGGAACAGCACTCTGTGAACTAGAATGATGATACCCCTCCACCGAGCAAAGCCAAGACGCTGCGCATCCGACAATCTTGGGAAAGAACTCGAGCACTGCGCTCCATTAAGATACATGCGACTTTGAGCAACGTGCATGAATGGTATGAAGGGGACTGCAGAGAGGCGGCCCAATTCCATCCCGTATAATAGGCTCATCTCCGTTGCCACTTCGGCCGCATTTTAACTAGTTTTCAAAAATGTCCGCGGCGCGGTGATGAGTACAGTGCGATACACTTTTTTTCCAATATTTTGCATTATAATGTTGGTAATTGCGATGAATAGCACTGGAGAGTTATGAATTCGATAAGTAGCATCATCATGAAAGTACAGTTTGGTTGATATCCCTAATTATACCTCATTTACTCGTGAAACTCGGATCAATTTGTCCGTCGGCGACGCGAGTGTCGTCTTCTGTAAACCCATTCAAATGCACGGTGGGCGACAACACATGAAGAGGCCAACTTGGGGATCCTCGCACACACACCGCTTTGCGCTGCTTTGGCGCAGATACGAGGCTCTCAACCGGTTGTGGAATCCTTGTAGTCCTTTCTCCCTCGCGTTGCTATCCTTGATGGACCGCGAGGGCCTAACACCTAGTACCATGAGCCTCGGTATAATAGGGTAGTTTCCTTCATCAAAGAAAACGAAAGGCATTGATTGCGAATCGATACCCACCATTAGTGTATTCATAATACTTGGTTTTAGAAATCCCAGTTTAGACGAATGGCAATAATAAATTTTATTCTCATTTGAAAAAGGCAAGATTGGCGCCCATGCGATGCCACTCCACGTGACGTCACAGGAACCTAGTATCTATACGAGTAGATAGGAGTTTTACATCGTCTGAGATTACCAATGCATGCATGAGGCACAGAGCTCAGGGAAACATCTCTTAATAATCACCTATTAAAACTGGCTAAGGTTGGAAAGTTTTCTTCGTTTGATAGGGTATTGGTAATCCTTATTTAAGCCAAGCGCTACCAGCTAGCATGGTACTCTGCTACCTGCTAGCATCCTGCGACGTATCAGCGCTCAAAGCCCCGCCCCAAGGTCACCTCACAATGCGGCAGCGGGAACCAGAACGACGTCACACGGAGATTTCCCGGCATTCATACTTAGCCGTCGCGTTTTCGCGCGCTCGAAATTTTTCACATTTCATTTAATCGCGAAAAATAGATATCATCATTAAAAAATCTAAGAGCGTGAAATACGTACTCCAGGAGTAATAATCTTTCGATTTAAGCAATGAAAAAATAATAGGAAACCACCCTATTGCCATGGGAATTAAAGAACCTGGATAGCGTAGTGGTCCGGGCATTGGCCCGGAAAGCCAAAGGTCCGCGGTTCGATTCCCGGTCCTGGGGAATTTTTTCTCGTGGCAATTCTTGCATATGTTTCTGTATCTGTGATTGACATGCTCACCAAGGATGAATTTCTTTCCGAGTCGGTCGACGCAGAGGGCGAGCCAGATGCTGGTGGGGATGCAGGCGATGCCCACGTAGAGCGCATTGATGAACACCTTGGCTGGCACAATGGGCTCGCCGTCCGCGCCGCACGGCAGCGAGTCCACGCCGCCCTGCTCCGCGATCCTCGCCGTCACGTCGCAGATGGACGCCGTTTGGTTCGGGTAGAGAGTTTCGAACCGCTCGAAGCGGTCAAAGAGATCGGGGAACCACAGGATGAGCGTGTAGTAACTGCAAAAACAACGACGGCATCGTTAGAAAAAAATAATCGTTTTAACAGCAGGAACTAGAAATATTTTTATAGTCGATAAAAGGCAGTGCGCTTTGACTGATACAATATGCAGAGTTTTGAAACCACCTTTGAGGCACTTTCTAATGTTCATTTTCTATGTTTAAATAAAGCTGCTGAATTAAGGATTAACTTTGTGAAACCTTTCCATTTTGAAAATTAAAGAATAACACCATGTTAAGTTCACTGACCTGGCGATGAAAACAAGGTGCAAAACCAGGGTCGGGCCAGGCAATTACAAGTCAGCGAACCTTACAAAATGTTATTGAATTATTTCCGAGGTCATATTCTCCTACTGCATAATACCCGGCAAGCAGCTCTTGGGTGCAGTGCCAGGTCTCAATTCACGGTGGGAGGTACTACTTCAATGTCATTGATGTATATTTATTTTATTACGTGCGAGTCAGTAATGCTGCATCCATTTTTTATTTCTTCTCTCAAGCTTTCAGCTATATAAAGGAAGTTTGGTGCATATAATGTGGGTTTTCTGTTTTCATGCAGTCCTAGAATTTTAACAGTCGATGGAGCAGAAAAAAAGCAAAATACAGCGAAATAATTACCGACAAGTTTCACTTGGCTCTTTGTGTGATAGAAGGCGGAAAATTTGTGTTCACATTTTGGACAATAAACATTCGATGAGCGTAGTATAAATGTTCATTATTCACTTTCACCAAAGCGGTGCATAAAGGTATTAAAAAAAAGTTAACCTCGACGGCTCACCAGGGCGAGCAAAGCCGATGAAGTTGGTAAGTTGGGTAACGAGCAGAGTAAAGAACTTCCCGTGCATGCAGAAGCACCCACCTGGACATGAGTCCGATCTGCACGGTGAATGTGATGAGCGTGGATCGGAGCAGGGGCGGCGTGAACAGGGCCTTGGTCTGCGAGGCCACGTTGGCCAGGGCCCTGGCGGGTCGGCTGCGGCGGGAGGAAGCCTTGAGCGCGGCTGGGGAGGTGGCCGCTCCTTCTTCACGCTTCCCCGGCACCTCGATCATGCCGAGAGAGTCCAGGCCTTTGGGGGCCACACCATTCGAATCCACGGGCTGAAGGGCCTTCACCTGCACACACCACGCGAATCAAAGGGTGTAAGTGCACTGGAATTTATCAAGGGACGAGCACAATGGGCCTATGCTAGCACCTGGCCACAATCTTAATATCAATTTTTTTGGAGAGATGTCGTGGAACAACGTAACTAATGATCAACGAAGATATCATATTGCCCACAATTATATTAGCAGATTACTACACGTGTTTCAATTGTTATACAATCATCATCAGGTACTAACAGAAACTAAGTTAATGTCGGCGTCAAAATGGTGTGCCGCTGTACTTAGAAAATTTATATCTAGACTTAGGTGCATGCCATAATAATGAATAATATGTCATTTTAAAGAAAATTTTATTTTCAATTCCAATTTTTTAAAATTCAATACTCAAGACACGCGAGTGCAATAAATGACTCCGCGCACCGAAAAATTAGCCATTTTGTCAACTTCATGAACTTTTTAACTCAACCTAGGGAAAACTACTACGTCTACAACATTCATCTTCCATAATAAGTTGCAAAAATTAATGTAGACTAATAAAATGGCTTTTACGTATTTTTAGAACGCAAATTTTGATGTAATATAAGGAAAATGTTTAAACACTATCTAGTCCTACATTTTACCCCGAAAGAAAAAATAAAATTGATAGAAACACTTCTTAATTTAATTGCAGTTTTTCTATGATCCATAATCTATAAAAATATTTATGTTTGTTAATGTAAATAACTTCTATTAATGTCATGTGGGGCTAGTGCCGGTTACCGGGAAGTAAAGTTTCGCGCGCAAGACGTGGCAACGCAGCATTCGTTCGCTCGGGCGTATTTTTTTATCGCCCATATATAATCTACATTACATAAAAATAATGTATTTTCGGATCATAGAAAAACTGCAAATACATTAATTAGTTTCTCGGTCTCATGCGCACGCTTTCAAAATTAACCCAACCCTCGAAAATGCTGCCTGCTCTCCAAATGAACAGAGAACACTCCAAAAATATTTTCAGGCCTTAGCCCTCACAATAAGGACTAGGAACTTTTTACGTTGCATAAAAAAATGATTTGGATACTGACCAATATGGTTACGAATATCGAGGAGAAAAAATGTTAATAAACAGGAGGACTATAGATATCACATATTGACACCTAAATATAAGCCAATTATAGCCATAATGTGTTGACAGCCATTCACCACTGAAATCGTATTATTCATGGAAAAAATTCAAAATTTGGTCTATCAGGACCAAAGGATGAAAATGGGCAAGTCTATGCTCTCTAGGTTTAATACGAGGAACATTACTAATGCAATTAAATCTTAGAAGGTAAATACAATAATTCTGCAGCATTCCATCAAATATTTAAGGCGTGTAGACTATCGATTGAGCGAAAACTATTGCTACCCCGGTGTTACAGAATACAATTGACCTAAAATTTTAATTTTATCCTTGCTCAAGTTAAAATGCTGGTAACGATCACAAGTTTGTTCTAAAGTCATGCCAATAGATGCACATTTAAAAACTTACCCATAGGAAGGTAATCAAAACTAAAGCTTTGTTCACTCAATACGAGGTCTGCTCAGAGAAACGAGAATTTTAGTTTTTCGAAAAAATATTTATTTATTCCTCTACATTTAATGTGGTCCTTTATTTATATAAATTAACCTTTATAATAGTCCCCATTAGAAATTATGCACTTATGCCAGCGCTTATTCTAATCCTAGAAAAACTTTTTTGTCCCTTTAAAGTTCTCTTTATTTTTGAAAATAGGAAAACGTCCCATGGAGCTATGTCTAGCGAACATGAAGGCTGGGGGATTGTTACAGTATTGTTTTTGGCCAATAGTTCCCCAAGCATGCAATTAAGTGTGGGTCGAAAATCGGCGAGCTCATAAAAGCTTGTATAACCATAGCGGCTTCCGCAGAAAAATTAAGCAATGAAAATACAGCTGAAAACTTTATCATACATCAGGGATATATAAACCAACATAATAAAAAAATTGACAACCGGAATCTCCAAACTCAGGAGAAATTTAAAAATTTAATTCCAATTATTTTCTGAACACGCGTCATATACGCATTTCCTTACCTCATATTCTGTCTTCTTTCCCTTATTGTACTGGTGAATCTTTTGGAATACCACGTACGCCTCGTCCAACTTGTTCTTAGACATGAGGAACTTCGGCGTTTCGGGAAGCGTGCACAGGAGGCAAGCGTTGAGGATACTGGGCACGCCGCAAATGGCCACGAACAGACGCCACGAGTTGAAAGTGAAGCCGCCGCCCGCGGACACGAAGGACCACGTCTGCGGAATCACCCACCACGCCAAAGCTACCGAAAATACGCGTAAACAAATGTGTTAGACTATTGCACTGCCATCTAGTTTTTACGCATCCTGAAAATTTCAGCTTTATAAATATTTGGAAAATGGGTTAAAATTGAATTGCAAGATTTGACCCGGACAAGACGGCAAACAACAAAGCGAGTTTAGAAAAATGCTGTGAAATAGGAAATCCATCCGCAGTTAAGAATGGCGAAATAATCCAGACCTTTTGTAGGTATTCTATCCTAAACCCGAGCTGAAATGATGTTTTTTTTTAAATCTGAATCATGGACAAGAACTTAGATTATGCCAGATAAAAAACTTTTGGGCTATATCGCCTTAAGATCTTCATATTAATTTAATATTCTTAATCTTCAGATTCTTTTGAGAAAGCGACCAGCATCGGTCGGGAAACGTTGGGCCCACACGAGAGTTGACGCGGTGGCATACATAGCCCAAATTTTTTAAATCTAACGTGACGAGTGCCCGCGAAAGTTTTAACGAAGAACTTAGATTATAACTATAAAAGTAGATTATGGCATTATCATGCAATTTGTGAGGGAGTGATATCTTAGCTAATAAACGACAGAGCAAGAAAGCATTTTTCATAAAAAGGTAAACTTACGACAATTACTTCTGTCAGATTTTTAAAAAAATATGTATTTTCTCATGCTACGCCTACCCGTTAATATCTGATCAATATTCGACAACTGATGAATTAATCATAGTTAAATGAAATAGAATACAACTGCTTATTAAGTAATTATGTTTCTCGTATTTTTTTGGGGGGGGGGGGGTAAGTCATCTATGAATATGCAGGTAGTAAAAATGATCATGGGAAATAAACAAAAACCTTTTACAAGTTCATATTAAGGATATGTATCGCTGTCAACGCATTCAACGCAGTGATCGCAGTCAACAGTATTACTGATGACCAATACTGGCAATGAGAGGATCCATTTCCAAAACATTCGTTCAATATGTGCTAGCACTAAAAAGAATAAAAGCAGGAAAAGGGAAGAATGGTAAACAGTGGTCTACCCGGCAGCACGACAACTCCGAAGGACCAAAACAGCTCCAGCCAGCAGAGCATTTGGTCTCGCTTTGACGACGGAAGGAATTCTCCCATGTAGGCAAACACCAACGTGGAGGCTGCAGTTATCCTAAAATCGGATGGAAAATAATTAATATAGGTGATTTTAGGAGATTAAAGAGTTAAAATATTTCCACAAAACTGTAGAACGAAATCACACGAATCTTTGAGTGGGTAAACCTCAAATGAATAGTAAGACATTGAAGGGAGGTAAAAGATGCACAACAGCCCTTGTTGTAGAAAATATGCGTATAAAGTATTTATGATTTTTATAAAATGAATATATGCATAGTGAGGCCCGGATACATGTAATTAATGTCTAAGGGATAGCATTGTTTCCTACAATCCGTTTCACAAAGTTGCAGTTACGTTCGTAAAGAATCGGTTCATCGGATTGTAGTTCAGTTTGCATCAAAATAAACCAAAATTGATTTCTTTTGATTGAGTAGATGTTTAAAAGTAAATAATTTTTAAAAGATCTAGACTGAGAAACCATTATAAGTCTCTCGTGGCATCACCAGGTTGACGCCATTCGAATAACATTCTAGACTAATAAGTAGTTTTCTGCCTTTTAAAACCCCTTCGTACGCACTCGTATGACTTGCAGGCAACACATGGAAATAAAAGTTCCTTTTTTATGCAGAGATTCACCATATTTACAACTAAAATCAAATGAAACGAAAATGACTATTCAAGCTAATGCCATGGCGTGCCACCAGCATAGATTGATTTCAGACTTGGAAAGAGATGAGTTTCACGAATTCCAGATGTTTTTCAAGAAAGAATATCTTGGCCGCTTAAATGGCAAGTTATCTGAATAAAGTATTTAAAATTTTAAGCTCATTTTGCAAATAAACAACTCAAAAAACAATCATGATCATAACAATCACAATTTTTAAAATCAAATAAAACAAAAATACCCATCCCAGAATGGTAAGGTCATGCACGCTCTGAAAAGCTAAATTATCCAGTAAGTAATCATTTCCATGCTTTTCCCATCTTTTACGATAGAAATTTTGACTATTTGAAACATATGAGTCTCCTCTTCATGAAAAAACGCCTGGCCTAATAATACCCCAATCGAATCTCATGCTCACCCAAATCCGTTGAAGAATCTGCAGACTATGAAGAGCCAATAGGACTGCGCGATACTTGACGCAAAGCAACAGAATGCATCCAACAGGAGACCGGAGACCATCATCCACTTGCGACCCTTGGCGTCGGCCATCAGGCCCCAAATGCAAGAGCCCACCAGCATGCCTGCAAAACAAACGGATTTGCGCTAGAGGAGAGAATGCTATTAACGAATACACACGAACTAAGTATCCGATATCTTGCGACCAAATATTGAAGCATTGAAAAGGTGATCGCGTGAGAATAGCTGCTTGAGCGTAGGTGGTTATAGTAATTTTTTAATGGTGTCGCTGAAAATTGCGATCAATATTAGTAATATTTTATGAGATTACATCCAAGAAATTTGCACTCATAAATTTACTTTGAATGAAATAATATTTCATTAACTTAAACCTTAGAGTGTCGCTATGGCGCTCCTCCTACAAAGCACTCTTAGATGCTGATAGTTCACTAACCATTCAACAGTCAATATTAATTTTATTTTAGCATAAACTATTTTCTTTAAATTATAAAATTAAGTCATATTACCAAAAATTCGTCAAATAATTCATTATAAAGGTGAAACCTCTTATAATAAAGATTTCTTAAAGTTTTTGAATACATACCTTTATTTGTTTTTGAGACCTAAATTTTTTTCAAACCCACTGCAAAATCAGCAAAAATGCCTCGGCAATTTTAGCATAGTGTCTAGAAAATCGGTTGGCACCGAAAGGGTTGCGTTAAAATAGAAATCGGTACGCGTGCACTTTCGGGATAATCTACATGATTACACCTTCCCGAACAAGACTTGCGCGTAATCTTGCATTAAATATAACTTTGCGGTCGTATTTCTTCTCTGGCAAGATCTATAATTTCGCCTCATGAGGTTTTCCATTTGATTCGCTTGCCTGGAACACACACATACATATGAGTACTCCTGCAGATACTATATCACTGATACCGCTCGTAATTAATTATTTTGATTGGGTCTGAACTATTTCGTGCCATTAGTTGAATACTGATGGCCAACGTCAGTGTATTTTACAAGCCCAAAGACTTCAATCATGGAGGTCATCGCTAAATGTTAACAGGTATATAGAAACGATGGTCGTCAACACGTCACACACATGGCGGCTTTCCACCCGATCACATCTCCGCCAGTGATGGTGCTGCCACCTTTGGATTCGCGAATCGAAACGCACTGCCAGGGTGAATAGCTATATTCTGGGTACAATAAGAGCAAAACTTGCATCTGAATGAAACTTCGGTAAGTAGGTGTTTTATTCCAAGTTTCAAGTAATATCCGCGGAATAGATAGCGGGGCAACTTAAATTGAGTTACTCGCATGTGCAAATTTAGGGCGAAGATTATACAGCGAAAAAATCATTTCCAGGATTCGAACCCGGACTCCCGAATTTGTGACAGACATTCGATTATTTGAACTACAAAGGAATCTTTCTGCGCTGATTTTTTTAAATTCAGGAGGTCCATGAATATATGAAAACAATATTATTATTTATAATTGATTCAAATTTTTAATTTTATTTCGAGTGAAAAACCTTTTGGTCAAAAACCTTTACTTAACGCCTGTGGAATTTCCGCACTTAATTTTAACTCCAGTTTAAACTCTTTTGTGCACACATAGAATGATGAAAACACGCCTCTCCAGTGTACGCATTATTTTTACACATTTATTATAGCATCAAATTCAGCTTCTTCCCCTGCCGATTACAAGCCAAATTCAGAATTTTAGCAACCCTTCCGTATGTGAATGAGCAATAACCCCAGTCCACAATAATGGCAACTCTAAGGCAAATACGTTTGCTGCTAACCCGATTATAAGTACAGAAAATACTCTAGTAAATATAATTTTTGTGAATATAGAACCGTTTTCAATACGAATCCAGCAACCAAGATGTGGACCATACTTGGCAACTGTCTCGTCCCGCTTCTATCTCTATCTCCTGCTCACCTATGTTGGGCGATGCGCTCAGCCGGCCCTTGTCTTCGGAGCTCAGGTGGAAGTCGCACTGCGCGGAGGGCAGCACGAACGAGATGGTGGCGATGCCGATGGCGGCGTTGGCGAACACCGAGCCGCAGATGAGCATCAGGAAGTAGTTGAACTTGCCCACACCTACCGCGGACAGAGAGAGAGGCAAAGAAAATTGACGCACGCCAAGTACAGTAGGTACAAATTCAATAAGTTTCGTAAATGGATCATACTAACAAAAGGTTTTTCCGTAGGGTTTTTGGATTTTTTAGGGATTTTATTTTCCAATCATAGTAAGGTACTCAACGAGATGAACTGGACATTTAGTAATGAATTTCATTTTCCATTCGATATCAACACAGAACAGAGACTCACCCTTTTTGATGAAGTCTTCTCGGGAAATCAGCCGGGTCAAGATGGACATTGCTGCCAGGGCGGTTCATTCGCCCTGAAGACGATGGCTGAGAAGGTCATCGAAACGTTGGCAGCAGTTTCCATCTTGACCCGGCTGATTTCCCGAGAAGACTTCATCAACAAGATTCGCCGGGAAAGTAGCAGATCCTTCAGAGACTCACCCGTACCCCTGGCCCACCAAGTTTTTACATAATTCTTCTATCAATTTCTGTTCCTAACTCTGGCAAGAAAAAAATGACTTTTATCCCTTAAATTATCATCCCCTCATATAACAATGCTGTGGAGCTATTGTCATAGCTATGGGCTTGTCATAAACCTACCGTTGGTATTTATAATATGGGAACCTGAATGCTACGCTGGAAAAATTTTAACAGTTAAATCAATTTCAAAAATACATTTTTGAGTTGCCACTAATTCTTATTTTTGGAATGGTAATTTAGATTTGTCTAAATTGCAAAAAAAAAGTTTGGGACAAATCTCAGCTAGATAATTTAAGAAAATTTTGTTTACAATTTTGGAAAATCGTAAGCATAAAAAAGGTTGCAACAGACATTCCATCATTTTTTACTTATTTAATGCCTCACGCAAATCCTAACTGTTATGAATAATAGCTCTAACGCAATGCGGTGTCGAAATAGCTGGAATTATAAATATCTTGTACAATATGTGGTACGATGTGGTGGAAGTTATTAATATTGGTTAAATTAAATTTAGAACATATTGCAATGTTTCAATCAACTAAATGAATTATAAATATGATTCAAGGCAAAGTTATATAAAAAATCATAAATGCGATTAAGAAGCATTTGAACAGAACGCATGAAAACCCAAATAAAAAAAATAGGGAAGTGCACTAATTTTTTTTTATTGCTGAATTTGAAAGTTTAGCCTAAAAAAGAAACATTAGTATAGTCACTTTTATTTTCTGCATCTGGGGTATGCACTTTAAAACGTTTTGAAAGTCGGAAAATTTCATGTTGCGCTGAAACACAGTGCCTCCATCTTGATTGAGATGTGACGTCACAAGGCAGTAGTCACCAGTGGAGTATCGCTGTATTCCGTCGCATTCTTTAGCGCGGCAAGAGTTTCCGGGAATCGGTGGAGTTTGCTTCCTAAAAATGTCGTCTAGTACCGAAAACATGAATTCAAAATAGAATTATATATGATTTTTTGTTCCAAATTTCATCTCGACGTCGAAACAAAAGCCTGGAGAAGATATTCATTCCCGTGCCTTAAGCACAAGCTATACGGAATAAATGGTTCAAGGCTGCTCCTGACTCTTACCTATCGATGATATTCTGTTTTGAAGATCATTTGAAGGTATTGTAAGATCAAATTGATATTTATATTATAATAATTTACTTAATGGGTACCTCAGTCACATCAGAAAGTGTGTTGAGTCAAAATATAGCATCTTCCGCGTAGACCTACGTAATTTATAAACTGAAAGTAGTTTGGTTAAAGAATTATGGCGCGACTGTTTTTTTACACGACCGGGCAAAATGCGTACTTTGCCCATGATATGTGCATATATGATAACAAACGATTTTTGTTAAAGTTAATCTTTATTTGTTGAAATTAGTACATTTATAGGTGATACAGATATAAAGGTGCACGGCAGGTCGCGCGGCGTAATTTGTACTCCACTGGTGACGGGTTCATCTTGCTTATCTAAAAAATTAGCTACAATACCTCGAACTTTGAAAACTCGCAATATAGGCAGTCAAAGTACATTGTAAGAATACACGAGACCATTATAGCCCAGAATGTACGTACAATGTCGAAATCCTTGGTTTTCAAAGATTGACGTATTTTATACGCCAGCGCGCCCGGTCCAGGGTTATCAACTTTTATTTCATCCTATTTGTTAGTTGAAATTATATTTCAGAATGGTTCTTTTAGCACTGCTACTGAGGTAAACTGGTAGGTACTGAGTACAAGGTACTGAGGTATGTACTGAGTAAGTAAACTCCCTTTGGAGTAATGTGAATTACAAGTGTTCGAAATATATGGCATTTTATATTCGCTTTGTGTTCTTATTAATTATGCCTGTACGCATATTGTTGCTTGCCGCGAGCCTTTAATGGTATGTGCTCTTGCAAGAGTGGTTTTCATTTTTAATGTGGAAGTTGGTCAGTATAAGCAAAGAAAAAAATAACATTTTAGCGCACACCAACCCTTGTAGTCATCGTATCTCGGCGTTTGTAATGACACTGCTAAAATACCTAAACGCCATAATGACGATAAAAAAATTGTCTCATGTCAATGATTGCTGCAATTATAATTAATGATAAACTAGACGCCGTATGATCACAATGAAGGCAACAAAAAATAATGCCATGACGTAGACTTAACCACGGTCCTTCGGGTAAAATATTTCCTTTGACTCGTGCACTCTACCACTACCCCAACCGACCCATTGGGAAATTGAGGATATTTTGAATTTATATATATAACTTGTAAAAAGTAACGCATGAAAATTAATTAATTACAGCCTAACTAACGCCCTAATTGAAAAAGATGCAGTAAGGTACGCGGTCTCCCCTTGTTAGCCTTAACGTCTCGCATTTCTATGGAGCGTTGAACCTGTCCTCCTTATTCAAAAATTCAGTAACCATAAATACATCAAAGTTTGGTATACCATTTATAAATCGTTGGAATTTTCCTTCTCCCAACCAAGATTATCTTTTCTTGAACCCATCCTGGACAGCGAACCATTGCAACAACCAGCCAGCTCGGAAATAAGGCTAACATCCCATGATTCTAGTAGCGAAGGGCGAACGTTCCGGCCGGCGTGAATACATACGCAACGGATAAGTCTTGCAGCAAACGTCTGAAATAGGTTTATTAGTTTGACTCGGTTCTTACAAAAAAAGTTTTGGCATGATAAACGGCATTGTGCCAAAATATACCCAGCGAAAAATAAATGCCATCATGCATTTATTAAAGATTCAATGTGCTATTCGTACTACTCTTTCCAAACTTGAAGTTGACACGTAAATGAATATTAATATATTACGCAATGATGAAGTCGTTTACTCAAAAGAGAAGCAGCCACGTATATAATCTGAAGATATTTTATGACAGCAAAAAACGGATACCCTCAAATTCTGTAATTTTTCTATGCAATAATAGTGGTAGAACTAAACGGTGTAGAAGCTGCCTTCTGCTACTGCCTTGTGACGTCACGGCCAATATTCATCATGGACACCCGTTTTCGCGGCCTTTGAATTTTTCCATATTTCAGACGGTCATCTCGAATCAAGTATTCACTATTAGGATTTAAACTGTGGTTTTACGACATTATGTTATTCTGAACTCTAATTTAAAAAATGTGTTTGGTGCATTTGAAACACTAGTGCACTTCCCTATTGTCTCTGGCTTTTTAGAAAATATCGAGCATTTCACGTGCCTTGATGGTTATTAATACCCATCGGGAGGTATTCATTTAGAAGGTGGGTTAACAATGACACTGATATAAACCTATAGATGGCGATGAACAGCAACAATTTATTTAAACATACTTGAGCTCCCGTTGACCGCAGTGATGGAGGTTTTCAGCGCTTACCTGTAAGGCCAATGGCAGTCTCAAAATCGGCCCCCAATTCACTCTTGTCCCGACCTGAAAACAGAGAGAGAGAGGGAGGACCAACTGTCAGTGAGCAGTGTCAATTAACTAAAAGCAAAGCATGTAACCTAAATAGCTCCAAATAGTACTGAACACCAAAACTCAAACATATTTAGTGTGGGTGTTCACTACTATTTGGAACGCCGGAAGAGTATGCAATGCCACTTAATGGTAATTGGAGGACTCGAAATGCATGCGTCAAAAGCGAACGCTTTGTTTTAACTGATAAAATAAAAACTTGCATTGGAAAGCTATTTTTACCATTTATACATTTAGTAACATCGGAGGAGGAGTACCCCTCTAAACCGTAGCTGATTCAAACTACGTTTGTCTAATGGATAAACTCTTCCCGGGCCAATGAGAGAAATTTCACAAAATTACACTCAAAAATTTCGCAAAATTCTCACAAATTTGCACAAACATCGACAGGTAAATAACACAGTAAAAATATATTCTTTAAAAAAATAAGGTTACTTAAATCTCACATTTTTGAATGCTGTGGACAGTAATATTTTGTCTCCAAAAAGTAATAGAAATAGATATCCAAATGTACTCTGCGAACACTGTACTGTAGAAGTAATTCGGCAACTTCTACCGCGGAAACATCAACTTGTCCCTATTCATACTTTCCGCGCTTATCTTCACGATTAATTCCAAGCACATCTTTCTTCCTGGGCACATTCAGGCTTTCCTCAGTGTTAATACATACACAACCCAGGAGTTTAATAATGATTTTAAGCATAATTATTTTGCCCTGCTGTACTATTTGTATTCCAACAATCCCAAGAGATAAAATGCAAGCAAATTCAACAATATGAAAATGAAATACCACAAAACAATGTTAAATGTAATACATTAATTTAAATGTACGGGGATTAAGTACGTTCTTACTGTCAATTCATGAAAACTCAACTTCAAATGCAGACAGGCAACGATTTTTTCGCTATAAGCACAAAGTATGGCTAAGAAGTATTGCCTGAAGTCGACAAAACTTCAGTCAGTGACTGATTTTAGAAATCAATATCTTTCCATAAGTTTGAGAAGTTTTGAAGACAGATTAAGGAACAATTCAAATAATAAATTTGAGCGGAAAATTATTTTTCACGCCAAGGTACTGTTGGTAAGGTTTGAACTTGTAGAAACGGATTGAACAGAGCAGGAGGAAAAATTGAAGCACGTTATAATGCAAAGCAGAGAAGAGCAAGAAGAAACATCGATGTACGGAGATTGCATGAAGTATTCGAAGAAAAACACGATAAAAAAAGAAGAGGACCCGAAAGAGTTTGCTTGGTGAGTGGAGCTGACGGAAAGGGGAGAGGAAATTGCCATACTAATCAAAGAAGATGAGTGAAGAAATATTGGAGATGATTGCCGCCTCTAACATGGGAATGTGTGATTCGCAGTAGCTAAAGTGCTCGGTGAAAACGCAATCAATCTGGAAAGCTGATGCTGAGGAAATACACAAACATATATCGAAGATTACCGATCAATTAAAGCCGTTTTTCAAGAGAGAGAAGAGTTAAGAGCATTAATTACGTTGTATTGCATTGGAAATTCAAGGGGACGTTGGAAAACAAGTACTTGAAGTGTAACGTGCAATGAAGGTCAAGTGGAGGAGGAGTTAAATATTTGTTAAGGAAAAGGACTGGATATAAAGTGCTTTTGAGGTGGCCAGTTTGTTCAGATGCAACATCTTCAAACGAGTGCGAGGAGAGGCAATGCCATGAAAACTAAATCAAAAGTCGGATAAGCCGTGTGTCATTCATTTCCTGTTTATAAATTGGGGGAAATAATGCGTTTGCCACAATTGAAATTTTCATTAAATATTAAGGCGAAATAATTATAATAGCGAAAGTAAAGGGTGCTTTCCAATCACCTTGCGCAGATTAGCTCACATCGCAACAGATTGAAACACACTAGCGCAGACGGACAAGGGTGCAGGATGTGTTCCCATCCGTTTAGCGCAGATGACGTCACACCTGCGATTGGAACACGCTCCGAGCTAAACAGTTTAAAACAGATCAGCGCAGATACGCGATTGGAAAGTACCAAAGACACTTCATCCGACCCTGGAGCTAATTAGTGCGGTACCTCAAAACTGAGACTTGGGTTGACCTGTCAGACCTATTGCGCGGAAAAAAAACTTTATGAGTTCATAGAAAGTTTCGATTTACTACTCCTCTTATCTGTATGAAAAAAATATGAAGCAATTGATTTAGATGGAAATTCGCAATTGATAGTAAAAAAAATTCGAAAAGGTTAAAATTTATTTCAATGAAGTCAGGATACGTTGAAAAACAGAAATAAAGTGTTATACAATTTGAAAATGATGTAAAGAAGAAATAGAAGTTGATATTCCAAATTTGGGAGTTTAAATAAAGATAAAGTATTACTGAGAGACCAAAACCTTCTTCTGCTCTTCGTCTCTATAAGTATCTACATAATCTACTTTTAAAAATTGCAGGGATGATTCTAAAGAGGGTTACATTAATGATGGAGTGATGAAATAGAATATATCCAATAAAAACACACTAATGTCATGACGGATTCATAGAAATAAATTTTAAGCTTTTCGAATTTTTTTTTGCTATCAATTGCGAATTTCCATCTGAATCAATTCATTCATATTTTTTTCATAGAGATAAGAGGAGTAATAAATCGAAACTTTCTATGAACTTATAAAGTTTTTTTTCCGCGCAATAGGTCTGACAGGTCAACCCAAGTCTCAGTTTTGAGGTACCGCACTAATACACGTTATAATCATATAATATATAACTCAACAATTTGGAAAATGCATATTTGATAGTAGCGGAGGATAAGGGTAAATAAATGGGGACAAATTCATCTTCTGGTTTCACAATGTGAAGGGGCAGCTGTTCTGTTGTGTTTCTTGAATTGTCCAAGTTGAGTCGCGCCACTTCTTGGCAGTGCCACAAAACTTTCGGTTTTAGTTTTTCCTTTGTTTTTACTCCGTGGACAGGAGTGAATTTACGTCTTAGTGAGTCTTTCTCTGAACGTCGTGCAGAATAAATGGAAACGCCTGAGTGAGAATGAAGTCATCAGGATGGCAGTGGCAAACGCCCGCAGGGCTTAGGTTTGTGTCGTCGCAAAATTTATTTTTGGTAATAGTTAATTACGTCGTTCAAAATCATTACAGTCCACTTAAAACATAAAAATTTCACCTTTGGAAGTGATCAAAGCACGAGAATTTAACGACTTAGTTTCAACTAAACGAATTTTAATTTGTAAATAGTCAAACCGGGAAGGATGAAAATTAAAACGATTTTTAAGAGGAGAATCGGTGAGTAGACATAACATTAACATTTCTCTCTTACCTTTGGGAATGAATTGGCGCTTGGTGTCCTCCATGGCACCTGCAAAAACCAAAACGAGACTTCAGTGGATATATTCACTAACAGATTGGATAAAATACGGTTACAACTTCAAAATTCACTCCCAACCACCCCAACAATCCCATTCATTCCAGTTTTTCCATTTCTGAGGAGTGATTCCACAAAATTTACCACGAGAAATTTGGAGACTTTTGAGAAATGATTTCCTTAATTTTTAGGATATATAAGACTTATCCAGGGCCTAAAGTAAGATGTAAAGTGTGAACACTTCTCAATGAGACTTATAGACTTCAATATTTTTTTTTGTCATTCAAACTCCAAGATCATGCCAAATTGCAGCTTTTGCAAGAGTAGGATAAAATTTCAAAAGTAAAAAGTTTATTAAATCTAATTGTGTCTGATTATGAGCCTCTGATCTATATATAAACTAACATGTTAGCCCAAGTAACCTACTAATTCAAGATTGAGTACAAGAGAGGATTTTCTTATAAAACTGTATAACAGAATAAACCATGACCGTGTACGAACTATGATTCAGACTATTAAAGCTTAAACCATGTCAGGATGAACTACCATTTGCCCAATTAACAAAATTAAATTAAGAAAGAAGAACTTTGTACTTTCACATTAATATTTATTCACGACCATGGTTTCAACGTTAGACGTCATCCTCAGGTGAACTCTACAGAGGTCCATCACATCCTTTTATACCAGGCAAGGAGGGGTAGGGAGGAAGGTAATTAGGTTGAACGGATTGGTTAACAGAGAAGAGGGAGGGGGGAAAAAACCTTGGTCATGTGGTATGGAAATTATGGAAATTAACAAAATTCAAATTTTTTTAGAGAACTAGGTGCCTCTTGGATTTATGAAATAAATAAAACGAGAAGAGCCACTTCGAGGGGTCGTAAAAGTCCGTAATACCACTTGCAAAACATTATGTTCCAGAAAGACATTAATCTCGTAAAAAATGTTTCCACCACGTAAGAGATCAATTTGTAAATACTGAATAAAATACAGCAGATCGCAGGAGGAAAAGGAAATGAAAGAGGGCCTAATCTTCCTTTCACGGTGAGAGTGTGAATTTAGTCTCTGTCACGATAGAGTAAATAGAAACAATAGAAATAGGAAAGGAATAGAAATGTGAGGAATATTGCAAACGAGCTAACCTCATGCGTGTCAAAAATCTATTTAATACCAACAGACATAATAATAATAATAATAATAATAATAATAATAATAAGTGACCTATCATTCTAACAATAAGCAAGGTTTTTAATCCAAATGACAATGATAGTTGCTCTCACTGAATGAAACACTCATTGAATGAAAATGAAAAACGGTAAAAATAACATTCATATGCAAAAGATCTCAAAATAATAGTCATAATCACATTACTATACGGAAATCAGTCAAACAAACACTTACCATTTCTTTTAACTCCAGAATTTTGATAGTATTTTTCGCGTGCCATTGAAATGGATGATGTTTTTAAAATTAGATTATACAGTTCCCTCTCCTGTTACAAATGCAATGACCAAATGAAATAAACATCTTTTTCTATTTACTCAGAGGAAATAAATATAGCAACCGTTGCTTAGAGATAGAGTAAAGATTGCTGGCTTATCGACATGATTGATTTCATGTCACTTCATCCCTTGCTTGGAATGCTTCTGTTGTCAATTTGATTGCAGGAATTAGATGGAGATATAGTATACGAAGTGATGATTGGAAAAATATAAGAATTAGTGATTGAGGATTATTTACTCCCACAGCGGACAACCATGAAGCATTCGCGTTTCGCAGATCTGGCCGAGTATAGAATGGACGACATTCGCAGGAGTGAAAAGGTCATCCATATCCGTATTGAGGGGGCTAATTGCGAAGACGCTGTGACGCAGTGGATATTATTTAAATAGAAATTCCACAGATGGCCGTACAAAGGTCTTCAGAATACATAGATAAAGACTTCTGAGGCGTTATGCAGGAGGCGACCAGCTTGTATTCCTGGAGTCGCGTCAACAATTCTTCACTTTTCATTCAATTCACGTGTTTTGGAAACTTTCGTGGAAGACGCATCGACGCAGAGGACATTTCAAGAAACGAGCAGCGTCTTGCATGCAGTAGGATCATCCCGTTAGGAGAAGGTGTCATGGATTTGTATGCATATATGTTAGAGATGTGCTCTACTTCAAAAGGAATATTGTTTTCATTTTTATTGAACAACGACTCCATCCTCTTCGGAAATCATAAAGGTAAGTACGGTGATTAAACAATTGACTCGATGATTTTAATTCGCTCATAACAGTGCTATTCCTATTTCCGTAAAATTGAGCTTCACCCTCGAGCTCACGGCGTAATGTGTGAACCACTACTGATCTGATCGGTGAGTGCAAAGTAAGGCGAATGGTTTCCTCGCTGAATGTTGCTCGTAGAATCTCAAATCCACAAGCTTGCGTCATTGTCGAATCACCACAACGAAAGGGCTGGAATATCACGAGACGGAAGAATAGGATAGATGAATGGAGAGATGACGGTTATCTATACATGGAGAGATATGGATTTGATGTTGGAGGGGAGGTAGGGAGGGGAAGTCGGGTACTTGTAGGGAGGTGTGTGAAATCCATGACGATGCCCTTCTGCTGTGGAGATAAACTCGATGAATATTGGGAAAGTCTCGTATCAATGCATTCAAGGTTCAGGAAACTCGCGAAAAAAAAGTACATTGGGACTGAAGGAGTTCACGTTCAAGACTAGTGATCCGAATTTTGAAGAAAAAATGATTCCTCTTTTAATGATTCCTGATTTAGTTCCTACATCAATTATTACAATTTCAAAAAGATTGCGAGAAAGGTTTCTGGCATTTAAAATTCCAGTGGTGCCTCGCATATATTAAGGCGACGTAAAGCCAAAACAAAATAATTTAAAACGCACCATTTTCGAACAAAATACTTGGCATTTGTTTAGGAAATAGCACTACTTCAAACCAATTTATAAAATTTATAATTTTTTTTACTTAAAAAGTAAGCATGAAGTGGGATACCCTAGAAATATTATCACAGATCAAAAAGAGTTTCAATGGAGTCGAATAAAATTATTTTCATCCGCCTTTTTTCCGGATACAAACCGCTGCGCGGTGGCTTGGAAAACATTATGACGGATCCATTGACTAGTGGTATGTTATTTGGAGGAGGCGACCGGAAGCCAAGATTATTTGCACCATGAAGAAAGGGTAGAGAAGGAAGTGTGGAGAAAAACCCAACATATATACTATTCTACTCTCTGCAAAAGGCGCCAAGGGGACCACGGCTTAACGTCTGCTGCATGGAAATATCATCCACAAGCACTCAGGCGAGGATCGGGAAGGCTAAAAAATTTCTGCCACCTCCTGGATTTGAACTCGGACCCATAAGGTGGGAAGTCAACACCCTAGCCACCGCATACACCCGATCCCCGATGAATTAGTGTTGGTAATGCTTGGTAACGCAGTGGGGAGAGCGTTTGGCGAACAAACTCAATAGTGTACTCACCTACTCACTGCTCACCATTATCATCATAAGTCCAAAATCCTAATATTGATTTGTCGTAGCTCTCCAATCCGCTCCCCTGTCTGCTAGCCATTTCATATCAACGTATTTCTTCTCTTTCACATCCTTTGTAACCTCATGCGGAGCCGTCCCTTGCCCTTCTTCCCGTCCACCTATCCTAAGATTGTTTTCATCAGGCCATCATGCCACGTAACGTGGCCCACTAAGTTATACCGTCTTCTCCTCAGCGTTTTCAGAAGACTTCTCTTTTCTCCCAATCTTCTCAACACTTGCTCATTACTTACTCGGTCGATCGATTTTATCCTCATAATTTTTCGGTAGTATAACATATCGAATGCTTTCACCCTTTGACTTCTCTGCATCCGTCAACGTCCAAACCTCGCCCCCGTAGTGAAACTTGACGCCTACTAGACATACCACTCGTGCATTCAAATTTCTTTGAAGCCATAGCGAGTCCCCGGGAAATAATATCGTACACGTCTGACAAGGCGACCCACAGAAAGGACCTCTCCTCCTATCCTAAATGAGTGACATTGACTAGCCAGTGGCATAGTGTAGGGTGATCTCTACCCTCACATCAAAGCAATTCGAGATTCTAGTAGAAGCAACGAGTGAGTGAGGTGAAATTGACGGAGGGGTGAACTCAGTACTCTTCGCTCTGCGCGAAGGTTTACTGCTTTGAGTAGGTTGGCGTGCGAAACGGAGTAGGAACATGTCATTTTCATAAGGAAATCAAAATACTCCCTTTGCGGGATTTAGCTCTGGAAAAGTGTTGATTACTGCTGGAGAATATAAGCCTAGAGGAAGTATATACTTACTCTATGATAAAAGTTATCCAAATTTACAAAAAACTGTCGAGATTTTGATGTCACCATGAAAATAAAATTTCACACTACTACTTTTGAGTGATCAGCAAAGAAATGAATCATGCAAATCACTGTTGTTCCATGAAAATGGTGCTTTAAAGTCGACTCGAATACCTGAAAGACGTGTAATCATCTTAAATATATAAAGATTGAACTGTATGAATTCCTTAGAGTCTTATTTTACTAATGATTTTCGATGCATCTAGCTGTCTGTGATGACAACGTGAGGAGGAAACGAACAATAAACTAACGCTCTGACTCACCGGTATGGTCTGTAGAGTTACTTCAGAGGAAGCTAATTAAGGACGGCAAAGGTGAGATTCCACACGCTAATGTGCTAATGAGAGTGATTTGAATATACATACACACAGTTCAGCTAAGTTCAACACTCAGTACTTCTCTTTTCGTGATGTGGTTTCAAATCGTCGCAAAATTTCAAAAGACGCAGCGCGCCGGATGCCGGACGTTGGAATAGACAACTCCAGTCCTTTCGGTCTCATGCCACGGGTCGTACCACGACGACCGCTGAGACTACGGTATAATCAAAATCATCTTTTTGTTGATGAGATAAAATTAGTATATTCCACATTTTTTAAATATTAACCCTTTCTAACCCAGAGCTGTTTCTCGGAGAAATAAAATTTCAAGATTTTCATTTTGAAAACTTGAAAATTTTACACTAAATGATAATTATCCTGGCAGCTAAATATTTCGTCATTAAAATTTACACTACAAAATAATATTTAGTTTAGATATCTCCTAAATAGAGCTGAAAGTTTAAAATTTTTTGATGTTGCTTAGAAGCAACATTGAGTCATAAAGGGTTAATAACCAACAGGTTTTCTATATTAAATCGTAATATTTAAATAAATAAAGATCGTAGCACTTTTCCACAAATTTTTGACTGCATACAACGCGTTTCGGCTCACTGAGCCATCATCTGGTGCAAGACACTGTAAAACATTTGAAAATCACCTTTATACCCTTGAGAAAGGGGGCTGGGGAGGATTTGACAGGTTTGAAAAAGGGGTTGGGAACAGGCGTACAGAGTGGAGACGGTGAGAAAAGATACAACTAAGGGATGTGGGGAACCCACGTTGGAAGGAGGACTTCAGTCATAACTGTAAATGAACGACACGTGGGAGGAACCACAGAAAAACGGGAGGGGGGGGGGGGGGGGGTTGAGAAGACTTGTGGAAAAGTGCTACGATATTTTATTTATTTCAATACTTCCACCAATTGAAGCCTGAATCTGTTGAACTTAAATCCTACGCCTCTCTTTATGAGTGTTCAAGGTGTGTTCAGAAAATAACGGGAATTTTTAAATTTCACTTGTTTAGAGAGTCTGTTTGTCAATTTTTATTACTATTATGTTGGCATAAATTTTCCTAAATTATTATAAAATTTTCCACGGCATTCGTTTTTTACTTTTTCTGTGGTAGCCTCTAATGCTAAACGTGTTTTTATAAGCGCAGCGATTTTCGTTCTGTTAAAAGAAATGGATCAATGGATGATTACAAAGCGAAGAATGATCAGCAAAGTGTAAAAAATTGTGTGAAATGTAAAAAAAGGGCTATGGCGATTCTGCTATGAGTAAAACAAGAATTTGCGTGTGGTATAAGCGTTTCCAAGATGGTCTCAATGGACGTTTAAGATGACGAACGCCCCAGCACATCAAAAACCGATGAAAACGTGGAAAAAGTTAAATAAATGGTTGTAGGCATCTAATCTAAAGAATATCTAATGGGGACTATTTTGAAGGTGACAAAATTAATGTAGATGAATAAATAAATAAATATAAAAACGAGTGACTGATATCTCGCGCTCTCTCTTTGCTAAATAGTCCCCCATCCGGTAAGCATGGGGGGTTGGCAGGTCTATCTGGGGTCTATAAACACGCGTTTCCAAGTGATGGAAAGGACATAGCAATCTTCCCGATTCGTATTGAATGGCCTTTTGGTTATTTCCACTGCTTCTCTGATTATTCTAGGTAAATATCGTTTTTCTTTGGCCAGGAGTTTTGGTTTATCAAAGTTGATTGCATGTTATGGGTCTGACAAAACGCGTTGAGCAATTGCCGATTTCTCTTCTTGTCTAATCATCAGTGCTCGAGCATGTTCTTTTAAGCATGTTTCACTTCAGCCTGGCCTGACGATGTCTACAGGTGAAACGTTGCCATCACAACGAAAAATCGGACAGAACCCAAAAAATCTATCCTACTGCGAGCCTAAACGGCGCGAAAAATTATAATTACCGTTATTTTCTTAACACACCTCGTACCAAGACCGACTATATGACGCTGAAACCTACGTCAGTTTTCAATATTTATGATAAAAATCTGCATGTGAAATAAATTCAACCATGAAATGTTTCAGTGACGCTTGAAGCAGTCTCAGTAAGCCCGAGGATATGTTTTACAATAGGCTGTTTTCCCCCCGCCTGCGTCGTTGCTCCTGAAGACGGTGAGTTCATCGGCATTAGCGGCGGCCTCCGCAGGAACGCGATCCACCAACACACGTAGGTCAGTGTCCGGACAGCTCCGAATCCGGTTTCTGCAACCGCTCACGAGCGCCACCGTCGACACTGACAAATGGTTCCCGCTGCACCGACGCGTCGTCGAGTGTGATTGTCAGCGAACGGCACTTCCACGTTCAGCATTTTCAGTTGGAAGAGCTCCAAAAACTAACCGCTAGGATGCGCAATCAATTGATTCCAACTTCTGATTTCTTCGAGATCTATTCTCACTCATAACAGAGAAATTCCTTGTGAGCACATGGGACGGTTAAAACACGATTGACGGCATCGAGCCTCTAATAGCCCAAGCATGGGTGTACCCAGCGAGGGGCAGCCTCCCTAGAAGCAAAAATTGCAAAATTCTTTAAGCAAAATCAGTACTGAATTGAAACGAAAGCATTCAAAATAGTTTTCTTTAAACCTACGAAAAATGATATGTATTAGTATAAGATATGTACCTAACTAAAATAAAACTATTTTTTCATGGAAATAATCTCATAAACTAATAAAGCTCTGTTATAATTTTCTTCAATAGCATAGCATAGAGAGCGTATAATTGTTTTGTTGGCACTTTGATTAGGGGCAGTTTTAGGGGCATCCATTGCCACGTGAGGCATTTAGGGAATTACTTAAAATTAGGATTACTGACTTAATATGAGGGAATGAGAAGCTGACGGGTACGAGTGATTTTCTTTCTAAACAGAGTTAGGTACAGAGATTTACATAATAAATACTAAATAACAAGGGAAAGGAGTGAGTCCCTGTTCTCTACTGACATCGAGCAAAAGTCAAATGCACTGCTAAATATTTAGTTCACCTCGTTTTTTTTCTAACCCTGATTAGAAAGTGAAATCACCCGTACTCCTTGGCCTCTTACTCCCTCGTACGATGATGAAAAATTGTGAGCTTGCGACCTTCTGTGTACGACTGTTGTTCGCCGAAACGTCTCGTTTGCACAAATGAGGGAAATGAATCTCGCCGCCAGCGAATGCCAGGGCACACAGGTAGGACACAACCTACGATCGCCTGAGCTGCGGTCGGCAAACCGCATCACCTTCTACAGAGGCGGCGGCGTCTCCTTTGCCCGGGCCCACGAAAGCACTCCAAGCGTGGAAGAAGAATCCCCCACCCATCCCCCCTCACTCATCTCACCTGCGCAATCCGAATCTCGACGGCCGCGCATCTCGAGCCTCATCCACAGGTGGACGCTCGCCGGGGATCGAAGCGGGGCCTTCGGCTCGGAGGGGAACTCATGCACACCTGCGCGCAAACTCCTCTCCTCCTCGTCCCACTTGTGACGTGAGGGATCCTCTTTAATTCAAACGGACTCCATCGATAAAGCACTCGTCGCGGGCGACATGGCAACTGGCAGGGCTGCGAGCGAATGGCCGGGAATGACTCTCATTTGGCCGCGTGCTTTAACTTCATCCCCAGGAAGCGAAAACTGTGCAGTAAAAGGTTCATTCTCTCGACTCCTTCGGCGTCACTCGGTCCGAAGAGCAAAGGAATGGGCTACAGGACCCTCTAGAAATCTGCAGAGCGGCAAGTCTTACGGAAAGTTTCCACCACAACTTCATCGACAGAGCCCATCCGGGATGAAACGTAAAAAAGTAAGCTTTGCGATTCCAAAACGAACTCGAAATTGGTATGAAGGCTTCCTCTGTCTCTTTCGGTTCAGAAGACTAAGTCAACGGGATTCCTTCCGCACTTATCTATTTCCTCATATTTTGCACACGAATTCCGGCCAACTTCTTGACCGGATCACTGCCTGTGAATCAACATTTCCAAACAGTGGACGTTATCCTGAAGGACCGAAACCGGAGGTGCAAAGCATTTTAAAAATGGACTGAAAAACCGGTAAGAAAAAACTGAAGGAACAAGTATCATAGATCTTCAGATTGGCACGATCTTGATTAGAACGCACTACAAAACAATCTGAAGATGACGACTCTCCTGATTAGGATCCCAGGTTTGGATGTGTCGCCTTCAGCAGATCTCGAAGAGGCGTTGCAGTGTGCGGAAACTGGTGTCGTGATGATGAAGTTGATGGAGAATCACAAAGTTCAAAGTTGCTCATTCCAAGTGTACCGGAAACTCAGCGAGGATACAGGGTTTGAGAGGGGGTAAGCGACGGTGCCCAGTCTTTAACTGGACCTCCAAGGCCACCTCTAGTAGAACTCAAAACGGCGCTGCAGTGGACGGGAAACGCGAGTTGTGCCGATGACAGACCGAACGATGAAGAATCGCGAAGTTTAAATTTACTCATTCCCAGTGTGCCGGAAAAGCGGCTTTGGGGAGGGGTACGCGGTGATGCCCAATCTTGATCTGGCCCTCCTCCGAGAGCCACCTCCAGAAGGACCCCAGAACGGAGCTGCAGATCGCGAGACGTACTGTTGGATCACAAAATATTCGAAGTTTCTCAGCCCAAGTGCGCCGAAGGGTGCGGGTCTTGAGGATGGGGTCTTCCCTCTTCTGGAGTCGGCGGATGGCAACCTCAGACGAATTCGCAGCGATGAGGAGGCGGAGGGAGCTATAAGCGTGCTGTGTGCGCTCTGAGGTCACGGCGAGCACAGTGTCGGTCTGCAGATGAGACGACGGTCGGTCCGACTCCACGACTTTCGATCGACGGATGGTTGGGAGGGGGGAGGAGGGGAGGGGAGGTGGAATCAGCTGAGAGAGAAAGAGGCGCCAGACGGCGCCGCCCCGCTGTCTCCCTCCCTCCCTTTCTTTCTTTCTCTCTCTCTCTCTCTCTGGCAGCACACTCAACTCAGTCGATTATATGCCACGGATAGCCCCAAGTCGTGGGATGGGAAAGTGGGAGGGGGAGAGGAATGAGCGAGCGAAGCGCGCCAATCAGCAGAGCCCAAATTCTCCCCGCTCACCTCCACTACTGCCGCATTAATATTTTTTTCTTCCGCACGCACTCCACCTCCCACCCCCACCCCCTATCTTCCCACTCCACCGACAGAGGGGAGCGAGGGGAATCCGCATTTCCTACTCGACCCTCCCCCCAACCCTCGGGCGGAGGGCGCTCATTTCAATTGCCGTGGAGCATGTGTAAACACTGTTAATTACTTAATAACTAAACACACTGATACCTAATTAGAGAGCGCAAGGCGGCTGCGCAGTAGTCAGCATGCTGAACACGACATAGAAACTCGAAAGAATAAATTCAACGGATTCAAGAGCAACATAGTGGAACATTTACTTCTTAAAATAAAATTTAATTGCACTTTTCCACAACTATTTTATCTTTTTCGACATCGGTCGGAGCCATCATCTAAAATTATATCTTTTTAATATGATAAGTCTGTGATCCGAAACTCTTCGTGCACGTTAAACTTAATGAGGAAAAGTACAATAACACTTTATTGTTATTTTACTCAGAAGAATAGTTCTGAAATTATTGTGGAAACTATGAAAAGTTAGTTTATTAATGTCTTATAAATATGTTTACCTTATATCCCGATATCTCACAAACTACCATGTGGCTTAAATTTGACGGAAAGGACATTTAAATCGAATTAAACAAGAGGGCGTTTCTTCCGAGCGGTCGTAAGCTCAAAATAGCCAAAGATATTAGGGGGACTGGTTTATCACCGGAATATTTTACTCCAGAGAATTCCATCACGTCAAGATATAAATAAGAGTGGAGTAGTTTCGACTCCTCAGGATAATAATGTGGTGGTGTCCTTCCACGTAGCATTGCTACAGCCGTTAAAGTCGATATTACCACGTCCGTAGTGATTTCACCACGCTATTTTATTTAGTGTATCGCTGTACCGACTAAGATGGTCTCCACCCATGAAAAAGGGCTGTTGCCCTCTTCCCTGGGTAATGGGAGGCATAATTGTTGGCGGCCTCCAGCCACGGCAACTTCACAGGTTTCCGTATCATTTAAATGGACTACCTTACCTATGGATCGACCAATACCTCCTCAGAACGCCGTCGCATATTTTCCACGACTGCAAATTTGACGAATAAACCCGCTAATCTCGCAGCTAACCTCCACATCTAGGGGTCGACCCACCATCCGCAACCCGGTGGACGCACTCGTTGGATTTAAGCTTAGCGGCAGTATCGATATACATACATGTTCGGAAAAAAAATATTTGCCCTAAGTTCTACCCTGAGGAAGATGGCTGACATGGCCCTGGAAACAACAGTATCCAACGAAAAAAAAAACACCCGGATGGACACCCGAGAAATCTTTCTGAAAACCTCACGCTGAAAAAAAATTAAATTTTTGCCCTAAACTTATGCCATATTTTTGCCAATGTATTTACTCTCGAACCATATGTGAGTTAAGGATAGCTGTGCGTGAACTTCTCGATTTGATTCACTAACTTAGTTCTAACAGCATGGTATTCCATTTTAAGGTTTCTTGGATTATATTTAATGATAAAATTCGATAATATGATAAAAAAGAAGTGGTATAAGTAATAGTTATCCATCCAATATGTCTTCTCGATTTGTCCTGATGGTGGAACCAAAGGGTTGAAATGAATCAAAATTAAATTAAATTGTGTACAGTAAATTAAACAGCCCTTCACTTTTTACGGATGATGAAGTAGTAAAGCTCTCGATTGTAATATTCCTGCGTACTACAAGAGCGTTATCGCAGATGTAAAAGGTATGACAGATATCGTGGTGGTGAAGGTTTGGATGTTTTCCGGCGAATTGAGTGCAGAAAGGATTTTCGAGATCCCAACCGAGCGATGGGCTCCATGGTTTGCGACGTTCAAGAGGGCCACTCGGTCTCCGTGGGCAGCCGAGGAGCCTCCACCCGGTTGGACTTTCTGTACATTCTTGGTGGCATCGATGAACTGGGAAATCCCTGAAAAGTACACCTCGAGCTTGTGACCTGGATGATTTATCGCCACGGGTGCTATTAATATCCGCGATGGACATCAGTGGAAAACGTAAAAATACGTTCATTCAACTTTATTGGGGTAGCGATGGTAACGGAGATAACTCGTGTGCCATAAAATCGTAACTACTACGTAAGTTTTTTTATACCCTCACGAGAGTGGATTACGGGCACGCTAACTTATAGACACGAAGATAATTCCACCCCTTCGCTTTCGCCACAAATACAGAAACTGGATTTTCCACTGGAAGTAGAGCCATAATATTCAGAACAATAGATAACTACACTACAGACTATGAGGCGCCAGATACTCGGATGCCACGCGCTAGGCTTAGATTACTTGAGCAATTGAGAAACGATATTCTTAGAAGCGACGCGGAGTACCTACATCATATTAGAACCCCATTGTATTTCCAGGTTCGGCAGAAGTGATGAATGAAGAGATATATTTTGCCGAACGGATAGAGGGGCGAATTCGTTTTTCCCCCGAACCATAATGAACTATAATAAATGCTGTTCGTAATTTCCTCAGAGCAATTCTTTTTTAATTGTAAACGGCTGGTGTCATAGCACCTCCTGACATACGCCTGTTGAGGCGGCTAGCGGGGTTGTATATAGGTGTATATGTACAAGACAACAAAATATATAGTTAGATGGTGCGCTTTCCCTCGTGTTTTCCCTGTGTCCATTCAACTTTTTCACCCATTTTTTGCATGAATTTGGACCGAAGACTTTTTCAGTGATTATCTGACACATTTTTAGTTTTTTTTGGAACAACGGTATGGATCAAGTTCCATTAATACAGTTTCTTCGTTTCAGAATTCCATTCTATTATATTGGACCGGTAATTTTCCGCGTCGAAAAAGAAGCGCAAAAAAACGTATCGTAGCCGGTCGGCAAGTTCAATTACTTTCGTAGTAATCTGCTGGTCTCCCCTATTAATATTTTAGAATTTAACCTGATTAGGTCAAAAACACTGAGGGGAGATCCAATGAAATCAACCGCACAGACTGTTGATGGCATTTGACATGTTGATGCTAATAAATTCGCGGCAAAGGCAATGTTATTATCGAAAGGCAATGATCCAAACAGAAATACGAAGTTGCATTACTTTCCTGCTATTAGGTCAAGTAGATTTTTCTAACACAACATACAATCAACTGCAGTGGAACAAAATTTCCCCTTTCCGAATGCTGATAACAACCTAAATGCAGTGACAGCACCCTCAGTCGAAACTCAAGTTACTACATCTACATATATTCGTGACTAAGTCGAAGAGATACAACCAAGGGCAGATATGGACGCCCGAACTTATCATCGTGATGGCATAAAACCCAAGTGGTTATGACTTAATGGCTAAGAGGGACACACTCACTTTCCATCGCACCCCCTTATGAAGAAAAATTAACATATTTTATGCTTTCGACCGATGTTAGAGATAGCGCGCATGGCAATGAGGAATCCAGGTCACAGTTGTAAGGTACGCTTTCTTCCGTGACTGTACATGCAACTTTTTTTTTCGTATTTCGTGCATGCATGCGGAGTGAGGACTTCCGCAGTAGTTATCGCACATATCAAACATAGAAGCGTTACACGGATATTCAGCGAATTATGTTGAGAGCCGTTAGGGACTCGGAGGCTGCGCGCAATTTAGAATGGATATCTTTCATAACGACGAGGATAATGTCGTATTAGACCCACACTATAATTTCAGGTCCGGCACAAGCAAGAAATCAAGAGAGATGTGTTCCCGAACGGATAGGAATGTGAATTCGTTTATTGTTCTTGAGTTCATTAAATTCGGAAATTCTTCCGGTGAATATGGACAAAAATCATATATGTATGTATAGTTGATAGGAATTTGTTTACCACATTTGTGTAACTTTTTCCATCATAAAATTACACATATTTTAGATTTGAGAATCCCAGCGGAAAATGGGACGTTTAAAATAGCGCTTCTAATGAATATAGTCCAGTCACGCCAGCACGTGAGGGTATCAGCCAAGGTTAAGGACCGCATCATGCAAATAGAAGGAATTTTACCTCGTTAGACTCCTAAGTAGCCGAGTTCTTTCACCATCAAGGTAGGAAAATGCGAAACAATTGGTGATCATTCAATTCAATTAATTTCTTATCGTGGGCCATTTGGTCCATGAGATAATTTGCAAGTGCACAACAACTCAGTAAAACTCATTTGACAAAGGTTCAAAGAAAAAACACTACAGCAAGACTCAGTAAATGGAAAAAATTGAGAAAATAAAACTAAAAACAAAAACAAAAGATAAACCTATAAAAATATATACTTACGATTGCATCCCGAATGCGGATACCCGGGTATCTAGCCACACAACATTTTCAGACATTTTAAACACATTTGAAACATTGTTACAATTTATTAAAAAATATTCAGGTGTAACAGAAAAACGTAGGACCAATAGAAAATTATATCATGAATACATAATATATTCTCCCCTCATCACATCAGTACTCAAATCACGTCAGCATGGCTAGTTACACTGGGAATTGCCATGAACTATCATTAAACAACTTATATACTTTATTTTTAAATACATGTATTGATGGCAAATTTCTTATTTCTATCGGGAGTGAGTTCCATATTCTGGCCGCTGTAACAATGAATGATTTATTGAGGTGAGATGTTCTATGAGGGGGATACGAATGTCAAAGCTGTGATTTCTAGTGGGTATGAAATGAATATTTCTTTTCCAAATAAATCTTTTCTACAGATAAGGCGGGTTACCAGAAGAAAGTATTTTGTACGTGAGGCAGGTGAGATGATAAAGGCATTGCCAGGTGAGATGCATGCATTCAATGCATGATAAAAGATTTTCCCATGAAATTAAGAGCAAAGCAAACTGATTTGGGTGTAAGCAGGTCGAGACGGACCCCGAGTCCGACGCCGGACCTTAAAGAGTAAAAGGATTGGAAGAGGGCGGGTAGCTATCGCCCTCGTCGGTGAACATGTGTACCGACTCATCATATGCATATCGTGACGTGGGAAATTAACGCATCAATGAACCCGGGAGGAAAATTATTAAGCAAACGTCAAAAAGAAATAAAGCGTATCAAAACATTTTTATTTTACAAACGATTGGAAGATCAATGAGCTTCCCTCGAATGATTTTTTTTGACACTCAAATGTGCAACAATAGCTTGTCATTCGTTAATCGCATGTAAGTCACGTGACGCAATACCGCGTTACCATTGAGACGCTTGAGGTATTCCGAGACCAATGTGGTGACGCCACCCGGCCTCTTTTTTTTATTCCGTACTTCATGCGCCCGACTTGAGATTACAGCGTGGACTTCATCCTATCCTGATGATAAGCAACACGCACGACATGGCACGAAAAAGGCCATTTTAGGGAGGGTTCTGCTGGAAGGGGAGGGAAAAGGGGAAGGTGCTCATATCCGGAGGAAGATGCTTATTTCCAGCCTTCACCAGCCACGACAGTTCGCTCGCATATAATATACGTATGCATCCCATGTTTTTTAAATCGACCCATACAATGGGGTCATTCCCGGCCAAAAATAGAACCAAAATTATGGAGCAGGGAGGAAACATGGCTGCGATCATGGTTGGGGGTAACCAAAGAATAAGATTATACATACGTACCTACTAGGTGGTGAACGATTGTGTCACGAAATTTTAACTCTATAAGATAGCTGATACCAGCCGATACCAAGATTACTAATGATTAGAGATACGTGGAAATCGCACTTTCATTTTTATTTTATCGCACTTTCAATAACAGTTTATCGCATTTTGTAGCGTCTATTTTTTTATTTTCATAGTGAGGTAGATGAGGATAAAATGTAGTGAAACACAGTTATGACAAAATACAGAATATTCCAAATAATTATGCTGTAGAACAATAATAAATTAAGGAATAAGACATATAGTGGCGGAGGCGTCGCTTGCCCGCGCCCACTTGTAGTTCGCGGCCACGTAGAGTCCCAGCCAAGTGTAGCAGCTGGCCAGTCGCTCACATGCTAATATTATGCGGTGAGTGTCGGCGGAGCATTTAAACAGCGCTCGACACAAAATTTACGAATTTTTCCGTCGAAAAGGCAAATTTTCGTAAAAATATCATAAAAGTCCAGTCATCGCATCTATGTCGCATTTGCGATTTTCACGCATTTCACGATTTTATTGGCCCTGTTGCTGGATGCCTTGGAAAATTCATGACATGGAATGCTTTGCCTCTATTTGCCTTTGCCTTTGTCCAGAGTTCCGGCAACATGGCAAACTCACGGCCAATCGGAACGCTTGGCTCAAAATTTCTGTAGTTTGAAAATGGTGCGTTTTCGACCTAAACATCATTTCAATGTTGGTCCCTGCTGGCAACAGCTACCCAGGGTTAGAATTTCGTGACATAATTTTTATCTGCATTTTATATTCATTTAAAGGTCACGAAAGAAAGAATCACGGCCCTTAAGGAACACATGAGAGCAGAGTTATAGGACTTCTTCGAGGAGTATAATTAACGTGAGAATACTTCCTCGCGTTAATCATAGGCTTAATGGCTGCAGTGAATCTTTATCGGGCTTCCAACCGAGTCAAACTCTCTCCATTTATGCCGACGTTTCAGTGGAATACTCGTGCATCGTCCTAAGAATCATCAATCGGATCAATCAACCTCGAGGAAGATGGAAAAGTATCAAATTGAAACGTTGACAGTAATGGAGCAGCCGACTCGGTGGGAATCCCGAGTGGAACGGTGTTTCCACCCCCCCCCTCCCCCCTTCGCCCTCTCTTCGTCCCCTCCCCTCCTCCACCATAGCAACCCTCCCTCCCACGTCGCTTTCTCGGTCGTTACTCCGCGTATATATTCTACTACCCCTTCCATTTCTCTACACCCTCTCGCATCGCTTGCACCACATTCAACTGGAAAAATATAACTCCAACTCTCTCGGCACCTTCATCTTTCGACTGAAGTCCTTGAGGATACACTTTTCGAGGGAACGCTCACCCTTCCATTTTCACATCTCAATTCTGTGCATTTACAAGGCGGAGAAAAAGTGTGTGGCGAAATTTAAAGCCTGCATGGATGATGGCAGCGGGTGCCCTTAGGAGGTTACAACCATCGAGGCCCATGCCTCAACCATGTCACAGAAATTGCACGACACAAAGGGGAAGGGAAATAAAATCTCAAGCTCTCCGTTTCCCAATGCAGGGTATTAACACTAAATTACTCATAAGCAATAAGAGCGTTCATAGAATGTCTTATAACATCAATGTACAAGGTGTATTATGATAAATTACTTCAATCAGAAAATAAATACAAAACCCATCTTTTTGAAAACTTTATGTTCAACAAAAACTTCAACTTCTTTACTGCAGTGAGTTACAACGAAAAATAATTACATCTTAAAGATAGTACTTGAAACAAATGAGGGATTGGATTACTTATAGCGCATTATTTTATTTGCTTATGTTAAATTGATCCAACATATTATAAAGCATCTTTTTGTAGTGTTTATGTATGGGGAGAATTTCCATGAGTAGCATATCTACCGCTCTAAGGATCATATTTACTCCGGCGATGCTTTATGTTTGTGACAGAGTATTAAGTAAGATGAATAAGAAGCTCTTCGCGACAGCGCTGGCTCCCCTCAACGATATCGCTGGCATTTCTAGACGCCGTTTTTCAATTTTGAATACGTTGTTTCTCATTTCGTCAAACGGGTGATGGCGTCCATTTGGGCCGACGCGACGCTTCAGTGTTTTTAACTTTATAACAAGGAGTCAATGACATCTAAACGCCAACTTGAGCAGTTTGATGCTGCCAAGGAAACGACAACACTCACAGTCACGTCCCCCACTCCTTGTTTGGTCACACTTTGGCATAGATTGGAGGGGCACACCATAGGTTACAGAAGGGGAGTTGAATTTGGAAATTTGAAAAAATGAAGGATTTTAAAATGCCCCACTAGAGCTGTAAGTGATTGCCTCATGGTCTCAGACAAGAATAGAAAATTGCATGAAAATAAAATTTGTTAACTTACTGCTTGGTTAAATCTATAAAATATGAAGAATCTTACGAAGATCACTCGGTACCTTGAAAACTTTTGCGGGAATTGTATTGAAAATGAGTCTAACATCATCAATTTTGATTGACGGTTGAATTGATTTTTAAATTAAGCATAACCTGGCGGGGGGTCACTAGAGGTCAACCCACTCATAGCATCCCCCCTTGTGGCCTCCCTCGCCTTGGCACGTGGCGCCAATTCCTCCAGGGCCGCACATTTGCGTTCAATGGTGCAATTACCCAGATGCGTAAACAGGAGACGACGGTCCGAGGGGTCTAAAGATGAGCCGAGGGCATTTTGACACTTCCATATCTCAAAAAAAATAATTTCGGGAGTTGGGTGGGTGAGGATGGACACAACCAGGGCCACGGGAGATCAAAGAAGGTTATTCGTGGAATGTCGGAGGAAAGGTTGCCAAATTTTAAACTGGAGAAGTCGTTCACCTAAACTCGAACGGGGCGATAAATTCATCTGGACCGGTCACCCCTGACTACGAACCTTTGGATAACTAGGTGAATCCGCAGACCGATACAATATAGCAATTGCTTTTGAGTATAAAAAAACCAAATGGACTCATGCAACATTTATAAACTAAGTTGGAAGTTAGGTTCCCTACTAGGTAAAAGATATATTTTTTCAAGCAACCAACACGTTTTTTTAGATGAACTACTCTAATGAACGAAGGATATTTCATTATGCATAAGGATATTTTAGCATAAAAAACACCAAAATTTCTTTAACATACAACCTAACTCTTAATCGTTAAAAAGTACACTTTCAATGTTTTAGCAAGACGTTAACCATTAATTAGCTAATCTAATAACATTTGCACAAAATGCCTCTTCTTTAATTTGGTTTGGTAGTTTATAATATTATTTAGGTCCCATGAAAAAAAGGATCTTTTGAATATAGTGAGGCACACTTCAGGCATAAGGACCCTGTAGCCTCTACGACCATTACATATGATGTGTCCATCCATTTCTTTAGGCATATTATCGCTTCTTAGACAAAAAAGCTTTTAGTACCTTATAGCAGTACATATTCCTAGGAAGAACTCTCAGTCTAATGAAAATACAAAGTTCATGCAATCAATTTCACATCCATATTTTGGCTTTTCTAAAAGATCTCGCACCAATCAATTTAAAAACATACGAAGACAAAATTTGCAGTGTGGTGTAAATTTACCGTAAATATAACATTTTACTATTTTAGGAAGCAATTAAAATCATCATCCGACCCAACCATTAACTTCATGCGAGGAAAGTGAAAAATAAAAAAAATGACTTCGTCACAAATTTTTAAAGATTGAAAGCAAATCGTTGCAACAATTATGAAAATTAGGGATGGTCGGATCGGATACCTCGGATCCAAATATCCGCGGATATTGCCCTTCGTCGGATCCAAAGTCGCGGAAGACATCGGATCTGGATCCGAAATTTTAAATAATAGCTTCAGTGAATGCAACGCCCCATAAGGGTGGAAAGAGTTCCGATTCTATCATCGAATGCGCCGTCTCATGCGATTCTTGTCCTACTCATGAACTGTTTTGTTTGAAAGCTCTCACAGAGGTTACGTAGGAGAATTTCAGCCGTGGAAAATAAAAATAGCAAAATACGACTGGCACATAGTTCGACCCTTCCCAAGAGATTGAACAATCATCGCGGGAATCTCAGCGTCAGGAATTTGAAAATGCATTTGGATCCGAAAATATCCGATCCGAAAAAGATCCGGCTCCGAAAATCAAGGATCCGATCCGAATCTGGATCCGTCCATCCCTAATGAAAAATACAAGTAATTAAACACCTAATTCAATGAAATGACGAAATTTTTAAGCAAAACACTCAATAGGTCACCGAGGGTAAGAGTCATTTGGGAATCGGAGAAATGGAACATTTTAAAAGGCCCAAATTGAGCTAATTATACCGATTAGGAGTTTCCACATAGTCTCCGGCGAGGAATGAAAGTTTACACACAGTTTGCGAAGTTACTACTACTCGGCTAAATCTTTAAAAATGAAGACCTAACACAGTTCACTCGGTAGCGTATATTGCTTTTCATAGGGAAAGTACGTATATTGAAAATGAAGACGGGAGAGTCTAATTTGTCCAAAATTCGAACATAAAGTCTAATAAAAAACTCTAAAATCCTATCACTGATTGATGGATAAATTGATTTTTAGTCTATATAGACCAAGACTCGAGTATATTTTGAGGATATTGTCACGTGTATCCACGTGACAGGTGATGGACGCCCAATTAGAAATTGAATAAAAAATTCATACCAGTCTTCTCATTTACCAGTTTCCGCAGAAATTTTTAGTACAAGTAATTATAGTTAGGACGGCCTCATCTCCCTGGAGTTAATGGGAGTGACAAGACCTTTATTAGGACACATGCCGTAAATTGATGGCTCTGACGGCTGAAAGGAGCCGTAAATCACTTCATCAGGATGCTACGAGTGGGATGGAGCATTTCATAGAAGCGAGTGCCAATGGCACGTAATTCCTCGCCCTCATTCCACTTTGGCGTTCGGGATTCCATGGAAACCGTGAAGGCGTGTGATTAAATTTGAAAGAAAACATCTGAAGTGCAAAGACCGGTATATAAAGATAGTAATGAACCATGCCTTGGCGTGAGATTCAGTGCCCATGTGTCACGGGTGGCGTTCATAGGAAAAATTAGAGCAAACATTTGGATCGCGCATGGTCACGTTTATTTTTTCTTTCGCTTTTCATTTGCGTTTTGTTCGCTCAAACCGTGAATCATGGTAGAATATATTGCGGGAAAAATAACATTGGTGTAATACGAAATGGGAAGTAAACTCTGTAAATGTAATCGATTCAGCAAAGAAACAATGAAACTCAATTTCAATACATTTTGCGCGTCTCTAATCATCTCTATGTGCAGCCCTCAATCGTGTTGATACTCTTCAACAGCCCCTGTACAAGGATTCCACCATCTTCACAAAATACTTAAATGTTAACTCTTAGTTACCGATTTGTGAAGACGTGTTCTTGCTCATGAGACCCTGTTTGCACCTGCTATGCCCTAAAGGAGGCAATAAATTTACAAGAGAAGAAATTCCTATAGTTCGGCAAAAGAATAATTGATCATCTAAAATTCTTTCACTTTTTTTCTACGAGCGCCCCAAAAGTGTTGAGCTAATTTTTCGTTAATGCTGAGTTTAAATGTATTGCCATTTCTTTCTATAAACCGGCATTAAAAAAGTCAGGGTGTCTACATACATTATCTTCCTTCTCGACTTCTTGATTTATGTATCCATTAAAAATATCGAATGCAATTAAGAATGGGTATCTTTAAGAGCGACACGGGGAACATCATATTGGAACCACATTATATTTCCAGGTCCGAGAGAAAATATTAAATTACAGGAGAGATATTTTGTCGAATGGCAATGGGTATGGGAATTCGGTTTTCCCTCGAATAATAAAGGACACTAACAAATGCTAGACGGAACTTCTTTAGAGCATTTACTTTTTATTTCAAAACGGCTATCCCATTTTGCCCAAGTAGTTCATGGCCTTCATTCGTTCAGTTTGGATGATTAAATAATCTTATTTTGCAAGGGTTTCGGAATTTAATGATTTCAATATTCAGGGCTAAATATAAAATATTACATGAGGGTACAACGCCTACATCTTATAGTTGATTGAAAAAATCGATAAAATTTTAATAGGGATAATTAATTACCTAAGACTTTGTTATAACCTAAGATTTATGGGTTCATTATAATTATAACTTCATGTTTGGATGAATTCTCCGACACTTAAAGCAATTTGAATAAAAATAATAGTAATAAAAAACTTTAAAAAATTAGCATAATATTTCTAGAAATCACCATAAGAGACCTTTATGAGCCAGCGTGTACAGCATGAAAACGACATTCAATTGTTAAATGACAACACAGCTTCTATATAAAACAATGTTAACATTGAGATTTGTAAAACAAAAATCAATCTAGCCTGACGCAAACTTCCGAGGAATTTTCAGAGACAATGTAGGAAGAGATAAAGCTGGATGACATCTCTTGAAAGTGAGAAAAAGGAAAAAATTCCAAAGAAGAAATATCTTCCGCCATGACTTGACACTATTTGATAAGAAGGATGTTAATTTAGACCAACTCTTAATGACGCTCAACGCTGTTTTCGGAGATTCTAGTTTAGATTCAGGTCAAGGATATTAATATTTCCCCCCTGACTAATTTCTCTGCTCCAACGAAAGAAAAACAAAATTTAATATACTAACGAATACCAGATTTAATAGAAACTGGAAAAAGAGTATACAGGTAATTATAGTTTAGACAACCTCATTTTCCTGATGACGCTTTATTGGTGCATTCCAAACATTAATGGGTGTTAAAGGACTTTAATTGGACTAATACCGTATATGAACACGAGTGATGATGTTAATAATTTTTCTTTGACATTACTTGCGACGATTAGATATGTCGATTAACGATTCCGTGGTAACTTCAGATGGTAGCCTAAGATTTGGGGCGTTGATAGAAAAATATTAACGCTCACTCGACCATCATCAATCATTCTTCCGTGGACTAATGCCCCGTTCACACTACGTTCTTTTTACGCCGGTTAGCCCTGACCATGGTTACAAAACGAGGTGTGCACGCAAGTTACCGTTAACCGTAGTTGCGATTATGACCACCGTTTTCCGACAATGGTTGGCGGTAGTTTATGCGTGTGTGAACGCAAGTTGGTTAAAAGCTGGTTAGAAAAAGAAGAAGGCGAAGCAGCAACGAAGTGGGATAGGAGGAAAGAAAACAGAAAGTAAAGCATTCGAAGAGGAGACGGCCGTTATTGTTGAATTATATTCGCCAGTATTAATTCTAAGGAAAGTGTTATAGATTAATTCCGTAGTTTGTTGCATATTATGAGATTTTAAACCTGATTTAAGTTATGCGATATTCTGTATAGTTCGTAGTGAATTAGCCATTAGCTCGCATTGTATTGTTACGGACAGATTGAATAATCTATAAATATTTTGCTAGAATTATGTAAAATGTGCGAAACTACCTTAATAAAAATCCGAAGGTCACAATTATAAGTGTTATTAAGTGTTTTTATAAGAGTTCTTTGCCCCAGTTTGAAAAAGATCACTTATGATCACTTCCTTGAGCAAAAGTTCTTCCCATATCAATATAAAATATCAGGTTAACGGCTAGTTAGATATAACTATAGAATATAAAGTAAGAAAGGTCGAGTGATACTGAATATCACAAAAAATACCATGTTCTCTCTCTTATTTCATAAGTTTAATTTCATAAGTTTAATTTCAACAATCCAGTCACATTTCTGCAAGTTATTCGTCCCCCATTTAATTGAAGTAAAATAGTTTTAATTTACTGTATAGCTTCAGATTGAATCATGTTCTTTGTCAAAATCAGAAAACAATAATTGCAAAGACTTTAATGCAGCAAAAAGTGTATCTCCATCCCAAATCACCACAGGTGTGCCTCAAATTGAGGCTCAAGTCTCAAGATTAGGTCCTCGATTTTCTTCACCTACATCAATGATTTGTCAACACTTCCGAATCAAGGGCAAGTAGTAGTATATGCTGTTGATATCAACCCAATTATCACTAATAGTCGCTTTAATTCGTATTAAATAGAGCAGTAGAAAAATGCAAGCCACCCTCAATGAAATGATTAGTTGGACAAGCACATTTGAATTACCTTCTACGTAGCAATGAACAATGCTTAACGATGCTGGAATGCAATTTTTAACTCATTAGCAGCTCATAATGTGCACATACGTTGAAAATCATTGCAATTAACACAAGAACTTTTCCCTGCACATTCTCTATTCCCTACCAACAGGTTATTCGCTCTTGTAGATTCATTTTTCACTTGCACTAACTTTACCACTCATCAGATGCCGCCAGTGTCTAACCTTGGTAAGTGTGAACGGACGCTGGTTCTGAGGTCACCTTACGTTGGTTGAGAATAATGGTAGTGTGGAATTAGAAGGAACAGACGCGACATTTTTTTACTACCGCCGATTGGACAAATTTCCTAAGCTCAGCTAATTAATAACTATGACTACATTGTAATGCGTAAAGTGCGTCCGGGAAGGTTGGAGGTCGAAGAGCAGGTGGGAGAAGTTAATGTATAAATATATATATATATATATATACTACTTCATTCATTCACACGACGCCTTAAGCGCAAATATGCATATAAATTCACAGGTAAGGAAAGAAAGGGAAAGGAACATGGAATAGAAAAAGGACAAGGACAACGGTGCTGTGGTAGATGGAAAAAAGCCAGAAATCAGAGGGTAAAAATGCGGCCTGACTGGGACTCGAACCCAGAACCTCCTGGTTGCCGGCCAGGTGCTCTACCAGTTGCGCTACCAGGACGCTTAGATTTACCATGATTTCGGCGGGGGTTTATATACAGTAAACTCCCTTTGCTTTGGCCCACAAGAGTAACCAATAGATGGCACTGGGGCAGCTCACCACTCACCAGCAGAAGGAATGGACGAGGACACAAGGATGAAAGGAAAGATACACACTCACACGATAGCAGGAAAGAGACAGGAACATGCGTTTCGGGGCACGCTGAGCCCAAGTGAAATAAGCCAATATGGCCGATACACTACTTCATTCATTCACACGACGCCTTAAGCGCAAATATGCATATAAATTCACAGGTAAGGAAAGAAAGGGAAAGGAACATGGAATAGAAAAAGGACAAGGACAACGGGTAAACTCTGATTTCTGGCTTTTTTCCATCTACCACAGCACCGTTGTCCTTGTCCTAAACGCTCCCTTCCCTATTCCCTTTCCATTCGAGGCCACCGTATCTGTAATAATCCTGATGCCTTAAATAATTTTCTTCACAACCTTCACCGTTCCCTCCTCCAGAGAGGCTACCCAGAGTCCCTCCTACGTAAAAAAATTCTCAAACACAAATGCCCCCCAGAACCGTGCAATAGAATCAAACCACGAGACCTTTCCCTCTGCACCACTTACTTTCCTGGAATACAATCCCTGCAATCTATCCTTAAAGACCTCTTCCCTATTCTAAAAAACAACAAGGCGACAGCCAATCTTTTTGCCAAACCCCCTATTGTCACATTCAGACGACCTGCAAACCTTTTAAATTTATTCCGCTCAACTAACCCCTTACAGAAGTCACCCACTACTCCCATCAGCACACCTTCGCCCTGCGGTCGTCCTAGATGTAAGACCTGCCCAATTTTTACCCCTCCTTCTATCCCCAGTCATCTCGTCTCCTACCTACCACCACCTCCTGCGGCCTCCTGTACTTCAAAAAATGTAGTTTACCTTATTCAATGCAAGCACTGTCCCTCCTTTTATATAGGCAAATCATCAACTCCCCTTAACCTTAGAATCAATAACCACAGAGCATCTTGCTCTTCCTCTGACTTTGCATCCTTCCCGGTGGCGAAACATGCGGCCGCTCATCAGCGTCATTTCAATGATTGCTACAATGTTTCAGTTTTAGCCTCCCTTCCCCCCACAGACCACCCACTCAAACTTAATTCTATTGAATTAAGTTACATTTGGCTATTCAAAGCATTTCTTCCTCCCGGCTTAAACATCCACCGCTAATCCCTTAATTGCCTCAACCCACTTCTTTCCCCCCCTCTTTGGACCCTACCTCCCCTCTATTTCCCCTTCCCTCAGCTATCCTTTACCCTCTACCTACAGTCTTCTACCTAACTCCGAGGAAGGTGGTAATGCCACCGAAAATTTAGTTATTTAGTGAGTTTGAGTTTCTATTCTTTATTGTGTGTTCTGTTACTGCCCATCCTAGGGTTTTTTTTAATGATATTTACCTCGCCGAGGAACATTTCGAAGTGTATATATATATATATATATATATATATGGAAATAATGTAAAGAGATTATTGATTGAAACTATGAATATGTATGTTCTTTTTGGGACTTCAATCCACTTTACTTTCATTATGTAATTAATCATTACACTTGTTTCTTTTGTTCTTCGGTATCGTCTCGCGTGTCCCAAAATGGGGGAGCATTGAGGCCAGATAGCCACTTACGTTACGTGTGTGATGTGTGTTAATGTGTTTTCTTTGTTTTCTTTTATGTGTTTGTGGAGCATGAATTTTGAGAGGAGAGGGAGATGAATTGGAAGTTTACAGGCATGCCGCAGGACTGCAGCGAAGAGATTGGTCCTCTCTGAGGGCAGTCTTGAAGAAGATCGCCACTTTACTTCCGCGGCTGACCACGGCGGAGTAACTTGGCCGACGGGCGGCCAGCGGTCCAACTGCGATGCCAGTTTAAAGACCCGCGCGTATGGAGAAGAGCGCGCGCGGGCCGAACAGACGACAAATTGTGTCGTCTGCTACGCGGTGTTGAGAAGAACGGCAACACTGTGGGTGCTAGGTAGTCAGCGAAGCGAAGGAGACCGCTCTCTCGGTCTGCAACTTTCCCGCTGGACGCACCTAACTTGAACTCTCCTGACGTGAATTAATTCTCAGTGTTGAAGCATGGACTTCGGAGTATGTGGGTTGTATGATTGTGTGTGTGTGAGCGTAAGGTATGTGGCTGTTGGTTTTATTTTGGTTTAAAGGGGAAAGATCAATTTATTGTTGTAATTTTGGGGGCACCCATATTTGGGACTATTCAGTGGACATTTGTCTCCAATTTATTTATTCATGTGTGTGAGGTTCGTCGAGTGCAGGGGTATTTGTGATGTTTTGGGGGTCAGTGGATTGGAGTCGTTAGTGTGGATCAGGGTAAATCTTATTTTGTTTAATGGCATTGTCATTTTGTAGAAAACCCAAAAGGTGCAATTGTCAAGTAAATGCCCAAGTTGTGGTACGATTTGTTTTATAGAAATGATTCTCTTTTTTTTTGGTTTATGGATCCCTTGCGTGAGGTGTCCCAGACGAATCCTCGTGGTTCTTTTAGTTTTAATTAAATGATTTCTCCACTGCTAGCTAGTCGCGAGCAAATTTATGTAACGCGGAACTACCCTCGTCTTTTGGGTTCTGAGATTTAGCATGGATAGTTGTAAGAGGGTTACAAATGGCGTTACAACATGCCAGTTTAGAGAAAAAATAGCAATCGACATGAATAGGGATCAAAGAAAAAATTAGTTTCACGACCTTGGGGCGTTCATAGGGAAGAAAATTAGCGTTTACTGTACGCCATCTATTATTCTTCTACGGAACTATAACAACACACTGGCGCACATGTGGGGTTGAAATTTAGTCGAGCTGTTTCTTAATCACATAGATGTCGTCTCCGGAGTTGACTTCCCAATAGGGTAGTTTCCTTAAACAAATAAAACGAAAGGCATTGATTGCGATTAGTTACTCACCATTAGTGTATTCATAATATACAAATTATTTGGTTTTAGAAATCCCAGTTAACGACGAATGGCAATGGTCAATTTCTAACCGCATTTGAAAAAGACCGGATTGGCGCCCGTGCGATGCCACTCCACGTGACGTCACAGGGACCTAGTTTCTATACGAGTAGATAGGAGTTTTACATCGTCTGAGAATACCAATGCATGCATGGGGCACAGAGCTCAGGGAAACGTTTCTTAATAATCACCTATTAAAACTGCCAAAGGTCGGAAAGTTTCCTTCGTTTGATAGGGTATTAATAATCCTTAATTAAGCCAAGCGCTACCAGCTAACAGGGTACTCTGCTACCTGCTAGCAGCATGCATCGTATCAGCGCTCAAAGCCTCGCCCCAAGGTCACCTCACTTGCGGCAGCGGGAACCAGAACGACGTCGCACGGAGATTTCCCGGCATTCATACTTAGCCGTCGCGTTTTCGCGCGCTTGAAAATTTTCAGTTTTCATTTAATCGCGAAAAATATGTATCGACATTAAAAAATCTAAGAGCGTGAAATGCGTACTGCAGGAGTAATAATAATCTTCCGATTTAGGTAATAAAAAAATAATAGGAAATCACCCTATTCCATACTAGTCTATCCAGGTGATTTTTTCAGCCCGTGATATCTCCTTTATTGGAGTAAAAAGATCAATATTTTTAGTCAAGGGGACTGCATAGAGGAGGCCCGAATCCATGCCATCAAAGGCTGATTTCTGTTGCCACTTGAGTCGAATTTTTATCGGTTTTCAAAAATGTCCGCAGCGCGGTAATGAGTGCAATGCGATCCACATTTTTCCAATATTTTGCCGTTTAATGTTTTTCATCGCAAGGAATAGCATTGAAAACTAATGAATTTGATAGATCACATCATCATATTCATACATTTTGGTTAATACCCCTAATTATACCTTGATTGAAAAAAAATAAATTCCCCAAGGCCGTACTCTTCGCTCGGTAAAAAGGTGGGAAGTTAGAAGGATGGCAGTTGGCTGATACCCAAAATTAAGTTGAAACACTATGAAGCAAACAATCGCGCAAGCTTGCACATCCACCTCGCATCATTTCTCTAAGATCCGTAAGACTGAAAAATCACACCCTCGATCATCAAGAAAGCAATTCTACTATTTGAAGTTTCCTGTAAAATTTTAGTGAATCAGAATGGTTCAAAGCGGCGATTCCCAAACTTTAATGAGCGTGTATTGTTATGATTTTCTGCTAAAAATTCAAGCATGCATTCGAAGCAGATTTTCTGGGATTTTTTTTACTACTCAAGTGTGCGTTTTTAGTGTTTTTCGAATTAATAATAAAACGCATCGTATTTTTTCCATACTTTATTTTTTTCAAAAGCGAACTGTCGATTTTTCGTTTAATCTATCTAATGGTTCAGATTTCGATTTTTGATGAAAATCTCAGCTGTTCATTTACATCAAAAATCGATTGCTCGACTAATCCATTTTGACCGACATATATCCATCACTACACCGGTAAGCACTTAGAACCACAAAAAATATATATTTGGGGATTGAGACAGTGATCTAGACCATTCTGGTGAGATCCGGTTGAAATCCAAATGTCGGTAGTGACCGAACTTCATCTACATCTCAGCAAATGGATTTCCACACTACATAATGGCCTTCCTAATAATTTAAGGTCTCCATTTTTTGCCTAGTGACTACATTTCTTGTTTCTCTTCCGTATTCATGATAAGTTTATCAGTGGCGCGGGTTCCACAACGGAGGGAAATTCCGGAGGATATCCAACCATTTGAATTCGAAAGAGACGGATTTTGTATAGGAGGCCTGTATGAAGAGCAACGCCTGCTTCATACGGTCCCGAACAATACGCCCGTGAAGCGTTGGTTTGAAATAGATCCCCTCTGAGGACGTATGAGAAAAGGTCTGTCAACATGCAGACTCGGCCTCTGGAGGGTAACTCCATACAGTCTGAATAATTCGAGTCCGTTGTCAGTAAAAGAAATTACTGAATGAAAAGAAGAGGCACCCATTTCAAACATACTGGTGAAATTTCCGCACTGAACGTAGGGAGGGGGTGAATATGGGTGTCCCACCCCCCTTTCCCTTAATCCTATCAAAAATCCTTCCCATCCCGAGGACGTAGTTTTCAAAACTTTACACGACTTATAGACTCAGCCGGGGAAGGGTAACCAGCGAAGTGGGAAGACTTCGATTATGTCGTCTACATCAATGATTAAATAATTCTTAGAGTATAGATCAAATGCATATGATGCAAAAAAGTTGTTAGCAAACGTTTCAGTTTATTTGAAACCTTCCTCAGGGCAATGAATGAAAAAATTATACAATAAAATTCCGTGATATACAATATTGATACATAAATAAAGGTAGCATAAGAGTTTTTTTACAATAATATAATTTTAAAAAATAAATGAGAAGGGAATACACAAGAACTTTGACATACCTTAGTTTTGCACATATTATTTTAATTTTATTATTGTAAAAAACTCTTTTGTAACCTTTATTTATGTATCAATATTGTATATCATTTTATTTTATTGTACTCTAATTTTTTCATTCATAGCCCTGATGAAGGTTTTAAAATAAACCGAAACGTTGCATTATATATGACCTATACTCCAGGAGTTATTTTATCATTAATTAAATAAGGTCAAGATAAGAGCAAAAAGAAAATCTAATCTCTCTACATCTACATAATGCACCGCAAGCCGCCTCAACGTGCGTGTGGTGGGGAGTGTTAGGACACCAAGCTTTTACATAAAACAGAAAAGGGGTACGTTATCACCAGCATGCAGCATGAAATGTGCGCCCTAAAAGTTGAATACGTGGTCATGAAATATGTACAATCATAATAATTACAAAAAGGAGCAAAAAGGAACTTGCTTAGGAAAGGGGATAAAGTAGAGGAGCTGCATATCATACATCCCATGCAGTGCTATGAAGGAAGGAATGAAGGTCAAGAGGTAATTGGTGAAGATAAAGGAGGACGCAGAGAAGAAGATGATGAGGAACAGCCTGGACAAAATGATAAATGGCATGGGATACAGCATGCGTATCTCAAGGTTGCGGCACTATATGTGAATGCACCGTTCACCTTTCATCTACATCTTAGAATACTACCCCGTACACCGCCTAAATAGACTCCTGGTGACGTCTAAGGCCCCCGGTCATCTACGAAAAACTATAGAAGGGAATGTGCGCCATGTCAGCAAAAGCAGTCACTAGGTGTAAACCATGGTAGGTACTCATGTCAAAAACTCATCGGTAACATTTCCACTCAGAATATAGGGAAGGCGTAAAGTAGGGAATGAAAATATATCCGGCCCGCGGTTGTCTCATAAATAAACGGTCCTTCGTAAAATGTAGTTTGGGATGATTCAGCGGAGAGGTTTACGCGATATGCACTCCGTGCGTCCATCTTTGTTCACAAGTTTCGCCAGTTCGATTGGAGAAACGGTAGAGTTTATGAAATCAACGGAAATCTTCCAACAGGGAAGACGGATACCAACTATCGAACGCGTGGTAAAGAGTACTCAAACCAACTCGGAAGAAAAAGAAAACGGAAAAGAGCAGGGGAGAAGGATGAAGGATGAGAAGTCTCCGGCCTCCTATATGGACCAATGACAAGATGGCCGACTTCGACGGATATGTATAAAATACGGTCGAATCCATTTCTCTGCCCTTCATCAACTTGAATAAGCCGGCTACAATACTGACGCAACTTATTTTTCTGCAAAGATGGACACACGCGGTTCTTATCCCGTAAGCCTCTCCGCTAAACCTTCACCGCACCGCGAAAGCCCACACAAGGATGGACAACGAATGAGAACGCAAGGGGGGGGAACGCAAGGGTCTCAGAAGGTTACAACGCACCAAGGGCCGGGATCCAGTAATTCGACTGCTATACCCACGCACCCGGGGAGGGGAGTGGTATGGGAAGGAAAAAGGATAGGGGAGCCGCCGCGATAGGAGCCCATCGACGCCTCCGGGGTAGGGGTAGGGATGGAAGGGCGGGATAGGGTAATGCCCTCGCTGCTATGAAAGCGACCAGGACCCACCACTAGCGAAACCATAATTTATTGTGCCAACGATTTTGGAAGATTTTCTATAAAAGAGAAAAATCCAAAGATCAAATCGTTGGATGAACAAGGATGAGACAAGCCCATACGAGGATGCAATTGGGGTCTTTCCTCGTATCCTACAAGCTATGCTCTCTGACGTCTCGCCGGTGTAGCGGGCACCTAGGCGGTCAAGGGGCAAGAGGAAAGGTCGGCAGACCTGATGCCCTCCACCGCACCCATCTACCATCCGAGGCAAAATACTGTCACAATCGCGACTGTAGTCCAATAACTCAAAGACCGCTTGCTCTATTTTTAGCAAAAAGTGCACCTTACGACTGCTTCTTCGTGTCCCCGCTGGCTGATGACATTTGAAACATTTTGTTGTCGATAACTCTTTCATTATCCACCTAATTACGGGATTTTAGCGCATTTTTCTGGTTGCCACAAGGATGCATCGCGTTGATTGGAGGAGAAAATAATTTTGAAAAAGAAGCAAAGGTTGTGGAATAAACGTGAGCCGAACAAACTAAAATGACGCGAAAATGAGTCTCGTAAAAATAATCTAATGCTTGCGACCGGCCTCGGTGAAAAACGTAGGTATGCAGCATGAGAAGGAGGAAGAAGTAAAGATGGCGGGCGATTTTGGGTGAAAAAGAAGAGGTCAATCAAAGCGATGGATTAGGCGAAACGTTTTTATAGGAAAGAGGAAAATTTCATATCTAAACAAAATAATGTTCAATGAGCATAATAAAGACAAAAATATCATCATCACATTTTTTATCAGGGTCAAGATTCAGGAATACACAAAATATTCGAAATTTTAAAAACTAAGGATAAAAAAAGTTAAATGATGACCTAATGCGAGTATTTCGACTTTTTTTCTTAGCACTCACATCTTACATTTGGGGTATGATTCTCTATTGAAGTGAGCTAAGGGCAATGGCAGCAGCGCTGACATCGAGGGTGCAGGCTTTGGAACTGTGGTAATATAGAAGAATAATGTGAATCAAATGAACCGCTTGGGACACGGAGGCTGCGCGCTAGGCTAGTGCTTGAGCAATTGAGAATGGATATCTTTAAGAGCGACACGGGGAACATCATACTAGAACCACATTATATTTCCAGGTCCGAGAGAAACTATAATTTAAAGGAGAGATCCTATGACGAACGGCGAAGGGTATGGGGATTCGGTTTTCCCTCGAATAATAAAGGACAATAACAAATGCTAGACGGAACTTCTTTAGAACATTAATTTTTTATTTGTAAGTGGCTATCCCATTTTCCCCAAGTAACTCATGGCCTTCATTCGTTCATAGCACTGCCCGGGATTTATAATATGCAGTATCTCTGCTTTATTATCTTTCCTAAGCCAGTTCCTTTTGCTTCTTTTTTATTTTCATGGTTGTATATTTTTCATGACCATGTATTGAGATTTTAGGGCATCTATTGAATCCTGGTGATGACGCACACCTTTTCTTATTTATGTGAACGCTTGACGTCTTAACATCCCCCACCACACGCCTATCATGGTGCCTCGAGGGGGTAATGCGTTGATTTAGATGAAGTAAAATATGGAAACATATCTCCTGCTCTTATTTATCTAGTAGAATAGGTTCAATGTGCCACGAATATACGCAATCATTAACACTTTCCTTTCAAAATTGAGTCACAAAGGCCTCGACTAGCAAGCGGGTTTCATATATAACAAAATTTTATTTTGTTTGAATCAATTTATTTTCAAAAGTCCTTTTTTGACTTCTTTTAAATTTTCATTCTAATTACCAGAATGTTATAATGTTTTAACGTTTATATTCCAACTTTTAAGCATCTGATTTATTTTCATGTCCTTCACTGATTGGTGAGAATGCTTCCTATACTTTTATGTATATTCAAGGTATTTGTTTTTTATATTGCTTCAATTAATTATTAATATTTTTAAATTTTTTATATACATATCGTATATGCTGGATTTCCTGAGATGAACTCGAATGAAGCAAAGAAAAGACTTAACCAGCCCGACATCCAATGACCATTAGATGTCCTCGAAGCTGAACCAAATGTACTAAAAGAAGAAAATAATACACACCGATATCATATTTTGTACTGTAAGAATGAACTTACATACCTATGTAAATGAGCTCTGGCTCGGGGCAAGAGGGGGCCAGATTGTGGCTTCACCCGAACCAGCCAAAACAAAATAAAAGTCAAGTCATTTGTTCGCATGCAATCGTGAGGGTGGATCGAGTCCTTCGGATGTCCATCGCATTAGTCACATTAAGACGGAACTGCACGCACAAATGCAAATTGACGCGCGCAAAATATCGCGGAGAGGCGAGAGCCAGCTGTTTTGAGGGAGGACATAAACACAATATATATGCATAAACTCGCGGCCGCTGTTCCTCAAATAGAGCACGCGGCTGGCCCCGCGCCAACCCTATCTCTCACTCCACAAAGGAAAGGCGGGCGACCTTGGGAAACGCCGCACGGCGACCTCGGAGGAGTTGATGCACCCCGCCACCGAGTGATGTCACCAGTAGCTGACCTACGCTTTGGTATGACGTAATAATTACGCTCTGAATAAGATGCCTATTGATTAGAAAATTCTGTTTTAATGCGTTATTTTTTAGGTCGCGTCGACGACAAAGCCATTTTTCACGACAAACTCTTGGTAAAACAACATCTGGTAAAGGTGCAACATCTGGGTCGGGCAAAACATCCTTGAAACTCACTCGGATACCCCGCTAACTTACCCATTCTTAAGCGCTGTTGCCATTTTTCGGCGGTCCACAGCCACATTTTTACCTAAGTTCACAAAACCGTTGATTTCTATCGCAGAAGCGCGGTTATAATACTTAATTCATCGTACGATGGCCTGGAATACTATGCAAAAAATCATTTGTTGTTTCGTTTCGTAGTTGCAAAAGTTAAAATTTCAGTAAGAGCGGTCAGTTGCAGGAATGGAGGGAGTCCCTCGCCCTGAGGGCCGAGTAGTGAGGCCAAGGAGGCTATGCGACTCGAGGAAATGGTTGCGAATGAGCGACCTTTCCGAGGGTGAGCCGCATCCAACTCGGATCTACGTAAGTTATGGCCCCAGATATTGCACCTTAACCAAAAATGCTCCATTGATGACGGAGCCCGAATTCAAGTAATAGGGTAGTTTCCTTCATCAAATGAAAAGAAATACATTGATTGCGAATGCTTACCCACCATTAGTGTGTTCATAATATACAAATTATTTGGTTTTAGAGATCCCAGTTTAGACAAATGCTAATGGTCAATTTTAACCACATTTGAAAAAGGCCAGATTGGCGCCCATGCGAATCCACTCCACGTGACGTCACAGGGACTTAGTTTCTACACGAGTAGATAGGAGTTTTACATCGTCTGAGATTACCGATGCATGCATGAGGCACAGACTTCAGGGGAACATCTCTTAATAATCACCTATTAAAACTGCTTATGGTCGGAAAGATTCCTTCGTTTGATAAGGTATTAATAATCCTTATTAAAGCCAAGCGCTACCTTCTTGCAGGGTACTCTGCTACCTGCTAGCAGCCTAAATCTCAGCGGCGCACATATCCTAGCCCCAAGGTAACCTCAATTTGCGGCATCGAGAACCAGAAACCACGTCACACGGGGTTTTCCCAGCATTCATACTTAGCCGTCGCGTTTTCGCGCGCTTGAAAATTTTCACTTTTCGTTTAATCGCGAAAAATAGATATCGTCATTCGAAAATCTAAGAGCCTGAAATGCGTACTCCAGGAGTAATAATCTTTCGATTTAAGCAATAAAAATATAATAGGAAACCACCCTATTGATGTGAAGCACATCAGTATCTTCATTTATTAATATTATGTCGACGCATTATCATCGCTCGGACGGTCTTTTTCAGCGACGGGTGTACAGTCAGTCACCGTTTTTGCTAGGATCTTGACCCATTCCTAAGCTTCCCTCCCAAATTTCCCCACCACATCCACTCTCCCCTCTACTCGCCGAAGTTGTGCACATTCAAGAACCACTAAGTTTCGACCGCACTGGAAAACTTACACTATCACCGTGATATTCTTAGTAGATGTAGACTAAACTTTTTCCTTCATCTGAAATATGAACATTGTGCCTCGGTATTTTATCAGCTGTACTATAAATGTATTTCTGATAAATGAAAATGTTGACAAGTCAGTTTACCCTGACCATTACAAGATGAGGTTTAAAAATATAACATGTCAAGAAAAAAGACAACAAGACTGGTCAAGTTGGAGAGATGTGTTCGCGCACAAATTTCGGTTCCACTTAAAAATAAAATTAAGGTCAAGGCGAATGATTTTTTTTACTCTGTGGATTTTTCGCACAATTTGTGCATTGCGGGTGACTCCGTAAAAGTTATCACCGTGGCTAGTCCCGGTATACTTAAATAAAATTACTTTGCCACGCAGAAAATTCCGGTCCATGAATATATTCCGTTCAAGTACCTAAAGCTATCACAAACTCTGATGGTCTCCTCTCGGTTATGCAGCATAGTTTTCGGTTCCTCAACTAACGTTTCGAGCGCTCAATCCGCTGGCATTTGTCCTCTCGGTAATGAGAACGCTCAACATCATCCCGGGTGTGTAATATATCGAGCTTTCCCCGTGAACTTTGGTGAAATTTCATGATTTTCTATGAAAAATAACACCCCGGACCGGGTATCGAACCACGATTTTTTGGCTTTCCGGGTCACTGCGCAGAACATAATTCCTATTACCTACCGAGGCTCATACTACAAGATGGTGTCGAGTACCATGAGCCTTGGTACAGTTGCCATGGGGATTATGGAACTGGATGGCGTAGAGGACTAAGCAGTAGCCAAGGTAACCAAATATCCATGGTTCAATTGCACAGGAATTGTTTTCTTTTGGCAATTAATGTAATCAGTGGCGGCTCGTGAGTCAAATGCTAGGGGGGGCGCACTCCACCGGGGGGTCATAAATTTTTAATATTTCGTGTATTTTATTAAGTTTTTACGGCAATCTAGGAATTAAATTTTGTGATGCCATATGTTCCGTTTTTTTCAACAAAAATACCTAGTTTTCCTAATAAAGCTTGATTAATAAATACTTAATGCAGAAGACTCTCGGTCATACGGATCGGCTTAGTCCGGACTCTCGATCATACTGATCAATGATCTTGAAGGATAAAAATATATTTGCTGCGATATTTTGCAAATGCAAACGAAAATACGTAACTTTCGGTTTTAGCGCCTACATTCTTTAGGCGAATATGCCCGCAATACACTTCTGTTGCTCGTTTTGCAATCATAATGCGTTATTTGTCAAATCTATACAATATTTGCAATGATTTATGTAGCAATGACACTTGTAACACCTGAGGAGGGAGGGGAGTGTCACTGACTTCCACTAGGCAACAAACACTACTAGAATGCGCGCGCTTTGCTATTGCAGATGTAAACTTTGATTGAGGTGTTCGCGTTGCTTCTTGAATACAATATGATTTAAAATCAATAATTAAACACACAATTTTAACAAAATCTGAAATACTCACATTCCTTTAGTTATATTGCAGAAGTCCATCCTTCTTTCCTTTTGTCCAGCAAAGTGATCAATTACACGTTCGTTGAAACCAGCGCCGAACGTCAATGTCTTTCCGATGGAACACATGGCAAAGGTACTAGTCTATAATAAACATGGGACTTAATAAACAAGGGACGACACAAAATAGGCCGACGAAAAATACGATCAAAAAGAACAAGATGGCTGGACACAGAATTGGGACAATTTTTCCCTATATTTCCCTAAATCAAAAACGAGCACTGTTGATTAATTAAAATTGTCTTCTTGAATGTACACACAGCACTAAGAAACTTCTTAATCGGCAATTATTCACAGTTAACTCCTCGAAAATGATGCCTGAACTCATTTCACTCCGTTCTTTCCGAGAGTCTTGCCGTTACTATAAGGACGACTCAAGGGAGATAGAAGTCGTGGTCCACTAATGCTGATTCAGCTGAGGGACGAATTTAAGCAAACAGAAGACGTCACGGACCATCTCCTTGAGTCTAAGATTCATATGTGGTAAATACACGAAACGCCAACGGGTCGCACTTGGAATAACCATGTCTTCGAAATAATTGCCATGATATAATAGAAAATAAATTCTAGATCGTAAAAGAAGACGACTCTGAGCCACAGATGGGAGCTGTAAGGATCTCCGCATCATGATATGAACTCTTCGAAGCCACTTAAATCAGACCCAAGTGGACATTTTCCGTCAGACAGCTACCGCTCTGCCGCTGAGGAATTAGGTGAACATGAACTAATAGAGCAAGGACGGCTAGAAAAATGATGAATCTACACACAAAAGATGCATTGTACGCGGCACTTCTTGGCATTCATTGAATGACTCTATTTAAAGTCACGTTTTACGGGTTAAATCATGTTCAATCCTTCACCCTATCACGCACGCACCTATTTCTTAAATTATAAATCAGTGGGGAATGTTAACTGATTTTTCCCAATACTGCAGGCCTTTTAATAAATTCATCTGAAAAATAGGTACCACATTTCTAATCATCGGGAAGATATGAATACATTGTTAAGGCCTAAATATTATAATATTAGTTTCCCCAAGGTTTTTGAAATTCGTAATCATAATAGAACTGTGGCAAATACTCGAGAATAGTTTTCCTACGTCAATACGGCCTTTAACTGGTTGGATTTTATGTCTTCCGGAATTCAAACACCCAAAAACGCAAGCATAATGAGATAATTTATTTTCTGTAGCAATACCTACCAGTAATTAAAAATTAAAATCGTATAGCTACACCCAGTACAGTGACCATTCTGATTCCGTAGGTCCCTTTTCTGTTGCAGCACCAAGTAGACGCCAGATTATACGCCCGCCGGCCTGCGCAGCGATGTCAACTCACTCGTCGCTCTGCGCATTCTCGGACGACGTCCCAAGACTTCCATAAGACACAACGTTAGACGCGCCATAGCACCAGCGACCCCCTCCACTACCACTCTCCATATAACTGCATGGGGATGGATTGGGACGTTCTGGCCAGCGCCCCACGGCTACAAATACGAACGTCTCGCGCTATTTATTTGCGTGTTTTTCCTACACTTTCAATGTATGCGACTGAAAAAACACTGATTAATTAAATGTGTAATTATAAATTAATGGATATTAACATTTTTTTAATTTTTAAAATATCTGGGAGGGGCGGCGTCCGAGAGTCCTTATGGGCAAGCCGCCACTGAATGTAATATTGTTAGCAAACGCCTAGCACAAGACTGAAACGCCGTTTTCGACCGTTTCCCCCATATCCCATTTGTATCTTTCCCCGTGGCTCACATTTATTTCATTTCCCCTCGTTACATATCAAACATGAATGATCGCGTCATCCGGATGGAGGCATATACAGTACACACACGTCTCTTCTCGCAGGTTTCCTTCTGAAATTCACCGAGAGATGTCCCTCCTCCATCCGAATGACGCCATCATTCATGCTTGAATGTAAGAAGGGGAAACACTGTACTATACTCTGTACCTGCAACGTACGGTTCTTGAGTTAAATTTAGAGCTCAAAAATGTTTTCATATTCTCCAATGGGAAACAATTGCTTTGGAAAATTATATATTCTATGAAAGAGATGCTAGAGAAAGCGAGATATGCAGATAGCTCTCGTAGCAGAGAAAAGCGAGATAGCTCTCATGCAAATAGAGAAAGAAGCAGAGAATTTCAAATAATATTATAAGCATACCTAAGAATTCCGAGAAATGGAATTTATGGCAATACTATTCGCAAAATCGATGGAATTATGAAAGCCGTGATGAAATAATATTTTCATCGGGTATTTCTGCATGGATATGTACTAGATAATTTCATAAGTAAACCACAAGCACAATTACACCAACACACAAGACACCATCAATCACATAGAGAATTGAATTCTAACATATTTAAAATACTAAGCTCTAAGGATGACAGATAACCAGCTTCAAAATATATTAAGCATTCGATTTTTTCCACGATTCTTTCATCTTTACTAGGGTTTTTACAGCCAATAGATAGGAGTGACTAAACATTCAGTAAAGTCTAATGTTGAAGGGAGACACACATTGATTGTTCATGGGAGACATACATTACTGAATAATCGATAACGTCTCACCCATGAGAAAATAAATATAATAATTTATGAAAATTATCATATAAAAATAATTTTAATTTTAAAAATTGCTAATGGTATTTTTATGGTTATTTCTCATGGATATTTGTTTTTGCACCACGTCAAGCCTGCAATGAATTCATTGCACCTTCATTTACGAGAGAATGTGTTGATCCTCTGCAGCAATCATTCACAAGCCATTGAATTAATCCCACGGTGAGATAGAGTATTGTGTTCAGTAGCTCAAAATATAAAGAAAATAAATAAATCCAAAAACGCTAAGCGAAAAAGCAAAAAATCACTGATAAAAATAAAAAAGCACTGATACATATCGGACACAAGCAAAGACAAAACTCCCGACGCCTGCTCGTATAGTGTAGGATGTACCAAATATCATCAAATATTTTATGAAACCTACATTCAAACATTTCTCCAGTTTCCGTCTAAAAAACTACTCGCTGACGAAATTAATTGCCCACATAGAATATCTCAATGAATGAGACATGCAAGAACGTTTCCGAGAGGATGCTTAACTCCCACTTGACTTGTTTTTCGTGACTTGTTTACTTGTGTATTGATTAAAATTGATGCAATCATCTTGACATTTACGGAGCATATGGAGCAATCCCTTGGAAATATTTTTCTGTGCTGCCAATTTGATTTTTTTTCCTCGCTATTCTCTTATTTATGAAATTTTAATATGTAAGGTGCGGACAAACCATGATGATAGAAGAACACAAAAAATGTTGTAATTTTCCTCACTTTAATCGAAAATACACCGACGGTTACCCGTTCAAATCTAGGTCGTTGTAAGTTTGATTAATGTGTGCCAAATTACAAAAGTCTATGTGTTCTATCATCATGGTTGAAATAGTCCACCAAATAAAACGTAAGTCTATTAATTTTTTACATCTACATAATACGATGCGACTCTCCTCTATGGTGTTTGGCAGGGGATGATCAATCACAAGCATACAGCATGCTAGAGTACCCTCACATGCAGACCACAAGATCATAAAAATACTACGTATAATAACAAAATAGACGCCCATATTCATGTAAAAGGTGAACTGGCGAACGGCTAGTAATTCCTATGGTAAATTCATGGGAGGTGAGAACAATGGAAAGTAAAACCTTCAATGAGTCGACTTAGTGAGTGACACCATCAATTTTATCATTCGAGATACGATTGCTATCCATAATAGTGCGAGGAAAGGAACTCATTTTAAATTTATCTGTTTTGCAGCTATTTTATTTATTTTCATCTCGTGATCACGTCTACCACGGAAATTTTGTGGGGTGGCGTGGAGAAAAGTCTACTTTAAATAGCCTTTATGGTGATAACGCCGGTATAACTAACAATATGTCAAGAAAATTGATAAAACAGTGCCAGACAGCGAGGGACATGCTAGCTTTTAAATCCATGACAGTTCTAGGATTTCCACCGCTGGGAACACCACCAACTCCGACCCTTCCCATCCAAATACATAAAAGCGCAGCTAACGCGTTCCATGGATTTGGTTCGTGCGAAACCCATCGGGAAGCATGAGGGTTACACTGCGGGGAAAAAACATGAGCGGCGAGGGAGCAAGGAACTCTGGGCTGGGAGTCTGGTCGGTTGGGCGGACAACAGGAAACCCTCGCGCTCAAACGTCTTTCTCCTTCGCCATCAACAACTCCCCATGGAAGGAGGGGGACGATGGGGTAGAAGGTTTGGAGGGGACGGAGCCATACGAGGATTTTCAGAGAGTAACGGGAATTTTTAAGTTTCGCAGGTTTGGAAAATACGATAGTCGATTTATTTCTTTCGAAAGTTAAGTAAATTGGAAGTCTAAAACAGCATTCCACAAAAAAAGAATCTTCTTACAGCTGAGAATACAAGCGAAGAAGTAAGGAAAACATTCATCAGATTCTTTATATTAAGCATGTTTCTCTATGGAAGCGAGGCTTGGACGTTGGCAGCTGCAAAGAAGTCAAAGTCATTCGAAATGTGGAGCTATGGAAGAATGTTGACGATAAAATGGATCGACTGAGTAAGTAATGATGAAGTGCTAAGTATGATATTTGTGGAAAATTGGTGGGAACTTTTATTTTTTTACTATTCTATGACTACACTAGATTGAGCCTGAAGGTATAAGTAAGTATACAAGTGAAATCAGGTTTACTCATTTCTTCACTTTAAATCCAAATGCAAAACAAGAAAACAAATCGGCGATCAAGGAGACTTTCAAAAAGAGTTACTCCCCAGCCAATTTATCCTCGGCAATAATACACACTTCTGAGAGAGAGAGAGGGTGGTTGTGGAGGGGTGGGGTGTGTGGGAGGGAAGGGGGTTGGGAGGAGAGGGGGATGAAGCCGTAGGGGGCGTATTAATTCTGTTGCGAAGCACAAGTTGGCACGGGCGGGACAAATATTTTCCAAGCGCTAGACGCAGGACGCAACGCTCGCGCGAAAACATGTGGCGACACGCCGCGGCTGAATTACGAACGCGTCAGAAAAAAAAACAATCGAAGGAAGCATTCTCATGGGGATTATAAATATTTCATCCACGCTCAACCCTTAGACGAGTCAGATAAGTATATGACTATTTGAGAATGCGTAATGATATTACTCCCGCTTCCCCTGCGTGGCACAAATTTGCGTAACGAATTTCTTATGCATCGAATTAGGACCGAAATAAATAAAATTTATGCACTCCGCCGGACTTTAGAGAAAAAAACTTTTTTTAATCCGTACATTTAAATTTAGAAAAAATATGAAATGTTACGCATACACTGCATATTTCAGTGTAGAGTGGAGGGTAAGCGCATCAAATATATTAACAATATCCTTGGCTGAATGTTTCGAAGAGTTTAGACACAGACCACACTGTACGACACATGGCCTATCGTGGGTAAAGTATTTCTTCTGACTAATGGGATTGACAACGGAAAATCTTTGGGAGCTCCTCTCCCGATATAGAAGCTGTTCCTTAGCTGAGGGATCGACATCTACATCCAATTCTAAAAATAGAGGCTAAAAAGCTATTGTCAGCTGTAAAGCTAAAGTCAGCTGAAAAAAAATCAGACATCGTGAGCAGGCACTGATTAAATCTGAGATGGGCCATAAAAACTTCAAACGGAAATTGGGATGAAATGGTACGAAAAAAAGTAAAGATTGATATAATGGAGAATGATAGCAGCGGAGATTTTGAAGGTCAAAGCTTAAAAATGATGGTGGTGCTTTGATGATCGATGGGATATGTCAGAGGAAGTGCTACGCAGAGGAGGTTATGGGAGAGGTTTGATGAAGCCTTTAGAAATAGATTAGATGCCTTTAGAAGCCTTACATTAGAAGCCTTAAAAGTTTTTTTAATTTAATTCAAAGCCAAAATTTATTGACAAGGACCAAATTGTAATTCCATCGCCTCGTAAACAAAACATATAAAAATAGCACAATTCTGAAAACAATTCTGAGCAGGACATTGATTCAGTCGTTGGCGAGTTAACTTAGTGGCACTTTATTTTGTAGTTAAAGGATCAAAAATTTGTATTTTCCAACAATTTCACTACCACTTTTGTCGTTTTATAGAGCTCAAGGCTGGAAAATTACGTTTACACCTGATTTACTGGACGTTGATTTTAATACCGGATGAAAGATAAACTAAATGGTTCAATGATTAAATCAAAGAATGCAGTATTTAAAAGTGATGCAAAATTTATAAATACTCCAACTTAGGGTTCAATATAGTTGGTGGGAAGGGTTTTAGAATCAAGATTTCATTGATTTTCCACCTCCACGGGCTCGTTCTTCATCGAATTCAGCGAATTCAAGGTTTTATCACGCAAAACCTTTTATTATTAAAAATGATAGACCACCACGGTTACGAGTAAAAACAGATCGAAAACACAATTTTTCACTATAAAAGGGACCTTGCAAGGCCTTTCTGTGAGAGCCAGACGCAAGGAAGAACTTTGAATTTTGGCACATTCTCTGGCCTAGCTTCAGTGAGAAATATATTGTAGACAAGCATTTTTATTATTTTAAAAGTATTGCCATCTTTGTGCGTGGGTCAGGGAGTTATATCCACTCCTTATCAAATGAAAATGTAAACCCACTCTTTCTTCGAGTATTATATGATTTTCTTTCAAAATAAGCTAGGACATCAATAAATGTAAAAGTTGTGCTCTGTGAAAATACCAAGTTTACCTTAAAGAGACACACAATTTCCCTTCCCTTGGGTGAGATAAGTAAATAATTCTGAAAGACTTTCCTCACACGGTGAATAAATCTTTGGTGAATGCGTAACGATTCCTTAGCATGATAGAGTAATTGATCACTTTCTTTGAGGTTCAAATCGGTGGTTGGTAAGTCTGGGTGAGGGTAGAGATCATCCGGGATTAGACTACAGGCGTATGAACTTCACAAATTAATGATAGGGGGTTAGTTCCTTTTCCTTGTACCGCGAGGATTTAGATTAGGAATGACCGAAGGCCTCACCAAGGATTCAAACCGGGGACTCTTAGGTCGGCATTCAAGTGCTCCACCCACCCTATATTCCAAAACTAGGAAATTTCAGCATACATGTGCGAACTATTCATCCCCCGCAACAGAGTTGAGGCGATGACCACCCGATTTAATGCCGACCTCCTCTTAATTCCTCAACCTCGCACCAAAGTACTTATATTTCAACTATTTTATACTTACTGCTACTAGATTCGGGAATTCTTTGCCGTTAAACCTCAAGCTATCTAAATCCCTTCCATTCTTTAAAGAAAGATTATACTGTTATTTGCAGACCCGCATTTAATCTTGTTTACTATTACCTTTCTTGGAGTTGTCGAAACATTATTTTGCGCATGAAGAGAGTGGGTAGTGGGATGACATGGTCTACGACTCGTTGCCAATGTCCATGATCTATGGCGTGTGATACAGGGATTCCGCGAAGTACATGCACAGTAAAATGATTGCAATATAAAACAGAGCGACAACGCAATTTTTTCAAATTCAAAACATTCATCTATAGAATGAAAGCATTTTTGCAGGAGCCGTCCACGAACCAACTTTTTCATTTTTGACACTCTCACGATCCTAGTTTCGGAAGGAAATTTAAAGGAAAGGAAATTTATTTTTATAATTTGAAAAGTTATGCTGCATTAGCACAGGCGACAGTAACGGACATGAACTCCCCTTGAAATGAAATTTGACATGCAATCTTGTTTCCGGTGAACTTCTATCTTTATTTGTCTAACTCATAACTCTTATTTTAGATTATAAAAATAATATTAAATGCAACAGAGATACAAAGTTTGCTAAACGGCGGCTTTTTATGTTAAATTGAGCGAAAAAAAGACAATTCTGACTATTTTTCTTCGCATCGCGAATGGCATTTGGGTGGACTTCAGAATGGCCCGTTAACTCGATGCAGAAGTTAATACGGCAGTGCAATAAGGCGAAGGAAAACCGTCAAAAATATTTCCCGTCACCGTGGACACATCCTCCACTTTGCCAATAACGAGGGCGTAGAGAGGAGGGTGAGGAGAGAAAGGTCGCGAAGAGTGTGGGAACTGGAATATGCCATGGGATTGGCCTTGGCGCAGGAAAGAGATTTAAATATAACGTGGATGGAGAGGGGGTGGGAGGGAGAGCGCATTTCCACCCCCTCCACGCGCGAGTCGGTGACCGAAGCATCTGAGGAAGAGAGAGGGAATGATATGATCCGTCTTTGTGCTATCCACTCACATCTACACACTACCCCCTCCTGCGATTCGTCTCAACAGACGGGGGATGCCAGAATATCAGCCGTTCACGGAAAAGAAGAAAAATAAAAGGGAGATGCGCGTTCGAATTGGGTACCATCTAGCGATTACTCAAGTCCTTTATCATTACGATTGATGATTACGACGGGAAAAATGAATTCCTACACCCAATTCCCTCTTAATTTAACGCATCTGTCGGAACTTGATACACGGTGAGGTTCCACGTTGATGATCTCCGAGTCGTCTCAGAAAGATATATCTATTCTTAATAGGTCCAAGCAATCGAGTCCTAACACTTATCCTCCGAGTCTCTAGCGGCTCATTCGTGTTAGAGGAGGTTTAAGTTCCAATCATTTGTTTCTGAGAGCCATTGTGGATATTTTTTACAACTGTTTCCCCTACATTCAAGGCCCGTATTACGTAATCATTTGTCATGTGATTCAAACCGAATGCCAAAAAAATAAAAGTTTGAATGGATGAAGAGAGGGGTCACCAATGACGAATGATATTAGACCAAACCATAGCAACCACCTAGATACTGGTAGCTAATATGAATACTAATGTTTTCTCTCACTTTTTAAAGGTGTGTTTGCTTTTTGAGGCCCCTTAACCACGTTGCTCGCCACCGTGGCTCTAAGGACACCACGTCGCTCCTGGAAAATGGTTACAATACTTTTCTCCAGCTCATGGAGCCTTCAAGTTTTTCTTTTCAGTATTCTCTAATGGTGGAGATATATTAGGGTGCCTCGTTTTGCCACTTTTTTTAAAGGAGCGAATCGTAATACCCGGAAAAAGTTGCGTACCCGGTAGGGTATCAGAGGTATTACTTTTTTTCAAAATCGGTTAATATCTTCTGTTCGCCATTTTGTCTTGAAATTTCGAAATTTTTAACGAAAAACGTTAAAAATGTAAATAATTTAAATTTGGTTTCAGCAAGCACTAATGTTTTCCAATGGAGTACAGCATTGATCTTTCCTTGATATTTTAAACCAAATACGTTAGCTCTATTCCTTTTAATTATCGAGAAAATGACCTTTCATCGTGTTCCCGAAAGCTGTTTTCGTGGGTATGCAACCCGCAACACGTAGCTTTATTTTACGCCATGCATGCGATAAATGACGCGAAATAGAGATGTTTTTCAGTCAAAAACGTGAAAATTATATCTGAAGTTGTCAAGGGTAGTCACTATGATGAGACTATGGTCTTTTTTGCCATCGCCGACTGTATTGACCATATTTTCGTGTAAGAAGATATCACTGAAGATGGTAACTATCATTCGGGATTCACTATGGCGGTTTTATATCCCTCTAGGGTCAAATGAACCAGGTCGCTCGCCACTGGGGCTCTAAAGACACCACTTCGCTTCTGGGAAATGGTTACATACTTCTTCAATTCTTTTTATCCAGCTCGTGAAACCGTCCAGTTTTTCTTTTCAGCATCCTCTAGCGATGGATATACGTATATCCGTGTGGCTCAACGGAGAGTTAAGCCGGCCAACGGCAACGCGATACAGATTTGGCGGCGAGCGTGATGCCGTGGCCTCGGGGATTATTTTCTTCGCAACTCAAACACGGAACTGGAGACTTTGCTCTCGGAATAAATCAAGACTGCAGTGAGGAAATCACACACATACTCCCCGGTTACATTTCAGGGATACCCTTACAAAAAAGGTAGAGAAGGATACTGGAAAGTTTCCACGGAGGAACGCCTGAAACACAGAGGTTTAATTTTACCGCCGTCCAATCACTGCTGTCTGATCTAAAAATTTGTTAAAATACACTTGGAACCGCTTCAATGTACAAAATATTAATAACCATGCTGATCATTTTTTCGAATAAATTTCTCAATCTATTTGAGACTTAACCACAATTCTCTTGATCTTTCTTCAACAATAAAATGCCTCAAACATAAATAGGCATAGAATATGTTAAAAATGGATATTGGTGTGATTTGAAATAATCCATAATATCCATGAGGAAATTTTTTCAGCAGATTCATTTCCACACGGTGTAACACTTTTGGAAAATTAGTCACATGATACAAACAAATGGAAGGCATCTGGTTTTTAAAAGAAGTTTTACAAATGCTAATGTCATGAGATTTATGCGACTTGTATGTAGACTTGGTAAGAGGATAACTCGTAACTTAATTCACATTTGGTTAATAAAATCACGACTGTAGGTGACTGTGAATATTTCTATAAGTCAAATGTGATACTATAGCCACTGAGGGGCTCCAAGATGCAAGCGAGATATAATAACTCACGAAAAAGATGCAGAAGAAATCCCAAAGTATGTAATGTAGAGGGTATGCAATGTGATAAACACCTCAATTTGCATGCTAAATGCAGCAGCTACAAATATACAATAATTTTAGTTTTATAATATACAATATAGGTACACATTATATATATTTATATGTAGAATAACTTAATTTAATATTATACAATTACACCTAAAAATGGATAATGCGCCTGCTTTACAATATATTCCCTGTGAGCATAATATTATTTACAATTTATATTAACATTACTCTATTTGCGTTATATAACATCCCTTAATAGATTTATAGGAACGGTAACATCAAATATAAACGATCGCATTAGCATAACTGAGCCCTTAGCCATTGATTTATGTTGTAGGTTCGAATAGAATGGAAAGATCATTGATTTATGTTGTTTAGATATTTATCACATAAACTGCATATGCAACGTCAGAAAAAGTACTTTTCCATATACTTATAGCTTGACGACGGCAAAATGTCAGGCAGTAAATATACTAAAATCGATGGATCATTTCATGTCATATTATGAATCCGGAATCCGAATGCCATATCATATCCAATGACCGGAGCGAGAGATTAATAGAAAACGTGCTTGAGATATAGAAAACTAATTTTCCCGATATACATTCAAGTCATTCTTTGTATTATTTAACCGAGAGTAAAACCAGAATTCATCGCGGTGTTTGTCGTAGCATAATTCACATTTAACGCCTAAAAAATGTCTTCTCTCAGCGCTACAAAAATGTGCTCTGGGCATGGGAGTTTCAAAAGAACATTTCAAAATATTAAAAGTGGATGTGCAACACTCATTACCCTTGACTAAGCCAAAGAACCTTAATTTAAGGGTTGGATAGTTTCCAAAGAAGATCTCTGCTCTAAATTGAAGGGAGCAGTGGGGTAAGATGGGGTAATATGAGCATGAACAGCATTGAAAATAGAAAGGGAGTAAGATGCGAAAAAAACATCACTCCTTTCCGGCATCTATTACTCGGTAAAACTCCACCCTTGAGTTTCTCTGTCACAACGAAAAATAAAATCCCAAAAACATTATGATTCAGTGGAAAAAAATGACGAAAGACACATTTTCCTTCAGGAATAACAAAATTAGTAAAAATTTCTCGTTCATCATCTTAGAATGGATAACTTACAAACTGGAAGCTTCTACTTATAAGTGAGATCCAACTAGTTATACAGTAAACAAGCTTTTATTGAAAGCGCCTATTTCGCTGTTCAAATCTGTGCCAATATTTCCGTTGCCCGAGTAAAAATGTTTTTGTGACATAAGAAAACATATGAAAACAGTTTTGTCAAATAATCATTTGAATTAAACAGCTATTTAATTTTAATTGAATTCCATTATTAATTCATTTCTCGTTAATTTTCTTGCCCATAGGAGCATATTTTTTCTATTTTCATTTTTGTTATTGGCTTGATATTAAAATATTAACAAAAATAAACTTGAATATTCCTTAGGCCAGGAAGACTCATATGCGAGTGTTCAACTAAGACAGTGTTATTCTGTGTTATTAGCAGATGAATCGTTTCACTGTAGTTACTTGAAAATGATACTAACATTGGATAGTAGAGCTTAAAAAAGCATTAATATCAAAACGTAGTCATTGACTTTTAAACGTTCTGCTTCCCATTATACTGCTTTTTTAAAGTTTATGGAAGCTATCTATGAAAACTAAATTCTTTTCACAAAATAAACGAAAAGTGTTTGTTTAGAATAGGGTAGTTTCCTTCATCAAAGAAAACAAAAGGCAAAGAAATTGATAGAGATTCGTTACTCAACATTAGTGTATTCATAATTTACAAATTATTTGGTTTTAGAAATCCCAGTTTAGACGAATGTCAATTTTAACCGCATTTAAAAAAAGCCAGATTGGCGCCCATGCGATGCCATTCCACGTGACGTCACAGGGACCTAGTATCTATACGAGTAGATAGGAGTTTTACATCGTCTGAGATTACCAACGCATGCATGAGGCACAGAGCTCAGGGAAACATGTCTTAATAATCACTTATTAAAACTGCCTAAGATTGGAAAGTTTACTTCGTTTGATAGGGTATTAACAGGTATTAATCATCCTTATTTAATCCAAGCGCTACCTGCTAGCAGGGTACTCTGCTACCTGCCAGCAGCCTGCATCGTATCAGCGCTCAAAACCTCGCCCCAAGGTCACCTCACACGGCAATAGTGGGAACCAGAATGACGTCACGCGGGCTTTTCCCATGATTCATACTTAGCCGTCGCGTTTTCGCGCTCTTGAAAATTTTCAGTTTTCATTTAATCGCCAAAAATAGATATCGTCATTAAAAATCTAAAAGCGTGAAATACGTACTCCAGGAGTAATAATCTTTCGATTTAGGTAATGAAAAAATAATAGGAAACCACCCCATTGTTCAGTGATAATGAATTACCCGTAGTCCTTCCGCGTTTTCTTGTGTGCCTACATTTCCATTCGAAGCCTCGATAACGCACTAGCATTATGGATGAGTCACGACCTCGCCTTTCGGTTGGGGTCCGACGCAGGTAAGTTTCTGTTTCCGCGTCTGTGTGGATCGATAGCCGACATTCACATAACTCTCGCTCGAAAAACCATCACCTGATTACGGAAATCCCTGAGGGGGAGAGGGCCTTCGTAAACGTGCTTTCTCTATGAAGGCGGTGGCAAACCATTGAGCCTCGTGCTTGGCTCTCGGAATCACCACTTTGAACGAATTTTATTACTCCAGGCATCATTAAATGACTTTTAAGGATACCTTAATAATTACTGAAGGCTACCTTCATAATTGTGCCTGGTAGAATACCATGTTCATAGATTTACAATTCTTTTCAATTGAAATGTCTTCTCATTTTTCAATCTTGAAAGGCAAGCCATAATTAGTTACATAAATAAAGCATTCGTTCGTGATTTCCCGTGAGTCCTGAACGTCTGAATAGACTCGTATTGCTTAGACTAGGATTTACCTGTATTTCATACTTTAAAAAATGTATTTTAGGTACAGGTAAGGATCCGGTCTTTAAATCTTTTACATATTGAAAAAATCCCGCCATAGGGCTAATTCAAATCTCACTTTCATTTTATCTAAAAACCCCATTCTCTTCCTTCCCCTCCCTCGTTCACCCTGCATTCTTCCCTCCAACACCGTTTCCAACATCCCCTCCCCGCTCAGTACTCGCTCCATCCAGACCTTCTGTCTCCTCCGCATCTCATCTATCTCACCTGTCTCTCCTCTCCTCCATTCTTCTAAACACCCACATCTCAAAGTCCTCCACTTCTCTCTCGTCCTCCCTCCTAAGTGCCCTCTCACGTTCCCCCTCCGTAAAGCGCAAAACTCCACCTCAGACTCTATTCTAACCATTTCTTTAAACTCTTGCATAACCATACCCTTCATAAATACCTACCTGTTCGCCGCAAACAATAGCGATAAGAAAATTTAATTTCAGAATTAAAAATAAGTCCTTTCGTGGCCTGAAGATGGTGGCAGTCTTAGCTAACGAGACGTCCGCATTTATAAACCTATACCTGTTCTACAGATCGAGAAAACATCGTAAATACGATCCACCAGGACAGTATAAGATCATGTATTAAAAAATTCACCTTATATATTTTTCGTATTTAAGGCATAGGCTAATGCTGCCATGTGTATAAGTAATGCTAAAATATTGAAATATATATAAGATAACTAAAATCTGAAATTGAAAATCTCAAGATGGAAGCTTAAGTGTGGAAGACTTAAGAAATAAAACGTCAATTACACCTGCTCGAGCAATAGAGATGCGATCTCTCTTAATTTTCTTCCCTGATTACACGTACGGCGAGACTAATCACATTCGACCCAGTGGCAGGGTGCAAACTAATCTCATCTCGGGCGTAAATCATTCTTCTACACATCGACGTCCTGCATTCGCCTTCCCCAATGGCTTGGCATGTGTACACAGATGGTGCTGATGTTGTCGGCGGAGGATGTGAAGCTCGGGACAGCGGGTAATTGATGAGTGGGAAACCTATATACGCAGGTTATTGGCTGGCGGAGGAAGGTCAGTTTCTGATCGCATCTGGCGAAGCCTATTGTTCGCACCTAATTTTAGAGTGACGTACTAATTGAACGGTGGGCGGAAAAGAGCAGCTGTAACACTCAATAAATCAAAATTGATGCTCTCGATAGCCGACTCACGAATGGTGATTCATCAAAATATCTAAAAACCTACATACCACCCAGCAAGCAGCCTTAATGAGCGCATCGTTGTTCGAGGGTAGATGAAAAATCATCGTGTGATTCAGACTCTATTCGTATGAGTAGACGCGTGCATGAGAGAAGTTAAAACATATACTTACGTACACATTTCAAAGCATTTTAACACAATTCAAACAAAAATTCATTTTGTCTCCGCGAATATTCACTTATAGAATTAATTTCGCGAGTTAATTACTTAGAAGGTCATACGCGAATATAGCAATTACTTAATTCAAGAAAACTTCGCGACGGCTCTCTAACAGGCGCCTACCTCTAACGTGTACAGGGAGAGTAATTAGGATAAAAGCCGTAAGCCTGAATAAGAGTAGGATTATAATGATGGGTAACGTTCATCAAATTCTGTTTGTGTTCACATAATTATATCATGTTCGTTATGTTGACATTTTACTTATGTATGAATGATACGTTGGGTAACCAGGTTTTTCTTGGGGAAATGTTGGGGGAGATTATTAAGAAAATTGTAGGTTTTGTTTTTATGCTGACATTCCCATATAAGTAAAGACTGAAAAGAAAATATATTGTGAAAAAGCCTCGAGACGTAACACATGGCACTACGATTGCAATTGCAACAAAATTTTGATTCTGGTCTATTATTTTCCATAAATATAAAAGGATATACCTATCCCCATCGCAAATCATGTCTCTCATTTCATTGTTCATAATGTTGCTCAAGATATGCTGCGGGTACAAAATCATATCATCTGCGTCACAATGATATAATTAATGATGTAATAATTCTTGTTATATTTATTTACACAAGAAAATGCCGAGCGCGAAGTATCAAAGTCTTTAGCAGCTCTTCATACTGAACTTATGCTTATTTAGGGTACAAAGCAAATAAACCAGCGGAGGCGATCGATGGAAAGTCAAACACGATTGTAAAGATACCCAAAAGCGAAATACTCAATGGCCATTCCTTGTATCCTATTCCAAACCTTTCGTAGAATAAATTTAAACAAGTTAAGAAAGATATTTTGCCCAAATGATAAGAATGGTAATATGTTATTCCCCCGAACAATAAAGAACTTTAGTAAATATAAGTAGGAGTTTCGTGAAATGCGTGTTTCATTATCATTTGTAAATGGCTGGTGTGCTGACACCCCTTACCACACGCCTGTTGAGGCGGCTTGTGTGGTAGCACGTAGGTGTAGATGAATTCTGCATGTGTCACGATCAAATTAAAACAAAAGATATTTTTAGATGCTACTAATTTGCCTCTCAAAAGCATTTCCGTGGAAATTTACGATTTATGAGAAAAAAATTGGTTCCGTAGAAAATGAAATTGAGGGAACGTTGAGTAAGTGTGTGTTATGCACTTTGTCTTTATACATTCGGACTACACATTATAGAAATACCAATCAACTGATGCTTTGTGGTCTTATAGCACCGATTCTAGGATCGATGAGCCTAAAATATAATGCTAAGTATTCCACCTCAATATCATTAGGTTGATGTAAGTTGGTTATTGGCGTTCGTTGTAATAAAAATAAACTTCGCAGATTACGTTGTACTACCTTCCTTCGTTTGTTTATCGCCCCACTTCATAAAACTTAACAAATAGGAAACCGGTTAACTGAGAACAAAACAGAAACCGGCAAATATTTTATGAGGAAAATAATAGGGTGGTTTCCTACTAATTTTTATTGCCTAAATCGAAAGGTTATTACTCCTGTAGTGCGCATTTCACGCTTTCAGATTTTTAAATGACGATATCTATTTTTCGCGATTAAACGAGAAGCGAAAACTTTCAAGCGCGCGAAAACGCGACGGCTAAGTAGGAATGATGGGAAAAGTCCGTGTGACGTACTTCTGGTTCCAGCTGTAGGCGTGCGAGGTGACCTTGGGGCGAGGCTTGAGCGCTGATACGACGCAGGCTGCTAGCAGGTAGCTGAGTATCCTGCTAGCAGGTAGCGCTTGGCTTAAATAAGGATTATTATTCCCCTATCAAACGAAGGAAAACTTTCCGAACTTAGGTATTTTTAATGTGTGATTATTAAGAGATGTTTCCCTGAGCTCTGTGCCTCATGCATGCATTGGTAATCTCAAACAATGTAAAACTTATATCTACTCGTATAGAAACTAGGTCCCTGTGACGTCACGTGGAGTGGAATCACATGGGCGCCAAACTTGCTTTTTTCGAATGAGGTTAAAATTGGCCATTGCCATTCGTCTAAACTGGGATTTCTAAAACCAAATAATTTGTATACTATGAATACACTAATGGTGGGTAACGAATCGCAATCAATGCATTTCGTTTTCTTTGATGAAGGAAACTACCCTATTAGCCTACACCAGGCTAGGATCCTCCGCCTGCCAAGCCCTCCTAATAAATACTTAATCTTTGAGTATTGTTAAGAGCAGATACAAGAAAACTTGTGAAAGTGTGTAGTTTACAACTGTTTTATTATGATGAGTTTAAATAATTTTTCCTCCTTGAAATTATTGCATAAGCAGTTAAATACGGGTGATTCCGGGTTACCGCTGACTATTACTTGATTATTTCGGAAATAAATCTAGTAGATTGCAAAGCCACTCAACAAGTAAGGATCCGTTTAAGTAAAAACCCCACAAATAATAATATTGCGGCACGTTCAAGTTTTTGGGGTCCATTATCATATGAAAAGTATTGTTATCGCGGGTTTATCAGTAAAGTATCATAAAACATGCAAAATAAATTTTAAAAACTGAAGTTGTAATTGGAAATGAAAAGAAGAAAATCAGCCACCTAGCCTTGGCCCACGGCCCCATTCTTAAATTTGACAATTAATGACTAAATGTTCAAAACGAAAAACGATGTGAACATTCGCTTTGCATTTGACACAGGAGTGATATAAAATTATCATCATATATTTACTCCGCCAGAGTACGCCACCTTTAAGTGCGAAGAATTAAATCGACAAAATTAATGCTGCCACTAAGCTATTCATACAAATGTTAATAGTCGAAAATTTTACCCCATATTGCCACTGAAGAACTAGAAATCGCGCAAGAATTCTTTGTAATCTTGTTATGACCAGTCCTGAAAATTTTCAATCAATAGATAATCGGAAAGAGGGATAAATTTGGAAGATTTTGTCTGGATGTACCAAAGCAAAAACAGACAAAATATCGAGTTCGTGAAAACGTGGTAAGAGCGCAACGCTTCGCAACCCCTGCCGGTCGCTTCTTCTCATAGAATATTTAACAGTTACAACTGCAGCGATACTCCGAAAAGGTAGCCCTGCACGGAAATTTCTCAACCATCTTGGAGATAACGACCACAATTTTTATATACCTCCCCATTTATAATATGGATTGCCGAGCGACTGGAATGGCTTCATATTGCACGTGGCATGCAGTACCATCTGCCTCTGACTCGACTCCGACCCTAGGTCGTGGCCAGCCGAGAGGAGTGGCTGGCATTGAAAACCGCGAAGAACAGCTGACTGCCGTTATGGTGGGAGGGACGAGTGAATCAGAGCGGAGGGGGGGGGGGGGGAGTCATGGCAACCTCCCCTCCCACTTGTTTATTTGGGGGTCACCGCGACAACACACGAAAACTCGCGGCTGTTGAGCCAATGACGCATTGGCGACCATGATTCTCAATATCTCCAATCGGGCCATGGCGGAACAAACTACACAACCACCCCCAAGAAGAAGAAGCCCAAACACATTTAACTACCAACGAATATAAATCATTTTTCAAATCGAAGGCTGACTTTGATGTATCCGAGCGTTTGAATCAACTTCCAAATCGTTTCGTAATAATTTGTCCATATATTTATGGCCTGGTATGGTTTTTGGAGGAGGCGACCGACAGCTTAAACCTGCTGAATCACACGAGCATTTTATCCGTCATTTCCGAGTGATCACTATCGCGATCACTAGAATGATCACTCGCAAATGATCGTCGCCGGCAATTGTTTTTCCCGATCACGATCGCGATGAGGATTCCAATCACTATTTTTCATCACTCGTCCGGTCGCTTTTCCCGTCGCTAAAACCGTCCCTAAAACCCCATATCAGCCAATCGGAACGCATGCCCGTATGGAGCGATTGCAGCGCAACGTTTGACAAACGTGGGAATGATATAGATAAACTTTATGCGGGTCCTATGACAACGAGCTGTGGCATCGAAAGTGATGCGATAAGCGACGGCGGGAGGGACCGTGTGATTCAGAAAAATGATCACTAGAGCGATCGCTTTTCCCGTTGAGGAAAGCGATCGCTCAAGTGACCATTTTTCGCGACGAAAAAAAATGATCGTGTGATTCAGGCTTTAGGCCATGAGGGGCGGATGGAGAAGAAAGGGTGGAGAGAAACCCGGCGTCGACATTAGTTAACTCTGAGCGAAGTGGCAATGTTACCAAATCTTAAACGTCCCATCCGACGGACGGAGTGCTGGTCTTGAAATGCGCTCCAAAATCACTGAACTAGTGATCGGGTAATCTGTAGAAAAAATCTCTGCGACCACTCGTAAAGAACGCCACGTCGCGACGAAGAAACGACGCGTCGTTTCTTAGATACCTCCAGCTCAATCGTATATTTCGACTCAGGGTTGTGTAGGCTGAGTAGTGTTGCCAAAACATTCCGACCAATACGCAAGGCAAACTCCTAGCACGCCAGAGCCGCTACTGGGGAAAATCCGGAACTAATTTTCACGGCACAACATACACAATCAGCTGTTCGTAAACAGTACCGTGAATAATTCCGTCTAATGATACACCCACAGTATTTCGTTCAAGGAACTTATAACTATTTCCCCCAATAAATTAATGCCATATTCATTAAAAATAAATGAGCACCTATACTTAAAATTCGGAATCCTAACCGCGATTTATTCTGTCAAAATAAATAGCTCCAATATTTCGTGATTAAAATTTATTAACTATTGCCTCCAATAACTTGGACTGAAAAAGTAATTATCAAATAACTATTAAAACATTTGAGTGAAAATTAGTGATTTATTTCATTAACTTATGTTAAACTATGTGGTATTCCATTATAAGTTTTCTTGGCTGAATATCTCTCACTAATACCACTTCTGTTTTGAAAAAAGCGACCCGGTTTTCAATGATTAATGATAATGGTCATCATGTGTAAGTTCTTTGAATTTAGTTAATAATTTACGCCTGACGATAAAGATTAATCATCGAAGCCCAAGATGCTATCTTTAAAAAAAGAAGTGGTATAGGTTATAGATATTCGTCCAAGAAACCTCGGTCAATTTTTATTTCAAAAACAATGTCTGTTATAATCTCATGGCATCATGGTGCACACTTGGCCCTGGAGTTCACATGGCTCCCTGCCAGTCCTAGCAAACTCAATGGAGAAGATTTCCTTCCGTATATAAGCGAGATTATCGCTGTCACCTTGTTCACTTTTGAATCGGTTTTCAATTACGTTTGCAGCACGGGTTTGAGCGTAGAGCGATTCATTTATTCCCAATGTTTACAACAGTGTTTGCACTCGCAACGTATGGCATGAATTCGATAGATTCAATCATCTAGATGATAGAAGTGATTCTTTTGCTAACAGAGTTAGGCACAGAAATTGATGGAAGAAATATTTTTAAAAAACTTGCTGGCCAAGTGATACGAATGAGTCTCTATATAAAAATATAACATTTGCTTAAGAACCCTTATTACAATTGATGGGGTGAGTAGCCAAGGGGAAGAAGTGATTCTTTTGCTAACAGAGTTAGGCACAGAAATTGATGGAAGAAATATTTTTTAAAAACTTGCTGGCCAAGTGATACGAATGAGTCTCTATATAAAAATATAACATTTGCTTAAGAACCCTTATTACAATTGATGGGGTGAGTAGCCAAGGGGAAGAAGTGATTCTTTTGCTAACAGAGTTAGGCACAGAAATTGATGGAAGAAATATTTTTTAAAAACTTGCTGGCCAAGTGATACGAATGAGTCTCTATATAAAAATATAACATTTGCTTAAGAACCCTTATTACAATTGATGGGGTGAGTAGCCAAGGGGAAGAAGTGATTCTTTTGCTAACAGAGTTAGGCACAGAAATTTATGGAAGAAATATTTTTAAAAAACTTGCTGGCCAAGTGATACGAATGAGTCTCTATTTTGTGCTAACATAGCGTAGAAAATCAAATGCGTTACCAACTATCTAGTTGATCAAATTTGTTTTCTTTGTCTAATTTCTATACTCAACTCTGTGTAGAATAAAATATCGCTTGCACCCCTTGGCTTCTCACCCCCTCAATTACTTTCCCGAAGGAATTCAAATTAAACGCAGGTTCTCGTCACGACACTTGTAAGACCATTTTGTGAGACACGCTGGGTGACAGCTAATTTAATGGGCGAATACAGAATCCTCCACTCGGGTCAAATCGAGTTGTCGGAATATTTTGGCAACACCCTCACCAAAAGATAGATGACAAGTACTCGCAATATCTTCCGACCGTGACGACACCACGGCCACCTTCACCTCTCGCTGGACTATTCGCGGACTAGACTCACCCGTAGATCAGCGGCCGACGAGGATCGGAGCAGATTCCAGCAGCCAACGAGAGGGTCCAGCTATCCTATCCACGCCTTTCATGAGATCTCCTCTTTATTGGATGGTCCAGCTTGAGCGCCGTGCGTGACAGAAGACGATCGGGAGAAAACACGCACTTAAGAGTTAGAGACACACACGCGGTGCAGTCTCGCTCGGTCTTGCCCGAGCGGATGACTGGCAACCGACGGCAAATGCGCTGGAGGGGAGGGAGGGTGCTCCTCACCTCCCCCCTCCCCTCCGGACGCCTCGGACGCTCGGCCCCCCCACCTCCTCCTTGTCCTAGAGTAGCAGCCCCCCGCCGCGACGCCAGGGGAAGTCGCGGAAAGTGCCCCCGTGCCATGCGGCGCCGCCGTCAAAAGCGGGAGAGGGATATGGGCGGAGGGGGTTGAAGGGAACGCCACGTGCATTGGGACGGAAGTGCCATCATGCACACACCCACCGTCAGCTGCTCGGGAAAACTCCGACGTGAAGGAATCAGTCAAAATAACACAGGCCAACAAACAAATTTTGTTTGAAAACTTATTTTAATAGCTCATCTTTACAGATTTTTATGTGCCGAATCTAAACCTGGCCTTAGTTTCTTTGTATCACCCATAGTTTCCAAGCATAATGTATTTTAATATTTAAGTCTAATACCCTTATACGGTATATAGGGAAATCAATGAAACACTGTGTTACATCATAAAATTGTTTGTATTTACTGTTCACTACATCGTGATAAAATTTTTTGTATCTCCTATAGCGTGATAATACAGGGTTCACTTGTCGACTGGATTTGGTCTACATTTACTTTCCCTTTTTTCCTTAAAGCTTCTTGTGTAGCTTTTTCTGCGATGAATCGCTTGCTGGACTTCTCGGTCAAGTACCAACAGTAATCCCCCATTATCTTCGTTCATTAGACCTACTTTTAATTTTATTATAACTTTAAAAAAGCTGTTAAATTCTACAAATATTGCTTGATTTCATAAATTTAACTGTAAAATGTGAATAAATGGTGGGTGATACAACTTTAAAACCATCGCATTTGGATTCAGCAACTTAAAAAACATATGAATAAGGTATTTTCAATAAAAGTTTTTTCATTGTTGGCCTGTGTAATCAAGCGAGGTGTCATTAAAACAGTGTCTCCTCTAACCAAATGTATATCCATATTAAAATATAAAAATGGTAAAATTTCCACAATAATTAGGCAGGGTGTAGAAAAATTTTGTCACGAAATTTTAAACCTGGTTGGCTTATGCCATTAATAATCAAAATTACCAATGATGTTTACGTTGAAAACGAATCATTTTAAACTACATAAACTTTTGTTTCGATATTAAAATGTTTAAATGGTAAAACTGCCACAGTAAATGGACAGTGCGTAGAAAAATTTTGTCACGAAATTTTAACCCTGGATGGCTGATGCAATTATAAATCAAAATTGCCAATGATGATTACGTTGAAAACGAACCATTTTATACCACACAAACTTTTGTATCGTTATTTAAATATAAAAATGGTAAAATTTCCACATTAAATAGAGAGTGCGTAGAAAAATGTTGTCATGAAATTTTAACCATGGTTGGTTGATGCCATTAATAATCAAAATTGCCAATGATGTTTAGGTTGACAACGAATAATTTTTAAACTACATAAACTTTTAGCCAAGCGCTGCGATCGGTCGCGAGTTTGCCGTTTCGCCGGATGCTTTAGACAACTCAAGTTCTCGAATGCTTTTCCTGCCGTATATATCGCGATGTGTTCCAAGGCAAGCACACTAGCTCAACAGCAAACTCGCGGCCAATCGCAGCGCTTAATAAAAAGTTTATGTAGTTTAAAAATGCTACACAATGGTAATGGAGCGTTTTCGACCTAAACGTCGTTGATAATTTTGCTTCGTAATGGCATCAGTTATCCAGGGTTAAATCTCTCGACGAATATAATGCGTTCTGCTATAGTGCGAATGCGTTCCGATTGGCTGATATGAGGTTTTAGTGACGGTTTTCGCGACGGAAAAAGCGACCGGACGAGTGATGAAAAATAGCGATGGGAATCCTCATCGCGATCGTGATCGGGAAAAACAATTGCCGGCGACGATCATTTCGCCTAGTGATCGCGATAGTGATTGATCACTCGGAAATGACGGATAAAATGCTCGTGTGATTCAGGCTTAAGCTGTCGGTCGCCTTCTCCAAAAACCATACCAGGCCATAAATATATGGACAAATTATTACGAAACGATTTGGAAGTCGATTCAACCGCTCGGATACATCAAAGTCAACCTTCGATTTGAAAAATGATTTATATTCGTGACAATTTTTCTCCACCCTGTATTTTACACAACACCGAAAATGGTTTCAACATGTGAACATGTCATTTGCAAATTGAAAAAAAAATTATCATCTTTATCATTACGATCACAGTGATGTGACAAGAGCTCATTTCTATGGACTACTACATATGAAGAATTAATTACAATGCTATGGCTGGCCAAATTTTAATATGCTACATAAATGGATGAAACCTGAAGTCGGTAGTGGAAAAAAGTTAGACTATCAAGTTAAAAGAATAAATATTAAACCATAGCAAAAAATGAAGGTAAAGCGATTAAAAAAAAATCTAAATGTATGGGTGTCGTTGATGCTGTATGATTTTCTCGATATGATTCCAAATGATAAATTAGGATTGCTAGGTGAGAGACTGAGCCCTTTCGGTCATTTGCATGAGCATTTCACGAATTCGGGGTGAAGGCTGCCAATTTATCTGCAATGTTTGCATAGTTTTCACGAAGAAGTAAATTTTTGTGCGAGTGGGTATGAGCGTGGCGATAGGTTTCGAGGAATTTCACTCATTTGTGAGCCCGGAAAAAGTTTTCACTCACTAAATGATCCCAAAAACTTTCCAATCCGAAACTCACGCGATGCATTTTCTATCCATTAACTTGGCTTCCATTGCTCTTTCTTATGCATCGCCCAAGATTATGAGGTAAAACATAGTTCATTTATAATCCAATCGTTACCACAGCTAGGTGTCGGTGTGGTATATTTTTTTAGAGCTTGGCAATGCGGTTGGTGGAGGCTCAAACTAGTAGGTTAGTCGTAATAAATTTTATAATCGTGAATAATCACAAGTATTTAGTTCAATATCTATTATTAATGATTACCTACTTATTGAAGGTAGCACCTTTGGCACTTTTGGAAACTGTCTTAGCATCCATTGAGTTCACATCAGCAGTGAACCTGTTCTGCTGACTGTTCCGGGTGGTTGGTTGAGGGGGGACGGAAATAGCGTCCTTCACATAGCCCTATAACATTCCTTTTTACTCCGTAACTTCACTAATGGAATTGCCAACACAATTCACAGGTACCTCCGACGAAACATCGACGAGCGATGACGCGTACACACGAAAGCCACCGTTTTCATTACAATACTCCCCTTTGTTTTTGTACTTTGTTCCGCGCCAACAGGAATGGGGAATTCCACTGAAAATGGTTGATTATGCGATAAAAAAATATCCTTCGTGCTAAAAATTAAAATGAAAGCAGTTCTTCTCTAACTTGCGTATTATTCGTAAAATTCCAATTTGAAAATTGTCTTTGAATCTTGCGCTCCAAACGACCCATCGCCATGTTGGCTGATCGTGACGTCAGAATCCAGTAAATAATACGTTTACGTGATGCCAGTAGAGAGTAGAATTACATAGCCACCCACTAAATCTTTACATTTGCAACCTTTTTTTTTAACCACAACGAACTTCATCGCTTTATTTGGCTCCCTTGCGATGACGTTATTTGAGCAAACATGATTGAACTGGCAGTTGTAAGCTAATTACGCAATATTGAAATAAATGCTTGCAATTTTTCATGATTATAAAATTTATAGCAATCTAGGTGTCAATGCTACAATTCATCTTCTAGGTACAAATGATTTGTCCTGCGTTCAATTTATACTATTTTTAACTGGAGTGAGGGAATTAAGGGGAGAGAGAAGGGGGAGGAGATATGAAAACCTGAAAAAGAACGGACGTGGGAATAGAGGTTCTTCAGGTTTTCCAGTGTTGTAATAGGGTGGTTTACTTTAATTTTTTATTGCCTAAATCGAAAGATTATTATTACTCCTGCAGTACGCATTTCACGCTCTTAGATTTTTTAATGTCGATACATATTTTTCGCGATTAAATGAAAACTGATAATTTTCAAGCGCGCGAAAACGCGACGGCTAAGTATGAATGCCGGGAAATCTCCGTGTGACGTCGTTCTGGTTCCCGCTGTCGCCGTGGGAGGTGGCCTTGGGGCGAGGCTTTGAGCGCTGATACGATGCATGCTGCTAGCAGGTAGCAGAGTACCCTGTTAGCTGGTAGCGCTTGGCTTAAATAAGGATTATTACCCTATCAAACGAAGAAAACTTTCCGAACTTAGGTAATTTTAATGTGTGATTATTAAGAGATGTTTCCCTAAGCTCTGTGCCTCATACATGCATTGGTAATTTCAGACGAAGTAAAGGTACGTTTTCATAAACGCGTCAGAGGCGCACGCGCGCGACAATACGCGTCACGTATTCGCGTGAACCGTTCACATGCAAGCGAAAGCGAACCTGCGCGTAGGATGTGCTTGCGCGACATCTACGGCAAAGAAGAAATTATAAAAAAAGAAACGACACGACCGTGGTTGCAAACTAACTTTCAGATATATGAGTTGGAGTGTATTTCTGCGAAAATATTTGAAGGGAAGAAATGGATGCAGTACTGCCATTGAATCCTGTACAAATGGAATGGAGGTTTAATGCCTTATTGGGCCTTGTTTTACTAAGAAGACGGCGATATGCAAGAAAAAGGTGGTGGGTTCGCCCAATATTTGAGGAACGCAGAAGGCAGGGAGACTACCATCATCTCCTCCAAGAGATGAGGCTTAACGACCGCGAGTCATTTTTTAATTACTTAAGAATGTCCCCAGAAATGGTTTAGTTAGTACTATCGAATTCTGATGAAATTTATCAAAATTTTCGGTCGTCATATGGCTCATTGAAAAATTTAGTAACAATTACCAATCCAATTTGATAAATTATATCAAACAGGTTTGGTAATTGATACCGAAATGGCCACAGCAGTTCGATAAAAACTATCAAAATCAAAAGATAATAAAACATACGTAGCGTGCACATGTGAAATATTTTCAATCCAGAAAACACTCTTATGATTTAAAATCACAAAATTAATAGTATAACGTAAGTTTATGCCAAAAATATACATAAAAAATTTTAAAAAAATACACCTGCTAACAGCATCGAACGCGGGCCCTCCGCGTGGAAGCGTTGAGCGCTAACCACTGGACTAAATCGGTTGCCATAACAAAAGTCTACACAAACACAGTAATATTTTATTAATGTTCATAATCAACCTTTGCGTTGAAATGTGAATAAGATGTGATTAAACTTTCCCTTTGTAAGCTTAAGAGTAATACTTGATGCACACAATTGCACTAAGTAGTTACTCCATATCCATATCTAGTGCATATGCGCAATAAAACTTTGTTTGTACGCTTTTTACATCGATCTAGAGGTGATTTTAACGTGCTGGGTGATATCCTTAGCATGGATTGCGTCTAGTATGACGACTTTAATCACGTCATTCAACATGATCGCGAATGATTATGCCTCAGGAATACCTCCAATTAAGGTTTTTATGTGTCGAAATACACAAACATCTCCTAACAGCTTTAATATCCATGATAATACGCTGTTCAATCATTGTCTTTGATGCACCGGCTTACGGATAACATTGCAATGTAAAGCAATAATAAACAGAAAAATGAACGTAAATAATATTAAAACTTTATCGCCATCACAAATAATAAAAACAAAATCATTTCTACCAAATTACCCGGATTTCCGAAATGATAACTTCATCAACGAAACCTCGCTGGTCGGCCATGTTTGAGATTCTACGCGTCCCACGCGTCGAAAGTTGAACATATTTCATCTCGGGAGACGCGAAGCTAGGCGAACGTACGCCATATCACGCGAAGAAATCCGGGCTTCTGATTGGCTGAAAATTTCGCTTTCGCGTCGGTTCGCCTGAAACGCGTTCATGAAAACGTACCTTAATACTCCTATCCTCTCGTGTAGAAACTATGTCCCTGTGACGTCACGTGGAGTGGGCGCTAATCTGGCCTTTTTCAAATGAGGTTAAAATTGACCATTGCCATTCGTCTAAACTGGGAATTCTAAAACCAAATAATTTGTGTATCATGAATACACTAATGGTGGGTAAGGAATCACAATCAATGCATTTCGTTTTCTTTGATGAAGGAAACTACCCTATTGTATAAATGGAATTCAGTACACACCATTGGTACCTTCAAGATGATGTAGTATCAATGAAACCTAAGATATAATAAATTTTATAATCGTGGAAAATTGCTAGTATTTATTTCAACGAGGAAAACTTCCACTCCATTACGCAATAATATTCGGATTTTATTACTGAGCAACATACAGTTTTTATACGAAAGTACAGTTCTGCATCCATGTTGAGCTAACTTGAGGAAAACAAACCTATGTTAGTGGCAGTCTCCCTTGGCATAGCTCCAAACAGATGAGATGCGTGAGCCTATTTTATATTCCTGGATGGATTCGCAGACGGCAAACGAGGAAGATACAGAGACCGGGCATTGAATGTCGCGTGAATCACGAATAAGAAGGGCGCGCCCCCTGGCGTTTGGAAGTTGAGCGGACGAGACTACGAATTAGCGTTAATTTCATTACGATATCATTTATTTATAAGAAATATTGCAGTGGCAGCTCATGAATATCTTAATTATGCATTTTCTTGCTTTCTTCTTTAGCTAAATCGTGAGAATTCAATGCGTACGGCACAATGTTACTAATGTTTTCCTATTTTATTTGAACTCATATTTCCTTATTTAGCCATATTCCATTTACTCGTACACTTTTTTCATCTATCATTTGAAAATCCTTGCATTTTGTCATAGTATACAATTTAGCTGTTATTTTCACCGCTTCACGGAATTATCCATCAGAAGTAATCAGCGTTGAAGCCAATAGTGCCGTTATAAGTTTTCTCTTAACTTTCTTAGTCGGCTTTATTTGTTATCCACAGCGTTCTTTTGATATTTCTATATTCTCTGGATTTCATCTCATTGTACCGATATTGCGAGTTACTTTATGTTAAATTGAGTACAACTTGTGCGTTGCAGAGCTGAGGTAAAGTCCAGCGTTTGGATAATGCGAGCAGAGGAACAGTGGATAGCTCTTCGTGGGGCTCAGTCTCGTGGACGGCGAACCGCGAATGGCGAAATAGCTCGACTTTGCGAGAATGGATGGCTTTGAGCTGAGGAGTGGACGGGGATCATGAAAGGGAGGAAGTGCTCCTTAGATTAGCCGCTGGCTATATTTAGAGCCCCTGGAGCGGGAATAAGGTGGGGGAACAGAAAGAAGGTCGTGTGTAAAATATTGGAACGATAAACATATGATTCTAAAACAATGTCAAACTTTTCTATGGCGAATATCTCAATTTTAAACTCTATAGCATCTACGCAAAAGTGATAAGAATGGGAGAAGCTAGAGACTCGGATGCTGCACGCTAGACTTATATTTCTTGAGACATTGAGAATAGATATTTTTTAGAGCGATACGGAGGCATCATCTTAGAGCCCCACTATATTTCCAGGACCGACAGATACAATAAATGAAGAGACATATTTTGCCGAATGGATAGATATGGGAATTCTTTTTTCCCCCGAACCATAACGGACTTTAATAAATATTAGTCGTATTTTTTTAAGCATTTGATTTCACACGTAAGCTTGTGCCTGTCCTGACACCCCCTGCCACACGCATTCTTGGGCGTCTTGCGGGTTAGTATGTATTTACTATCCCGTAAGCCGCATAAGTAGGCATGCGGCTGGAAATTTTTGGGACACAAGGCATGTTTACCAGATAGAGACATTAGTGTGCGTTTCGAATGGCTAACATTTCTAGAAGTCGTTATTTGTCGGCAGATAAAATGAAATCGTAAATCATCCCTTTCAGTAATTCACCTCTATTATTCCATCGTTTCTCTCGGACCTGAAATTATGGTGGGGTTCTAGAACGATGCACGCCGTACGACTCTGAAGCAGGTCTGTTCTTAATTGTTCGAAGAATCTATCCCCCCAGGTCCCTAGAGTCTCCCACGTATAAGCTGTGAACCCTCTAACTTTGGATAGGTATATTGTAACCAGCAAATAACCAGAACCCGCATATTAAAAATTCGATTGCCCATTCCATCTTGACACATTCTTTGAGTTCAGATAGAGATTTTGTAAATATAAATTTTCACGCTTTTGGTGACTTTCATCTGTCGCGGGATTCTTCGAGATACTTTAATTAATCTATTCATAAATCTTTAATTTCTTGTTCTGCTCCGCAATATAATTCCTTTTGTGTTAATATCATTTGTTTGCTCAACCTTCGATTAATGTCGCATTGCGTAACATTTATTTGCGACGCACTCAATTTTTAACGCCGTGCATCATTTATAGATATGGCTGGTCTAGTGAGTTATTATAAAGCCTTGACTCATGAAGAATTGCGTGTTCTGTCAACAGCCTACTCATCAAATTCGCTCTATGCCAACAAACACTCCCGCATCGCGTCATCTTGCTGTTATTAAGGTGTTGATGGTGGCCTCGGATATTCCAGTACACAAAGATGCGCCTTCATTGAGAAGAGCGTAGGTGATATCATGACATTAAAATTGCGATGGTCACATGACTAAAAATTGATAAGTGTCGGCTTCGTGCAATAGGGTACCCCGCGCGGCCACCGAAGGGTTAGAATAAAATAATTGCTTTCCGTTTCCATTCAAGTAGCATTCCAATTTGCGTTGAAGAACGAGAGTATTACTTTTCCCCTTATTTTTCCGCTTTTTATTACAACGTTTTTCTTCACTTACTTTCGTGTCTGTCTGTCTGTTTGTAACGGTGGAATTTTGTAATTCAATTTCAACACACTTAACGACTAGCTAGAGCATTGAAACTTTATATCTAGCTCAGATCTTGATGACAATGCGCCCATCGTTTTTTCGTTTTGGTCGTAATGATTGCCATAAAGTATGTCACCATTTAAGTGACAATTCATATCGAGACTCATATATGGACAGAGAAATTAATTTTCTTCCTTTTAGTTGGCGAGAAAAACGTTGTTTTTTTAATTTTTTAAATTTATAATATTATTGGCTCTCTACTTTCATCATTCTAGCATGAGAATGCAAAATTGTGTCAAAATTAAAGATTTGATAAAACAATAAAAATATTAAAAATCTTACAGGTGCTAATAGTAGAATGAAAGAATGATAAATTATAAGCAAATTTGAACGTTATTATTTAATCAATATTTTTCGTTCTTTTTTCAAAAGTAAATAAAATTAACAGAAAGTGTTGAAATTCAATTCCACGATTGAGCAATATGTGTTTAAATAAAGTTTTGAAGGGAATTCATAGCGAAATGCATTGAAACGTGCCGATCCTTGCGCAACAAGTGGCTAAAGTTGAAGTGAGAATTAACGCGCGGGGACCGGGCTCACATTAGGGCCGCTACGCTCTGGAGCCTCTTTTTATAGTAATACATACTCAATGGTTTCTCTTCTGCACACCGCATTAAGTGTGTTCGCAGTCTTGAGCCTCATCGCCCGCCGCTGCACAGTGGGGCCAAACACCACTTTAGACGGACAAAAGTCCAAAACTTTTACTAACAACCCTAAAATATTCTTATATATATTTTAGAGACCGCCTTTATGAAATCCAGTATTAAGTTTTCAATATTTTCGAGTTTTTGTTTTTTTTTCAATTTTCCCACTTTGACAATTTTAAAACTAACTTGATTAGTTATAAAAATAGATTAAATATAAAAATTTGAACTAATAAAAATTTTAAAAATCACGTCAATAATTCTAGTGGACGAAAAAAATCTGATGTAAAAGTTGCAAAATTATTTCAGCAATATCTTTGCAAAAACTTTCATGCTTAATAGAAAAATAAAGATTTGCTCATAAGTTTGCATGTACTCATCGTACCATTTTTCCATTTCTTTTCCTCGGATAAAAAAGATGTTACTATAAAAATGTCAAGTATTGTCAGAGTATACAAACTTTTACGGGTGGTATCTTCATAAAAAGAGGACAAATCTGCTGATACGGCACAACGAAAGGAAGCAAGGGACATATAATGGAGAATCATGGAAAGACTGATAGTATTACGAAAATATTGCAAATACTGGGATGGGACTCACTTGCACGAAGAAGAAAAATTTAGTATAAAGAAATTTTCTTCTCAGAGAGAAATACAAACTCTATGACATATGATATACCTATTTTATTGATATACTGTGGAATGTAGAAAATAATACTATTTTAGAAAGCATAACTGTTTGGCTAATACCATTAACTGTGTTTTTTATTATGAATTATAAAGGTATCTGTCAATTAAACTATATAAAAATATAAAATAGATTCTGGTCAAATTTGGTGAAAATTGGTCATTTGACAATAAAAACATCAATGCAATTGTCATCGGACCTTTTTGATCAAAGAACGGTTATTCGTCATCATCAAGAATTTATTTTCCCAGCTTTCAGATTTTCATCTACAAAGACGGAATACCATTCGAACTTGGGTCACAGTTTTTTTATTAAAAAGTGTGGATCAGCATCATATCAGTGTTTTTTAACTAAATACTAGCTGACCCGGCGAACTTCGTACCGCCTAACAATCAATGAACTTACAGTTTACTTACACCATTTATAAATCAAGAACCGCTGTATCGTTTTTAATCATGTTTAATTTATTATAATAAAATAAGGATACAAATTATATAAAAATACGTAAATGAGTACCAAAATTGCTTGTCAGAAAGACATTTTCTTTATTGAATCTACAGAGGGTGAATCGGAGCACGTTTACGCGGATTTTTTTCAACAAATTTTCTTACGTTTTAGCTTAAGAAATTTTGGGCATTATGGTTTAATAAAGCAATTCATGAAATAAAAATTATACGCATTCAGTTGTTGGCTATTTGCGTTATTAGCTGTAAAAAAATGTTTTTAGGTCCAAGTCTGTTGCATACACTTGGCCCATTCAGGGGGCAGGTTGACACGACCCCAGACCGACGCTTGACTGATGCTCAAAATCATGCAAGAAAAGCCCCTATGAAGCAGCATTCGCATTAAATGACTTAAGGCGCGCCAGTCTTAGTATCTCTGTTTGGAAAAAATGCACTGCGTAAACGTACTGCATGCGTAAACTCACCACGGTGAGCCCTACACATTCGGGTTTAATGTCTTGCGTCAAGCACCTTCTGAGAAACAACAGTTTTTGTTTTGTTATCAGGTGCAAGATGAAGCGGATGAAGCTAAATAAATATAGCGAAGCAAAGCAGTGACGCAGCGACCCCCCCCCCAAGAGCTTAGAGAATTTTTTTATGAAAGATTTTGTTATTAATATTAGGGGGACGGATGACTAACAAACAAAACATATTTAACTATTCACACAGCCACAAAACCCACTATTTTGAACCATTTATCTTAAAAAATGTCTGGGGGAAGTGCCCCCACACTTCCCGCTTACCTTAGCGAGTTTTCTATACCCTACAGACCCGTGGTATTAGCTGCGCCCAAAACCCCCTATCCTAGCTACGCACTTGAAGCGAAGGAAGAAATACAGAGGATGGTTTATCGACTCGTGAACATAGCACGCTAAATTGACCATGAGAAAATCATGGGTTTTCATTAGCACATGAGCACAAACAACACAAAAACTGAAAGAATGACCATGCGATTTTTTAATCGTTATCACGAATGCAACACGAATTGTAAATTGAATACGTTTAAGCTCATAAAGGGCATATGAGTTGAGATCATGGAATGTACGGAATGAGGACTTCCTAACTTTTGAAGTTTCCTTTGAGTAAAGTTGCGTGAATCACATTCATCACCAATTTTTTTAATGATCAAACACGTTCCGTTGGATAGTTATGGCTGGTTTAGGCTTCGAAAGATCATGAGCACAGAAACTACATTTTTCTGTAAATCGTGCCTTGGTAAGCCAGGTACGTCCAAGGACTTAAAATATTCAGATAGATAGTTGGTGATTTCGTCTTTGTTTGTTACACATTTAAAAGATTCGAATCCATGCAGAGTACGAACTATTTGAATTTACCTCGTTTTAGTCATCCACATCTTCGTTCTTGCTCGCTAAATCAACCATCTTTGATTCTTTTGGTGATCAATCATATTCTGGAACTCTTTGTTGATGAGCTCACTGAAACTAATTTGCAAACATTCCAAGGAAATGAGTTAAAACTTATCGATTCCTTGACAGGAACACGGACATTACCGTTTGTCAACAATTGCTTATTGATTTGTTTACAAACACGGTAGTGAAGTGTCAACTCGAGCTGGGCCACGGCTGGGCTTACAATCAGCTCGAATTAAATTTTAAAAATGTAATTTCAATTTAATTAATATTTTGAATATATTTAGTAATTAAAATGTTATATTGTTACAAAATGCAGTTATTAAAGTGGTAAAAACCAAACAAATTATTTAATTTGTAGTTTTGACCGACTTATCAATTGTTGTGTTACTATAACTCCTAAAAGCATGTCCATAGGAAAGAGATGAATTTTTTGTGTGAAATTATCCTTTTTTTAACGGCCTATATGTTAACCCCGCCTGAGACGAATCCAAAGAACCAAATCTCATTGAAATCGGTGCAGCCGTTCTCGAGTTATAAGTGTTCTAACTAACACGATTTTCGACTTTCTTTTATATATATAATAGATTATGTTCTCCCTGCACTTATAAAAATATTACTACGGGGCCGGGGGGGTACATAGTATAAATTTAAGACCGAGAAATCTAAAACCGTTATTCACTATTGAGAAAGATAAAAGAGCCTGAAATGTCACTACGATCGAAGGATTTTCTATTTTCGTCCCATTTCGTGGGGCTTACAAGGAAAGTGCATTTCTCTGTTTGCTTCCCGCATCTATTATCGCCGTCAATCCCTCACTTCGAGAGGGTGATGGGTTGGAATTTGAGCCCTTTGCAGAGCAGGTCATTTTTTTCCACGCCTCACTGAGCGCCGTAAACAAACTAACGAACCATTAATATAAACAGCATATTTTTCTCTCGCAAAAGTGAAAAAAAAACTTAAAATCTTCCAATGAATAGGGTAGTTTCCTTCATCAAAGAAAACGAAAGGCATTGATTGAGATTCGTTACTCGCCATAAGTGTATTCATAATATACAAATTATTTGGTTTTACAAATCCCAGTGTAGACGAATGGCAATGGTCAATTTTAACCGCATTTGGAAAAAGCCAGATTGGCGCCCATGCGATGCCACTCCACGTGACGTCGCAGGGACCTAGTTTCTATACGAGTAGATAGGAGTTTTACATCGCATATCGTTGTGGAATGTTTTGATATTAATGCTGAAAAATATTAACGTAGGGTTTTTCTAGAACTTCTATCAGCATTAGATCCATTAAAATTACTAATATAACAACTAAAAATTGATTTAATCTCACTACGAAACGGGTCTTCTTTTCCCATGACGTCATTTCATACGTCATTGAAGACTTTCACCAGACGTTCCGTCTCAACCTGTTCCTGCATAAGTGACGTCACAACAAACGCCCTGAATTGTAAGTGGCCATTTCCACGAGGCTCACCCTTCCCTAATTTTGACTTCAGTACATTTGGAAATATGCATTTTTCTTTCGAAAACGTGTAAAAATGCATTGAAAAATGCTGAGAAATGTGTTTTTTATAAATGTTCCATCTCCCTAACGCCAACCGTATATTGCTTGTGTACCTTTTTTGTGGCTTTAGAGTTCGGCAGAATAAAATTTTACCGTTCACGTTTTTCTTTTATTCAAAATATTACTATAGTTATTGATATTATCTTTAATTACTCGTTCACTCCTTGAAATTGTTTTCGGAAAATCTGCTCACGTTCAAGATTCAGCATATTCGCTTTTTAGCAGGATGGTCGAATCGGAATGCGTCAAGTGCCTACTCACTAGTTTGTGGAATTCGGATGAGTTATTTTGGGAAGGCGAAATTTTTTAATTGTTCTATAAGCGATAAGGCGTTGCTGATTTCCAAAGCTCAAAATGTCATGGAAAATCCCCATTGACTTCATGGCGTGCTTTGAAAAGTTGAAGATTGTCCGGGGGTGAGATTTTAAGCGTCATCGGTGGAAAAAGGGAGGCGCTGCTTCGGGATTCCCGATTGCGAGGAAAATCCGTCCATCGCGTCGGCACTATGCGCAGATGGGTCGTTGTTGTGAGCCGCTGTTGCTGATCGTGCGGCCGCTGTTGCTGCTGCTGGCCTGCTCTTATTCCTCAAGGCACGGTGAAAGGACGCGGCGGCTTTTAAAATTAGCCTCGCGTGGGGGGGAGGGAGAACAGCTGATGGGGAGACCACAATATTTTGCTCGCGCCGAATGGGGGAGAGGGGCGGGGGAGGGGGGCAGGTCAAAGACGCTTCGGAGATCCAATTCGCGAGAGAAGAGCGGCGATAGGTAAAGAAGGCGGAACAATGGGTTCTCGTCCCCTTTCATAAAATGCTGACTACATTTTTTTCATTTTACATTGGTATTAGACTTACCTGTTTACGCCAAATTGATTTAAAGTCTTTAATTGCTTATTCTTCTGTTGCTCATACAGGTATTGCAATTGGTGGATTGATAGCAATAAGTTAATGAGGGTTAATTGGTTACTAATTACATTAATAATTGCTCATGGTCTTTGTTCTTCTGGTATATTTTGTTTAGCTAATATTTCTTATGAACGTGTTGGTAGTCGGAGATTATTTTTAAATAAGGGTTTAATAAATCTTATGCCTAGAATATCTCTTTGATGCTTTTTTAAAGATCTTCCAATATGACAGCTCCCACAACTTTAAATTTACATGGGGAAATTAGATTATTTAATAGTGTTATTAGTTAAAGACGAATTTTGATATTCGGTCTAGCTTTTTTATCATTTTTCAGCGCGGCTTATACTCTCTATTTATATTCTAATTCCCAGCATGGAATGATTTTTTCTTGTTTATGATTCTGGTTATTTACGTGAATGTTTACTCATTTTTACATTGAGTACCTTTAAATTTGTTGATTTTAAATGTAAATAACTTTTTTAAATTTACGTTATCTTAAGTAGTTTATTTTAAAATAATAATTTGTGGTGTCATAGAAGTATTTTATATGCCTCATGTAATTATTTGGTGTTCTAGTGTTTGTAAAATTTCTTTTTTTATCTTGATGTTTTTTTGTTTGCCTTTCTTTTTTACAGGAATTTACTTTTGTGTTATTAATCTTTGTTATTTTTTTGAGTTTTTATTGAGGTTTTAATATTAAATTCTTCTAATGTTGTTATGACTTTTCTCTTTGATTGAATATCTTTAATATTTATAGGTCTTGTATTATTCATTTCTTCTATGGTCATTTTTTTAGAGAAATGATTATGGGGAAGGTGATGTCTTTATCGTACGTTTTATTTTATTGGTTATTATATTTGTAATATCTATAATACTTCTAATTGTTAGTCCTAATATAATTTCAATTTCATTGGGTAGAGATGGTCTTGCTTCCACGGTACATTTTTTATAATTTCCTTCTAATTTTTCTTTTACGGAAGCCTATCATTCATTCGACCACGTGGAATGGGTTGTATGATCTGTGGCACGATGTGATGGAAGTTACTTATGTTTGTTAAATAATGCATTGCAAAACACTTTGTTTCTTCCACAAGCTTCTTGTCTAAGTGTCTTTCGTTATTTATATGGAGCCCTTCCACACGTACGTGCTTCAAGTTTCGATTTGAGGCATTGCGATATTTCCACTGAACTTATTCCCACGCATCTCGTTTGGTTGTTATAATAGCATTTTCAATTGCATCATGTGCAGCTAAGTTCGCAAATTATGCAAATTATGTTCGTGTCGAGGTTAATTAATTACTTTCATTTTTCACCGTAAACAAACGGTGTCTTGCATACGTAGATCCCGAGTATCGCTCCACCCAATATTACGCTCTCTATGACCCTGACCTCAATGAAGCCCCTTCCTAGCAGAACACTTTTGTTTGCTTCTCTCATAAATATAAATATTGTTCACAGGATTCTCCACTCCCACGATTCCATTGACCGGTAAATAGTGGCGTTCCAGTCGCTAGGATACGTGTCAATATACGTATTATCCCGCAAGAGATACGCTACGCGGCGTAAATGTAATCATTTATTGCTAAAAATTAAGCTCAATTAATATTCTTTGAAACTCACTGATATAACCTATAGTAAAAAACGCATTAAGCATTTACAAGTGAAATAAATTTGGCGTTATGAATTCCCTAAAGAACATCTTTTAAATGCGATATTATCTCGTCCAGTAGTTGCAGTGCTCGATTTTAATGCTAATTTCCAAGATAAATTCTCGTATACGGTACTTCTTCTATAAATTCCTTCTACTTTTCTCCACAGACACAAACCATTCACATCGTGGACTCATTCTTGCAATTCAAGCCTAGTGTTCGAATCGGAATGCGTTATTGGTTGTAATTCCAGCACTTTGCGTACATGAAAAAAACATAACCGGAAAGCTATGTGCTTTACCCATAAGAATTGATGATTTTCAGATGAGTAACTGTCCCCAACGCCAGAGGATGAGACCTCCCCCCCTCTCCGGCTCACCCTCTCTGAATTTCAATGATCTTATCCAACTATGCTTAAATTTCAAGAATAAGTCCATAATACTGTATCATGGATAAAAGACCGCATTGAAATATACAAGGAAACCAAGTACATGTGTCACTTAAAAATGCGTCGTGTTGTCGAACGGAAATGAAATAATTCAAAGAAAGATTCCGTGAGAAAAAAAATGAAAAAATCAGATGCCGCATTCGCAAACAAATAATTCTTTCCACAGAAATAAAATTTTCGAGGAAGACCATGAAAATAAGGCTTCCGCAAAAGAAAAAGTAGACAGAAATGATGTAAAAAAAGTACCGCAGGTGAGACTCAATCGTGGAATCTTGGCAAATGAATAGATCACCGTAGCCACGGGACAATATGTGTTTAAATAAAGTTCTGAAGGGGATTCATAGCGAAATCCTGCCGATCCTTGCGCAACAAGTGGCTAAAGTTGAAGTGAGAATGGAACCGGGTTCACATTAGGGCCGCTACTGCTACGCTCTGGAGCCTCTTTTTAGTAGTATTAAACGCGTCCGCGTCCATTTCTGTCATGCCAATAGGGTGGTTTCCTATTATTTTTTTATTGCCTAAATCGAAAGATTATTACTCCTGGAGTACGCATTTCACGCTCTTAGATTTTTAAAGGACGATATCTATTTTTCGCGATTAAATGAAATGTGAAAAATTTCGAGCGCGCGAAAACGCGACGGCTAAGTATGAATGCCGGGAAATCTCCGTGTGACGTCGTTCTGGTTCCCGCTGCCGCATTGTGAGGTGACCTTGGGGCGAGGATATTGTGCACCGCTGCGGTGCTTGCTGCTAGCAGGTAGCAGAGTACCCCGCTAGCAGGTAGCGCTTGGCTTAATTAAGGATTATTAATACCCTATTAAAACAAAGGAAACTTTCCGACCTTAGGCGGCTTTAATAGGTGATTATTAAGACATGTTTCCCTGAGCTCTGTGCCTCATGCATGCATTTGTAATCTCAGACAATGTAAAACTCCTATCTACTCGTATAGAAACTAGGTTCCTGCGATGCGACGTCACGTGGAGTGGCATCGCATGGGCGCCAATCTGGCCTTTTTGAAATGCGGTTAAAATTGACCATTGCCATTCGTCTGTACTGGGATTTCTAAAACCAAATAATTTGTATATTATGAATACACTAATGGTGGGTAATGAATCGCAATCAATGCCTTTCGTTTTCTTTGATGAAGGAAACTACTCTAATTCCGACCAGTGCTCGCCTCTCGATGCAGGCGATAAGCCACCCAGGCTCCAACCACGGACGCACGTAACCCAAAACACCCGCTCAGCAGAGACTTATAGACTTATAGCCTCTTATAGACTTTCGCCGCGGTTTGAGTGACGGCATTATGGAAAGTTAATACTCATTTGCAAAATCGACGCAGTGCGTATGGCTAAGATCAATTCACGACGTAGAGCTGAGGAACATGTATCTCGTGCCATGTGGAGGGGTGGTTTTAGGGTTACGATGAATCCGAACTACGGCTCTGAAAATCATATTTAATGCAAAATGAAAATATACCTAAATAACATGCAATATGATTGAGGTATAATTCCTTTATTTTTGAAATATTTTTTCCCTTTACTTTCACTGATATTGAATAAGAAAGGATGTAAATTATATAATTTTAAGTTTGTATTGTACGCCTTATTTTAAACTACTTTTGCGTGCCTTTGGATAACTATTATTTAAAAACCTATTATGTTATTTCGTGTAATTCAATTCTTTGAACTTACATCCCATCGCTGAATTTGATAATGGCACCTACTGGCAAGCATTTAAAGGCTTAACGGGACAAATCGCTTCATTCCTTGTGTATTTGTTGCGTTAAAATTGGTCTATTATTTCTTTCTTTTTTTGTGTCTTCAGAGTAAATTCAATATTATGATGACACGAAAACATTTCTTTACCTCTTTCCTTAAGTTGATATAAAATATGATGACGATATTTAAAAAAAATTCCGCATAGCAGGGCTGAGAGAGCTTGCAAAATCCTTTGATAAACACTTTAGAATAAGGTTGTTTCCTTCATGGAAAGTAAAAATTTAATAGCTGACAATTTCTTGAGGTTTAGGTCTATTAATGAAATACTTCAGTTTGCCAACTTTTTGATCATGTTACGTTTTTCCTTAGGGTTTTGTTGAAATGTCGTGGACTGATATATGGGGAAAAACGTTACATATTCGAAATGTTAGCGAACTGAAGTATTTCATTTACAGACCCACAAATCAATAAATTGTCGGCTACTTTTAAACAGAGGACAATATGATTAACCATTTATAAATCAAAAATCAGTGTGTCCTTTTTCGGGACTTCGGTTACAATTTTCTTAATGCTATAGGAAAATTCCACCGCTTACTTTCATTTTAAACTGTTTGAAACTGTTTCTCTAAAGAGATCTTAGGTTTCCGCATTGGTCTGGAATTGCTATCCTTTTTTTATATCCACATTCAGGGTTTGTAGGGTTCACAGGGGATTGATTCTGCATGCACTTTCTCACCCATTTCCGCAATCTTGATCGCAATGAAATTACATGGGCAAACTCCGTTAAATGGCTTCTTTTAGTTTTCTCTTTGCAACTAGGTATCTGACAAGCAAGCCAAACCTTCCAACTGCAATAAGCCCTGAACAGTGCTGTAGTTGGGCCGGTACGTACGGCGCACCCCCTTAAATCCAAACTCATTATCAGTGGCGCCGACTCCATGGGGCCTGAGGGGGCCCAAGCCCCCTCAAAAATTCGATTTTCCCCGGTGAGTCCAGATATCGAGATTCGAGTTATCAGGGTTCTAATTTTGGTCTTAAGACTCTTCTAAAATGATTTAAAAACTTAAAACTCACTGCTTAAAAAAATTCCCGGGGCAAGATCCCCGGTTTGGGCCCCCAAATATTTTTTGTAAGTCAGCATCCCTGCTCATTATCAGCGTGCCGGTTAAACTAACTTTATAAATAAAAAATGAAAAAAATAATGTAAAACATAGTCCCACTGTAATTGTCCAATGGATTTCAGGAAGAAAAAATCGGAAATGATTATCCTTCCTTTTTTATACGCCTGCACCTGGCAACCACTCTAACGACAAATCCATGAGTTTTCTACAAATCATGTTCGCAGCGCTCTCTAAATGCGTGAGGCCGGTTTTCTTAATAATTAGACGTTCCATCCGCTACACTGAAGGGGTTCTCAAGCCGGTAGAAATGAGCCTGAGCAAAAGTTCGGTAGAAGAATATTTCTCGAAGATTTGGGGCAGAATCTCATATTAGCTTGAGGGTACCTGGTAAAACAACAGATTGTTATGATGTCAAGTGGCAGGAATATGAAAACTGGCGGATGAGTTGTTACGACAAAAAGTGCAGCGTTTCAAGTATGTTACACGAGTTAGGATGGGAATCTTTACAGGAGCGTAGATCGAAGTATAGGCTTAACATACTTAGGAATTTCGAAGAAGAAATTTTCTCAGACGACGTGAATCATATCCTTCGTTTACCATCGTACTATAGTAGACGCGATCATGAGAATAAAATAAAAGAAATAGACTGCAAAACAGAGAGATTTAAAAATGTCATTCTTCCCTCGTACTATTAAGGATAGCAACGTTGTCTCAATTGATAGGATTAATGGCGTCGTTCGCTAGGATCACTCATTGCATGTTTTTTCATAGTTCTAACCTTGCATGTATTTGCTCTAGGAATTACTAACCATTAGCTATTTTTTTAATGAATAAGCATGTATATTTTTCTAGTTAGCGTAATATTTCTATGACCGTGCGGTGTGCATATGGCGGTCCTCTTGCATGCTGCATGTTGGTGATTTGTCACGCCCTGCCAAACACCCTAGAGGTGGCTCGCAGGGTATTATGTAGATGTAGATCTCTGGGGAAATTTATTTGAATAGGTATCACTTCTTAATGTGGTGAAAAATAAAACTGATATAAGAAATTGATTCTGCATACGATTATTTATTCATACTCGTAATTAAATACACGCGCAGTGGTATTTCAACCGCTTTCATTAATTAATTTTAAAGAGGTTACTGTAGCGGCTCACCATCGAATGCAGTTAGAACTCAGCTATGACTAGGTGCATCGTCAGACGCTGCTCTAAAGTAACAAGTGCAAAAAGAATAAAACAAGAAACAGCCACTGATAAAGTTTATTCTCTCTTTATTACACTTCAAAAGTTGATTATAGCTGAGTGTTAGGAAATCATACTATTTTACGTACCTCATCTGAAGACCAATTATTTTAACCTATTTATTAATTTTTATTTTTTCTCCGACTTTACCAAAAATATTTCAAAAGAAGATTTTGGAATTCCAACTTTTATTCTCTCTTGTTCCGGACAGAATTCACTTTCTCCAATTGATTTAATAATAAATTGGGTTCTCATTGGTCCAATGAGTTAGACATTCCGCGCGTAGCATCGAGAGACTGAATGCGGTGGTTTCGAGGCATTGGAAGCGTCTTCGGCCGCTTCGCTGCCTACGCCCAGCTGAGAGCGTGCAGTGCCTTCTGCAGGAACGACCGGGAACCTAGTGCGGGCGAGCGCGGGAAGACAAAGGATTTAAATTTTGTGACTGATGGAGATAAATAGTTAAAACATGGGAATGAAGACCGATGAAATCTTTTGTCGACGAGTTCACTTTTCGGAAATTTATCTCAACGGGCAGAGAGACACAACAACGGTACTTTTTGCACACTTTTTGTATTATTTTCCTCGGCTTGTTACAACGCATTACGTTTAATTTTCGAGAGCTGTGCGAATGACAAGCATCAAGCGCAACATGTATTTATAGTTGAGAATTGTAGGACTTATTCATCCGATTTCTCCCATACATCTTTGCCGGCCTCGGTGGCGGTGGGGTAAAGTCCTGCCTGCCAAACTCGTGGGTCGTGGGTTCGAATCCCGCCTGGGTAGGTGATCCCTTTCCAGGGCATGGATGTTTGTGTTGTACTTTGTTAATGTTGGAAACCCTCGGCCGTCATATGCTGTTTACGGGGAAGTTGATAATAAATAAAAATGTCCCAATTTCGAAATTCTCGGTGAAGTCAAGTTCGGCACTTTTGCCTAATGCATGTAAGATATCAAAGTTAAAATAAGATGGATGGTCAAAAGAAAGTCAGTCCATGTTTTGCAATAATGGATTTTTCGTCACAATTTAAAAAATGTTACCTCGGTTATTCCATTTTTAAATAAGTTATCCTCACAATTTTGCCAGTATAAAATCATTTACAGTCATTTGTGATACATTTTCAATTCTATACTCCATTCTTTTCTATTAATTTGAATGACATTTAGATTCTAAATACCTTTTAATGAAAAGGAAATAGTGGAGTAAAATGTAGCACAATTAACTGTTGATGCTTCCATAACACTATAGTCAACAGCCATTTTGCATCTGGGATGTGATACATCAACTAGTATGTATTTTGGTGTGTAGAATCCGAATATACCTTTCAAAATGTTCTAGCACGGACCATTTTTGAGTTTTTAAAGGTTTTTTTATTTTTTGTATTCAGTATTTTGCTTTTTGCTTTTCTTCTGTTTTGATGTTTAATTGTAAATATACTCCAAAAACCGAAAGAAAACAAATCACTGATTTGGTTAAGAAGGTTATAAAACTTATTTTGATTGTCCTCTTGGTGATCAAGATAAAAATTTTGCGCCTCATATTGCCTGCATAACCTGTACTACAACCTTAACCGAGTGGTTGAAAGGAAAACGCCGAGCCATGCCATTCGCTGTTCCGATGGTGTGGTGTGAGCCTAAAGACCATTATTCAGACTGTTACTTCTGTCTTAATAATATTTCGGGACATTCAAGCAAAACTAGACTTAAAATAAAGTATCCAAATGTATCTTCATGGCATTTTCCTGTGCCCCATGATGAGGGGTTGCCTGTTCCTGTCTTTAACTTGGAAGCCACGGAACCAGACACCATGTCAAGTGAATCAGAAAGTATTGAACATATAGAAGAGTACTGCCCTCAAGATCATGATACTTCGCCTCAGCTCTTTAATCAAGAGGAATTGAACGATTTGGTTCGCGATCTAAAACTTTCAAAACAACAGGCTGAACTCTTGGGGTGACGACTGCAACAGCGGAACTTTCTAGCTCCAGGGACAAAAATTTCCTGTTTCAGATCAAGAGGTGCTTCCTTCACTCAATATTTCGATATGCAGAATTCAATGAGTTTGTGTAGGGATGTCAATGGTCTGATTTTGCAACTAGGTGTACAGCATAATCCACAGGAGTGGCGACTATTCATTGACTCCAGTAAAACCAGCTTGAAAGCAGCACTACTGCATAATGAAAATGCATTTCCATCGGTATCTTTGGCTTACGCAGTAGACATGAAAGAATTATGAAACCATGGCATTGTTGCTAGAGATCATGAATGGCAGCTTTGCTGTGATTTAAAAGTTGTTGCACTCGTTACAGGTTTACAGGCTGGATTCACGAAATACTGCTGCTTGTTGTGCCTTTGGGACAGCCGTGACACCTAGAACCACTATAGAGTCAAGGAATGGCCTATAAGGAAGTCATATGTTCCTGGAAACGTAAATGTGAACAACACCCCATTGGTTGAGCCCGATAAAATCTTTTTGCCTCCCCTTCATATCAAGTTGGGCCTTATCAAGAACTTTGTAAAAGCTCTGGATAAAGAAGATGAGGCCTTCAATCACTTAAAAGAAAAGTTTCCCAAATTAAGTGAGGTAAAGCTGAAAGCTGAAAGAGTATATTTGTCGGACTACAAATAAGAAAATTGCTGAAAGATCCATCCTTTGATACCAAATTCACAGATATCCAATTAGCTGCTTGGTCTTCTTTTAAAGCTATCGTGAAGGGCTTTTTGGGTAACAGGAAAGACATAAACTATGTTACCATTGTGAATGATCTGTTGGACAGCTATAAGAACATGGGGTGTAGAATGCCGCTTAAAATTCACTTTTTACATTATTACCTTCATTTCTTCCCGGAAAATTTGGGAGCCGTAAGCGATGAGCATGGTGAACGCTTTCACCAAGACATTCTTACCATGGAACACCGTTACCAAGGTCACTGGAACCCTTCGATGATGGGTGACTACTGCTGGGGTATTGTTAGGGAGAGTGATGAAACGGCAAACAAAAGAAGAGCTCCGTCGCCGCATTTTTCAAAAACCAAAGACGATGAAAGGTGAAAATATCTTCTGAACTATTTTGGATCTTTTATTGGCGTCATGCCCATACATAATTCAAAAGTGTATTGATTTCAAACGTTCTGAATGCTAATTTTCGTTTTACTTAATTGTGTCAATTTTCGCAATTACCATTTTTTATTCTGCTGTGTATCTAGAAAATGTGACGTCCTAGAGATAAACTGATTTTACCAGTGTATTCAGCACCCTAAAATTAGGTAAATCCACTCATTTACAAACCAGATGCAAAAAAAAAGTTTAAATTTGTTAACTAGTGTAATGGAAACCTGGGAGGGAATTTTATGAGTATTAGTATTTAAGATGTAATGGTGATCAATGGCTGTTATTCCAGTTCCCGTTATTCGACGACTGCTTACTCACCAAATCACAGACTGTGTGATAAGATGTACCGCTAAATTTCATGATATCGCCCAATATACAACGGCTTGTGTCGGTATTATATCCATAGTCATATACTACAATGAATTTCCCAATTCATCCCTTGCACATTATACACTCAATTTTTAATTGCTTTTTTACCAATAGCCAGAAAGTTTTATTGGTCGTCAACCACAATAAAGAAATTTCTTCTCCCCATGGTTGCCAACTTTCCGCTTTTGATCTAATTTTGTAGGCGTTTTTGTAATGCTTTGAAAATAGAGTAAATTATTACTTTCCGTGGCACGTGACTACCTCAATTACATCACACACACTTCAAAAGCTATAAAGCTGATATTTAATCCTTGCTGTAGTTCAAAAAATTAATAAAACACCATTTTCTCTTCTTTTTTTAAATGATTGCTATCTTATATTTTTTCTGTGTATTTACAAGCGGCGCGCAGCGAAATAATATTTTAGGCACCCTTTGGAAAAATAATTGTATTATTTTTCTATATGGTATATTTTTGATTCAGTTCAAGGTTTATCGGAAAAAAATTGGAAAGGAAATGGTGAGTCATCACTCTTTTGACTCCTCAGATCCACATTTCGATATTATACATGATGAAGTAGTTAAAATTAGAGGCACGTGTTGTTGCAATTGCAGTTTGCAGTGGGAGGAATAAATAGCCAGTGAAATATTGAGCCAAATCCCAGAAATCCACAAACAGCGAATCGAAGGCACGAGTCCAGACAACGAATCGCAAAGAATTCTATACACCGCCATAAAAACTTATCACGCACACATACTTAGCTTATAATGAAATTTAAATTATTAATATTTCATGTGAGTAATCGAATTCAGTTGACCATTTTCATTTTAGCGTAGATTTTTCCCTTGAGGACCTGGTGTCGTGCGCGATTCTGTTGGGCTGAATGATACTTCTTAAGATGCAATACGTTTTTACTCACTTTAATGCACTTAAAATTAAATTTAATGATTTATTATAAATATACGTTATACCATGAGTTCAAACAGACACACAGAACATGGGAGAACTTAGAAAAAGGACTGTAACGCCAGAGGAGGAGTTTACTCGCAGGCTAGAGAAAAATAATCCGGTCCGTTCACCCTAAAAACTTCAAGATGAAAGCGTAAGTTTTAAAGGAGGAAAACGTGATGAAAGGAGAAAAATATTACGGCCGGTGATGTGAGAGAGATTCATCCTCAAGGGAAAAATTAGTGCAGCGGAGTGCCTCTAATCCGAACACGTTTAATGCGAACATCCGCTTAATCTTAAAAGAGTGAATGGCATTATAGACTGCCCTGATCTCCTGGGGAAGGCTGACATCAAGATACCTGCAGGAACACATTTACAGGACAATTTTCACCAAAAAATCTTTCTTATAAGTTATATGGCTATAACTGTGGCTTCTCAAGACTCTATCGTCTCGGAGGAGATTCAGCATCAGAAGTTAATTGTTTTTTTTTTAACAAGTGCAGCCAGGTCAAGGGTGAAATTCGTAAATTACTGGCTTGATATTGATCGTGGCATGTGTACTTAAATCATTTAATTATTTCAAAATTGCTATGGATGTTAAGTGTTGGATCCGTTGACAATAAATAAATAAAGACAAACTAATCGGGAGAATTTTGAATACTAAGCATCACTGTTCATGATCAAATAAAAAAAGTTTACTTAAGTTCCGTTCAAACAATCAAGCTGCAGTGTGGAGAAACAAAGGCAGGAAATCATAATCAATTTCCGATTACGTTACCTATAGGTTATTAAAGTGCCTTTTATGGTTTATGCCATCGAATTGCAACGCAGTGAAACAAGGAAGGAATTCATAATCAATCTTCAAGTGTCAACCGGTTATAAATGCGCCTCCCACATTTTATCACTCCATAAAACTTAAAATCAACCCTAGCGAATAATTGCTATCCAATTCGGAATTCAAATGGAATCCATCCCAGCTTCATTTAGATTCTTGTCTTCTACGCATGCGCACTACACGCCACAGGACTGGAATGGGAAGGATAAAAGAACGGGTGCAAAGTGACCAAGGGAGCACTCATTCACAAATGAAAATGACGTCGTAATTTTTAATCGAATGTGAAGGTGAATATCAGTTTCCCACTTGCAAATGCTTTTCCTAGCCATTAGGGTGTGGCATATATTTTTTTATTATATCGGATTCCTTATTTCAACCTCTAAATATTAGGAGTATAATCAATATACTACAAAAATAGGGTCGAATTTTTCTTGGCATTTAGAGGTCGCTCAGAACAAGAATAAAATGCAATAACTTTAATGTATTGAAACACACCTACTAACGTTATTTGCAGTGATGAGGTGTTATAAGTATCTCATGGCCAAAACTTGCTCCGTTTTTTACATCCGACGAATCGTTTTGGAAGAATAAAACATTTTATCGTCCAATAGGCCGTCAGCTTCCCCCCCCCCTTCCGATACGCTTCTCCTCGATTGCACGCGAGCCGCATTCACGGTCAGCTGCGATTGGTCCTGCACCCCTCCCCCCCCCACCCCCCATGCCCCCATGTCAACCTTCCTGGCAAGGGTCAAGGAAACAATTTATCTTACGCAACAACAATGGCAGAATGTTAATAATTCTCAAAACAGTGGACACTCCATTCAGCTCTAATTTACTTATGTAACGTGCGCCTTAATGAATTTATCACTAACATAAATGCTCAATCGGGTGCCCGGCTAAGTACTTTCGAGTGACAGAATTCCCCAAGGTCGTACTCTTTCAGTGAGCAAAGAAAAGGAATGGCAATATAAAAGTATTGGGAAGGAAAGCCAAAGAAGCGATTTGAAATGTAAAGGGCAATAGTAGGCTCTATCTAAAGACTTATTTACAATCATTATATTTATACGCTAATAATCTCAATCGCCAAAAATGTATAAATGGCTATTAGAAGATTCTGATAACAACTAACACTTGAGTTTATTTAAATAAAAACCAATACAATTGTAACTGTTATAAAGAAGGGGGGAAGAAAACGAAATTTGACAAAAGAAGACACGATCACGCACCCACTCAATAACTTGGTAAATTTGCTCCGAAGAACAAATTTCCGCGTATGTCTCAGGCACGCACGCGCAATCACACTCAGGCACACGTTTTCTTTCAGGTATTTTTAACTGGAATAATTACAAACAAGCATGACCTAATTTTATCAGTTTTAAACGACTAGTGGTCCACTGAATCGCTGAACTTAGTGGATAGGGTAATCGCGGATAACACGATTAACATGGGGATGTTTCCTCCACATTTTTCAAGTATGAATTGCACTTAAAACCTCATGGATGACCGCCAGTCATGGGTTACAATTCATTGCATCAGAAATTATTTTGCAAGATGAAATTTTCTTGTCCATGCTCAACAAAACAAAAGTTGACATATATTTCATATATTTTCGCATTTATCTTGCAAAGAACAATTACTGAGATGAATTATCAAAGCTGATTCGATATCAAGAGTGCTGATTTTTAAAATAAAAGACCGAATTCAAGGCTGAAAAAATTAAAATGATGTGTTTTTAGGGCAAGGTTTCATTTTCCTGTTTGTGCCGCGTAATTTATTTATTTTTAACTGTAATTATTAGTCATCGATGTCGTCTTCACCTCTCAAATCGAGACAACAGCCTAAAAACATCAAATGTCCAATGATCCTAAACACTAAATTTGTTTTTTTAAGTGTTTATCCCATCGTATACCACGAAGACTTAATAATTTGAAATTTTCCATTTCTCTTGCACGCCTGCTATTATCTGTATATTTGTAAAAAAAAAACTTCTTTTTATATTTCTAGGGGAATTATTTTGCATTCCTCAACATTTTTTAAATAAAATACATTAAAGTTGTCCCAGTTTTATAACAACATCAAGAGGCCCGTCCGAAAAACTCATGTTGAAAATACTGCAGGTATTTGGATAGATCCCTATAGAGATTTTAACTGCAGCGAGTTCATATTATAGTTGCCTGTCCGCTATGTCGCGTCGCATCGCTCTCCATTTTCACGTATAAAAACGTGGAGATGGACGATGCATCGACATCATGGTAAATAACTTCCAAGTGAATGAGTGAGAGAGTGAGCTATGGCTGAGAAAAGGAATGCGGCTCTTGAATGGAAGAGGCACACACGATTGCCATGAACCTGTGAAAGCATAGGGGCAGGCGTGCAGCCCCAAAATTCAGCGAGTCCCTTCAACTCATTTCGTTTGAACACGTGACGGAAACCATTGTTAAGATATTCAACAGAATTCAAGGGTACACCCAGGATCAAAACTAGGGGGGGGGGGGAGGAGAGCCATGGTCGTTCAAGTTGTAACATTTAAGCATGGAGGAGGTGAATGAAACCAACATTTAAAGATAATATATGACAGCGCTTTATAAGTTTTTTAAATTATTTGTTTGAAAAAATATTTTAGTTATATGTCTCATAATAATATCATTTTTCTTGAGTTTATAAAAAATCGTTGAAAACTTTCGTTTTAATTTAGTTCTGATTTTCCTTGAAGACTGTCACGATTTTTGCATCTGGGGGGGGGGGGCAGCTGTCCCCTCCTGCTCCCCACTGGGTACGCTCATGGCAGGGATAATGCACGTGGAAAATCAGACATAGATGATGGAAGGTGATTGCATTGAACAGAAAAACTCGTATATAAAATATTCTAGGCACGACACTCAGTCCCCCAAGACTTCAACACATATAGTTGTCGAAACGTCGGAGGAGATGAATCAACTGACGCGAGAAGTTACCCATAAAACCTTCTTCATCATAACACACCGGTAAAGCCTGAAACATTTCAAAACTGTTTGTGATATATTCTCTTATTCTGCGAACGAAGGGAATATTTCACCCCAATATGGTCGGGATATTCGCTTCCCCCCTACCTATTGCTGCAGCCGATTTCAGTATTGTAAATATTGGTATTTGCTGGTACATCAGGAGGAGAAGTGATTCGATGGGGTTGATTCTCTTAGAAACAAGAAAGATCAAACTACCGAGTTTAAATTTTTTGGCCAAACATCGTCGCCTTACCATACCATACTAAATTGGTCATGTTCATAACAAATTTATTAGTCAAGTGACGCCTACTTAAATTGATGTGAAAGCCGTTTCCCTGGTTTTATCCTGCTGTCATTCTATTAGGGCATCTACAATAGCAACTACCTTGATTCCCCCTTTTACCCTTTATTTTTTCCACATCTCCTTGCTTCTCCGTTTTCTCTCTGTCTCCCCACGCCTCTGTTACTTCTGTTACTCACCCCTTCCTATTACTTATTAAACCTCTTCCCCAACCTCTTCCTCAAATGCACTACTGTGATGATCTCATATACTGTGTTGTATTGTATCAGATGATACTGTGAGCCGAAACTCGTCGTACACATTAAAATAGTTGAGGAAAATTCAACTGTGAGTTCGTTTTACTTTAATATGCCAAACTTCCAATTAATCGCACCCGATTTTGTTGATTTTATTCGGTATAATTGCCCGAACTAAAATTTCATTTTCGGCGAGATTCGGATCGGCCTACCGTTTTCGATGCGTGCGGAGATTGCTAAAAACTAATTTAAATGCGCGGTCCCTGAAAGCACATTTGTTGGCCGAATGAAAGAATGTTGAAATGCATCCGTGCCCCCCTACCTTTCTCTGCGGCGGGTTTTCCGAATCTTCCGGCGGCCATCATGTCCGCGGCCGCAGTCTGCAGGGCCTTGTCCCTCACGCACTCCAAGTCGAACTTCCCCCGATCCACGATCATGTTGTCCGATGAGGCGACGTATCCGGCGCGGCAGACGCAGGCGTATCCCCCGGGCAGGTTGAGGCAGGACTCGCGCTGCCGGTCGCAACTGTCAGAGCGCAGCGAACACTCGTCGATGTCTAAGACGGAGACGAGAGAGGGAGAGGAGAGTGGTCATTAGTGCCTCACCCCCTCGTAATCTCTCGCGCACATTACGTGGGTGGGGGGTGAGGAAGAGAGGGGAGAGGTTCGACGGAGATATAGAAAACTCTAGACCAGTGGTTCCCAAAGTGGGCGCTACCGCCCCCAGGGGGGATAGTCTATGGGGGCGAAAAGTGCCGAGGGGGCGGCAAGGGGGCGCTGGAGGGTCCTGAAAATGTGACAAATGCGAAGGCTCCGTAACCTACCTTTTGTCTTTATAGATAACAAATCCGTTTGTAGATGTTGAGGAAGTTGTGGTATTTGAATTGAATTGAATATTTTCATTATTCTCTAGGTAAAACCTATGAGAGCAAAAAATAGAAAATACAGGAAATGTTTTACTCTTAATAAAAGGTATTTTGACAAAAATAAGTCATCATGGAGATTATTGATAGGCTAACAAGTAGTAGATATTTATACAAAAAATGTAAAATATTCAATACTAATAACACAAAAATATAGGTTTTAACTAAGGCAGTAATGAACGCACACACATATATACACATTTATGTAGAGAGTTTTTATACATCACAACTTTAAGATGATGACTCTAATGAGTTGTGGAGACTGAATTAAGCCCCAGACTTAAAATAAGAATACAGCCTTCTTTTAAACGACTGAAGTGATTGTGACGTCTTTATATTCGGCGGAAGAGAGTTCCAGAATCTAGACGCAGTTGGATGAAAAGATTTGAAATATATATTGGTACGGGCTTGAGGAATTTGAAGGTGAGAAACACGGCGGGTGGAAATTCCAGTATTTTTTTGCGGGGGATGAATAATTCGTACAGATATGCAGGAGTCTGTTTTTGGAATAAGGAGAACAGAAAAGATCGTAGGATATAATCCCTTCGGCTGTGAAGGGGTAACCAATTCAGATCAGTGTAGAAAAGGTATTTGAGAAAGAATTAATTGGACAACAAAATGACATTGAACTGAAACTAAAGTTTAAGATAAATTATCAAGAATTTTGGCTACAGAAGGATATTTCCAATCGTTATCCAGCATTATGGATGGTAGTTAAAAAAAACTCCTCCTTACATTTCCGACTTCATATTTGGTTGAACGTGGTTTTAGTGCAGTCACTCAGCGTATTTCCAAGCAGAGAAACATACTTCAGGTTTGCGAACGCGGTGATTTAAGACTTCTGCTAAGTGACATTAAACCGGACATTGGAAAACTTGTATAATGCCATCAAGCTCATCCTTCTCATTAAAATTTAATTTGATGAAAATATGTAATTGATTTTAGCAGTAGAATCTTCTTAAATGACTTCTAGATCATGAACAACTATGATAAAAACTCACTTAATTATCAAAATAATTTTAACAAAACATGATTGGTCACGACTATAAATTGAAAATTTTCATGCTATATAATTGCTTATTTTAAGTAAAGAAATGACATCTAAAATTCTAAAACAGCTTTCTTAAAATAATTTATGTTTACGTCAAAAGTATATTTTCAGTTAAGTTCCTTTTATTGTGTATTAGATCATTTGCATAAATGATTTTAAAAAACTATACATTCATTGGATTCTAAAAAAACGTTTGATTAGTCCTTATTTTTAATTAGAATGTTCCTCATTTGATTAAATAATATATGATTCTGATTATTATTTTAAAGACACCGATTAGGGGGGCGCTGAGTATAGGTTTATGGGTCCAAGGAACGGGACCGTTGTAGTTATTCCTCTCTCCACCAGCGTTAGGGCTTCCTGAAATAGAATAGTTGATGACCGGAAAATGGCAGTGACCACGCAAACGGTGGCACTCTACTTAAACTAAACAGGTAATAAGACATAGGCAACATATTCGTACATTAAAATTCATTTATTGTCTCAAGAAAAGGTTCCTCAGTATAAAATAATTCATCAGGAAATACGTACAGTACAAAACACGAGTGGTGATGATGTGACAAAAAAGTGGTGATGATGTGAAAAATAATGTGAATGACATAATGGACAGGATGATAGCGAATATGAAATGATGGATGGATCTTAAAAGTACTGCTGCATACTTTAAAAAACCACGAAACCTTGGTAAAACCGCAATTCGTTTCACTGAGCGCAAGTACACCAGGATTAGGGGAATTACCGAATTGTTGATGCCGTTGATGTTTCCAATTCAAGTCGCACAAGTTATCGTTACGTGATTGTTTTCCCAGCGTTCAATTTGCGTGGTCCGAGGCTATGACGGAAATAATTCGAAATTACTGAGAATTTAAAATTGATAAACAGCATAATTTTAGTTGTAATTGATGGTTAACTCGTTCATATCTCGACAGGAGCATATATAAATAGTCCGAATTAAGTATATACCTATATAACATATGCTGCAAGATGATTCGTATTCGTATTCGTGAGATTTCGCTGGGAAAATTTTGCTGGCATTAAGGTGGACCACTTAATTGAATCATCTATCTTGAAACTTTCATCATGAACAGATTAGTGTTGACCACAGCACATGCATTACCACATTTAGCTTCATATTATTTTGTATATAAGGGTCAAGGGAGTTGGACCAAATTTACTCAGCAAGTACACGTGTAAAAATGGGCGAATTCTCGACTTATTCCTTACACTAAATTTCGACTCAGTATACACGAGTATATTTCTCCGCGTGCTGTATAGGAAATATGGTACTTTAGAGCTCTATGGGCAAAAATTCAACCCTTTTGTCGCATTTCAATTTCCCCAGGGCAGAAACGCTGCCTCAAAGGCCCAGGGGCGAAGCTAAGAATTAAGGCTATTAAGAATAACTAATACCGGGGTGTGTGGGGTGTTGAATACCCACCAGAATAAGCGGTAGGTGCGAGATTGATAAATTGCGGAATTTTAAGATAAATGGTTCAAAATGGTTAGTTTTACGGCTGCCTGAGGGATATTTTATTAATCCTTACACTATTCTATTAGTAATATATTCCTATTAAATAAAATGGATTAAATTTAAAAATTTCTCTGAGCTCTGAGGGGGGGGTTTATCCCCCGAAACCCCCCTCGCTGCGCCACTGTCCCTGTCACCAGCCGCGCATTGCATGAAACGCGCAACCCTTCCCCTTATATGCTGGCAGAGTGGATCTAGAGTGAGTAAAAATTGCTAGCCGGGGACACTGTGATTTCAATTTTTTTAAATCACACTTTAAGTGTGGTTTTAAAATGTTGAAATCACATTGTCAATCTCAGCAAATAATATTTAAAAATGATTGATTTTATCAAACGCAACCTTGATGAGGGATGAACAAAACACTTAGCAACGTTTGAGGGAATTTGAATTCTTCTGAATCAATATAATGAGTGCTGCGCAATCGAAACCTTGCTCGGTGTAATTAAAACCCATAAAACTTAACAAAGGTGATCGACTCCTCATGCAGCAGCTTTTCTTTTACTGAGCCAGTTATACAAAAAAGTCAGGAGCACTTATTTAGAGACGGATTTTCAGAAAATTATGCTTAAAATAAAGAGCCAGCAGATCCATGCTTAAATAAGTCGGACAAAGTTATCCATAAATGAGATAATAATTATGAGTCGAAATGTATAATGCATATATGAAAAATTGGGGAAAAGTGTGATGAGTGTTTAATTTTTACCAATTGTTCCGCATAACACCAGTTCGACATTGGATAACTTTCTTCAGATCGACATAAACCTCATTACTTTTGATTTATTACCTGATTTTTTCTCATCACTTCTTTCAGCGTATGTAACTACTCTCCCTCCATAGTGCTTACCCCACCCACACCCGCTGCAGATGGAAAAGCAACCTGAGAACCCAGAAATTATTTTTAAGTTCGGCGTTTCCAATTACAAGACCAATATGAAAGAGCGTTTAACGTCACCAGACGTAATTGTGTCCATTTATTGACGTATTTTCCACGCAACTTAATGACTATTCTTGGCTGCCGTCTCTCTTTGCCTGGGGCGTGATAACCTTGGAAGGGCACGGAGCCATTTACTCCTTGCTTAAATATTAACGAAGCACACCGACTTCCTCACATAAAATGCTATTTTTTCGGTAATATCCTCACAGTTCCCTGTCACTAAATAATGTCCACGAATGACACCGACAAAGCCCACAAATTGGACCACATTGGTTCAAACGGATGACGGGATTGGCGGGAGCTCAAGAATTAAAAAAATTAATCCAATAACTTTAATAATTCTAATAAGTAATTAAATCTCTAATAATTACTGAGAATACTAGGTTTTCTCTACATTTGGGATTTAAAACATAAAAGAGTATTGAAATAAAACAGTAACTTTGCATTTTCCACGGCAACTATATTTTTTACATCAACCCAGCCATGATAGTAAAATAAAGCCCGAATTGTAAAACACAGAGTTCCCCACTTCCCTAGTACTCCTTCTAGTTCGATCCCATCGTCTCTGTCAATCCCTGATCTCTGCCATCAAAGAATTAAAACAAATTCAACATCTATTTACCATATTCTATACTCACACATTGATTGTCACATTTGCTTTCCTCCATTAATGTCAGAGTGCCTAATCGATCCACAAGTACGCATTCCTTACTCCATATGCATATATCCTTCGACTATCCCTCGTCAGACGCTCACTCCACCGCCGCCTTCACTCCCATCCGAATTCATTGCCAGATGAGATTGATAAGATTTTTCTGCCCTTAAACTCCTTTATCAATCTCGCAATGTCCCATTCGCCGGCGAATGAATAAACCTCTTCCTTTGCCTCCCTTTCCGCGTGTCCTGTATTTGGACTCTCTAGTATATTTAGCCTGTACTTTTTGTTCTGATTGTTTTACGTTTATATTTCGTGTTTGTAACTGCGTCACTGTAAATTGGCGGAAATGCTGTACGTGAGAAATTACTTAAATAAATAAACAAGCCCGAGTTTCTCCACTTCCGGTATGATTAGGAATAATTCATCAACAGGATTGTTGGTACCACTTACTCAAAGTTTCAACCCGAAGGTTGGTTTGGTTAGGCGGTAGTAGAGCTCACCCCAGGCTAAGTCAGACTACTTTCACATTTAGGGTAGGGGGGCTGGTCCTTTCCCTGGGTTTGTGATTGGGACTGTACATTGTACAAAGGCTTCATCCGGTATATGAACCGGAGACCTTTCCGTCAGTAGCCAGCCCAAGGGGATATCACGCTTCCAAAATTATGATATAGTAAACATTGTGACAGAGAAATTTGAAAAGATATTTCATCATGCAAAGGTTCCAACGAGTTACGCTTAAGAGTGATAAGAGAGTGTTTTTCTAATTTTCTCAGCAAAATTAGGAATTCTCTTTTTTCGTATGTACTTGAATGAGGACAAAAAATGCCGCACGCAAAAGTTTTGTGCACGGCAAATTGGATAGAAGGAATTTGCGTCGCTTTAAAAATAGTACTCAGCTTGGTGGACATAAGTAACGATACTGGAATTGGTAACTAGAGGAGGCAACCGCTAGCTAAGATAATTTTCTCCAACGCAGGTTGACAAAGAAAATCTTGATGTCTTGAGTGTCTCCGAGAGGTGGCACTGTACGAAAGGTGATTTCATTAACCATGAATCACGAGTTAAAGCCCTTTTTTGCAATAAAGAAACTAATATTTCAAATGAAAGTGGTATATATCCCAATATAACTAAAGAATCACACCGAGAAAAAAATCATGTATATTTCTAATAAAAAAGCAGTACTTTTGAGAATTTTTTTCGTTTTACTTCCACCGAATTCTCTTTCACTCTTTTCATCATACTTTTATTATAAGCTCTTACTGCAGCGCTTTACTGCGTTTAGGAAAAACGTCGATAACGACTAGAATCTAAATGTTGCTGTGAAGAGAACAGAGAACAAAGTTCATCACATCAAAAGAGTCACAGTCAAAATAAAATTCACGTAAGCGTAGTGCTTTTTGAGTTATCAGCAAATTAATGCCGCAATTAAGCCAATTAACGCCACTGTATCATTAAAATAGTGCTGAGGTCGGCTCACAGAGCTCGATAGTGCATTATTTTTTAAAAAATAATCGATTTTCCACGATTCGACTCTTCTTTTGTTTTTCAGCAACAACTTGTGCCATCCACCAAAGAAAAAAGTGTTCTAAAAAGATTTAAAAGGGGGTGAGAAGCAAACGGGTACACAAGTGATTTATTTTTTTCTGAACAATCATTGGAACAGAAAATAGATAAAGAAAAAAACGAGATCAATTAGATACTCAGTAGTGCATTTGATTTTCCACTCGATGTGAGCACAGAACAGAGACTCACTTGTATCCCTTGGCGACCAAGTTTTTGCATATTTTTTCTATCAATTTCTGTACCTAGCTCCAACAAATCACTTGTACTTCTTGACTTCTCACCCCCTCACATAAATACTATAGTGCACAATGTTTCCACGAACATTTGCGAGCGACACACAAGACCATTGCTTGTTCCGCCATCTTTGTCGTCGTGACGACAAAATGTAAGCTCACCGACGCAGGCTCCGAACCGCGACTGCCACTCGTAGCCGCCGCGCTCCTTGAGCACCACGCGGGTGCCGTTGGCGGGTGCGGCAATAGGAGGAGGCGCGCTTCCCCTGGGTGCGGCCGAGGAGCAGTCGCAGCTCACGTTCCAGTGGTTGAGGGCGATTTTGTCCAGGTGGGTGTTTTCCTCCGGGCGTAAGACGCACTGGCCCTCGAGGCCGCTACAAGGGCCCGCAACGTCCACGGCGCACTGCTCCGCCGACGAGTACTGCTTCCCCGGACAGCATGGATCTATACACATTCAAGGAAAGGAACGATTCATCGTAAGTCTGTTGCATGAATGCTGAAACCCCTCCAAACTAACGTATCACCGGTTTCTCTTACGGCGGCGAGATCACGCCTTCAACGAATAAAAACCACAAATAATATTCTCATAAAAATTGACTTGGCGCCCTGATGTATCAAACATTACACCAGTTTAATCAAAAATCAAGGCAAATCTCCCAAAATTTGGGGAATTATTGTCTGATAGCATCCACCACGATGCAACTCTGAAGGCCGATTTACACGGGGCACGTCATTGCGCAGGCTAGCACTGAAAGCATTTGCTGAAATTGCGCAACGCTTTATACGACAAAATTTTGATTGCGCCATCGAGCATACGTGTAACGTGAGGGAACAAATCGGACAAGTTATGCACAATTTATTAGAGAATATTTATGCGAAGTTTCTACTTCCTAGCTCAAAAAAATCGTTTTCTGAGGTTTTGGACGGCTTTTTTTCGATTCAGCCCATCGTTCGACGTCACGAAACGAGTAGCCAACGACGTCTGTAAAATATCGATGCAAAAACAATAAATTCATAGTATTGCAATTCGAAGATTGGTTTACTGTTTCCCTCCATTTTTCCCGATCCCAAGCTAGTTCTCTTCTTCCCCGTATCCAGCTTCATCAGTTTTAAACAATCGTCCCTTGGTTTGGGGACTTTCCATTAATTCTTTCCTTCCATTATGCTTCCCACATAACTGCTGTACCTCATCACGTGACCAATCCATCGCGCTCTTCTATGGTGTATAGTGTCCTTTCTTCTCTTATCTTCTATATGCCTCCTCATTTCTCACCCCATCCGTATATTTTTATTCAGCATCCACCTCCAGCACAAGGTCTCGAGGGCCCCTACTATTTCCTTATCATCTACATCTACATAATACCCCGTAGGCCGCCTAAAAGGCGTGTGTGGCAGGGGGTGTTAGGACACCAGCCGTTTACAGCTAAAAAAAATGAAGTGCTCTAACGTCGTTGGGACTAGCGTTTATTAAAGTCCTTAATGGTTCGGGGGAAAAACGAATTCCCATATTTATCCGTTGGGCAAAACATCTCTCTTAATTTATCGCTTCTATCGGACCTGGAAAAATAGTGTGGCTCTAATATTATATCCTCTGTGTTGCTCTGTCCTTTCCTAATGGTCCATGCTTCTGAACCATACAATGTCACTACCTATACAAAATGTTTTCACGTACTGTTTCCTGTCGTCGAGTCTTTAGGCCCTTATTAGACGAGGTAGCCAGGCGACGTCGCCAGCGACGGTAGCTGGCGACGCACTGGCTACCGAACCTAGTAGCCAGTTGTGTAGCCAATTCAGTAGCCAGAATTTTTCAGAAACAGCTACAACACCAACAAAAACATCTACACAGCTCAGGGACAAGTTGTGCGATTACTTCGTCAGTGAAGCAGGAGCTGTATCATGGCAAATGGGGAATATTTAAACAAAGGCACTAGTGCTTAACAGTTGGTAAATAGTAACAGTACGTGAATGTTGAGAAATGGTTTGAATTTCTTGATTTTGTATTTTTTTCATTTGAATATAGGTACGTGTACTTCTAAAAATTTCAATGATATTTTGTCAACTTAACATTTGGGGAAAATTTTAAAGTTGTCATGATTAGTATCACCGGAGAAATATTTAGCTTAGTGCGATATAAAACAAAGAAATAAAATTAAATCATTTCAAGATTGTAAATTTATAACTGTAAATTATTTAGGCAATAACCAAACCTATTTTATCCTTACTTTTCAATTGTTGTTTTGCAAAATAAGTTTATTACCCAGAAAATAATACTTTTAAAAATATTTATCCACATTTTCAGCTGTTGTACAATTTTTAATGTGTGCCCTGAAATATATTTTTTCCGTCAACATACTATGGTGCTCCTTATTTATTCTGTTTAATAACTGTCTTAAATTTATCATACTTGAAACTGAGCTATTTAATATTACCTAAAGTGCCATATTTTCATTTAAAATTAAATTGCTTTCAGTGGACATATACAATGATCAGCTATTTTTATAAGTTAGGCCTACAAGTTGTAACCTCACAATACCTACTGAGGGTTATTTTTTCAGCTCCTGTTCTCAAAATCATGTATGAAGGTGCATAAAATTTCATTCCACGCACACAATTTAACGTGTTCGTTACTGTACTCCTCTACACCACAGTTCCAAATACAAGGGTGTTTTTCGATTTCATTAATCAATTCTTCAGTGTTTAATTTTGTGTCGGCCTACTTCTGGCACTTTTTCATGAGCTTTTCATGCTTTTTCTTTTGATCGTATTTGTGCGGCTCTTCTTTTTTCTTCTTCACTCCGCGTATCCCTTCGATTGAATCAGAAGATGTAGACATTTTCTCAACTGGCGTGGACATACTGAGCAACTCACCCACTCACAACAGAACACAACACAACAGTGAGCAGTACCAAGCAAGGTGTACTGACCGAGTAGCCTGGCGACCTCGTGTAATAAGCTCCGTATGCTACAACGCAGCGTCGCCAGTACGGGTAGCCAGTGGCGACCGGAGTGGCGACGGGGCTCGGTAGCCAGTCAGTCGCCAAAGTGTGGCTACGTCGCTGGCTACCCTCGTGTAATAAGGCCCATAAGAATCAATGACCCGCGACAAGCTGAGTAGCCAGTTTCGTCGCTGGCGACGTCGCCTGGCTACCTCGTCTAATAAGGGCCTAATCTCTTCGAGCATTGCATCGGCCTCTTTTTCGTGAACACTGCGTTAGCTTGGGCTAATGTCTGTCGAGCATCTAACGTCCCAGGTAATGTTGCTCCCGAAGTAGGTGATCAAATCCAATTGCTCCAGTCCCTCTCCTTTGAGGCGTACGTCGGTCACAGTTTTATCTCTTCCGTATACAAGAATCTTGGATTTTTTCATATTTATTTTCATAGTGATGAAATTGCGCAAACAAGTATTTAAAATATTGGCTTTTAAGTAACCTAAGCATTAATTACAGCTGGTAATCTAATCGTAGACTTTTGGCAATAGAATCTGCCCATTTAATAATATTCCACTCATATTCCTTTCCCATGCAACTACTTGGCTCGTCTGAGGTATTCATATTCGAATATATTTCAAGTATAACGATTTTTCCTTTGAGAAACTTCGGCATTTTAACCGATATCTCACCGATTACAAAACCATAAACAGATGAATATAAACATATAAATCAACTTCTTTAATGATTTTTCGGTAAAGTATAATTCTCTGGCGCTAGTAATAGATCTATACCATTATGATCAACCCAAACATCTCGATCTTTTATCCAAATTCCTCTCTCCAAAATTGCCTGACTTCCCGCATTCACATATAGCTAACCGGTGCTACAATTCCCTGCGCAAACAGTCGCAAGCCTTAGCGATTGATTTATAATCCTACGAGAGCGACCCGCCCAAATACGGATGGAAAACGAGTCAATACCGCGAGAATTTTACTTCGAGGGACAGGGTTCCTTATTCCGCCAAATTGGAGCCCTTCGCTGCGAGGTGACACACATTAAGAATGATGTAATGACGTCCACGCCCTCCTATGGATCAGGGGTCGGCAATTTTTTTCATGCGAGCGGGCTGCATTTTCTTATCAGCACAGTTCCATAGGAAATAAGTACAATTACAAATTTTAATCCATTGAGAAGCTTAAGGATAATCGGAGAGGCTAAGAATACCCAAAAGGCCAGTTTTATAATGTGTCGTTAACGCTAACTATAAGATGATATAGCCTCAACCTATTCCAAGAGGTGGTTGAAAGTTCTGTTTAGCAGGTATATAAGATCAGAATTCAAGTTAATCAGAACATTCAGCCATCGTTATTAAAAATTGAAGACTATCATCTTATGGCTGCCGCTAAACAGACGTTATAAAACCGGCTGTAAATTATTTCAGCAAAATATTAATTACGTAAGCATTACTTCATTCATTCACACGACGCCTTAAGCGTAAACATTCAAATAAATTGACAGGTAAGGTAAGAAAGGGATAGGATCATGTCATAGAAAAAGGACGAGGACAACGGTGCTGTGTTAGATGGAAAAAACCAGTAATTAGAGGGTAAAAATGCTGCCTGACTCCTTCTTTTTCTATTATATGTTCCAATTCCTTTCTTTCCTTACCTCTGAATTTATTTGAATATTATGTAAGCATAATATACCACTCCACATGCACGAGAAGACATGGGGAACGAAATTTAACCCGAATTTCGAAGCAGCGCTTGGAGTTAAAAGTGTTTTGGAGCTTAAGGAGTGTGGCTGCCGGTAGATTCCCAAATGACGGGATGGGGAATGTGCGGCTAACAACCGAGCACTATCGTGTATCCAAAATAAGGCGATTCTGAGGGACTGATGAGTCCACTGAACGCGAGTCTCGATTGAATGACCCAGGGAGCAGAGGGTAGGAAATAAATAGACGCCTATTCAAAACTTCAGTAAAAGTATCGCTAATTGTGGGCGCGTAAAAGAGAAATCAGCGAACTTGTACGCTGATTGTTTTTCACACCTTTTCAATCACAAGAGGACCTAGGTTACGCTGTTTTGTAATGAATCGCAAGCTAGCAATGTGAGACTAAAGATTAAAGTAGGTGGGCAAAAACTTGAGCGGGTGTAGCAATTCAATTATTTGGGCAGAAAATTCAAGGGTAGCGGATACAGCAATAAGGGAATTGGGAAGGGAAAATGCATTAGCAACGGAGGCGTTCGTAAACAGGAAGGATCTTATAAGAGGATCGTTACATAAGAGTTTAAAGAAAAGGTTAGTGAAAAATCTGTTATGGAGTGTAGCGCTTTACAGTGCGGAAACGTAAACGATTAGGAAGGAGGACGAGAGAAGACTGGAGGCGTTCGAGATGTGGGTGCGGAGAAGAATGGAGAAGGTGAAGTGGACGGAGAGGAAGAGGAAAGACGAAGCGTTGGACATGGTGGGTAATGAGAGGCAGCTTCTAGTTGAGATTGAAGGTATGGAATGAGCGAATGCTAAGCGAAAACAGTGCTAGAGGGTAGGATGTTGGGTAAACGAGGGAGAGGAAGGAAGAGAAAAGGATTGCTCGAAAGAATGGAAAGGAGTAGGTGGGCCTTATTGTGATTATGAGATAATTTAAGATGGAAGTCCACGAAAGGAGGGGAGACTCCACGAACTCCATGAAAGTACTCCATGAAAGCCTACCTCAATCGGCAGAATACTAATTAAGCATATAGATTATGTGTAAGGGGCCAGTCGACAAGAGTGCCCCCTTAGATTACCTTAGATTCATCACTAATGTTAAGGGATATCATTAGAAAATAATTTCAATTAATATACCGGCTTTTATAAGTTCCTCCTCTAAAAAAGATATTTATTCATCGCAATTTTTGAAATAATTGGAAGGTAATGGTGACCGGGGCTGGAAGAAATTGTCTCGGCGGTCATGAATAGGGTAGTTTCCTTCATCAAATAAAACGAAAGGCTTTGATTGCGATTCGTTACCCACCGATAATATACAAATTATTTGATTTTAGAAATACCGGTTTAGACGAATGGCAATGGTCAATTTTAACCTCATTTGAAAAAGGCCAGATTGGCGCTCATGCGATGCCACTTCACGTGACGTCACAGGGACCTAGTTTCTATACGAGTGGATAGGAGTTTTACATCGTCTGAGATTACCAATGCATGCATGAGTCACAGAGCTCAGAGAAACATGTCTTAATAATCAGCTATTAAAACTGCCGGAAAGGTCGGAAAGTTTCCTTCTTTTGATAGGGTATTAATAATCGGTTTTTAAGACAAGCGCTACCTGCTAGCAGGGTACTCCGCTACCTGCTAGCAGCCTGCATCGTATCAGCGCTCAAAGCCTCGCCCCAAGGTCACCTCCCACGGCGGCAGCGGGAACGAGAATGACGTCACACGGGGTTTTCCCAGCATTCATACTTAGCCGTTGCGTTTTCGCGCGCTTGAAATTTTTCACTTTTCATTTAATCGCTAAAAATAGATATCGTCATTTAAAAATCTAAAAGCGTGAAATGCGTACTCCAGGAGTAATAATCTTTCGATTTAGGCAATAAAAAAATAATAGGAAACCACTCTATTTACAATCCTGACTTTGAGCCGTAGGAGCTTGAGCGCATATTACGGTGACGAGGCGGGAGACTTATTCATTCGAGGACTTCCGATCATTCCTCAATCAGTGGCAACACATATCAGCGGTGGTCCTCGTCCCGAGAGGCAAGACTGTTCGAGTTATTAGACGAACACGCCAGGGGAATTGCGAGAAACGTCATCATACAACTCTGTCTTAACCTCACTGACTTACAGGAACCTGCAAGTAGGAAAAACCACCGACAAGCAGCAGGATGGAATTGATTATTTAGTCCATAAAAGAAAATTCACGCATAGAATTCCTTGTCTCTGAGTCCACACAGGAGTCATTATACTCACACTGCCACTGGTATGCCAGGTATTGTGCTGTAGTCATTGCTTGTGCGGCCAGGTTCGATTCTCGCAAGATTGATGATGCTTGATTCTTTTGATTGAATTGATGCTTAATGATTGAGTAGATTTGTGATTTTCTATTCATAAATTTGTTACTAACACGAAAGAAATTTACAAATTAAAAATGCATGATAAGAGACATTTCGCAGATAAGTAACAGTCGCATTTAAATGACTGAAGTAGGGGTTAATAAATTGATAGTTTGGACATTTATGATACAATTGGTTTGGATAGTCAAGCTGTTATTTTCTGTCTAGAACCCACGAGGCATCGTTACATCTTCTGTGAAATAATTCTGAATATGTCTTCACGATTTTTACAGCATGAGACAGGCATGTGAAAAAGGCTTTTAAAAATATAGGCGGTGAAAACGTCGTCCGTAAGATGGAAAGAGACTGATATGAAGGACCAAATTCTCTGTAGAACTCAGTGATTCCTCCTATCTTCATCATAACATTGCTGCTTGAATAAGCATTTTAGCAGAACTACCTTATACCATTCCCTCACTCACTGATTCAAGGTGAAGGTTGGTTTTGATAGGATGGAGTAGAGTTCACACCAGACTTCGATACAGTCGTGAGAATATCACGCATTCAGTGTATGGGTGTATTCAGTGTTTTCCTTTGGGCCACCTCGCACTTAAAGAGGATTTTATTTTTTAGTTCCCAAGCCTAATCTTTCTTTATTTAAAAGATCGTTTCTTTATTTGGGGCCGAAGATTTTTAATAAATTACCTTGTTCGATCAAAGAGTTAAAGAGTATAAATAATTTTTTTAAAAGGCCAAAGATTGGTTGTTATCCCATGATATTATAAATGCTCTTTTTTGATGTGATTGTGAATACATACATGTTATTATATATTATTTTATTTTATATACTATTTTTATATTTTTGTGAAAAGGGAAAAAATAAATTTATTTTGTTCTGTCCATAAACTATACTTTGTTTTTGTTTATTGTAAGTTATTGTCACATATATGTTTCATAAGGATAATGTTTCAAAAAATTATACATACTTTCTTTTTGTTTTCTGGCCTGCCTTGAATTTAATTTTTAAGATGGTAGCTTCCATGCTGGTTTTTTTTATTTTAACTGTTGAAGCTACCTAAAGCTCCATTAATTTTGTGTTGTTAATAAAAGTGTACATTCAAGGTTGGAGTAAAAAATTCATTCATTCATTCATATTTGGGTGTGTCTGGAGGCATCACTAAGGATTCGAACCCAGGACCCTTCAATTAGCAGCCAAGTCTCTACCCACCCACACTCCCTTTTAGTCATGCCTCGAAGCGTCAATTCCAATTATCCTTCCTTGCGCACAAACCACTGCTGCCTTACTTATCTCTAAAGTGAAGAACATTTCCTCAGAGCGATCGCATTACTTTCACCTCCGACTGCGACGTGCGTACGTCTTCCTGAAAGCCATGGGTAAGCAAGCTGAGACGTCTGGGAAGCTGGTTGAATCTGCTCTCCACTAACACTGCCCAGTGAGTTTGAAAGCCCGAAATTTTATCAATTACCACATCCGCTTGCGCAAGCCGCACAAAATTCTTCCCTAACTTCTAGTCGTCCTAATTGCCATTTCCTAATCTCTGCTTTCTTGTCAAGAATGAGATCACCTTGAAGTTTACACTAGTAAAAATAGTTAATGATTTTACCCCGATTTCAAATTTTTTACCTTCAGAAAGAAAATTATAAAACTAGGCCTGATGCTGAAGTAAGAAAATCTTTTGTTTTGGCAACCGCACGCTGTTAGCGAGCGACGCGTCGGGAAGATTTTAAGGAAAAAAAAACATGCCGACAGAAAGGATGAAGTGCGACGTCATTAGCGTGTACGTAGTACTCGGAAATTCGTGGAGTATGCTTCGGAATTCTCCGGGTAGTAGATAAAATGCCCATTCGTGGGAAAATTCCAAATATCTATTGATCACGCTATGATGCGGACTCAAATTTCAGTCTCTTCGCTCTCTCAAAGCCTCGATTCCTCTCTCACCGCCACGAAAAACAGATGAGCATCAAACACGCAAATCCCCGCGAGGGATAGGTGGCGCATTTTCATCCCATCGATGGGAACCTATGGGGCGACCAGGAGTGGAAATGACTCTCACGATGAAATAATGCCCGTGGCACGACGGAGCCCGTAAACGAGTAAGCTTCACTCGCAATTCACGATTCTAACTAGTGTTGAAATCACGAGTTGCACGAAGAAAACGAGGCAAACAAGGAACCGTGCTTGTAAGTCAGGAGGAAGAGTTGTTATCAACTTCTACATAATACCCTACGTTTCTGGTCAAGAATGAAATCAACTTGGTTTCTTTAACTATACTATTTAAAATGGAATTCGGAAAGTTGGCCGAAAACGTATTTCAGTCCGATAGCTATTAATCTCAAAGTGATAAGATCCTTGCACGACTTCAACGTCATTATTTTTTCACTTCTAATTTTCATGGATTCTATTGATTTCATGGAAACCATCTCTAACCCCTCAAACGTCGTTTTAAACCCTGCCAAACACTTTGAATATGTGCATACCATTCAGAGTGTTTGGCAGGGGTTAAAACGACGTTAGAGGGGTCTGAATGGTATGCACATATTCAGAGTGTTTGGCAGTGGTTGACCAATCACCAGAAATCTGCATGAAAGACGATCTCCATATGGAAATAAAAATGTTATGTATAATAACAAAATATTCGCCCATATATATTGTGCATAGGGAAAACTTTGCAACGGCCAGTTATTTCTGTAGCAAATCCATGTAAGGTTAGAACAATAGAAAATGATAAATGGAATTATACGTCCGCGAGTCGTGAGTGACGCAATCAATTGTACAAATTTGAGACACCGTTGCTACCTTTACAGCACGAGGAAAGAATGGCATGTTGAATCTGTTTGGCAGTCTGGTTCCTATGTTTTCTTCTCGTGATTACGTCCACCACAGCTGGAAGAAGGATATGTTTCACGTCGTCTGAGAAAAAATCTTCTCCAAATTTATTGAGTAAATTTAGCCTATACACACCTCTAAAGATTCCCAATCCATCTCGCCTAACGTATTTTAATGTAAAATGATCGATATATTTAAAATTTAAAATGTTTTTTTTAACGTTTAACGCAATAAACTCTTTTGAAACGGAATTCGGGAAGTCGGGCGAAAACGTGTTTCAGTCCGATAGCTATTAATTTCGAAGTGATAAATCCCAAGCACGACTTCAGCGTTGTTATTTTTTACTTCTATTTTTTATGGATTCTATTGATTTTATGGATTTCTTTTCTTGGATTAATTGCTAATAGGCATTGCTTCCAAATTTTTGTTCGCTCAATCTTAGCGAGAGCATAATGCATCTATTCATAATATTTGGTTAATCGAAATTAAGCGTGCGTGAGCGTTTCAAAAATTGTACCCGTTGTTTCACTCACAGCGCGAAAATTACAATCGCCCTGATCTTTACCATGAAATCCCAGAGAAACATTTGAATATGTGTCTCGCTGGTTTCCTTTTCTTCTGTGTGAAATATATCGAGCCGGAAATAATGTATTCTTTCACAAACCACCCGGAACTCATAAACTCTAAGTTACGAAGTATCAACATGGCTCTACCTTCTCGTGAAATTTGCCATTATAAAAAACATTATTTGGGATGGAAAACATTTAAATGAAGGAGAACCATTTATAGGATATGTGGGGTCTACAAAGCGTTTATGAAAGAGTGGACTTGGAAGGAAGGTCAAAAGCATGGACTCACCCGGCTACAATGGAAAGAAAGATCACAAATTTAAAATTAAGTTCAAGACGCAGAAAATGGACATTTTGAAGAAATGTCCATTTTCTGCGTGCATGGAGTAATGTATGACCTGCATGGAGTAATGTATGAGTGGAAATACCTACCTGAAGAAATTTTTAAAGATCTTCCCCTAAAATATTAAAATTTTTTAGATTAATTGTTCTTCATATATTGGTTGATATCATTATGGTTCATTAGGGAGCCCTGTAAATTGGGTTATTCGATTTTAATTATTATACTAAGTGGAGTATTCGTGTTAGAGCGCTTTTTGTGTTTCATAGGTTTTTTTATGTTCCATTGCTTCAATTTTTAGGTTGTTAGGCGTTTCATTCATATAATTTAGCCCTCATGTTACCACCAGGCGATAACCTACTTGCACCGATACGTATTTAAAAAAATAAATAATAAATAAACTAGTATTTAAGGGAGATAAATAAGGATACAAGGAAGAAGCAAGCAGAGAACTAAAGGAACTAGCTTCGAGTTGGAGAAATGGAGGTCAGCAGCATTCCAGAAATCTAATGCATGAATAACACTATCATTTCTTTCATCAGAGTGAAAGCGATATTTTTTTCAAGGAACAAAGATTGATCGCTCTTCGACCCATTATATAATGAATCACGCGGTCATTCCCTCTATCCCTTTCCCTGTCGCTCATTCCATCACTTTCCGTATTTGCAACTGTCATTCAATTGAAGGCCAAGCGAGGCGTCGCAATCACTGCTGACTGCCGTGACTTCAAATTGGCTGAAAGACGGTACTTTAGTGCTCCGGAAATGGAAGATTTCCATTTTCAAAATTTGCATAAATATGTTGTTTAGTGACGTCTAGAAGAGCAAAAAGTTAAGATATTGCCAAAGTCTCGGGAAGGAGAGGAGCTGCTGGTGATGGCACGGGTGGATAGCGAGGCGCTTCAGTAGAACGGGCCCGCGCTTCGACTCCCGCCGACGGCAACATTGTAACTGATTACTGAATTGAGTAAGTTTAAACTTTATATATAATTACTCTGTGCTACTGACGAGAGACGAGTGACCAGTGACTGAGTCAAGGAAGCGAGTGACAATTGCGTCTGCACACCGTGCCATTTTATAGGGAAGGTGAAACGAGGATGTTTTCGACAAAGAGGGATGGTAGGAAGAGGAAGGTTTAGTCTGTTTTAAAAGCGAAAGGTACAAATCCCAAGACTTTGTTGATATCCTAAATTTTGGCTACTCTAAACGCACAAGTCCATTATTAATTCTTGTCCTTTCTTTGAATTGATGTGGAAACTGGGACCTTTTACTTGGAAATTAACTTTGGGGTAAAAACTTTAAATATTTGTGAGTGATTATTATTCGCTTCCCGACACCAAGGGCAAGAACCCACACTTGCGTGCGAATTCAGGTCCCGGGCCGTTCCCTTGCAGTACCAACGATGGTTTCAGCGACGGACAAAGGGGCGTGCCGATTCAGGGAAGAAGGAATGTTTTTTTTCCATCCCTGGAGCCATCGCGTGGAACGATCATTTGTCCGCCATCAGTGAAGCGGTCGCTCGCAAGGAAAGGAAAGGAAAACGATCGCGTGATTTGAGGCTTTAGGAATGCCGAGCTGTGTTACAAACCGAGTCCTTTCTTTGTCCCGGCTCACCTGGGCAGAAGCTGTATTGTGCGCACGCGAAAGGCATTTCCCTGTCGCCACCGCCGGCCCTGAAGTCTCCATTTGCGAGTTCGTCCTCGGGATCGAGGCAGGTGGCGTAGTTGTCGCAGCGCCGCCCCAAGGTCACCAGGGCCGGCACTCGCAGCATCGTGAACCAGCACATGAAGTACGACGCGGTGGTCTTCCAAAGGAGAGAGAACAATTATAAGGGGCAATGATGCGTTTCAGCACTTACGACAGTATTTCTGTACGTGACTCCATTTTGAGTCTTCACTCTTAACCAAACCGTGGTTTAAATCCAAAACTCAGGTTGAGTTTGAGTGAGAGTGTATTTGGGAAACTCACTCCAACTAACCTCAATTTAATTAGAGTAATTTAGGCAAACTTCAATCCTATAAATTACAGAATTAACTACACTTACTAAACTCTTGTGGTCAGGTGGACGATGTACCAACCATGGCCGTAGCAAGAAAGAAGTACCTAGTCAGCAGAATGGCACTGATGAGCAGGGCTTTCCATACAAAGAAGAATCTACTTACAGCTGACAATAAAAGTATGTAAGTGAAGAAACAAAGCATCAGATACTACATATAGAGCACGTTTAACTATAGCAGACATGCTTGAACAACGATTGCCGCCGATAATTAAACAGTGGAAGCATTCGAAAAGCGGCGCTACCAAAGAACTATGAAGACAGAATGGATCGACCGAGTTGGTAATGAGGAAGTGCTGAGAAGAGTAGGAGAGAAGAAAAGTCTTCTAAAAACTTTACGGAGAAGACGGGACAAATTAGTTGGCCACATTACGAGGCATGATGGCCTGATGAAAACAATCGTAGAGGGATAGGTGGTTGGGGAGAATGGCAAGGGACGGCTCAGAATGGGTTGAGCAGGATAGTTTATAAAGGATGTAAATGAGAAGAAATGCGTCGCTATGAAAATTAAAGCGGGTAGGAGAGCGTAATGGAGATAATAATCTTAAGCCTGAATCACACGATCATTTTTCCCGTCGCGAAAAGCGATCACTATAGTGATGATTTTTCTGAATCACACGGTCACTCCCGCCGTCGCTTTTCGCATCACTTTCAATATCACAGCTCGTTTTCAAGGGACCCGCATAACGAAAACATACGGCGTGTTTGTCGGTCGTTCCCACGATTGTCAAACGTTACGCTGCAATCGCTCCATACGAGCGTGCGCTCCGATTGGCTGATATGGGGTTTTAGGGACGGTTTTAGCGACGGAAAAGCGACCGGACGAGAGATGAAAAATAGCAATGGGAATCCTCATCGCGATCGCGAAAAACAATTGCCGGCGACGATCATTTGCGAGTGATCACTCTAGTGATCGCGATAGTGATCACTTTTCGCGGCGAAAAAAATGATCGTGTGATTCAGGCCTTAGGATTGTTGACTAATGACGATGATCATTATATTTCTCTTCGAGTAAATGTCTAAGTGCAGTTCAAAGCACTAGTGGGTAGAGAACAAAGATGCTGATCGAAAAGTCCCCAGTGCAACCTCGGATGGAGCCTTCGGACACCCAAAAATCATAATCCTCGAGGTGCGTGTCGGCACCCTTTCCTTATTCAGAGTGTGTGACATTCACTCGTCAATGACTTAAGTCTGGAGTAAGAGGCTGATATTTGGCCCTCATCCATTCCAATTTTTTTGCCAAATTCTTCTTCAAATCATTCTCTGTCTAGCCTATGACTGCTATGTCGTCAACAAACCGCAGCATACTAATTCTTTATCGGTTGATATTGTCACCCAAAGCCCTCCATTTTATTTCATTGATGGCTTTCTCCATCTAAAAATTAAAAATTACGGGGGACAGCGTACACCCGTGTCTCATTCACTTTCCAATTCTTGCTTCTGCACAATTGGGTCCACATTTTATCGCAGTTACTTGGTTTTATACAACCTGTGAACAATTCTGCGATCATTGTGGAGCACTCCGATTTCTTCCAGAATTCTATGCATTGAATTCCATTTCACATTATCAAGGTCATCTCGAAGTCGACAAATGCTGTGAAAGTCGGTTTTTCTTCTCCATTCTCTTATCTGCTAGAAATATAATGGTGGGAAAAATTGGAGGAAAAATCCCCCGAGAAGTCCCGAGAGGTAAGTACTCGGGGCATTGAAAGGAAGTCACGGAAAAGTAGAACATCAGGATTCTAATTTGGGTATATTCGAAGATTTCATCTCGGATTCTATCCCAGGACTACGGAGTAAGGATATGCAGAGAGGACATTATGAGAATTCATCGTTATAACTTTGTAATGGGAATTTATCCTGGCGACCATCTTGATGTTAAAATTAAATGTGCGCCGAATTAGAAATAACTCATATTGGACTGGAAAAACGACTGGATCGGGAATTGCTTGAGAAGGGACATTTCAAGTAAAGGAAAGAATGGAAGGATTCATGAAGACTGCGTAGAGGAGGACCTGGTACGCCCCACAAAAGCTTGAATTATGATTCCTCTTAGGGCGTATTTTACTCAATTTTTGAACCTGTCCACAGCGCGGCGCTGAGGTGGGAAAAATCCATTTATTCCCAATATTCGCGACATAGCATTTGCAATCGCGAGGTATGGCAGTGATAGATAATGAATTTGATACATGACATCATCAAGAATAAAAATTTCGGTTAACAGACGTAACAATGGCTCATTTCTCCGTGAAAATCGGGTCACTCCGCCCGTCAGCGACGCGAGTGGTGTCTTTTGTTAGCTCATTCAAAGGCGAGGTGAGCGACAGCAAATCCAGGGGATCACTGAAGAACCCTTTATTTGGTGCTTTCCCCGCGAATCTTGCTGTTGAAGTTTTCTCGGGAAATCAGCCGGGTCAGGATGGACATTGCTGCCAACGTTTCGACGGCCTTCTCCGCCATCGTCATCAGATCCATCATTCGCTCTGATGACGACGGCGAAGAAGGCGTCGAAAAGTCGGCAGGAATGCCCAACCTGGGGCCGTATTCTGTATTTCGTCGGTACCGCACCGGTCGGTTTCCCTTCCCAGCCCACCCACAGCGCATCATTCCGTACCGACGTAGGTTTCCATACCGACGACGGCAAATTCAGCGATTCAGTATGGTCGTCGGTATCAAACCAGTCGGTACGGTTCCCTCTCCTTCCCAAACAGGGAAAATCCGAATATATCCGAAGTTAAACGTGTCTCCACCAATGAAAGAAGGGTAAAAACAAGTGAAGACTCATTGGCACAGTTTGTTGTCGTCATTCTCAATCTGTTTATTTGCGGAAATTACGACTTATTGCTAGATTAAGATAATCGATATTGGATAAGTTGTTAACAATGCTTATATAATGTTTGGTAGTAATGCTGTACCTACAGAATCGAAGGAAACAATATTACATCATCACAATATAGTTTGTATGTGATGGAGATTGTTGTTGCTGAAATGAATTATTGAAACTATCCTTGAGATCGTAGTTTCTTTTAAAAATTGGTTCCGTATATTGCTATTTATTCATGATTTGGTAATATAGTTGTCATTAAGTAAGTTCCGTCTAAATGTTATCAATGGAAGGTTATGCCATTGGCACCGTAGCAAACGAAAATCACACACCATGGAACGTGAACGTAGGATTCAAATGTAAATGTTATATAAGAGGAACAAGTTAGGAAATTGTTATAAAAATATGGAGCTGGGTGTAATTAAAAGAAGTGTAATGACGAGGAAGTAAAGAAATTGTGATACATATGTATAAGTAGAGCGCATTCCAAGTGAGAGAAAATGATAATACAGCGGCAAACCTCATACTTATTAACAAATATCTTCTTTTATCGTCAAGGGAATCAATGCCTGACGATAAAATGAGATATAGTTGCCTATTACAAATGAAAGAAACTGATACCGTTACGGCAAACTTCATATTTAAATAAAAAGATCTTATTTCTATGTCGAGAAAAACGCCAATTGATGATTGAGTGAAATAATAGTTGCCTATTCTAAGTGAGATAAAGTGATAACATTGCGGCAAAACTCATATTTAATCAAAAATATATTTTTTATGTCAAAGGAGCAAATAAATGATGATAAGAGTGAAAGAAATCCTATTACAAGCGAGTGAAAGTGGTAACATAAATGAGAGAATGTCATTATATAGTGGCAAACCTCATGTTTATTAAACAATATCTTATATTTATGTCAAGGTAATCAATATAGATGATGACACAGTGAATTATAGTGGCCTATTCGAAGGGGCAGAAAAAGAAAACATTGCAGCAAACCTCATTGTTTACTCGGTGATGAGATAAAAACAAAATAAAACGTACAATGCGCACCGGGGAGTTGATGAAACCCACTTGTCGGTGGCCGTACCGACACCTTTTTGCTGTCGGCAAGGCTACCGACGATCTCTCGCCCTCACGTCGGTGCCGCACCGATCGGGTTCGTACAGAATCGCACGACTTCTTACCGGGAGTCGGTGTGACGTCGCACCCGACGAATCGGTGCCGCACCGATCGGTTTGGAGTTACAGAATACGGCCCCTGACCCGGCTGAGTTCCCGAGAAGACTTCATCAGCAATCCTTTATTGCAATATTCGAGGAAGCAACTGTAAAAAGCAAAAAGGGAAGGGGTGGAGGAATAAGAGGACACCAAATGCTTGAAATCTTCAATATGCTAGGATGAAGAGAAAGATGATGGAGAAGAAAAAGCCATCACAAGAACAGATCTGTCTGTGGTAAATAGATTTACCCAGGTGTTAATGAATTACATGCATTTAGAATAAAGTAGAATACATTTTTATCATGCTCTAGGCATCATCCTTGGATAGAAACACAATTTACAATAAGTAGCTCACCAAAAAGCTCATTTGGAGCATGAAAAATAAAATAGAAATTGACGTTTACATATAACAAAAATAGATATTACAGTATGATAAAAATATAATACCGGGATAAGAAGGAAGCAAGGATTAAAATTTTAAAACATACATAGGCTGTGATTTATTTATCTCAGTGAGTTTTATTTTGCTCTACTTTAAGTAGATCCATGTATTCACGCATTTTTAATGCATGCATGGAGCTCTTCTGATGCAAGCCCTCAGGGAGATAATTCCAAAATTGAGATGCCGCAATGAGAAATGAGTTTTGGAAGGTGGCTGTTCGAGGAATTGGATAATGCGAGGAAGAGTCTATTGCGCGAGAAGAAGTAGAAGTGAAGTTTTTGGATTATTATCCATGAAAATGACATTTTCTCCGCTTTTCGGTGGAACTCTTGGCTGGGGGAAGGAGGCGTAGATCACGTAGCAACGTCATCGTCGGCGGGAAATCTCCTTCGGAAATGGCGTGGTGCTGCGTTGCGACACACCATTCTTCCTCTCCTATAAGCTGTCGTAGACGGCGAAAGAGCCGTCATCGTTAAAAAGCTGTCGCCCGGCTAATGTGAGCGAGACTCAAATTGGACCGATAACGATCGACTATTTCCAAAAAAAGAAAAGTCCCGTGGGAGCAGGTCAAATGAGTGTGGGTTTTCATTTTTTGAAACATTTTTCTCTAAAGAACTATTAAAAGTATCTGGATCTACCACCACATGCCATCATACAGAACATATACGTTTAAAACACTATTCATCGTCATATCTATTTTGGTACATAATGCGCTTCAAAAAGAGACTAATTCTTGCACCAACCCGTAATTATTTGCGTGTTATTATTACAATGTCCAAAAATAATAAGGATATCTCTCTTAGCCTAAATTAAAAATTATTATTTATTATGATGCAATCAATCATGGGTTTGTTTCGAGAAAACTGTGCATTAATGCCAAAATTTTCCTTTGTTCTCGCTCTTTCTCTCATTTTAATTTTACACAGGTTTTTAAATCTCATAAAGCTTACAGTATGTACCCTTGAACATATTTTTTTAATCCAACTAATAGCACCAAGAACTTATTTTTTGTTAAAATAGTCTTATCGATCACAATATGTAACACCTATCAATCACTGAATGGGCTTCCGCTCGGGTTAAAAACTCCATCGCCGCCAGCGTTTCGAGGAGCGCGTTGCATCAAACTGCCCTGAAGGCGATGAACTCTTCGGAACGTTGTCACCCATGGATTCAAGCCCGAAAAACATTTTATGCTCACATCAGCCGAGAAAGAGTCTCTTCATACAACACATATCGAGGCATGAAAAAAAATCGATGCATTTCCCACATTTCCTAAACAAAGTAAAAAAATTGCCAAAAAAAGTTCACGATAGTAAAAGAATACACACCTACTTGAACTTTTTGTCCTTTACATACTTGGGCTCGCTCGAACTCAGAGCGTAATGATTTGAAATTTTTTATCCAATATATACTGACCAGGACAACATTACGCTTTAGAAATCTTCAGCGAAGCCAAATCCGTGATCGAGGAACAGGTAATGACGTCATTTTTTTTGTCGCTTTTCGGTCGCTTTTACCTTCCATTCCCCGATTTACTTTGAACAGTTTGATGGCAGGCACCATTCCATTCTACTTTTTGGATTCCTTTTTACCATATCTCTCTCTCTCTCTCTCTCTCTCTCTCTCTTCTATTGTACTGAGCTCGCACTAAACTTTGAATTAGCCCTCCAGAGTCCCCTATTTTTTATGAAGTGTCGGTGTTTATGAACCATGAAAGTGACGGTATTATAAAAATCACTGAAACGAAAGTTTCCCGAAATTTAAGACTTTCAAGTTTATTTTCATAAAAAAATAAATATAAATCTCCGTGAATACAAAGTAAGATATCATACGAGACAAGGAGATGATTTGAAGCCGAGATCAGAGCAACATACTCGTAACGCTCTAGTTATAATGGAATTTTTTTTAAATATTACGATTGTTATATGGTTGAACTTATTTTATATTCTATTTCGTGGTGATAAATTTTTCCATCTTCTTTTCAAACTCCACTAAATGTCACGCCAAAGATCGAGCAGATTTTTTCATAGTCTAATATTTTGCATCACACCCACGTCGACATACGACCTCGCAATCCGCCTCAATAGGTGGGTGGTGGGGGGTGTTAAGACAGCAGCCATTAAAAAATAAAAAATAAATGCTCTAACGAAATTCCGCCTTGCATTCATAATTTTCATATTTGTCATGCATTAATTACTAGGAGGAAAAACGATTTCCCATTCCTATCCATTCGGTATCCTTAGGCTACACTTCAAGGTAATACACAAACAAACAATACATGAATTAGGGTATGTGAATAATTACTTGCCAGGATTAAAACAGAGTTGAAAGATTCGATCAAGATTCCAACAAGGTCCTTCCAAGCAAAATCTCCCTCTGTCCCTTTCATCAGAGCTTCCAAATCAGGTCACTTTGCACCAGAAAAACTGTCATTCACGTTTGAATTTTTAGATGGTTGTGAGAAATATCACCACGCTCAAGGCTCGTTAAAATGATAACACTGTTTAAATTAAAGCTACTACTCTGAAAAATCGTATTTATTAAAAATGCTTATCGTAATAATAGTATCAAAAAGAGAAATTCATACTTTTCCTACATATAGCTTAACGGGACGACTAAAATTTCCCATGGATTACAAATACTTGGGAGACTGAAAATCACTTGGAGCTGCGATTTTCTGACACTTTTGAACGCATATTTTGAGCATTTTAAAACATCGTCCATTTCTCTCAAAAAGGATACTTGTGCATAGGAATCAATTTAAACACAGACATTAGAGAATCGAGCAAGAATGATTCCGTGAAGATTAGTGACAAAGAGGATTATGATAGAAAAAAGGACTTGTAACTTTCCACACATTGTTCGGCCTCATCTGGCCGAGTTCAAGGAATAAGCCACGCCTCATGCTTCGCCACAACCAAGATGGAAAAGCTATAGATGACGTTTTGGGCCTCGTTAATGGTCTTAATCTTGAGCGGTCGATCGACAAACTTAAGTGGAAAGTTACGAACGCGCTTTTTCGTGATAATCCTACCTTCCGCATACGGCTCCTATTTTGATTGGAAATGTAGAGAGCCAAAATCGCTTCCGGCTGCACCGACAATCATACCCTCGCGAGATAAGGACAGTGGTAACAGTCCGATTTTATCGAATGACCAGTCTCTGTCGAATCTTCACCAAATTTAGGATTTTTCAATTGTTCAACATTCTGAACAAACCAAGAGAAGGAGGAAAGCGCTGCGGCAACAATTTAATCAATTGTAAACATTATACTTATGTTAATGAGGGAATCAGTGGCGTAACTATGGGGGGCTGAGTGGATGTATCCAACCCCCCCCCTCCAAAGCCTCAGAGAAATCAAAAAATATTTTAAAATCTTATCTGGATTTGATCTATATATATTTGAAGTGCATCTGCTTAAAGATAAATTTTAAGTTCCAAAATGATGTGAAATGCATTTTCAGGTATGTTATTTTTTAATATACTTCCTGAACTCCCCCGTTTCCTGGGGGATAGCCCCAACTAACCCCCCCCCCCCAACCCCTCCCAAACCATATTCCTAGCCACACCACTGGAGGGAATGATACACCGTTTACATCGGGATTCATCACAGATGATGACAACAGACAATCGAATCAATAAGTAGCTTATTAACATGACATATTTTATACAATAATTTTCCTAAATTATATGAAATCCGAGCGAATAGATACCGAAATTTTGACGTGAGGGGGTCGGACTGTACTAAGGTGGATTGGGTTGAGGTATGGTGTTAGTATTAAGGACACTATTTCCTCATCGTTCTATACTGTATACTCGAAAAATCATTTTCTCAGCTCCACATGATTTATTTTCCTCTGATGTCACCCAAAAGTGCACATTTATTCTAATTTTCTTTCATGTCGCTTGCTGATTCAATTACCTGTAGTCTTCGGTTGTGGAAGCTGATTAAAATGATGCAAGATTCCCTTATTAACATAATTACATTACCATCAACTGGTTTTCTGCCTTTCACTGGAAGTTCCCAAACACCAAAATCGTCTCCACCTCCATCTGTCCATACTCTTTGGTTTCCTAATACCCTCTTCCTAATCCAGTGGTGCCGACTTACAAAAAATATTGGGGGGGGGGGGCAAACCGGGGATCTTGCCCCGGGAAATTTTATAACTAGTGGGTTTTAAGTTTTTTAAGAATTTTTGAAGAGTCATGTGATCAACATTAGAACCCTGATAACTCGAATCTCGATATCTGAACACTCCGCGGAAAATAGACAAGCCTGACACATTTTTCCTCGCACCCATAACGAATTTTTGAGGGGCCTCGGGCCCCCTCAGTCCCCATGGAGCTGGCGCCACTGTCCTAACCTCACTTCTTCTTCATTCTTCTTCTTTCTCTTCTCTTTTCTCCCTTCGACCGTTGTTTTTAAAATCTCCTTCCATCTTCAAATACGCCCGATCCAATTCCCTTTTCTCTTATGAACAGCTCTTAATAATTTTCACTCCTTCCCAACCCCTTACAGCACCTCCTCATTCCTCACTTTACCCACCCACTACACTACCCCCCTCCACCCTCCTCCACGCCCATGTCTCGAAAACGTCGATCCCATCCCTATCTCTCCTTCCCAAGGTCCACGTTTCGCATCCATACAATAGGGTGGTTTCCTTCATCAAAGAAAACGAAAGGCATTGATTGCTATTCGTTACCCACCATTAGTGTATTCATTATATACAAATTATTTGGTTTTAAAAATCCCGGTTTAGACGAATGGCAATGGTCAATTTTAACCGCATTTGAAAAAGGCCAGATTGGCGCCCATGCGATGCCACTCCACGTGACGTCACAGGGACTTAGTTTCTATACGAGCAGATAGGAGTTTTGCATCGTCTGAGATTACCAATGCATGCATGAGGCACAGAGATCAGGGAAACATGTCTTAATAATCACCTATTAAAACTGGCTAAGGTCGGAAAGTTTCCTTCGTATGATAAGGTATTAATAATCCTTATTTAAGCCAAGCGCTACCTGCTAGCATCCTTCGTCGTATTAGCGCTCAAGCCTTATCCCAAGGTCACCTCACTTGCGGCAGCGGGAACCAGAACGACGTCACACGGGGTTTTCCCAGCATTCATACTTAGCCGTCGCGTTTTCGCGCGCTTGCAAATTTTCACTTTTGATTTAATCGCGAAAAATAGATATCGTCATTTAAAAATCTAAAAGCGTGAAATACGTACTCCAGGATTAATAATCTTTCGATTTAGGCAATAAAAAAATAATAGGAAACCACCCTATTCGCATTCATACATGTGTTGTATGGACCATTTATGTACCATTAATTTAAATGTTATCGCAGCACTTTCGCCCATATCTAGCATTATTTAGAAAGCGGAACGAGTGAAATATCCAAAATTTGGAGAAAATCCGACAAAAATTGGCCATTAGATAAAAAAAGACTGTTACCAGGACAGTTTCCTTGGGACACTCTTCAAAACGAAAAAATCACGCCATCAATAGCGATTTTAGAACAAAATTTGATATTGTCGTGTGCAATTTAAGACATTCTGAATCCTCACAACATGCCCCCATGGTAACTCCTAGAGAAAATGCTGGGGAAGGGGACAGTACCCGTAATGAATGGATTCCTAGAAACATTTGATATCATATATTGCTATCAAATGATAATATTTATGATACGAGAAAAAATGCAGGTAGGAAAAGAAAGGAATAGATGATTAAAATGATAACTAAGATGATAAGGAAAAAATGGCTACTTAAGAAAGTGTGGAAATAATGTTTGCTAATACCCATCAAATTGTTTTGTTTTAGAGAAACTAATTAATTATTTATGCATTTTATAGACCCACATTTGAGTAAAAAAGGGATATTTTGATGTACATTTTTTACAATATATCATCTATTACTATTTAATGTATTGCACGAAATATGGCATCATTCGATTTAAAATTTTGAAGTTTTCACGGACATCAACATAACCCCCACACAGATCTTTGGAGTGATCAAATGCCTCTTATGTGTTGATATTTTCTTGTTCCGTGCTTCTGTTTTTGAAAGAAGCGATAAACATTGTATTCCACTCACCCTCCACTGGAATCTCTCCAGGGGTCCGTCGAAGGATCCTCCGCTCCTCAGCTCCATCTCCATCTCAGTCTTGCATTCTTCTCTAGTCGGGCCTTTGGCGTGGTCGGCCCGCCGACGGCGGCCATCGTGCCTCAGGCGAAAGGAAGCCGCCCGACGCGCCACCTGCACCGTTGGCGGAAAAAGCACGAATGTCGCTACAATGAAGCAGTGCAAATATTAACAAGAGGGTTTTCGCCTCCGTCTTATGCGACCAAGATTGATATACAGTAAAACTCGCTTATGATGAATCAGTGGTGCTGACTCCATGGGGCCTGAGGGGGCCTGAGCGTAGCCACCGAGAGACAAGGCCTGCGCAACCAGCCGTGACGTCACGACAAGAAGGGTTAGATTATTGCCACTCGTCGTTCGCTTGAACGATCGCACTGGACTGAGCGTAATTCTTTCTAATTAGATAGTCGAATTCCTTCACATTTACTTTGCTACGCTAAAATCTTTACCACAAATATTTCAGGTTTACTTTATTCAGCTCTTAACGTCCTTATATATATTTACGATTGCAAACTAAACCACCGAAAATAAGCAAACGCAATGCTCGAACTTCTTGTTCAGTAACACATTTTTGCTGCGGGGAATTCTTTGAAAAGCAACAGCTCATTAGTTTTATCCAAACATATGATAAATTATTCCACTAGACGTTAATTAATACGTTTTAAAATCTGAACGGAATGAAGTAGCTGGCAAAGGCTTTAACCAAAATTCTCAGAAAATCACTCCGGTAGCTTTAGACAGCTCACTTACTTGACGAGCTCCTCTCCGAAATTATCTGGATACCGTATCTGGACCTGTTTAAAAATAAAGATCATAGGAGAGCGGAGGTGATGCATAAATAAGGATGTAAGCAGTTGCGTATGAAGATGTTTATTATTATACAATTACACTCGAGTTTTGATGATATATCATCAAAACTCGACTGTAATTGTACACATCGCAGAGGACATTCTCGAATGCGGCTGCACACATTTACCTGGTACTTTTACTTTTAAGCAGAAGTTGAGAGATAGAGAGAGAAGAATTGCACTAAATATCTACATATCTGTGGAATAGCCAGGCTTGTTAACAGATTTCAAGGACAGGTGCTCGCCAATAAAGTAATAACAGGGATCACTGTCTGGCATGACAGATTTTCAGTATCAGAGGCAATGACTAAGGAGTCACTGCTATATCTACCAGAAGAGGCAGATCAAAACATTTGGGAGAAAATCTCACCTAAGATTCCAACATTATAAACATTCTTGGGTAAGCTAAACTTCCCTAGTTTTAAAATAGGAACTTTTTCAAAATTAACACTAACATTGCGTGCCTCGTTTACCACAACAGAGAGCTAAATTCAAGGTATGGGGTTGAGGATAATGTGTTCGGAACAAGTATGCAGTCATGCTTATGAACCACTGTCCAAACATTTCACAAATCAAGAAACTGAAGCTTTTCTCCAAGATTCACTAAGCTTGAAATAATATTCTGTCGGTTGTATGTCTCCTTCACGCTAATGATTTCCTCCACCGCCTCTTCCAATGCAGAAAATTCCTTCACATTTCTTCGTTTGCCTGGGCTCTCCCGAATGCTTGCCTGGGAAGACAGGTAGATGGGGCAATAGGGAAGTAAGGATGGCACAGCGTCTCAGTCGTCACCATTTCAATGGTGCGGAAAGTAATCTCGCTGTCCTCTCATCATACTTCTCTAATTCACGAATTATGCCATGAGGATCAAAATTCTCTTCACACACACCTGTAAAAGTAATGCAATTCACTATTTAGGTCTCAGTACAACTATAAAATTAAATACTTTACATCTTTACGCACATATAAAAATGTAACCCTTAATTCCCATTACATGATATTTAGAATTACTATTAATTTATTTTAAAGCATTTTTAATTCTTTAGACTACTCTATTTTTCTATTCTAATCCTCATGTCTTTAATTTTTAACCTTGAGAAAACTGAGGCGTGTGTAGGGACACCAATGACTACAATATTTATTACGGAGGCTTCCGCGGTGAGTTAATTGGTGATTGGTTTTCGGGTTCATTCAGCATTGACTCATATTTTGCGGACGACAGTTTCGGGCGCGTTCCAGCTCCCGTCTTCGGGTCCAAATGATAATCAATGATAATGTCCAATCATTTGGACCCGAAGACGCTCCCGAAACTGCCGTCCTCAAAATATGAGACCACGCGGAATTAATGAACCCGAAAAACAATCACCGACAACAATATTTGTTTAGCTATGAATAATCGAGAATTATAGCTTACAGGAATTGATAAGAATTGATTCACCAAATAGGAGTCATGAATAAATAAAATTTGGCGAATTGCCCAAATTTTTAACTAGAAAGAAATAACTTTTCTCTCGCTGCGATCAATACAATAAGCCTTCCAATGAAAAAAGCTAATAATAAATGCTACTCTAACCAATTGGGTTATTTTATATTTGTTTAAATGATACCACGCCCTTGCTTTTTTGAATAATTGGCCAGCAAGACTAAATTTTCACTCTTTGACTCCACCAAACAATAAAATGAAAATAATTTACACACTTCCAAGTACAGGAAATCTTGGACTGCTGTCAATTAAATTAAAAGAAATTCTAATTTTTTTAGAAGTAAGTGAATGTTGCTATTCAACTCCTCATCTCTTATTTATAACCCAGAAGGTTAATTGTAAATATTTATATTATATCATGAAAATATTTCATTCACATCAAACGGTGACTTAAAAACAAAGACCTTTTATGCACTGGAGTAATTTCACTGTGCTACCTTTACTTACTACCATATTAAGAATCTTTCAGTAATAGCTTAAAGCAATATCAATCTGAATTAAATGATACACTTCGATCCACCGAATGGGATTCATGACTAAATTAAATATGCCGAATTACTTATTAAACAACGAATAACTTTTCCATCACTGCGATTATTACGAAAAGACCTCCAATAACTAAGGCAGGAACGTTTAATAAATGTTTTATCACTCAGGAGACTTTAAAAGTATCCATCGATTCATGCCCTTCAAATTTAAACTCGGCAATTTCATCGAGATAATAAGTAGGCAGCTTTAACAAAATCGAAAATTCTTTTGAACACACTTTCATCAATACCTCTATAATTATACGATACGTACCTTATTGTTCTTTGTTGGCTCAAGTTCTTCTCTCACAATAGCACAAATGGATTTTTCTCAAACTTCTGGATCGCTCGGGAAATTGAAAACAGACACCTTGGGCCCCGTCTTGTAATTTCCTCGGAAGTCAGAAACACTGCAGTAGTTAGGTTAATTGCACCACTTTTTACACTTTAGTAGAACTTCAGTAACATCCACTGCTACCGTGGAACGAACAACTGCTAAAAACCTCTTTAATTTCTTCAAATTATAGTTTTATTTTCACGTCTCACTCATTCAAGTGACTTCTGTTTACCACTTCGACAATGCCACTATCCTTCCATCAACAACTCCCTAACAACATTTGTAACCCCACTCGTCCTGACGTCACCGACCTTCTCTGCTCGCTTGCCTTGTCTCTCGGTGGCTACGGCCTGAGCCACGACCACCGAGAGACAAGGCCTGAGCGCTGATGCCTTCTAATTGTCTGACGTCACGAGCCGTAGGTTGTCAACCACGCCTTCCGACAATGCTTGCAGTTGTTTATATTTATAAGCCATTGCGGTGAAAATGGTGATTGGGTTGTTTAACGCTAAGTTATTTGGAGTTTTAAAGCTTTTGTGATGGTTTTGTGGGCAACAGTATTGAATATAAGTGTTCAAGAAATGGTGTACTAGTGTTGTCTGCCTATGTGCAGAGGAAAATACACGGAGGGAACGAAAGTGTGCGTTTTCAAATTTCCTAAGGACGAAGACACGAAGAGGAAATGGATACTTACCATTCCAAGAAAAGACTTCCAGCCGACGAAATATTCCAAGGTGAGTTACTATCTTTTTCTTCCTATTTGGACGGCGTGATTATTCAGGGAAATTTTAGTATAATGTAAATGTTGATCGTCATTAAAAGTGAATTAAAAAGATATTTGATATAAGCATTGACCGGTAGACGAATTGTTATTGGTTTCTTGAAACAATTCTACTCTCTAATGTATTTGCAGGTTGATTTCAATATTATTTGCGTTATCGCTTGAATAATTAATGGTTTTAATTAGTTCATAGTACTTAAATATCTTTGATATTCTCGCATATCAACGCTAAATAGAATACGGCGCTTATACTCGTGTTCTAAGGTGTTGTTATTAAGAAGAACTTGATTTTTTGAGGGTGTTATGAATAGTTTTTGTTATTAGTAAATTGTGGAAACATGTGAAACACTCGGGATGAATAAATGGGATACCTACTTGTGTAATATATATGACCCATGCCTACGATGGCATTTTACATTATTTGTATGTTTGCGTATGCATAGTATTACTGTTTCAGAAAAGAAGATTTTTTTGCATTAAGTAGTTCTTACATAGGTAATATGTACAAACTAATCGCGTTAATCTGAGAACGATTGTGTAGAGAGCGAAATCTTAAAGTCTTCGAGGGTATTAAATGAATGAATCTTCAGTAGTTAATAAATTAAGTCGGAAACATGTGAAACGCTCGGGATGAATAAATGGGCTACCTACAAGCGAGATAAATATGGCCCATGTCTAAGTTGGCATTTTAGATCAAATATTGTTAATCTAACTACCATTGTGTGCACAGCGAATTATTTAAGTCTTGTTTACTACACCCATATCAGACGAAGGTATTTTTCACTTGAAATACATTTGATTTTCCGTCTACCAATAAAATTATCTCTATTTTTAAGGTGTGTATCCGGCATTTTCTGTTTGAAGATGTGCTTCATTAAAACTCCTACTTCGATGAGTAGTCAGAAAAACTGCTGGCTGTACCATTGAACAGCCCAAAACTGAGGGATGGTGCCATGCCAAGGATCTTCCCTGATTGCCCTGGGTACCTTACCACTTCAGAGCAGACCAGGGATGCGCCATCAATGAGGGAACAGCGTCTTGAAAGTGCTACTGTGGAAGCTGCTTTAGCTGAGAGTTTGAAAACTCAGGAAGCATATAAGGCTTAGAAAAAGCTAGATTCTTTCGGAAACGTAAATTCTCTGGTGAAGATGAAAAAGTATTCAGCATATTGGGATGTGGTCGTGAAGCCGTGTGCTATAATATTAAAGCATTTGTAAGAGTGTGCAGGACCTCTTATTACTTACTCATTAATAGTATGCATTCATAATAATATCAAAGTATACCACTGAAAAAGGGAATTAAAAGCACTAGGCAAATTCACTCCACTTTTTCAAGCCTCTTTCATGTATGAAAAGTACCTATGATGTGTTGGATAGAAATTAAAAACTCCACAAATAATATAAATATTTATAGCGATATTGTAGCTCTACTGGAAGAATGCAAAATTAAAGGCTCGGCAAATTTATCTTTGAATGATTTTATCAAATCAGAAATGTCTCCTGTTCCAGAAAAAAAGGTAAGTAGGTTCAAGAAAAGATGGTACATCTGTGACATATTTGTATTTGCTGCAATGTTTTGTTAGTATCTCCAGAAGTTCATAAATTTGCTCGCAATTCTGGTAATTTGGTTTTCCCACATCCAGTTACTATCAAACGGCTCTGGTCTTCTTTTAAAGTTAGTCCAATTAATGAGCAAAATGAGCATGGTTTTCTATCTTACATGAAGCACCGAGTATCTCATTACAGAGCCACGAGCGTTATATCACCTTTATGATGGATGAAGTTCATTTGAAACCCTTTCTTGACTACAAGGGCAGATGCATAGTAGAACCTGCATATAACTCCGGCAGTTTACCTTCTAGTGCTCATGTGTTTGCGGTAGAGAAGTTACTATATTCATTTAAAGATGTTGTCCATATTTTGCCAGTGAGTACTCTGTCAGCCTGTGTTCTAAAAGATATTCTGAAGAAAGTCATCATTGGTCTCAAATAAGTTGGTCTGGATGTGGTTTGTGTTATAAGTGACAACAAATCCATCAACAGGAAGGCAGTACCTCTCTTCACCAATCCACCAAGGCTGAGTATAGTTTATCCACATCCTTCTCATCATTCTTGACCATTACTCTAAAGGCTTGACTCTGTCCATATGTTTAAATGTATTCGCAACAACTGGATCAATAGGAAAAAGTATTATTTTCCCAACTGAATACATTATATGCTACATTTCTGTGTTATCAGGTAGGACATGGTATTTTTCCATTCAAAACAATTTCCCCAGGTACTTTAAAGCAGCAAATCCTAGTTCACCGTTTCTAAAAAAAGTTACAATTCGCCCCATTGAGTGCATTAATTGCCATGAAATTATAGTTTGCAGATAGGTCTAATCAAAACAATCCCTATGTAATTTAACAGAAGCACAATCTAGTTTTATCCTAATCTTGTGCATGTGCAAGGACATAACTTTTTTATTTCATCATCGTTTAATGCAGCGATGCTGAAAAAATAGAAGCCCCGTGAAGGATGTAAAAATCCTATGACTTCTATGTTATAAGTACCACTTATGCGTGAAAAATGTTTTACTGAATATGAGACTTATAATGATATTATCGAGGTTTCGAATGCATTTGGAAGCAAGCTGTTTCTCTTCAAAGAAGATTTCTCTCTTCAAAGAAGAGGTAGGGATTTACTGTTAACATCATTTAAATGTAAGTACATATGATATTATATAAGGAAAATTGTAGCCGGAGAAATGTCTGTTCACATATCGTTTAGTTCACGCATTTCCCATCAATATGCGCTATCAATGGCAGTCTTCGCTACTCCCTCCGTCCGCCTACGACTCGTGACGTCACGATGGAGCGCTCAGGCCTTGTCTCTCGGTGGTCGTGCCTGAGCCCCCTCAAAAATTCGTATGGGTGTGAGGAAAAAATGTGTCAGGCTTGCCGATTTTCCCCGGAGTGTCCAAATATCGAGATTCGAGTTATCAGGGTTCTAATGTTGATCCAATGACTCTTCTAAAATGCATAAAAAACTTAAAATTCAATACTTATCCAATTTCCCGTGGCAAGATCCCCGGTTTGGGCCCCCCCAATATTTTTTGCAAGTCAGCGTCCCTGATGATGATGATCACGCATGTAACGAAATCACACATTTAAAGAGGTGATTTTCCGGTCCCTTGGACTTTCCTATGATTGCCAATGTAAATTTACCCGCATTCAGCGACTTAGGATGATACGAAATCCCCGCTATTACGAACTATTCTTTGGTCACTTTGGGAATTATTTATTTTTTTAAATATCTCTTTTATAAATAAATTCCGGCAATCTTCGTTACTCAACCGTCCCTTACCTTATCATTAGTTATTCTCACGTGTAGCCACATAGCTCTACCGTTAATATTAAAATCTTTCCCTTTACAGTCGTTTGATGGGAAGGGCAGGATGATTGTCAATTGTTTCGGACCTGTTGCTTAAAAAAGACGATTCACGAAATATTAGTCAGCAATCCTGTTATGTATACGGCAAAATCCTTTATTATGTGTATAGCGAAATCCCGTTTATGACAAAAATTAGTTCCTTAAAATTCGTTAAAAGCGAGTTTTACTGTAGCAAAATCCCAAATCACGTGATGATCCGTGATGGGTCTGATTGGCTGATTTCGAAGATAGCGCTTGTATTAATGTTGCCTGTTTCGATTCGAAATATTGTTTCTATCGTCTTGAGAGTGGAAAAAACATTCCCTGCCATTTCCTGCCATCCCCACCACATGTGAGGCAGGACCCCAACTTTCTAACCTCTCCCGCTGACCCCCCAAAAACTCCCAACGATCCAGAAGGGGTTTTTCGATTTTTCTGCGCCAACCCACCCTTCATACTCGACCTCGCTAAAATACCGCTTCCTCACTCCCCACACCATCCTTCCTCTGTTCGCAGCAAGGCGTATTTAAAGAAGAACGTGGCTGCACATGATGCACTTGAAAATGTTGTTGAAACAACGAAACGCGTCTTCCGTAAAAATTCAGTTGTAATATTATAATTATTTGCTGAACTAAAAATACTTCAATTAAATCCAATACTCACGAAGAAGAAGTACCTGGACTATACTTAAACCTATTCATAAGTATATAATGATTTATTTAACTAAAAATACTTCAATTAAATCCAATGCTCATGAAGAAGGAGTACCTGGACTATAGTTAAACCTATTCATAAGTGTATAATTATTTAAATAAATTAAAGATCGTAGCAATTTTCCACAAGATTTTTAATGCGTACAACGCTTTTCGGCTCATTGAGCCATCATCTGGTACAAAACATTTGAAAATCACCTTTATACCCTTGATAAAAGGGGTTGGGGAGGTTTTGACATCTTTGAAAAAGGGGGTGGGAACAGGTGTACAGAGTGGAGACAGTGGGAAAAGATACAACTACGGGAGGTGGGGAACACACGTTGGAAGGAGGACTCCAGTCATAACTGTAAAAAAACGACACGTGGGAAGAACCACAGAAAACGGGGGGGTTGGAGAAGAGTAAAAAAGGGGTAAAGGGTAAAAAGAAAGGCCGCGTGTCGTTAGAAATGGAGGGATAAAAAACTTTGTGGAAAAGTGCTATGATCTTTTATTTATTTAAATATGCCTAATTTCCACCAATTGAAGTCTGAATCTGTTTAACTTAAGTATTTAATTAGCCAAAATCTTCTATTTCTCTCGTTGATATTGAAGTTGGGGATTTGAATTCTGGCCTCAGCTCTTAGTAACTGCGCAGTCTCCCTGATTTCTCTTGTTTATAATTAATGAGTTTGAGGCTTTGTAGTCTCATATGAAAAGCGATTAAATTAAAGGGGTGGTAGAATTGACCAAAGATAGCGATAGCCAATCAATTAAGAAATCGATATAAACTTTTACTATAATGATGATTGTAAAAAATATCCTTCTCTATCATTAGCGTTTTTATTTGCCTCACACTGAACCACTTTATGAAATGTCTTATTTCTGAGTTCATATTTTTAAAAAATTAACGGGTCGAAGTCGAAATCTAATATTATAATTAATTTATCAGGCACAATGAAACAGATCAGAGTGGATTAAAAGAGACACACTGATGTGGCATTGTTTGTCTCTCTTTTCTATGTCACTAATATTTCAATTTCCATGAACCCCATATTACGGATTTTTTTTTTTTTTACTTTCCTTCCCAAATTGATTACCACGACCCCGACCCCAAGTCTGCGTGTACTTGAGTGTGTGGAGATTTTTCCCCTCCGTTACCTCAGCTCATCCCTTCCACACACTTGTCTTCTCCTCCCCTATTCTGCGCATATAAAGGGCATTAGCGTTCGCCAGACCAGTCATTCATTTCTCCTTACACCTCCCTTACGTCATATCGATGTGGCACTCGTTTCAATGCAATGTTGAATAGGTTGAAACTGCGGCTTCCACGAAAAGTACTATTGAGAACGCTCTCGGGTTTCTAGCGCGTGTTATGAAAAATGTTATGCGTGGACAGACCATGAATTATGTCTCATGCAAGGTCTGCGGTCATGTAAAACGTTCTATTTTTTTATTAAGAATGATGAATCATATCGCGAGCTCGCAGAATATTTTTGTCCGCGGTTATGAAAAATTTTCTTCACGAAAAGAAGATGAATCATGTTACGGGTGTGGAGAATATTCTTCTGCATGTGAAGAAAAAAGGTTCTATGTAAGAAGACAATGAACCATTTCAGTTTAATACGATTGGCAATTAAATTTAGAACAATTACGAGGTATGTTCAGAAAATAATGGGTATTTTTAAATTTCGTGGATTTTGGTTAGTCCGACAGTCAATTTTTTATTATTGTGTTGGTGTGCATGCTTCTAATTTATGATAAAATTTTCAGCTGTATTAATTCTTTGCTTTATCTGTGGCAGCCGGTAAGATTGGACGAGTTTTCTTTAGATCAGCAATTTTCCTTCGTTAAAAGAAATGGATCAAATAATTATTTTAAAGCAAATAATGGTCGGCATTTTGAGCGTAAAAAGTGCGTGAAATGTTTAAAAAAAGGAATGAAAAAGAATTTACGAGTGGTATTAACGTTTCCAAGGTGACCGTAATGGCGTTGAAAATGACGAATGCCCTAGCATATCCACAAGCGATGAAAACGAGTAAAAATTGAAAGCAATGATTATGAACATCTAATCTAATGAATGTCTAGTGGGTAATATTTTGATGGCGACGACATCAATGCAGACGAATAAATAAATAAACTTTTCCCGAGTTTCCGCGCGGGTAAGGAAACTCAAGAGCGCTGACTTTTCAGGTTCCGTCTAGTCACTATATCTAGGGCTGTGGGAGACTCTCGACTATCCAAGAATCTCGGCAGTCGAGACGAGGATTTCATTTCCCGGCATTAACGGGACGAGAGTCGAGAAGTCTCGACCCATCGAGACTTCTCGACACCCGTCGAGACTCTCGAGAAAGGCGAGAATTTCAAATGAGGATCAACATCAGTGGACAATAGAATTTACAATGATATCTCTCACGGATTTGTTAACAAAATAAAAATATTTCCTTTAATGGGTTTTCTTATGCATCCATTATTCTAGTACACCGTCAAGTTATGAGGATATCCTCACTGGTCCGATCAAATTCCGATCAAATTTAAATAGGCTCTCAACGAGTTATAATTGTCGAAATTGATAGCGCAGGGACTAAGGAAGTTGCCTCAACAGAATTACCTCTCCCGATCCATAAAACAATCGCTTGCGGCTGAAAAGAGTCAGTGTTGGGTCGAGACTTCTCGAGTCTTGTCAAGACTCGAGAAGTCTCGACGAGACTCGCCGCGCCGAGAGTCTCGTCCCGAACAATGCCGAGAAATGAAATTCTCGTCTCGACCGTCGAGACTCTCGCACAGCACTTCTCGTCCGCGCCCATTCTCAGCGCTACTTGGTAGAACGAGTAATAATGATGATCACAATTCGTCATGTGATCGGTTTCCCCCGAGTCGAGATACCACCCATTTGGAGAACCACCATCCCCACACCACTGCTTAGACACTCGGCATTGGAAACAATGCTTTCTTCATCCGCGTCCTCCAGAGTAGTCACGCAGTGAGCAATGCTGATGGGAGAGGGGAAAAGTGTTGTTCTATGTAAAGGGTAGGGTCACATAAGTGCGATCGTGCCCATATGAGTGCACCAAATTAAACTATATGGCATTGATTGAGAAATTTTCAAAGTTTTTTTCGTTTATTTGCATTTTAGTACCGATTATTGTACAAAAAACGAGAGTATTCGATCTATGTTGTTTATCTAGACAATTTCAGACATGACTGGTGCAGAATCGGCTGAAAAAACCATTTAAATCACGACATTAATCGCCGAAATAGCGTAAAAAGAGGGCATGTGTCGCGGGTCGCCTAAGCTCAACATAAGTGGCCCTGGTTCCACCGTAGGATGTCAACCTACAGGAACAAAATTTTTTCTCTGTTCATTTGGTACCTAGGGCTACATTTTGACACATGTCGAACTTTGAATTTCGAAAAAAGTTGTTTTATGACCGCCCCTAGTAAGCATCCTTATTATTGTATGGACATTCAAATCTCCTTTGTCCGTGCTGTTTGCAGATGTAGCACTGATAACTTCCAATACCCTGACCACTTTGCCCACGGAATCTTCCACCAGAGCCTCTTATTGTCTCTGCCTGATCCCCAACCCCTTGCCTGAGCATAAAGCACGGCTTCTAATTGCTGAGGCAAAGTTTCATCTTGGTTTCATCAACGAAACTATTTTTTACCATGGACAAACTAAGTTCCTTTCAACTCCATGTCGTATTAATAATAATTATTTTAAGCGTTGGACTGGACCCATAACCTGTTAATAATTAAGCCCAACGTTCTTCAACAACGGTTTAATCTCGACTGACTTACAGACGGTCTTACAAAGGAATAAATGAAATCGAAACACAAATGAAAGTGACGAAATTATTAGAAACTGCCGCTCACTCGACAGCATTGAGTAGTCTTAAATTTTGTTCATCCTGTTCCCCAAGAAAGTGGTGAATCATGCAGAGAAAATACATATTTAAAATACAAAATTCCCGTGATTTTCTGAACTCACATCGTATATTTGTAAAATGAAACCTCGTGATTACGGGGAGCTTCGATGATGGCTGATATCTTATTCGCACAGTTTATCAGTAACTAAGTAAAAGTAATTTAGTTACCTTTAACGGTTACATTTCGGTTAATTTTTAATTTTAATCGTTACATGTTCAAAAATATAACTGTTACTTAAAATTAACTAATTGCTTCCTGAAAGTAGTTGTTGCTTCACGTCACTTAATCTACCGCGGTACGAGGTTCAAAATGCTCACACAGGGTGCACGAATGCATCCCAACGCTCTTTTACTATGCCGAGTTACGATTATTAGTGCTGTATTCGCAATGCAAACGGTATAAGTAAATACGTAGCACATTAGAAATGTGGTCATTAGGGCCGTTCAAGTGTTACCCTAGTCGATGAATAACATTTTTGACTCTTCCCCATTGTATGTACTATGTGAGCAAAATGAATTTTGTCCAAGTTCCTCTCAGTTTTACGTTAGACGTCTGATATTTTTCCTTACTCTCAATTGAATTCTGCGGAAAAGAGTGAAATATGTGATTAGCTGGTTCAAAGTAAAGAGTTTCATACTCTAGCTGAACTCAACCCAATTGCAGTGAATAGGCCTCAAGTTATTGGTATGGTATTTGGAGGAGGCGACCGACAGCTGAGGTCATTTGCGCCATGAGGGAAGGGTGTGGAAGGAAGGGTGGAGAGAAACCCGGCGTCGGTGTCAGCCTGCTCTTAACGAAAGGCGCCAAGGGGACCACGGCTTAACGTCCCATCCGACGGACGGAGTGTTGCGCTTGAAATGTCCTCCACACAACATTCAAGCAGGGATCGGGCAGTCTCTGAAAATTCTCTGCCACTGCCGGGATTTGAACCCGAGCCCGCCGGGTGGGAAGCCAACACTCTAGCCACCACACCAACCCGATCCCCCCTCAAGTTATTATTTTTTTTTTATCCAAAAAGTAGCTATAACGATACTTGTAACTGTAACTAGTTACTTTTTTAAATTTTAACTAAAACTCGTAAATTATTTCAAATTTTGAAAATAACTAAAACTGAGCCCAGTTACAGTTACAGTTTTATGAAATGATACCAGCATAGGTCGTCATCTAAATCTCACTCACCTCATGGATGTATCGGACGCAGCCTTCGAAGCCGGAGATACAATTCCTGTGCACTTCCCAGTGCCAACTTCTCAAAGGGGGGTCCGGGAAACTCGCGTAGAATCCCTAATAACGAGCATAACGAAGAAGAGAGTAACATAAATTGGTTGATTCCAATCATCGAATTTGCATACAAATATTAATCATTACATCGAAGTTTCGGTTTGGATCTAAGGCCTGTAATAAGCCACCAACAATTAAAAAGTTCCCTGTGCACCTGGTTTCACGTGAAAAACTACTCATACTTAAAGATATTTATACGTAATAATGATATACGCATAATAATGGCATATGTAAACCTGACAAATTATCATTTGCGTAACGCCCATGAATTCCTCTGACTCTCCACGAAATTTCAACTGTATACGCATATTTTTAAAACTTTCCGTTGCGTTGCAACTAGAGCGATATATTCTGCTTAATTGAAAGAAGGAAGGACCCTGCTAAACGCTAGCGAAAGCCGAATTCATAATGTATGAGCCTTACGTATTTCAATCTAACTCGACAGTATAATGTTACGCTGGTGTATTCTGCTTCTGGGAAAAATACTTTTTTTATGTTTAGTCTTTTCTGCACGTGGTCGTATGGCATTCGCCTAAACAAATGCATAACACATATGAGGACAGAGGCCGCCGTAGTTAGGGAGAAGTATTAACGTTGCTAAGAGGGAGCAACAATACATTAGATGAGTTTGTTCTTGGGTTGAGACCACGTTGAGACGATTCCAGACGTGTCTGCTCGCAATGGCTCGCCATTGACAATCTCGTTCGGAGTACGCTGACAGTATACGGAATTCCTAATAAGGTAGGTTTAATCACTGAGTAAGCAGATGCAGCGAAGATTACCAACGTACGTTAACGATCGATTTGATCTTTAGCGATGATAGCCCCTTAAAAATCTAAGATTTGTCAATCGTTTTGTGGGAAGATTTACGGATGAAACTGTACAAGAAAGGTGCTATTTTTCACTTGTCCGACTACTCCTTAAATACGCAACAAGCAAATGGGATACGGCGAAGATAGACTTAATCCGTGAACTTAATAAAATACTAAGAAAAGCTACGCGATACCTCCAAAACTGCTAAAGGCGTATTGAAAGCGTTACACAGATGTTAAACGATTTAGACTGGGAGGCGCTAGAGACTCGCGAAGGTTAGATTGTTTGAGAAATTGAGAATGGATATCTTCGACGCGGAGAACGTCATATTCGAACCCCTCGGCATTTCCAGGTCAGACAGGCACATAAATTAAGAGAGATATTTTTTCAAACGGATGAGTATGGCTATCAGTTTTTCCCCTGAACGATAGAGGGTTTTAATAAAAGATTGGCTTAACTTCGCTAGAGCATTTCATTTTTATTTGTTAACGGCTAGTATCCTAACATCCCCGCCACACGCCTATTTAGGCGGCTAATTGGGTAGTTAATTGTAAACCCTGGCAGTTCGATACCTCGACTGCAAAATCGCTCAACAATCGCCCACCGAATCAAATCCGCTCATCTAGTAGCCCAACAATACGAATCCGCTCAGCTGGCAGTGTCCAGAGCATAGACGCTCACCTCCAAGCTTGTAGAATAGAAATGAGTGGTTATGCTCCGGACACGTAGAATATGGGCGAGATAATGGCTACAAGGAAGAAATACTGGCCCCGAACGACACATTGGGAATTAAGGTATTTTCAGAGATTAAAATAAAAATGTTTATGACTATATTGCAAATTGTATGGCAGACAATGACAAGATGGCTACTGCCAGCTGAGCGGATTCGAATTGCTGGGCTATTAGATGAGCGGATTTGATTCGATGGGCGATTGTTGAGCGTTTTTGCAGTGGAGCTATCGAGTTGGCGTCGACGTTATGGCTTCACGTTTCATTTGGCTGCTGTTGTAGCCTTCTCTCTTATTGCAAGGCAGTTGGCTGCCAAACTAAGCTTAAGATTCCTTCACTTAATCGGAGTGCACGCAAGATTCTTGATTCACGAATTAATTCCACGCAAGTGCTATCGTTATGTCATCATAAAATCCTTGTATTCCTGTGGTAATTAAGTTTTTATGGACTCGGAAAAGTTATATATCTTTAGAAAAATAAGACTCAACAACTTTTTTGGTCATAGAACAACAATGCAATAGTGGTTGCCAATAAAAACATGTTGTTGCTATTTATTTCTTACCTTAGCAATCATTAAAATTGCCATAATGCCTCGTGAGGTGACGCCAGTCCAGTATATATATATTTTTTTGTCTGTTCGATGGATTATTTCTTAACTATGTTTCCGTGCTTTCTCCAACCGCCACGAACTATTCCTCCTTCTGATCTTTCCCCTCCCACTACTTTTGGAAGATAGATATATATAACTGTAACTGATTCATGTCTGTACCTGATGACGATTGCGAGACAGTTGAAACACGTGCTGTGGAAATTAAAATGAGTAGATATTACGATACCTTAGTGTAGGTACCTTTTTAACGAATGAATAAATGTTGTTGCCGTCAACATAGGTGCACAATCAGCAGAAATCATGGCTTCACAGTATAGGACGAGACCCAAATGCATGCTCGTGCATTGTTAAGGCCGCTTTACATGAGGCAGGTAAATGCGCAGGTTCGAACTGCATTTCTTTCTCGGTGTGGCGTGGAATTGTGCGTATGCAAGAACGAAATTACAACAGGGGCTATTTTGCCATCTCACGTCCATGCATCCTCGCATGCGTACTAGCAATTCGCCGCTTTGCACGATGCACATTTGACTGCGCCTTCTTACACGCGTCGTGTAGAATGGCCTTTATAATGTATTTACACCCACCTGAGGAGCGGGGTCGCTGAGCTTCCGATAGCGCCGGTCGATTTCGTGGAACTTGTGGGCCCTGAGGAAGGAAGCCACCTCGGGGAGGGCCTCCCGCAACCACGAGGGCCTCGGGTCCTCCGCCTCCTGGCCTCCGGCACCAGGGATCGACGCCGGGTCCGATGGATCAACCGCCGACTTCTGCCCGTCGACGTTCGCCACTGCATTGGCGTCAAGCGAAGTTGCGACCAGCTGGATCGCCTGAGGCAAATCGACCGCGGGTAGAATTGGGCAGAGATGGGCAAAGTGACATTTATGCCTCGTTCACATTACGATTGTCCGAGCGATCGTCCCAACGATAGTTGACCGAACTAGCCGTGTGTATGCATGTCCTGGCAATAGTTACCGTAGTTACGAACGTTGCCACTTTACGATGGTTATGCCCCGTTCACATTACCATCTTTCTTAACCAGCGTAAGATGACGTCAGAACCAACGCGCGTTCACACTTACCATGGTTAGACCCTGGCGACATCTGATGAGTGGTAAATTAATTCCAAATGAAAAATGAATTGACAAGAGCGAATAACTTGTTGGAAGGAAATATAGAATGTGCAGGGAAAAGTTCTTGTGTTAATTGCAATGATTTAAACATATGTGCATATTATGAGCTGCTTATGAATTAAAAAGTGCATTCCAGCGTCGACAATCATTGTACCTTGCTACGTAGAAGGTAATTCAAATGTGTTCGTCCAACTAATCATTTCATCCATAGTGTGGCTTGCATTCTTCTACTGCTCTATTTAATACGAATATTAGTGATAATTATAGGGTGATATCAACAACATATACTACTACTTGCCCTTGATTCGGATGTGTCGACAAATCATTGATGTAGGTGAAGAAAATCGAGGACCTAATCTTGAGACTTGAGCCTCAATTTGAGACACTTGTGATTTGGGATGGAGATACACTTTTCGCTGCATTACATTCTTAGCTATTATTGTTTTCTGACTTTGGCAAAGGACATGATCCAATCTGATGCTATACCGTAAATTAAAACTATTTTACCTCTTCTTCAAATGTGGACGAACAACTTGCAGAAATGGGACGATTGTTGAAATTTAACTTATGAAATAAGAGAGAGAACGTGGTAATTTTTGCGATATGTGGTATCACCCGACGTTTCTAAATTCATTTTCTATCGTTACATCTGACTAGCCGTTAGCCTGAAACTTTATATTGATATGGGAAGAACTTTTGTTCAAGGATGAACATAAGTGATCTTTTTCAAACTGGGACAAAGAACTCTCACCAAAACATTAAAATCATTGTGACCTTCGGATTTTTATTATGGTAGTTTCGCACATTTTACTTAATTCTAGCAAAATATTAATATAGATTATTCAATCTGTCCGTAACAATACAATACGAGCTAATAGCTAATTCACTACGAACTATAAAGTATATCGCATAACTTAAATCAGGTTTAAAATCTCATACTATACAACACATTACGGAATGAATCAATAGCACTTTCCTTTGAATTAATTCTGACGAATATAATTCAACAATAACGGCCGTCTCCTCTTCGAAACTTTATTTTCTGTTTTCTTTCCTCCTATCCCACTTCGTTGCTGCTTCGCCTTCTTCTTTTTCTAACCAGCTTTTAACCAACTTGCGTTCACACACGCATGAACTACCGCCAACCATGGTCGGAAAACGGTGGTCAGAATCCCAACCACGGTTAACGGGAACTTGCGTTCACACCTCGTTTTGTAACCATGGTCGGGGCTAACCGGCGTAAAAAGGACGTAGTGTGAACGGGGCATTAGGCACTGGGAGACCGGAAACGGAAGCGACAAGAGAAAGACGAAAAGCTCGTGAAGCTCTATTTTTTTCATGGATTTGTCCTAGGAAGGAAGAATATGGGCGGAAGAAAAATTATTCGGTAAATACACGTTGAGCAAAGTAATATCTTGCCCCAGCATACCTCATCACCTTTGCAAACCGTCAGTTTCCCGTTCACTTTAGATGTCAGCAGTTACGGGCAGCACAGGTTTTAACAATCGTCGTGTGAATGCACGATAGTTCCGACAATCGCTGGAACAATCGTACCGTGAATGAGGCAGAACTGAGCTGATTCCAAGGTGTCTGAATAGAGTAGACCCAATTCCATCACACAAAAGGCTTATTTCTGTTGCCACTTCGGTCGCATTTTAATTGGTTTTCAAAAATGTCCGTGGCGCGGTGATAAGTGGAATGCGATCCACTTTTTTTTCCATTATTTTGCAGTATGCAGTGGCGCCGACTCCACGGGACTTGAGGGGACCCGAGCCCCCTCAAAAATTCGTAATGGGTGTGAGGAAAAAAATGTGTCAGGCTTGTCGATTTTCCCCTGAGTGTCCAGATATCGAGATTCGTGGGTTCTGATGTTGATCATATGACTCTTCTAAAATGCTTAAAAAACTTAAAACTCACTGCGCACTTATAAAATTTCCTGGGGCCCCGGTTTGGGCCCCCCAATATTTTTTGTGAGTCGGCATCCCTGGCAGTAATGTCGTTGCGAATACGAGAAATAGCATTGAAAAGTTCGAATTTGATAGATTACATCATCTTGCAAATAAATTTTGGATAACACCCCTAATTATACCTTGTTTCCCCGTGAAACTCAGATCAATTTTTCCATGAGCGACGCGAGTGGCGGCTTCTGTAAACACATTTAAATGCGCGGTGGTTGACAACACATCGTTGAGTCGACTTGAGAGCCCTCTCTTGTAATATTCTTGGCTGATTCTTTCAAGCTGATTAAATTAGTTGCCGCTCGCGTCGCTAACGGGCATAGCGCGCTATTACCGACTTTGCGAATGTGAATTCCACGAAGGAACAAGCTATGATTAGTGTTGTTGACCGAAATTTATATTCGTGAGGTTGTGATCAATGAAATTCATAAAATTTCGATGCTTTTACTCAGGAGTGAAAATATTCCAGTGTAATATTGAGGATAAATGGATCGCTTTGCACTCATCGCCGCGATGCGGACACTTTCGAAAACCGATTGAAATGCGCCCGAAGTGGTAACAGAAATCAATCTTCTGAAGGACACCGCTATACTATCGCCGTCCTGGTATTTCCTTTGGGATAGAGTGAAAGTTGTTGGTCTAACTTCGCTCATGACGATCTTCTCCAAAAATCAATAACTACAACTGTATGAAATGAATTATTATCAGCTAATAGAAGACTTTAACGATAAATTCCTCAACTAATCGACTTTAGTTAGAGACAGTCAAATAAATAGTCAGTAACGATTAATTATTATAGTTATTTTTTTGCTGTAAGTCCCAATTAATGCTAAGATAAGGTAAATTTTTGACAGTTGTTGTAAGTTACCAGCATCAACGGAAAGGTTGCTCACCATTTTGACTAGAGTTAACATTTAATCCAACTCACCGTCAGCAAGAAGAACGCTACTTCCTTTCCGGGCCACATGCCGCACAGCTTTCCATAATACAAGTGAATTAATCTTCCTGACAACCAAAATAAACAAATTTATTTTGCTCGAAATTTTAAAAGATCATAATAATGTTACATGATGACTTTAATCATCTCACGTGATATGATAATTTATTTTTTCCTTAAATTTTGGCATTTAATTCTCGAAGAGAAAACTCTAACTAAGGAGATTTCACTTTGACGCTCAAGGTTTTTAATCACTTTAAAACAAATAGTTGATTGCACTTTTCTCAATTGGATTAAACGCACAAGGCTTAAACACCTCCTCAGGAAAAGGTATGGCCCCCAAATTCTGAATGATACATAGATGCCTGTACATGAACTCAGAGCCTTAACTTTTTCCTTGCTTTGGACCCATACAAGGGCATTATACCCAGGATCAAAACTGGGGGGGGGGGGAGGGCAAGCCATGGCTGTTCAAATTATTAAGCATGGAAAAGGTGAATGAAATCAACATTTTAAGGAAACTGTAACAGCTCTTTATTACTTTTTAAAATTATTTTCTTGAAAAAACATAATTTTCCTTAAAGACATTGGCGATTTTTGCTTGTAGGGGAGGGCAGCTGCCCCCTCCTGCCCCTCTATGGGTATGCCCATGGACCCATGGCCATCTGAGTTCATGCTCGTACATCGTACCCAATCAGAATAAGGAGGTGCCCACCATTGGCTGTTCGCTTAGCATCCACTTTCCTGCTAGCCAAGTGATCGGCTACCTCCCTCAAACAACTCCTTTGAAAGTAATTAAGAGGACCCTCAAAGGACCACCAAAAGCCACTTACCCCTCACTCCGCCTTATGAAAATATCAATCTTGTGTCAAGTTTGTCAAGCTTGCAGAACCTTCACTGGTGACGAATGCTTTGAAAAGCAATGGAGCTATGGCGAAATGATGGCACTGCTGCACTTCAATTCACAATATTCATCTTGCCTAAATTTCCTAAACAGACTACCATAAACTTCAAGAAAACTGAATGCGCCATCTTGAACTGCTACGAAGCAGTTTGCATGATGTACAAATGAGTTCCAAAACGAGTGAACGAATGGTACAAATCAGTTCTAATGTTAATTCCAAATGAGTTCCAAAGGTTGAAAATTAGTTCCATAGCAGTTTCCTGTGGAAATCCAAAGCAGTTCAAAATCTGTTACATATGAGTTAGAAAGGTGTACAAATGCAGTGGCGCAGCGAGGGGGGGCTTTGAGGGATAAACCCCCCCCCATAGCTCAGAGAAATTTGTAAGTTTAATCCATTTTATTTAATTGGATTGATTTTACTAATAGAATAGTGTAAGGATTAATAAAATATCCCTCAGAAAGTCGTAAAACTCACCATTTTGAACCGTTTATCTTAAAATTCTGCAATTTGTTAATCTCGCACCTACCGCTTATCCTGGTGGGTATTCCATACCCCCACACACCCCGGTATTAGTGGCACCTAAACCCCCCCCCAGCCTCAATTCCTAGCTGCGCCCCTGTACAAATGAGTTGATGACATGGTAGGACGCTATGACGTCATGAACTGCTGTGTACCGTGTTTCAATTCCACAGCAGTTCGAAAGCACATACAAATCAGTGGTTACAAAGCAGATATATGACAATTCCAAATAACTTACACAGCGGAAATTTTTCCCTGAGGAGCGTGGAGATGGTAGCGGGCGAAGGCATACCAATGGGTTCTCCCCCTCTTTCCTCCATCCGTTTCTGCGTACAAATGCAAACTCAGGCATTCATAGGCCCCAAATGGTGAGAGTTGGGGTTTTGCATTTGTTTGCAGGACCCACATCACACATACTGATCAGAAGTATAGCGCTTTATGGTGCAGAAATGTGGACACTTATGAAGGAGGATGAGAGAAGACTAGAGGGGTTTTAGATGTGGGTGTGGAGGAGAATGGAGAATGTGGACGGAGAGGAGGAAGAACGAAGAAGTGGTGGATATGGTGGGTTAGGAGAGGCAGCTTCTAGATGAGATACCAAAGAGAAAGTATGGATTGAGGGATAACTTAGCTGGGAGGGGATGAGGCCTTATAGTGCATTGAAGAGGGTAGTGCTTGAAGGAAAGAGAGGCTCCCACAATCCTTCCTAAGTACTCGATGGATACCTACCTTATTATGTAAAATACTTTAATGATAATAATAATCACACATAACCTGCGTCTTAGTCTCGTCTGAGCTTTGAACTCACTAATCCAAATCAGCCTTTGCACATCACACTGGAAGACTGAAATAGTGACCTCAGCTAAGTATATCACTGATCAGAGATTCTGGGTTTTCACAGCAATCATGCACAAAACCAAGTATCTAATGGAGGAACTTCAGGTATGTAATCCTCAAAAAAAGCTCTATTGCATAGTATGTGCTGTGTGGGATGCAATCACTTCAATATGGCAGCCAATAAAAATGAATTCCAATACATTCGACAGTTCTAGTGCATTAAATTCTCAGGGGTGTCATCCTAACCTTCACTCCTCGATACAAGAAATAAATAGTGCAATATTCTGTTTGATTTTTAGTGAATTATATAATCTTAATGTCTGAATTAGGAATAAATAAGGCTTCTGCACTAATTCAGCAGTGATTAAAATCTCATTTGCAGCCATTATGCCAAATATACATAGTCTAATTTGCAGTAGAATATTTTATGAGTACTCTACCCGTGATTCCAATTCCATTTTATCCTTCTTGCGCTGTTTAAAAAGACCTTTATCCATTGTTTAAGGCAAAATAAAACATTCATATAACATCTATGTAAGGTAATATATTATCACAACAAATCACTCACATATTTCCCATTTGGGACACAAGACTACAACTTCGACATTACAAAATTGTAAATAAATACAGTTTAAATATTGCAACCTGAAGTTCTATGGCAAAGTGCTCATCTTCCTCAGCTAATTAGCATTTGAAGCATGTGATTCCCTCAAAATACTCTTCTCATTTTACTCCAAACAGAGGGAAGACAACACATATCATATGCATTGTTAATTCATAATTGATTTTGTCATCTGTGTCATGGTGTAAATGTTTTTGATTTGCACTTCATGATGAACGTGACTTGTCCCAGATATCATTTAGCTTTCATGGCTTTGAAGTTGTCACACCACCCACAGAAGTAATTTCATTTCTTCACTGGTAGCAGTACGTCCTGGAAGTCATGCAGACATTTACTCCCTTACGCTCATTATATCTAAATATAGTAACAATACAAAATTAGCCAACAATATTGTAGAAAACAAACTTGGATTGATTACACAAGTTGTCAAAACAAGTCACAAGCAAAAACCAAATCATCAAACAAGGTCAGAATGTGTAGATGAAAAATAGTCTACAACACCTTCCATAAATTTTAATAATTCAATAAAATGAAAAATATGCTCAAGAAAATCCGTACATTTAAAAACCAACATTTTTAATTCCACCGCATATCCTCAGCCTTCAAAACGATGAAAGGTGAAAATTGATCACTCAATCAGCACAGTGGTAGAATAAGGACCTTATTGTAGTTAGGGCATGCTCTCAATTTAGCTGCAAGTTAATGCTTGTCATGTTATTTACACTTGATCCCAATGATGCAATCACTTGCATCACTCCAGGGCAGTGTCCCCACCAAGGCATTACTGGAAGTTAACAACTATAACTAAATGCGAATATTTTTGAGTTTAACGAATGAACAATTTGAGAACAACAGTGAAATTTTTGATACACTGTAGTTAAGAACTTTACTTACAACTTGAATTTGGACACAAGCAAGAGATACAATTTCTGTTAACTTTATGAGTGAAAATTCAAACATAAAAGAGGCTATGTCAATCAATCTTCCACACTTTCTGACTGACCGCTTGATCAGTTGCATGATTTAAGAAAAAAACTAGCATAGCAGTTGTACTTCAAGCAAGAGAGTTTCAAAAATTTACTTATATAATTCACCATCATTGGTAATATCTTTATAGCATTTTGGATTCATATACAATTTCAAAGCTGTGATAGACTACATCTTGTGGTATTAATACTTAACCTCGCAGCTGAAGATGCTAATATTGTTATGCATCAATGGTGAAGTCATTTCTGTCAGCCTCCAAAAATCAAAATTTGCTGTCTAAACTGCCAGAATAAGCAAAATATTAGTTGGTATACTGTAATGCTTAGTTGCCAGCATTTTTTTAGCAATTAGTCTTCACTTCATTCATCCACATTTTTCTCAAATTAAATGGTTGATTTGCAAGCACGACTTGACATCACACAATTCATTATTCCGTTTATCATAAACTTACTCATTTGTTACCATGTACTTCTGCTCAAATGCCCATATTCAATGATACCTTCAATGTGCACTCTTAAAACAACAAATTACAGCGATATGAAGTTGAACACCTTGTCTGAGCAATGCCCTGCAGTTTTAACGTAGCTATTCTTAACTTGCCGCTAATAATTATGTGAACATTTCCAATTAAATCACACCATTCTTTAACTATGTAGTTATGTACCTTATCATATGTCCATTTTTACATTTTTTTTGTTCAAGATTAATCTCCTTATAACATGATTGCATTCTTGTCCAGAAGTTCTTTCAACTGCTGTCATCCACAAATACAGAACATGATGGTTCCTTAAGTATGCAGCAAATAAGCAAAAATATCCATACATAAAATGAAACACATACACAATGATCAAAATGATTTCCATTGCACTAGGAATGCTCCTTCATTATCACTTACGATTCTTGCCATCTCCTCCACTACTTAAATCACAAAAAAGAAGGAAATTATGATGAAAACATCATACAACACTCACTCTTGAGGACAAAATTATATACACACAGAGTCTGAATGGAAATGAGCAAACCTTAGAATCATTCATATCATCAGAATGAAACATAATCGAGAGTGGAAGAAAATTGAGGTAGTTCCAGTGATGCCAACATATCTTGGAGCAAAGAAACTTCTTTTATGAACCTGAGCAACACTCTTTATACTGATCAGTACAAAAGTCACTCTGCATGAAACACTGGCGCACCAATTAAAATAAAACACTAGCAATTTAACTATAAAAATTCGATAAGACAGCCAATATACAATACTATGGATGGGTATTGCAGAATGTTGACATAAATTTAGGCAAACTTTGGCATTTATCCTTGTAGCACTAGCTCAAGATCATAGAGAGAGTCCACTAGATGCTAAAATATTTCCTGAGAGTTGGCTGGGGGAATTTTAAATTTTGATCGAATTTAAAGAAGGCCTGCTTGAGTACACACAAGAAACCGCAAAATAATCCTCAAATAAACAATGCCTGATTGTTATCATGTTGGTGGGTACTTAAGATGGTACTGTCATGCTTTTACACCATTGCCAGTTGTGTATTTGCATGAATTATCAATCTTCTTTCTCTCTCTCACACTTTGTTTAAATAATTACCTATCAGTTTATGCTCACAATACGGAGACAATTTCCTTATGTGATGGTATATACAAAAAAACCAAATTCGAGCGTATCATTCGATATGTTGAAACAAATGCAATGCTGCTGCAGCACAAGACTGTTTAAAAACAGGGTTTACAGGATCAGCAGAGGTAGTTACATTATTCACACCATACCACAGTCACCCTCTACCTTTTGAACTAGTTTTATACAGCTGTAAACTGACTCCTATTTGTACTTGTCTCTAGAGGTATTCTTACTCTGGCAACTTATTAAGCCTCCTCCTCAAACTGGCTACCTGAAGCTTTATTTTTCCCACTTTTGTGCACTTTAGTAGAAAATAGTCTTATAAAACGCTCCATACAAACAATCTTTGGCTGAAACACACAGGCATCAAACATACTGAGCAAAAAGCAAACACTGTCAGAAGCCACCTTGAAAAGGAGAATGACATAACCTCCAACCCACGATTATTAAGGCTATACCATTATGTATTCTGACATGCATTCATCCTAAATGTGTAACTGCAGACATACACTCACCATATTCTTACACATCTTAAAATATTATTTTTTGTTTAACCTAATCAGATGAGATCTTGAAGTCAGTGTACACATACCACTAATTCAATATACAACTTTTGCCTGCTCCAGTGACTCAGACCACGAGCAAAAGGACAGGCAGACAGAGTATGGCATTCAGTTGGGGGCCCTTGATGCAAAATATGACCCACAACGCCAATGTTCCTTCTGAAATTGCACGGCAAATTTAAAATATTGCTCAAATACGCTTACTATTTAACAAACACTTGATTTGCTGGAATCGATCCTCATTTTGCAAAACATTTCCCCAAGTTGGTCCAAGCGGCTCTCTCCACCAAATTCAAGTCCTTCGACTCAGAGACGCCCGCCAACCCTTCAGCAGGGAAACAGCAAAAAGTCCTGGAACGCTGGGTTCTAGTGTGACGGATCCACTCCAGCACCTTGCTCACCCAAACCTCTCCCTCACCAAGCACATCAGCTTCTTCTTTCCCTTGTACTTCACCGTCATGTTGTCGATGAGCGCCGCAAACTGGGCCGGTCCGTCACTCGCCAGGAGGAAGGTCTCGCGGGCCTTTGCCAGGAACTCGATGAAGTCGCCGTAGTGGCGGGGGCTGATGTGTGCGAGACGGGAGTGCGTGGTGTCGACGTAAGCGGCTATGGCCGCCTCCAGCAGGTGTCGCAGAGGGGCTCGCTCGTAGGAGAGGAGGGGCATGGCCACGCCTCCGCCCCCCCCACCAGTGCTGCCCCCTCCTCCCGCTCCGCCCCCGCTCCCGCACCCCATGCCACCGTAGGTCATGCCGCCAAGCGCCATGCTGCCGAGACCGCACTTGCCATCGGGGCAGATGGAGCTGCCGAGGCCCACGAGGGACGGAGGGGGCGCCGGGGGCTGAGGGGGCGGTGGCAGGGAGGAGGCGGGGCCGCCCCCGGTCGACTGCCCTGCAGACGACGAGTTGCTCGAGGAGATCTGAGGTGGTGGTCGAGGAGGGACCATGCTGCCGGGCAGCGTGAGCGACCAGCGGCGCAGGAAGTCGGAGAGGACCGTGGCGCAACGCACGTTCTTGATGAGGAGAGGCACGATGCTCTCCAGCTCCAGCTTGCCCAGGGAGTGGGCCAAGGCGCAGGCCCAGTGGATGTCGTTGATGGCCGGATGAGTGTCCTGAGTCGAGAAAGTATATTCAACATTCAATACCTCATTTTAAGCATGTGATATATACCTATGTTTGTATCAAAGCACAAGCAAAAATCATTTAAAACGTGTTAGCATTAAATTTTTAGGAAAATGTTCCATAAAAACAATGAATGTCAAAACAATGAGTTTTCCAACAATAAAATCACTGCATTAGCCTTACTATTACAGAAGAACTGGATTTTTTGCATTACTGGGTGAAACTGCATGTTTAATGAACTAAAAAAATACTCCGTACATTCCACATAATAAGATGTACGTAATTGAATGATCCAGGTTAAGCCTGTGCCTAAGGAATTTGTATGGAATAGATAACACATAAAGCAGTAAGCAATTAGCAAGATGGAGAGGTGGTGTGAGGATGAAAGAGGTAAAGCAGGGGGGGATGGAACTGATGAGAGAGAAAGGCAGAAGGCGTAGGGGTGTGCATCGCTCCCCATTGTTGTCCATCGCCTTCCCTCTAACCAGCAATCTTGACATGTGTCACATAAATTATCTCTTCATCCAAGTACCATCCCTCTAGATCATGAAATTTTCATGACTGGTGAAAAATTTATAATACTGATATTTTATAAAATTCATGCATGCAAAATTCTACAATGAAAAACAGGAAAAATGCCCTGAAAGCTAGGAATAGAGTCATAAATATACTTATTTTTTTTCTTCTTCCTTATCTTGACCTCGTTTAATTCATGTTAAAATAGTTCTTGGAGTCATGCAAAAAAGTTTTAGCCAACGTTTCTGTTTATTTTAAACTATCATCAGGGCTTAACTTTGTACATATTTATTGATATCAATAAGCCCTGATGATAGTTTTAAATGAACAGAAACGTTGGCTAAAACTTTTTTGCATAACATACATTGACCTACACACCAAGAACTATTTTAACATAAATATACTGTTAATCCTGTCTCATTAACAGTTATAATGAAAGCAAAAGGAGCGTCTGAACTTGAAAAAAAATCTTCAACAATGCATGTATGCTATTAAAGAGAAGTTTTGATATTTGAGGACGTACCTGATTGTAAGCCAGGTGCACTTTCTTCATTGCGAGGAGGGCCAACTTGTAGGCTCGGTGGGGATATCCTCGGTGCTGCATGTAGCGAGCTATGGTGAACAGCTGCGAGGACGTCATGGCATGAGAGGCGGTGTCCGCGACTATTTGATAGGCAGTCTGGAAAGCCAGCGATTCACTTTCACAGAGGGTCAGTGCATTCAAGGCACAATTTGGGGGATCCTGGATTCAGAGGAAAATTTAACATAGTATTAGATTTGCACTTTTTTCGTCAGAGAAGAAATATTTTAGTGATTTATATGGAAAATATAACAGAGCACCAAAAACTAATTGCAGCCATAATTTAGGCTATGCCAGCAAAATGGTAGAAGATACAACAGTATTTTATTCCATAGCAAATGATAGTACGAGAAAAAGCAATGAAAGAGTCTATTTTGTCATTAAAATTTTACATAAGTCTTCTCCTAATTTTGCCAAACATGATATAAAATATGAAATATCAGAATCTCAATGATGCACGTAAATCTTCTTTTATTTAATGTTATCTCAAATAAACGTGACAGGTGAAATTATTTTTACCAAGAATTCCATTGAAATTCAAGACGTTTAAATAGGGTACTAAGGTGACAATCAGTGTCAGAATGAATTGTTTCCTTACCTCATGAGATTGAGGTCAAGTAACGGCATAAATTTATCATCTGACGAGGTTAATAACAGTAGGAAACAAGGCTACAAGGCCTTTTTAATGGACTTACTTTAGTTGCGCACTGAAGTGCCAGCGAACGGGCACAAACTGAAAGTTCCTCTTGCTGAGCCATTGTCAAATTGAGGCGAGAGATGGTTGCATGCGACATGATAGTGGTTGCAACGGGTCCTGAAAAAAATATTGTTCCACATTAATAACAAAGTTCAGCTCTCAATAACATATCAATACCATATCCACGCTATAGAACATAAAACAGCCACATTTTTTAATTCTACAATCGAGATTTACTCACCAGTAGCCTCTGTTGGAGTAAAAAGTTGATACCAAGTCTGCATAATGTAAAGAAGAGCATCCACACCAACTTCGGTGGCGCAGGTCACCAGCCAACGAACCATTTCCAGGCGGCGCCAATCGTGGCAAGAGTGCGTTTTACGCAGGACCTAATAAATAGACAAATCGGTTGCAATTCTTTGTTCATCACTCATCTTAATTTACACGGAACAAGTAAATGTACCCCATAGAATGTCAAAAATTAAATATGGCTGTACAATTATTAAAACAGAGTTTTACTGTTTTAAATGTGCTTAAGTAAAAGCAGTTTTGCTGCAGTAAGTATATGTTTATAAATGGTTGCTATGGTTAATTTCCATTGTTATAATAGAATTAGGATATTTAGTATACTATATGCAAAAGAAAACGAAGCATAATGAAAAAATTAACAGAAGAATAAAATATTGCATGCATTTTTCCAAGCAACCATATATATAACCACCAAGTGTCTCGAGTATAAATAACTTATGGAGATGCAAAAAAAAATATGCACAGGATTCAATGCTTTTCGTATGGGAGACAAAAAGTTGGCATCAATGGGGTAAAAACATCCCAAAAAATTGTTTCTTGCAAAAATCCTTTCTTAGTGCATCAATACAATATACAAGGAACATTGAAAAATTTCTTATCCATATCTTCAGTAGTTTGAGCTGTTTGTAGATGAATGAGCAAATCATTCAGGACACATAACTTTACAAAACAGATTCTCCCTAATATTCTTGCAGCAAAACTGAGGATAAGGCAGTGCTGCAAAACAAGAGACAATCACCTGTAATCCCAATTCAAAGGCAACAGAGAGCAGCATTGGTTGCCTTGGTCCATTCTCCGGAGTTGCAAAACGGAACGCATCCTGCGCCAGTTTGAAGAGATGAGATGAGCTGTGAATGTGTCGCTGCAGTGATTCCAGTACTTGGCGGAGGCGCACAACTTCGCCTGCAGAGAAAAGCAATTCAGATTATTAAACATACTTAACAACATTGAAGGACACCCCCAACGAGCAACGTAATGAGAATCCAATCTTATTTTTTCATGCATCGACGATTTCTCCCGTATAATATTTTGGTCGTACCATGAAAACTAAAAACCCACATTGGGATTGAAACACATGATGAAAGATAAAATTTTATGAATAACGGCCAAAAACATAAAAATAAATCAAATGGTTCCTCTAAAACACAGAAAATTAGTAAATACAGGATGGTATTTGACATCATTTATGATTACAGGGAAGGGAATCTGAATTGATCAGCATAGTCAAATCAATAACATTACTATTTGAGACAGGCAGAGAGGAATAGTATAAGCATAAATAGAATAGAGTATCCCATTAGTCAAATGCCATCTACCAAATGAAAGGTACAATCGATCCATGAGTTGCCAACTTCTTGAAAGGACTAACTATGTTCATAGGCAGAAAATCCTAATTCAGGTAAATTACAGACAATTTATGAAAGGCAGTGTGGAAATTTCACAAATGACAACTCATTTCCCATGACCTGAATTCAAAGTGGGAATCCCAGAAATTAATCCAAATGCTTCATCCACTTCACTGATCAGGGTGCCATCTTCCCCCACAGAAATGAATGAGTGATTTGACAAACTTGATTCTTGAGGATGAAACAGATTTTTCCTCCAAAGAATATTTCCACTATCAGTGCACTAGGGGGTGACACCACAAAGGTTCACTGCCTGCTTGTCCACAGATATTTCCTACATCCTTACAGGAAGTTAATAACCCATTATAACGTTTTCCTCTGAATCACTGATGATACATATGAAACTTGACAAACCTTTGGTGGCATTGAGCATGGTGGACGCGAGAGCGCACTGCTGCGTTTCGATGTGTCCCAGGGTGAACCAGCGAGGGTAGTGGGTGCTCCGGAGGACGAGCGATGACACGCCCTCTCCACCCCCAGCCCCCCCTCCCCCTCCTCCGCCACCTTCATCCCCCATTCGGTCGTCCTGCTCCTCCAGAATGGGAAGTCTGTTCAAAAAGAAAAGGAAGCACCTCCTTCAGCACTCATGACAATAAAAAAAACATAATTCAACAAACGCAAATGTTTTACTGCGCACATTATTTTTTGTTCCAGAAACTACAGTACGGCCGCCGAGAGTTGTCCATTGACAGCTAGAAGGGGTAGGGGGCAGGGTTGCCAGGTAAGAAAGGGAAATGCCCACATAACATGTAAACAAAAGGGTTCCGTGAAGAAAGCAGCCAGAAGGGACGACGAGCGTGAATGATCCAAAGGAAGAATCCTTTGTTTTGGCGATTCGCAGAAAGGGCTTGTTTTGGTGGTTCAGGCTTGTTTCAGTGCTTCATGCGCACGTGATAACGTTGTATGACTAGGCAAGGGTGTGAGGTGCATTTGGGGGACAGCGATTGGCTGCAAACCGTGCTGGCGCAGGGTTCTCCTTTTAAAGTGCCATCGGACAACTCTCGCCGGCTGGATTGTAGGCAAGAATTACCCTTGCTACAAGGTTCGTCACAAAAGAGTAACACAAAAATACACATTATTCAAAAGAAAATCATTAAATCAGGATAGCATAGTACTAATACAGGATACATAGTACTAACATAGTACATAGGTCTAAGTTTGAATGCTCTCCAGTAAATTTATTGTAAATGATCAATTCTAGCACTGAAAGAATATTTATAATGTAGTGAGATAAATCCCAATTCAGGGCCTCAAAAAAAATAGGGGTGTAGCAGCATTGTAAATCTCATCAAGGCAATATTAAGGCCGTTTTACACGGTACACGGAATTGCACAATCTGACGTACGTGCGAAGGTGCAATCGAAATTGCATCGTGTAAAGTGGTGAATTGCTAGAACACATGCGAGAATGCGTGGGTGCGAGACGGCAAAATAGCCCCTGTTCTAATTTTGTTCATGTATTCGTGCAATTCCACGCCATTTTAGAAAATAATGCAGCTCTAACCTGCGCAGTTCCGTACCCCGTGTAAAACGGCCTTAAATCAAATATCTGCAACCATGACACAATTCAAAATTTCAAGTTAGGAGTTAAGTAATGTTATAGTTGAGTTTTCCAGAGCCAGTTAACGCTACAAAAATCCCTTAACATCCAAATTAGTATTCGTACCTGATTGCTCGTAGTCCAACTCGGTAGGCGAGGTCCGGGTGGTGAGGCAGGAGGGCAAGGAAGAGGAAGCGAGCGAACGTGTGCATTGGCACCGACTCGGGATGGACGTACTGCCCAAGGCCACTTGTCGGGCCACTTTCGAGGAGCGCCACTGCCTGGCGACACAGGACTCCAGCCAACGACCTGCTCCCCCCTCCTTCGCCAATCGTCCCAGCCTCAACCTCCTGCAGCTTAGCTATTAGCCTCTCCTCTTGCTTCCTACCCTTCTCCTTCAGGAACAAAAAAGCAAGTCGTGAATGTAAAATTTCAGGTTACATTGATTCCATTCTTTCTGGACAAAATATTAATACCCAAGAGAATTGGGTACTACTGTTTCTAACAATCAGAAAATGCAGATCAATCTCATCATGATGTGCGATTAGGTTAGTTCAAGGGAATAGGAGCAAGAGAAATAAGAACAACTTTTTATAGTGCACAGCTTATATAAATACAAGCAACAACAGGTATTGATTCACACAATCATTTTACGGTATAGTAACCCAGAAAAAGACAATTAAAGGTTATACCTGGGTCAACTTTTTTCTTTGATCATTCAATTTTCACCATATTTTCAAAAATTGAAAACTATTACTCACACCAATGCTCATTACATATTATTAGTGTGAAATTTAAATAATTTATTTTAATAATATTCGATATATTTAAAATTCTGATACACTCTCTTAAAGTGCCAATTGGTTCATCAACCTGTCCAGCAGAATCATGAACAGAAAAGTTGTATGCAGAAAATTCAGTACATAAGTTAATGATGACAATTGTAATTATCAAAATCACCTCAACAGGAGACCACTTCCTTACTCAAAGTCATATTGGATATTTTAGCCCACACATTCAATTGTGCATCATGGGAAATAAAGTGAACCTGAATCAGTTTTTAACAGTGTATTTGTCAGTTGTAAACACTAGATGCCAACCTGAGCATAGAGTCCACGTGGCATTGGCCTCTGCTGACCCAATCCCATGAGAGCAACTTCAACGGCCAGCGTCAAGTAGGTTTCCGATCGGTCTCTAGAGCCGTGGACTTGCACGTGATGATAGCGAGGTGGAGGCGGCTTGGAACCACTATTGGCAACAGTTGCTGCAGCCGCAGCCTCCTCCATCATGCCAACTGGATCTGTGGGACAAAAAATAAAAATAACAAACTATACGAAAAAGCAATTTACGATGGATTAGAAGTTAAAGCAAAAATACATTTGATAGCTACAGATAGGCAATTTTCACTAAAAAATCAATAGATTGCTATATTTACAGCAAATGTTAAATCAGCTCAAGAATTGAGTCATTATGTACTTATAACACGAAATGAAAAATGGCTTCGTGTTTCAGGACTTAAAATTTCCCTTAGTATTTCTGGATTGTTCAAAAATCAATGGACCACTTTGCCTGCCTAGTCAACTGCCACCAATGAGTGAACATTATCAGTTCTGGATCCAGGATAGGGAGCCATGGGGGTAACATCCCAGCAGTAGTGAACCAAATTATGCACAGGGTTCCCACTCTAACTAAATTATAAAATTCATGGGTTTTTCCAGCTTTTCATGGTATAAATATCGTCAAATTCACGGTCTGTTGATAAGCCATTTTAGGCAGAAACATTGATGACATAACAATTAAAAATTTATCAATCGCAACAGGCGCCATGAATTCAAACATAGCAATGAAAGTGCTCTTTCTCATTATGTCACCTATCGATCTCAAAATTTAGGTGAAGCTTAAGGTTGTGAGTGGCAAAATGGAGGGAGCAGTGATGTAGGGAAGTAAAGAAGTGTCTTGATTTTCCCCGGGGTTAATGAACACTTTGTTTGCCGTCTTCCAATCACAGGCTCAAGGTCAATGTGTCGTCATGGCACAAGGACCAATAATTGCACTGCGAATATACGTGTGGAGACAAATGTGTGGACAGTGTCTGTACGTGGCTCGGCCTTGAAACATGATTGAAACATCTTTTTTTTCTTTTGATCTGTCAGTTATAGATCTTTTTCTATAAGTTTGAGAGATTTTTAAGGTTTTATGACGAGATTCACGGCTATTTCCAGGTTTTTCACAATAGACGAAATTCACGACTTATTCACGGCTTTAAGGTTTTCATGGTGGAGTGGGAACCCTGAAATTACCATATATTATCTTGAGTAAATTGGATGCCCAATAAGGAGGGTCCATCCCTCAGCCCCTCTCTGGATCCACCACTGAACGTGACGAATGAAGGAAGCCACTCACCAAAGTAGGCAGGAGTCCTCATGTACTCATCGGGCAAGATGGAAGCCTCGGCAAGCGTGTCGAAGAGACAGCCGACGGGGTCCAAGGGGTGGCCCACCCACCCGTCCCCCCAGCTCCCTCCCCCGCCCACCAGTCCTCCCGCATCCCCGCCCCCACGCCCCGAAGACGAGGGCCAAGGCCTGGATGAGGAAGTGGAGGAGGAGGAGGACGAGGAGGCCCCAGCCCCATTGCGATACGACGACGACGAAGAGGCCCCACTGGAAGAGGGGTGGGACGAGTAGGAGGAGGAGGTGGAGGGGGCGTACGACTGCGAGGCGTACGAAGACGAGTGGGCGTACGACGAAGATGAGTGAGCAGCGTAGGAGGAGGAGGAGGAGGTGGGGTGGTGGTGGTGATGGTGGTGGTGGTAGTAGGACGCCATGGCGCTCGACGAGGGCAGAGACGAGACGTGGGGCTGGTGCTGGAGTTGCTGCTGCTGGTGGTGGTACCAACGGCGCTGTGCCACCTGCTGCTGGTGCTTCATTGTCCTCACGATGGACACCGCGAGGCGCAGGGCTTCGCTCTGGTGGCCGTGGGAGCGCAGTGCGTCCACTCGCGCAGCTGCCAATGGGAGGGGCTCTGCAGAGAGAGGGACGGGAGATCGTTAAAACTATCGAGCATGAGAAAAATATTACAATGGGGTGCATTACGTAGGGACGTCAAAACTTGATGCCAAAAAACAAGCAAAAGTGGCTATCAGACAATGTTTCAAACATATCTCCATAATATTACAACATGAGGCTCTCTAAATATCACTCTTAGTAATAGCAAAGTTCAATGCCAAAATTTACACCCGAGTATGTATTTCAGAGCAGTGGCAGTGAGAAAAAATTAATGCAACATTCATGAAAAATATTTACCACATTTAAAGTAGAATAAATGAGAAGGGGCATCCAAGATTGATGTTAGAAATTGTACCCGCAACATTTGAGCCAATTAAGTCAACAACATAATTTGTAAAAATAGAAATTCACCCACTCATGAAAAAAAATCTCATTTAAATCACTTGTCCCATTGCCTTGTTAACCTCCAAAACAGAAGATAAACAGTGAATCACAATTGTGTACTTAAGAGGTAGAGGATAAGGAGAAGGAGACAAAGATAAATTTCTTCCACATCATGCTCTCAATCAAACCATCTACATATAAACGCAAGGACAATTGATTAGGGGCACAGCTAGGAATTAAGGCAGGGGGGGTTTAGGTGCAACTAATACTGGGGTGTGTGGGGTATGGAATACCCACCAGGATAAGTGGTAGGTGCGGGATTGATAAATTGCCGAATTTTAAGATAAATGGTTCAAAATGGTGAGTTTTACGGCTTTCTGAGGGATATTTTATTGATCCTTACACTATTATATTAGTTATATCAATCCAATTGAGTAAAATGGATTAAACTTAAAAAAATTTCTGAGCTCTGGGGGGGATCCCCTGAAACCCCCCAGAGCTCTCTGTGCCACTGCAATTGATGACTGCAAATGCATATCCGTGATTGCAAATTTCAATGCCAAACTTTACAAAGCACGAGAACTTATATCTAAAAATTTGTCGTGGAAGACTCACCATGCCAAAGAGGATGTCCCTGGGAGTTGAACATGCTGGTGGAAGAGGATGAGGATGAATACGAGGAAGAGGAGGAGCATGGGACTGGGGAAGTGTAGTAGCAAGACGATTCTGCCGGAGTGTGGCTGCAGTACGAGTCCCCTGACAGTATTCTCTTAAGATGGACATTGTCCCACGGCATCTCGACAGCATCCAGAGCCCTGTGACAAAATAGGTAAATGTCAGTGTAAGATCCAAAATGGCAGTAAATGATATTCAATCCTTCATGCACAAAAAAAGGAATATATATTGGCAGATCTAGGTTATTTATAACAGCTTCAGAACTTATGCCACATGTCAATCACACAAGATTTTTGCTTTAAGAGAAGACAATTGAAGCGGCAAAATAAATGCTTAAATAAACTACACATAAATTGGCTCCAGTTAGAATGAAACTCTCCAGTCTTTCATTCTTACCTGATGACTGCACATCTATGCAAGTAAAACTCTTTATAGAGATGTAAGTTTTCTTAATAATAAGATGGTGAATGACATGCAGAAGCCCTAATAGATTCAAAGAATCCAATGCATGCTGCACTGACGTAAACTGGCAACCAATAAAGTAGACCAGCAGAAATGGGGGAGGCCAAGAATGGCAATACGCTCACCGATGGAATATGGTGCGTGGGCGTTGGTTGTGCCTTTGACGGGAGCCCCTTGGCCCACCCCTTCTGTTGCCTCGGTCATTGCCACGGCCACCCCTGGGTCGCTGGCCTCCCTCTTCATCGTCGGAACTGCTATCGCTCGAGTCCAAGGCTCCCAGCAACTGAATAAACAAATAAACTCAAAGGTCACGTCATCCAAAGCAAGAAAAAGGAATTAAAAAGAGACGGATGAAAAATCATTGCACAATAATGTTAGCTCTTGTATGTTTCCCATCTCCAAATAAATACAGTGTGCTTCCAATTTCAAAAGCTTTTGATATGCCTGCATTTTTCAGTCAAACCACAAAGACAATATTATACTGTAGTCAGTTGACCTTTTTGATTTAATTGCGTATCAATGAAAATAAACTTGAAGATTAAATTTGACATAAAAATTGGTTTGAAAATCTCACAGTCAAAGTCTCATGTGAACCCCAGAGAAATCAAGATAGATGCATTTCTGTTTAAAAGTCACGAATGATCAATCTGAAACGTCACGTACATTCCTAACTCCAGGCATGGGCTGAGGTCTGAAGTCAGGCTCCTCCTCCAGGGGGCACGCGTCCAATTGAGACCACCTCTCCAGCAATGTCTTCCAGTGACGCTTGTTCGCATAAGCCACCGTTTTCCCACTTCCAAACTCAGGATTCAAGGCAATACACACCCACAGCGCTCCTGCAATCACAAAAAAAGATTTCATGAGGGCGATATTATTTCACTTGCACATATTATACGCATGCATTTTCTTGCTTGCACATATTCCCCTTTATACAGTTGAGCCAGCCAAAATTGTCTCGTGGCAGATTGAAGGGATGAAAAATGAGTACTGGGTAAGGCTGCCTCAAAAGCAAGGAAAAACCCCAATAGCGGGAGATAAATAAAACACTCCAGCCAAGAGAATGTCTGGAATGAACTCTAAATGTGAGGTATGGAAAAAAAGAATACTATTTCAAGGGATTCCTGGTGATTTATGTCAAGGTGAAAATGTTGCACGGCAAGATTGAGGGTGTGGGTTGTAAATTATGAGCAGAAATTGGACAAGCGACTGCTAAGCATATACATAATTCATTACATTTGTTTTTGGCAACCATCTTTTATGTATACATATGTCCTTATGTGCACCTCCTAATGAGAATTTGCAGTGATAATTTATTGCATGTATAGTTGGCTGTGGTCATGGCATCTCCACATGCAATATTGAAGTTAGCTAATGGGGATGATTTTAAAAGAGCAGTTTAACTTTAAGCATTCCCAAGGTTTCCCTGCAAGAAGGCGATGATGAGTACTGTGGTTAATTGGCTATGATCCCACAATTCACACAGCGACATGAGCATTTGCCAGGGATATCTCCCCCCATTCTTCTGCGATGGAACAATTTGGGCGACTCAACCATAAAGGTGGAACTCATGTCAATGCATGAAAACACAATACATATAATGGTACTACATACCTAATTGATCCCATAGTTGCCTGCATTTGTCCGTCATGGGGGTAGCTTGGGTCTTCCACACTGGTAGTCTGGGATCAGCCAAGAATTGCTCCGTTATTAACGTTAACATCCTGGCCCCATTGGAATCTCTTGCACGCATCATTTCCCTCACCTGTAAAAAAAAAGAGATGAGATATTAACCATAAAAATCACACTAATAATCCTTCGTTCTGTTGGTTTCGCATAAGATAATCCACAGAATAGCAGTAAGGTAAATATTAGGGCCATTTCTCATTATGTACAGAACTTACCTTGGTGAAGAGTGAATTGAGCTCTCGGTTGGTGTCATAAAACTCTCCTTGCGCAAGGTGTGCCTTAACTTGCTTGCAAACCTGCTCCTCGTCTAAATGCCAGCTCTGGTCTTCATCAGCGCTCGCCCCCGCTGTGGGGTCGGGGGCACCTGAAGGCAGAGAAACGTAAGGAAGGGATTACTTTGGGTTAATAGAAGAAAGAAACATGACTCCTTCAGTTAAGGAATATAGCCCAACTCCACCCCGAGAACATTTCACAGCCTGATAGCTTCCAAAATTTAAACAAGAGATTTTCACAAATTTTACACTCTAAATCGATAGACAACATAATTATTCTTCCTCAATATTCCAAAAATTTAAAAACATCAGCATCTATTCTTTTTACATCTTCAGGGCATAAATTGAGATCCTTAGGTGCTCATTAGATGACAAAAGAAACTATTGATTCCCACCAGGGGTGGATTACAATCATTATTTTAGGGGGTCATTACTTTCCGTGACACTTGGTGGCATTCAATGTCTCTCAGTGATAATGCATCTTGAGGGCTGACATTCGAAGACAAATTTCTGTTAGATACTCATCATGTATTTTTAAACATGGATTTTTAAGCTTGTGAATTTAAAAAATTGGAAAGCCACCTCAAATATTGGCATTTTTTATATTTTTCCAGAAATTGTACAGGGCCCACCCCCTTAATCTGCCTCTAATTGCTGATTTCCATGCATCATCCATACTAGAATAAATATACTAACAAATTTAAATTGCCATTCAATTTTAAAAACTCTATTAAGGAAAATAAAATCCAAAGCCTAATACACTGGTCCATACAATAAATTTGGTTGAATGCTGGAATGGGTGAAATAACATCTGAGAAATATTTCGAGTTCTATTGCTTGACTTGGACTAAAAGTATGTCAGCCCAAGACTACAGCACTCACCTGGAATTCTATTCATTTCAGATCCATCACGCAAGAGTTCATTGGCCAGTCTCTGCGCTGTAGGCAGCAATTCTGTATGGTGTTCCGCTATCAGGTACTGAGCAAATTTCTGCAATTGTTGTCTATCCATTCGGAGAAGAGTTTCTGCAAGAGAAGTCCGAGAGGAGAAATCAGTAAAAAAAATATGTAAGTAATAATGCAAGAACTTTAATATTTTCATAGATAAATAGCAACCCAATCCTTTGATGATCATTGAAGCTGATTTAATTCTGCAAGATAAATCATTCACTAAAAATTAATTTTTATTTCAAAAACATAGAAAGAATTCGTCTTCCGTATGAATATTTGATATATGTATAGGACTGTGTCCATTTTCAAAGTAACAGGTGCGGAATTAGAACAAAAATAGGTAATTCTGCAAATTCATCAGCTGATAGATAAATAACATTTCAACTCTCTTATTATAATTAAAAACCAATTCAATTCTTCAAATGATGTAATCGATCAATAATTAATCTTTATCCTAGCATAGAAAGAATTAGACTTCGGCATGAGCAAGAAATCATGGGACTTGTGCTCATTGTGGCTCACAGTAGCAACAAGGTCAAATAAGGTCAAAAATGCCAAAGGGGACTCACCAGAGATTGGTACATGGAGTGGGACGGTTTCAGCGTTGCGAATTCTGTACAGTGCCAATGCCACCACGTGCTGGCACCAAAAGATATCTTTGGTGTCACAAGTGCAGGCAACTCCAGTAATTTTGCACCTGTTGAGGAGAAATGGAATATCAATTAGTATCGGAATCCATACTTCGAGACGAATCATTATTTAATACACAGCACTTATCAAGTTTATGCATGAGATATTTCGTCTATTTTTCTAAAATTCAGGATAGCATATTTACAACCCTTCTCCATTTGTTGGTGTAAACATGCAATCAGAGAATGAATGACGAAACAAACTGTCGTTTCAAAGGTGACACATTTCTCAAAATAAGCAAGAATATCCACTGGATATTCAAGGAAATGATATTTTTTGACGCTATGATTGGATCCCTCAACATTCAAAGGGAAGTGCAACAACTTACTACACCGATCTCACGCACATACGCCATCCATCAAAAATGCTCAAAGGTTAAACCCTTCCGTGGAGGCTTAGAAATTCAATGCATTCACCCTCTGAATGCGAGACGCGTTTTGATGGGACGGAAGGTAAGAACTCTAAGAAGGTAAGAAGAAGGCGAATATGGCGAATCTCGGAGAAAAATTTTATGATTATTCAACTTGGGGACCTATAGCGGATACAAAAAAAAAAACTCAAGGAGGGGCGCAAAAGATATCTGGAGCAACGTTGGTTTTTATCGCAATAAAAAATGAATCAAGACACGCGCAAAGTTTAACCAAGTTTTATTCAAACTCTTTATACACGTATATAAGAAAAGACCATCTGACGATATAAAGTAGTTACAGTTGTGGGTCTGCAATGTTCGGCATTGCGGGCGGCACTGCAAGGGGGGGCGCGCGCCCCCTGCGCCCCCCATCTGTATCCGCCACTGTATTGGGACCATGTAATTTGTTGCGTTAACGAATCGCAAATAGTATACGTCACCACATGAATTAATATTAATACAATGACAACAACGAAGTAGAGGTTCAACTTCCGTAACAAAAAAAATATATTTTTGAGGTTTTAGTAAGCTTTATTTTATTTCAGCCCACTGCAGCGGGGCCATTAATTCTCCCTAGTCTACCAGTCATTTCCCACGATAAACTGAAGACGTGAAAACGGCACATGGAAGATTATTATATAGCTGGAATAGCTCATAAATTATTCTCACATATCGAATAGGAAAGCGCTTCGGTCCATATCCACTAATTTCCACGCCGCTATTAAAAACGGCAAAGAAAAAAGTCATTAAGAAAAAAGTCATCAGACGTTTGAATCTGCGGAAATATCGTATTTTGTAGCATCCGACCAAGGGCGTACCCAGGAATATAACTGGGAGGGGGGGGGGGGTAAAGCCATGGTCTAGGGGTGGGGGCAAGCCATGGGAATTATGAGATTATTTCCTTGAAAAAGTTTTATTTTAGTTACATATTTTATACTAATATATATCATTTTTCGTGGGTTTAAAGAAAATTTGTTGAATACTTAACGTTTCCATTCAGTACTGATTTTGATTAAAGACTTTTGCAATTTTTGCTTCTAGGGGGGGGGGGGCAGCTGCGCCCCGCCCCTTTCCCCTCGCTGAGTACGCCCATGCATCCGACTCCAATTCCTGCGCCCATGTTTAAATTTTAATGCCGCCGGCTCGAATGATGGCAAAGCCCTTATCTACAGGCTGGCGTTGCCTGGTGTGTCTTACGGCATGTGGAAAGCTTTACATTGCCCTCAATTACCACCGAAATAAATTACACTGGGTGCCTCTTCCATCTCGAAAATTCGGACATTTCGAATGGATTATTTTCCGATGAATACTTCCAAAACATATACGGACCGCGAATGATGTATACGTGGGAGCACATTTTGAGACTTTTTAGGTGAAAGGTTAATAGACAAGAAATGTTTATGAATAGTAATCATAAGTGGAGTTTATTTCAACAATATTCGCATCAATAGTTGCAATAAAACTTAAAACATATGCCCGAGTAGTTGGCACCACATTTAAATATAAAGCCTATTTCACAATCATCTAAAGGAAAAATCATTTGACTGAAATAAGAGATTCCTCAATTCGCGAAAATGCGGTGCGATGGCTGACAGCTACGAGGTGAATGGACACGAAATTGGACGAAAATCTGGATGGCAGTGAGGACGTTGCCAGAGGAGATGGACCTCCGGATGAAATACGACGGGCGCATCAGTTATTATAGTACGGCCACGGGATTATTATAGATCATCAGAACATTGAAAACTACGACCGATGGGAAACGCTGGTTAATGAGCCACTTAATTCGGCTGAGGTAAAGAAAATTTTCCACTCTTAAGAAAATCTATTACCTACTCATTATACTGTTCACGAACTCTGGAGTTAAAATGAAACAATCACAAGTTTTATTGTTTTCAATTTCATTTCCGCTGCGTGACCCAAAAATAAATTCGCTTCTACAGTACACCGTATTGGAAAAAAATGAGGAACGATGCGCGATTGTGGACGAAGTTCATGGGAATGTTTAATTTCACCCGCAAGTAAATAATGGGAAGAACTCTGTTAAATAGGTACTAAATTATCTGAATTTTACTCTAACTCTAGATGGAAACTTATCGATATCATTCCGATCACCTAGGTAATGTAAACAAAAGCCGTCACATTTGCTTCGTAATTTTTAATATTAGCTTCGTCGTATTTGCTCCTATGGTACCCCATTCCCCTTCATCCAACTGGCAAATAATGTTGTCGCTGATTGCCTGACCTTTTAACGGCCAAATGATCCAAGTCCGAGGCAGGGGAGGGGGACAAGGGTCGGACTCATATTTGAGATTAAAAACAAAATACAACAATTACTGCAGAAAATATTCTATTTTGATATGAAAGTTATTAACATTAAATTAAATGACTGAGGCTCCGTAATGCACAAAATAAAACGAACGTAATTATAACAGTATTAAAAATCTTATTTATTTTTTTGAGCGTCCGAGGAATCAATTAGTTAATCGAAATTACAGGAAAATCGAAATTGAGGTTTCAATGTTACTAAAAATATTTCAATGACAAATATGGGTAATACCAAGCCACGCCCCCCTAAATCCGCCAATGCTCTGAGGTCTTACCACATAATAGGGACCTATGGAATAAGTACCTATTCCGCGGTCTTACTATAGGCGCTCTTCAACACATGGGCATTGGGCAGTGCACAATCAGCACCCTTACACAGGGGAAAGAAGGAGAGCGGCGTCGCAACCGGCCCTTGTCCACGACGGCAAATTTGAAAAATACGATAATATTATTATCTATTATATTATTCTACCGATTAAGGTAGGTTTCCATGGAGTGTTTAAGAAGTGATATGGAAGCCCCCCTTTCCTTCCAGCACTGCCTTCTTTAATTCACTGTAAGGCCTAATCCCTTTCAATCTATCTAAAAATCCTATTCTTTTCCTTCCCCTCCCTCGTTTCCCTAACATTCTACCCTCTAACACCATTTTCAACATCCCCTCCCCGCTAAGCACTAACTCCATCCATACCTTCTGTCTCCTCCGTATCTCATCTAAAAGCTGCCTCTCCTCACCCACCATGTCCAGCACTTCGTCGTTCCTTTTCCTCTCCGTCCATTTCACCCTCTCCATTCTTCTCCATGCATATATTTCAAATTAATGATCACGTCAAGGCCGACGCATTGACAAAATTAGCAATAAATCGTCCGTGCGGAACACTTAGCGTGAGATTTCACTACCTGTACTTCAATCGCTATGTTCATATCGAGGAATCGGGTGAAATTTGCGCGCGTTTTGGTCGATTTCGAACTAGCGGGAATATTAGCGTGGAACTGTGAAATGCGCAATGTCGTATTCTCAGTTTTCCATGCGCTTAGCAACCATGCTTTGTTACTGTCGTAACCGTGAACACGGATATTAAACAAGAGGATCCTCAAGCAGGCCCCTAAATGTATATTATCACCCGCCGCGCATTTAAATGGGTTTACAAAAGTCACCACACGCGTCGCTGACGGAAGAAGTGATCCGAGTTTTACGGGGAAGTAAGGTATAAATAGGGGTGCTCACCGATATTTACACACATAATGATTTTATATATCAAATTCATAATTTTTCAATGCTATTCCTAGCAATTACATTCTTTATTATGCAAAATAATGGAAAAAAGTGGATCGCATTGCACTCATCACAGCGACGCGGACATTTTTGGAAGCCGATTAAAATGCAACCGAAGTGTCAACGGGAATAAGCCTTCCATGGGATGGATTTGGGCCTCCCCTATGCACTCCACTTGACCGTGAATCGTGGAAGAGGAAAACTCGGAATGAAAAATAATGTGGATATTATATGAAATAGAAAATAGAACTCCGGAAAAGAAATCGATGCGGCTAAGAAATAGCCCAACTCAGTTCAACACCTTATGCGCGGCAGTTCGCACTTTTATTTCTGCAAAAGAATGATAGATGGCGTCCAGTAAACGCTAATTTTTTTCCCATGAAGACCCGAAACTGTGAAGCTTATTTCAACGTTAATCTTAATTTATATTTATTACTATTTTTTCCATCAATCGTTCTAAAGTTAAACAATTTTAATAATTTCAGTTTTATTTCCCATCAAAGACAGGTGTAACATTTATTTTTAGGTATATATTCATTCATAAACCGATTTCAAGCGATTTCATGAAATGAAAACTACTAATATAAAGTAACTAAAAAACTAAACTAAAAAAGGGCAATAAACTGACTAATTCTGCTGAACTTATAAAACCAATACTCATTCATCAAACGCCTATCACTAACTTTCGATCCATTTCATCATTTTCCAGCAGCAACATAAAAAATAAAGTTGCATTTTTCCACGATTATAAAATATATTCCGACGATTGTTTCAATGTTACTAAAATATTTCAATGAAAAATATGGGTATTACCGGTAATACCAATTTTCAATTAATTACACTTAATTTCCTATTTCCAATTAACTCTTAATTTCCTATTTCCAATTCAAACCTCATAATCACTAGGATCCTCAAGAACTGGATACATTCCGAAGTACTGAAATGTTCACGAAAACACGATTTCAGCAGACAAAATTGTACTCTATTTACAAAATAAAATAATGAAATCGTACAATATTGCTTAGTTATATCACAATTTACAAATATCTTCTTGAAAATTTCTAATTCATTCCAGAAACAATAAAGTACCTACGCCGACGTACTGAATTATTAACAAACACATATATTTACACCATAAAATACTATAATCAATCATTACTCATAGTATCACTACTTTTTAGAAAAAATCAAACGCATCCGAGAAAGGATAAGGACTAATTAGAACGAGGGCAGAGAGGCATCTTCTCGGATTATCCCCTTTAAGTTGGGGTTCCAAATCCCGCCGCCGCGGCGCTCGAGAGAGAGAGATCGGGGGAGTCCTCTGTGAGCGACCCACAGAACTACTCACACGCCGGAGGGAGTCCTCGAGGAGAGGAGGGAATGCAGAGGCGCCGAGGGCGGTGGTGCGGGTCGAGGGGCAAAGCAGGGCGATTTATTTACTCTGGGTAGGGCGAGGAAGGGCAGGAGAGTACAAGAGGTAGGAAGGAAGGAGGCACACATACCTTTCGAAGCTGAGCGAGACTTTGTACTTCCGCTGCGTCTCGGAAGATGGCGACGTTGAGGAGGACGACGACGAGGAGGAGGCGTTGGCGGGCGGCGCCGCAGCGGGGGCGGCGGGCGCCGGCGCCTGGGCCGCCGCAGCGCTCGCTGCCGGCGACTGCCCCTTCGAGGCAGCCGTCACCACTCCGCTCAAATGGAAGCCTGATAAAAAACAGAGAGGAGAAAAAAAAAGGTTAACAACATTTCGGACACTTACGGATGAATTAATGAAGTTTTTTTTTTAATCTCTGCTTTTGCCCAAAAGAGCAAAGTCACATTATAGTCAAATAACAACTTCTGTTCAAACAATAACAATATACCTATAAGAATTCGAACAATCGAATTTCGATCCAAACTCGATTTTTCAACGTCGATCATGACCATTTAGTTTGATCACACAATTAGCATCCATCCACACACAGTCACCATCGGCCTATGATAACGTTATCCGTCCCGAGTGAAAGAAGTAATAAGTAGTATAAGTAATTGTGTATATCCAGGAAAAACTTAGACTTTTCTTAGGCCGGTAAAATTGGAAAGGCACGCCTTCGATCATCGAGAGAGCATTTCAATCAATTGATCTTCCTTCAAAATTTTAGTTGAACCGAATGGCACCAAGCGATTATCCCTCAGCATTAATATGGATGTAATTGTCAATTATTACGATCATTAATTCAATCGTGTATTCTGAGTAGTGTTTTTTTCTACTATTCAAATGACTATTTTTATTATTTTTTGAATGAATAATGAACCTTTTTTGTACGAACTATTTTGATCAAAAAAAGGACCTTCGATTATTTCGATTAATCGATCTTTTAGTTCGAATTTCAATTTTTTGTCGAAGAGTCGAGCTTTTCATTTCGATTAAAAAACGATTGCTCGAAAAATCGATATATTGATCGACATTTTTCTATCACTAGCCCCCACTAATGCACGCCCCAGGTATAAACGTAGATCGACACATGAAATTCGCAGAGGGTTATGGGGCGGCTACGTGGAGAGACAGCGGCAGTTCCTCGGCCTCCGCGGCACGGCGCTTCTCAGACGCACGAGGCCGCAGTTAACGTGTGTAAGTGGAGGAGGGGGTGGGGTAGATTCTGGTGCCGAGGGCGGAGGCGCCACTGAGTGGCGGTATGGCGCCCTCCTCGGAGGAATTTCCGGGAGAGGAGGAACGTCGACAAAATGGCCGACTCCATACCTTCAGGCGAGAAGAGAAAAAAAATACGACCGCACGAGTCTGCCAAGAGCAGAAGAACCCTGCATCGCGGAACTACCGGTAGGTGGAAGCATCGACGTCCGCGAAAGATGAAAGGGACAACGTTTAAAATTTACATCTACATGTATCCCCGCGAACCGTCTCAGTAGACATGTGATTGGGGGTTTTTAGGACACCAAAATGAAATTGAGAAGGCCCCGTATAGAGTCCCACCTGGCATTAATTTGAGCCCTCCGTTGTTCGGGAGAAAAACGAATTTTTGATGATTCCTGGAAACATCACGCTTAAGTGTTTTAATTTGTGTTATTGTATTTATTCCACTTACATTAGCTGTTGGAGGATCCATACCAATATGAGTTAGCAGTAGTGATGCACTCACGTAACATGCTCTAATCCTTGAAGGTGGAATTCATTACATTTCGAGACGTTACCAAAGAATGATTTTTCAATCACCCAAACTGACGACATACACTCGATATTTTTATTGGATGTATAAATCAATATGTCGAGAGGAAAGACACTGAAAAAGGAATTTCTTCACATGTTCGCCAAAATATCTTACCCAATGTATCGTATCTGTCGGACCTGAGAACATAGTCAGGTTCTACGATGATGCCTTCCAAGTCGCCCTGAAAGATATCTATTTTTAATTGCTCGGGCAAATTAAGCCTAGCTCCTATCCTCTAGCCACTCCTAGCCTGATTTGCGTAAAGTAAATGGAGCGCTTGCAGCTGCCTTGACGGAACACGCAGATTTTCTTTGTGTTCCAGTCAGTTCAATGTCTAATTCTTCCTACAACGGATCTCATATGCTCGCTTCGCACTCAAGGTGAGGCCTGGCTAAGTCATATAGTCTTCAAGTTTTCGCAAACACTCATTGGATAGCTCGAACTCTCTTTTGGCATTCCAAGAAGATAGAGCATGACAAGGTATCGTGATTGATATTCACCCATATGCATAACATCAATTACCAAATGCCAGCCTCCTTCGTGTCAACGGAGATCTGCTCATGAGCGGTAAAATTAAAAAACACTTGCACAAAATAGGACAAAAACATAACGGAAGGTCGGCATTTAATATCATTAGATTCACTAAAATCAGATGTCTCACACAAGCCAATAATTAAGTATTGGGAATTCAAAACTCGCTACAAAATAAATCTTCACACCATCTGATCCACACAGATAAGATAAAAAAGCTACCAATAAAATCCGTACAAACTGGAAAGTAGTTGAAATTTATGTGATTTCGTAACTTGTTCGAACAACTGAACGCAGTAAAGACCACCAATAACTCATTTAAATTAACAACAATCCGGCTTACCGACAATGACGTCAAATCATAAGTGATGTCAATCAGTAAAAAGAACAATTCATGTCTGAGGAATTTAGGGTTCTATTTACTAACGAACTATGGTCGCCTCAACAGAAGTGTGAGTAGAAGAGTCTTACGACACTAGCCGCAGCGAACGACCGTAATTTAAAGGCAAATGCAATATGTCCATTTCTCGAATTCTGAGTCGCGCGCAAAAACGAATCATCTGCAAAATAATTGACGACGTAGCTATCCCAGCCATTATCTTCACTTGTGAAATGTAAAGGGTGACGCGACCATGCTACCCAACAGTCAGCAAAAGATGAAACTCGCATGCCTCTGTAAGAAGGGCACAATTGACAGAAAACTATTTCGCGATTATCACCAAAGAAAATTAATTAATATTAGGCGTTGCACGGGATACATTCTAGTGGATGCATTCCAAGCAATGGCGACTACCTTCACGAACGCGTTCGCTAAGCACTGTGAAACAGCTAGCTGAATTCCGCGACGCAGCTTGAGATCGTAACTTTTTATACCACACGGCATACTTTGGCGAATGGGAATTTTCGCGAAAAAAATTGATGGTAGCTTTTGAATGTGATAAAGAGATCAGAACACCATCCAAAATATTGGAAAATAGTTTACAGCGCCGAACATAAATTCGTGTCAACAGGCAGAAAATACGAACATTATTAAACTCTAATATCAAGGAGTCCTACTCGTTCATAAGGGTTGGATAGATTACGGTCATACTCGTAAAAGTGTTGTGAATTTAATTGTAGTATATTGCACAGGCCTTCAGTACTGCACAGCAGAGAGAAAGGAAATCCATTTGTGAATCCTATTAGTTAAAATAATATCTCCAGTTCCATGTTGTAAATTGGATTGCACTATTGGCAGGGAAACGTGCTAAAAATAATCAAGCTAAATATAAACGCGGAGAAAAATTAGGTGCAGGCATTATAATAAATCGATCAGGCATACATCCGAGAAAATATCATGAATTAAAAATAATTTTAAAAGAGCATATAAAATCAATAATTCAACTCCCATTGGAAGATTTGGCTAGAATAGAATCAAAATTTGAATCACATATTCGTCATTGCATAGTGTATATTTCTCTCCACTTCAGATGATTTCTAGCAAACTGAAAAAACATCTTAGTTTGCACAACTTTTTTTTATAACGATAGCGATAAGTCAGTACATTAATTTATGATGGTAAGAAAGACTGACAAACACACAAAACAGCCAAGCTTTCTATTTTTATTCATAGAAATAATCCGCGACTTTCGAACAGGATACGTTCCGAATACTTCGTCGTGGGTCAGATAGGTTTCGAGCCGGAAATGACACGCGCAGGAATTAAACCACAATCAAGCCAAAATCTAGCCTAAAGCGTTAATAAGTCGACAAGCATCGATTCTTTCCGAGAAGTACCCGTGCTCTTTAAGCACGATCGTTTAAACAAAACACTGCATGAGCATTATTGCAAATAAATGGAAACAAATTTGAGAAAAAAGCCGCTGTTGACATTGTGATAACAACGCGATTACGCGCGAGATTGTGGAGATGTTTTTCAAGAAGAAATTTTAGCGACATTTCAAAAAGTATTCTTTCAAAATAGCTAAGATCGTAACTTCGGATCTTAACTTCAGTGGGGGAGAATGTGGCTGCATTCCTCTAGAGCCTGAATTATTTCCTTTCGGAGATGATTTTGATGTACAAAAATGATCCTTTGAATCCCCGAATACGGAGTTGTAAAGCATCGTATCGTGGAAAAAAGTCCATGCTTAGTCCCGTGACCGTATTCAAATGAAATCGTTGGCTAATTCATCATCAGTATGATATGGCGCCGTTTGTAACGACTTTGCGAGATATTTTGATGACCAGCATTAAGTGGAAATCGCCCGGGTAAATGAAATTGCTACAGGAATTTTATTTCGAATATGTGAGCCTCAAAACTTTAATAGTTATCTACCCCAACAATTAAGATCAGCCATCACGAGGGGGACATTTTTTCCCCCGTCAACAAAAAAAGTCAAACTGTGTGGGGTTAGGTGTGCCCCCCCGCCAAACACCCTCGAGTTATATGTACAGAAGTCACTGTCACTGCCGCTTTCCGTATTTCCTCCTCCCCCCCCTCCCTTCTGCACGTGAATGTCTCGCCCTCAGCTGTTCGTCCATTCACTCTCCCCTCCCCCCCCTCTACGTCACTTCCCCTTTTGTTTTCGTGACGCCGCTCGACCGCAGCTATAGCGGACGGATCTCGTTATGGGGGGCGGGAAAGAGGGGGGGGAAGCCCCCCCACCTCCATCGCCCCCTCCCCTCCTGCCTCCCGTCATCTCCGATCATGCGACAGAGGCGCTGCAGTCAGTCAACATCCTGCTCCGTGATGGAGAGGAAGGAATCCCACCCCAGCGGAAGGTGGAGGGAGAGAAGACGCTCTAATTATAAGATGGCATTCTTGCAAGAGCTGAGAGGCACAGTCATGAGGAAAAGTACCCACTGTCACTCTGACGTCACTACCTTCCCACGCACAATCAATACCTCCGACAACGCAATGAGGCAAGATAATCAGCGTCGGTTATAGGCAAATATTATGACAAGTATGTTAAAATAGAGAGTCAGAGGATAGGTGCCCCTGGTCTAGTGGTATCCTCAGAAGATGTATCTAGGGCACAGGGGTGCCGACTTACAAAAAATATTGGGGGCCCAAACCGGGGATCTTGCCCCGGGAAAAATCGACAAGCCTGACACATTTTTTCCTCACACCCATAACGAATTTTTGAGGGGACTCGGGCCCCCTCAGGTCCCATGGAATCGGCACCACTGCTAGGGCAGTTGCCAGAACGGGTAAACATTTGGGTCCCGTGTTAATAGCCGGCTCATATCATGGAGCGATATTGGCATGAAATATAAGTCGATATTCGTAAAGAGCTAAAAAATGTTGGAGGAAAGCTAGGCAAACCAGCACGATGACTGCGTTTTCAGCCGTAGACCACTGAACTCGCAGGAAAATTGCGACAAAATCGCGCACCATGGCGACCGCTACGCAGAGAAAGAACGTATATTAAGTACTTGAAGGAAAATTAAGACCGACGCGAAGAAGAAAAATGAGAAACAAGCATTCGCATTCGTTTTCTTGACTTATCATTTACGAGAGCAATCGCAAACGTTCTCTGGGAGCGTTAACCTCATGGACAACCGCTGGCCACTCTTGAACCGTCCAAGACAGAATGGCTTCGCATTTAAATGAACGCATGGCCGATAAATATTTAAAACGCGTCCTCTCCCTTCCATTTCCGTTTCACTCGGAGACTCGAGTTCGTGTTGCGTGCTTCATTGTCACGCTCCCCGCGTGCCGTCCCGCACGGGGGCTGCGCGACCGACTGCGTGCTGTTGGTTTAGGGCGGGCGGCTACGGGGCAAGCGGAATACATCGGAATCGGAAGGCCATTAATACACGTGCGGCAATGACTCTCATCTCGGCGGTCGCCTCCAATGACGATTCGCACCGTAAAACTCGCTTACAACGAATTTCAGGGAGACTTCGTTCTATTTTTACATAAACGAGATCGCATAACATCCACAATAAAGGATTTTGCCCTCTACATCACATTTCCTGCTAATATTAAGTTAAAATTGTTCTTGGAGTGTAGGTCAACGTATGTTATGCAAAAAAGTTTTAGCCAACGTTTCTGTTTATTTTAAACTATCATTAGCTTTGCACATATTTATTAATAAATATGGGAAATATCAATAAATATGTGCAAGGCTAAGCCCTGATGATAGTCAGAAGTAAACAGAAACGTTGGCTAAAACTTTTTTGCATAACATACGTTGACCTACACTCCAAGAACTATTTCAACATGAATTAAACGAGGTCAAGATAAGGAAAAAAATAATTAGCTAATATTAAGTAAATCGTCTATATTTTAACAGATCCATAACAGTTAAACATCATCCCACCCTTTCCATCAAACGGCTGTGAAGGGAATTTTTTTTAGATAACTAGCAGAACTATGTGGTGATGGCCACTCGTGAGAACAACTGATGATAAGGTAGGTAGCGAAGATGGCCGTAATTTCTTCATAAAAGAGGAAATAATTCCTCAAAGCGTAGTTCGTAGCGGCGGGGATTTCGTATCATCCGAACCCATTACATGCCGTGATATTAACATTGGCGATCGTAGGAAAGTCCAAAGGACCGGAAACTCACCTCGTTATGGGTGGAATTTCGTTACATGCGTGATCATTATGAGCGAGTTTCTCACGCAAGGCAAGGAACGGGTTAGTAGCGAAGATAGCCGTTATTTATTTATAAAAGAGCAAATCATCCCCTAAGGGAAGAAAGATAGTTCATAACATCGGGGATTTCACACCATCCGTAGTCGCTACATGCGGGGGAATTAACACTGGTGATCATGGGACATGTCCAAGGGACCGCGACCTCGTCTCGTTAAAGGCGGGATTTCGTTACATTGTGTGATCGTTATAAGCGAGTTTTATTCTATTTCGGAATTTCGCTGAGAGAGGGCGTTAGATGACAGCCCACGGTTAGAGAGAGAGGGGAGGACGAAAAGAAAGACAAGGCAGAGTGGAGCAGGTGCGGTTTCCGCTTTTCTACGCGAAAGGAAAAAACGGCCTAAGCAGGGCCACTTCCTCTGAGCGTATAAGGAAACAAAATTGAAAACGGAAAAGAGTTTAGCGTCAATGCATGAGGAGGGAATGGGGCACGCGTTGCGGTGTATTGAATACAGGTGGCTGACGGGAAGCGCGCGGCTTTAGTCTTCTGTTCCTCTACAGTCCCGGCCTCGACTCGAAGGGAGGGCCCTCTACATTAATAGCCTCACACGACAGCAACTCTAGTTGCAGAAGAGGCATGGCTTCCGGCGCTCGGAACTTTGCGGAACACGCAAGGAATACATTATGTCCTATCACCATGGAGTATCCGGAGGTAAACAAAATGGCGGAGGAAGTTTTCTTCCTAAAAAAAAACCAGTTCGTGAGCATGTCTCTTTATTGAGTGAACAAGAACAGCTCTTCAAACAAATGAAATACAATATATGCGAGAAAGAAAAGGAGCATAAATTGTTTTTAGATTAATAAGCTGTAAAAATATGTTTGCATTGTGTGCATTAAAATATTTCTTGATGCCCCCGAAGTGCAGACAATGAGATATTTCATTACGAGTCTTTCAGAATACATCTACCAGATCAGAAGGGTATTAAACTGAGGCACGTTCAATTTCACTTAATGGATTCCTTCGGAAAAATAATTTCGAAAGACTGATCGCTCATGCTCGGGAGAAGTGTACGAAACAGGATATCGACAACATTCTGATGACACCAGGAGGTCAAACCGGATACGAACTCACGGAGGACTCAGGCTGTACTCTAAGTATCTTACGAACACAGAAAAGAGAGAGAGAGAGGACACATTGAAATTTCGTACTTCAAGATGGCAATGCTGTCGTCGACGAAAGGAAGTTCGGAATCGCTTCAAGCCTCACTTCAAGCACTGCCATTAATAATAAGGATCAGCAGAGAAAACAGGACTCTATCTCGATCGTATGAGAATCGTATCGAAACGGCGGGGATCGGGTTAGTGTGGGGTTAGGTGCGTTGGCTTCACTACCCGTCGAACCGGGTTCAAATCCCAGCGATTGTATGGGTTTCTCAGGTGCTATTCAGTACTTTCATGAGGGCAACTCAAGGCCAGTGCTCCGTCCGTCGAATGTGACGCTAAGCCGTGGTCCTCTGGGCGCCTTTCGTTGGGAGTAGGCTAATGCCGACGTCGGGTTTCCCTCCACCACCACCTACCATTTCCTGTGCCAAAAACAGACTAAGTCTTCAGTCGCCTTCCATTAATACAATATCAATATCATAGCATATATAGTACTTATTGCAATCTTAAGATTGATGTACTGCCGCCCTCCATTTCTACCCATCTCAAACTAGTTCCCAAGCTCCCTGGGGGTGGCTCGCAGGTAGATGTGGTTCTTTCACCACCCTGACGATCTGCACGAGGAACTTGTCTTTTGGTCTTCCTCTGCGGACTTATCCATCAATTTTTCCTTCCTTTACGTTTCCCAAGTATCTGCTGCGTGACATTTAAGTGGCCAATCCACCGCATTCCTCCCTGGAGTACAAATAACATACCATACCAGGCTCGCAACGAAATGGATAGAGGCGGAGGTATAAGTGACATATTGATCTCTACACTTAGCGATCACACAATATTTCAAGTTCATTGCCATCTTCGACTGATGTAACTGAAGATTAAAAAAAAGAGAGCCACTCCCTCACTTGCCCACTCCACCGACCAATCACACGTCACGACGGCGTCTGCGTGCCTTCGAACGAGACCCGCCGCCTCTCCCGCTGCCTCTCTCTCCTTCCTCACGGCCTCGCGACCTTGACTGCGACTTGGCAACGCCGCCTCCCCGACTCCTCCGCCCCCTCCCCCCTCGTCGTGTTTATAAATACGCGCTTATTTATGCATGCACGCACGTACACGAGTGAGTGAACAGCCTCCCCCTTGACCACCGGCCGGACACTCGGGCTGGACTTCCGCGGACACAACACACAGACGGACGGGACGGGGTTCAGACGCAATCAAGAAGTGCCCGCTTGCACCCTAGAACCACGGTCGCGAAAGACTTTCGCATTGTTGCAGAGACATTCCGCAATGAAAAACCAGAGACGGAGTAGAGTAAGGGGTGTGATTCCTGGAAAAAGTTATAACATTGCGATCTAAAAAGAAGAGCTGCCAGGTATGTGAAAGGTCGATACGATAATCCTGATAGTGTAACTGACCTCTTAGATAAACTCGGATGGGAATCTCTGTCGGACCGTAGATTGAAAAGTAGACTAAACCTTATAGATAAATTCAAGGGCAGTGTCTTTTCAAACGAGGTTAACCATATCTTACGGACGCCAATATACTACGGAAGATCAGGTCATAAAATAAGAGAGATAGATTGTAGAACAGAAAGATTCAGAATGTCTTTTTTTCCACGATCAATAAGAGATTATAACGACAGCGATAAAACTCATAAATAGATTGCATGACTTGTAGTGTAGCCTACTAACCTATGTAAAACTTAATGCATGTTTCTTAATTTTATTATTATTTCTATCAGCATATGGTAGTATAATTAGTTAGTATACGTGACGTTTGTTGGACCGTGTGGTGTGCATGTGGGAGTCCAATTGCATGCTGCATTCTGGTGATTGATCACCCCCTGCCTAACACCCTAGATGTGGCTCGCAGGGTATTATGTAGATGTACATACTACCCCGTAAGCCGCCTGAAACGGCGTGTGACAGGAGGAGAAAAAGGCACCAGCCATTAAGAAATAAATGGAACATGCTCTAACAAAGTTCCACCGAGCCTTTATTGTTTTGAGCCCTTATGGAAATATATTGTGGTTCTAACATTACGTCATACATTTCTGGGTTTCTTAACAGAATTACATTTGTATTGATTAAAACATATTAATGAAAAGCCTACATAACTAAGAGCTAGGAGTAAAGGTATAGAAAATAAACCTATCTACAGCATACAAAAACCCACTCATACGAATACCATACAACTAACAAATGAAACTTGAACCTAACAACACAATTTACAATGAAAAATATCTAATGAGCATCAATCAAGTTTTGGGAAACAATTACTTTAAAAAAATTTAATATTTGCGGGGAAGATCTTAGAAATTTCTCCAGGAAAATCCTCTGGTATTCAATCCTAAGTTTGGTTGTCAGCAGCAATGAATAGTCCATTCTTCTCGTTTCCACGCCACCCTCATCATTTCCTCTTCGTAGCTTTTGCGTCCAACATCCTTCTTTATTTGGTCTACTAACTGGAGTCGTGGTCTTTCCCTGCGTCTTTTTCCATCAACGTGTCCCTTTTAAGATTGTCAAAAGGATCAAAATGGCACGAGGAATTATTCCACCATACACGAAGGGTTCCTTAAAAATTCGGATCTTCGGGCAAGTACATCTCTGAGGCTACGAACAGCCATCAATAAGCCACGAAAAAAAAATACCCCAACTTTATCAACGACTAAAACAAAAAGGTTGCCTCATATACTTAAAGGGCGAGAAAAATGCTTTTCTCCGACAACCAATATTCAAAATAACTTCCGACAACACACAATCGGACGAGAACGTCAGCGATGTGGAGTGTTAAGTGCTTCGTTCATAATTGGTTGAATTCATTCCATACATCTCTTGATTGTCACTGGTTTCGCACCCAGGAGATGGCAACACCTGCGTTAGGATGTCCTCGAGTCTTCTGGATTTCCGATAAAACACGCTTTATAATTATATGAGAGAGTTATGTAGAGAACTCTAGATGATTCTGGGATGTCCCAGTTCATGTTCTCTTTTGGGTTGGCTACCCAAAATTTAGCCGCCCAAATCCATACTCCCTAATGCCAAACGAGATGGGACAAAGCTCAAGGCATTGGAGCAAAGAGAGGCGCGTTAATCCTCACGGATCGGTGGTTCACAGGAAGGACGACACTTGTACATTGTGGAATTTCGAAGCTTTCTACAGCAAGGGCTGTCACAGGAGGCCCTCGCGGACGGACGGAGGCTGAAAAAGGGCCCTCAATCTCCGTCTCCTCAGTGCTGGGGCACCATTCCAAAGAGAAGCGAAGAAAAGATGAGATGAGTCCTCCTTTGCAGAGAGAGATGGGTCCTCTTTCTGTCTACGTCGCAGCTGCACTTTGCGTGTCCCGATTGGTGGGTTGGCCGGCCGGCCGAGTTGCTGTCAACCTCCCTCCCTCCTCCAACACCCCCACCCCCTTAACAGTGTCCCGCGATAACGGAGATCGTCAAAGTGTGCACACTAGGCATGCCGGGAGAAGAGAGAGAGAGAGAGGAGGGAATGGACGGACACATACACGAAGGAGAGAAGGCGTGGGGGAGCCAGCACCAGATCCGGTCTTAGAATATGCGATTTGACACGGCTAAAGTAAAAAAAGTATATTTTTATGAAAGGAGGAAAAAGAAATTTATTTTGTTCTGTCCATATATTATACTTTGTTCTTGTTTATTGTAAGTTATTGTCACATTTATGTTTCATAATGATAATGTTTCAAAAAATTATGTATACTTCCTTTTTGTTTTCTGCCCTACCTTGAATTTAATTTTTGAGATGGTAGCTTCCATGCTGGTTTTTTATTTTAACCATTGAAGCTACCTAAAGCTCCATTAATTTGGTGTTGCTAAAACAAAGTGTACATTCAAGGTTGGAGTAATAAATTCATTCATTCATTCCTTCAAAAATAGCCAAAAAATCAATAATTCTGGAAAACGTTGAGCCGCAAAATATAGTGTTAAACTGGAATGTTATTCCGAAAATATTTACCAGAAGAAGATAGCATTGTTTGACTAACTATACTCCTTACAATAACGATATTCAGCGCCAGTCAATTTTTTGGTTCGATAAGATGTTAAACAAATGTGTCGCAATTGGTATACCATATTCTCCTCAATGAAAACGCAAATTACACGTGAATTGACTCGAAATAAAGTGCAGTTAAATTTTTTTCAGATATAAAACACGTAGGAAATCGAATGCGTTGCGGATGTGTCTTGAGAATAGATAGATGCGTGGGTGTGGCGTTGGAGAATATCACGCTGCAAGAGAAGGGATGGCCAATGAGAGAACGCGGGCGACACATTCCACCAACAATTACATTTGGACACGGCAATGCGCGTGCGCAGTGATGTCACGCGGTGGAAGGGACGACATAACAAATATTATTACGAGCTGGGACCACATTGACGTCCTCTCTGTTTTCGTTTGCGACGCAACCTCTTCTATCTCGAATATAATGAGATCAAGGTTACATTACGTTGATATTCTATTCATAATGTTTAAAAAGAGTGCATTCGAAATGTGTTGCTTCAAAAGAACGATGAAGATAAAATGAATAGATCGCATAAGAAGTGCGAAGTTTTAAGAAGAATAGGATAGATGACTTTCGGAAACCTTGGGAAGAAGAGAGAAAAACTTAATCGCACAACAGCAGACACGACGAGACGGTCAGATTAGAACAATCGTTGAAGGACAAATGGCAAAGAAAGGCCAACGTTGAGTTAGGAGCTGCTGATGAAGGATGCAGAACATAAGAATTACGTAGGCGTTATAAGATAAGCCGATAGGAGAAATAGGTGGAAAGCTGCGTCGAACCCATCTGCGGATCCCAGAAATTAATGATGACGAACCACATGCACAGAAAAACTGGTGAATTTTCTTGGATACCAAGCTAGTTACGGATTGATAAAAATCGAATAATCGATCGACTACTATTGAGGATCTCGAAGTCTTAACGATCTAGTGAACTTTGCGCGCGTAGCAACACACATTGTTGTGCCTATGGGACGAACAAGAGTGTTGGGCGGCCGTCGACAATGCCTCCAAATTTCCTTGGACACCACGCCGTAGTTGCAGATGGAGAACAGAGTCTCCCAGTTCTTCCCGAGCTTGTGAGCGTCGAGCGCTTAGCAACACCCAGTGAGAGGGCAGCAAGGGCCCCGGGAGCGGGCGGGTGGCCGTCGACATAGCCTCCGACCTCCACCGGGGGCGGCAGAAGAAGCCAGGGCCGCCGCCGCAACCACCAGTCTCCTTCTGCACGCCTCCTCTGCCCCCCTTCAGGAATAAAGAAGAGCACATCTCCTCCCCCGCACCCCCGACGCCCCCCTCCCCCACAAAAGACCAAAAAGCCCATCCAACACCACCACCCCACGCCCAAATACCTTCCCCGCGCGCAAAGTCACTTCCTCTGCGGCGTTGCCACATCGCTCCCTTCCCACCGACCACTCGGGAGGGAAGAGGAGTTTTAAAGGGGATAGCGCCTTCAGCAGATTGTTTGGAGGGGAATGGGTCGTTTAAAGAACCTGCCCATCCCACTAGCCTCCCCCCCCCCTCCGCTCTCCGTTAACGCCCCCTCCCCCGCCCCTCTCGATACACACGCACGCACGAAACACATTCACTCGTCGTCCGCCGACAAACAGAACGACCCTCCACGGCTCCACCTTCCGCCCAGTTCGCTTCCCAGCGAGCTCGTCCCCGGAGAGCGGATAGGAAATCTTCCAGAGCCCTCACTGCTGGAGTGTTGCACCCCGTCGAGAGGATGGGGAAGAGCGATGCTTTGCTTCTGCGCACGCGGGCAAGACAGTGAAATCAAATCACGTGACCGTTACCATGTCAGAGAATACAGCTGAGTTGAAGTGTTAACTTCGTTTATTTTGAGTTGAAAATTGAAGTCATATTTCATTTTTTTATTATACGCTAAGCTACGCTGAAATTTCGCGGCTATTATTTGGTCTCAAGTTCCCAGCTGTTATGGCTGTCTACTGAGAGTTTCTTGGCTATTTGTAGTTTCAGGCGTTCAAAATTCTCGTTGTGATCATGGCATATCTACGGCTTGCTTAAGTGGGGGAGGGAATATGGGAGGGTATAAGGGCAGTTTTGGGGACTTGGTGTTTTGCGTTTTCGGAAGGGGTATAATCCCAAAGGGTTTTCAAAAGTTCGATTTTTTTATTATTGTTATTTAATCTTCACTCCAATTAACTTTATAGGACAACCGAATAACAAGAGGCACGAGGCTTCGAATATAATCTATTATCATCAAGGATATAACTAGCCAACTTTTTCAATCTCTCGACACGGTATCGGCTATATTCGTTAGTAACGCAGTAATGTTGCCTGCCTTATCCTTCGGCTACCGCTCAACCGCGCCGCAGAGCTCTTGTTTGTATGTATCTCCTTCCTCCAACCGGGTACTGGACTGAACATATCCTTCAGCGTTCCGTGCTCAGTTCGTTTCCCACAGCTCTTGCCCGAGGCCAGAACGGAAAGAGAACCTCACTCACCGCTGCCGCCGCTGTTGAGGTGGAAAGAAGAGGAGACGGACGCTTCGTCGGTTCCTTCCATATCCAATTTCTGGAACCAACCATTTCGGGCCCCTTATAATTCGAGTTTCGTTCGGAACACAATGGTGCGCGCGGCCTCAGCTTTTCAGAGCCGGAGGAGGGAGGTATCTACCTGGACTATCCTGTCGATCTACTCTGCTGCAAGGCCTCTCCTAAGAAGTCCGAGATGCGATCGCATTTTGTTCTTCCGCGTCGTCAACACAAGCTATTTATTGCTTACAATTAGAGTTACGTTGTGACTCATTGTTTACCCTCTCCGCTATCGCGATTTCCATGGAGATGGAAGTAAACAGGTGGCGCACCTGAAGCTGAAACACAAAAGGCTCAAAGTATAGCTCAGTTGGCCATATTGAGAGAAAATGAATGGCCATTGAGTGAATTGACTACATTTTAGAACATATATCAATTTTCCCCGCAGTTTCTTCACCTAATCCTTTGAGTTCATTAATCAAGACGCAAGTACGAGGACATTATTAACCGATATGCTAAAAATTCCCTGGATATCGCAAGGAATATTCAGTAAGGCAACGTAATATATACTCATAACACGAGTGTGGTTTCGGCTAAAACCACTAGTAACACCTCTTTGTGATTATTGCCACAAAAATCAACACGTGAAGTTTAATGAAATATATATTAAAAATTGAAGAGCCTTGTAAAATAAAAATTTACTTCACTATTTATTCGCCAGATTACGACTTCACATTGCAGCAAGGCGATAGAAATACAGGAGTCTGAATGATTTTGCTAGACGACGACGCAACGAGAGTCTGCCAAAGATTTCAAATCGATCGGCAGAATAGGACGTGAATTTAAGCATTGTACGTACCTACTGAATGTGTTTCCGATGGTTAGCCTTTATAGAAGTCCTCTTGGGTAGCTAAGCCTGAATTGAGTCCATTCGAAGACCATCCATGTTTTCGTCGTTTCGAGATCTGAGGAAGATCAGTGGAGATGATGATGGCGAACTTTCTTTTGAACTAGCCGCTCGAGCGCAGTCATCTTGCTTTCGACGCGGTATGCTCGTCGCTCGTGAGATGAAGGTGCGTCCGCAGCAGTACGAAATTCCGTCGCTAGAGGACCACGAAAAGAGGGCCCCACTCCGTAGAATCTCGATTTATTTACTGGGCACATTTTCGATCGATTTTCAAAAGCGCCCGCATCCATTTATTTTCAACATTTGCGATGGAGCGTCATGTTTTTAGTTTTTCCTTTTATTCTAACCTTGCAAAGATTAGCTATAAGAATTACTGAGTAGGTACGCTAAGTATGTAGATTGAAAAGTAGACTAAACATTTTAGATAAATTCAAGAGCAGTGTCTTTTCTAACGAAGTAAGCGATTTCTTACGGACGCCAACATACCACGTAAGATCAGATCATATAAATAAAATAAGAGAGATAGATTGTAGAGCAGACAGGTTCAGAATGACATTTTTTCCACGATCAATAAGAGATTATAACGCCAGCGATAGAACTCATAAATAGATTGCATGACTTGTAGTGTAGCCTACATCTACATCTATCTTCATCTACATAATACCCTGCGAGCCACCTCTAGGGTGTTTGGCAGATCAGATCATATGAATAAAATAAGAGAGATAGATTGTAGAGCAGACAGGTTCAGAATGACATTTTTTCTACAATCAATAAGAGATTATAACGCCAGCGATAGAACTCATAAATAGATTGCATGACTTGTAGTGTAGCCTACATCTACATCTATCTACATCTACATAATACCCTGCGAGCCACCTCTAGGGTGTTTGGCAGGGGGTGATCAATCACCAGCATGATTTTGCTAGACGACGACGCAACGAGAGTCTGCCAAAGATTTCAAATCGATCGGCAGAATAGGACGTGAATTTAAGCATTGTACGTACTGAATGTGTTTCCGATGGTTAGCCTTTATAGAAGTACTCTTGGGTAGCTAAGCCTGAATTGAGTCCATTCGAAGACCATCCATGTTTTCGTCGTTTCGAGATCTGAGGAAGATCAGTGGAGATGATGATGGCGAACTTTCTTTTGAACTAGCCGCTCGAGCGCAGTCATCTTGCCTAATAACCTATGTAAAACTTAATGCATGTTTCTTAATTTTATTATTATTTCTAACAGCATACGGTAGTATAATTTGTTAGTAGCGTGACGTTTTGTGGACCGTGTGGTGCGCATGTTGGAGTCCAATTGGTTGCTGCATGCTGGTGGTTGATCACCCCCTGCCAAACACCCTAGAGGTGGCTCGCAGGGTATTATGTCGATGTAGATTACTGAGCGTTGGCAAGTTTTGTCTTCGCGTGAATGTGCACGTATTTTTTTTTGTTAAATGCGTGACATTTTATGACCGTGTGGTATGCATGTTGCGCTTCCATAGCATGCTGCATGTTGGTGTATAATTACCCACTGCCAATCATCCTAGATGTGGCTTGCTTGTGACTATGTAAATGTAGATTCTTTATTTCCGAATTTTGGCATGAATCCTGATGACGTCACAAACTTACCTAAGTACGGATTTTGTTTGTGAGTTAAACAGAAGACCACCTATGGCGCACGAGCGCAACTGCTCATTCAAAAGAACCACTCCCATGGATATGGTTCACTTTCATCGTGTCATCGTTGTTGCCTCGAGAAATAAATATGATTCATTGAACGGTTCATTAAAAGATCCAACAGCTCTCCGTATGTGGTCATTTTCACTCGAAAATTCAGGATAATCCTCCCCGCCGTGGTCATTTGCGCCAAGACGGAAGATTAGGGATTAGCCTGCTCTCAACGAAAGGCGCCACGGGGACCACGGCTAAACGTCCCATCCGACGGACGGAGAGTTGTACTCGAAGTCTCCCGCAAAGCAATAAAGCAGGGATCGGGCAGTCTCCAGAATATATCCACCTTAGTCGGAATTTGAACGTGGACTCAGTGTGGGTGGAAGGCACTCTACGAGGAGGAACACGCTTAGGCTTAGGTTCTTGAGCAATCTAAATTGGATATCTTTAAGAGCGACACGGAGAATACGGAGAGATACGAGAACCTCACTATTTTTCCAGGTCCGACAGAAACGAAAAATTGAGAGAAAGATATTTTGCTGAACGGATAGATTTGGGAATTCGTTTTTCCCCCGAACCATAAAGGACTTTAATAAATGCTAGACGGAACTTCGTACGAACATTTTCTATTTATTGCCACACGCCTTTTGAGTGGGCTAACGAGTTAGCATGTATAATAATAATAAATTTTTAATATCCTAGGACCTATGTCCTATGGAACATAATACATAATACACAATAAGTCTCGGCAGCGAAAGACAAAAGAAAAAAGTGAAAATATAGTTTTACAAAATTATTAATATATGGTTTTACAATGAGTTAATTACAATTGTATTTTTCAAGTAAATAAACGTACATTTTTATTTTGAATTGATTTATAGTTTTACAGTTAATAACGCCGTCCGGTTTTTCATTCCATATTATTATCGCAGAGTTTAAGGTTGACAATAGGAACACCGTATTTCGGCAATTTGGAATTTTAAACATATGTAGACGAGACGGGAGATGCGAGCGACCAATTCCAATGCGACAAAAAGCGTAAAAGAGACCGTTTCTCTCTAAGCTAGATCACACTCTTTCTTAAAGATCAACTGCCCCGAAGTATTTATTCTACTCGCTCAATTTTTTCTCAAACAAAAGCACCCCTTCCTCGAACGTAAAACCATGCTACCCAGATTTGGCCACCAGGGGGAGAGGGGGTAGGGGGTAGAGGGATGGTGGTGGCTGTCTGCGATGAGCGACTCCCCCAGAGCGCCAACTGCGCAGGCCCTCATTTTTTTGTACGAAAGAGGATTGGGGGATGTCAAAAAGAACCTCATAATTGGAAACAGAGGGCTTGGTTTTCCCTTTGGCTCACTCAGTGCTCCACACGTCTTTCAAGACACGAAGCCATCGTCATGCCGGACTCTTGAACAATAATGAAATTCACACTCACGCATAATACTCGATTATGATTAAATACGTTTAGTGGGACTCCAAGGCACTGTGGCATATTTACAGAAAAAAGTCGGCACGCAAATTAGTCGGTCATGAATTAATTGATCTGTTGTATATACTCCAAATTTATTTTGAATTCAATTTCGTACGATTTCCTTAAGGTGATTGCTTTTCGTCAGATATTTACAAACAGAAAATCCGGTTCTATTCCATTTTTTTCGCACAAAACCCACCAAGAACACAGATTTTGGTGTCATTACACAATAAGGCTAAAATTGAGTCTTTGATAGTTCATTATACTATTATTAAACATAGTGGGACATTTAAGAAGTTATAATTCAGTTTTTATTAAAGCATTCTACCGCAGAAGAGGAGATCATTCATCTAGAAGCTGCCTCTCCTCGCCCACCATGTCCAGCACTTCGTCGTTCCTCATCCTCTTCGTCCACTTAACCTCCTTCATTCTACCCGAGACTCACATCTCGAACGCCTCCATTATTCATATTATTTTGCTTGAGAAAATAAATTGGTAGTGCAGTATATATGTAATACATATCTCCGTACGGAGAGAAACGATTTAGGACAAAGCGGACGTAAAATAAAATACACTTTTTAATATTACTCGAGATAAAATCAAATATTTGGATGGAAAAAACACTGCTGGAGTGCAGAATGATTAATCGCGATTCGCGAAAATTCAGTCAATCTACCCACCATTCTACGAGACATGACTCGACAAAAAATGACTCTGAATGCTTATTTACATTGACGTAGGGCCAATAGAAATTCAAAAGCAAGTATCCACGGCATAAAAGGCATAAATACGAAAAAGACAAAAGTTTCCGAAAATACTCGCGGTAAGACGAAATATGGGTCATGAAAAAGAGCTTTGATAAAAAAATAACAGCAAAACCGGGAGCGTAATGAGCACATGGGATTCTTTCATAAACAATAATATAATTTTAAAAATACACAATGAGCGCACGCGTTGAGCACGCTAGATTTAACAATTAATACGCAACCATATTTAAGTCTTCTTCGGAACCTTTTTTTAACACATTTACTTTCGACAAGAAAAAAAGAGAAGATCGGAGAGCGCACGCAATCTTACGGCGCGATGGGGAACAGCGTAATCTCTTGGTCTTTGCGAGTGCTCCATCCCCTTTAAAAAAGTGAGAGGGCAGAGGAGGGGAAGGGAGGGGAGGGGAGGGTGGGCGGCGGTGATAGCCTTGACTTTAAAGGGGATAGACCGGTCGCTCCGGCCGATGCTGAATATTCTCGGCGGCTGACTCCGTGAGAGAGATACAGAGAGAGGGAGGACCAGCCGCTGGTCGGGAAAATTTTGTTTTTTTTTATTATTTTTTATACAGACGGGATTCTTTATCCGACTGGGTCTCGTGCGACTATCCCGTGCCCTTCCTGCCTTGCTGTGATGAGATTTTTTGGGCGCATGCGGCCGCTCGCGGAGGCCAACGAGATACGACCTCCTCACATCTGCATCATGCATACCATGCCAGCCACTCCTAGGTTGTTTGGCAGGCAGGGGGTTACCAACCATCAGCAAGCATGACTATCCCTACAAGCACACCACAGGGTCATAAATATATACATCATCATCATCACTGGTCAACAATCCTAGGATTGGTTTGACGCAGCTCTCCACTCAGTTCTCCTATCAGCTAATCTTTTCACACCTACGTATTTCTTCTCTTTCACGTCCTTCTTCACTTGTTCCGTATATTTTGTTGGAGGTCTTCCTTTTCCGTTCTTGCCTTCCACTTGTCCCTCGAATATTGTCTTCATCAGGGCATCATGTCTCAAGATGTGGCCTATAAGGTTGTTCCGTCTTCTTTTTAAGGTTTTCATGAGGCTTCTCTTCTCTCCTACTCTTCTTAGGACTTCCTCGATACTAACTCGGTCGATACATTCGATCTTCATCATTCTTCTGTTGCACCATAAATACATTACGCATAAATTAAAAAGTCGTGCACATTCATAAAAAGGTGAAATTTGCCAACAGTTCCAAATTAAACGATATAGTAATTCCTATGCTAAGTCCATGTTAAAATGGAAAAAGAGTCGTAAATGTAATCCATTTATCATTATGTTTTAAATCTCTCTGTTTCGCAGTCTGTTTCCTTAATTTTCCTCTTGTGATCACGTCTATCACAGAGCGACGGTTAAACGAAGGATATTTTTCACTTCGTCAGAGAAAAACTCTTCCCCAATGTCTTCCAATGCTTGTAATGTCCAAATTATTATTGTCCGGGTTACAAAATGGAGGGCATACCAGACTATTAAAAACAAAATAGGCGAAAGTTGAAATTCTATCTGGCTCGCGCATAATAAGCTCAGATCGCACGTCGAATTCATCATGAGTCGGACCAACAGCAAAGCGGCATGTATTATTAATCTACATCTACATTCTACTCTGCATGCCGCCTCAATGAGGGCGTGGCGACGTATTAGAAAAAAACAGAAAATGAAATGCTCTTACGAAATTACGCCGAGCATTTAGTAAATTTATTTCTTTTTCTGGGGAAAAATGAATTACCAACTCATCCGTTCCTTAAAATATCTCTCGTCATTTATCGTTTCTGTCCCAACTCGAAATGTAGTGAGGTTCAAATGTGATGTTCTCCGTTTCTATCCTAAATAGGTATACCTATTCTAAATCGCTCAAGCAATCTTAGCCTACCGCGCAGCCTCTAGTATTTAGCGGCTCCCAGCCTAATTAGTTTAACATCTCTGTACCTAACGCTTTCTGTACGCCAGTATAAATTTTTAAATAATCAAGCAGTTTTCCTTATTAATTTATACTAACGATAAAGCCTCACTGTATCGGGTCCCATATGCTCGCAGCATAAATTACATATCCTCGTAGGCATTTCTTGGTAGGACTGGATCGGGAATTGTTCGAGCAACCTATGCATAGTCGACGATACACGATGAAATTATTGATGAATAGTTGGGAAACATTACGGAACGCACGTCGTCGACTCCTTCCACTTCCATTAATTTTCCGAATATCGTGCTCCTATTCTCTCTTTATTTTTTTTCTCTGGTTCTCTTTGAAATGATTGGTAATGAAATGATATATTCTAATCAACGTAGAACCCTGAAGTAAAATTGGTTTATTAAACATGGAGAACACAGCTATCGCTATTCGAATAAAATCATTTTGATCCTCCAATGCATCATGTTTCATTAAATACGAATTATTTATGCATACTATGTTTGTTTTAAAATATTTAAGTTTTCAAAATAATTATATTGCTCCTCAAAATAGTGCTAAAATTATGAAAATCCGATGACGAGATACACTCGTCATTGCGCGGTTTGGCGTCGAAAGTTCACAACGAGTTAGACTCGTCACTACAGCGCAAATGGGGTTAATAAAAGCGGCGGATTATTCTATATCTGAACTGGGTGGTGAATGGTGAGCGTGCAGTGGTCGTGACTGACGTTCCTTCTCTCGTCCGCTGTCGCCACTTCCGTCGCGGAGGGTCGAGAGTGGTTGGTGGGCAAGAGAGGCGATAGTGCATGCAATGCGCTGCTCCTCAGCGATAAAGCAGGGCGGGAAGGGAAGATGGCGGCCACGCGTCCCTTTCACACATATCAGGGCCCCGTCAGGACAGAGGAATGGTAGGGACGGCAATTCATACACATGTACATACTAAAAGCTGCCTTACTTAAATATACCTAAACATTATCGTTACTTCAGTATTGTTTGTGTTACTAACCTCTTAGATCAACTCGTATGGGAATGTCAGACCGTAGACTGAAAACTAGACTAAACCTATTACGTAAATTCAAGAACTGTTTATTTTCCGACGAAGTTAGACATTACATACAAACGCCAACATAGATCAGATTAAAAAAATAAAATAATAAGGTAGACCGTAGACTAAACTAGAACAGATAGATTCAGACTGTCGTTTTTCCATGATCGATAAGAGACTATAAACGTTGCGTTGGGAGTTTTTAATAATACGCTAGTTTTACTTGCAGTGTAGCCCACTAACCTATGTACTCTTCCATGCATGTTTCCGAAATTTACTAGCATTTCTAAGAGCATGTTCAGCATGCTCAAACTTCATAAGCAAATTACCCACATGAGTAGTTCGCAAGTTTTGCCTTTGCGTGAATGTGGAAGTATAATTTGTCTGTATTCGTAACATTTTTTTGACTGTGTGGAGTGTACTTGGGAATCCGCTTGCATGCTGCATTATGGTGATGTTTTATGTAGATGCAGATGAAATAAAAAAAATATGAGCTGCCAGGGTGTCAAAATGTCTTTTAATTAATCATGCAATATCTTGGCAAGAATAGAAAAGTACGATCAACAATACTAAGTAAGTTAAACCTATACTTCGATCTACGCTTCTGTAAAGATTCCCATCCTAACTCGTGTAACATTCTGGAAACGCTGCACTTTTGGTCGTAACAACCCATCACACATCTGGGCGCCTTGCGCTGTACTGGATTGATTTCAGCTATTAGTCCTACTTCGTTAGGGTCCCATACGCTAGCAGCATATTCTAACTGAGGCCTCACTAGAGTCAGGTAGCTTATGATAGGGGAAGCTAGGTTCTAAGAAAACGAAATGTATGCAGAGGAGACGAGCGCTTAGATAACAGCGCTTACAGAGAATTGGGAGTAACCTGGCTCGAATCCCGGGCGGGAAAACGAAAGATTTCTGCCGTCTTGCTTTAAATTTCTACACTCTCAGATTGAGTCCTGAGCATTGTGATAGGCCGAAAGGGAAAGGGCGAGGCGTGTGTTTCTTCGAGTTTCTCTATCGTTTCGCGGGGTTTATCTCGCAAACGTGGGCGTTGAAAAGGGCACCCAGACGGTCGCTCCAATCGTACATTTCCTAGAAGAGCGTGGGCGGTTGAGACGAAAACGGAAATTTCGCCACGAGACATCGTTGATAGCCACGGAAGAAACGCCCGCCATTTTTCCCAACTATAGTGGCAGACTGCTATGAGACAGCGGCCTAGAATTAAGGAGACGCGTCTATAATTATCCGAGGCTAAACTGGGCGCTCTCCATCAGTCATCTGTTTCCCCGAGTTCGTTTTAGAACGCTCGGGCACTGATTGTCGTCGTCACTTCCCGCCGTCCCATGCCACTATAATAGGTGCCATTGCGACGCGAGTTTATTCGGATTTATTTATTTTTTAAATTTATTTCTTTTACCTGGCCCAGATGAGGCCACAATCCGGCCCCCTCTTCCTCTGGACCAGGGCTCTCTTTACAAGGTTATAGATACGGAAATGAAGGAATACAGTCATCAGAAAAAAATTAATAAGATGATAGATATTTTATATTATTATGTAGTTAGGCCACATTGTATTTTTTGCCAGCTGTCGGATCACCTTCATCCTTGACCAGCCGCGTCTCTGGTCACCCGACAGGCACCCCTTTGCTTGTAACTTTCGACGCCAAACCGCGCAATGACGAGTGTATCTCGTCATCGGATTATCATAAGTTTAGCACTATTTAGAAGAACAATATAATTATTTTAAAATCTTAAAAATGTTAAAACATACATAGTATACGTAAATAATTCATATTTCATGAAACACGATGCATTGGAATGATTATAATGATTTTATTAGAGTAGCGATAGCTGTGTTGTCCATGTTTAATCATCACATTTTATTTCACGATTCTAAGTTGATTACAAATTACAAAATATCATTTCATTACCTACCATTTGAAAAGGAACCAACGAAAAAATTAATAGAGAATAGGAGCATGATAGTCAAGAAATCAATCGAAATGGAAGTGGTTGAATGAGCGGGCAAAGGTGTATATAATAATTGATCCCGCCGTACGCGAGGACCTATTTGGATTGGGACCATAAATTTGTTTCCTCCACGTTGCGTGTTCCACGTGTGGATATCGCTGAGCAGAGCCATGCTGTTGTGGTTGTAATAGGATAGAACACGGTGCTTCCAAATTTTCCAAAATTTTCCATGGATTGGAAATTTCATTCTCATAATATTTTTAATTCTCACGAGAAAGCTGAAGTATCAAAATTTAAATAAAACTTTAATAAGCTCATTTGATAATCTTTGACCATTTGCCAATACACTGTGTCTTACACTGCATTCAGAATATGATTTGTTATGCCAACGTGTAGGGGTCGGGTTGGTGTGGTGGCTAGAGTGTTCGATACCTCCAATGCAAAAACGCTCAACAATGACCCACCGAATCAAATGCGCTCATGTAGTAGCCCAACAACTTTTGGATAAATTCTAGAGCAGTGTCTTTTCTAACGAAGTTAACTATATCTTACGGACGCCAACATATTACGGAAGATCAGATCATAAAAATAAAATAATAGGGATAGATTGTAGAACAGACAGATTCAGAATGTCTTTTTTTTCGCGATCAATAAGAGATTATAACGGTAGCGATAGAACTCATAAATAGATTGCATGACTTGTAGTGTAGCCTACTAACCTATGTAAAACTTAATGCATGTTTCTTAATTTTATTTTTATTTCTAACAGCATATGGTAGCATAATTTGTTAGTACACGTGACGTTTTTTGGACCGTGTGGTGTGCATGTGGGAGTCCAAATGCATGCTGCATGCTGGTGATTGATCACCCCCTGCCAAACACCCTAGAGGTGGCTCGCAGGGTATTATGTAGATGTAGATATAAGAGTCAGGATAAAGACTTGAGTAACGTTCAGCAATTCAACCCCAAGGTTCCCTCGAGTTCCGGTGGGAGCGCTGCAGTGGCTGTGTGGGGCGATAGCGACTTATTAAAGTGGGAAGAGCAGCAGAAGCAGCGAAGGAAGTCGAGAGAGAGAGAGAGAGAGAGAGAGAGAGAGAGGAAGTGGCGGCGAAGTCGGAGTTCCCGCACTCCGTCGCTCTATTGTTTCCCATGACGCGATCCGCTCCATTTCGACTCGCAACAGTCCCCTGCTATGACGACCCGCGGTCTCCCGTTCACAAAGGAAAGCAACACTATTAGATATTGAGGCTCGTATTCTTAGTCGACCCTGTAGGGCCAACCGACCCTGGATCAGCCCCTACATAAACCGATCTCGCCCTACATACGCCACATCAAGCCCTACATATGGCCGTTTTTGGAACTAAACGGGCCCTACTTGATATAGGGTACCCGAACTGTTCCACTTCTACTTAATTTATTGCCAACTGGTGGGAAACATGTGAAATCTTCAATCAAGAATCAGAACTTCGAGCAACTCCAGTATCCAATTCAGGAATCCATACAATTCCCATCCCAACTTAAAAATAACTACTATTAATGCACTATCAATGATCAATTCATTTGTAAGACTATGCTCATAAAAATATACCCGAATGAAGAAATCATTTTTTCGGTTAAGCATCGAATACAAAACGTGCAAAGCAACTTGCCACGGCGAATCTAGCCGCGTGCGCACATTGAGAGGGAGTCCAAAAATCCGCATCTACGACCATCAGCATGGAAAGGCTCCACTTTCGGAGTAAGCCTTTCCTCATAAACAGCTAGACAGCTCCATTTCCCTCTTGACATCCATTCCGCTTCATGACATCCAATATCCTTCCAATTCCCCCCCTCCAACCCCACCCCATTCGCCACTATTATCCTCCCCACCCTCCTAATTCGATACCCTATCCTAGGGGTGCATGCACAACAGGTGAATCAAGGAAGGAACGTCGTCATAAATAAATTTGGGGTTGTTTAAACCCCAATCAATGTTTTCTCGTGATTAATTGTTTATTTATTAAATTATTTAAACACAGCCAAAATGGCTTTTTAACTGAATACAAAACATAAAATCTGCAGCTTTAACAAATATAAACTATAAAAAAACTATAAAAAAGCTATAAAAAGGATATAAAAAAGAAAAACAAAGGGATTCAGAAGATGGATTTTCGAAGCTGGCTCTCGAATGATCTGATGGGTATTGAAAGATTCAGGGAAGGGTGAGTAGTCGAAATGGTATTGAAGAAGGGGGGGAGTCTGTAAAAAAGTGATCTCTGAGAGAGAGAGAGAGAGAGAGAAAGACGGAATTTAGGTTGGTGTAGTAGGTGGTTATTACGGAAGGAGCGGGAGGGAATGTGGAGTGAAAAGAAAGGCAGCATTTCTGAGGATCGGAACTTGCCATTAAAGGCATTGTAAATGAGGGAAATATCATGAAAATTCCTACGGGAGGATGGTGAGTGGGAGCAATGATAGGGCAGACATTACTTCAGAGCGAAAAGAATAACGGAGGTGAGGAACACGATGTCGGACTACTGTGTGTAAGGACTACTAATTGTGTAAAAGTAAAGGAATGGTGATGCCACCACGAATCATTTCATGAGGCATTTTGCACGAAACAAATTTGATGTAATTTATCCCCCGACTATGTCAACTTGTGCAAGATTTTCTCGGGTTTGCAGCCGGGTGAGAGTTTCACTACCCGAATGAATATGGACTCTTAAAATATCTCTCTTAATACATATGAGAAACTATAGAAACCTTCAAGCAATAATCAGAAGATTGGGCAACTTCAGTTTCAAATTTTCCCGAGAAAACCCTTACCCTACGACTTTTGCTTTTTTTTGGCTGAAAGATACTACACCCTTATCCTCATGTTTTTTCCCACAAATAGAAATCTTTTTTACACAAAATTTTCACATATAGTTGTTTATATTTTTGACATTTCACAAATAGTGTATATTGTATATCCTTTGTATTGTAAACGCTTGTCCACCATTTTTTACTAAGTTTGCATTGACGCTATCGAGGGGTTAGGTGGAAGAGGGGACTTGTCTCAACCTCGCCCGAATAAAGGCATTTTATTATTATTATTATCCATTAATTTTCTTCAGTTTCCACTGAGTTGTTTTAGTGTAAAGAGAACGGGTTCTCACCAAGGTAACTCTTAACTGTTGAATTGCGTTGAGAAATTTTCTCGTGGTATGACAGTTTGAAATTATTACAGCCTTTTGCAATTTGATGTATGTATTAGGATGAAGGTTGAGTATTTTGAAACTGTTTTGTTTATGTTTTGGGATGATACCGGTAGCTGAATTGACAATTGGAGCTATATAAACCTGTTCCATGTTCTTTTTATTTCTATTGCCTATTCTTAGTACTTATTTATTTTTCCGATTATTGTCTTTTCAATGTTATGCGACAGTGGCAACGCAAATATCAACTATGTAGCAGGTTCTATATTTCTCGTCAATCAACATTATATCTGGTCTATTATTAACTATATTTTTATCTGTTTGGATAGGCAAATCGTAGTAAATTTTAAATGCGCTGTTTTCAAGCACTATTTCGGGGTGGTATTCATAGTATGGGGTCTTGGTATCTATTAACTTGTGTTGGTAGGCCAGTTTTTGGTGGATTTATTATTAATATTTTTAACCCCATTCAGTCCATTCGCCGGGAAAGCACCAGGTCTTCTTCCCTAACCAAGAGGAGGTTTTCCCATCGGTCACACACACACATACACATGGGGGCTCATGGGAGAGGGCCCTGCCACCATTTGTGCTCCTGTCGAAGGAGCCGCTCATCTGAGCTGTCGCTTGCGCGTTGTTGAGCGATTCGCGTTGAGCAGTCGAGGGTAAAGGGCGAATGGGAATTGGACACCCCCGCCAGCTCAGGGGGCAACAAAGCACAGGGTTGCACACGTGTTCCTTTTGGGGCCCTGGCTAGAGAGCTGAGTCCCTCAGGACAGACCTCCTGAGGTCTTCTACGACTGACGAGCCCTCATTCTTCACGTCTTTTCTCCCGAGTCCTTTTTGGAATAACAGCGGTCCTAGATCCACTCTCCCCTCCCCTCATATATCCCTTCTCAAGAAAGCAACGCCGGCCGAAGAACAGCTGTGTGTGCGTGAAAAGCAATGCCCCTCCCATCCATCAATGCCCCACTGTCTCCAATAGGTACGCTCATCCTACGCTGGTTAGCACTGACCATGGTCACATCTCGCAGTATCAAAAAGGTAGGCAGCGCCGAACGCGGCAAGAATTGTCACCCGTGTTAGCTGGTGGTGTGGGTTAGCATTTTAAAAAAGGGTCTAAATTCGTAGAAGTAAAGCTAGTTGTTTGATTTCTGCTAGCAAGAAATGCACAGCAAGAAATTTATTTCTAGGGAAAGAGAGATGGGAAAACTGCAGTAACTATTGGGTAACGTTTGCAGGGAAAACGTAGGATATATGTGATGTATAAAGGATGGATTTAGATTGAATTTTACTTCATATTTTTTTTAATTATGCACTAAGACTGTGTCCTGACGGAGGTTATAATTCCTTTGTCGATAAATAAGAATGCCAACGATGACGGACATGCAAAGAGGCAGTAGATCGCACTAACGATAGGAGTCTTCGTGACATTTACGTCCAATCATACCACGTCATCGTGGCTTCATTGGTAAATCACCGCAACTCTTATCATTCAAATAAAATGTAGGAATGTATATAATTCGTTAAAATTATAAAAAAATGAAGAGTCGATATGAAATTCCGTCTTCAGACCGTTGAATCTTCAAGTGTTCCACGAGTTAATAATTTTAAGAATTAATTAGTAAAGAATTTGCTTCAAGCTGCAGTATCACGAATGTAGTGTTCACGGCCGACGCGCAACATCCAACTGTTGGCAAAAGTTACCACACTAAGGAAACTTTGGAAGTCTTTCTGCCTAGAGGAACACGGGAGACTTGAGGGGGGGACGGGAGAGGAGGGGTCGCGTCTCGGAATTGCCGACAACAGAGAGATTCAGGGGGGCAAGCAGTAACTATACAGTCAGGATTCCCACTCCAACTAAATTATAAAATTCACTGTTTTTTCCAGGTTTTCACGGTCTAAATTGCGTCAAATTCACGGTCCGTTGATAAGCCATTTTAGGAAGAAATATTGATCACATAAAAATCACTGGCCGCACATTAACTAAAAATATAGCAATCGCCATAAACGCCTGGAATGCAAAACGCAGCAATGGAAGCGCTCTTATGACGTCGCCTATCGTTAGCAAAATTTAGGGCCGGCTAAAGGTTGTGAGTGGGAAAATGGAGGGTGACAGGGAAGGGAAGAGGTGTCTGATTTCTCGCCAGGGTTAATGATCACTTTGGTTAAAGGTCGTCCAATCACAGCCTTAAGGTCTCTGTGTCGTCATGGCACACGGACCAATATTTGCGCTTCGAATATATGTGTGCAGAATGGATGGCGAACAGCAGTTGACGAGGCCAAAAACATTTTTACGTAAGTGTAGCCACATAGGCAGGTAGATGGTTATCAAAGAAAAAGGTACGATTTATGACACCTTGGAGAACGGCAGCTCCAATTATGAACGCTAATTTTCCAGAATGTCTCTAAGCATGTATTCAAGTCTATGAAATGGAAGGTCGGACTCTTATGCATGCGATAACCGGACCCACGTGGACGACACGGAACAATAAAGAAATATATTTTATGTAATCCAAACATATATTTCTATGTAATCCAAACCTACAATTGTATTTAATCAAAAATGTTCTTTTATGTAATCATTACAAAGTATTGTACATTCACCTCAATTATTAGTTATAAGTTTTTGTTCTCACAAACAGAACACTACCCACACAACGTAAACACTTGCGCACAAAATTATTCCACTGTCAACTGGCTGGTTAGGGTGAACTGGTTCACCGGGACAGCTGAAACGCGCCTGCGGCGCATCAATTAATGCGTGATGATGCATGCACAGCTATAAGTTGAACTCCGCTATAATTATATTGAAGAATTTTGCAGCTTAAGAAAACTGCCATTGTCCCCTGTCCCAATCTAGTTAGAGCAACGACTGGTTACATATTCCAAAAGAAAATGCAGACCGAATGAAGGAAATCAGGATTGGTATCCGCAGAAGGCGACAGTTAGGTTAGTTCATTCAGGGGTGGATTGAATGCGCGATTCACTGCTTCGCGACTTAGGCGACGCAAGGAATGTATATTTTGTGAGTGCTTGGAACGGGGAAGGAGACAAAGGGTTGTGGGAAGCCAAAAGCCTTCCTTTTCCTAGGCCAATAGGAGCGGAGTCAGAGGGCAGAGAGGGCCCTGTCGAAAAGGAAGCGTTCGGGGAAGTGTCCGGGTAGTGTTGCGGGAGTGTTCAGGAAGCGTTTAACGGTACGTGAACGCTTCCCGGCAGCTTCCCGAACACTTCCTCAACACTACCTGACTGTCGACCCTTCGCTTGCCGAACACTTCCTCGCCACTTCGTGGTTGAAACACTTCCCGGACGTTTCCCCGACACTCCCGGAACGCTTCCGAAGCGTGGGAAACACTTCCTCGACGCTCGCTGGACGTTTCCCCGACACTCGACCGCGACCGTTGTCGACACTCCCCGAACGCTTCCGAAACACTTCCGCGGAAGCGTTCCAAGTGGGCCATAATCTGCTTCCCGAACACTTCCGCGACACCTCCTCAACGCTACCCCAACACTTGCCCGCCACTTCCCGAACACTCCGTCCGACGCTTCCCCAACACTTCCTCAACACTTCCGTTTCGCCTGGGGGACCACAGGCGCACCAACTTCCCCACGTCTCATCCGCACTTGGCTGGCTTCGATCGGCTTCCAAGCAGGCATACCAACATCGCCGCACTCAGAAAGAGGGGGAGGGTCAGTCTACCACACTATTGTAATTAACTATCAATTATTTTTCGTCATCTTTGAGTTAAATCTTAATAAAATCTCCATTAATATGTGGCACATAGTGAAGTAAATTAAAAATTTTGAACGAGACACGATAAATAGTTCACATTGACATTAATAAAAGTCGTATGAGGAGTATGGATTTTTTTTCTGGACGCAACGAACGATTTGAATGGATGGCTGAAAAATCTATAGAGGAAAGTCGTTTTTAATGAAGTATAATCTACATCTACATAATACCCTGCGAGCCACCTCTAGGGTGTTTGGCAGGGGGTGATCAATCACCAGCATGCAGCATGCAATTGGACTCCCACATGCACACCACACGGTCCAAAAAACGTCACGTATACTAACAAATTAAACTACCATATGCTGATAGAAATAAAAATAAAATTAAGAAAAATGCATTAAGTTTTACATTGGTTATTTGGCTACGCTACAAGTCATGCAATCTATTTATGAGTTCTATCGCTGCCGTTATAATCTCTTATTGATCGTGGAAAAAAAGGTAAGCAGGAAAGGAGACGAATAAAAATATCTCGAGCAGAATCTTACTTGAGATTTCAAAAGTTAAAATAATCACATGCAAAGAGGAAGCCTAAGAAAGCATTTTTGTCATCTCAGTGTACATCAAAGTAGGTAACATGTATTAAATGGGTGAGGACAGCCCATTGATTGGTAACCAATCACGCCAAAAATTACACGTTTATTAGAAGTTCAAAAGAGTTGCAATGAAGATGAAAGTTGTAATATACATTTTTTTTAATGTGTATTTTTGTCGTGTTAGGACATATACTGTAATGGAGTTTCGTGAACGGCTCGAATAAAGTTAGCATATATTCACTATTGATAATACCTATTCGTCGCGTTTGAGCTAATTTTACGACGGATCTTCTGAAAATATTTAAAATGGTGTTTCTGCGTACATTTTAACTTAACAAACGCCTGAAATAAAAATAAAACACAGTTCCCCATGTTTTCCCGAAGCTGACCAAATCAGCGCTATAGTGAACAATTAATTATATTTCGAACTAAAATGTGTAAACTTTCGTAACACTATAGCGACGCGAGAGGAATTTCACAGCAATGCACACTTCATTGTGCTTTTTAAATCCATCGGAATGGGCATTGCCATACGAACGCAACAAACAACTTTAGTAGTAAATCTTTCGGCTTGGAATTTTTCGAAGTCCCTCATTCTTCGAGCCTGCATGCTGGACTATACGTAAAGATGATTGACAATTTGGATTTACGTTTTTCTACGAGGTGAAGGAAAGATAAGGGAATGGTAAAAGAGAAAGATCTCCGAAGCCAGACCAAAGGGCAGTGGACCCCTGATTTGAAAAGCGGAAGACCCAAGCCAACAAACATCACTGCCGGCCCTTCACCATTGTTGGCCCTCAAAAGCCAACAATGCTCGTTTCCGCTCTTCGGAATTCCGAATCCTAGATCACACACAGCTCGCAAATCGCGGTCGACAGTGGCGATGGCAGCGCTTCTCCAGGAGAGGCGGCGGGAGAGGGAAACTACGAAAAAGAGGGGGATTTTTTTGTTGCTGTAATCTTTACCCCTCCTCCCTCCACCACGCAGAGAAGGGGTCAGGGTGTGGGGTTAGAGAAGTGGGACCCCTCCCCCCCTGTCTCTCCACCACCCCCACAGTGCGTCCACCAGGGGCTGGGGCTGAGAGGGGGCATTGGGGGGGGGGGGGGGGCGGGCGACCCCTGCAGGCAGCAGTGATGGATTTCTGCATCGAGGAGCGTCTAGGAGCGAGGGAAAACGGCGGGGACTGCGTTTCAAACATTGGCGTGGATGAATCCGAAGACGGGAATTTCAAATGACGATAGACAACATTAAAATGGGTCGGAATTCCGCCTGATTATTCCTGAAACAATTCTCTGTATTGACCCCTTGCGCTATCTCGTCATGAACTTTCGATGCCAAAACGCTCAATGACGAGTGTATCTCATCGTCATCGGATTTTCATAATTTTAGCACTATTTGGGGAAAAAATATAATTATTTTAAAAGCTTAATAATGCTAAAACATTCATAGTATACATGAATAATTCATATTTCATGAAACGTGATGCATTGGAAGGATAAAAATGATTTTATCTATAGCTGTGCTCACCATGTTTAATAATAATCACATTATATTTCACGGTTCTACGTTGATTACAAATTAAAAAATATCATTTCATTACCAACCATTTAAAAGAGAACTTCTGAAAAAAATAAAGAATAGGAGCACGATATTCAGAAAATACATCGAAGTGGAAGTGATTAAGGTATTGTAAGAGTCTCGGCTTTCGGGCTTTCCTCCGCGTTGTGTTGTCCAAATGTGACGACAGTTTCTCCAGCCATTCTGCAGGCGTCTTCAGGTCTTTAGCTCTGCTTATGACCCGAAGACGTCAGCCAGGTGGCAGAAGAAATTGTCGTCACCTATGGACAACACAACGCGGAGGAACGCCCGAAATGCGAGACTCATAAGGAGAAACTTCGCGGAAACCTTAGATCTAAATTACGGTATTGTGTTGAAATGAAAAAAATAAAAATAACGCAAAATTTTAAAAGAAACTTCTTCAAACGTTCCAAGATAAGAATGCATTCGATGCACATTTAGCACCTACCTATTCTATTTGTCGAATTGCATCGAAATGCGTTCGTACACAAAATGTCCGTCAATAGCTTCATCCTAATAATTGCAAAAACAAATCTTCACATTCCACAGTACACCCTTGACTCCAATCAGTTGAATGCAATGATCTCAAGGAAGAAAGTGTTAACAAGCAGATCGAGCCGAATACGCCAGAGGGCAACTCCTACAAGCAGGGGCGCAGCCAGGAATTGAGGCTGGGGGGGGGGGGGAGTTAAGGTGCAACTAGTAACGGGGTTTGTGGGGATATGGAATACCCACCAGGATTAGCGGTAGGCGCGAGATTATTAAATTGCGGAATTTTAAGATAAACGGTTCAAAACGGCGAGTTTTACGGCTTTCTGAGGGATATTTTATTAATCCTTCCACTATTATGTTAGTAATATCAATCCAAATAAGTAAAATGGATTAAACTTGAATATTTCTCTGAGCTCTGGTGGGGGGAAGGCGGGTTTAACCTCCAAAATCCTCCCCTCGCTGCGCCACTGCCTACAAGTATCTATTACTGCTGCTCAATCGGTGGGGTCCACTCCGAAAACGGTTTCCGACGAAATTGGGCTTAACTCACAACATCCGATACTTCTGCCGCGTTCCGCGTCACACATGAGGCATCTCACACCATTTACTCACCTGAAAAGAGAAAAAAAAATTCCGTTAGAATATAACGAACTCAAAACAATCATGAAATTACTAAAAACTACCAAACTTTCAGTCAAACAAGTAAAAGAGAACTAGGATTTGAAAACTTTCAGCAGAAAAACGCATTACTAAGATAACTACCGAGAAGTTCCTAGGACTACAACACCTTAGCCGTGAAACTGCGAGGAGGAAACCAAATTGATAATTACACATTAGGATATTAATTCTATGTCATCATGAGGACTTTATCACATCAATCATATCCTTCGTGAATCATATCCTTCGTATACCATCGTACTATAGTAGACGCGATCATGAGAATAAAAGAAAAGAAATATACTGCAAAACAGGGAGATTTAAAATGTCATTCTTCCCTCGTACTATTAAGGATAGCAACGTTTTCTCAATTGATAGGATTAATGGCGTCGATCCCTAGGATCACTCATTGCATGTTTTTTTTCATAATTCTAACCTTGCGTGTACTTGCTCTAGGAATTACTAACCATTAGCAAGTTTTTTTTATGAATAAGTATGTATATTTTGCTAGTATGCATAATATTTCTATGACCGTGCGGTGTGCATGTGGCGGTCCTCTTGCATGCTGCATGTTGGTGATTTGTCACCCCCTGCCAAACACCCTAAAGGTGGCTCGCAGGGTATTATGTAGATGTACACATCCTTCAATACGGACTGTAGTCAGCTGGGCAATGACTTAAGGATCTTTTGGAAGATAACTTTTAATTTCCAAGGCCAAGAGGGGTATAATTAGCTCGTTTTGAACACAACTCGTTCACTGACACGCATTAATTATCCATTTTTGCTAAACACGTATTCATTATCGCCCGTATAAGCGCATCGCCCCCTTCCTATGTTACTGGGGGGGGGGGTGGAATGGTGGGGGGGTGCGTAGAACGGCTGTTCGCCGGTCAGACCGGTTGCCCCACTCCCCCGCCCCCCCCCCCCCCACCGGCGGACATTTAAAGGGATGGAAGGGGAGGTTGGAGGGTTGTCGGCCCCAAGGACCTTGCACGAGGAAATCATATGAGAGAGGCACCTCATGCAAGAAATGAAGGTTAAGCGAGCGCATTGCTACATAGGTGAGTTCGTCTGGGAGTCACTGCTTGACGGTAGAACGAAATATAGGCTGAACCTACTGAGCAGATTCAGAGATGACGTGTTTTCAGAATACATAGAAAGTGATGCACGCACTTAGAACGCCCGGCGCCTAGATACGAAACGGAATACAGAATTATTGGACCAGCGTGGTCACGACAACAACTTTCCATTATTGTTACGAGTTTCATTTTCTGAAGTTCATTTGCTTTTTGAATTTTTAGTGTGCTATGTTGTGTTGGTGCTTTGGTTACAGAGAGAAAAATAAGGGGATGTTGTGGAAGAAGCTATATTGATATGTAAGGGATAAACAAAGATAAAATAGTGTCAACTGATATTAAAGTTTTTCTTTTATATAATCGCTTTGATACACTAAAAGTATACTTCACTTACCGTCGTACTGTGTTACAAGAGATCACTCGAGGAACACAAACGAAATCGACTGCAGAACAGAGATATTTAAGATATCGTTCTTTCCTAGGAATATTGGGGATAGTTACAGTGCCACCAATGTAAGTTAATTCTCTCCAATAATAGCGTTTTCGGTTTAGCTTCGTCGAATTGTTTCCTAGATGATGTTTCGTGGCCTATGCTGTCCAAGCCTTCATATCAGGTTTGAGTCTCTAGGTCGACCAAATGCATGTTTTCTTTTCTTTTTTCCTTTTCTGGTTAGTTCTTGTTGGTCCTTGGTTTCTTTTTCCGCATCTCATTAGTTTTATGCAGCTGAATGGATATTTATCCTCTCAATAATTTAGTCTCTTTGCATTATTGGTGTCAACTTGGATGGAGCAATGCATGATCGGTGAGAGCTCACAGCGCCTGCTGGCATTCATTTGTTCTGTTGTTTGTGTGTGTGTTGTTATGGGCTTTTTTGTGACTAAGACGACGTACCGTGTTGCACGCAGCATGTTGGTGTTAACTAACTCCCTGCCGAACACCCTTGAGGTGGCTTGCGAGATAAAATGTAGAATTGCATGAAAATAGATTTCGGATCAACATCAGAGTTTCGTCAGGTACCTACTCATACCAATCCTGAGTTTACAGTCATACGCAGAGACAAAAGTAAACACACTCGTTGAATTTCAACCGCTAGAGAGGACCAAAATATGGTTTTAAAATTATAGAAGCATTGATTTCGTACACTGAAGGTTTAGGTAAAATATTTGTCTCTCTAAGTTTCTTCTTATTTGAGTTATGGTAATTGAAATAGAAGTTAGAATAATATTTTTATTACAAATATACATGTAATATAGGAAGATAAATTGACGTATGGAGTAAAATTTATGTGTGTATGTTCAGTACAAAAAAATGAAAATGGATTTGTATCGACGGTTTTCGGCTGTGGTGTCAGTCCTGATAAACATTTCAAGCACAACCATTTCCGATCGTGCTTCCAACCACTCGACACCAATCGTAGGTACCCTTATAAACTTATATGTCGCTCCAAAAAGGTAACAAAACTTAACAAAAGGTACATGCCCACACTCTTGTCGGCAACTATGCATTGTAACCGATTTGAAACAATATTAAGTCATTTACACCTGGACGACAGCTCATTTAATGATGAAAGTGACCGTCTACTCAAAATTCGGCCGTTTGTGACGAAGGAATGCATGGGACGGGGCATGTTGGCCCGGGTGGCCAACGTGCCCCGTCGCCGCTGGGCCAACCTGCCCCATTGCCATGTTAGCGATTAATTCTTTTTGTTACAAAACTCACTGAAGCAATTTAGATTGTATGCCACACAGAAATTATCCTTAAACTATGATCTTTAATTATAGTACTAAACTATGCGCCTAAATTGAACAATACTTAAATAACACACATTAAACCTGGGAGTAGAATTTTACTGAAACACGCGCAAATACAATTAATCACTACAACTTGTCAAAAACTGCTCCGCCAGTCATAATGGTCTTGTGGAGAAAGGGTAAGTGTGCTACCAACATTCTGATAGATTCCTAGCACGATGTCTATTGTATGAATTAGCTCGACTGGGCTATCCTGCCCCTATGGCCAACGTACTCTCCCCTACAAAATAATCCCAATTAGTATCAAGCACACACTTCCCCAGATGTGGTACCATGTGAATAAACCGAGATTCCCAAATGTGACGACGAAGCCGACAGTCACGCCTCCCCGTCATTCTCAAAGCCTTCTCTTCCGGATAAGCGCTGGGCATGTTGGCGCCACAGCGATATAGTCGGACAATCTGTGCCTCCGTTGACGATACCAGAGGAATGGGCGCCAAATGATCGTTTCCAACTGTCCCATATCAGCGTGGGAGCACAAACTACGCCAGAGGAACAGCCGCCACTCGAGACAATGACATCCATATGTTCAATCACATCAAACTTCATTCCGTGGAAGTAAGTTGCGATAGTGATAGGATGCCTTCGAATAGGTCACCCGTTGCCGGAGTTGAAAACGCCGGTGAATGCGAGGCTCTCGGAGACCGCATTACCGCGTTGGAGACGATGGTGCGGGAACTTCGGGCCCAGTTTGAAAGGGTGGCTGATACCGCTGAGGGGAATGGTCCGAGGGGTGGTTCTTCGAAAGGTCGCCGTGCCACAGGGGCTGCACGGGTTCGCCCGATTGCAAATAGCGGCTGGTCGATCGAGAGCCTTCCTCGAGGTCCATCTCTCGATGACGGGGTCACGTCACCCCGTAAATCTGAGTTTTGGAGGGTCGTGTCTCGGAGGGACGGTGGTAGTGTCACTCTAAGACGGGGTTTGGGGGATGCTGAGGCAAATCCCGTCCCCGTCTCGAACAGGTACCAGTTGCTGTCGGATGGAAACTCCGAGGTGCCTGACGTGCCTACTCCTACCCCGAAACCGGCACCTAGGAAGGGGCGTCAGAGTGGGAAGGGGGGGATCATAGTGTTAGGGAGTAGCAATGTCCGTCGTGTGATGGTCCCGTTACGGGAGAGGGCAGACCGCGAGGGTGTAAGCGACCGTGTAACGTCATGGTGCATCCCTGGTGGCGGTGTTCCTCAGGTGACGCAGGCGGTTGGTGCGGCGGTACGGGGCACGAAGTGCTCCAGACTGCGGGTCGTGGCTCATGTCGGCGTCAATGATGCCACCTTCCGTGGATCTGAGGAAATTCTAGATTCCCTCCGGGATCTGAATTCCGAAGTGAAGCGGGTGGGTGGGACCATTGGAGTCGGCATTGAGCTTTCGATTTGTAGTCTTGTCCCGAGGATCGATCGTGGTTCTCTGGTTTGGAGCCGAGTGGAAGGCATAAACCAGAGGCTGCGTCGTTTCTGCACGGACATCGGAGCCTCCTTCGTGGACCTTAGGCCGGCAATCCGATCGTGTAGGATCCCTCTGAACCGTTCGGGAGTCCATTACACGGCCGAGTCGGCTAGTCGTGTAGCGAGTAGCATATTTGAGCACTGTAGGTCTTTTTTAGAGTAGAGAGTAGGGCAGAGTGTAGATATATTAGTGGGTTGAAAAATAAAGGGGTAAGTTCTAAACTTTTCACAGACAAAGATTCTTCCAGAAATGAGAATAGAGAAGTAGAGAGAAAAATCAGCGTTTCAGGTATTACATTTAAGCACGAGAAGCGTCAGTCGAGCAACACGTTCAAAGGCAGTCAAGGCTCAAGTCATTTTGAAAGTGTGTCAATAAGACATGCATTTCCATTTATCAGCGGTATAGAGCCTGTGAATAGTCTATTCGACAAAAGCAAATCAGAATTATTCCCGAATCGCAATAATACTAGTTCCGAAGTTTTAATCGTGGCTGTGGTTAATTGCCGTAGTTTAAGAAATAAGATTCCCGAATTCCACCATTTGATTCATAGTACGAAGTGTAACGTCATTTTTGGAACAGAAAGTTGGCTAACAGATGATGATTCAGACAATGAGATCTTCCCAAAATCGTTCACTGTTTATCGGAAAGATAGAATTAATCGAGTTGGGGGCGGAGTTTTTATAGCTGTAAAGAATTCAATCGTCAGCCAAGCGATAACCGTAACTGAGACCAGCGTTGAATCTGTGTGGTGTTTAATTAAATGTCCAAAATTCAAAACTATTTTATTATGTTCGTATTACAGACCACCTAACTCAGATATAACGTCAATGTTGGATTTTCAAAATCAAATAAACAGCGTAGCATCCAAGTATCCTGAAAGAAACTTGATTGTGGGTGGAGATTTCAACGTACCTTTTATAGATTGGGAGACTTATAGCTTCATTCCTGGTGGGAGGGATAAAGTGATCTGCGAGGCTTTATTACACACTTTCACATCTAATTCATTGTTTCAAATAGCATCCGCACCGAACAGAGGAGAAAATATTCTTGATTTATTAGCGACAAATATACCACATCAGGTAATAAACGTTGGCACTGTCGAAGGAATAAGTGACCATAGGGTAGTAACTGCAAAGTTTTCTCTAAATACCGCTGTAAACTTTAAAAAAGAGCGTAAAGTTTTCATTTTTAAAAGAGCTAATTTTGATGGGTTTAAGAGTCATATGAAAAATGCTTTCCCCGAGTTTCAAGAATCAGTATTAAAGTTAAATGTAGAGAATACTTGGAAAGCTTTTCTTTCGCTCGTAACTTCGGGAATAAATAGCTACATCCCTAGTAAAATAGTAAAAGAAGGCAGCGAACCGAGATGGTACGACGCGGAAGTTAGAAAATCATTGAGGCGACAGAGAGCGTGTCATGCTAAAATGAAAAAAGTCAGCACGGATTATTCCGCTAATGAGCGCGAGCTAATAATTAAAAAATATAGGATCACTAAAGCCGCCACGAAGGAAGCGTTCAGGAATGCGTTCACGAATTTTAAAAGAAAAACACTAGTAGAGCAGTTACAGGATAACCCAAAAGCATTTTGGTCATATGTTAGGGAAGTTCAAGGTAAACGATCTACCGTATGTTCGCTGAGAAACGACAATGGAGATGTGTTGACAAGCAGTTACGATAAAGCCAATTTATTAAATTCCTACTTTAAGAGCGTGTTCACGGAGCCTTCCGAAAACTCACCCGAGACCGATGACAATCCCTGTCTACGTAAGATGCCAGCTATTGACATTAGTACGCTCGGAATAGAAAATATATTGAAATCGCTTAGTCCAAATAAATCACCTGGTCCAGACGAAATCCCTTCTCGCGTATATAAAGAACTAGCCTCAGAACTTGCCCCCTACTTGCAGTTAATATTCAGTAAATCCATCAAGCAACACGAAGTACCTAATGACTGGAAAATCGCTAATGTAACGCCTATATTTAAAAGTGGAGACAAGGAACAGCCATCTAATTACAGGCCGATATCTTTAACGTCCATCTCTTGCAAAGTCCTTGAACACATCGTAGTCAGCTCGGTAATGAAACACCTAGACGCGCAAAACTTATTAATGGGAAATCAACATGGATTCAGGAAAAGCAGATCGTGCGAAACTCAGTTAGCGCTTTTCGCCCACGATATTTTAGCCTCCGGGGAAGACAACATTCCAGTAGACGCGATTTTTCTTGATTTCAAAAAGGCATTTGATAAAGTACCCCACGGAAAGTTAATATTAAAACTGAAATCTTATGGTCTAGACGAAGATGTCATTTCCTGGATTAGAGAATTTTTGAGCGACCGCGTCCAAAGAGTAGTATTAGACGGTGCAGTCTCCAATGAGGTTAGAGTGACTTCTGGCGTTCCTCAGGGTAGTGTCATTGGCCCACTCCTATTCCTTCTTTATATAAACGACATTGGCGAAGTAGTGCAGAGTAAGTTACGATTATTTGCAGACGACGCTGTAGTTTACAGAGAAATCCGTTCCAGCAAAGATATAGATGAACTAAGTAATGACCTTGCTGCTATCCAAGCTTGGTGCGATGCTTGGCAGTTAGAATTAAATTTGGAAAAATGCGTCGTAATGAATTTCTGGAAGAAGAATAACTCCCTACAGCGTAACTATGTCATTCGGGGCGCGCAGTTAAAGGCAGTTGAATCCGTGAAATATCTAGGGGTTAGACTCAATAATGATCTATCGTGGAATAAACATATTCGAGAAATAACCGGTCAAGCTAATCGTAAAATGGGTTTTGTTAAAAGAATATTAGGAAAGTGCGACGACAAAGTGAGAGAAATTAGCTACTTTTCCCTCGTTAGACCACATTTGGAATACGCTGCCAGTGTTTGGGACCCTCATGAAAAAGGCTTAATAACAGAGTTAGAACGCGTGCAAAGAAGAGCTGCCAGGTATGTGAAAGGTCGTTACGATAGTCTTGTTAGTGTAACTGACCTCTTAGATAAACTCGGATGGGAATCTCTGTCGGACCGTAGATTGAAAAATAGACTAAACCTTTTAGATAAATTCAAGAGCAGTGTCTTTTCTGACGAAGTTAACCATATCTTGCGGACGCCAACGTACTACGGAAGATCAGATCATATAAATAAAATAAGAGAGATAGATTGCAGAACAGACAGATTCCGAATGTCATTTTTTCCACGATCAATAAGAGATCATAACGGCAGTGATAGAACTCATAAATAAATTAGATGACTTGTAGTGTAGCCTACTAACCTATGTAAAACTTACTGCATGTTTCTGAGTTTCTATTCTATATTCTATTTCTAGCAGCATGTGGTGGTGTGGTTTGTTATTATACGGGACGTTTCTTGGACGGTGTGGTGTGCATGTGGGAGTCCAAATGCATGCTGCATGCTGGTGATTGATCACCCCCTGCCAAACACCCTAGAGGTGGCTCGCAGGGTAATTTGTAGATGTAGATGTAGATGTAAGTTGTATTCACAATAAAAGTATCAATAAAATGTATCAAAAGTAATTGCATATTTTATTTTCCTCAAGACTTCGATAATGCGACAATTTTTTAATTTCTTTTTTAATGAAGCTGCAAAATACTAAAATCAGTTTTAGTCGGTTTTAATAGCGTGTGGTGTATATTGTGGATCACCTTTATAGGTGCGGCGTGTTACCCGCAGCACATACGGGATAGACGCCGCGAGGTAATGTTTTACAAAAATAATTCTTACAGCTAAGAGAAGAATGATATGCGTATACGATTTTTCATGTACGTTAGAAATAGGACTAGCCACCATATTACTCAGTTTAATTAAAAAAGCAAAATTGGAGAAAATATAGCTATTTTACAAAAAGTGCGATATCTCTCCCTAATTTATCCCACTGCTGTTGTATGGACCCAAAATTAAACGTAAACGAAGCATTTCTGCACATATCCTCTCTAGAGAAAGATGATCAGCCTCCGAATGAAAATTAAAGCAAACTCTAACTGTAACTTTTCTCTTTAGTTAAATTAATTACAGCTACTTTAAATTAGCTATGATTAATTTACTCTACCAAAATCGTGAATTCTTTACTAAGTGCTAACTTAACTAAGCTAAGCTTAAATTAGTCGCCGATGTTTAATAAATGGCCTATAATCAAACATCCACGAATGTTTTGCGACATGGTTTATTTTTTTTTACCAAGAAACAGTTCTCCGCCTACCGGGACCGCTTCCGATCGCTTATTCCCGCTACCTCTTCGCCTCTCTCGAGGAGAAAGCGTTCCCAGGAACCCGCGGCCGGTGGCGCCACTCCACTAGCGCCGCGGCGCCGCCGACCCCCGCGAACCGGGACAACCGCCCGCCCTCCTGCTGTCGCCGTCTGCGCGAAAGGGGCGGAGAAGGGTCGCGGGTGCGCTGAGGCGCGAGAGACACTACTCTTCCTCTCCACCTTTTCTTTTCCTTCTCAGTCTCCTCACTTTCTTTCTTCACTGCCTCGGCATCGAAAGCGAAAGGCAAGTGAGAGAGAGCTCGCTTTTTTTGCCCTGCCGACCGTCACGCGGCAAAAAAAGGTGCATCGCTGACCACTTTTTCCGCCCACTGTGAGGATCGGGAAAGCGTCACGGATTGCATCCAGTGACACGTGATTATCCTGACCAATGGGAACACATAGGAGACACCAGCCCTACCAGTAAGAGGGGCTTGATTTTAAATGGAAATTAAAACTTTCAGGCAATTTTACGCAAACTCTTTCAACTAAATTTCCAAAATTAACCAATTAAATTAATTAAAATTAATTTAAATAAATAAAAGATCGTAGCACTTTTCCACAAGATTTTTTTAATGCGTACAACGCGTTTCGGCTCACTGAGCCATCATCTGGTACAGCCGAAACGCGTTGTACGCATTAAAAATTCCTGTGGTAAAGTGCTGCGATCTTTTATTTATTTAAATATGTCTAACTTTCACCAATTGAAGCCTGAATCTGTTGAACTTAAAATTATTTTAAGAGATTCATTTATGACTGAATTTTTTTCTTTCCTCGGATTTCAAATTACTGTAATACCGATGAGGGATGTGAAATGTGTAGTGTTGAGCATGCAGGCATTTTAATTTGTGTTGCCTGAAGGAATGTGCCATTGTCATACATTACTGTCATATTGGATAGTCTCTCTTGAATCGGTAATCAGCGAAGGGTGCATTTGCTTGGGCTCTCGAATATAAAAGAATTATTATTAATACTAAAACTAGACATTTTCCACTATATTAAGCCTAAATCAACTCTCTATATAATTTTCTGGCACTTTAGGCGCATAAAAATCGTTTTCCAAAATTGTCCGCAGGGAGGCGATGATTTAGGAGCGATGCATTTATTTATCCTCAATATTTTCCATACAATATTTAAAACCGTGGGGAATAGATTTTTTTTAAATCTATGATCTATGTGCTGCAGACCACACTATTGTAAATATACACATGCCGTTAACAGCCCCATTTACAAATTTTCTCTCCGTGAATTCGGTTCACTTTGCCTGCCAACGACGGGAGTGGCGACTTTTGTAAACCCATTTACATGCACGGTGGGTGACAACACATTTAGAGGGGACTAGAAATTCCTCTGCAGTAATATCCGCACCCACGACTAAAGGATGAGAGGGGACTGAATCCTTAGAAGAAGTTTCAAGCAGGTTTTACGTCACAGCATAACTTCAGAAAATTCTTAATCTCCGCACGATGCCAAGTAAAGAGGCACTGCAAACTAAAAACCTACAAGTTATCCCAGACTAAGAATGACCAGCCCGAGAAACTTGGCTCCCACTTTTCTCTGAAAAGCTATACAGGTGACACAATGACGTTTGCGCTTGGAACACGAGCTCAATGCAATTTATGATAGCTGCATAGTACAGAACACGCCATTAGAAATATTCGGTTATCCATTTCAATCAGAAATAACAATTTCAACATTTGATACTGAGAAGAAAGGTATGTGCATTTTCGTAAAATAAAATATTTTAAATTGAAAATTTCGCTCGTAAGCTACGATAATTTATGGGGAGTTTTAAAATATCAAAAAGCTATCTCATTCAGGCCTGGGTGAATTCCTCTTTTAAGCAATATATTCCGTTTTAAGATAAATGCTTCAATAGTTATTAAAATATAAAGACAATTCGCATTTTTGAAGGTCGATGAAAGTGTTCAATCATGAATTTTCATGTTTTACAAATAAATGCAGTACATTGAAATTTTTTTAGGAGAAATTCATGAATATAAAAGAGAGTAATTTAGTAATTATTCAACTTCGATATAAATTCAAAACTAGAATATCATAAATATTTATCCGAATCCATCAATTAGTTGGAAACTTTTAGTAGCACTGAAGTTCTATTTTCTTTCCACCTCGTTCTTAAATGACATTTGTCAATGGGGAAAATGTTTCCGAGAATAATTTTTTGAAAAGCTTGTTCCTATAACAACTTCTGCTACTATTTTCCGTGAATTTGACAAAGTCGTTGAACTCAAAACAATTGAATGATGTCGCTATGGAACGCTTACTTTTCCGCTTATCATTTTAACATTCATATCTGTAACGTACGTATATAGATTGCAACAAATTATCTTTGTGGGGGAGTATAAGATCAATAGGATGAGTAATTTTAATTAAGGTCTCACTTAGCATTTTTATGCTGAAAAAAAGGGTGGAATCAAAAAAATAAAGATTAGTTGATAGTACCACAAGATGGATAGGAAATAATAGACTATTTTAGCTATAAACGGCGCGCGGGAGATCGCATATCTCCTGCCTAACACCCTTCGGAACCTACTCAACGTATTTCATTCGTTTTCCGTTCCGATTCCTATTGTCTTCGGTCTTCTGTCTCCCTTCAGTACCCCGTCCTCACATGATTTTCTTCCTCTGACGTTCGCGTCTCATGATGTGGGCTACACTCGCTTCATCTTTCAGCTTATAGTTCAACATTCACATCGGTCCACTTTTCCCTCGTTAGACCACATTTAGAATACGCTGCCAGTGTTTGGGACCCTCATGAAAAAGGCTTAATAACAGAGAACGCGTGCAAAGAAGAGCCGCCAGGTATGTGAAAGGTCGTTAGGATAGACTTGTTAGTGTAACTGAGCTCTTAGATAAACTCGGATGGGAATCTGTCCGTAGATTGAAAAATAGACTAAACCTTTTAGATAAATTCAAGACTAGTGTCTTTTCTAACGAAGTTAACCATATCTTACGGACGCCAACATACTACGGAAGATCAGATCACATGAATAAAATAAGAGAGATAGATTGTAGAGCAGACGGATTCAGAATGTCTTGTTTTCCACGATCAATAAGAGATTATATCGGCAGCAATAGAACTCATAAATAGATTACTTGACTTGTAGAGTAGCCTACTAACCTATGTAAATCTTAATGCATGTTTCTTAATTTTATCATTATTTCTAACAGTAGTATAATTTGTCGTGACGTTTTTTGGACCGTGTGGTGTGCATGTGGGAGTCCAATTGCATGCTGCATGCTGGTGATTGATCGCCCCCTGCCAAACACCCTAGAGGTGGCTCGCAGGGTATTATGTAGATGTCGATCGGTAACGTACGTACAGGGAGGCGGAAAATTGTGTCAGGAAATTTTACCTCCGGATAGCTGATGCGAGTAAGAACCAAAATTACTGATGTTGTTTAGGTCGAAAACGAGCCATTTGTAAACAAAAGACAGACATTTTGAGCCAAGCGCTCCGATTGGCCGCGAGGTTTGCCCTGTTTCCGGATGTTCTGGAGAACTCAGGACTTCGAATGCTTCTTTGCTTGTTGGAGATCGCGATGTATCCACGGCAACTCGACAAGCTCGCAATCAATAGGAGCGTTTGGATCGAAGTTTACGTGTTTAAAAAAATGGTGCTTTTTTACTCAAATATCATCAGTAATTTTGGTCCCTACTGGCATCAGCTATCCACAGTTAAAATTTCGTGTCATAATTTTTCCCCACCCAGCCTTAATGGAAACCTACCTAAATCGGTAAAATACTTTAATATTAACCCCTTTGCGCTGTAATGACGAGTCTAACTCGTCATGAACTTTCGATGCCAAACCGCGCAATGACGATTGTATCTCGTCATCGGATTTGAATAACTTTAGCACTACTTTGAGGAACAATATAATTATTTTAAAAGCTTAAAAATGTTAAAACATTCATAGCATACATAAATAATTCATATATTTAATGAAACATGATGCATTGGAAGGATTAAATTGATTTTATTCGAGTAGCGATAGCTGTGTTCTCCATTTTTAATAAAAGCATTTTATTTCACGGTTCTACGTTGATTACAAATTAAAAATATCATTTCATTACGTACCTATTGAGAAAGAACCACAGAAAAAATAAATAGGGAATAGGAGCACGATGTTCAGGAAATTAATCGCAATGAAAGGGGTTAATAGTACATTTTTTTCTCATGGATTTTGACGGAGCGCAGTGGTCTTTCTCAAGATAGACGTCTTTGCTTCATTAGGAGAGAGGGTATCAACGTTCGATTTTCTTCAGCTCAGCGGTCCACGTGGGTTTGACGATAGACACCGCACACAGATTCTATCGATCCGGTTCGGCAGCAGCTTTGGCAATCCCAAAAAAGGGGACGCAGCGGCCGTTCTTCTTTTCCTCCTCCTCTTTCAGAGTAGATATAATTTGCTTATAGTGGTGCCAGTGAGGGTTGGTCGGTCCATGGCGCACCGCCACGGCTGGCAACCTGCCTTTCGCGACGACGGCGCCGCACTGCGGCGATCGACATTCGGCACCGGGTGCGGGGAACCCGTCGGTCGCCTCCTCGACGGGCGAGTGCCACGGGGCGGAGGTACGGTCAAGGCACGCCCGCACCCGGACGATCGCTACAACGGGTAGCCGCACCTCCTCCACGCGATAAATGCTACACGGACACTGTCCCATGTCGTGTATAATTTGGGATATCTAATTTCAGGAACTTAAAATTTATGCCATTTTGTTGAAATTTGGTATACACATCAGCGAGGGTTGCAAGTTTTGTTTTAATGTAAACCGAATTATGCACTTTTAACCTTTTGAAGTTAGAATGTGGGTCCAAACCACAATTTTCATTTCGTCTTATGGGGTTTCAATGTCAAGGTTTTCTTGGTGAGAATGGCATTTTCAATTTTTTTTGCGCATGGGAAAAGCAAGAAAGTCACTTCTTATCATGGCCACAAAAACTGGAGATCTGAACTCGAACACCACAATATCATTAGCTGTAACCGTGTTCACTGACACCACCCACCGCATATGGGAAAGTAAACAAAAAGAAAAAAAATTACTAACACATGAAAAATTGGACTTTAAGAACCCTGTAATGCGGGGGAAATATAAACAAATAAATTTGTTGCTTCGTTACCCTTTTGCGCCAATGAACTCATCGAAAACCAATCATGGAATCAACACAAATGAGCTGAAAAGAGAACATTTGGAGGCAAACGAATCCCTTTATCTTATACGGGTCGATTGGCTAGATAGTTTGAGCAATCGAAAAAACGATGTCTTACAGAGCGACACAGAAAAAGTCATTTTAGATCCTCACCGTATTACCAGGTCCGAAAGAAACGACAAATTCAGAGAGATATTTTACCCAACAGATAGGCACAGGGATTCGTGTGTCCCTCGAACGATGAACGACTTTAATGAATGATTGAAGGCACGCGCATTTTACATTTTTTGTTAATATCTGGTGTCCCAAAACCCTCAATAGCACGCTTATTGAGGTGGCTTGGGGGATCGTATTTAGATGTAGATTACATGAGCCTACTGTTGAACATTCGTGCGCTTTAATTTCCCATCGTCGCAGCGACACGTGCGCTACGGGAGAAAAATATGAAATATCAACGTAAGTCTCTGTGACAGCGCTCCATTTTTTGTTAATTTTTTTCACCCTTAGTACACACGGATAACCTCACTATTATCCCCATAGATGAGGCTTTACTAGGCAATGCGATCTACCCCTCCCACACCACAACAAAATAGACATGACGATGCGTGGCGAACCGCACCACGGCAACGAGGCAGACTCACTCGCCTTCACTTTCATCTCCCGAATCCGTCCCTCCCCTCCATCCCAGCGTGCACCGCGCGCCCCCTCCCCACCCCCTTCCCTCCGCTCCTCCTCACTTTGATCTTCATCGATCGCTCGCATCCCCTGCCACTACCCCTGCCCGTCACACGAGCCCTTTGCCGCCCCCGGGGCCAAGTGGAGAGTGGAGTCGCTCGCAGCAGCCGAGAGAGCCTCCGAAAGGCCTCCCACGAACCTGATCCCGATGGAAGAGACTGAGAACGAGATTGGTACAGAACTTGGATTCGTCGAGAGCGTGTTATGGGAAGATTTTCGCATGAAAAAGTAAAAAGAGAGGTGCTATTTCGCACTCGTAAGGCCACACCTTGAATACGCAGCGAGCATATGGGATCCGGCCCAGAAAGACATGATCCGTGAACTTAGTAAAATACAAAAGAAAGCTAAAACGATTCGTCAAAAGCTGCCATGGGCGTACAGAAAGCATTACACAGACGATGTTAAACGAATTAGGCTGGGAGCCGATGGAGACTCGGAGGCTACAAGCTACGCTATTATTACTTGAGCAATTGAGAATGGATATCTTCCATAGAACATCATTTTAGAAATAAAACATAATATCATAATAAAACATAATAGAACATAAATGATGACTTAGAGAGAGATTTTGCCGAACTGATAGGTATGGGCATTCGTATTTCCCTGAACAATAAAGGGCTTTAACATTTGCTTGGCGTAGCTGCGTTTGATCATTTCCTTTTTATTTGCTAACGACTGGTGTGTTAATCTTCCCGCCACACGCCTATTGAGGCTGCTTGCGGAGTGGCATGTGGATTTAGATACAGAGAATGCTAGCAGTTTAGGGCTAATTATACTGCATAGTAGTAAACACAAAAGAGATTCATTATAAGCAATAGTAGGTAAACTCCACACTCATTTCAATGTCGACCGACAAGAGTTACGACAGCCAAGTCAAGTGCCATTTTCCACGCCGGGTTGTAGAAGGCATATCAGCAAGGATTTAAAGTTTTCCTTGCGCTATACTGCGAAATTAGCCCTGAGGACGATGAGAAACTATTCCATTGAATCGTCGAGCAGAAATGGAGGACCTGACCCGGTGGAAAGCCAGGGAAAGACTCATCGCACGTGGTCTGGTTGTTTACAATAACACACACTTGTAAACGCCACACCAATTTCAACGTAAAACGATCATGGCACTGAGATACCGAAAACTAGGAGGAGTGCAGGGTTTACAATTATGTTTTAATTTAGATGGATATCAACTTCCACAAATTATCGCGAGAGACACTTTTCTGCATGAAAAAGAGCTCCTAGATAAAAAAAAGCATACGCCAACAGCAAAACCTTCCAACTTCAACAATATTATGGTAAAATGTAAACATTTAGCATATGAAATACTTATAAATATATTTTGATAAAATACTGATATATATCCTTCGTGAGCATCAAATTGAAGGTAGATAAAGTTTCATAATAATGAAATTTTGTCACAAATGAAAGAGATTTTGCAATTTTTCACACTTAGAAATTGATTTGGAAGCATTTCAGTACAGTTCTGTAACATCTCTTTCCTATATGATGACACAATTAAAGAACACCTCAACCGATGCAACGGGCCCCGAGGAGACGATCAGTTTCTGAAGAAATACTTAATATTACACACATGCAAATTACTAACTAAGGTACTAACGATGTTATATGTATTTCGGTCTGAAATGGCACCATATTCCAAGTGGTCATTCAAATATATCAAGCCGAAATACCATCACATTTCCGGAATTTCCAGGATGCTTCCACGGTTTTCAAGGCTTTTTCCTAATGCGAAATTAAAGAACAATCATATTCGGAGAATATGAAAATATGATTTTGCCCTATAAAAAGATAAATCGAACCAAAATCAAGTGAAAATAAGATCTATTGTTTTTGAGGTAATTATGTTCACCACCCGAATGGAATCTATGGGATGGGATCAATAAATTTAGAAATTATTCCTTTTTTCATGCGTATGATTTTTATTTTCACATCACTTTCCTATCATTCCATGACTTTCCAGGCAATTCCTTGACTTTTCCCATGTTATCTTTTAGGGTGGGCACCTAAAGGTTACTTTTTATTTGAAATTTATCACAACATTATTAAATTTGAACAATACTTATTGATACACACGCCTCATTTTTTTATTAATGAAAAACAAAGCAAGTAATGCCACAGTTTCGCATGTATATTTTTCCATTATCAAGGCTGTTTGAATGTATGAAGGTAATTTCTTGAAATTAAACACTCAAAAGGTAGTAATCATGCCTCTCAATGGCTTACAGAGCAAAAACAATCATGCAAAAAGAAATTCACCAATGGTTTCACAGAAAAGAACTTAGAATATTGACAATTTTTTTAGATTACTTTGTATAGTTATTAAAATAATTAAATAATTACTATACACGGAATAGTATACAGATATAAAATATAGAAATAAAGAAGATAACTCATTCTATCATTATCACGAGGAATAGCCTACGAGGGTTCAGAATACAAAAACAAATACTTGCTCGGCCTTAAATTTCTTTAATGCCTTTCTCGGCTGGGGAAATAGCTCTGCTGCGGTTCCAGGAACTCTAAGATGGCGACGCGGCGCATCATCTTCCCCACCCCTCCCTTCCGCCTCGTTGAAAGAGCGTCCTCTTTAAGGGGAGATATCAAAAGGGTCGCTCGCTTTTAAATTGTCACACACAAACACAAGCGCACACACTTGCTCCTCTTCTTCCTTGGACGGAGGCGCCGCCCTCGGATCGACTCGGCGCCGGCGCCTACCCCCACCTCCCAAGGCGGTTCGTTCCTCTTTAATGGAATAAACGTACACCCGCCCCACCCACACACTGAATCCTCCCCTGCAAAGCTGGGAGAACAGCATAGTTGCATCCACCCCCGTAAGTAGTGCACCGTTTGTCTTCGAATAATCACATTAATACCTCAGTCCACCCATAAAGAGTCGACGACACAGACCAAGAAGATACGATACGATTAAGATGGGAGAGAACAATAGGACAGGCGTTAAAAATTGAGGAAAATATGCCGTAATATAATATCACAAAGACAATTATTTGGGCTCTCATATTTATAAATACCAAAATAAAAAGACAGTTATTCCTCCACAAAATCGGGGATTGCTTGTAGGAATATACGCGTAATATGTATGCATATGTTTTAGGCCTTGGACAGAAGGAGGAGCTAAATTTGGTGATTGGGACCTGCCAGTGGGACCCTTCATGATGATGTATGTAAAATGTCTATATATATTTTTCAAATTAATTTTATCAATTAGATTTTTATGTATTTTACACTATTTATATTCTTTAGTTTTCGTCATACATTTACTACGATTGCTTTTAACATTTGGGTTCAATATTGCTATTTTTTTGGTTATTAGCTACAAAATAAAATGAGCAAAAACGTAACGTACTTAATAAAGGAAACTTACATACAAAGTTTGTGATTACTATTTTATTATGCGATTACGTGCGTAATTTCCATAAAGCTGCTTCAATTTTACGCTGCTGTAGGTACATACAAAGCCCTGAAGATGGTCGAATAAAAGAGATAAAAATTTGCCGTAATAACGTCGAATAATCATAATCTATACGTCTATCCCGCAACAAAATTAAGACTGATTCTATCTCTTTTCTACTTTTGATCATCAGAGCCTATTCCTATCAGCGCCTTAGAACGTATTCATGATTAAGGTAGGGGCAGAATGTAGTAATGATACCATAAGAAGCGCTCATTTTCCACCGTTATTCATGTCAGTCGAATGGAAAGACCCTTTTTATTGTCTCACATTGTCCTGATGTCATTTTGGTAGAACATGTTATGTAAGCTCCACAGCCTCAATAAAAAAACAGTCTCCAGTGGTCGTTGCAAACGCTCCTGTTTCATTAAATATGGACTTCGCCGGAAGTGCTCTTTGATGCAGAGGGCTTCAGTGTAAGATTCATGGCCGGGTTATAAAATAATAGGTTAGAAAATTCCACCGAGAAAAAATCATTCGCCTTGACCAGGATTTTTCGCAAAATTTGTGCATTGCGGGTGACTCCGTAAAGATATCACCGTGGCTCGTCCCGGTATTCTTAAAAAAATAAAAGCAATAAATTAAAGTAAAGAAATCAACGAAAAATTAGCTGCAAAGCGAAGGGAGCATTTCACCAAAAGAGAGAGACCTGCTTGCAGCAGCAAACTGAATTATGGAAATAATTTATAAGAACCTTCATTTGGGGTATGCTCCTATGTGGTAGCGAGGCATGGACAATGACAGCAGCGGAGAAAGCAAGGATACAGGCCTTCGAAATGTGGTAAAATTGCAAACACTTGTACTAATAAATTTGGTTCCTTATTATCACATTTCAGTTTTTGCGGAACATGTTCGTTGAATCCTTGGCGCAGAATTTCCAAGAAGCATTTCCATGTTACATCTGTGCTTTTGTCCTTTGATGTAGATACGAATTTTTTGTAGGAGTCATTAAGCATCTCGCCAAATTTATTGAAGTTGCATTTATCAAATAAGTAAATATTGCGTTTTGGTTTTACAGCTGACGCTACATCAATTTTTAACATTGCAAGAATTACTATATGATCGCTTATACCGTCAATAATATCGACTTGTTTTATCAACTTAGGATGGCTTACTGCTAAAAGGTCTAATATCTTGCAAATACTTGTACTTCCCCTTCCACTGCAAATTTTTTGAAAAAAGTGGATCGCTATGCACTAAACGCCGCGCTGCGGACATTTCCAAAAGCGCCCGAAGCGGAAACGGAATTCAAGCTTCTGCGGAACGAACTGGTGCCACTTCTATACATTCCCCTCGGGTAAACGATTAGATCTAACAAAACATGGATGAAATGCGCAAGAAAAAAAATGACTAACACACCAACGAAGCATGAGCAGCCATGCAGTACTATATTTCGGCGACGTTTCCCTTTTTTTTCAAATGTAAAAATATCGCACTGCCTTCCCCTCCACTACTACTATGTGGTGGGGGTGTGCGGGAGAGCGGCGGCCCTGCCCCCTTCCAGGGGCCGCCTCGGTCGATAGTCGGCCCCTGGACCTCCACCTCCTCCACGGCAGCACCCTTATCACACCATAGGGGCCGTCGCCTCACACCCTCATGCACTGCGGATGCCGCGGATCGCGCCGAGGGTCGAAGGGACACCACGACTCAGGATTTTAAAAGATTAATTTGATTGATTCGATGTTTTGCTAAACAATAACGTATTTATTTAATTAAATTATTTCATTACCAAAAACGGCACAAAGGCTTTTGCATTGGCTGTTCCTTAAATAAATAACACCTAAAAGATAACAAACAATAGCACAATAAATAAAAACTAAGAGAAAACAAAGTTTTTAAACATAAGAAGGGGCACTATTGATTAGACAATGGTGAATTATTGAGATGGCATTTTAAGGTGGCTTTGTAACTAGTGTCAGAGGAAAACAGGTCCAGGGAAGGGATTTTTGAAGCTATGGAGTTAAATAAGGAGGGGATTCGGTAAAACAGAGAGCGTTGAGAGATGGAGAGATGGAATCGCGGAATGTGAAGCAGAGAGTTATTTCCTAAGGGGCGAGGAGGAATATGAAAACGGAAAAGAGGGAGAATTTTGTTTGTCCGTAGAGAACCGCTAAAGATTCTATGCAGAAATATGAGATCAGATAAGACACGGCGGCTTGTTATGTCAGATATCCTGAGATAGGAAAGGATAGCGTCACGGGCGTAATATCTGAGAGTTGGGATTCGATGGCGGGCAACAGCAAGAAAGAAGTTTACAGGACGGTTGAGCAAGTTTAGAGTAGTGGGGCAAGCGGTAGACCAAACTGGTGAGCAGTATTCTAGTATGGGGAGAATACATCCGAAAAAACTGTTCTTAAAGCGGTAGGGTCGTGAAGGTCAGTTAGTCGATATAGCATACCAACAATGGCCATTGCTCTATTCACGACTTATTTATTTATTTAAGGAGTTGCTTACATACATCATTTTTGCCAATTTATAGTGACGCATTGACAAACACGAAATTTTAGCATAAAAAATCAGAACAAAGAGTAAAGGCATAAGATAGTAAAGAACAAAATAGAAGGCACGAGGAAAGGGAGGTTTGTTTATTCGCCGAGGAATGGGACATGGCGAGTTTGATAAATGAGTTTAAGGGCAGAAAAAACGGATCTATATTCTGATCTGGTAATGAATTGAGCAGGGAGCAAAGGCGGTGTTGGAGTGAGCGTCATTTCGTTAAAATCTTTCTATGTGACAGAAAATGGGTACCCATGATGTGATTTTGTTTCCGCCGCCAACGCTCAATATTTTTTTGCGATATTTGCGACGGAGAGAAAAATGCTTAAACTTATGCAATCCGCAGCGCAAAATAAAACCTTATACTTCGTTGTTACGGTGAAGAGTACAGTTGCACCGGGGGTTGCATAAATTTAGGCGGATTCATGGTCCTTTCCGTCGCTTTTACCTCGAAATGAATTGAGCGTTTGCGGCTGAAACACAAAGCACACCTTATGGGTACCCATTTCCCAGCACTTACCAAAATTTTAACGACATCTGGAGGTAAAAACATGAGAGACTTCCTTGTCAGTGATAAATGAAGACAAAGAACTACAACATTTGCACCTGAACCATGCAATTCCTGGCCACATCGAAATCTACCGATGCTAGAGTGTATGAGAAACTTTCCGGACGACATCTAGAATACCTCCTCGAAAATGTCCCTGCTAGATTCACACGATCCTTTCACAAAGGGTTTCTTTGGATTATGTTTTACATACGAGTCCCAGTGTCTGTAATGGCTAAAAAGGATTCCATACTCGTCTTTTCTCATCCTTCGGCCACATTTTCGTCAAGTAGAGGAAATATTGTGGCAGCCTCGCGTCCGGAGGAAGAAAGTTAGTGCGTCATTGAGTACCATCAGTCACTGCCAATGGCAGACAGAGCCGGAAATTTGACGCAGTGAAGTTTTAAATAGTTATATGTGACAATACTACATAATTCTTCATTCGCGTTTGAAGAATATCCCATTACCTCTTCTCATACAGTGGAATTCAAGAAGAAAATTAGGAGAAGAGAGAACAGTTTACGGAATGTCGGACAACATGACGCCGAAGGCAGCACTAAGAGGAGGACTTTAATGGAAAACGTGCCTTCTGTGAGAATGCTCACGTCCGGAAAAGAGGAGCTAAACCCTGATAGCTGGGAAAGGAGGGAAGAGAACAGATCCAATAGATAGCACGGAAAGCAGAGCGATCGGAAGGCTACATTCTCACCTGAGGCGAGAAATAAAACTACAGGTTTCAACGAATACAGATAAAATTATTCGAGCGCTGGCTTTCATTCGAGCTTAAATTGACCGCTATATTCCACTATTGAAATTTGAAGAAAGACTGGCAAATTAACATTTTTGTCTAGTTTAAATCCAATGAAATTCATAATCTGCCCATATAGAAAAACCTTTCACAGAAATTTATTAAAGAATGAGTGAAATTCTCACGCCTGTTGCTTAGTTCAGATTGAGGTTTACCCTTACCTATCAAAAAAACCTTCAGGATGAATCTATGAGTGAATTTACGAAGTATTTTTACTTAACTAATGAGAACGATACCCCATTTTAACCCTGAGATTTCATTTGCTAATCTTTGGTTGAAAAACTGCCTTCAGATGATGAATGCTGAGAATCGACACGTAAATAAACTGTGTTTAAGATACAATAATTTCAACGGGAAACAATTCCCCCGAACCGGGAATGGAACTTCTAGGACTTCTGGCTTTCCGAGCCATAGTGCAAACCACTAAGCTATTCGGTTTCCTTGTATCCAACTGCAAACTAGTCCGGCATCAGAAGACAGGAAAGCCATAGGTCCGTAGATCGATTCCCGGCCCGAGGCATTTTTTTCCCATGGCAGTTATTGTGAATTTTACAAATACTAAAAAACCTTTCTCCCCCGCTGTAAAAGGCCTCAAATGAGCTGTTTTCAGTGCGTTACAGATAGTTAGATAAAGTTGGTAAAAAGGCGTCGCCGTCGGTGATGTATGGAAGCAATATACCTGGTAATTCTTTCCCATCCTCACGATGTGCTCACGGAATGGGTAGTTACACGCCAGGGCCGTTTTGTTCCGCCATATCTCACAGAGATGTAGCGGTTTCATCCCGTTTCAACTTGTGATTAATATTTGCTGTTTCAGCCGGCGTTTTACAAATATTTCCTCGTTGACAAACGAGGCCTCAGAACATCAGATAGCAGAGCGGGGAGGGGAGCATTTGGGAACACTTTCCGATTCCGGACCCAATCTTGGCGCTTAATGAATTGAAAACATTTGCCATTCCGGACGACTCGCTTCGCGTCCACCGATTGCAACCATTGCTATTCCCTCCACCCTCCCACCACCCCCACACCATGGAGAGTGGGATTGGGCGGAGGGAGGGGCGGGGGGTGTGGTGGGGTGGAGCTTAAGGTGGCGCATCAACAGCGCTCCACCAGTCTATTTGTCGCGATGGATATCTCAGTCATGGTTAACGCTATTATTTTGAAATTTTCTGGTTATCTAAAGTTTACCATTTGGCGTATTTCTTATGCATGGGGTAGGTCACAAACATAAAGTATGCCCATGTAGAAGTTTAGAATAAATCAAGGTACTTATAGTCGTTCCAAAAACCTTATGTTAAATTTTTAAAAGGTAATCTTTTTTCGCGATGGATATCTCAGTCACGATTAACATTTTTTTGAAAATTTCTGGTTACGTTAAATTTACCATTTGGCGTATTTCTTAGGCATAAATCTTACTGCTGGGACACTTTAAAGTACTTAAATTGTGAAGTGTATATCATCATGGGGTAGGCCATATACATAAACTATGCCCATTTAGAAGTAAGTTTAGAATAAATCAAAGTATAATCATTCCAAAACCTTATGTTGAAATCTTTAAAAGCTAATGCCAATGCCTCTGAAATTTATCTAAAACTCTCGAGGGAAATAACAATAATTGGGTTCCAGTTCTATGGCTGTTTTAGCAGGGGAATATTGGAAGCATTTTCAAAACTCTTGGCCTGTTATTGATTTGATAAGCAATTTAAGTATTCATAAAATATTTTGATATTAAGATGTCTATTTTGTTGTTATTGACCTCCAATTTTGATATTTTTAAAATAATGAGCACTTTTCTGTGCATAAACTTCCCTCGTAGCTAAGATATTGTGGCTTGTCTGTGCTTCCATACGTATAGGATGCCAACCCCACCAAAATAATTCTCTTCTGCGGTGTCTAATTTCATTTTATCGCAGCACATGATTATTGATTGTATGGATATGAATTATTGTACGAAATATGAAAATTAATGCAATAAAGTCATATATTATCATTTAAAATTTTACTTACTTTGAGTTAAAATCAATTCCTTACACTAAAACTCACGATGTGCACTCTGCATGATTTCGGAAACGAACGGTAGCACGGTTTGACAAATATTATTTCCCCGAAAGGGAGAAGGAAATGTCCGAAGCTCGTGTCCCTGTCTGTAAGGCGAGGGAGTGGCAATCGGACGAAAGACTGGGGGCGGGGGGATATTACATCTGCCCCCTCCACACACCCCATCTAACCCCTTTCGATGCTCAGTTCCCAACCCCCTCAATCCAACGGCGAATCCTTAGAAATGAGGGTCAACGACTGAAATACGGTTTCCCTACTTATTTTCGCCACAGACTCTCTTCGCAATTTCATTTCACTAATAAACCATCGACAGAACAATATATTAGCAGTAAAAAAAATGAAATATAGGAAAATCTCTTGAAACGGCGAACAGCGGTCAAACCTCTATATAGTGATTGACAAACGATTTAGCGAGCAATCGATTTTTAATCGAAATTGAAAAATCGAATTTGCAACAAAAATGGATTTTGTTTCCAAAAGCTCGCTCAATCAACAAATCGACAGTTCTTTCTACAATTACAGTTTCTACAAAAACGTTTGTTCTTTATTCGAAAAAACTTAAAATATACATTAAAAATGTAGAAAAAATCCCAAAATGTGTACCCAGAACACATGCTTGAATTATTAGCAGTAAAATGTGCAAGTACATTAAACTTTTGGGATCACCGCTGACAACCATTCGTCTTCCCTACAATTTTTAAGAAAGGTCAACAGATAGAGATGCTCTCTTGATGATATAGGCGTGCCTTTCCAATTTTACCGGCCTTTGAAAAAAGTCTTTCACATGAAACGGATGACGTTATCAAAGGCCGCTAGTGACGCTACTGGGATGGAGCGAAGTGGTCGAGACCGAAGTGAAAGAATCGAGTTTCGACCGAAACTCTGTGATCAACTCTCGATCTCGATTTCCACGGCTTTTGGTATTCAAAACTCGATTTTCGATTTTAATCGGAATAAATTTATTTATTTATTTCCATTACCCCATAAACAGCACAATTACGGCCTTTACAATCGGGAATTAACAATTAACAATGAATCGTACACGAACATCCATGCCCTGGATAAGGGTAACTTACCCAGGCGGGACTCGAACCCGCGACCTTCAGTTTGGCAGGCGAGGACTTCACCCCACCGCCACCGAGGCCGAAAACTTTTCCAGAACTACAAATTCAAAAAGGAACTTCTTTCCCGAAACCGATTGATTTTTCCAAACATTCTTACGAATTGCGCACTGATAGTTTAGTGTAGTGGTGTCATGCAAGATGCCCTTCCCTGCGAACCGGGAACGATTCCCGGAGGTGGGGACATTTTTAAAATTTGTTATCGGCTGCTTTTCCACCGCAATACGTAGAATACTTTAACGATGATGATGTTATCCACGAACGGGCCGTGACAAAATGGAGAGACGCCGCGACCCGACCCGACGGGGAGAAGCAGCGTGGAGCGGATAGGCGCGCCGCGCCGCCGTGAGGAGCCGCGCTTCGGGTGCGGTGGTGTTGGGGTGCCGCCGGGGGGGTGACGACGACGGCGGCGGCAGAGTGAGTGAAAGTGGCCTGCTCCTTCCACACCCGCCTTGCCCCCCCCCCCCCCCCCCCCCGCCCGCGCGCGGCCCCGGATATCGATTTCCTATTGGTCGGGAAAGGACGCCCTGTTGCCAAATCTCGCCACATGCAGTCCCGCACGAGAGAGAGGGGGGGGGGGGGAGATTGACCCCGCGTGTGTGTGCAGTTAGTCCCCATGCGAACGGATTGGAAAAATAGGGGATTGTGGGAAGGGGAGGGGGTAGTGGATCCGTTCAATTTTTTATGATTTGTGAGATATGGCAACTTACGGCTCCCGAACGGTGCCAAGATACGTCAAAAAGTTGCTATTTTTATCTTAATCCCATACCACCGAATACAGCACATTTTGGCCATTTTACACCGGGGTGTTCAACAAATTTAACCAATTAACGAGTACGATCAGCCATGGCCTGGATAGGTGCAATCTACTAGCCAGGCGGGACTCGAACCCACGATCTCGAGTTTGGCAGGCGAGGACTTCACCCCGACGCTGACGAAACCGGCAAAAAAAAAGAAACTCAGAAGGTTGTTCACAAAATGGTACATCACAAAGAGGTGGGATGGAATACATTCCCATGGAATCCCCTAGAAAAGCGGCGGTTCATAATCGAAAAATTGTCAGTTATTGACTAGTGTGCGTAGTTTATCCCAGAAAAATATTTTGGAAAAAAGAGATAAAACACGAATTAATGCATAATGTTTCCTACTCATAAACCAAAATAAGCTTCCCTCTCCAGAAAAAAGTACGTTACGCTCAAATTTGAAAAGCAACACGCATGAGTTTACATGTTCAGCTGATTCATGAGAATCTTTGTCAGGTAAAATAAAGGAAGAAAAAACAAATATTTCACTTTCGAATGATTTTTGTTGTTAATGCGGGAGAGAACAAAATAAATAGACAAGGTTAAATTTGAAAAACAATTAATCCATTCAATCCCCACAAAATTATCGGGTAGACATAAATATTTCCTGCAAGTTAATGAATAAGTAGTTGAAATGTATTCCAAATATATTGCGAAGTTAAGTGTGCTTTGCGCAAATAAAAACTGTTACTATCAGAAGAGAAAATACCGCTAGACTTCTGAGAAATCAAGAGACGAGCACAAAATTAAAATTGTTTAAAAATTTGAAGAGCAAAGATCAAATTAGGGTAATATATGTATACACTTTGAAACAACGCTTGCGAAATTTTCCACTTATGGATAACAATTTCAACATGGAAGTCGGTAGCTTGAGCTTTCTGAAGCTTTACATCTGAAAAAAGTTCAAAGACGGGATATCAAGACGCACACTTTAGTTAGTAAGAAAAATATAGCCTGATTATTGAAGAAAAATGAAAAACCGGTTTCGGAATGATTTTTAAAACCAACTGTTATTCGCATTTGAATTTCTTCCTTTGGAATTATTCATTTTAACTAATGAGAAGCTCAACTTAAGTATTCCAATTAAATCGATCGTTCATGGGTTCACTCTGTGTCACATTATACATAAAAAAATAAACGCTGATATATTCCAAACAGTATCTGTCGAAAACTCTACCGGTTTCTTTTACATGTTCATAATGACCCGAAAAGGCCGCAACCGGTAGAGTTTTAAGTAAATACTGCGTTGAATAAAACACCGTTTATTTTTTAATCTATCATTGATTATTACAAGCTTATATCATTTAGGTCAAGAACGACACCTATTCTATGGGGTCAGTTTTATTGACCTTAAGACTTGAATAAAAAGACAAGTCAACCGCTGTCCCATAGAGTTGTCCACACACACACAGAGAAGTCGCTTGGTCACGGTCCCCAGACGCATTCGGCCGAGGGATATAGATGGGGGAAGGAGAGGAGAGAACAGTAGACGGACGATCGGCGTCGCTTCCGCGAAAGGGGAGGGCGGTGGTGGTGGTGGTGTGATCCATCGGCCTTTAAGAGCGCGGGAACACTTGCACGACGACACGCGCGTTCTTGTCGCTTTAATCTTTAATGGGTGCAGGGGGAAGGGGGGAGGGAGGGAGGCGGAAATTCTCCCAGCAGCAGCGGCAGAGGGATCCAGACAGAGGAGAAGAAGGAGGAGATGTATAGAAATGTGTGTGTACGGCTGGGAGGAGTTCTCCGCTTTAATCCGCATCCCTCGCCTCTCTCCTCCCGCTTCGCATTGTTTCCTCTCGTCTCAAAACATTGCCATTCGACGGAGGGGACTGGAAAAGAACTATCTAGTCGGACCTGGGATACACCCATTTAGCTCCATTATGAGATTTTAGTTTTTCCCGTAAGAGCGTGATTTAATCTACAAGAGAAATACCAAACATGAGCAGAGCCAAGTTTAATGTTTCACGCCTGCCTACATAATAAATAATCAATATCAGAATAACAAACATTTTTGAAACTTGAGTTATGCTTAAGTTTTCGTTGATATAATACGATTATACCACATCTTTGTTTAAGTAATTGTGTGATATCCAGGAAACCTTATAATGGAATACCACAAAGTTAATCAAGAGTTATTGAATTTTGTTTAATCTTGCTTCTTTTTCCGAGAGATTTGAATTTTTTATAAAAATATCTTGCAGATAATATATATCTTACGCGGAAACAGGGGTAAAAATAACTTACCTAGATATTAATCGGAAAAAAATTCCGCTGGATCGCAAATCTACCCACGTACCACTGCCTTTTTGGGCCACAAAGCAGTGGCCTAGGAAAATACTAAATGGGAAGCTGACATTGCAACTAGAATAATTACTTTGCAAAAAAACATGCAAAAAATTCTCGAATATATATCAGCAAAAACATATTTTTTTCGTAATTATACGTCTTATTAAGATAAGATAGCGAATGTATAGTTTCCAAAATTTAATGTTAAACAGCTAACGAGAACTCAAAAATTGGACATTTATTTCGCAACTTCCAATTTAAGGGAATATGTGCTGTGCGGCTTGATTTCGGAAGCATATAGGCTCAGATATGTCCCGTCACTGCATTGGTGACCTATCCAGCAACTCCTGTTAAATGACAGGAGAAGGATTAGGTAGATCATACGATACACAGCTCGCGCTCTTTCTTCACGACGTTATAAAATCTGGTGAATCGAAAAGATAAGTTGACGCACTATTTACTAGATTTTAAGAAAGCTTTCGACACTGTACCTCACATCAAACTTCTATACAAATTACAGTCACGCGGATTAAACGAAACAGTTGTAAACTGGATACGCGACTTTCTCAGTGATCGTAAACAAAAAGTAGTTCTTGACGGAATTAGCTCTGATGCTGTAAATGCTACATCAGGTGTTCCACAAGGAAGCGTAATCGGCCCCCTGTTGTTCATTATAAGGAAGATACAAAGCAGCTCAGTAACGCACAAAAAGCGGAAGTAAATCGGCCCTAATCCATTGTAGTGGACGACTTTTCGCGAGAGAGCAGTGGGTTCGCAACAGCGCACCCGTGGAGGCATGCTGCCCGCGAATCTCCCGAGCATTGCGGGTCGCCTATTGAGCCCCTGAATTCGACAATGAACGCATGTTTGGGATAACCTGTCATTCATTCACGGACCATGATAATGGGGGCGCCAGAAGGCGGATCGTCACTCTGAGCTAGATAATAAAAGATTATCGCAGGATAAATCATTTGGCGTCACGGAAACAGTCCAGAACAGCTCAATTCATTAAAAAAATCCACGGTTGATACCTCAGGTACCTTGAGCTGATTAACGATAAAAACTCTGTAAGACGCAGCACTAAAAGCTAATTGACCTCGCTTACCAAAAAAATAACGCAGCAGAGCTTCTCGATCTTATTTTTTTAAATAATTACGAATTATCACCTTTTAAAAAATACAACCCGTAAAATAACACCATCAAAGCCACTAAAAAATCGATTCGGAGTAACACGGAGTAATTCGGACTAACAATAAGCCTTGGCAATGGATTAGATAAGGCCGCAGGTGCTACTTTAGGGTAGTTGGATTTTAAAATTCAAGACTAATTAATCTCGCTAAAATACTCGCCCAATACGAAAACCCGCGGGCGGCTTTTAAAAGTTCACCGCCGACTGGTTTAGCTGATTGTTTATCTAAACAGCATTTGAAGCGCATTTTCGACACCAATTGTCAAATGATTTGCGCCAACAGGTGAACATTTGATGGCAATGGAGGAACAAAAGTTAAGGATTTCGTATTTCCACAGAAACCGCGCGGCGCGACATTCATTTGTCGAACGCCGGGAAACCGAAAGTTGTTTTGCACCACCACTTCCCAGAATGCACTTCCCACCCCTTCCCTTCGGTTATCGACGAGCGGCGAGGGGAGGCGGCCACCCCCGCGCCGCGTTCGTGTCCGTGGGAAGATGTTTCTCGCATTCATCCCTTCCGCGAAAGATCCGTAGTATTACGAGCGACGAGGAAAACAATTTTAGCGCGTGGGGGAGATCACAACACGCTTTAAAGATGACCATCAACGAGCACCATGACACACAAATAGAGAACTGAAGCGAACACTTTGAATTAGCATGTTAATTATATTAAGAGGAGCTTATTCGCTGGATGTTGAGGCAAGAATTCGCGCACTAGCCTAGATATCTCGCTCGATTTCGACCAAATTCGGTGAGCACAGGGCAGGTATTTAAAACAAACAAAAATTCGTTAGGTATAGAAGAGGAATCACTTCGCATAAATATGCACACGAAGGCATCATCCACTAGAAAGCATTTATTAAACAAAGAATCTCCTTTCCTCATCAAAATATAGCAATTTCACGCGAATGTTGGGGGAGAAACTCTTAATAATTATTAATAGTTAAGTATATTTTTAATTATTTTATCCAAAAGTTTGGATAATTATCACAGAAAATTAGTCTTGTCGATCAAAGTGTATTATTAAAACGCGTCACTGTCTTTTTCTCATGGAAAAATTTCACAAAATTTAGCCTAAAATTTTCTCCTCATGCCAATGAAACGGTTTAATATTCTTCAAATGGAACATTCAATCTAGAAATGGAAAACTGAGTGTTCGTGTTAGATTCAAATAAGACAACAGGACCCTTTGAACGTAGCATTTATAATTCGAGTAATATGCGCACATATTTTTAGACTAATATTTATACCAATTATTATATCAAGGGTAAAAATAGCAATGAAAAAATTCATTTGGCTTAGCATTTGGATTGCCAGTTAAATTCCAATTTTAGCTTTGGGGTAAATTATCTTCACCACTAAATAAGCAAAATAAGTCTAGGACGTACCCTCCTAGTCGGTGACGTCCATAGAAAAAATGGAATAGTCAACACAATTACTAGTTAACAAGATGAAAATAATTTGAAAAGTACCTAACATAAACGTAGCGATGGACCAGCAAAAATTAAATTATAATTTTTATAATTATCTTTCATATCTATCTACCTAGATATCGTACATTGAAATGAATAAATTTTTAAGGAAATCGGCTCCATTAACGATCTGTTGCAAGCTTAGCGAGAGTTTGCTTGACAGAGTTGACTTGCACAACTCAGCTGGTAAGAAATGTTTTGAACAGCCACCGCATGCAAACATAGCTACAGGCTAGATTAAAATTAAATTATAACTTTAGTTATTACAAAACTGATTATTTCAGGCATAACTGTGTGAAACCTTCCCATTATGGAAAATGAAAGAATAATATTTGTTTGTATCACTAATAGTAGTGAACCTAACAAAGTTTATTCCTTCATTTTCCATTTAGTAATTATCTTTCATACAATAAAATAATTAAAATACTAAGGAAAGTGGTGCCATTGGTACCAAAAACTGTCACGAACAGATAGCGTCGAACGATTATATATAATACGAACAGATAGCGTCACAAAATTGGCTTTCGGATCCCGATAGTCGTCAGGTAAGTAGAGTATAAACGCGTATATTACGATACGTTCCCATCTGTATCATCCATCTTTTAAAGAGATTACAAGCCAATTCGCTCACTCTCGCTTAAAGCACACTCTCCATCCAGCGGCCCTCCCTCCCCTTCCATCGCTCGGCGCCGGAAGACTTGAAGAGGAGCGCTAAAAGCTTTAAGGCGATATCGCCCGCGCCCCTCCTCCCATTTATCCCCTCGAGTGGAAAGAGGGGAGGGAGGCTTCGCGCATGCGCACCGCCATTTCCCCTCCCCTCCCCCAACTGCCCTCTCGCCTAAACAACCCTGGAGCGATCCATCCGCTTTATAGAGAGAGAGCCGATCCATTTCCGGCAAGAAGACTCGCGCGACTGTAAACACCACGGGATCCACTGACAAAACATACGCGACTCCCGAAAAGCATTTCGGGCTTCCAGGCCGCACGCTATAAATAATAACAATCATCATCATCATCATCATCACTGGCCCCAAGATTCGTTTGACGCTGCTCACCACTCAATTATCTCATCAACCTATCTTTTAACACCTTACGTATTTCTTCTCTTTCACATCTTTCATTACCTGTTCCATACAAACTATCTAAGACTTCTGTAGGTTCGAAGATTTTCGCGGCGTTGATAAGGTGATCTCTGCATTCTCTTCGGGTTTTCACCGCTTCCGTTGAGTTTTGGCGACAACAGTTTCGACCTGAAGACGCTGACTGCAATGTCAGCGAAACAGTTGTCGCCAAACACAACGGACGCGGTGAAAACCCGAAGAGAATGCAGAGATTATCTAAGACTTCTTCTCCCTTATTGCCATCCACTTGTTCCTCGACGATTACCGGTCCAGGGGATTCTTTTTTTTCAATTTATTCTCATGGAAATTCATTAAATATCTCACAGAAGTTCATAAGCGGAAGGGACGATGTACTACACATTTCCCTTCTGGTTTCCTTCAAAATGATGAGGAATTCGGAAAACCACACACCTAGAGGTAACGCTCTCGCATGCAGGTAGTATGTGCAGAAATAACGCCAGTTAATACCTCTCCGGGCAATGGACGGCAATACAGGCGCACTTCCATAAAGTCTATAACTCGAAAAGAGGATTTGGGATAGATTGGGGATTTTTACTCACTCACATACCCTCCACCAGTGCAGAGGGAGATAACAAGAAGTATCAACACCATCGCGGAACCGCACGTCAACTTACCTGAAAAGAAATGGAAAAGTATGAGCCAACCGAATTTATTTCAAGATTAAACACAAACCATAATTATTTCAACTTGGTGCTTCGATATTCAAACAAAATAAATAACTAAGACTGCAGGATAATTTACAAAGTCACGGGTAAAGATAACTTAGTCGATGATAAAAAATGTGAAAAATATTGTGCGTGAAAACAGGAAAACTGTGGAAATTACTAAACAAAGGATAAAACATTCTATATACAACATACACACGTTTCTTCATTTATTTAACTTTCTATCACATTTGACCGTTGTACCCTCTCGGATAGTCCCCGCCCGGATATCCAGATGGGGGACTCGTTTACCTCATTTTAAAGGGCTTGAGGGTAATAGCCTGAGGAAATGCCTCAGCATCCTCAATAAATTGAGACTATAACATGACAACCAAATAATTATCGGCCTTTTCTAATAAAGTCATAGAAAAGAATAAGTGAGAAGACTACTTCAGACCCCTAGAAAACTAAAGCGTAGATCACTTAAATGCTTCCAAATCCTATTTTTCTGAAATAAAACACTTACTTTGAAAAATCCACGAGTATCATTTGTCACTGTTTGCAAAACAATGAAACGCTCGATTATGCTGTGCATTCGAAGATGATTCAACGGTAAAAACGAACAATGAAGAATTTATAAAAAATTATTTAAAAAATAATTAATATTCATGTCTAAAACTTTAAAGACGCTACCTTTTTCAGTTACCGATGAAAACACGAATTGAATCACTCTGAATAGAAACTGTTAATAAAGAAATGACGTAAATTATCGTTGAATTTAAATAGATAGCGAAATCTGTCGTGCAAAAAATAAAGCCCTCACGAAGGTCGATAAACGAGAAGGTCTAAATTTTTAACGATCAAGTATATGGTATTATTGCCAGCTGGTATCGGGTGAAATACATCAACAAACGTGCTTAATACGGCTTCAAGGAGAATTTAAATTAGAAAGAAGGCTGTAGTAATTTCATAACTCGTGAGCATTACGAGGCTTTGGCATATCAAGTTCTTTCTGAATACGAAAAAAGTAGTACTCTTATAAATCTTGATGGTTGGCGGAGTTACAATTGGAATTTCGACACACACACGCGAAATGAAATACCTGGAGTACTAATACTACTACTGCTAGTAATACAACTGCAGCAAATAACGTTACTCGGGCGATTTCCACACAAGCAGGTCGTCATAAGAACATCCACGGTAGAACAGGACCGCGCCATGTAAAAATGATGAGGAAAAAGTCAAGAATTTGATGTCATTACGATCGCAGGACTTAACATGAATATTCTCCACTACACAATATTATTATCCTCCATATTCAAGTTTGCAAAGGACCATCTTTGTGAATCAAATCATCTCCGAAAGGGAATGATTCGGGTACGAGAGGAATACAGATATTACTCCCCGAATTATGACCATCCGGAGTAACGATCACAATCATTTTCAAACATACGTTTTGAAATATCACCAAAATTTCTTCCAGGAAAAAAAAAACACGATAATAGCGGCTAAGTGTCATATCACCACCATCACCATATTAACCTCAGCCGCGGTTTTTTCGCAATTTTGTTTCCATTAATTAATAATTATAAACAGTATATTCCTTCTCGACCTCTTGATTTATATAACCATCATAGATCAATCTAGATTTATATAACCATCGAGTTTAGTTCGTCAGTTTGGGTAATATAAATATTATTCTTTGCCAGCGTTTCGGAATTTTTTATGAATTCCATCGAAGCTTTCCCATAAATATCAAGTGGACGATATACGTACTTACATTTTATGTATTTACGTTAGGTAGCAAAATTGTGTATTGTAATTTATAATTACTATAATAATAGCTATTCTCTACGATATTTAACAGAAATCGCGTGGTAATGGTGTATATTCATTCATTCATATATTTCTGTTTAATAGTTATTTATGTATTCATATTGGTGTGTATGATGGATGTATACCTACATCCATCTTCTCAGTTGTCACATAAACAAGTGAATGTCGTTTTCTTGTAGTATATGTTGACGCATGCAGGGCTCTCGTTAGTTGTTCCTAAAGAAATCTCATGCTAATGTTTTTTTAAGTTCCATTATTGTATTTATTTCACTTACAATAAGTGTTGGAGTATCCATCCAAATATGAAGTATCACAATAACGATGTACCCATGGCAATTATGCCTCTTGAAATTGTATCGATTTTGTTACATGGGTTGTTAGATGCATGAGTTGTACCCTCATGTGAGTCTTTCAATTTAGCCTTCGAGTTGGAATTCATGAGACTTTTAAACGTTGGCAAATAATGATATTTCTATCACCCAAACTGAGGACCTACACTAGATGCTCATACCATAGTTTGAGTAAAGGATCGTGCGTAAAAAGAAGGCTTGCGAACGTCCATCCGTCGAGAGAGCGAGGCCAAAGGCTAGATTTTGGCTTGAAGACGGTTGGTTGTGTACGTCACTACCGACTACAGACAAATCTGACCTACGACTATCAATTCGGAATGTATAGCGTTTGTAATTGGAAGAGTACTTGGCTGAAAATCCGGCAATCCCCTGACTCCACACTCTGTTCTCGTCCCAGGCCCAGGGATGGCTTGGCTTGGCCCATTGTGTGTGGTCGCATGCACTAATGAGCGCCGAGGGCGTGCGTATTGATCAGGCGCCCGAGTCTTCTTTCCCCGCTGCGCCGTCGCCACCATCTTCGCCGCGAGAATCGCCCTGCGCCCCAAATAAGCATCACTAAAAGAAGCGACACTCTGCATCATCCACACTATTGCAATCCTAATGAGAATGGTTTTCTGAAGTTGATGTCTCCATGCTTCTGGGTTTCACCGCGTGGATTTTTCTTTGCAACGACAGTTTCTTCGGTGTTCCAACCGGCGTCTTCAGGTCGATGTCGGGATTCAATTTTTGGTGACTTACTCTCCGTTCCTTACCCTATCCTTCCATTTTATCTTCACCATCCTCCTCCGGACCAAGTCTCGAAAGCCTCTATTCTTTTCTGATTACTTTACCACAGGATTTAATTATCCGAAATATAAACGAGTAAGGGAAGAACGCACTTGAGTCAAAAATTTCAACGCCATGAAAGACTTCACCCGAAGGGAAACCAAAGATATCTCAACATAATGTGAGTAACCAAGAAAGCACCGGATTCTATTTCCGCAATAAGCAGTGCTACGCAGGAAAACCCCTATTATTGGGTTCCCCACCTTGCCTTCCGAAGCCATGAAAAAGTTTTCAAGATGTCTGGCATGCGAAATTCAAATAGCAAGATTTTTATGGTTATCACATTAGAGGAAAACGGATACAACAGTAAGGACATCGGGAAGAGAACTGCGTAAGCTAAGAAGACGTTCATGAACGGGAGGGATGTTCTGAAAGATTCGTTACATAAGAGTTAAAATAAAATATTAGTGAAGAGTCTAATCTGGAGTGTAGCGCTTTTGCGGTGCGGAAACATGGACACTTAGTAAGGAGGACGAGAGAAGAGTAGAGGCGTCCGAGATGTGGGTGAGGATAAGGATGTAGAAGGTGAAGTGGACGGAGGGGAGGAGGAACGACGAAGTGCTGGACATGGTGGGTGAGGGGAGGCAGCTTCTAGGCGAGATGGAGCGAGTACTTAATGGGGAGGGGTTGTTAAAAACAGTTAGGGGGTAGGTTGTTAAAATCAGGGGGGAATTTCGGGTAAACGAGGGAGAGGAAGGAAGAGAATATGATTTTCATAAGAAAGGGTAAAGGCCTCATGAACTTAAGACGAAAAACCGTGAAGAGTGGGGAGAACTACCAGAATGATTTTTACATTATCCATGCAAGCCTACCTTGATCGGTAGAATACTTTAATGATAAAATTCTCATAATTTGCTCACTGTATATTTAAATAAATAAAAGATCGTAGCGATCGTAGAGATCTGGGGGTCTATTCTGGTTCTTTCTGGCTATAGCCACCGCGATTTGTCGAAAAGATTGGCGAAGGTGACTGAATTCGTATTCTCATTTTCATTCGTTAGCTATTTCGCCAGAAAAGCTTCGCTTCGTCCCTCTGGAGACGAAAAAGTTATTCTCGTTCCTGGTAGTACGAGATGATGCTCAGTGAGCTGAAACGCACTGTACGCATTAAAAAATCTTGTGGAAAAGTGCTATGATCTTTTATTTATTGAAATATGTCTAACTTCCATCAATTGAAGCCTAATTATGTTGAACTCACGGTATATCATTACTCATTGCCCAAACCATCCACGAGGAACTTAACTGTCCACTAAGTCTTACCCTCGCCCCATCCTCCAGATCGTCCAACAATAAGACATACGTATGAAGTGTATGGGCGGGCTAAAGAATGGGTGGGAGGGGGAGAGGAATGAGGGAGGGTCGGGGGTGGGGGTTGGTGGGCGCGTGTTATTTTGAGAGAGGCGTGGGAGGGGAGGGCGTCGCGTGTCGTGTCCGTCGACACGACAACAATCCGCCGCGCACGTCTTGGTAGAGACGCGAGTCGCGCGCGTGACGCCCCTCGGCAGAGATGGAAGACGGAGGAGGGACACTTTTGACGGCCCACGCGTCTTCTCACAGTCGAAGCACGCACGCGAACTCGCCGGCGAGAGGCGCCGAGTGGAAACAGCTGACGACGGGAGGGCGATGCGACCACGCTCACGCCTCATTCACATTACGATTGTTCCAGCGATTGTCGGAACTATCGTGCATTCACACGACGATTGTTAAAACCTGAGCTTCCCTCTAGTGCTGACATCTAAAGTAAACGGGAAATTGACGGTTAGCAAAGTTGTTGAGGTATGTATGCAGGGACAAGATATTCAACGTGTTCAACGTGTATTTACCGAATAATTTTTCTTTCGCCCATATTCTCCCTTCCTAGGACAAATCCATGAAAAAAATAGAGCTTCACGAGCTTTTCGTCTTTCTCTTGTCGCTTCCGTTTCCGGTCTCCCAGCGCCTAACCATCGTAAAGTGGCAACGTTCGGAACTACGTCAACTATTGTCAGGACATGCATTCACACGGCTAGTTCGGCCAACTATCGTTAGGACGATCGCTCCGACAATCGTAATGTGAACGAGGTATCACTGCGGGGACACGGCCATTCCATGTTGTCCACGACGGGGATTGAATTCGAAGCACAAAATCAAAGGAACTCTCTCGACTGTCCACCATATTCATATGCGGTCAAACCCTTAATGCATATTTTATTTATATTTCACTACATAATGCTTATGGTAAAACATAGCAGAAGCAAAGTACTGTTCCGTAAATAACTTAATGCCGTTTACCTGTTTCAACGACATAGCGGCATAATCAAGACAAACAGTCGCTTTTATCTTGATAAAGACGCTAAACTGTCGAAACTGCATAAAACTACTTGTGGACTTTGTTATTGATTTTTTCTACCATGAAAATGACTTCATTCCACCAAGTAAGGCCATAATCAGTTGATTTCATTTATAACTTTCATTTATTTATTGGTTAAACATAGCAAAAGCTTTTTTGCCGTTTTTTAGAAGTAAATAAAATGTGAATGGTTCACATGAACGATTCCATTTTCGGGAATCAAAAGCGAGCATAATTTTTATAATAAACTCGGACTGAAAACACAGAAATTATGTTAAATCCGGAGTAGATTTTTCCTGAGTTTCAATTCAAACACTTTTTTAAAACGAATAGGGCCACAATCCTATCTCTTAGAAGAAGAAAACTTTTAATATCACCCATGAGTGAGAGGTGAGATGCGCCATTTCTGGAAATAATAAAAAAAAAGAATTATTCGGGTACCTATATTTTAGTATTTACATAATTATACGGTGATGCCGCATTTATTTATTTAACGCAGTCAAATACAGCAAAAACTCTATTACAAAGGACTCACTATAACAAAGAAAACAAGTAACAAACAATACGAAAAACGTAAACAACAATGAACATTAATATTCAACAATATCATTAAATAAAAAAAAACAAATAATGGTAGATTTCATAGGGTGGTGCGAGGAATAGGGGGAAAATTACGAAAGAGATGGTGCAAGAAGATGAGGGATGAAATAAAGGATAAAAATTTGGAACACATTTTGAATTGGAGTTAATGGAAGAAGAAAGTCTGAATAGAAAAAATTAGGAACGCCAATATTAACAAACAAAGCATATGCTTTGAGGCAATATTTCCGCAACGCGGATCAATTTGGTGGTGTGCCGCGCTCACGCCCTCAAAGCGTGCTCGACCGGACGATACATCGCCCGCGGGGGGAGAAAGATGGCGTACAACACGTCCGTGTGTTGTCCAGCATTCGCACCACTCGCCCCCGCATGGCGACGACGCCACGAGCATCCTCAATGAAGACACGGGGGAAGGTAAGGAGACACAGTGCACCCCCTCATCCCCCCCCTGCGTGGGGGTATGGAGTGGAAGGGGAGGGTTGAAAAGACAGCACTCCCCTACCAAGTGCCCCTTGGATATTTTTTTTCGTTAGAGAACCCCTTTTTTCGGGATGCAAACCGTAGGAAGGCAACGATAACTCCACTCCCCAAACTATGTACTAAAGACTACAACATCGACTTACACAATACATTAGATTCGCCTGCATTAAAAAAATTGTACTCTTGTATTTTTATTTTTTTTATTTTTTATATATTATTTTGAAACCACTTAATACAGCTCATATTGGCCATATTATACCGGGGCATTCAAAAATTTTAACAAGTAAACGTACACGAACAACGATGCCCTGGATTGGGGAAACCTACCCAGGCGGGAATCGAACCCGGCGAGGAGGTTACCCCGCCGCCACCGAGGCCGGCTACTACCCTGCAAGCTGGTCCATTAGGCGTGTGGCGAGGGTGTTAGGATACTAATCGTTTTAAAATAAAAATAAAATGCACTAACAAAGTTCCACATAGACTTTACGGAATTCTAAAAAGAAATTCCAACACCTATCTGTTAGGCAATTTATATCTCTCAATTTTATCGTTTCTGTCAGATAGTGGGGCTCTAATTTGATGTTCTCCGTGTCGCTCTGAAAGATATTTTTCTAAATTGCTCAAGCCATCCAAGGGCTAGCGCGCAGCTTATGAGTTTCTATCGGCTCCCAGACTAATTTGTTTAACATCGGTGTTAACACTTTCTGTGCTCCAGTCACAGTTTTGACGATTCGCGCACTTTTCCTTTGTAACTTATTAAGGTAACAGATTAAATGTTTCGGCGACTTATCGCAGTGTCTCCGTCATTCGTTTTGGCAATTTTATTCCTTGATTTGCGAACTGAAATCATGAAAACGGAAGAAGGCAAAGAAAACAGCGAGTGCGGGAGTTAGATTTTAACTTTCAGAAGAGGCACGTTACGAGTCTTTATTTCGAACGCGTTTATTTCCTTATTAGGTTTCCTTATTAGGACCCCAGAGTTTGAAAATAATTTTTCGCTGAGTGTTAAGTTTAACTTTTCGCTATTTTCTTCCATGCAGCGGTGAGTATATGGGAGATGGTGTGGAAATGTGAAAGTTTTTTTAAACATGTCATTAGTGACCTCATGATGATGAGCTCTATAGCAAGAAGACGGTACACACTGCAGTTTCGTCGTGTGCACGTTTCTTAAAATAAATAATTTTTTTTACGCACCAATACCTTTAGCACTGATGAAACTTCCTTCGAATTTTGCAAAGCCATAACCTGCAAAACAAATGAAGAACCTCATGACATTTTCATCCACTTCACTGCTGGGAAACCTTTAAGTGCGGTGCTTCCGATCGGCAACCAGACAAATGATCTGAAATTCCGTTTATAAGCAAATTCTGAAATTATTATTAATGTCAAGATAGCACGCATGCCTTCAGCTAATAGATAATTAAAAGAGCTTAAATTTCGCGTAGTTTTTCTATAATCTAATGAGCGGTCTAAGAGTTATCGATCTTCAATCTTGGGAGACAGAATTTTGCAACGGATAGCAGACCAGAACCCCTAAGAGAGCCACAATCTCTTCCAGAAATAGAATCAACGGAGTAAACGCGGAACTTCTATATCTTCTTCGCTCGGAATGGGGACAGATGGGTAAAAATTGAGGTCGCGCGAGGATCCACATATGGTAAGTTTTTTTCTGAAAGGATACATAAATTACAAAATATGTACGTCCTACGTAACATTTTTCATACAGAAGCTTCTTGAAAGTAATTTTAAACTTGTGGAACAGAACAGCACCAGATCTCAAACCATCTTTACACTCTACCTCATACTCACATCATCAATTATTATTAGAAAAGGTACGATATGGCATTTGGAAGAGACAACGTACAGCTGATATCATTTGCGCCACGGCGAAAGGAATGCATGATGGGAAAAAACCGTCGTCGGGATTGGAATGCGCGCGACGAAAGGCGCCAAGGGGACAATGGCTTAACGTCCCATGCGACGGACGCAGTGCTGACTTGAAGTGTCTTCCACATAACACACTAAATTGAGATTGGACAGTCTCTCAAAAGTCTCTGCCACCTTGCCAGGATTTGCACTCAGCGGGAGGCCAACATGATAGCCACCACGCAAAACCAATCCCCCTAAAAAAAAAACAGAATATTCTTGGAAGAAACTTTCAGCGTGCTGTGGTTGGCACGCGTGCCACGGGTCTCAACTGACAAGCAGCATTGAGAGCGTTGCTCGGGGCGACGAGGCGAAGATGCATCCACGAATCACAATAATAACAACTGTGCGGGAAAAAGACAACGGCTCAGTGCAAATAATGAGAGTGGCATTGTGAAGGGGCGAGAGAGATGGGCTCGGATCGCTGCTCGCGGGGGCGCCGCGAGAGGGTCTTTTGTGAGCCCCTATTCCCCCCCCCCCTTAAGGGCCCACGGAGGGAAACTGAACATGCGTGGCCCCGCGGCGGAACAGCGCCACGACGGCATGTAAACTCATTAAAAGAGACCTCCACCGTGAGTAAGCGATCAAAAAAACTTCACAACTCTCGTAAATATTGTGCTTTCCTAAATATTGGATACTATTTTGTTTTATACTTATTTCTGCATAATGCTGTTTCGGACGTGACACCGTGGAATTTACTTATCATAATAAAAACATTAGATTAACTTTGTTTCTCCACATAGATTAAAAGAATCATAATGTTCACTACCTGATGATGACGTCCAACGACGACACAATGGAGGTATAAATAAATAACGGATAACCAGGGATATACTCTTCAATAACAAGAAAAGTAAATATTCAATATTTTTTTCTACAAACAAATACTTCAGGACGCCATCGTTTCCATAATTTATTGTTCTTCTTCGGCGCAGACCTTTATATTATAAAATTTACTCAAATTCATAACATCTGTTAGCTTATTACAGCTATTTATGTCTTCTATGACTCGTTCAAAATGTTGGAAACGCCGGCGGACTGAGGTATTTCTGTTTGCGAATCTAAACCTCAAAACAACTGCTAAAGGAGTAACTATTTTATAAAAATTGACCACAGTGACATTGGCGTCGTTTGGAAGAAGCTTGTTCGGCAGCACTTCGGAGCCCTCGTCCAGTGTTCCCTTCCCTCCGGCAGAGGGAGCAAGCAGTTCACGCGGCGCGAGGGACAGACGGGGACTACTCATTAAAGACGAGAGAGAGAGAGAGAGCGGAAGTCATACCAAAATTGCGCCCCCTCCGTCACTCCGCCCCGTACTTTATAAGGGTTCCACATCACGTCCCTCCGAACAGGGGAAGAAGGAAAGAGAAGCACAGAGGAGGAATTATAAAAAAAAACACCCTTCTCTTCGTTCTCTCTCTCCCTCCCTCGCCAACGCGGCTACCCTCGTGGTGTCCCCGTCGTGAGAGTCTTCGGGGTTGGTTGGTTGCTTCGTGGCTCGGCTGTGTGTGAATGTGAATGATAACAGCCTCTCGTGGAGGAGAGCGACGCTTCCTCTCCTATACATATACTGTGAACAACCCTTCTCCTCTTCGCCCCCACCTACCAAACTGGGAAAGGGAGGGGGTGGGGGTTTGCGAAGGAGAGGGGGAAGAGGACAACAAAGTGCAGAGTTTTCGCGCATGCGCAGTACACTCCCGTCCTTTCCCCCACCCCAACAGCAGAGAGTCGCGCGAGCGTTGGGCTGACAATGAGTAGCACTAATTTCCGCAGAGCAGGAATTGCGAAGAAAAACGCGGATTCGGAGAGCACACAAAAAATGAGTAAAAGAAACTTTTTTTCCGCGAGTCCAATCAGAAGTTATTAATGGAAACAAAACACTCCTTGGCCAGAGGATGGAACCGCGACAGAGCATTACTTTTTATTCATATTTAAATTGCTTCTGATGCTTAAGAGTTGGTCCTTTTGCAGAAATTCTGCTCGGGTACTTAACCGGGTTAGATTTTTTTTAAAGCTGACGCTTCGATGGTGGTCACTCGTCAGCCCTGATGATGATGCGCGAGTTAAGCATCGAAGCGTCGACTGTAATCCGGTGGTGAACCCGAGAAGTATTTCTGCAACTAGCTCCCGGGGAAATCCTACGATCCAATCTATTTCAGATGATCCTCTACTTCCCAATTCCGTTTCCAGCCTCGAATCAATTGGATTGGTGTTGTTATGTGGTGTATTATACATAAAGGAAAGCAAAAGCGAAGGTCTTGGAGTAACATTCCACGTTCCCTACGGGTTGATCGTGGAGTTTCTAAGTGCGTACTAAATGTTCGATGACAGTGTAGCCACAGGCAGTTCAGGAAGATTCAGGCAACACCATGAGAAAATGAATAGCTATGGTGATACAGCGTGAATTTTTATAATGGGGAAATTATGCCACTGACAAGCTTGGTCGCAGTCCCTGTTCCCCTCAATAAATAACCTTCTGCCTTCTTCGCCGAAAAACCTTGTAATGTAGGAAACTTTGGTATGTGCAAATGCATTAACTAATGAAATCAGCTTATTTACAATATAATTCACGCGTTCAAGGTCTTCAATTAGAATCAAACCTAAATGTATTAACGCATAAGTGTTTTTGCAACGCAAACAAATCGGCGAGTCGACGCATTTTTGGGCCAGCAAAGAGTTTAGAAAAGCAAGAGGCGGTGCGAAATACTTAAATTAGATGACAGATTCAGCAACAAAAATTTCGGGTCGCTTTCGTATCGAGGATAAATCTGTATCCCTGAAGACAACATCAAAGAACGTCACCAAAATTCGAGCTGGAGAAATAATACTCCGATGGCAAAGATCGAAACAATCAGATCGAACGCATTCAACTCAGATTCATATCGATCCTTCCTCCCGCGACTGTGAACAATCGAAAGAGGAGCGGAGAGTCGAAAGTTGGCACAAAAAAGTACAATATGAGTATACGGGCACTGACCGATACTTGGAATGCCGAGATCTCAGCACCACAGGATCGAGGCATTCTGATGGAACGTATCGACCACTTCGATACCAATGCATTCTTATCCCGCGACTGTGGAGAGTCGAACAGAATTCAGGGGGGTATCTACAGTTTGCCTACGTAAGAATGATTTGAGCATTTCTATACCGACCGTTAGTTAGAATCTTAAGATCCAAAGATCGAAGTTGCGTTATCGAACGTGATCAACTTCGATACCTATCGATTCTACTGCGACTGCAGAGAGTAAGAAGAAAAGCGGGGTACAGAAAGTTTGACCGGGTAAGTATGAAATGAGCATTGGTTCACCGATCATTAGTTTAAATCCGAAGATGTCAGCATCCAAATATCGAAGTATTGTATGATCGCAAACGATCCACTTCGATACCCATCGATTCTCCCTACCGCGACTCCAGAGAGTCGAAAGAACAGCGGGGTGTCGAAAGTTGGCACAAGTATGATATGAGCATTCGCACACACCGATCGATAGGCGCGACCGTTTTTTTATCATACGGAATGAGAATCGTGGGGGTGCAAGTGGGAGGGTGGAGGGGGGTGGGAAAGGAAGAGATAGAGAGAGAGAGAGGCCTTCTCATTGCTGGTGGAGGCGCCCCCATCGACCGCTGCTGCTCTGCGGACGACGAAAAGAGCGACGCTTCAACAGGGCAGGGACGACGCCACCTCCGTCGCGACCACGACGACGGCCTAGACACACCCACCGCTGCACACGATCAGTTCCCACTAAACTCAAAACAATATGAAATTTTTTATGAAAATATTTACACGAATTGCCACGAGGAAAAATTCCCCTGGACCGGGAATAGAGTCTTAGAGAGCAGAATACCTTTGGCTTTCCGGACCACCGCGCAGACCACTACGCTATCCAAGTTCCTGAATCCCAAGTAATTGTATGCAGGGGTGCAGTTAGGAATTAAGGCTAGGGGGGGTTTAGGCACAAGTAATACTAGGGTGCCTGAAGGTGTGGAATACCCGCCAGGGTAAGCGGGTGGTGGGGGGGCACTCCTTCAGAAACATTTCAAGATAAATTTTAGTTCAAAATGGTGAGTTTTACGGCTTTCGGAGGGACATTTTATTAATATTTACACTATTCTGTAAGTAATATTAATCCAATTAAGTTAAACGGATTAAACTTGAAAACGTTTCTGAGCCCTTGGGGGGGGGGGGGGTTTATCCCCAAAACCCCCCTCGCTGCGCCACTGATTGTATGGAGGCTCATGGTACGTACAATTGGCTCACGGTTTAGATGTTAGGCCCTGGCGGTACATTATGGAATTTAGGTGTAGTATTTCGATGAGGCGACCGACAGCTAAATTCGTTTGCAACGTGGGAAAGTGCAGGAAAAGAACGGTGAAGAGAAACCTGGCGTCGGAATAAGCGTAATCTTAATGAAAGTCGCCAAGGGAATACGTCTTAATCTCCCATTCGATAGACGAAGAGCCGTACTTGAAGTGCTCTCCATAGCGCACTCAAATAGGGTTCGGAGAGTATCATAAAAGCCTCTGCCACCGCCGGGAATTGAACGTGGGTCCACGGCGTGGAAAACCAACACACTAGTCACCACACCAAACCGAACTCAAACCAATTACAAGTAGTATAATTAGTGGCTTTTTCCCGGCGAACAATTGCAGTGAAGCTTTCTCGGGTTTCTCACCGGATCATGTCCTCCGTTTCTCCTTCCAACGTTTCGACGGACAACTCGCCCATCGTCACCAGGGATTCAGGAATCGAGAGTCATATGATTCACTGGGAAGAAGCGAAGCTTATGTGTCGATCTCATGGATACTGGGACCGTTTAGTAAAACAATACATTCAAATTCGAAAAAGCATCAATAATATCAACAGAGACTGTGGCTATAATGTAAGCCATACATACATGGGACCACCTCTTAAAAATACGAGGGGACGGGTAGCCAATCAGGAGACGCTGAACCGCCCTCACCCGCAGAATTCTGTATATATACCCCAGGGCTTTGAGGATTTGGTATTGGTATCCCTGATGACGATGGGCGAGTTGTCCGTCGAAACGTTGGAAGTAGATATGGAGGACCTGACCCTGTGCAAAACCCGAGAAAACTTCACCACAATCACCAGTAATCTTACATCAAAATGATGTAAAACAGGCATCGCCAAGTAAGTATCACTTTTATGATGTTTTACCTCCATTTTACTTCATTCACTAGGATTATTACACCCCAACCACCGCCGATTGACATCAGACATTAAATTTCTTTACCGTATCATGAATGGGTCCATCAGATGCATTGATCTCCTAACATTCTTTTCACTACGCGTTCCAGCTCGCAAGACCCGCAATACTGAAGCTCTACACACCAGCCCAACTTCCGTCTGGCAATATCTCATTGATCCCCCTTTTACCGCTTACCTTCTATTTTCAATTCAATCTCCAATACTTCTTCTCTTGACATCTTTGCCTCCCGTACCAATTTTAACAACCAACTGTAAAGACTATCTTTTTGACATCGACCTTTTGTATGTATTGTATACGTTGAAAATGGCTGTTATTTATGATATTATTTTTATACATGTTTATTAATTATATTTACATAATTTATTTTGTTTATCAACCCATCGTAAATGTATTAGTGCTGTTTTTGGTGTGATTTAAATAAATAAATGATAGAAAATGAAGTCACTATCGTCGCATAGAAGATTGCGGTACAAAAAGCGGCAGACGTAAGTACTCTCCTTCTTAATTTCACTTACGAAAATACTTCCGAGTTGTTTTTCTTTCATTCGTGGAGATGCCTTAGGGAGTGACATCGGGGAAAGCGCGAGCATATCTGGGAGGCAATCTGGACCAAGACGCCCACGACAGCAGCAGCAGGGGTGGGGGCCAACTTCACCCACCCATCCAGAGACCGGTCCTCCGGAAGAATGTGTGAAAGCAGCTTGTCGCCTTCTTGCAGGTTAATCCCAATCTCTAATCCGATCGCCTTCATCCCATCGAAATGACCGCTCTCCCTAATCAATGAAGTCGCCCCCTTCTCCTTGAATGTCCTCTTCTTTGAGATGCGGGCTCCTGCTTGAAGATGGCACGGTCTGCTCACTCCCCTTTCGCGACTGATTGGCCGAATTAGGAAGGTCGTTGACCGCGAGGAAGCCCACATCGCTCGCCCGGATGGTCACCACCGCCGCCCGCACGGGCTATCAAACGACAGGGAGAAAAATCAACGCGACCAAAACTCACCGACTACAGCGCCCCGTGAAGCGAGTCTCCTCACCAATTTCTATTTACTGTCGATTTTATGTGAAGACACATTGGATCAACTGATTAAGTAATGAGGAAGTGCTGAAGAAAAGAGAAGTCTTCTAAAAACCTTCAGGAGAAGACGGGACAACTTAGTTGGACACATTATGAGACATGATGGCTTGATGAAGACAATCGTAAAAGGACAGGTGGACGGGAAGAAGGGCCAAGGACGGCCCCGAATGAGCTACACAGGACAGGTTATGAAGGATGCAAAAGAGAAGAAATACTTTACTCCAGTGGCGCCGACTCCATGGGGCCTGAGGGGGCCCGAGACCCCTAAGAAATTCATTATGGGTGTGACGAAAAAATTTTCCAGGCTTCTCGATTTTCCCAAGTGTGTCCAGATATCAGGGTTCGGGTTATCAATGTTCTAATGCTGATCATATGACTCTTCTAAAATGCTTAAAAAACTAAAAACTCACTACTTATAAAATTTCCAGGGGCAAGATGCCCGGTATGGGCCCCCCAATATTTTTTGTAAGTCGGCACCCCTGCTTTACTGCCTCATGAGAAAGGGACTAAATGTTTCTTTTCTCTGGGTTCCGGGACACGAGGGCATAGCGGGGAACGAAAAAGAAGACATCTTGGCCAAGGAAGCTCTAGGTGACGAAGAGTACACGTCAAGGCTAGTTCCCAACGAAGACCTGAGAGCGTCGCTAAGAAAAGCTGTACTTGAACAGCGGAGGGAGTCGTGGAGGACTCAGAACGATAACAAACTGCGAAGCAGCAAGGTGACAACGTCATCTTGGCCCTCCTCCGCCAGGAACAATCGAAGGGAGGAAGTAGTTATAACACGGCTAAGGAAAGGGCACTGCCCTTTGACTCATGCCTTTCTCTTTATCGAAGAGAAGCAAGCTCCTCAGTGTGATGAGTGTAGGTGCCCCTCAAGTATCCGACATATCCTTACAGTGTGTGACAAATACCGTGACGAGCGGATACGGTTCAATATAGGGGGGACCATGAATTCCTTCTAGGAGACCACCCTACTAATTTGAATAATGTAATTTTATTTCTCAAGGAAATTGGTCTGTTTAGCGAAATATAAAAGTTCCTACTTATTTCATGTAAATAAATTACACATTTACGACCCTTACAATAAGCGATTTGAATCAAATGACAGAGCAGTGGTGCAGAAGCCGTCGGCGCACCCGAAAACTCAATTCCACTTCAAATAAGAGAGGAATTACATCGAAATGAAAATGTTAGCGCATAGGAGAGAGGAATGGAGAGTGGCGCCAAACCAATCTTAGGATTGTTGACTAATGACGATGATGTCGATTTCATGGGGTTCAGGAGACCTCATCAGTATATATATGATGTGGTAGCCTCCTAACGTCAATAGGGTGGTTTCCTATAATTTTTTTATTGCCTAAATCGAAATATTATTACTCCTGAAGCACGTATTTCACGCTTTTAGATTTTTAATTGACGATATCTATTTTTCGCGATTAAATGAAAAGTGAAAATTTTCAAGCGCGCAAAAACGCGACAGCTAAGTATGAATGCTGGGAAAACCCCGAGTGACGTCGTTCTGGTTCCCGCTGCCGCAAGTGAGGTGACTTTGGGGCGAGGCTTTGAGCGCTGATACGACGCAGGATGCTGGCAGGTAGCAGAGTACCATGCTAGCTGGTAGCGCTTTGCTTAAATAAGGATTATTAATACCTTATGAAACGAAGGAAACTTTCCGACCTTAGGCAGTTTTAATAGGTGGTTATTAAGAGATGTTTCCCTGAGCTCTGTGTCTCATGCATGAATTGGTAATCTCAGACGATGTAAAACTCCTATCTGCTCGTATAGAAACTAAGTCCCTGTGACGTCACGTGGAGTTGCATCGCATGGGCGCCAATCTGGCCTTTTTAAAATGCAGTTAAAATTGACGATTGCCATTCGTCAAAACCGGTATTTCTAAAACCAAATAATTTGTATATTATGAATACACTAATGGTAGGTAAGGAATCGCAATCAATGCCTTTCGTTTTCTTTGATGAAGGAAACTACCCTATTAGCCTCAGAGGTCTAATTTCAATCATTCTCTCTACGTTGTGAACCCTGGCGACCTAAGCAATCCTGTGAAAGCTTGGATAAGCAGCCCCCGAGGGAATTAGGATCAGGGAAGGGAGAAATTCAAATTATACAGTGGACAAGCACTACACTTATGTAAAACAATTACTAGCTAAAAAACAGAGCGAACAGCCTCGAAACAACACCGGATGGAAAATTGGATGTTGTCAAAAGCAACAGAAATGGACTGGAGAGAGGGAATACGGAGATCAATGGAAACAGGAGGAATGAGTGTGTCGCGACAGAGAGAAATGGAAGCTGAGTGCAGGAAAACGACGACGGTCGTAAACAACCTGCTGCATAAATATTTGAGGCTTATCGATTATCCATTTTTCGAGTTACATGGCGTCCAGATTTGCAGCAGGCAAACGTTTCGCCAGTTATCCTCACGGCCTCTTCAGGTTGAATGTGCTGCCAAACACTTTTCTATTTTTATTGTAATAGCTTCATTTTATCGGCTTTATTGGTTACATGTTCGCTGATTTGGGGTATCTAATTGAGTACTCTCTTCCATGATTGGTGGAGAGGACACCCACCCTATCGGTTCATATTGTTCTGTAATTTCTCTGACTCAACTTACCCTAAAACTTTAAAGATGATGTTATAAGTGATACTTGGCCATCAGAGACCGATAGAGTGGGCGGTTATGCGCGTCCTCTTTTAACGCCTTCAAAAACTTTTCTGGGTATCCGGTATTTTATTCCGGACGCGGTCATTAAGCGTGTGAATGGCATTAAGACATCCGCTGACGTGCCTCGCACAAATTCACGGCCAGAATTAACGATGATGACGAACAGGGGGATCTACACACGAAAAAACACCGAATGCAAACAGCCCGAGGTGGAAGGAAAGACGAGGGTCGACCGCTTCCGCCGGCGAACGAAATTTAAACGGACTGAATGGAAGACAGCACTCCCATCCTCATCCGAGATCCACGATCCCTTGTCTTCGGTCAGGGAGACTATACTCTGTCCATTTTATCTGCGCGGGTGAGTTGGTGTGGCCAAAGCAAGAGGATATGAGGGGAGGGAAAGTTTCTCGACACGTGACTTTGCCATTGCCAATCAGCAAACAGTAGGCGTGGCCTCAGTGAGTCGCTCTCAGACCTCCGCCGAGTGAACATCGTGAATCTGCTCGTGGAGCAGTGTTGCCAAACCTCACGCATTTTCCTTGCATGTGAGTAAGTATGCCTTCCACCAACGGTGCCTCATTCAGCGCGGTAGCTGACAATGTCATGGGCTTCTGTGAAAGGAAGATCCCCAATGCCTTCCGAATGAGTAGGTATATTGTCTCGGCGCCAGGGCCAAAATTCCTGTGACCACCTATGACTCACACGTTTTCAGTGACAAAGTAGGGCGGATATGTACATTTGGCAACGTTATGTTCGCTCCTCCTCTCTCTGTTTCGGTACTACCCTTCCCCTATCAGCGAAGCCATCCGAGAGTGTCCGGGCTCTCACGAAAGCTCACCCGCAAACATAAAGTGAATAGACTATAAACAGCCACCACTCCTTCCGCTTAAGGTACGTCTACATTGTATAGTTTTTAGCTAAATATGCTCTAGCGAGAGCAGTCTTCCAGAAAATTCTACAATGTAAACATCTCCGATAGCACTCTAGCTAGTGCGACTCTCAGCTCTAGTTGTAGAGCTGCTCTCACGCCAGAGTGGCAGTGAGAACAGAAAGTTAGTGTGTCTCGCTAGACTGCTACCGCTCTATCAAGACTGCCAGTTGGAGCATTTTCTCTAGCGAGAGGAAATCCATCCTTTCTGAAAGAAATGGATAAAAAGCGGGGAAAACTGGCCTATGATTCAATTCAGCCGTTCGAAAGTTATGGACAAGAATGATCCAGTGCTTTCCTGAAGACTCAGTTGATTGAAATACTCTCAAATCGTTCTCATCACGTGAGTTTCCCAAGTACTCTAGGCGTTTCGACAAGCAACTCGATGGTCGTCATCAGGAATAATGCGAGTCGCTCGTCGAAACGTCTATAGTATAGGAAAAACTCACTCGATGGAAAACCCGAGAGCATTTCATTTAGTTGACCAGAACTTTGGATTACAGCTAATAAGGAATTTCTGGAGAGGCACAAAAAAGCAAAACCATTGATGAATACTGCGGAATTTTGGAAAATGGAGGAAAGAGAAAATCTCGAGTCAGTGTGCACAGTCTCTACACTAAGTCTCGCTAAACCTGCACTAAAACCTCTCGGGAGAGTCTCGTAAGAGTGTCACCAGTGTGCACAGTCTCCAAATTAAGTCCCGCGGGGGTAGTCAAACTCTGGCGAGATTTTGCTCTACAGTGTGCACGTACTTTTAGGGAAAATTTCCATTGCCAATTTGGGCGCATATTCATCGGTTATCAAAACTGTCCTCACGGCGTCGATGAGGTGAGAGCAATTCATTTATTCTTAATATTTGCTACTTTTATACAAACAATCGTGAGGAATCGCGCTGGAAAGTTATTAAGTCCAGGCTGAAGGGCACCAATAATGCATAACTTAAAGACATCTGGAATTATGATCCTCATATTCCAACGACACATACACTGCCTCATCAAGTTACTCTTCTATGAGTCCTTACTATGTCTTTACCTCCTTCTAATCATAGGTTTCAATATTCATAAATTCAATTTTCAAATGTATATATTTGTTACCAATGTAATGGCCATCAAAAAGCCAATTTTCCTGTTGTAAATATTAGTTATAAGTTTCTATTTCACACAGACAACACAACACACCCACAACAGTACACGTGCGCCATTTTTAAATTAACTGATTGTAAACTGGCTGGTTGGGGTGAGCCAAGGCTCACCGGCACAGCAAGAAATCGCGCCCTCGGCGCGTTCAGGACGTGGATATCGTTGCTACATATTAAGTTTGTAGCGTTTCAGTGAGTATGCCTGCCTTTTTCTCTCAGTCACACTTTAGGGTATATCTCAGTCGTGCCAAGTGCTAAAAGGATGCCGTTCGAAGCAGAATGTCTGCACGCACATTTTAGACTTGCCTCCGTCGCTGTAGCTCGACATTGCGTAAATATGCGAGCAAAAACATGGAACAGCGGACCAAAAATGGCATTTCCACTAAACGGGAGGACACACAGTGGCAAGAAACTCAGCAAGGCAACGAACGGCATCGCTACAGTGTAAAACCGGCTGTGGAGCGGCTGGTCTTGACACTGCTAGTCTCGAATATGTATATATTTCGGTGAGCTCCCCCATAAAGCACGAATCACGCGATCATTTTTTCGTAATTTCCGAGCGATCGCTGGAATGAAGGCGGAAAAAAATGACAGTTTCAAGCAAACATTTGTCGCGACGGCTCCTTGGACGGAAATGTCATTCCTTACTCCAAATGTCGGCGCGTGCCTTATTCGGGATTCGGATAATGATTGCATAAAACGGTCATTTTCCCGCCATCATTGGAGCGATCGCTAGAGCTATCCCCCGGAAGGAATTAACGATGGTTGCGATTCAGGCTCTAGTCTCCCTTCGTGGTAGGTGCGGGTACCGTTACGGCTGGATGGAATGACATCATCGGCCATCCAGCCATTCCGCTTCCCTTCTGTGACGACGGGCTGTGCGGGGTGGAATTTCATGTTTCCCCCTCCCCCCCACCCTGATTAATTTCCCGAGACACCCAGGCTGCGCCGTCGCTGGACGTGATAATGCCGCACACGGCCACCAGAGGGAGTTTCGAACACGGAAGGGTCGCGTCTTGGCGCGACCGAAATGGCGCCATTTGGCGCCGACCCTCGTGCAAGTTTTGGATCGCGTAAACAGTAGGTACCCTTACACCACGTAAATGGTATATTTTTTAAAGTACAAATGCAGAAGGCTTGTTTTGTTTGGTGGTCGCTAATAGAGCTATAGATAAAAATGAAAGGAGATTATTGTGGAAACAAAACAGTGGAAGCATGACGTGTTTCTTTAATTACCTAGGGAAAACAGAGTTAAGACGTTACAAAACGTGCCACAAAGAAAGCATACTTCAATAATAAGGACTGCTAGTAACTTTAACTACTGGCCAATTTGAGCACAACAGATGTAGATCGTGAGAAGGTGTGACCACTTTGTCGATTACTAACTCAACATTTACTGTATAATGTTCTCAGAAGCAGTGGCGCAGCGAGGGGGGGGATTGGGGATAAAAACCCCTCCAGAGCAAGAGAAAATGTTAAGTTTAATCCATTGTACTTACTTGGATTAATATTACTTACGGAATAGGGTATGGACTAATAAAATATCTCTCAGACAGCCGTATAACCTACCATTTCGAGCCATTTATCTTAAAATGTTTCAGGAAGGGGGCCCCCGCACCCCTCGCTTACCGTGGCGGGCATTCCATACCCCCATACCCCACAATAGTAGTTGCGCCTAACCCCCCCCCCTTTCTAGCCATAATTCCCAGCTGCACCCCTGCTAAGTAGAACATACAGGCTGATACGTACCTACGTGGTTTTTCTAGCGTTTTCTTGTTTTAGATGCATGCGGATACAGGTCAATATAATGTCGAAGTACGACAGAGGGATCAGTTATTTCTGGGCGACAGCAACCCCTCTCATTAGCGTTTGCCACTGAGGTGGCATCGACTTGCTGCATGCAAGGGAAAAATATTCTTCCGCTTCCAAATTGGAGTAATTATGGATTAAAGATTTATAATTTCATCATCATCATCAACACTATAGAGAAAACATAACACAATCAAAGTGAGAGTCACGGTAACTCGAGTAACAGTCTTCAATGAACCCCTGTGACACGTTTCTGTCGAAGAAAAGCCTCGGGAATTGGAAGACACTGCACACCCATGGAGGAAGAGAGGAAGCCAAAAAGTCACGGATACGAATCAGCCATTACAAGAACTCCGTCCACAACTCTGGTGGTCTTTATGATCTACAACTCACAAATATCGCTAAATTCAGATGAGATTTTTCAAAAATTTCCAATTTTATATCCTCCATGATTTGTAAACTAGAACTGGCGGAGAAAATATTTTTAGTTCCTTTACAGTGGCAACATTTTATCCTGTTAAACTTCGTATCCATGTATCGTTTCGCTCGATGAAAGCATTTTCGATCAAATTACGAAACATTTAAAGAGTCCCATACTTTAGAGGGAGAAAGTTTGCTGGTATAGAGTGCTAGCCGAATAGGCGAGAAATGCCCCTCTCAAAGCGACAGGACGCAAGGGAAGAGAAGGCCCACATCATATGTCTTAAGGTATAAGACCCAGAGAGGGAGGTCTCCAAAGGGGTCAGAGTTGCGTATTACTTATGAGGCTCGACCCTATCACCATGAAAAATTTGCGATACCTCTTTTTTTCTCTATACGGCCGTTTTTAACGTTCGTTGGCTGTAATAATCGTAAGATAACACCGAGTTAGAGTATTTACACTTTCACGGGCGACGTCTATATGCAAATTTAGAATTATTTTTGGCTTTACCCTAGTGAATTACAAGAACAGCCAACGTTTCTTCTCTTCTGTCGGAAACATCATTAGGGTTAATGAGTTTGGCTATTAGCCCTGACGTGGTCTCCGGCAGAGGATAAGAAACGTCGGCTGTTATAACAAAAATGAAGCTTGGAAACCCCAAAAATAACCCTGTTTTACAAACACTGCGTTGACTGGTGCGTGCGAGTTGGGAGCACCACTATGGCCGCCGCCCGCCGCTTCTCCCCACGACTTCTCGCGGTGCACAAGTGGCGCGCTGCCTCTTGTATCTATCTGCCGGCGATAAGTGCGGAGCTGAGCGAAGGCGAGGGGGCGAAGGCCTCGCCTTCCTGCCGAGGAAGTGGAGGCGATTGTTTCTCGAGTCGTTAACTTGTTAAGTAACCGGAGAAGACACTTCCTCCTCTCGCGGCTGTTGGCTCGGGTGTAGCGGCACTGTTACTCCGCTCCGACGAACTAAAGGGGGCCTTTGCCTTCTCTTGCGTCCGTTGCGCTTAGCAAGAGGGCGCAATTCCAGCCTACTCGCATAGCACTCTACAATAGCAGCATCGATCCATCCTAAATGTTACTTTTTATATAACATATTTTGTGAATAACACCAAAGTCAAGCGAATAGATACAAGGATATGAAGTTAAACTACATAAAAGTTTGCAACTGTAAAGGTTCCCAAAGTTTAATTCTCCAGAAGTGGTAGTTTACGTATTATGGAGGATGTAAAATTCAAAGTTTAAAAAAAAATCTAATATCGGCGATATCAGTGAGTTTTAGGGTATGAGGACCACCGGCGTTGTAGACGGAACCCTCATGATGGCTGATTGGTATCCGTTGTTTTATGGCTTCCTCTCTTCCTCCATGGCTGCGTGAGCAGTGTCTTCTGATACCCGAGGATTATCTCCAACAGAAGCGATGCACAGGAATTCACTGAAAGTTGTTCCGAAAGTAACCCGAGCAATTGAGGACTTAAATAAATGTGAGGTAGAAATTCGCACGCGCATTTATTTATTTATTCTTTTTAATTATACACGATGCTGTTGTCTCTTTTAACTTATTTATTCAAATGATCTGGTAACCAGTCAACAACTTTTTCTTACCCTTGACAACCCTTTGCTTATTTATGAACTTCAACACTTAATGTTGTTGATTTAAATTTACATTTCGTTAAAGTAATTACTCGATCGATTCAGGCTTAAATTTGTGAAAATCCATTGTAGACAATAAAAAGTTATGGTACTTTTTCACAAAATTTATTTAAGACTACCGGTTTCGTCGCAGAGGCGACATCTTCAGGTACAGAAATCGTTATTTGTTTCTGTACCTGAATATGTCGCCTCTGCGACGAAACCGGTCGTCTTAATAAGTTTTGTGAAAAAGTACCATAACTTTTTATTGTGTGAAATAATTACTATTAACTTCAACAAACATTGATCAGTTAAGTTTTCCACGGGTGAGTCTCTATACATCTGAAGATAACCAAGGAACTGCTTCTGCTCGAACTCGAACAAGGCGGGAATTACGAGGCGTGAAAGCAGTGGACTCGTGCGCGCTCCAAAAACGTCCAACTCGATATGGCGACACGAGGAGAGAAGCGAGTGGTGCCCGCGTGCGTTGAGGGCGCCCACGGCACGGCGAGGATGGGCGTGGTGACGACACGAACCACGGCTCCAGTTGCCGTGCTCTCCTTTCCGGGAAGGAGAAGCACCTCTGCCGCAATCATCACGGCTCACGGCCGTATTCCAGAACGCGACTCACGTCTCGATCCTGAACCGACTTGCTTGCCACGTTGGTATCAAAAGACCTCACTCAAATCCCAGATCTCGTGCTTACTAAACTTCACAGTTGATAAGTTGAGTCTCATCTCAAACTGAGTCGCCAAATACCAAGATGTCCGCTGCCGTCGCCTCACGTTTTTAAAATGAAATATATATCTCGTAAAAATACTTCCACGTTGGATTTTGTGCTCCAATGAAGCTAGTTTTTGATGTAATTAATCGTAGCGGGCGTAACTTGGTGGAAATCCATAATCGCAGGAATAGATATCAATATCAAGGTGATAATGTTACTCTGTAACGAAACCATGGTCGATGTCAATAAATTAGTATGTGGAAATAGCAAAGTTGTTGATCCTTCTATTCCCGTAGTTTTTGATGAATGGGACACCATGAATAAAAAGAGTTTATGCCATTGCATTATTTTGTAAATTTCCCCAAGTATTGAACGTTAATAAAATACTCTAGGTCAAGTACAGTGGAATTTTGTTGTTAGAATAACAGCTTTGGATCAAACACTTGCTTGAGTCTGTGATCTGCGCACCCTTGAAAGACTGAGGAATCAAGATTTAGTCAGGTTCTGGAATACGGCTCGCTTCCATTCGTAATGATAATTAGCGACTCCATGTTGACTTAATGATGGAAAACAAGAGAAGGACTATATTCCAACAATTCCTTCCTTACTAGGCAACTTTTCCTATTTCGTCAAATCTGTCCCTATCCATAATTGTGAATCAATCAAATGTGCTACCATCTCGCATTTAAGGCATTGTTTATGATTGTGACATGACGTTCTTGATAGCGTTTTAATTCATTGAATCCTAAATTTGCCCTTATCATTTTATTCATCAAAACATTCAAATCGCATGCCTATACATTTTAAACGGTTAATGGACAACCGACAAGAGCAGAGTGACTACCATCAGGGAAAAGGAAAATTTTAAAACTTACTCAAGACGAGCAATCCACGACCCACTTCGGTAAATGCCAATAAATATCAAGGAGACTGCTCATGGGAGACTTACCTGAAATGGACAGAAAGAGAACAATCAGCATAAAGAAAAAAGGCAAACTCATTACAGATGTTGTTGAAATGACACATTGCAATATTTCCACTTATAGATTTATTTTACACTACGCGTTTCGTCGGTACAGCGACATTTTCAAGTGTGAAAAAAGTCTTAAAGATTTTCCTTATATATCATGGTGCTTGAAGGGAGGGGGGGAGTAAGATGGAGAATGGGGTTTGGGTGACGAGAAGTGAGCATATTGAGGTAACACTTTGAGTACCGGCCGCAAATTTTAAAGGCCTACTGAAAAATCCGGCCATTTTTACAAAATTCGCAATTTTTTTAAAGATTAGCATCAAAACTTTATTTATATCGATGTGTGCTGCAATAAAAATGGACTTTGCTCTACTTTATGAATGCGTTGAATAACATGTATTGCTAAATTTTAAATATGTATTTTAACAATGAAAACCTGTTTTTTTTAAACAAAAAAGTTGTAACAAATGATGTACCGCCATAAAATGCATAATATTTTTTATTACGCTCATTTTGAACTATTTAAACCATGGAAATCATAAAAAACATTGCTCCAAGCATAGCAATTAAAATCCTGGATGACAAAAAGGGTCACTGCACCCTCAACGAACGGTTCTATCCTCCAAAGAATTTTCACACAAAGTGGGCTGAGATAAGGGTGCCGGTAGCTACAGAGGACTTTTCGTCCTCAAGACATTAACAGAACTATTTTTCCATCAAGCAGTTGATTTTTGAAATAACAAAACCACTAAACAGTAAACTGGAAAAGTACCACGGGCGAAATATTACGCCTTCTCGCAAACAAAGTCAATGAAATAGAAAGACTTAATATTACGTCCATGGCACGCATTAACCGTGGAGGAAGTGGTCTTTTTTAGTTGACAATCATCTCCCTGGCGTGTAAGTTGCAGTAATCATGATTTATTAGCTCAGTTACGCATTACTACCACGTATTTCCTCGTGAAAAATGGAAGTAGATGACGCCGCGTGTTTTCGTCTTACAGGAATTTCCAAAGTAAATCGACTAAGTCAGACCCTTGCAGGTCGAGAAAAAGTTCGTATCACAAAAAAGCTGTCCTCAATTCTTCGTAATTGGGACTTAACAAAATTAATTCATCGACGTCTACGAGAGGGAAGTTGTAACCCAAAGGAGATAAAAGTCACTTCTTGTCCTCACTTCACGAAAGCTGATAGAAGCGGATATTGCAGGAGAAGCCTTAACATCGACCTAGACCCACCCCTTTTACAACTCGTCGCGCGCGTGACGCCCACATCCGCGGCCGCCATACGCAGTCGCCCTCCTCGTACTCTCTATGTGGGGGGAGGGAGGGGGTCTTGTTGCCGTGAACTTGCTCCTTTCCCTCCGGATACGACGAACCGGTTGCGAGTGAGCTTCCGGCGGACCGGTTGATTGAATTTGGGCAGGATTATTTTTAAACTCTTCAGGAAAACCGCTCCGCATGACTGGGCGAGTATTTCATGTAAAGGAATTTTTTTTGCCTAAAGATAACGGAATGGAGGGATTGTGCCCACGTACTAAGGCATAGGGAAAAATGAGAAGACCTCGTCTGTGAACGATTTGCGTTCTTTGGGTTGCTGTTCCAGTCGTGAAGATACTGCTACACAAATATAACAGCACCATGATGCGACTAAACTGTAGTTGATAACATATAGTCGCTTGAAGTCCGGATAACAATCATCAAAATAGCAATCATCCAAATCTAATTACGAGATCAACAGATTATGGTTTTTAAAATGTATATAGTAACAACGCAAGAGGGATTCTTTCTCGAAGGACATGAACATTTTTCCGGCCTCGGTGGCAGTGAGGTAAAGTCCTCGCCAGGCTAAATGGAGGCCGTGGGTTCGAATCCCGCCTCGTTGGGTGGTCCCTATCCAGGGCATGGTGTTGTGGTTTGTTAATCCTCCCCAGGCCATTATACTCTGTTTACGGAGAAGTTGGAAATAAATAAATAAACATGCTACCATGAAAATACAACCACAACTTATGTTAGCAACAGAAAAATGAAAAGCTAGCGTAGAAAGTGATTCAAACATGAGTAGCAATATGGCAAATAATTCATGCAGTTTGTTAGTATTTACAAATATAATAACTTTTTTCCGCCTTCCCTCACTTCTTAATTCCCTTCGTCCGAGTATTGATCCCTTTTCCTTATCCCCGAAAGTCTTTCCTAACCTGGCTCCATCTTACCTCTCTGGACATCAATAGCAACACTTCCCATTTCTCACCACTGCTACAATTTTCTTTAGCTATACGTACTTGTGTTCTTTAATTTCGAGGTTTTTTGCAATTTGTTCGTTTCTTGTTGTATTTTATGTACCTACTTGATTCTCGGCATATTTTAGGTTGATCTGTCTCCCGTAGCATTATATGTATTATGTTTCTTGCTATGTATTATTTATTAGCTTATTCTTGCGGCACTGTAAATTGGTGCGTGCACTAAACACACAAAATAATTGTGTACACAAACAATAATTGCTGTGTGTGGGCTTTTGAAATAAATAAAGTTACATACAGAGTTTACTTTGCCGAGCTCGAGTAAAGCAATCCTAAGGCTAAACTACCGCAAGCATTAAAGAGTAGATTGGATTCCAAGAAGGAGGAGGGGGACGAGCTGATAAGGGTCCAGGAAGATAGCAGACATCCTGCCCCTGCCCGAGGGAGGAAACCGGAGGAGGTGGGAGGGCGCGAACCCGAGACCCCCTGGGTGGGAAGCAGGGCGTCCGCCTGGCAACAACAGCAACAGCCGAAGGGGTGGCACTGTCGTCATGGGGACACAATGATGAGGGGGGGGGGACAAGCACCCTCCGAGGGTCGCGAAGGAGAAGGACTACCCCCACCCCCCGCCCTTGGGCCCCAACGCAGTGCACATAATACGCGCGCTAGAGGGCCTCCAAGGAGAAGTGCCTGCCCTTGTACACGGTGAAGAAGACCTTCTCCCCGCCTTGCCAGTGGGGGCACAAAAAACAGACCCCACCTGAAGAGAGGCACGGGGGGTGGGTGCGAGACGCCGGGTTGGCCGCCTGTCGTCTCGGGGAAACAAGACCGTGCACAGTTGCGCCCACATTCTTCATTATCATTAATAGGGATGGACGGATCCAAGATTTTTCTCGGATTCGGATCGGATCCTTGATTTTCGGTGCCGGATCTTTCGGATCGGATATTTTCGGATCAAAATGCATTTTCAAATTCCTGTCGCTGAGATTCCCCCGATGATTGTTCAATCCCTTGGGAAGAGTCGCACTATGTGCCAAAATGTGATCCGAAATTTTGAATAATAGCTTCAGTGAATGCAACGCACAATAAGGATGGAAAGAGCTCCGATTCTATCTTCGAATGCGCCGTCGCATGCGATTCTTATCCTACTCATGAACTGTTTTGTTTGAAAGCTCTCGCAGAGGTTACGTAGGAGAATTTCAGCCGTGGAAAATAAAAAAGGCAAAATACGACTGGCAGATAATGTGACTCTTCCCAAGAGATTGAACAATCATCGGGGGAATCTCAGCATCAGGAATTTGAAAATGCATCTGGATCCGAAAATATCCGATCCGAAAGATCCGCTTCCGAAAATCAAGGATCCGATCCGAATCCGGATCCGAAAAAATCCTGGATCCATCCATCCCTAATAATAATCTTAGAATTTGTTGTGTGGGAACATTATTATTGCCACTTCATATTCTGACGAATCTTACAACACTTATTACGTTGTATTATTATATTTATTTATAAATAAATATAATAATACAACGTAAAGAGACGTTAGCATGAGGGCTCTAGGCACCACCAATCGTATCGACGCTCCGATTCCATGCCTGATCAATAATGATTTCATAGTCCCGATCGTAAACCACCACTAACCATAGTAATCTTGGCATTCCTTTTCTATAGTTATTGGATGTCTTCCCCTCTGCGACGCCCACGGACCGAGCGCCTTGCCACCTGGATTCCGGATCAGCCGGTCGTGAACCTCTTGACATCCGCAAATTTCGAGAGCGGAGGGCGATCCAGTTACTCGAGATATCGCGAATAAGGCAGCGACGTTCTTTTTTTTCCACGCGCCGGCCTCCACTCCACGGAAACCGGGGGCGCTGAGGGGCGGGAAGAGGCGTGGCAGGAAACACACTCGAACGACCAGCAGGGCCGGCTACAGAATTCGGACAAACAGGGCCGGGTTTTTAGTCCTGCTTCTTTCATAATTCTGCTCCATGACGACCAGAAATATGCATTTCTACCTCAAAAAATTCTTCCGGCATAGAAATAATCTCGCTTTGCGAAACCTTCAACGCAATACGCGAATGGTAAGTTAAAATTCTATAAGAATTCTTTGAACAGCTTGCTTTAATACCCTAATAATGTATGTTACAGTAATATCATCAAAAAACACAATTTGCTCGATTTATTAGCATGCAAAACTTATTTTTCAATTGGGATGCAGGCAATCTGATCTGTACTACGTCATCATAGTTTCATAGTTATTACTCATGATGCGCGGTACAAGATGATCTCAATAAATTTTAACAAGCTGAAAAAATAAACTCTTCCACATTGTGCAAAAAATTTAAAGGTTTCATTGCTACAAAAATGCTATTACATTGTAAATGAATTTTGAGCAATTAATATCTTTAAGAGCGACTTGGACATCAAAATATTAGAACCCCACAATTTTTCCAGGTCCGACAGACACGACAAATTAAGAGAGATATTTTTCCGAACGGATAGGTAAAGGGAAATCGCTTCTTCCCAAAAAAATAAAGTACTCGAATAAATACTATTCGGGGCACATTTCCTTTTTATTTGTCTCCGGCTGGTGACCTAACACCCCCCCCCCCCTTCCACCAAATACCACTATTGAGGCGACATGCAGGACAGTGCATAGACGTAAATGCATTGAAAATAAAACTGCTTTTTACCAAAATCAGAGGAGGAAATTGAGGGATGATCAACGTTAAAATGTACGTGAGCACATTTACCACAAACTCTTTTACGCTATGTCCTCAGAAAGGGTAAAATTTTAGTGAGTTTCTTCAGGCTTAATCTAATGGAATTATAACATTATAACAAATGAAATGTTACTGACGATAACACAAAATGTATTGAAACCGTTCATTCGGAGAACAGCATATCATTTGCGGAATACTGCCACGAAAAAGTTTTAGCCAACAGAATTTTGGTATTTAAGGGTAAGAGATGGTATTTAAGGGTCGTGATGGGGACGTGATGCCAAACAGATGTAGAAATGCTACATCGTTTTTTTTTGTTAATTTACATAATAACGTGGATGACTGACCTCTAGCACTTCGCTCCCTTTCCAAAGGGTCTGCACCACCGAATAATCTTTTCCCCGCACCAACATACAGGCGATATCGATCCTGGAAGGGGAGAAGGGGGGGGGGAGGGAGGGTCGCATTCCAAGGGCCCCTTCTCTCCCATCCTTGTAAGGGGAGAGGGGAGAGGAAGGGGAGTATTACCCACCCTACGACACCTCCCCACACCCCCTCAAAGGATACACGAAGGAAAAAAGAATAGCCAAAACCAACACACTGATCCTAGTTGAAACCCTCAGAATAGGGTGGTTTCCTATTGGAAGTAAGGAAATTATTATTATTTTTACTTAAATTACTTACTTATTTAAATTATTACTTCCAATATGGAGAGGTTAATTATTAGTTATGGTTTCCTATTGTTTTTTATTTCCTAAATCGAAAGATTATTATTACTCATGGAGTACGAATTTCATACTTTTAGATTTTTAAATGACGATATCTATTTCTTGCGATTAAATGAAAAAAGAAAATCTTCAAGCGCGCGAAAACGCGACGGCCAAGGAGGAATGCTGGGAAAACTCCGTGTGACGACGTTCTGGTTCCCGCTGCCGCAAGTGAGGTGACCTTGGGGCAAAGTTTTAAGCGCTGATAGGTCGCTGGATGCTAGCAGGTAGCAGAGTACCCTGCTAGCTGGTAGCGCTCCGCTTAAATAAGGATTATTAATACCTTATCAAACGAAGGAAACTTTCCGACAATAGGCCGTTTTAATAGGTGATTATTAAGAGACGTTTCCCTGAGCTCTGCGCCTCATGCAAGCATTGGTAATCTCAGACGATGTAAAAGTCCTATCTACTCGTATAGAAACTAGATCCCTGTGACGTCACGTGGAGTGGCATCGCATGGGCGCCAATCTGGCCTTTTTCAAATGAGGTTAAAATTGATCATTGCCATTCGTCTAAACCGGGATTTCTAGAACCAAATAATTTGTATATTATTAATACACTAATGGTGGGTAAGGAATCGCAATCAATGCCTTTTGTTTTCTTTGATCAAGGAAACTATTGGACACACGCCCTCGCTCACCCACTCCTACTCATGTAACTCATACCCGATCATACATTTTCTATGATAAATCCTTGTCCACTAAAGACTGCAGTCATGAGGAATTATTTCATTCAACATATGATGCACTCTAAGATTGAGCCTCTAGAGTCTGGAATTCCCTACCGATAAATCGTCACATCATAATAATCGACTGCTATACAAGGACAAATAAGTGTAGCAAGAGCAACCACACCGATGCCGGTTGGGTAGACGGGAATAATTGTTAATATGACCAGAACCCTAGATCGTGTTACCATATACAGTGCAATAATACCAATAGGAAGTTGGTTAGCAGCTGCCTGGTTAATTTTACCAGACAACTGCTTAGGGGCCATTCAAGAATTACGTAAAGCCAGTGTCCCACGGTCCATTTTCCGGTAAATTTATTCGTGAAAAAATCAGTGACCAGAAATTGTGGTAAACGTAATCAGATTAATTTCTATCACACGGTTTTGTAAATGTGACAATGAATGCAGTTGGTTCATGTTTTAGCGTGTAGTAAAACATAGCCAGGATCCTAGTTATTATAGCTAGAATTATTTTTCCGTGTACAACGGCTCAATTCGGTATCTCTTCCCTACCCTTTATTTTTCCGCAATGAATGCCGAAAAATGAGACAAATGTGACCCCCTCCCCGCCCTCAGCCCCCCGCAAAGAGGCGCGGAGCCGGAATCGCCCCCACTCGCCCCATCCGAATCATGCGCAGACTTTTTATGGCGGACGGGACACACACACACATATATATCTATCACATAAACGATGAGGGTATGAGGAGGAGTTTGCCAACTTTCGAACGAACCAAGTTCTGGGGCAAGGGGTGGTGAGAAACATGTTACCGATAAATCATTGCCGCACGCATATGTTCCTGCGAATGCCTGGATGTGGATAAATGATCTCTATATCCACTTCGGATTGCCACGAATGTGAGGTTTTATACATGTCCGGATCCAATTCCATATTTTTCAACTCTTAGCCTGACGCGCACGCCAATTTTCCTGGTAAGTGGCTCGGTCACTGCCACCGCGGTCGTGGAATTCCATTTAATTTCCCTGTCTGCTATAGATACGGGCACCGAGTTTGTGCGGAAAGCGAAAAAAGATAGTAATGTAAAAAGATTTTTCTAAACATAATTGTGTCATATGTTACATGGGAATATTTTATATACCCTGTAGGCATGGGTTTTTAGCTGTTTGTACTGCTTTCCATACGAATGGTGTGGAACTAAACTGTATTTATTATCTCTCTTTGCGAAAATTCGGTGCCTCTTGCTACGGTTTATTAGTTTGAAAGCAGCCATCGTAATAAGTTCTGTAACTAGATTAGGATATTCATTAGCCTTGCGCTTATGGACCGAAAAACTAAAATCGAGATAACTTTGGTGTGGGCAGTAGTATTCTATGGTTGAGAAACTAGGACCGTTGCTGGACCGTTGTTGAAGGAGGAGGCTGAGGACAAAAGAGACATGGGAAAAATAAGATGTGTGGAAGAATAGGGTAAGAATGGATACTATGGATCATTGGAGTCGATTGGCCACATGATTGGAGACAGCAGTTAAGTGGGAAACATAACAGAAGGAAAAATTTATGAAAATCTTTATAGGAGGTCCGATAGACAAATATGTAGGACAGATCAAGAAGAATACGGGAATCAAGACATTTATATCGATATATATTTATATTCCTTATAATATTTCTTTGATTTTTTTGTTCTTATCTTTATGTAATTTCAAGTTTTTCCAATAACTTATTCTTCACTGGTTCAGCTCTCTGTGATTTATCGCTAGGAAACTGATGTGCCGTAATGTTAATTTTAGCCACCATGACGGAACTTATTATAATATTTTGGAAATTTTGTGTATGATATGCTTTTCTTTCTTTTTTCTGCACTTTGCATAATGGGACTCTTTTGCTGTTGCCTCGATTCATCGATTTATCAGTCACAACGAGTAAGAAAATTGATTTCATGATTCTATTTTTCTATTGTAAATTGTTTTTGTTCATAGAGGACATACTTCCAAGAGCATTAATAATTTTTTTTTTATTCTAAATCTGCAAATGGTGGCGAAAAGCGTTTGTTTTGAAGCGCGTGTACGTTGTTGAAGAGCGGAGGAGGAGGAGAGAGTTGTGTTGGGAGTGGGTCGATCGCCATGGAAACGCCACCATCACCACCCGCCCATCCACATTCCAGCCGCGAGCAAGAAGAAGAAGGTGTGGAGCGGTGCGTGGACGGAATGCTCTCTCCACATCCAACCCGATGCCAAGCGATGGCATCCTTTGATAAGGAAATGGTCGCGGGTAATTCCGGAAGAAGAATCTCACGCGATTACCTGCGATCTTGCTGAGGAACGACAGCCCAAAAAGGATCAAATTTAATCCGAAGATCCAAGAGTGGTGGAGTGAAATTTTTTCCTTGTTGAAATAAGTAGGTACTACGACGAATTTAATACGACGTAGGGTTCAATATTACAGCACCAACTTAAAGAATGACCGAATGATGTAGTAACACTGAAACCTAGTCGCAATGAATTTTATAATCGTGAAAAATCGCAAGTATTTACTTCAATTAGGATAAAATTGATCCTACATCTATCTAATGTTTTCTTACCTGATCTCCAAGGTAGTCGGTAAAGAGCGTGAACGGTTATAATAATATTAAAATACAACTTGATTGCACTTTTCCACAATTATTAAAAAAAAAAGGAATTACATTTTATTTTAACACGGCGAACTTCCACTGCAAGATGCCTGGTTCGGTTTAATTGTGCGAGAACGGTGTTTATGACTGATTCCATGAATATTTCAAACATGTATGTGAGTGCCATTTTCAACCTATCTATGAAAAGAGATGCATATTTGAACTATTTTCAATGCGAAAACCACTGATTTCGGACCACTCGCGTGGGCGTGCAGGTATGAACCGAAGCCATCTTTAAGACCGATATACATGGCGATTTCATTCGCATGATCATTAAGCATGATCATTCACCGTGTATGACGGAACATTTCGCGAAAGAACCTTCATGTGCATGATCATTCAGTGAAAATTGAGAACATGTTCTATTTTGCTCGCATGATCCTGTGAATGATCACGTGATAATTCAGCATGATCATTCACCGTGTATAGCGGCCCTTAGGAATGGTTCACCTCAGAGTTCTATGCCACTGGCCTCGTACTTTTTCAGCCATGTTCTACAATGTATACTGATTCACTTGAGCTACTGCATTTCCTCTTGCTTCTCTTCCTCGCGGCACATCCTTCTAGTTTTCGATGGAACCTCTTTCGGGTCCTTTCTCAGTCCCTTAAGGAAATGTTAGCAAATTATAGAGTCCTTATGACCTCTATTTAATTAATTAATTTGTATATTTCTTGAGTTTTAGGTCACAAAGTTCGCAACATTTTGAACATGTGCTTTTCTTTCTCAGCTCTCAAAAACATTACTATGAAATTGAAGAAGATGATGACTGACAATTAGAGTAAGCTATATTACAAAAACAGAATTACATATATACCTATGATAAACAGCATTGAAAGAAAATATGATTGGCATAATTAGGAAATTCAATCTTATGATTGAGGCTATTAATACTCTTTTGGCTGAAAAAAGTAGTTTTTGTCGCAAATGCTTTTCTGCTGGATCCTGGCTAGAATCACTGCTTAAGGTTTTGACATTCACACGATTCCTTCGGCTGCAAACATTCAAGCATGAACCTTTCCCCCTGAGGGAGTGACGTGACCCCTCTTCACCCCCTCTATTCCCCTTTAACCTCGTCATCCCTTCCCCCACATCCCCCTCCAGAGTCTGCCTGCGGACTCCGTCGTCGTCGCAACAAAAAAATACCTCGAGTTCCCCTCCCGTGGACTAGAGGGGGAGGCCAAAATAGCTTCGCTGTCGCAGTATTAATGCCTGGTACATATAAGCCACGCCAGTACCACCGTGCATCAATGTTAAGTTACGTAAAATCCGCTTATAACGCGCCTCTAACGAGAGACGGAGTTAGAATGCCGACGTTACCACGAAAAAATGTTTAGGGAATCAAACCTCTAAGCTATTTTTTTCCAAACATTTGTTCTAATGACGCAATTTGAAAACGCTATTTTGCCGTTCAAGACATTGTTCGCGATCTCTTTTTAACTGGAGTTAGAAAAATATTCCGATGTATATTCTTTTGGCGCGCCAGTTGATAGGGCGAATTTCGCCAAAATGCCACCCAAGAGTAGCGATAGGAATCATAACAGGAATTGCAGCATATCCTAAACCACCGTTTAGTTAAGCAAGTTATAAACGATTTCTATTGTACTAAGTGAAATTATTATATATTACGGTTAATATTCACTTAACCACTAGTCTACAAGACAAAAAAAATAGGAATACAGATATTTGAAATACCCTGATCGTTCTTCCCGATAATGACTTCGGTTAACGGAAAAAAATTCGAAGTCCGTGGATATGATGTAGATGATTTACTAATGATATAGGGGAATATTACTCTGTACGTATTACAATGAATATTTATTTAAACCGACCATGGTTTCGAAACTGTTACATGGAATTGATAACCTTTGAAAATTGTGTAACATAATCAAAACCATGGTCAGTGTACAATAATATTCAGAGTAAAACGTACCACGTTTATTTCATTTCCTTATCGTTTCCGCCTAAGCAATACGTGATTATAATTTTGTAGTTGGCGCTAACTGCCGCTTCCAGCAGAAAATTAAACAATAGTCCGGTGTTAACATGGAAACGTATATTAATGAATTTGTTTTTAAATCAACAATCGCAACCTTGGTAACGCTGCATAAGGTATTGGGGCATTTCAGTGCTTCTGAGCGAGAGTCGCAGCTACTATAACCTCCACACTGAAGACTACTAACATAAGTAGTGGAGGATGGATCTTGGGAGGAGGAAAGAGCGTCGTCATAGAGACTGGCGGCCCCCTCGACGGGCCCCCGAGGGTTTTGAGGCCCTTGTGGAGCCGCAGGGGCCGATGCGTTTGTGTGGGGAGGGGAAGGAGCGAGGGCTGTTGGGGGCACAGTTCACTTTTTTGCTGTCGACCCCAGAAGAGAAAGGGAGGCTGGTGTGGGGTGGTCTGGTGGTGGCCGGCCCTCACTGCTCGGATAGGAAAACCGACAACTATGCCCAACCGTTCCTCCTTGAGATCCCTCCCGCGGTCTAAGGATAGACGAAGAATGCTTGTTTACATTGAGTTTATGGTATCAGTATACATGTCGAGGAATTCCAAGGTAGAATAAGAAGGAGCACATTTTATATTAATAGCCGCAGTGGTATCGACCTAGATACGAAAAAACTGTCGAAATCTTAATCGATAGTAAAAATTAAGATAGTCATGTACCAGAGTCTTCTCATGCTTACGGTCGTTTCTATTCCATACAGAAATGGCGTGAATGACTTATGTTTGCCAAACTGATCCATTTCTAAGAGTAATCCAGGTTCAATATTTGTTCAGGAGGTGATCATGATCGCAAGGCTGAGTCCAAAATAATACGACAAAGCATACGATAGCGCAGAGTAATAAAATAAGATAGTGCATAAAATTAAAGCAAAGCAGGCGACACGAATTTCGCCTAGAGCCTAGATTTTGAAGTCCAGTGTGTGTACTTGGTTCCGACAGAAAAAGGAATGAACTCAATTTCTACCCGTGTTAAACTGAATGAAGCGTTCGTGCAACAGAAGTAGAACTGAAACTTAGCAGCCCGAGAACAAAATTTAAAAAAAATATTAAAGGTTTTTTTTTAACTCTCGTCTAATGTCTGATTTGATTAGCAATTTAAGCATTCATATTTTGTTTATAATAATTTCTATTTTGCTGTTATTGGATACTAATTTGTATATTTAGCTAATAATGAACTCTTTTGAGTACATGCACTTGCAGAGATATTTAGATATTTTTTATTTGCTTGCGCTGCCATAAGTGTTGTAACGACACCACAACAAAAAAAATGCTCTTCTGCGATGTCTAATTTCATTCTAATATAGCTGATGGTTATTATGTGCTATGAATAGCGCAAATGAAAGAAATTAAGTCATATGTTATAGTAATTTTCGTTTATGAAGTGGATGTTTCAATGTCGCCGAGAGGAAATATGCTGTTAAATACCAGAACTCTTAATAGAATACTTCACCGATAAATCCATTCTGGCATACACATAACGCAAGCCCAGATAATTGCTTGCTAGGGAATGTTCACAATGGCAAACGTGGGCGACCGACTCGAGTGAGTTCACCCTCACTTTAAGCCCGTATGACACTTTCTAATTTATTGGCCAGTAAATAGGCGCGCAATATTGTTTAAAATATTGGGCGTTACGTACAGTATGACACGTATCAATATTTACACCAATATTGGCCGAAGTAGTGTTCTAATGTCCCGGTAGAGAGCGGCATAGTATTTTGATGATTTTACGTTGCAGAGGCATTCGTGTGACTTTAATCAGTATTGAAATAACTTCTTTCGTCCACATTCTAGAAACTTCAAGCGAATTTTCGGAACAAATCCGATGTTTTACAGCCAAATCTGATGTTTTGCGAAGAGCTTCTTGTTTTGGCCACTAGGAGTCAACATAACTGGCTTCTGATTGGAGATTGGTCGCGATAAAATAAAACCTGTTCTAAATTACAAATTGGGCAGTAAATTGTGTCCAATATTATGAAAAGGATATTGGACTAGAAATTTGGGTGTGTCAGTTGGACCACAATCCAATATCCAATTAATTGGCCAATAAATTGGGAATTGTCATACGGGCTTCACTACTGCCCCATTACCGAGCGAGAAACGGACCTCGAACCCGCGTAGGCTGGGTGGCTGAGAGGTGCTCATCACACTCGTGGGTGCGTGGAAAACGGAGCCGAAATATTTCCCCGGCGATTCTCCCACAGCGGATAGCGAAGGGAGAGAGAGAGAGAGCTAAGGCGATCGTGGGCGCTGATAGTGGCGGCGGCGGGTACGGCAACGACGACAACAATGCAACAATGAGTGTGGGAGAAGGGTTCGCGAGAAACACCCTCAGATCGCTCGCATCCATGGAAACTGGGAGAAGAGGGGAGGAAAATAAACGGATTACCGCCGAAAAAAAGAAACATTATTATTATTTTTTTTTTTTTAAAGCAATCTCCGCTCTTTTTTTCAGTTCCCGCGAATGTAAAATTCCCACCTCTCTCTCGTAAACTTCCTTCCTCCATTCTCTGGGAACATCATCCATCCCCCTATCCTCCGATCGCTCCACTTCCTTCGCCACCCATTCAAAATCCACGCTCCGCTCCTTCTTTTTTTTCATTAACGGACTTCACCGAGAGGGATTCCGTTAGCCGTCCGTCGCTCGCAGCTGCTTCTTCCAAGTACCTCCTCTAAGGAATGAGAACCCTGCCTGCCTTTGGGAACATCCAGCCTCGACGACATGGGTACGGCACGAACAGCTCCTCCTCTCATTGCTGCGGAAGCAACGCGCCCGCCTACCCATCAGCCACCGCGCGTCCCTCACCGATTTACAGCCACACGCAAGGACTACAAATTGGGGGAGGGGGAGGGACCAGACAGATAGGTGGGTGCGTGAAGGAGGTGATCGACATCTGATGTCATTCATGCCACGAGGGAAGAAGGGTAGGAACGGAAGGATGGAGAGAAACCCGGCGTCGACATTAGCCCACTCTCACCGAAAGGCCGGCCTCGGTGGCGGCCGGGTAACGTCCTCGTCTGCCAAACAAAAGGTCGCGGGTTCGAGTCCCGCCTGGATAGGTTTCCCCGGTCCAGGGCATGGCTATTCGTGTACGTTTAATTGTTACATTTGTTGAATACCCCGGTATAAAATGGCCAATAAGAGTGCTGTGTCCGGTGGTTTGAGTTGAAAATAAAAATAAAAAGGCGCCAAGGGGACCACGGCTTAACGCCCCATCCGACGGACGGAGTGGTGCACACGAATCCTTAATACCCCTTAACTCTTATTGAGTAGGACTTATGAGGGAAGAATTGGTTCTTTCCCGACGAATACACTTTAGAATACTACTATAGCAGAATTAGACTGCGTGGATAGTTCTCGGGATCGCTACCGGGTGAGGAACTACATTCCAACCAACATCTCGTTGTCCGACTCGGCAATCGTCCGCAGGGCCATGAGACCATTTCTTCACTGCTGACATTGAGACGTAGGCAGAAATGCAGCTCACGACCCGATGGGCTTCCCGAGTAATCTTCACGAAAAAGTACTAATATCTTAAATCAATGGCGTACAGCGCAGGGCGGCCATATTTTCGATTAGTTGTTAACATAAGAAGTGCAGCGTTTACAACATGATAGGCGAGTTCGGTTGGGAATCTTTACAGGAGCGTAGAGGAAACTGCACAACTCGTGGAAGAGGGTCATACGAGAAAGAAACATATCGACCAATAACCTTACTGAGCGAAGGAACGGGTACCAACATGCCCTATGAAAGCCGACGAAAAGAAACCATATCCCGGTTCTTAGCCAAAAGACGAGAGTTTGAATAGCGGCGAAACTGTCGCGTCATGTCGTCACCAACAAATCCCACGCGGTGAAACCTAACGAAGACTTTGAAACGTTCCAAAACTATTGATAAATGAACATCGCCCCAGATGTAGAAAATCCGAATGGAAAGATTGTAAAAAAAAGGTGCGAGGTGGCGAGAAAGGATTTTAAGATTAAAATTCCACGCACGCGGAAAGGGATATGTATGACGAAGTATTCAAATCAATCGGGAAAGAAAATAAGATTCTATACCATCAGATCAACCAAAGCTATGACCTATTGCAATGGAGGGGGAAGGAAAATATGTACCACCTCTTTATCAGTAGAAACGCGGCTCCTCATTGCGCCACTCAACTCAGAAGAAGAAGGAAAATCGAAGTTTTACCCGCAACCGGAGATTAACTCACTAATTTCCACGAGATAAAAGGATTTCGCTAACTATTGAGGCAGAAAACTGTTCGTTGATAAGGCAGATTTGCCGAACGAATGCATCGATGGAAATTCTTGACAAAAATCCGTTTGAAGGACAGGAAAGTATGACCAAATCAAACAGCTTAAAATCAATGGAGGGATAAAATTAACTTTTTACCGAGGCGTTTGATTGCTTTCAAGATGTATGGCAAAATACCATTTGAAAATATCATAGAAGTATCGCTATTTCGGCAAAGTTCTGATCTTTTACTGTTATGTTTTGTGGTGAAAGACTTTTACCCGAGAAAATAGCAGTCTGGCACTCTTGCTTACTTCTGAGCGCCGTATTTAAAGATTCTGACTCGAGGAAATCCAGGCCTAGAAAAGTACTGCTTCCACCGCGATATCCCTGCGTTTACTCACGCTAAAGCGCGTAATGAATTCCGCGTATTTCCCCACGACTTTTCCTCAAAGGATTTCCATTCCATCTTTCGCCACGACATGCTCATATTCAACTCGTGCTAACCCGTAATATCCTTGTAGCATCCGTCAAGCACCGATTTCAGGAAGCCTCAGCAAAATGCGGGACTAATATAGACCAACTCTAACACGTTTGAAGTTCGCTTGATCTAACGGAATTAAAAATGAATTAGAATGATTAACGTGGATAAGGAGACCGAGATGAATCCCTATGAAAGTAATAGCAAGGTTATATACAGTTTTTTTTTCGAAAATGAAAGTGTTCCAAATTTATTTCGATCGCCTGAATACAAAATTAAACTAAAAAAAACGAACATCATAAATAATGGCATCATCATTATCCAATACTAATATCAGGCCATCATAATCAATGGTTAATAACCCTAAGATTGTTTCGACACGGCTCTGCACCCAATTCAACAATCAGCTAATCCTTAAACACCTACATAATTCTCCTGCTTCACATTCTTCAACAGCTATTATATGCATCTCATTAACATAAGGCACCCATGCTGTCGGAGAGTTACCATGGCGACTAAAAGCCAAAGATAAAAGCAGGTTACCATGGAGGACTGTTTTCGAGTCACAATGGCAAGAATGGAACAAAAAACGATCTCTTCTTCTCCAATGTGCTGTGGGTGGAGTGGAAGGGCCGAGCGAGAGACGACGAAGAGGAGAAAGAGAGGAACTCTTCACACATATATATATATATCGAGCCATGGGGAGGGAGAGAGAATTTTAAACACACGACCCCAGGTATAGCAGCAGCAGCGGCAACACATCCAGCCGCTGTTCCGACCGACCACCACCAGACGACGACGACGCGGTAGAAGCAGAGGGAGAGAGCTTTTCAAGGTTTCCCTTGGGTTTTCTTACCTGCTCGTCCGCCCCGCCCCCTTCCCCTCCCTCAGGTCGTCAGCCAGCTGAGAGGGGTGGAGTGCGTGTACGCCTCGGAATAAGGGGTTACCACCCCCGGTGCCGGCGAGGCGGGCACCACCCAGAGACAACCAACCACCAACGGGTCGGTCGTGATCGACCGGCATGACGCGATTGAGATCTTTGGTGTGATCGATTGATGGACTGGATCACCCCGACGAAGATTAAGGAAATATACCGCAGAACCGATAGATTTAAGATTTCGTATTTTCCTTGTGCAATAAGGGACTATAATACCTGAGATAATATAGCTCAAGGATAGCTTGAGTCGGACTAGGTAAAATAGACTGAATGTGTAGTGAATAACTGATTATAATTATTAATACTAACGATCCACATGAAATTTTTGGCATGTTATAACTCATGCATGAGTACTACTTATGACGCCAACCTTTCGTTTTCCGTACCTCACTAGTCGTTTTCTTTGCACTGTAGCATTTTCGTGTGATTAGCACTCTCCTAGTTTCTAGTATGACCACGTGTATTGTATTCTGACTAGTCCTACCCAGTATGCACAACTATACTTTCCGCTGCGGAAATGACGTCTACAGAATACTTCGTAACTCAACCGTGAGGAATTCACGCTGGCTCAGAAGCCAGAACTGGTGCGCACCCCATCATAAAAATCCCTGTGCTGGTCAAGTTCCCTTCCAAGATGAGATATATAACCCTTTTCGACCGAAACGAAGATAAGGCCCTCCATCCCTACATCTACATCTACATAATACCCTGCGAGCCACCTCTAGGGTGTTTGGCAGGGGGTGATCAATCACCAGCATGCAGCATGCAATTGGACTCCATTATGCGCACCACACCGTCCAAAAAACGTCACGTATACTAACAAATTATACTACCATATGCTGTTAATAAATATAAATGAAATTAAGAAACATGCATTAAGTTTTACCATAGAGTAAGTATATACTTACTCTATGGTTTTACATAGGTAGTGGTCTAACGAGGGAAAAGTAGCTAATTTCTCTCACTTGATGCAACCTGCAGACCACCTAACCTTCAGTCCGAAGCAAATTTCTCGCTGCGAGCCAGGGAAGCTCCCCCCTCCCCCCCTCAGGCATGACGTCTGGGGAGGGGGATAAGCTGAATGCGCACAAGGCCTCATAATGATCGGAAGCATTCAACATTCCTTCGGCCCAGGATGACATTTGGGAGCTCGTAGACTCGGGTGTGGAAGAGCAGAAGGAAGTGCTGGCCCGAAGCGACGAGATTGCCAGACGAGCGGAAGACTGGGTTTAAATGAAAGCACGGCGCCACTGGTAATAACAGCAAGGAAAAACACGGTTCTCAATCAAACGACTCCGGTAAGGAAGCTATTGCTCCAAGCCACTGAGAAGAACTTCCAAATAGGGCAGCGAAGACACGCACGACAAGGTGGTGCAGAAGGATCAGCTAAATGAAAAGTTAAAATCTTTAGGTTTAGTGTGGCTGGTCTAAATTTCACGTACTTTTTATCGAAACATAATTTTTATCTAAGTAACTTTTTTCATGACATCTCTTTACTTCATAAAACTAAGTTTCGATTACTCTTCCGTTACAAAGGTAATATCGATAGCTTAGTTCTAACAACGCGTATCTCAAATTCCGCTGGTTTGAGACAAGTGTCTCAAACAAATTGTAATAACATTAAAATAATAGAATACACGCAAAAAACAACTCTTTGTTCGCAAAGGAATGCTTCTTTTTCAGTTTTATGAACTTTTAGTTTTCAATTTCAGAGAACAAGTAAAAAAAATTAATCTTGCTTTTGCTCTCCTGAAAAGTTGCTATTTTTGAGATACGTGTTGTTAGAACTGAGCCATCGATATGTAGATGTATTTTAACATGTCCAAGTTAAGCTATCCTGATGCTAAACTATCGCAACATCACGGATGCTATAGAGCAGAAACTGAAAAGCGAGCCCCTTCCCTCCTAGCAGTTACACATCAAATGCCGCTCGTAAGAACAGCGACGGGGAAAGTATAAAGTGTTCGTGTTACGAGCAATGTCGCGTTCGTGAAGAAAGGGAGGATGTGCCTAGCGTCCCTTTGGCGTAAGTATTGTCATTTGGGGGAGGGGAGGGAGGGAGGATATTGGATAGGAGGGGGCGCTGGGAGGAAGAGAGTGTCTGCAAGGAAGAGAGACTTCCAGGAGAGGAGCAGCTGCCCCCCGCCCCTCCCCGCCCCACTTCTGGGGGCAAACAGACACACAACCACCGGTGGGTGGATGAGAAGGCAGCAGCAGGGGGGCGTGGGAAGCATTCCCCCGCTCACTCTCCCCCTGTCCTCTCCACAGCAGGTAGAAAGAGGAAAGTTAAACACAAAAGAGGTTCGGCAAAGAGCCGTCTGCATCTGAGGGACATCGGCCTCCTCTATAGCGGCGGCAGCAACAGCCTCGGCCCCTGCCAACCAATGTCCCGCTCGCTTCCATTGCTCTCGTATTATGCTCGGTGGCCATGGTTACAACGAGTTATGATCATTCGCATAAATGCATACGCATATGAATTGCACTAAAATCATACATCTACAATACAAAGGAAGGCTGCGCGTTTCGTCAAAAACTGTTACGGGCGTACAGGCAGTGTTACCCAGATGTTAAGTGAATTAGGCTGGGAGCCGCTGGAGACTCGGAGGCTGCGCGCTAGGCTTAGATTACTTTAACAATTGAGAATGGATATCTTTAAGAGCGACACAGAGGACATAATATTAGAGCCACACTATATTTCCAGGTCCGACAGAAGCGAGAAATTAAGAGAAATGCCGAACGGATAGATATGGGAATTCGTTTTTCCCCTAAACCATAAAGGACTTTAATAAACGCTAGTCCCAGCTTCGTTGGAGCACTTCATTTTTTTAAGCTGTAAACGGCTGGTGTCCTCACACCCCCTGCCACACGCCTTTTAGGTGGCTTGCGGGGTATTGTGTACATGTAGATTACACAGCGAACCACCGCTAAGGTCTTCTGCAGGAGGTGATTGATCACACATGCACCACAGGGTCATAAAAATGTTACCCATACTCACAAAACACTTCCAAATTCATGCAAAGGCAATCTGCCTATGGAGCTATAGCGTTCAAAACATGCCGTTAGAAAAATTAGGAATAAAGGAGTGATCGTTCGCAGGAATGCATAAATGTAGGCATTACACTACAATTATGGACTGAGTCCACGATTATAACCCTGCTTCATTATGCTGTCGTTGTCCCAATCTCTATATTTGGCCCAGTCATCTTTAAAAAACGCGGACTCTATAAGGCTGTAGTACGACTACCTATTATTCTTTACGGCTGCAAAGTTTTGGTCACTGGCAAATTCTTAAGAAAATAAAATCACGACTTTCGAAAACAAATAACTAAGGAAAATAATTTGACATATACATATAACATGCGTAAAGTAATTTCAGCACAGGTAATAACTGAAGTTTTATTAACAAAAGTAGCCGAATTAATCGCATTCGCTAATTATCTTCTTTATATCGATGGACGCAATAAACTGTCTCCGTGCTACACTAAGCATCCAAAGACCTGGGGGTCCTAGGTCGGTGTCTCATGTCAAGCTTCCACTGCGTTCATATTATGCTGGTTAAATAAGTTTATGCCCGGTTCACACAATTATTACTCGTACGATCGTACAAATCAGTCAGACATTCACACTGCGGTGCTATCAACTATGCTGTCCTCTAGGTGCCCCTAAAAGCTGATCAACACTGCCAGAGCCCCAATTATGTCCCACATAATTCCATCGCATTGTAGCTCATCCTGAAAACTACTAAAATTTATCTAGATCCTTAATTGAATCCACAATAACCTCTGCTCTCTCACAGACTTTCCTGAATTACTTTCTTTTCTTAATTTTCCTCCCGCCCTGCGCGCACCCTCTCTATGAATTACCTAATTCCCATATTATAATTCATTCGACGCTCACTTTTTTTCCGCCTCCCCTCACTTCCCAATCCCCTTCCTCCGAACTCCGACGATCCCTTTTCTCTATCCCCGAACGTCTTCATAAACTTGGCTCCATCTCACCTCTCTCATCACACTTCCAATATATATTTCTTACCATTGTTCCGATTCGCTTTATTTGTACACTTTTTTCACGGTATTTTTTAGAGTTTGAATCTCGTTATATTTTATAATTATTTTTTTTTCTTCTTATCCTTCTTTAATTAATGGTAAAATAGTTCTTGGAGTATATTTAATGCATCTGATTCTTGCTACATTTCGCGCATTTGTCTCTCATTATGTTTTGTACATTTGCTTGTTGTAAATCTCTCTGTTTTACAGTCCATTTCCTTCATTTTCTTCTCGTGATCACATCTACCATGGTGCGACGGTAAACAATGGTATGTGGACTTTACGATGAGTTGGAAACATATCTATAGATCGATACTTCCACTTTCTAAAGCATCGCATATAGAATAAATGTGCCGTGGCATCGGGGCAGCATAGCCTCCCTTATCTCGCATGGCCGCCACATGTTTGCTCCCCCACCCCAACCCCCTCACCTCCCCAAGACGAGTGTTTACCAGCCAATATTTGAAGATGAGCGAGAGAGGTGGGGGGAGGAGGGGAGGGTGGAGAGTGGGATGAGGGGAGGGTGAGTGTACCGATTGTATCTTGGCAGGATGAACCGACAACCTCGCCTCGTCTCCTTTGAATCCGACCCCACGCACCCCCACCCGCTCGCTATACATATTACCCCCCCAGAACCCACCGACGCACAGTGGTCCGAAATCGGAAAAAGCAGGACAAAAGTCCAAAATGGCGTTTTTTGAGATAGGGACCTGAATCTTGGCACAAATACTCACAAATGATGGTTGATTATGGATTTGTATGCCATTTTTAATAATTTTGATCCGTTGTTGAGATACAGCAGCTCAAACATGACCAATTTTCAAAAACTCGCGCGAACTCGCTTTTCTCCGAAAACCTTTGAACTTAAGCAGGTGGTGTTGCAGTTGTATGATTTTTATGGAATAAAAAACACAATATTCCTTTGAGAAGATGCTTTGGCCATATTTTTCATGGTTTTTGAAGATTTTGGTTCACATTTACATGGTTTTACAACACAAAATGGCGTACTCATTTTTCGCGTGAAATTTCAAATAAAGTAGACATTATCTTTCGTTTACGAAATATGGTAATCGGGAAATTTACATCACAGTATGAAGTAGTCATTTATTAAGAATACTGCGAAGAAATCTTGGAAAAAAGTTTGCGACCACGGAAATGAGAGCGATTTTTCGATCTCGCATCAAGTCTGAGCTACGCCACGCGGGACTCTGAGGCTTGGTAACTGCGGGCGATTTATCAAGTTTTTTTCAGAATTACTTCTTAAAAATCGCCATTTGAAGCATGGCACATAGTCAGTATTGACCTTGAACACTATTACCAAGATAATGGATCGATCGATTGACCGTGTAACGCATTACTCTAGTGAAGATGGTAAGGATTAGATTTTTGTCCGTACCATTCTACGTTCACGAAGTATGCTTCGGATATTGAAGTATTGTTAAGAGATTCAGTTGGCATGCGAAATAAAGAGAGAAAGAAACAGCTTCTGGGAAAGGCAACGAACTATATTCTTTGTCCTTACCATTAGCTACCCTCCCTTTTCAACCCTCGCCGAGCAGGGTCGCGGATAGTGGCGTTTTATGATAACGCAAGGCCTTTAAAGACAAAGGTATGTAAAGGGTCCTTCTACACGGGTTTTTACTTTTTGATGTCACCATACACTAGGAGAATGTTTGAAGGAGAAAGAAAAGATAATTTTTTATCCTTGAATTCATAATTAAATATTATACTAAAATGGTAAATAAAGAGTTAAATTCATTTTGTCAAATTTCACTTTTCATCCATTGTTATACAGCATACAAGAAACACGTTTGGTAAATGCAAAAATCATTATGAAATCAAACACTTGCGTTTTTAAAGTTTGGAACCTGTTTTTTAAATTCGTAGTGGAATATTTCAGTAAAAAAAACAATGTAGCATTAATGGATTACCAATCATTAGCTCTAAATCTTAAGAATTAATTTAATGCGGAGTTATAAACAGGAATATAAAGAGGATACATACTTCGGAATTCACCTTTTACTTCGCTTTTTTTTATGAGATTTTAGATTGTCTTTTTTCATTAACGGTAATTCAACTTTCAATCCCCGAATGAACTGTCGTCACCGATGTCTGAGTCCTCTTCTTCAACATCATCCAAAATCTAGCAGATCTCTTAAATCTTTTGCTAGGTCAGCTACTTTAGCTTGAGATACGGTATCTTCTAAGCTCAATGCCTTCTCTCTGTCTCCTCCTTGTTTGTCGTCACCTCGAGCCCCAAGTGTGTTTGGTCCGCCTCTTTAGTCCTTAGCGTCCTAAGCGAAGGGGCCATGTGCTTCGCTCTGCATTTATTTTTTTAATTTTTTTCTGGACAGCAATCAACGAATATAGGATTCCATATAAACAGTCAGCGTAAACCAGGACCCTTTCGAGATATTTTCTCGTCTCTTGAGGGACCTTCTAAACCACGAGCTTCAGTCCACTAGAGTCATTCATGCTATGTGGTGTTTTTTCAGGCAGTGTGTTGAAATTCTCATCGGTTGTACTTCCTGTGTGTGGTATTTTTTTATAATTGGGGATCCTACGAAAAGGCAAAAGTATTGAAAGGCAAAAAAGAGACTCGGAAGTCTGTTTGTGTGTTAGGTTATAGTAAATTCATTGGTGGGGTGAATTTCAAGGCAAAGACGTACGTCAACTTGCAGTTTTATTTTGGAATCGGTGAAGAAAGGTCGTATTTGTTGCCCTAGTGACGTGTCGTGCTCTAGTGCAATTCTAAAATTCATCTAGCCCAGTGATTTAGTTCGACCTTTATTGAATAATCACTAATAATTACTATCTATTCTCGGAGTTGGACGGAACTGTGATTTTCCAGCTTGAAAATTTTTAAGGTAAGTTGTACCAATTTCCATACCAAATATACGTGTGTTTGCCTACTTCTTAAACAATGTATTATATTACACTTTTAGATTATCATCATGGCAATTATCATTTTGATTTGTTTTCTAGAGTAGCAATGGATTCATATCAAATAAATCGTTCTGAGTTGCATAATAAAATATTAGAAATGAAGCGTAAAACATCAGGCGAAAAAAAAATACTCTTACTGGATTTTTTGTCGCGGACACAATGTCCAGAGCTATGAGGAAGCTGTTGATGGTCTCCGAGAATTTCTTAGGTTGGAATTTTGGCTATATTACGAAAAAATATGGAACAAATGTTGCCGTAATAATAAACGATTTTTATTTCGAAGTAAGGAATGGCTCGCGGAGCCAATAATTATCCCTGAATCTGTCCGTCAATACTTTCCTGGTTCCTCAAAGGCAGCAGGTATGTATTATATTTACGTTATGTTTTGAACTTTTAAAGTAAATTTAATTTCTGAATATCTATACTTATTCCATATGTAATGCATTCTATGTACCACTCTATATCCTACTATTATTGCTTTGTTAGGTTCATTAGGCCGGCCCGAGAAAGACTTTGCTTCTTCGTGTTACAGATCTAAGAGAAGAAAAGTTCAGAACATAAAAAGTACTTCTTCGGTAGCTGAGCTGGCATTAGCCACCACCCTTGGTTTAGGGGAGGAAGGAAAAGGTTTAGCTACTGGTTTGGACAAAGAATATAGTTCGTTGCCTTTCCCAGAAGCTGTTTCTTTCTCTCTTTATTTCGCATGCCAACTGAATCTCGTAACAATACTTCAATATCCGAAGCATACTTCGTGAACGTAGAATGTTACGGACAAAAATCTAATCCTTACCATCTTCACTAGAGTAATGCGTTACACGATCAATCGATCGATCCATTATCTTGGTAATAGTGTTCAAGGTCAATACTGACTATGTGCCATGCTTCAAATGGCGATTTTTAAGAAGTAATTCTGAAAAAAACTTGATAAATCGCCCGCAGTTACCAAGCCTCAGAGTCCCGCGTGGCGTAGCTCAGACTTGATGCGAGATCGAAAAATCGCTCTCATTTCCGTGGTCGCAAACTTTTTTCCAAGATTTCTTCGCAGTATTCTTAATAAATGTCTACTTCATACTGTGATGTAAATTTCCCGATTACCATATTTCGTAAACGAAAGATAATGTCTACTTTATTTGAAATTTCACGCGAAAAATGAGTACGCCATTTTGTGTTGTAAAACCATGTAAATGTGAACCAAAATCTTCAAAAACCATGAAAAATATGGCCAAAGCATCTTCTCAAAGGAATATTGTGTTTTTTATTCCATAAAAATCATACAACTGCAACACCACCTGCTTAAGTTCAAAGGTTTTCGGAGAAAAGCGAGTTCGCGCGAGTTTTTGAAAATTGGTCATGTTTGAGCTGCTGTATCTCAACATCGGATCAAAATTATTAAAAATGGCATACAAATCCATAATCAACCATCATTTGTGAGTATTTTTGCCAAGTTTCAGGTCCCTATCTCAAAAAACGCCATTTTGGACTTTTGTCCGGCTTTTTCCGATTTCGGACCACTGTGCGACGAGACACCGCGGGGATGGTTTCAAAGTTAGAAAAGAGCTGTTTCTCGAAGCTGTTTAAAATAGGAATCTAAAGAATCAGAGAGAAGAAAATTGTTACAACGCGTGCGAGAATCCATGAACGCGACACGGCAAAATAAAACCTTTCCTAATTTCGTTCATGCGTTCGCGCAATTGCACGCTAGATTGAGAAGAAAACATGCATTCCTGAATTGTGTGAGTACATGCCCCGAGTAAAACATCCTTATAAGTAGGCAACACTCCCGCTCGTTCCGTCATTATTCGCGACGAATCATTTGTTTAAAATTTCGGAAATCGCCGATTGAAATTTTGAGAATATATATTGAGGAGAGCCTTTCAAACCTTGGACTGCATCTTAAATTTTTACCACTTTTCCTCGGTATTTTCTCCGACGTAAATTTTGCACTGCGATATCACTGACAAGGTTTTACTCTAAAAACTCTATACAGTTTCCAGATTACAACGTAAGTTTATCAACGAACTATTCGTCGCGAAAAAAAGGCACAATGCGAAAATATGGCCGAGGGGAAGAGATGCGCCTTTCCTAAGATTCTAAAACCGGAGACAGAGGCACCGATATGCGATGACGTAAACGTTATTTTGCCGGTAACTACTGAATTATGCCTACTGTCTTCTTTTTAAACTCCATCAACTGTCGATAAAGATAATTTGGCTATCTTAACCAGAGGTGAATGAAGTCAGACAGCAGCCCTCCGTTTTCCTGTACCGACCAAGAGCGTCCAATAACCCCAGTAGGGTGGTTTCCTATTATTATTTTATTGCCTAAATCGAAAGATTATTTACTCCTGGAGTACGCATTTCACGCTTTTAGATTTTTAAATGACGATACCTATTTTTCGCGATTAAATGAAAAGTGAAAAATTTCAAGCGCGCGAAAACGCGACGGCTGAGTATGAACGCTGGGAAAACCCCGTGAGACGTCATTCTGCTTCCCGCTATCGCCGCGTGAGGTGACCTTGGGGCGAGGCTTTGAGCGCTGTACGACGCAGGATGCTAACAGGTAGCAGAGTACTCAGCCTGCAGGTAGCGCTTGGCTTAAATAAGGATTAATAATACCTTATCAAACGAAGGAAACTTTCCGACATTAGGCAGTTTTAATAGGTGATTATTAAGACATGTTTCCCTGAAGTCTGTGCCTCATACATGCATTGGTAATCTCAGACGATGTAAAACTCCTGACTACTCGTATAGAAATTAGGTCCCTGTGACGTCACGTGGAGTGGCACCCTCCCCTAACCCCCACTTGCATTAGCCACACCATCTCGCCCGCAAAGATAAAATGGACAGAGTATAGGACGCTTTCGATCGCCACTGAAGCTTAAGAATAGCCATTCGGCGAATCGAGAGAATAATGATGCCCTAAAGATGAGTTTCAAAGGGATCGACCGAGTTGGTAATGAGGAAGTCCTAAGAAGAGTAGGAGAGGAGAGAAGCCCCATGAAAACCTTGGAAAGAAGACGGAACAACCTCGCAGGCCATATCTTGAGACGCGATGGCCTGGTGAAGACAATCGTCGAGGGACAAGTAGATAACAAGAACAGAAAAGGAAGACCTCGAATGAACGTATGCGTAGCAAACAAAGAAGGATGTGAGAGATAATATATACGTAGGCGAGAATGGATTAGCTGTCAGGAGAACTGAGTGGGGACCCACGTCAAAGAAATCTTGCATTTGTTGACCAGAGATTATGATGAAAATACAATGCAATTCTGATTCCATTCTCGTTTGGTTGACTAAATCCCCATTATTACCCTGAGTATGATGAGGCACCACCCTCAGTGGAAAATATAATTCTCACTCCGCGATTCAACCGCAAGATTGGCCACGAATGCATGGCATTTGAGTATTGCATTAGTTCACATTCCAAGAAACAGATATTGGTCACGATACAGAGCCCACAATGACTATGATGAGAGTATAGTCAACGATACACAATGATTGTGTTGTTATTCGCGATTTATACACCGGGGAATGGTACGCACTCAGCTTTTGGAAATACCAAAGTAAATTTTTCATCATGGAAGGGTTCAAAACTACTGTATTCATAGGAAAAAGTGACTAACTCCCCGAGCGAAATGAATTCCCAAATTTCTTCCGCAGTGTTGGTCGACCATACATACAACCAGACCCCTTCCTAGCTCCAATACTTAATCCTGCAAAGGCTGCTTTCTGTCATAATTCTTCACTTTGAATAACTCCAAGTGGATCTAGAAAGAGCAACTCACTCTTACATTAAATCTAGTTGAAAACTAGAAAGAGGTTGGACCATCATTATAGCATTAGATGTCGCGAGAGGGACAAGTTTCGAATGCTTATCGGGCCGTGAACGATAAATAACGTGAAGAAGAATTACCACTGTCGACGCTCAAGCGATTAGGGCGACCAGACGTAGTATACATACACACTGGTTCGAGGCCATGGATGGATACAGGTCAGCTCCCTTATCGTGAGAACCGGAATAAACAGGTCATACTGGGGACTGCGCTCATTCACTACAATAACGCGTGCGCATGATAATCGCAAACTCTCGCCTCATAACCAGAATGAAAACGAGAATTCTATATTATACAGCGGGCATACTTCCCTCGTTTCCCACAAGAGAGACCGAAGAAAAAGGAAACAAAACACTAACGCTTCCTCACCTCCACAACGATTCAACCATTTTACGTATCCAACCCTTATACGCAAAAAATGGATATCCTTTCGCCGAGTGGATTGTTTTCGAGCGATTGATAAAAGTGAGCGTTTCTTTCCAATCTTAATCTTAAGCGTCCACTGGGGACCAAATATTCAGGGATGATCTCGAAATTTATCTCAGAACTGTATCCTTTCGAGACTGCAATAGTCTCAGCCTCCGCGGGGTCTCCGAGACACGATCTTGGAGTTCCATCTCAACAATTTGTACACTGAAAAAATATTACTGAAAATTACGCCCCTATTGATTTTCTGAGACCTGAGATAAGTCTCAGAAGATAGATGACAGAAATGGCTGCGACGGATTGAAATATTTTGGGGAAGATACAGGGGAGCAGAGGGCTGAAATAAACAATCCTGCGTTGGCATGTCTCACTTTCGTCTCAAATGGAATGGCGATGGAGTTATGAGGGGGGCATTGTCTTTTCGCTGCGGTGACGCCCCGGGTGGATTTATGTTGGTCGCGAAGCACCGCCTCTCTCACGTGCCGCACAATTTTTGTACGCGCTTATGCACCACGAGTAAAGATGAATGGACGTATAATCTGACTGAAATGAATCCGCACCCAAGATCCGAGGAAAAAAATCATTTCGCATTACGGCATCTGCTTTTTGGAATTCGCTTCCTCAAGACTTACAACAGAAGGGCTGCGTACATGCATTCGAAAATGAGCTACATGCGGCTCTACCAAACGCAGAGCAAAATTAAACTCACCGAGCTAAACGAATCACAGCCTACATATTATGAATGCAGCCAAATTTTAATTCTTGTCTATTTGTTACCCTGTTATTATTTTAGAATCATACTGCTTTATCTATTCATTTACTGCTATATCTACATCTGCTACTGCTCTATCTGTATTTTTGACTTCTTTTTCATTTTCATGTACCTAATGAGTTTTTCGGTGAGCCAATAATTGCAAATTGTGTTTTGCTCTAATGGTGATGCACAGAGCATAATAAATATATAGTCTATTCTTAAAAAAGCCCTGCTAGGCTCTCTCGACTGATTTGAGCCCATATAAAATGCTGCGCGACACTTCACCGACAGAGAGACACACATATATGTACTACACTTCTTAAATGGTGCAGCATCCGTTTTCCTTCAATACACCAATACCTACTTACATGTGAATACCTTCAATCTCTTACCTTAGGTGTACAATTTTCCATACTTCACACACGACGTGATACGCCGTACAGGGCTCTTAGCGAGTTTTTCTTCGTAGGTTCTTACACAAGGTGCTCCCCCCCCAATTAGCACTGCCATGTCAAAAAGAAACTCCTCCTTTAGCACGGCAATTGTCTTCCTAATGCCCTCCCTTTCAAACGGAAGTCTCAAAAGCGACACAGTCCTCCAGCTAGCCTCGCTCGGCACGAACTTATTAGCAAGAACACACATCCTCGGACTTCTCCAGCAATGTCTAACTCATTTCACCCTCGGAATCGATAAACTTCGCGATAAACAGGGAAAGCATTTTTATCATTCGCACAAATCCTCACAAGGATATAAAAAAGTGAGGATATAAAAAAAGTGAGGATATAAAAAAATGCAAATCCCTGAGCAAAAAAGGTTCACGGAGTAGACACCGTGAGAGCGAGCTAACTAAGCTTTCATTTGGCCAGCACATTTATGGCATCGCTGGCGACGGGGTAACATCCTCGCCAGCCAAGCGGAAGGTCGTGAGTTCGAGTCCCGATCAAGCATGCCGGTCGCTGACGACTGACTCATCGCTATACAAGCCAACATCCGTGAAACCTCAGCATGAAGAAAGATCTGGTGATTTCCGGACGAGTACACTGAATAAGGTTTCCTCAAGTTTCCAGCGTTCTTTTCCGCTTCGTGTGAGGGACCTCGAAACTTTGGATAAAATGGACACTTTCACGTGGCTGTAAACTGTGATCTCTGTGACATGGCAATTGGTATCACCAGCAAGTGATCCACATTTAACGGAGAGTAAAACTACAATTGCTTTCATTAATTTTGTTTGAGCATTTGTTTTTTATATGTGTAGACGGCTGGTGTCCTAACACCCCTGCCACACGCCTTTTTAGGCGGCTTGCGGAGTGGCATGTAGATGTAAACCCGAGAAAACTTTATCAAACCTCACTTTGTTTCCACATGGGGGGGGGGGGGGGCAGTTAGGGGGAGAGAAAGAGAGATGCCAATGCCACGGGGTCTCCCTCAATGCGTGGCCGATCCGCGACGAAAGAGGCGGGCTATCCGAAGGAGGAACGGCATCGAACAAACGCAACCCTACCCCTTCCCGCTCGTCAAACTGCCCCTCTCTCGGTTTCCATGGATACGCCCCCTCCCCTCCCTCCCCTGGAGAGAGAGAGGGGCGTTGGAGAGGAACACTTTCATCTCGCCGCCCAAGGGCCACACCACACCACTCCCCCGTTTCACTCGCGCAACGCCAAAGGAGAGCTGGGGGGTGTTTCAGAGTCTCGTAGGATTGGCGGCGTCGGAAACGGATTCATTCCGAGTCGATCGGGAACCTATCCTACGCTCGTCTTCCGTGCGTTTCACACATACTATCGGAAAGCGTTCCGCTTTTGGTATGACGTCAACAGTCATCCTCCTCCGGGAAACGAGAAAACGTCACAATTTTCAAGTGACAAGTGAGCAGCGAAAATAACCTCCCGCAAGATTTGATACTTCACAAGGGAGGCGAAAGGTATATACGGGCATAAATACGTGCTAATTGATACATTGTCACATAATTGACGCTGTTGCCGGGTAAAATAATTTTAGAATTGTTCGTATGTAATTTTTTTTAACGTAATACCCTGTCGTTTTGAGCAAATTACGGGAATGAAGGAAAATTTGGAACGAGTTTGTTCTGTCATTCTCGTGAGAGCATAGTTGATTGTTTTTAAGAACTAAACTACAGGCAGTCACGAAATCCACTATTTTTTCCAACAACATATGGTTTACTTACTCAATTGTTTAACCAAATTGTCATATTTTCATTCAGTATCTCAATTAAATATGAATATTGATCATCATAAATGATGTTATGGCCTTCATGATATGCCGTAAACGTCTTACAAATTTTCCGTGAAAGTGGAGCTACGCTGGAAGAAAATACAGTGATTACATTAGGTTGAATAGTGTCCATTAATAGTAATGGCTCGAGTTATGTACGCTAAAATGACGCAAAAATAATTGTGTTAGTTTGTTATCTGTTTTGCACGTTCTCGGTTATTTCTATAACACCATTTTATTTGGTACGAAAATGACAAATTGTTGCTATTGATGCACCTTGAAATACACCTTCAAAATTATATTTCAGTGAGCGATAATTCCACAAAGAAAAAAATATTCGCTGCAAAAGGGAACCGAACCCATAATCTTTACCTCGCTGCGTACTGCCTTAAGCCGCTGCGCCACCGTCAATTGTTGATAGGGGCCGAAATTTGTAATCTATAAATAAAAGGATGGCATGAGGGAGCTTCGGTATAGCTGTTATCGTGGCTATTCCCGTTATGCTTGAACTAATATTTCGTATTAAAATGAATATTTAGAATGTACATGGAATGTACTGATACCATGGAATCAACTGAATTAGGTACATAACCACGTCTAATTTCGATGTGACTACGATGCCAAGTCATACACACAATCATTTCAAACTATACAAATTGTTATACTTCCTAACCCACGGACACGTATTCAATGCATTATGCTACCTGCATATTTGTAAGTCATTACGCCATGCATTCCAACTTGTTTCACGTTCTTTTTGCCCAATTACTCGTCCAAATAACAACGCAAACGAACATGTACCGTCAGTGATACAGTCTGCCTATTTATCGCCTAATTTACACGAGAAAAAAAGTCACTTGCACTTATATTACTCTATCATAATATCCACATATATAAGCACTCATGAAATAAAGTGGTATGATTTTATTATAGCCAAATACTTAATAAAAAACAGCAATATAACATATCTCCACTCGCCACGGGAATGAGTTTCCGGCACCTCTAGCCCACTCGACTTCTATCCGATAGGAAAGCCGGCCTTGAGTCGATAGGAAGCCAGTCTGAAAAGCACGGATTGCCTGGCCGATAGTAAGTGACGTAGAATCCGCGTCAAGTCTCCCGATCCGCTCGGAAAGGGAGACTCTGAAACACCCCCCTGAACACCACACTCGGGCTATCGACTCGGTGCGGAGAGCAGTGACGGGTCCAGTCGGTCGATTCAGCGACGCCGATCACCGCTCACCATTCACTCAAGTGCAAGTCCACTGCGAATATGTAGTCAATCGTCAATCACTACCTATGTCAATCACGACCCAAGTGAGTCACTACGGAAAGATAGGGATAGGAACATATAATGGATAAAGGACGAGGACAACGGTGTTGTGGTAGAATACATGAAAATGACCTCTACCACGCAGATAATATCTAGATATTATACGGATTATATCTGCTGCCATAATATGGATTTTATGCAGACTAAATACGTATAACTCGTCGTACATCTATATATTATACATATCTTATAAATGTCTGATGATCCCTTGTTACGCCGTAAGCATATTATTTGTATATTTTAAAGATTCTGGTATACATCAAGGACCATGGATCATCAGACATGTATAAAATATGTATAACATATAGATTTGCAAATCTGTATAGCGATGTATTTCGAAACCTTAAAAATATACAGATATAATCCTTTTGGTGCTACTAGGGTAATTAGTTACTAAATCCCATGTTTGGAAAAACCAGGATTGCATTTGACGGAGAATATAATTCTCGAGCGACCGTTTACGGATTCCAATGACTGGAAACGTCTCCTCATCACGAACGACCGACCATCGACTTCGGTCACGAGTGACCGACTCTGGTCGCGAATGATCGACGAACGATTTCGGACCAAAACTATTATGTCATTCCATTGGGATCATTCAGATTATGAACCGGATCATTACGAAGAACGACGTAATTTTTCTGCTACAAACACGTGCGACATCAGCGTAAATAATGAGCACGAAGGATAATATCATAAACTACGATGTGGACCTTTCTAACAGGGGTGGCTTTCATAATGTGTATGACTTTCTAGGGCCTTTCCCGACCTCGGTTGCGGCGAGGTTAAGTTCTCACCAGCTAACACGGAGGTCGCGGGTTCGATTCCCGCCAAAGTAAGTTACCTCTATCCAGAGCATCCAGGGCGACCTGTTTTCGGTGTATTTGGAAATTTAAAAAAAGCTAGGACCAATGATGAATATAATAAGTTATGAGGGGCGGGAGAGGATTCCATACACTCACTGTCACCGGCAGCACTGCACAAAAGTGATTACCAACGGCACACATCAATGCACCAATCAGCGAGCGAAACTTACCTGTAATGAGAAAAGAAATACGTTAGAAAACACAATACACACATTACAAAAATCTTCATACACCATTACTTACATGATATTTAACTAGAACCACCTATGTTCTTAAGACGTATGGTTGATAGTGATTTGATTCTTGTCCATAAATAAAATAAAACGAGGAAATCCGAGAATAAAGGACCAATTCCGAATATAACCAGCACAGGGTACGATGAAAATGATAATTTGCAAGAATATTACTTCGGTTGAGAATGAACAATTTAGCAAATCACCGAATCCTGACGTGAAAAAAGCGGAGAAAAATGAGAAGGAGCAAGTCCTTCGTCAGCTAAGAACGCCGCAATGGACGACGTAAGTTCCGACAACATTTCAATGAACAGCTGAGACTGTGAGCGGTTTCTACACAAAGAACACATTAGCACGTGATCATGGGAAGTTTTATAAACGCCAGCCAAATAAGAAAACTGCTTACGAGTCTCCAAAATATGCCAACTTGCTCACCCTCGAATACGATTCGAGGATTTGATTCGATGAAATCGTTTGAAGCTCCCGAAAGAACGGGTGTCTTTCTTACGACAAATGAAGTCGACTATTTCAACTAGAACCCAAGGGGATTCCATTATAGGAGGTTCAAGAACATGGCGATTAAGCGTAATATCTGATGCAGTTTCGCGCGCATTTTATCCAGTAGCGCACTTCTACATACTCGTATAGAAACATCTAGATGAATAAATTGTGGTATTGACCTTATTAGTGATATTTAGTGCAAATTTTATTAATTTATTATGTTATTATATTAATTATAAGTGCCTGCATTACTCACATTCAACGGAACAAAACAGTGCCAATCAATTTTCAATTGACCCACTGGTTCAGAAGTTAGAAGAGATTTGCGTTGTTTACAAGAAATCCATCCATTTTAGTGGTATAAAAATTTGTAAAAAAACTACTAATAATAGATTTGGCCTTCCTTGGCCTGCAAGCTATTGAAACGAAAACTACGGGAATACCAAGCTCTCAAAGTTGGGCAACATGATTTTACGCGCAACAAACAGGTACTTTTTTGAGAAAAAATTAAGTTCAGGATATACTATGGAGCCGAAGTTTTTTAAAAGTAAATTAACCAACGTAGAAATAAATTCTCTTTCGTGTGCTTTTTGTTGCAATGAAATTCGTCGCTTCGTTTAGAAGACGGGGCTCCTCAAACTCGAACTTTTTTTTAACAGACTCGTTCAACGTGATTATCGCTATTAACCTTGGCAGAAGTAGTCCTTTTTAGTATACAATCGTCTTGCATGTGTTAAATGTGTGATTTAGATGATTGTATTAGCTCAGTCACGTATTACTTGCCGTGCATTCATTCGTTAAAATTGGATACAGATGACTGGTAGCGCCGCGAGTGGCGATTCTGAAATCTGATTTTAACGCGCGCGGAGCGACAATAATTCCAGCGGCGGACTTGAGAGAGTCGTCTAATGTAACATTCGAGCTTTTACCGTATAGAAACATTTTATTTTCCGCACACGAGAATGAACTGATTGGGAGTTGAAGGATTCTTGAGCCATGATCACCCGCTCTTACCCTTCCTGAAAAGGCGACGCCCGTGAAGAAGGCAAGTCATCGCTTGGAAATAAACTCACGATCGCATTTGACGAACGGAAAGGGAATTCGCGCCGCATTGGCGGTGGCCTTCCCGTGCCGCGAAACCGACTCATTCCCCGGTCTTCCTTCCCCCTCGGCCTCCACCAACCGCGTTCATAGCACAAAGGCACTCGTATCATTTGGTCATATCAACACGCCGCAACTTTTTGCGCGGTAAGTCGGGGCTGACGATGGGTTTACTGAGCCTTCGGCGGCCAGATTCGTGATGAGTTGTTGCGATCAAAAGTACAGCGTTAACAATATTTTTAGGCGAGCTCGAATGGGAATCTGTACAGGTGCGTAGAGCAAAGTGCAGGCTAAATTTATCCAGTAAATTAGGATAAGATTTTTTAACGAACAACGCGAAAAATATCCCTCGTTTACCGTCGCACAATGAATGGAGGATTGCATGGTAACATGGGAGAATAGCAGCTATTTCATGACACTCTTACAAACATTTTGTTACAAGAATTAGGAATCAAAACAATTTATTGATGGTTGAATAGACGAGGTTTCACAAATAAAAAAATCTTTAACTTAAAAAAAACTTAAAACGCTTCAATAAGGATCTTAGCATACTTTGATGATTACAGCATATATAGCCTTCCTAACTTGCATACAACTGCATAGAATTTTCTTACTCAGGGTAGGTGTGATCTTCAAGGAGAGCCAAGTTATTCATGTCGGACCGAAGCGGAAGTTTAGGGCAATATTCGTAGTTTGAATAAACAGTACCACGAGCTATTGGAGAATACCGACAGCATAACATTGCTTTTCGCGTCCCAAGAGCCAATGCAAGACCTCAATGTCTCGATATTTTCCCAAAATCTCCGAAATTAATATCAACCTGCCCTTAGATTGCGAGTAACCAACGGCGAACCACTGCGGAAAACGCTAGGCTTTCAATATCTTTGCCCATGCTCGAGTTTTATAATAACCTTTAAAATACAAAACTATCACTTCGCATATTTTACCCACAAGAAAATAAAAAAAAAAAAAATTCAGAGAACATCTCCACAGGAGTATAAACATCGATCGTAATGTCCAGGGGCTCAGCTATGAATTAAGGCTAGGTGGGGCTTAGGTGCAACTAATACCGGGGTGTGTGGGGGTATGGAATACTCACTAGGATAAGCGGTAGGTGCGAGGTTAATAAATTGCGGGATTTTAAAGATAAATTGTTAAAAATGGTGAGTTTTACGCCTTTCTGAGGGATATTTTATTAATCCTTATACTATTCTTTAAGTAATATCAATCCCATTAAGTAAAATGGATTAAACTTAAAAATTTCTCCGAGCTCTTGGGGGTTATCACCCAAAACCCCCCCTCGCTGCGCCACTGGTAATGTCTTCATTATGGAAGTAGTCCGCACATTATCCAAAAGTAAACCACCAGCATAATACCGCACTAGAGATTATTATGAACTTGGACTGATCGAGTTGACCAAGCTTTATCAATTAAGCGAAGCAATAAAAGCATTTAGAATGAGTGGACTTTCCCGGAGCGAAAATTAGGCAGGGAAGGAGGCGGTGGGTGGGTGAGCATTTAGGAGACGATTTACGACCGCATTGACATTCGCGAGGGGAGGGAGGAGGAGGGGAAAGGGGTGGGGCGAAGGAAACCAGTTCCTCGGTCGGAAAGAACGGTCTCCCTCCCTGCCGCTCCACTATTCGCTCACTCTTCTTCCTTCGGAGAGTGTGAGGAGAGAAAGAAAGATAGGAGACCGTGGCGGCGGCAGGTGGCAGCAGCGGCGCGCGGCGAGTGAGGGGGTTGGGGGGGGGGGGGGAGGGTCTCCCAGGCAGCCTCCCCCACCCTACGAGAGCGTTCTTCCGGCGGCGATTGAGGTGTGGAAGGGAGAGAGAGGGGGGGCGGTCATCGAACGGGCGGCGGATACCGGTTGCCGTTGTTTTTCTCACGGGGTGCACCGAGGAGGGCACTTGGTCAACGGAGCGGTGGATGGCCTATGCGGCGGCAGCCGCGGCGCCCCTCTCGCAGGGTGACAGACACGAGTAAAGATTCGTTCTTTTCGAAAATTCGATCTTTGTGAACCAAGTCATTAGGATGAATCAATCACTTCGTTCTCGAGAATAATATCGAAAGAACCATAGACTCATCAATAGGGTAGTTACCTTCATCAAAGAAAACGAAAGGCATTGATTGCGATTCCTTACCCACCATTAGTGTATCCATAGTATACAAATTATTTCGTTTTAGAAATACCAGTTCAGACGAATGGCATTGGTCAATTTTAACCGCATTTGAAAAAGGCCAGATTGGCGCCCATGCGATGCCACTCCACGTGACGTCACAGGGACCTAGATGCTATACGAGTAGATAGGAGTTTTATATCGTCTGAGATTACCAATGCATGCATGAGGCACAGAGCTCAGGGAAACAACTCTTAATAATCACCTATTAAAACTGGCTAAGGTCGGAAAATTTCCTTCGTTTGATAGGGTATTAAAAATCCTTATTTAAGCCAAGCGCTACCTGCTAGCAGGTAGCACAGTAGTGTAACCGGACGAGTGCGAAATAGCTCCTATCTTTTACTTTTTCATGCAAAAATCTTCCCTCATCACGCTTTACGAATCCTAGCTTCTCCAGGCCTTTACGACAATTATTTCTCTTCTGTGTTCCCCATAATGGGCATGGAAGTCATCTTCACTCCCAGATACTTCACTTCATTTTTCGCATTCATCGCTTCATTTATGTTAACACTATCCACAACATATACATGTGGATAGATGGACGACCTCCGCAAGAAACGTTCCGCCGTGTATTTTCTCATATAAATCCCTATAGTCTTTACTCTTGACTCCACACCTGTACGCCTTATAAATCCGTTGATAAAATGTCGAAGTCAGAGTGATCACTAATTTCACGATAGAAGTACGCATTGGGCCTCCGAAGGCATCAAAACAATCGAGGGCAGTTTATATGAGCGAAAACATGTGAAACGTTACATGCGGATAATGTAAAGGAGGAAAGGCAGTCACTTGATAATGACCGGACATTATTTCATCAGCCACATCACGCGACAACGAAGTGGTTGGAAGGCCAATAAAACGGAGCGAGTTCATCCCACGCCGACAGTATAGCGGACGGTAATAAAGTTTGGAAGAGCAATTCGTTATCAAAAATAATTTAAAAAAATACACAGTTGCGAAACGTGATAGCGGATGGGACGGAATTGAACCCAATGGGAACCAAAAAGTAATAATGATAACGTAATTCGAGAGATATACTCTTAAGTCTTAACGCAGTAAATAAATAATTTATTTCGAATTTTTATAGTTAACCTCTAACTCGCTTGCTGCCCTGCGGATTGAAATAGATGGGAAGAAGAGGAAAGTTGAGGAGAGTGGTGAATGCAAGCCTAGGAATGAGGCAAGTAAATTTAGTCCGAGGTATTTTCCTCCTCCCAAAATAAATCCCTTGTACTCTGCCCGGTTATGTAAAGCTCAGAACTATACTCTGTTCATTTATCTCTGCGGGTGAGCTGGTGTGGCCAAAGCAAGTGGAGATGAGGGGAGGGAAAGATTCTCGACATGTGACTTTGCCTTTGCCAATCAGCAAACAGTAGGCGTGGCCTCAGTAAGTCGCTCTCAGACCTCCGCCGAGTGATCATCGTGAATCTGCTCTTGGAGCAGTGTTGCCAAACCTCATGCGTTTTCCTTGCATGTGAGTAAGTATGCTTTCGACCAACAGTGCCTCATTCAGCGCGGTAACTGACAATGTCATGCCCTTCAGTGAAAGGATTATCCCCAATGCCTTCCAAACGAGTAGGTATATTGTCTCGGCGCCGGAGGCAAAATACCTGTGGCCACCCATGACTCACACGTTTTCAGTGTCAAAGTCGGGCGGCTATGTACATTTGGCAACATTAAGTTCGGTCCTCCTCTCTCTCTCGGGACTACCTCTCCCCTATCAGCGAAGCCATCCGAGAGTGTCCGGTCTCTCACGAAAGCTCACCCGCAGACATAAAGTGAATAGACTATAGTCTAACAGGCGCAGTGCGCTGTTTTCGAATAATTATTTTTTCGTACAATTAACGAGACGGAAGGCAATGTACGAGATACCCTAATGTTACGATGCCTTTTTTGGGAGAAATACACCTCAAAGCGTAATCATCATCTCAAGTCAACTATAATAGATGGCGTCCAGACCACGCTAATATTTTCCTAAACGCTACATATATCATCTTCACTCGTCAACAATCCTAAGATTGGTTTGACGTAGCTCTGCATTCCCATTCCTACCCGCTAGCCATTTCATACCAATGCATTACTTCTCTTTCGCATACTTTATAACCTGTCCTACGCAACTCATTCGAGGCCGTCCCTTGCCCTTCTTCCCTTCCACCTGTCCTTCTACGATTGCTGTATAGATATGCGTAGAGATCTAATTTTTGTTTATTGGATTTTTCCATAAACTGGCGTCAAGAAATGTACAGTAAGGCAAATGCTTCAGAGCATTAACATCGGATCCCACGTGTGAAACGCAAATGAGAGGAAAAATAGCGTTCGGAAGAAGAACTGGTCGGACAAGTGGCAGACGAGAATGGGAGGCCGCGGAGAAGATGGTCCGTGGAGAGGACACTGAAGATCGCGGCGGATAAACAAAGAAGGAGAGGGTTCTGGTGGGTGCAGTGACCCCTGTACGCGTCCTCCCTTCTACGCAATCGAAGCGGTCACCACGATATCAGCTCCTCTCCTGTTTTACACCGTATCCCTTCCGAACTCCGCCACCTTGCCCGTGCTCAAGGATGCGAAAACAAAACACGTTTGGCGAGCGCGTTCGGCGACAGTGTTTTCGTCCTCCCATGCCGCTGGACCATTCACCCCTCTCAGAGAGAGAGAGATGAAGGAGGAGGAGAGGGCCTTGCTCCGGAGAGTCGTGTGTGTGTGATTCTCCATAACAGGTTCTCCTCCTTAAAGAGAGTCGGGAGGGGGGATGGAAGGGGGTACAGGCGTATCCGGGGATGGGGGGTGGTTGGATCCGATATTAATGTGGCTGCTGCTGTTGCCTGGCTAGTTTAGCGCGGAGGTCCGTCCACGCGCGCGATTCCATTTAAAAACGTCCGCGCTTTTCTAGGTCGACGAGAAAGTCCACGCGAACGCCCAGAGCCAAAATATAGGAAACGCGCTCTTGGGTGAAAGGACGATCCGCACTTGATCGGGAAATAACAAATCACCAACTCCATAGGAAAGACCAAAGCCGCTGCAGCAGCTCTTGGCCCTCTGCTGCAGAAAAAGTCAAAATTATCTCTGAAAACCAAAATCACTCTTTACGAAACCATGCTGAAACCACTTCTGACATACGCATCTCCTGTCTGGCTGATGGCTTCGAAGACACACCTCACAAAAATCCAGAAAACTGAAAACGTCCTCCTAAGGAAAATAGTTGGCGCTCCATGGTTCATCAGAAACAAAGACTTACGCAAGGACCTTCATATAACACCTATTCTCCACGATTTAAAAGAAAAATCTAACACAATTCAAGAAATCCCTCAGCCGTACCGGAAATGAAAAAATAGCCAACCTCTGGAACTACACACCAAATTCAACTTTTAAACACCGAACTCCTAACTGTGCACTCCTCCCAAATCATATCCCCTCCCCCTAAATAATCACACCACCAGAAATACTAAAATGACATAACGAAAAAACACACCAGAAACGAATTTTCCAGAAACACACTGGAGACAGCCGGAAGGCTGGAACTAGTGAACAAAATAAAACCAGAAATTCTGACGAGGCGAGGCGTGATCGGGAAAGACGGACGCAAAGGAAGAAACCCGGAGATGGAACAAATAAGAGGGCCCGGACATCTTGGAGAATTCGGAGCAGGATTAAGAGCGAGTTAAGGATACGACAGACCGATATTATGCAGGATTGTCCAAGGTCATCATGGCTTACATCTACTAGCATGACCCTCGGTAAAATTTACACGGAAATTTACACAGAGGCCCGGAAATCCAAGGGTTCGTGTTTCGATTCCCGGTCCAGGGGAATTTTTTTCTCACGGCACTTCAAGCATATGCATAATTGTTTCCGTTTCTCGAACTCTGCCACAAGGATACAGTAAGAAACTACAAACATAATATTCATTGTTCAATTATAATAATGTTTCATAATTGTCTGAAATTCCGCCTTCTATTGGACTTATACTTTCACCAGCACTAAATGAATTTGAAGCCTCATACAATGCGTGGGCGTGCGTCGAGATATAAAAGTTAACCTTTATTTAACTCTCCCATGAGAATAATACCATTGGAAGCGTGGGGGAGGTCGTGTTCCGTCTCGGAGGATAGGACTGAGGAGGCGTCGGTCGGTTCGCAGTCCCACACTGGATGGCGCCAGCGCAGATGCGACGAAGTGATGACGAGGCTGGGAAGGAAACCCCACGGCCGCCTCCGTTTCCCACGCGCCCCATTTGATCCACACCTCCTCCCTTCCACTACACCCCGCACCATTGCAGGATTCCCTCCAAGACCCACCCCTACGTTCCTAATAGCTTCCATCAGTCAACGCAGCTTTCCACGACGCAGAAGTTAATACAGCAAATAATACACAAATACCATAGCGGAATGAAGATTACGGATATTACACGCATACAAATAATTAGCCTTATTTTTGTCAAGTACTGCATGTTACAAGTGCATTTGTACGCAGTCATGTGCAAGGTGTTAAAATATACACCAAGGGTGAAATTCGACATGAAAAAAGCCTGGATATGAACCCGAATCTCCCGATATGCGCAGAGGTATGCTAGCGGTAACACCTCTAAGCTGGCCTAAATCCGATGGATCGCATAACTACCCAAAAAATTGCCCTTCCTTGGAATTGAACCGCGGATCTTTGTATTCTGGGGGGGGGGGCTTTGAAGTTCAATAAGTAACCGCCTGAGGTGCGCGAGCAACGGCTCACTTAATTAAATGGCTTCATATCCATTGTTTCATCGCAGTTGCATCCAGCAAGGAATGACTCATTGAACGGGTCATTTGAAGATCTTACAACTCTCCGAATGTGTCATTTTCATTCGGATGTACATAATAAGCCCTAAAATGGATCGCAGGGATGCATCGGGTAGTCGCCAAAGGGAAAAATTTCGGTGGAATACCCTGAAGCCCTCGTGCACTCCTCGTAGGAATGAATGTCACCAGTAATCGCGCACGCAGTGACCGGCAGATCAGCAGATCGAGTCCCGTGTCACGCGGCTTGTTCCGCGTGCCCTCCGAAGAATTCGCCGGGCGCTAAGTGGGTCACGGAATGCAGATCCACGCGCCCGTGTGAAATGATCGACACGCAGATTAGCATAACGCCTTCATTGGAAGCGACCAATGCGAGTACTCACGCATGTACAGCACGTTGACGCCATGGGAAAAGCGACTCAACCTTGGCACACACAGCTGCTTGTGCCGCGATAACGATAATCCTGCCTCGGAATTTTGCCTGGTCTTGGAAAAGCACTACTTACTGACTCTACTTGACGAGCTAGTCTGCCGCGAGCTGTTTCCTAGTTACCCATGAAACGGAACGATAAAGCGTTATAAATGTATGTTTGACCGCCCTTGACTCTCCGCCAAAATTATCCTCCATTGATTGTAAATTGTCTTCAAACGTGGATATCCGCTCTTATCTAAGCACTATTTGGTGGGATTTTATCTTTCAAAAAGGATTTGGTGAAATTGATTTAACTTGAATGGGTACGGTATGCATTCCTAGATTGTCACACGATCTGAGCTTTTATCGGTGGAATAAATACACTTATAGGCTTGGGTGATATTAAGTAAAGTAACGACAAGTAAAGTCATTGTGAACGGGGTTTCAGAGGAAGATGAGAAACGGCAGCCAGCACAGAATTGAATTCGTAACGTCATCAACTCCTCTGCGAAAGGGTTTTGGCAGACGATTTTTCGCAGCCACACAGTCAAGTTACAGGAGCTCTATCATCCAAACGAAGCGATCAATTTCAATGCGACAAAAAATCATAAGAGAGACCGTTTATTTTTACGCAGGACCTTATATGTTATAGAAAATCCTTTTCTCCGTAGTATTTATTCTACTTAATTATTTCCAGAAAATGCCCCAATTTTTTGTGTAAAATCTTATTTCCCAAATTTGAGCGTTTGGTGTTTCACGGAATTTCGCAGGTTAGAACTGCAATGATTTATAAAATGGCGAGGAATTGCGCGAATGCATGAACAAGATTAGAACAGGGGCTACTTCGCCATTTTACGTCCGCGGATTCTCGCATGTGTTATAGCAATTCACCGATTTACACGACTCAGTTTTGACTGCGCCTTCGTACACGCGTCAGATAGTGCAAGTACGTTCCCCGAGTAAGACGGCCTTAAGAAACACTACGTGACAGGTTTTTTTTGTAACTCATCCCACGTTTAATAGAAATACGTAGTCTCTCTCTTAATGTTTTTTGTCTCATTGAAATTGGTTGCTATGCTTGGGCGACACTCGAACTTGGGTATCTTGATTTATATTTTAGATAGTATTACAGACAGAGTTTTCGCAAACCGTGTTGACTACAGTTCACGCGGGGAGGGGTCCGAGGTTTCCAGACGCGGGGCTTCCGCACCCTTTCGTAACGGCGACGGGGAAGAAGCAGAAGCGCCTGCAGCTGGCCTCGCAAGTGCCCCTCACGTCATCCGTCCCTCTAATCATCCACCAGCTGAATGCACTATCCGTCCCTCAAGGGGTCTGCCTCTCGCACTCAAAGCTCCCAAGACCTCCCTTCCCTCCTTCCGACTCTTCTCCACACGAACACATGACGATCAGCCTCGAGCTCGTTTCCATGGGGACCACTCACACAGGGCGCAGAAAAATTGTATCGTGGAATCTGAACCTTGGTTAGCTGATGCCACTGAGAACCAAAATTACCAATGATGCTTGCGTAAAAAACGCACCATTTTTAAAACTAAGGTAACTCGGAGGTAAGCGCTGCGATTGACCGCGAGTTTGCCCCCTGTTGCCAAATGCTCTGGTCAACTCCATTTCTTTCGCAGCCGGAAATCGTGACGTACCCAAGACAGATAGCTAATTCAGTGATAGCGCGGCAGTCTTCAAATCTGGGGACCTGGGTTCGAATCCGCCGGGTTCCCTTCACTTTCAAGATCATTAGCTACGAAATTTTAGTACTTAAAACGTCTGGCCTTGTGTTGTATGGTTATATCGTGATCACCGGCAGGTAATGCATTCGAAGTCATGATTTACTTTTGTAATAAAGAAAAATATAATAAAGCCATCCATAATGAAGCCTGTACAGTGTGATCCGTAGACATGATCTGCAACAGCCAGCGAATCCCAAATTTACACCGATTCTTCGACTGTGCGACACAGCTAAGTGATTCCATGGAGAATAGAGCACTCGAGGAATGTTAGAGATGTAATCTTTTACAGCAAAGGAATTGAATAAAAGCATTCATATATCGATACAGCATTTACTCACATTTAATCATAACCTGATTTCTTCACTGACATGAAATATTCATCGACGATGGATTACAAAATGGCGGACGTTGATCCACTAAAATGTTTGTCCATATGTAGCAAATAGAAAGGACACCGAGCTACTCTCACTATTAGTTGTATACACCACAACTGCAGAAAATCTTTTAAAGTGTCCATCCAAAGAAATCATCTAGGACCGTTCGCAATGTTGAAGATTAATTCGTTTTTTATTACCTGCTTAACTGTACGTCGCGGCGTACAGCATGATAGGGGTAAATTTCCTGTGAGGAGAGGAAGAAATCTCATTCTGTCTCGGGACCTCTGCACTCAACAAATCCCCCTTTTGATCCTCGTCTGTCACTGCAGAGGTTCGAGAGGTTGCAGAAGATAGCCGCGAGCAGAGAGCGACGCGGAGCAGATGCAGTCCCGGCAGATGGGGGACCAAGGAGCCGGGGGCGATTCTACGGAAGCCCCCCGCTGTGAAAGCAGAACTCAGGGACAGAGTGTGGGTAGATGCGAAATGAAAACTCCATAGAGAAGGAATTCCTCTCATCATTCGCAAATCTATCCTAATTCTAGTCAAAGAAAGCTACACGATTAGTAAGAACAAACGCTAAGAGCTTACATGAAACCTTACACACATGTTAAACGAATTAGGCTGGGAGCCGATGATGACTCGGATGTTGCGCACTTGGATTAGACTGCTTAAGCAATTAAGAAGAGATATATTTCAGAGCGAGACAAATAAAATCATCTAAGAACCTAATTTCATTTCTAGATCCCACAGAAACGATAAATTAATAGAAATATTTTGCCAAACTGGTAGGTATGGGAATTTGTTTTTCATCCGAGCAATAAAGGGCTCAAATAAATACTTGGCGGTGCTTTGTTAGAGCATTTGCTTTTTATTGGTTAACGGCTGGTGTACTAACACCCCAGCCACAAATATATTGAGGCGGTTTCCAGGGCAGTAGGGTATGTAGCTATACGTCTAACTGCTACCCCGCCTCAATAGGCAATTGATGTTAGGACAACAATTAAGACCTTAAATATAAGAGAAAATGCCAAATTTCTACATCAAATCATTCGAAATTGAGTATCTCTTCTTTGATAATAATTAATACATCGGAGCTCGGGATACGGTTCTGTTCGACACCTTTGCATTACATGGATTGGGAAGAGAGAATTGGCCGTATAAGGCGGTCAACTGTAAAGACGTGTAAATCCATCCTAAGCGTCAGAAACCAGGATATGATTTATAGGATATGACGCAGAGAGAAACAGGGGACTCACCCCCTGCCAAGCACCACCCTTGAGACGCCTTGCAGGGCATTATGTAAATGTCGGCCTTATTACCGAGGCGGCCTCGGCGGTGACAGTTCAAAGGGTGAGGGCACCTGCAAACCTTCACAGGAGCCGCCGCCGCCACTGCGGCCATCACTTGCAAGGCGCCGCCCGCTCCCAGCAGCGGGGGGGAAGAACAGATGAGTGGGGCAGTGCGCAAGCCTACGACTCACAATCGAACGCCACGCTCGGAAGGCGAAAGTATTCCATCGAGTTTAAAAAGATACCAGAGAAATGAAGGATCAGGAGGAAATGACTGAGATGAATTAATTGTAGGGAAACACCGCAGACTTTTTCTATTTTGTCAAGGGCAAACCCAAGGTGAGAAGACAGAAAAGGAAGCGTCCGTCACTTGATTTTAGCTGCCAATCCCAACACATCATTTCAACGGGTTTTCAAACATTTACGCAACGCGCCGACAAATGAATATAAAACTTAAAATATGCACGAGAATGCGAACGAAGTCACGTGTTATATGCAATGCTTTAGAGATAAATTAAGTTTCTACGAGCCAGAGTGGACCTATAACTTGGATTACATGTGGAGGCTGACTATATGTATATAGAGGCTATAGAGGTCGACCACTATGGTCGAATTGTACATGTGGACAGTGATTGTGATGAACCGCAAAGAAAACAGAGCTTTCCAATCACTATCCATACTTACCAGTCGAGCCTAATAGTCGACCACTATACACGGAGAAAAAAGTGTATAAAAAATACATGTCCCTGGTTGAAACGCTCCTGAGTAGAATAACGGGAATCGGTTGGGTAGCGGTTGCCTGGTTAATTTTACCATTTAATTTAATTGGGGCCATTCAATTATATCGAAAAGCCAGAGTCCTACGGTCGATTTTCCGTGAATTAATTCATGAGAACATCAATTACCAGAAAGTGTAGTAGATCTAACCAGATTTATTTCTACTACAAGGTGTATTAAATGCAACCATGAATCTAATTGGCTCATACTTAATTACAGTGTGTAGTAAAATATGAGCCAACTATAATAATATTTTCGAGTTGTTCTAGTTAGAATTTTTTCCGTCCAGCAGCAGTCAACTGCGACGAATAACCCACGGTTAATACTTGACCATTTCATTCTTGGATATTCCTACTGACGTAGCAACGAACAGACATTAAAATTGCATCGTCCGTGGAGATGGCCACACCCACTGCCACACACCAGAGACAGGCCTGACGTGAAGCAACTGAGTGACGCCGACACCTCTCCTCGCGTACACGCGTGGCCCGTGACTGGTAGCTCTCCCCGTCACCACGCCCCCGTCACGCGGGGATTTTGACGATGGATGATGGGGGGTGGCGGTCGGGGAGGAGGGAAGGTGCAAACTCCGATATTATTATTCCGATGGAGCGGGCCGCGCTTAAGACTCGGGCGCATGCGCACAAAAGTTGACGAAAGAAACTTCGATTGATTTTCAGCGGCGGGACGATGCGGGCCCCGCTGCTCCCGAAACGCTGCTCCGCCACCGCACACCGCTCCACGGCGCAAAGGGCCCCCCTGTTTAGGCCCACGCTCATCACAAACAGTCACCAATTCTAAAATTATATTAAAAATAAATAAATATTTACAATTTCCCACGATTGTAATATTTATCACGACCTATGCTTCAATGTTACCACATCATATTCAAGGCTGAAATAAATCGAGTACAGCACAGGGCGGCCAGATTTGTGATGAGTTGTTACGACAAAAAGTGCAGCGTTTCCAGTATGTTACACGAGTTAGGATGGGAATCTTTACAGGAGCGTAGATCGAAGTAAAAGCTTAACTTACTTAGGAAATTTCTTCGTTTACCATCGTACTATAGTAGACGCGATCATGTAAATAAAATAAAAGAAATAGACTGCAAAACAGAGAGATTTAAAATGTCGTTCTTCCCTCGTACTATTAAGGAAAGCAACGTTTTCTCAATTTATAGGATTAATGGCGTCACTCGCAAGGATCACTCATTGCATGTTTTTTTCATAATTCTAACCTTGCGTGTACTTGCTCTAGGAATTACTAACCATTAGCCATTTTTTATGGATAAACATGTATATTTTGCTAGTCTGCGTAATATTTCTATGACCGTGCGGTGTGCATGTGGCGGTCCTCTTGCATGCTGCATGTTGGTGATTTGTCACCCCCTGCCAAACACCCTAGAGGTGGCTCGCAGGGTATTATGTAGATATTGATGTAGAAGGCACAAATGGTGTGTAGTGCGCTGCACACCGTTTGTGCCCTATATATAATGTAGTAACATTGAAGCATTGGTCGTAATAAATTTTATAATCGTGGAAAATTGCATGTATTTATTTCGATATTGAAAAATTGCACTCCATCATGCTTGAATCACTGGATTTAATTCTAGGATTGGTTTGACGCAGCTCTAATATCAATTCCACTAGCTTGAAATTGCAATAAAAAGTAGTTGCACTTTCCCTTGATTATTTTCAAGGGAATGACGAGTTTCAGCAGGCACAGCCATCATTTCGAACAATCCCTCGTTTTGGGACGGATTTCCGCTCATTCTCGCAATTTCAACAAATGATTTCAGTGCTAACCAGGGCAGTGACGTGCCCCGTGTAAAACGGCCTTTAGAGTGAAAATTGCAAAGACAGCGTTATAACCGAAGATTTTCAGCTACGATAGCTCCACACCGGAACATGCTCCACTTCACCGTGACGTCACCCCGTGGATAAGATTCCCTCTACACTCCAAAAAAGGAAACCGGTCACGCGCAAAACACTTGCAGATAAATGCAGGCTGTTGGGTAATGTTTACCGTATCACTCACTGCCACCACGACGATGACGATTCATTGATGAGTGACGGAATTTATTAAAAGGGACGATAGGCGGCAGATTAAATCCGCGTATACATCGCTTGTTCATCGTCACCTCTCAACGACGGCGATACGAATCTAGCGAGATATCATGGGGGGAGGGAAACGCGTCCAGATTACTCGCGATGTCCGATAAACACGAGGCCGTGGGAACAAAACTGGATCTCCCGATTAAGATGACGATCACACTGCGTTGGGGTGAGAAAAGAATACGAAAAGCAACGCGCATTTCGAGCAGCAATCCGCCTCACCGTCAGGCCAAATCACACGACACACAAGGCTCCATCCACCGTCTCGTAGATTCCGAGAGATTTTCGACTGTGGGGACGACACTCACGCAAATATTTAACCCGAAGGTTGGTTTCGATAGGAGGGAGGGGGGTTTCGCAATTTTCCCTTTTATAATATAATTATTTTCTTCGAAGCGATATTTTAGTATTTGAGAACCAGAAAAATGTCGATCCTATTCTGTTCACCCTAATATTTTCGAGATGAAAGCATGATAGTAAAATAAAATTAACTAGCGATTTTCCACCGCTAATTTCCTCATTCACTCAGTGATTCAACCTGAACGTTGGTTTTGATAGAAGAGGGCTAAGCTGACGCCTTACTTAGACGCATTCGTTTGAATTTCACACTTTCAGGGACATGGGAGGTGTAGTTCCTTTTGAGAAATAAAGCTGGGTACGGCAGGCGACCGCAGATGGTGGAGGTGCTTATTTGGAGAGGCAAAGGTCCATCTACGTGCGACATCATAGGAGGATTCCAACGGCCACAGGCAGTGAATACGATAGTAATTACGCAAATTCCACTTTCAAAGTTAAATCTAAATGTTTCCCTATTTCGCTTGGGACATCAATCATTCCATTTCAAGTCATGTCCTCTCTTCCGAATTTTTATTCGACAACAAACCAACAACTACAAATTTTTACATTGCATTGTCACCTCCAATTTTAGGTTATACAGCTTCGGAATGCATATACAAATTACTTTAAGATACTATGATCTATCAGGACCTCTCATGCGTTCAATGTTTTCTAAACCTTCTAATTCCTAAAAATAGACGTTTTTCAACAAAAAATGGCCATCTTCACTAAAAAAGAGTGCACTAATTAAATGGAGATGTGCTCCATACTATGATGAAAACCTCAGTCTTAAGCAAACAACATAACTAAGTAGCTAATATGCTGAAGATCGCTTTATCTTGTTCCTCCCACGACTTTGGATACAAGCAACACTATCAATCGCGGCGGAAGTGAATCCAAGACAGCCTCCCTATCACTTTGAAAGACCTCGATGAGCGATAGCGCAAGATTAACCGATAGATATATATTTTTTTCCAAGCGCGACCGGCTGATTACCGCAATGAATGAAGCACGTATATTACAACGAAGGATTCTTCGGTACGCCGCTAGAGGTGTCCTAACCGCCAACATGCATCATGCCAAGAGTAATAACACGTGCACAAGTGTGCAGGTGGCGTGGGCGAGAAAGTATACATGCGCGAGAAGATTATTTTGCGCACGTTCAAGTACACAAACAGGCTACATAGAACAGGGTTATCGGTTGATAATTCAAATAACTTTATCCAATCCAGGTTATTTATCAATAGGTTTCTCAATTATTATTAAACTGCAAATGAAACAAAAAACTTGGAAAGTCTTTCTTTTTTATTACTTACATTGGAATCATCATTGGCCTCTAACATTGGATTTTTTCTACAAGTTAACAGTTGAACGTACACGAACATTTATTACCCGGATTGGGGAAACCTAACCGGGCGGGACTTGAACCCACGGGCTCTCGATTGGCAGGCGAGGACTTCAACCCGCCGCCACTGAGGCTGGGAAATGGATGAATGATTCGATACTTGATAATGACCTCTATGGTTCGAAACAAGTACGGACAAAATAAATTATTGGAAATCAACGAAGTCTCCTATTCATTTTCGAGCATTAAATTCCACATAGTTGAGCCTAATACACTTGAACGAGTGGTAAATGAATATTCAAACGGAAAAACATTCAATCAGTCCTCCAAGCAAGTACAGCGACTTCTTTCATGAAATAATCATGGCAGCTGCTTTCCTCAACAACAGTCTAAGAGACTAATACGGCAGCGTTAGGACTTACTAATGGGTTAGTTGACTTTTTGTATAGCCTACTAACATAGGCATTACTTAATGCATGTTTCTGAGTTATCCTAGTATTTCTAACAGCATGTTTTGCAAGTTCTAGCATCATAGGCAGACTTCCTTCATGAGTAGTTGGCAATTTTTGCCTTTGCATGAAGGTGGGAGTACAATTTGTGAGTGTGCGTAACATTTTCATGACCGTGTGGTGTGCATGTGGGATACCATCACCATTACCCGCGATCTTTCGTAGGGTAAACATATACGTGAAGTATGCGGGAAAGCTAACCGTAAACTTGGATTTGTAAAAAGAATTCTCGGTAAATGCCCAAAAAAGGTGAAAGAAATAAGCTATCTGACTCTAGTGAGGCCTCACTTATACATATGCTGCTAGCGTATGGGACCCTTACTAAGTAGGACTAATAGCTGAAATCGATCGAGTACAGCGCAGGGCGGCCAGATTTGTGATGAGTTGTTACGACAAAAAAAAAACAGCGTATCAAGTATGTTACACGAGTTAGGATGGGAATCTTTACAGGAGCGTAGATCGAAGTATAGGCTTAACTTACTTAGGAAATTCGAAGAAGATATTTTCTCAGGCGACGTGAATCATATCCTTCGTTTACCATCGAACTATAGAAGACGTGATCATGAGAATAAAAGAAAATAAATAGACTGCAAAACAGAGAGATTTAAAATGTCATTCTTCCCTCGTAATATTAAGGATAGCAACGTTGTCTCAATTGATAGGATTAATGGCGTCGTTCGCTAGGATCACCCATTGCACGTTTTTTTCATAGTTCTAACCTTGCATGTATTTGCTCTAGGAATTACTAACCATTAGCAAGTTTTAATGAATAAGTATGTATATTTGGCTAGTATGCGTAATATTTCTATGACCGTGCGGTGTGCATGTGGCGGTCCTCTTGCATGCTGCATGTTAGTGATTTGTCACCCCCTGCCAAAAACCCTAGAGGTGGCTCACAGGGTATTATGTTGATGTAGTCCCAAGAAATAATGGCATCTTATCCCTATGCTCTGCAGTCTGTTTCCTTCATCTACAAGGGAAGGAGGAGGGTATTTCGCACGTCATCTGAGTCGCACACGCGCGTGTCAATTTGTCAGCTACCGAGCGGTCGTTCGGCAAGCGATGACGCCGCCTTCCGTGACTGACTTAAATGGGCGAGCTACGCGATGCGACGTGACGCGACTCGCCCGTGACTCGCGGAGTGCAGCAGATTCACGAATAGCACTCACTCCCCGAGGTCACTTCCACCGCCCACGTCCCTTCACGGCCCCGCGAGAGAGAGAGACGTGGCAACGCCGCCGGCCCGCGTGTTTGCGCACAGCTTTAAAAAAAAAGAAGCGCTATAAGCGTGCTTATACGATACACGTTCGTATTTTACGACGACGGCACGGCCCAAACCGACCCAACCGGTGGGAGACCACTCGCACCACAAGCTAGAGACCACGAAGGAAGCGCTTTGGACGCGGAAAAAAAAGTCAGTTATATGAGGACGGTGCTAATGTCTCCTCATCTTTTTTTATTTTATTTTTGGCGGTATTATATGCGAGGTTGGCAATAAAGGAGGTGGTAAAGGTACGCCAACAATATTATACATACTTTCCAGGGGGTGGCGGCTTCCCAGTGGAGGGAGGGCCACGGAGGCAGGGTGTGCCCAAATGGGATGATGGGTGGGGATGGGAGGCAGCAACCCGTTCGCTGGAGATGGAGCGAGGATGTGCCGGCGAAATATACGACGCGGGGTGCAAAAGAGGCCAAAGTGCTCAAGGAATGGAGGAAAACGAGGACAACCAGCAGAGGGTGATACATTATCTATAGGCACCAACGCACAGAATGGACTGAACTCGGGGAAAAAAAGTGGACGCTATTATAAAATGACGTTTTTCGATGCACGTGCTTAAAAATTTGCTACAATACTCGAAAATAACTGATAATCGAATTTAAGGACATTCGAATTATAGGACCAGGTAAAAAAATATCAAAAAATGTTTGTATGGTCCACAGAATTCCATTTTTTACTAACCAAGGATTCGAAAACTTACGATGATAGAAATTTGAAATTTTCGTAAATGAAACTTTAAATGAAATAAACTTGAAAAATGACATAAACTGTCGAAACCTATCCCGGTTAATAAAGAACTTATGTGAGCCATACAAAAGTTTTTCTCGTATTATGTTAATAGTTGGCAATCAATGAACGGGACGTCCAATGCTACGCTAATTCCCCGCTGTGTATTTTCAGGCATGCAAACATGTCAAAACTTTCTAAGGGGGGGGGGGGGCTTTTTTCCGTTTCATTGTGAAATCCTTCAGATCTGATCACGCTGTTGGAGTAACATAATAGAATGAAAATGGTATCATCTATTATTATGCTTTGAAATGAGACAATTCAATTATATAGATATAAAGGAACTCTTTCGTTCATTGGTTTGGATAGCTTTGTGTCTTGATGGCCACAAGGACTTAAGCAATCGAGGGAGCAGGAATTAGAGAACGAATTTAAGTAGATTAATTTCATAATAATACTGATAAGAAAGTACCCCTAGTGGCATAAACTTTTTCTCTATTCCTAATTCAATTCGACAATCAAATCTCTTGTCCTCCCAGCAGAATATTTAAACTGCATTTCTCTCAGCAACATGACTAATGATCTTATAGAATGCTTTACTAATACATTCTAAATGAGATAGTTATTAGTACCATAAACACGTAAGATCACATGAAAAATGCCAAGGCATTACGAGATAGTTTCCATTATAAGTATTATTTCTGTACTTGTTGCCGTCTATAAAATTCCCATGCTAAGTTTCTCATGCCGATAAACATGAACCTGGTTGAGTGACCATAAATATAACAACACGAAATAAATGAGCGAGTCTTTATGTTTTCTCCACTGCCGAGTGGGGGACGAGCTATAATTAAAAAGGCGAATTACTCCCGCGTGAAATTGCAGAGTGTGCTACCCCACTTACTCTCTCGTCCACCGTAAACTTCCCGTGACTGAAATAGGCGTAGCGAATGGCTGTGCTTCCCTCCATTGCTTCCACGTGCAGACACTGCCGGAAGAATTTGACACGGGCGAGGGTTCGCGGGAACGATTCCACGAAGAACGCCCATTGGTCATTTGGTGAAGAAGTATAATTGAGGAGACGAGTTCAACCATCGCGAAGGAGTCATTCGCTTCGAGCATGAATTTCGGAATACGCCTAAGGCCATTAGAGCTGGCAATTGCACGCGACTCCTAACACACGACTTACTTCTCAAAATAAAAGATGCCCTATTCCACATGGAAAATAATTCAACAGTCAAATTCTTCCAGGTGAACCGTTTGAAAAACGTGGCGCGAATGTGTCAAAATATTCCTTCGTCTAAATACTACCACTGGTCACATCTTCAGATCAGGTCTGAAGATGTGGCGACGTCTATCCGCACTCAGACCTGATCTGAAGATATCATGGACACGAAACGTCATTTGAAATCAACTTCGACGCAGCCAACCCGAAAAACAATGGAGAGAACTATACTGATCACTCAGTTTGACTTGGGTGCAAGGGAGGCCCTTGAGGAACCGCGCGCGGGAAGCCAAAAATATTTCCGCGGCCAAGTGTGCGCACAGCCGTGAGGGTTTAGATGTGATCTCGCGCTAATAACTGTTATGCGCCGGAAGCATGAATATTCCCGTGGAAAAGAGGGGAAGTGGCGATCCGGAGTGGAGATAGGAGTGGATGTGGAGGCTAACAGCGGGAGGGAAGTTCACTTCCCACACAACACCTGCTGCCATTCCGCCCGCATTTCCTTCTCCCGACAGCCAACCACCGCACGCACACACACACACAACGCCCCTCTGCGGCCACCACCCGCACGATACCTACCCATGGATGCAGGATATACCACGGGGTAAAGCGGGAGCCCGAATGGTTTTTTTTTTCATCTATTTCTCATGAATTCTGCCAAGGGGACTGTGGAGAGGAGGCCCAAATGCATCCCATACGAGGCTGATTTCCGTTGCCACTACGGTCGCATTTTAATCGGTTTTCAAAATTGTCCGCGGCGCGGTGATGAGATGCAATGCGATCCACTTTTTTTCCAATATTTTGCGATGTAATGTTTGTAATTTCGAGGGATAGCATTAAAAAGTTATGAATATGATAAATAACATTATCATGAATGTTAATTTCGGTGAACACCCCTAATTATAACTCATTTCCCCGTGAACCTCGGATCAATTTGTCCGTCAGCGACGCGAGTGGCGACTTTTGTAAACCCATTTAAATGTGCGGTGGGCGACAACACATCATGAGGCCGACTCGAGGATCTTCTTCTGTAATAATCGTGAATTCTGCATTCATCAAGCCAGTGTCCCACAGCCAATTTTTTCCCAATTTTTTTCGCGAATATTTCGTAAAATGCGCATGTCACACTGCGCATGCGCACGGCGATTTTCGGTAAATTTATGTCAATCGGGAAACTCTGAAAAACTCGGTGAATGATTGTGCGCATTGTGCGCAAGCACTCCGACCGATGGCAAGACTGATAAATAGGGAGAAAGGCAAACACGGAGTAACACGCCATCTTGTAAATCGTTTAGCGAAAGAGAAAAAAGTATGTCTCAAACAAGTGGTCACTAATTGTCAGCGCCGAAGGCGCGTATACTTTTGCTGTACCGGTGAGAACAAAACTCACCACAACCAGCCAGTTTACGAAAGAATTAATTAAAATTGGCGCATATGTAACGTTGTCTGGGTAAATGACTGTTTGAGTAGAAAAAAGGAAAGATTGTGAAACATTTTCAACAAATTTTTTAATTTAAATTATGTAATTTTTTTATTTTGCTTAGAGAGTAACATATGCTTTGCAAGCAGCAAAAGATATATATATAAAGCAGGAACAATTGAAAAACATTTAAAACCTGTGTTTCAAGCCCTGATATAATGACATATATATCATCAGCACGAAGAAATTCCCTTTCCTGTCATCAGCCAATCAGCTCCAAATTAATACATTTTCTCCTAGTCGCGCAACAATGAAACAGCTTTCTTGATTGCAGAATTGAATAAAAATTAACAATGGGACACCGGCCTGAATTCATCGACGTGTATGCCCTCTGTCACATGAGAGGGAATTCGGCGCTGACAGACTGACGGGTGGAAAGGGAATTTATTCCTGCTGATGAGTGTATATAGTATTATATTACCAATCGCTTCAAGTTGCTGACTTGTTTGAGAATTGCCTTGTCCTCTTTCGAGAAACGGACGAAAAGATGGCGCATTACTCCTCGTTTGCCTTCTTCACTTCAAGAGATTTACCCGTCACCTTAAACTCTTCCTCGTTTCCTTACGAACGTAATTTGTATAAAAATATTAACAGAGTGAATACAGCTTATGTTTGATCGACTGAAGTCTTCTGTTCAACCTTGATAATGGAAATGATAGACGGGGAAGGGTATAGTTACTTTCAATCCCTACATCTTCGGAAAGTCATGAAGAGAAGAAAGGCGTGAAATTATCTTTTTAACCTCAGCAATTAGATGCCGTATATAGCGATAGAAAAAATTATTTTTTTTAGCATTTTCAGAGGGTTTTGGAATGTGGACATTCGCAAAAAAAGTCACAAAGAAGCTGGAAAATTGGGAAAAAAAATTCTAGGAATATTCCGTCTCGTTAAAGAAGGAGAAATATGGAGGAATAAGAAAAAAAGAATTGATGGAATTGTATAAAGAAACAATGTGGGACTCAAGTTTTCCTGGATATCACACAATTACTTATACCACTTCTTTTTTACAGAGCGCGACCCGGGTTTCAATGAATTATCATCATCTTCAGGCGCAAATTATAATTTATCTTACTGTTGTTACCTAGTTACTTGATGAATTTTAAAACGGACGCCAGAATAGGGGGGAAAAGTGCAAAAAAGAAGTGCTATATGTAATTGTGTGATATCCAGGAAAACTTATAATGGAATACCACAAATTTAATCAAGAGTTAGCGAATTTTGAATGTAGGAATTATCAGAAGTATAAGATTAAGGTGGCTGGGCCACGTTCAAAGACGAAGTGACGAGACAATGATAAAACAAACTAATAGGGAAACCAGAAGGTTTAAGACCGGCAAGAAGACCGAGAATGCGGTGAAACGACGAAGTAAAGAAGGACATGAGGAAGATGGGAGCCCATCTGGATATGGCAGGCAGCGGGCGGTTGAATGTGAAGGCGCTTGCTTGCTTGGTGAGGCCGAAGAGCATCTAGATTTCCAATGGCCGCGAGAGTAAGAGTATTCATTGGGCAGGAATTCATTTGCATTAGCAGAGGGCATTTGGCAGCTGCGCGGCTCGCCATCTTTCCTTCTCGCGGCGAAATGAAATACTAAAAGGGAGCACGCGATGAGTCCCGACTTCCGTTTCGGCGAATACTTTCGGCCATTGTTCCCTCGATTGCCGATTGCTGCGCGGATATCCAGCCCTCCCTTCCGCCTCGCCCACCTACCCCCTCTCCATCCCCTTTCCTCAACAGACCCACCAAACGACGGATGTGCGGGTGGCAGAACACCAACATGAGCGACGGCGGACTACCACCACCAGAGGAGCCACCAGTCCTGCGGCCCGTTGAGCCTCGATTTTCGCTGCTCCTTAGGGCGAATTGCAACCAAGTTTTTATCCGTTCAATTGTATTAGGCTTGACTATGCGGAAGGTAAAACTCGAAAATGAAAAGGAGACTTCGTTCATTTCCTCTAATTTATTTTGTCCGTACGACATGTTTCGAACCATAGAGGTCATTATCAAGTCCTTACTTATTATTTATTGATAATGACCTCTGTAGTTCGAAACATGTCGTACGGACAAAATAAATTAGTGGAAATGAACGAAGTCTCCTTTTCATTTTTAAGTTTTTATCCTTATTATTAAAATAAGACATTGTATTACATTTCCACTGAGTTTTATTATTACACAACGGGTTTCGTCGTTACAAACAACATTACCAAGTGTAATAATGTTGTTTGTAACGACGAAACGCGTTGTGTAATAATAAAACTCAGTGGAAATATTGAAATTTCTAATTTTTATAATATTAAGAACTTCCACCATATCGTGCCCAACATCACACAAGATACAAGATTTTTATCCATTTATTTAGAAGAAGAACAAATATATCTCTATTTACTTTATACGTGCAGTTAGAACATTCAACAAGGTGAAGTTCTATCACTGAAGGGAACCAGCTGATAAGAGACCTCGACCGTAGTCAACTGCAGACATCTTGATCCAAGGGGAAACCAATCCGCCACCACTAGGTTAGCAAGTTTGGAGTTGAAACTTGCCGAAAACAATACCAATACCTAGTTCCACGTAAAAACAGAGATTGTAAAGGGAGAGAGCTTAAGTGAGTTGCGTTGAAGTTACCGTCGAAAAATACGAACGCTCACTGAAGTCTGAGACTAAGAAACACCGAGGATGAGAACGCAGGATTGAGTCACGTACATCAAGAACGACCCTAAAAGTTGGCATCGGTGGCGAAAGATTTTGGAAGGGAAAATAGGGTAGTTTCCTTCATCAAAGAAAACGAAAGGCATTGATTGCGATTCCTTACCGACCATTTGTGTATTCATAATATAAAAATTATTTGGTTTTAGAAATCCCAGTTTAGACGAATGGCAATGATCAATTTTAACATCATTTGAAAAAGGCCACATTGGCGCCCATGCGATGCCACTCCACGTGACGTCACAGGGAGCTAGTTTCTATACGAGTAGATAGGAGTTTAACATCGTCTGAGATTACCAATGCATGCAAGAGGCACAGAGCTCAGGGAAACATATCTTAATAATCACCCATTAAAATTACCTAAGGTCGGAAAGTTTCCTTCGTTTGATAGGGTATTAAGAATCCTTATTTAAGCCAAGCGCTACCAGCTAGTAGGGTACTCTACTACCTGCTAGCAGCCAGCATCGCAGCAGCGCACACACCCTCGCCCCAAGGTCACCTTTCTTTGCGGCAGCGGGAACCAGAATGGCGTCACGCGGGGTTTTCCTAGCATTCTCACTTAGCCGTCACGTTTTCGCGCTCTTGAAAATTTTCACTTTTCATTTTATCGCAAAAAATAGACATCGTCATTTAAAAGTATAAAAGTGTAAAATTCGTACTCCAAGAGTAATAATCTTTCGATTTAGGCAATAAAAAATTAATAGGAAACCACCCTATTTGCAACAGCTAGAAAAAAGGAAGGTAATCCTTCGAGAATAATAGTAATAATAATCTAGAGATTTTTTTCTAGATGGGGAAGAGCAGGACGCCTCCTCGGGACGTGATGCAGGAGAGAGCCAAGGCACGCGCGTGTGGGGGCACGGGTGCAGCCGTGACACGCCGCAGCCACCCCCAACGTGGTGGCCACGCTGAACGTGAGCCACTTATGTCAGTGGTGGTGGTGGGGGAGTTATTACAATGGCACAAGGGGGGGGAGGGTTGGGTGGCCAGGGGGTCGGCCGGCCCTCAGAATAGGGGAGGGGAGGTGGAGGCGTGGGGGGGGTCGTCGACCCATTGGCTGCGAGGGCGTGGCGGAGGAGAGGGAAGGCACGCGCCGCCACGCCACCCTCGGGACCTCCCGAAGTCGCGTGCTCCCGCAGTCGACATCACGAGCAGAAGCGATCGCCAACTTAGACGAACGCACACTCATAGAGAGATATGTAGACGAAGTATATACGAACCGAAAAATGGCTTATGGCTTATACGAAATGAAAAATGGCTTATACGAAGTCAAAAAATGGCTTATGAGGTATGAGGAAGTAGTTTCTGTTAAGAAAAGTGACATAAAAACGTTTTCAATAAAAGGTATATTGCATGTATGTAATTATGCGTTTATGCAAGAAAGTTTGTTACCCTTGTGTACATTTTTGAAATATCGCAAGTGAATGCAATCGGTAAGATAAAAAATCACTGAATGCAAACAAATAAATTTATTTCTCATGTATGTTTGCACCAGACTTGTACAAAAAGTGTAAGATGGTAGCCCCAAAACTATTCAATAAGGGGTACCTACATATTCCACAATTATTTAAGTGAATTCCAAAGTAATATATTTGAATATAAATGGAATAAAGTTATATTATATTAGATTAAAAAAGAAATTGATTGTTACTGTTGTCTTCCGTAGAATGTTGATGTAATGAATGTTCCGTTTATGTGTTCCGTAGAACGTAATGCATATACGTAGATCATACTCGTTAAATGTTAGCAGTATTTTCAATATCTTTTGATATTTACTTTTATTTTGAGCTCTGGGTTCGCCTTTGTCCCCTGGTTGTCACCTGTCTGGTTGTACCACGAATGAGCTACCGGTATGCGCATAGAAACATCTAGATAAATAATAAGTGATATTGACGCTATTATTGTTATTTAATGCACATTTTATATGCACTTGAATTACTAACATTCTACTGAAGACAACAGTACCAAATAATTTTCAATTGACCCACTGGCTTCGAAGTTAGCAGAGGTTTGCGTTGTTTACAACAACTGCATTAATTTAAGCGGTATAAACAATTTGTTTTCGGCAAACTGCCAATAATAGATGTGGTCGTGGGTTCGAGTCCCGTCAACGTAAGTTACCTCTATCCAGAGCATCCAGGGTGACCTGTTTTCGGTGTATTTGGAAATTTAAAAAAGCAAGTACCAATGATGAATATAATAAGTTATGAGGGGCGAGAGAGGATTCCATACACTCACTGTCACCGGCAGCACTGCACAAAAGTGATTCCAAACGGCACACATCAATGCACCAATCAGCGAAACTTACCTGTAATGAGAAAAGAAATACGTTAGAAAAGACAATACACACATTACAAAAATCTCCATACACCATTACATGATATTTAACTAGAAACACCCATGTTCTTAAGACGTATGGTTGATAGTAATTTTATTCTTGTCCATAAATAAAATAAAACGAGGAAATCCGAGAATAAAGGACCAATTCCGAATATAACCAGCACAGGGTACGATACAAATGATAATTTTCAAGAATATTACTTCGGTTGAGAATGAACAATTTAGCAAACCACCCACAACGGAATCCTGACGTGAAACAAGCGGAGAAAAATGAGAACGAGCAAGTCCTTCGTCAGCTAAGAACGCCGCAATGGACGCGACGTTCCGACAACATTTCAATGAACAGCTGAGACTGTGAGCGGTTTCTACACAAAGTACACATTAGCATGTGATCATGGGAAGTTTTATAAGCGCCAGCCAAATAAGAAAACTGCTTACGAGTCTCCAAAAGATGCCAACTTGCTTACCCTCGAATGCGATTCGAGAATTTGATTCGATGAAATCGTTTGAAGCTCCCGAAAGAACGGGTGTCTTTCTTACGACAAATGAAGTCGACTATTTCAACTAGAACCCAAGGGGATTCCATTAAAGGAGGCTCAAGAACATGGCGATTAAGCGTAATATCTGATGCAGTTTCGCGCGCATTTTATTCGGTAGCGCACTTCTACATACTCGTATAGAAACATCTAGATAAATAAATTGTGGTATTGACCTTATTAGTGATATTTAATGCAAATGCTATTAATTTTTTATGTTATTATATTAATTATATGTGCCTGCATTACTCACATTTAACGGAACAAAACAGGACCAATCAAATTTCAATTGACCCACTGGTTCAGAAGTTAGAAGAGATTTGAGTTGCTTACAACAAATCATTACTTACTTACATGTTGCTTACAACATTTTAGTGGTATAAACAATTTGTTTCCAGCGAACTACTAATAATAAATTTGGCCTTCCTATGTAAAAATTGCATGCTATTGGAACGAAAACTACGGGATTACCAAGCTCTCCAAGTTGGGCAACATGAAAGATACAAGCAGTTGCGTGTGAATTCGTAGAAATACGCCGCTGGCTAGTCTGCGGTTATTCCTTGAATGAATGCTACACATTCGATCACGCCGATCGTTACCGTTTCTTCACAATTGATCCAATGGATATCGCTCACTCAATCACTCAAGAAATCAGATCATTCACTATCAGAAGTGCGCAACCACACACCACGAAGATAATCCATCCTAAGGTAAATAATAATGGCATTTCCTCACTTCTAGCCAAGATGCCAGCCTCTGAACCTGCTCACTTCAATCATAATCTACTTTTGGCTGCCAGAGGAAATTTTTAAATTCAAACGAAATTTCCAAAAGGACTTTATGTAGAAAAGCATAGCATCGTAATCAGTGGCGCAGCGAGAGGGGGGTTTTTGGGGGTTAAACCCCCCCCCAGAGCTCAGAGAAATATTTAAGGTTTATCCATTTTACTTTATTGGATTGATATTACTAATAGAATAGTGTAAGGATTATTAAAATATCCCTCAGAAAGCCGTAAAACTCACCATTTCGAATTATTTATCTTAAAATTCCGCAATTTATTAATCTCGCATAATATACCGCTTATCCTGGTGGGTATTCCATACCCCATACACACCGGTATTAGTTGCACCTACCCCCCCCCCCCCCCCCCAGCTTTAATTCCTGGCTGCGCCCCTGATCGTAATGGCTGTTTTCTTCGCTCTTTAACTACACCGATTCATCTACGTGATCTAGATACGTAATTAATATCTACTTATTACGTTTGTAAACACTATGTATCTGCATAAACTTTTTGGCATATTTTAACACATCCACGAATCGCTTAGCATTCTAACCTATCGTATTTCCATTACTAACGAGTAGTTTTACTTGCACGAAAGCATGTTCTCACCTTAGCACTCTCCTAGTATATATGGCATAACCGCAAGTCGATGTCCTGAGTGCTTCCCCTGTGATGAAGATGTTACTTAATATCAACAGCGCTGAATGAGATGGAATAGAAAAAACTTCTAAAAATTTATGTCAGAACCCCCCTCCTTAGGATAGATTAAAAAAACAATGTTGGAACTAATCTAACTTTATCTTGTGACACGAATAACTACAATTTTAGACAATGACTCCCCCACTTGAGGCTAGAAAAAAAGCGAAACTTAAAACAAACAAGACCGATTCGAGGGATAAATACGGGCACGATATGCCACAAAAAAGTGTATCTCTCTTCGAAGTCTCAAGCGGTCCAATTGCAAGAAGTACGTCCCTTGATCCTCCGTCGCCACCAAAGCAATCCAAACAACAGGAACGATCAGAGCAGTCAATATTTACGGGTCGCGTTCTCGTCGCCGCTATCTTTGATGGCCTCGAAATAGTTCGCGCTGGGAGTGAGGCTAAATGTGGGGGTGGGGATCAAGCGATGGAGATGGAGCACTCAGACGGAGCCCGCAAAAAAAACAGCATCGGTGACCGCAGGAATAAACCACGAACTTCACTGGCCACGATATTGAAATGTCTTCTACATGAACATCTACATGTTACAGTGGATACGAAACCCTACGGCGGGCTCGCGAGGTTACTCTCCTGGGCCGAAGTCTGAAGCCGAAGGTTATCACCTCTGCACCGCAGAAGGGGAAGGACTGGAAGGAGAAAGGAAGGAGGCGCCGCTGCGATAGGAGCCCGACGACGCCTCCTGGGACGGGATAGGGTTGGGAGGGAAGGGAAGAGGAATCCCGCAATGTCACAAAGGCGGGCGGGTCCTACCATCAGCGAAACCATAATTTAATGTTTCTACAAAAAAGAAAGATTTTCTTATGAGGAAGGAAAATCCTACGTTTTTTCGTAGATCATCTACTTACATGTTACACTGCAAGCCGCATCAATAGGCGCGTGGCGGGATTATAGGATACCAGCCTTAAGAAATAAAAAGGAAATACCCTGACGAAGTTCCGCCTAGTGTTTATCAAAGTCCTCCATTGTGTGGGGGAAAAACGAATTCCCACAACTATCCGTTCGGAAAAATATCTTTCTTAATTTATCGTTTATGTCGGACCAGTAGTGGGGTTATAATATAGTGTTCTCCGTGCCGCTCAGAAAGATATCTATTTTCAATCGCTCAAGCGTTGGGCACAGCCTCTGACTCTCTTGCGGCTCTCAGCATAATGGGAGTGATAAATTATGAGAGATATTTTGCCGATCGATTAGACATGGGAATTCGTTTTTCTCCCGAACTAGAAACGAGAAACACGAAACGAACGAACTAGAAACACGAAAGGGACTTTAGAATATGCTGGAAATAATCTAGTTTGAGCATTTGCTTTTAATGTGCAAACAGCTGGGGTGCTTATATCCCCTGCCACACGCCGTTTTAGGCGGCTTGCGGAACAGTACCAATCAATTTTCAATTGACCCACACTGGTTTCGAAGTTAGCAGAGATTTTCGTTGTTTACAACAACTCCAATAATTGTAGTGGTATAAACAATTTGTTTTCGGCAAACTGATAATAATAGATGTGGCTTCTTTGAATCAAAATTGCAAGTTACAGGAACAAAAACTACGGGAACGCCAAGCGCTCAAAACTGGGCAACTTGATTTTAAGCGAAAAAACCAGTACTTTTTTTGAGAAAAAATGAAGTACACGAAATACTCTCGAGCCGAAGATATTTTAAAAGTACATGATACAACGTAGAAATAAATTCTCTTTCGCATGCTTTTTGTTGCATTGAAATTGATTGCTCCGTTTAGCGCTAAGAGCTCCTCAAACTCGAGTATCTTGCTTTTTATTTTACAGGCAGTAGATGTAGGTACATCCGAAACCGCGGTTGGTTTGGGCGCGCTGCAAGCGGTTTTTACAGCACAATGTAAGTATATTGGAGAGGCATCGTCACGCTCGGATCGTGTCACGGGACCTAGAGGGGGGGGTGGCGTGAACGAGTGGCACTTCCCATCGGAGGGCGTTGAGTCCCTCCTTCCTGCTTCTAATCGCCTCAACGCCCTCTCCCGGGTTCAGAAGAGTTCACGGCGCGACGAGATGTTCCCGTGGATACAGGGGAGGGGAGGGTGGGGCGGGGGGCACTTCTTCACACCCCCTTTCCCCCCCCCCCGAATATCTCACTATCTTCCCCTCGAGCCAAACTGCCCTCCTCGAATCACGAAGACCACCGCGTGGGCTGAGCTTCGTCTTTCAAACTCTATTCCTTCCCTCAACTGAAGGCATTTCCGCCAAGAAGCGAGGGATGATAATAATAATAATAAATTGTTTTATTACTCCAAAAATAAAAAAGCAGAGAATAGAATTGATTACATACAAGGAGTACCTAACTTTAGGTAGCCATTAAGGACAACCTGTTTTATGGCTACCATTATTTACATAGGGTCATGCTGACATACTGTAGAAACATTTTAGGCACAGCATTTGAATTGAAGTAAGTACGTACATGTCAAAGAAAAATATCCTCCATACTTTGCATTGTACACAACCGAGACTGTATATTTTTCATAATCGAGTTATTATTTTTTGATTTCAGACATGAATTAGGTAATAAATTATACACTTTTGGGCCTATGAACAAATAACAACGTTTATATAGCGTAAGCTTAGGTCTTGGCAAAGTAATACGTGATCTTCGTAATACGATATCAATGCTATGACGAAAATTTCATTTTCATGAACATATGAAAACGATCGACTCTGGTTTCTATCCGGTGAAATTTTTACGTCATCATGATGGAAGAAAAACACTCCTTCAGAATGAAATAGTAATGATAATAACGTCGTTCCGCATATTTTTAATGCACAACAATTCTGCGACCTCGGTTATGAACATCATCAGGCACATTAACTGGACATTCTTGGAAGAAATTGGATAGTTGCAGATGTTTGTTTATAGTAAAAACAAAACAATAAATAAATATCATTTGGAATAAAAATGCACTATCATTACTTTTCCGTACTGATAAGTCAATTCCACGTAGTCATGCCTAGAACAGAACGACGTGTTCAGTAATTCTCCTCACATTGAATGAAATATACACCGATTGCAGCGTCGTCGGATGACCGTCATTTCATTTCTTGAAATAGTGAATTCCCCAAATCAATCAAATTACTAAATAACCATGTTTTGCGGCCATGGTTCGCCGTTACTGGGTCACCCCTCTCATAAGAAATGATTCGTCAGTGGCCATCCAGTCTCACTCCCTACGCCAAAGATTGCTGACTTTCCACATTATTCATTTTTCGGTTAATATCACGGTGGTTGCTACACATCATAATGGATAATTTGGAAGCAAAAAACCGTGGAAACCTTCGTTTTCTCCTTACATCGTTCAGCATGCGTAAACTTTTCCATTAGAGTCCAAGGAAGGATAGGCTTTTTCAGTAAGATTCTTTAAATAGCTTGGAAAGTACAATATTTTAAGCTAAAATCTCCAATATGTAAAAACTTCAAATAGATTTTTTAAATGACAAATTTAAATTGCATTTGAAGCGCAGATATTCCAAAGAGAAAAAATCATTTGGGTTTGTAATGAAATTACGTTTTCTCGAATCTCGCGGGGGCACACTTCAGGCAAATCAAATTTCTTCCGAAGTGAATAATTGTAGAATGTATCGGTGATTATTCGCCCAATTACAAAATCAATGTCACCCCTCTCTGATTCTTTCAAGGATTAGAATGCTATCTAAATGGACTCATCCTTCTTCAAGGCTGAGGCAGATGAGATTTCGATAAAAAGTCAAAATATATAGAGAGTCGTTGGTATCGATAAACGCCTCTAATCGAATATTTTCAGCGAACTTAAATGTGATTAATTCTGACCAATCAGAGGGACAAAAAGTTTAGACTTATGGCCGTCATTACACTAAATGACAAAGAAAATGGCAATAGGCATTACAAATGTAATAACTAGGGCCCGTAATATTTTTACCAACACCAAGGTATTACCATTTGTACACTACGCTGATTGATGACTTAAATTCATGCATTAAACATCAACTTATTATAGGTACAGCAAGGAAATTTTTACTAATTGTAAGTAGGTACCTGCACTTCTCACACTGCAGAAAAATGCAATCGATTTTCATTTGATCTTTTGGTTTCGAAGTTTTAAGACAAATTTAAGATTACCGCTACCTAAAAAGCTTCGCATTACAGTATCTCCGGAAATTTTCGCAAGTGATGAGTAATGGCACGGATGATGGCCTGCACGCGGCACAAAAGAGGAAGACGTGAGCAGATTCCACGAATCTCTTCAGAGCGTACAACACATACATACACAACCGAGGTGCCCACGCAAAAGTGTCTCAAGGGAAATTCTCAGTCGCCGATGCACACCTTCGGCAATGAACTACACACAAACATTCAAAATAAACTTAGAGAAGAAAACATTATCGAACGTCAACGCAATGACTAGAAGCACAAGGTCAATGGCATTTAATGGTTTGGCTGGAGATAGAAGGCGGCAATCGCACTCACTCGAGGTCGTTGAACGACTGCACACGTTTTTCGTCCGAAATACAGAAACTTTAACGCCTTCCACGGCTGTCTTTTGTCCTTCAATGAAACACAGTTTTGACCGAAACCGAGATGATTTTACTCCCGGTAGCCCATGAATTTAGACACTGAATATTCGTCGAAGAAAAAGTTCCATTTGAGAGACTAAGCTCGCATCATACTTGATTTCAAAGAGGACAACTACAGGAGTTAAAAAGATAGTGTCCGGCGTGATGCGGTGGAAATCTTCAGCTTAGTAAAACCACTTGTCTGTTTTCGTCTCTCCATTCGATCGATCGATTTTATCGATCGGCATCTGCGCTCTATTTTTAAAATAAGACAATGTTTGGGTAATGGAGCGGTGTACACGATTACTCAGTAACTGCAGCCAAAGAGGTGGTGCGAAAAATAGCTAAGAAATACTTCGATGAACTGGAGGAAAAAGACAATGAAGCTATTCAAGAAATACTATCATACCTATAAAGACACCTTGAGAAATAAATTTCGAAGACCAGAGAAAATCTTAAACATATGAACTGTAAATAAAAACAAATGACGAACGCAAGGGCGTTGTACTTATATGTCAGGGATGAAAAGAAGTCAGAAGACTTCAGTATCCGTAGAAATGAAGACCACACACCTTGTCTGTTTGCACACACTTTTATTTAGACCGACCATGGTTTCCTTGATAATGGGACAAGTTGCCAAAACCATGGTCGGTCTAAATAAAAGTGTGTGGATACAGACAAGCGGTTTTAATAAGCTGAATACAGCAGTTAATGCCATCGACAACAGAAACCAAGTTGAAATTCAAAATTTGAGTCAACTTAGTAACAAGGTGTAGAAGATGTTCGATTTCCATATCTGTGTCAAGATGATGTACTGTAAGGCTTTCACAACATAGGTCCACTTGAGTCAATAGAAACCAATATCTCGAGCAAACATGGATAGGGAAATATTTAAAAGGATAAAAAAATATATTTCTTAACTGGCTAAAATACATCATAGAATCGGAATTCAATCGCACAGGCATATCCGCTATCAATGCTGGATTTTTGTAAAAGCCAACTAAGTTGCAGCTAAGTGTTCCCCAATTTTTGAGGCTACAAAATTATAATAATGCCTTCCAGGAAATTCAATGCCCGCAAAAACAATTTTCAAAATTCGTAAATTCACTAAATATGCTCAATTGATTTCCTCAATACAGACTTAAACACTGAGGCAACATATACTTTCCCACGTGGAAAACACATTTCCAAATAATAATAAAAGATAAACTTTCGATTATTCAATGTGTGTTATACTTGCGGTAAACGCGACATACATAGGAATTACTAGGAAGATACTTTATGAAAAATCTTTGATTATGCAAACAGTAAATCGGTTATATGATGGTATCGATAGCGAATTTCAATGGTTCCGATAATTTTTGAATTTTAGTAGTCAAGGTTCAGCGGGTTCACCACGCGTAATTAACGAGATAGCGCTACAATTGACATTATGGAGATACGAGGATAACAGCCAAAGGTTGGCCTGTGCTTCATGCGTGGGTTCGCGTTAATACTTGTTAATAAGGAGGTTTCCTATAATTTTTTATTGCCTAAATCGAAAGATTATTATTCCTGGAGTACGTATTTCACGCTTTTAGTTTTTTAATGACGATATCTATTTTTACGATTAAATGAAAAGTGAAAATTTTCAAGCGCGCGAAAACGCGACGGCTAAATAGGAATGCTGGGAAAACTCGGTGTGACGTATTTCTGGTTGCAGCTGTCGGCGCGTGAGGTGACCTTGGGGCGAGGCTTTGAGCGCTGATACGGTGCAGGCTGCTAGCGGGTAGCAGAGTACCCTGCTAGCAGGTAGCGCTTGGCTGAAATAAGGATTATTATTCCCCTATCGAACGAAGGAAACTTTCCGACCATAGGCAGTTTTAATGGGTGATTATTAAGAGATGTTTCCCTGAAGTCTGTGCCTCAGGCATTCATTGGTAATCTCATACGATGTAAAACTCCTATCTACTCGTATAGAAACTAGGTCCCTGTGACGTCACGTGGAGTGGCATCGCATGGGCGCCAATCTGGCCTTTTTCAAATGTGGTTAAAATTTACCATTGCCATTCGTTTAAACTGGGATTTCTAAAACCAAATAATTTGTATATTATGAATACACTAATGGTGGGTAAGGAATCGCATTAATTCATTTCGCATTCTTTGATGAAGGAAACTACCCTATTTGGGATGGCTTATTCGCATCACAACTTGAAGATAACCATTGAAATTCATTAAGTACAGAGTACAGCACGCGGCAACAATTTCTTATATAAAAATTTGGAATGGGCGAAGAGCACGCAGCGAGGCGCACGCTTCGGAGGTCACGGCTTGGCAAACACGCCAGAACGTGACGAGAAGACACTCTCGAGTTATGGCCGTCTCAGCATTAGAGAACACGAAATAAGCGATTCGAGGATTGCGTGCGAGAAAAGTCGTTTGAAAAAAAATGGCAGAGATGCTTAAAATTTCCGACATAGTAAATTCAATTGCACATAAGTAGGTGCCCATTTGCTTAGTGGTTGAATTTGAAAAGAAAGAAAAGTGTGTACGGCATTTAACCGCCGATCAAACACCCCCAAGCAACCACTCATGAACGAAACGAACAAGTTGTGAAGATAGAAATCAGAAAAAAAACAATTCCACATGCATGTACCCTGAAAGAGATAATCCGAAGATTAGTTAGGCCTCACTCGGAGTATGCTACTAGCATGTTGCTTTAAGTTGAACTAATATATGATATCGATATAGTACAGAACAGGGCGACCAGATTCAGTTGTTCATTTGATAAAAAGTGCAGTTTTCCATTATGTTAGGCGTTTTATAGTGGGAATCTTTGCCTGAGCGTAAAGAAAAATAAAGGCTTAATTTACTAAGTAAATTCGGAGATGATATTTTCTCAGACGACGTGAAAAATATCCTACGCTACCGTCGTACTATGGTAGACGTGATCAAGAAGGAGAATAAAGGAAATAAGCAGCAGAACAGAGAGAATTTAAATGTTTTTCTTTCCTCGCAAAATTACGGATGGCAGCGGTGTCGCGATTACCAAAATGAATGGTGTCACTTACTTCGCCGACTCGGTGCTTTTTTTTCATTTTTCCATAATCCTAACCTTTCCATTGTTATCACCGAGTCAACTTCATTGTTAATCGATATACATAAAAATATTTCACACCTCTAACGGTGGGTTTTACAAACTTTTTAGCCTGCCTGCCAACCTCCTTCTCGAATACATGGATGTTGTAAAATTTGATTCAAATGTTTAATTAACACCTTCCACTTCGATTAATTTTCCGAATAACGTGCTCCTATACTCTATTTATTTTTTTCTCTGGTTCTCTTTAAAATGATTGGTAATGAAATGATATATTCTAATCAACGTAGAACCCTGAAGTAAAATTGGTTTATTAAACATGGGGAACACAGCTATCGCTATTCGAATAAAATCATTTTTATCCCTCCAATGCATTATGTTTCATGAAATATGAATTATTCATGTATACTATGAATGTTTTAATATTGCTAAGCTTTCAAAATAATTATATTGTTCCTCATAATAGTGCTAAACTTATGAAAATCCGATGACGAGATACACTCGTCATTGTGCAGTTTTGTATCGAAAGTTCACGACGAGCTAGACTCGTCATTACAGCGCAAGGGGGTTCAGCGTATTCTACAGAAATATCATTCCATTGTACGGCATGGATTCGTTCCAAAGCGACTGACTGGGCTATCTTCCTACCGCCCGCCGCGCCGGAAGCATTCTCCCGCGAACCGCGGCGTCCGTCACCGGCGATCGACTCGTGCTCAGAGGAGGAGAGAGGATGGAGAGGAGGAAGTCGTAGCAGCGGCGGCGGCGAGGCAGAACCACCTGGCTCCCTCACCCTCCCCGCGCGCACTGAGGGAATGCCGGAGGAGAGAATGGAAGTGGGAGGGGTCCCCCTCCTTCCCCTCCCGTGACGAGAAAAGGGGAGCGTCAGCTGATGGTGGTAGCGGCACACGGAATGGAGGGAGGGGAGGGTAGCGTAGTGAGGGCGAGCCGCGCCTCCCAGCTGCCGCCCAATGAGGAGAACTCGTAATCGTCGTGTCGTCGGCTGTTGTACAGACGGACCGACCGACTCCTCTCACGTGGACACGTGAGTGAGTGTGTCACACATTCACGACGATTACGTCCGCCACCGCCGCGGCGGCGGGACGCGGCACACCTATCCTTTCGGGCAATCAGCCGATTGGGCTTGATGGAGGCCCCACCAACGAAAGCTTTTAAAGACTTTTTATTTTTTTTACTCCTTTTTTTAAGCTGGTCGTCAGATGGCAGTAGGGGGCAATGCGACGCAATTTTAATTTGGGTGTGGAATTTTAGCGTGTTATTTTCACAATAGTGAAATCGCCCCTCCCTATATTTTTCCAATATAAATTACTTATTTATTTATCTCAATTACCCCCGAAAACAGCAAAATCAGGCCTTTAAATCGGGAGATTTTTTTTAACAATCAACAACAGACGATCACACACATCCAAGTCCTGGAAGAGGCAACCTATCCAAGCGGGACTCGAACCCGCTATTTTCGGTGTGGTAGGCGAGGACTTATTCCCGCCGCCTCGGAAGCCGTCATTTATTTGTCATTTGACTGCTATGAACTCTATTGAATAGTACACGCCATTATGTTATTAATGGATAACACCAAGAACAATAAATCACATTATTATTATTGTATCGCAAGGCGGATATATGTGGTTTGCTGAAGATTTTAGTGATATCTAGGTGACAAATGGGTGAAAGACCTTGTTTTATCCCTGAATGCTCCACTGGGTATGGAGTTCCAAAGAAAAACGACAAAATCTCCAGAGGGAAGCCTAAAAGTTTGTTCAAGGCCAATGTAAGTAGTGTTCGATGCCTATCTAACACATTATCTTCGCTGGTGATATTTTAATGCATCCATTATTTGAATTTAATTTTATTGTGGCATAATTTTCCCGTAATTATCTATCAAAGCCTTTCCTCCAATAATGAGGCTTAATATTCAAACTCCACTCGATTAAATGCAGCACACTATCCTAACACAGGAGAGCGTGTCAAACATTTATTAACAATGACTTCTTAGCAGAAAATTCTTTATAATATAATAACACAAGTGTACATGAATACAATTTATTTGCCCTCTTATTTTTCCATGCAGGCAGACACCTGGCGATAAAAATAACAACGGCAAAAACAAAATAGACGCATTAAAAAACCATTCCTATTCTATTATTTTAACATGTATCTCCACACGAATGACAACACTACAATTGAATTATACTGAATTACATCCCGTTGACTGCAACGAAAGAAGCGAATTACTTCCAAAGCTTATTAAATCAACAAGCACGACCGGTTTCGGATCCTAATTTATCATCAGACCGTAATTCAGGCACGCATGCATATATCTTTCTGGTTTGAAGGTGGCATCTGAAAACCAGTTATGCCTGTTGTTGTAATACTGTGGTGGTCGCTTCATTGCAGTCACGGATATTCCCCACCTCACAAAAGTTAGTCATTTCCCTTCTACATCGTGCGACAGTGTAGCATTGCTACACCCTAGAAATTTTGATCCTCGTTCAATGCTTATTTGATGAAATGAAAGATACTTAATCTAATAAAAAAATTGATGAAGATTTCAACTAGTGGAATTTTTATATCATGATAGCTAAGCCAATCTAGTCAAACGGCGATTATATAAAGCTAAGTATTAATATACGTTAAATTATATAAAGACAAGAGGACGGCATGTGTGTCATACATATACAGAATTCTCATTACGAATTAAATTAGTAGTTTCAGGTGAGATGAATTGGAACCGATTCATTATTATTAAATGAGAGCTCGCAAGTTCACAAAAATTTATTTTAATGAAACTACGCGCTATAACGCTTTCACGTCATTTTAGTGTCACTAGATAGAGTTTAGTGGAACTTGGAGTGGAAGTTCCTTTAATTAAAACCAATCATGATTGCTGATTTCAAATCTTTCTGAACTTCTTGAAATTCTCGTTTTAATCAATCTCGAATCTTCCTCCTCTGACGATGAACTCACACCGCCTGATCAGCTTGGATTTCGACGGAAAATGTCAGCTCGCTCTCCATCAGATCCTCCGTCTGGTGGCGGGGAAAATCTGTCATGGTTTTCACCACCGAATCTCGACGAATGCGATACTTCTTGGTGTCGCACGAGCGTTTGATAAAGTGCGGAAAAAGTGGATAAGTTATGTTCTTAACTCCACCAACTAAAATTCCTTCCCTCTTTTCATTCATGACATCAAACAATATTTGAACAAGCGGAATTTCGAGACGCCGAACCAAACTCACTATCAGGTTCATGGCCGACGGAAACAGGCGTTCCGCAAGGATCAGTTCTACTAAAAAGTTCTAGTAAGTCTTTTACCCTTCATACCCCACCAAAATACCATGCTCTCTACACCAAACAAAATATTACACAAATAAGCTGACGAAACTGCGATCTTTCACACCCTAACATACATACATCGGTTCTTTACCAGTGTCCCCAAACGGTGGCACCGACTCCATGGGGCATGAGGGGGCCCGAGCCCCCTCAAAAATTCGTTATGGGTGTGAGGAAAAAAATGTGTCAGGCTTGTCGATTTTCCCCGGAGTGTCCAGATGTCGAGATTCGAGTTATCGGGGTTCTAATTTTGATCATATGGCTCTTCTAAAATGCTTAAAATACTTAAAACTCACTACTTATAAAATTTCCCGGGGCAAGATCCCCGGTTTGGGCCCCCCAATATTTTTTGTAAGTCGGCATTCCTGGTCCCCAACCTTAACAATGACGGTTACCCGTTCAAACCCGAGATGGTGAACGATCCGTTAAAACGTGGGTAATCATTGAAGAAGAATTAATTAATTTGGAACCTTTAACCTCCTTCCTCTCCCGAGACCTTAAACAAACTACTATGCCTCCCACAACCTTCAATATTCCCAATTGCCAACACCATCCATCCTTCAGTAGTAGGACATATTTTAGGAAGATCTTGACTGCGTATGATGCACTTGACGATGTTTTTGTAACAACAGAAGACGTCGTGCAAAACAAAAATTAGCGGTAACAATGCAAAGACTCACTCAACTTATATTCTTCTGACTTCCTTCAAATCGTGCAACTTATCTTACAAGATATTAAAGGAGTGCTGAGTTCCTTCTATCGCTCCGATGGTTGACCGATTTAGGGCCGAGAATATGAGGGGAAGGTCGCCCATGAATCCCTGAACTACGCAACGCACTGGAGGCAGCCTCGAAATCTGAAAAGGGAAATGAGCAAGTAGGCCAGGGAGTAAAAGAGGGAAACGTAAAAGGACTGACTGAGTGAGAGGGAGATTGTGTACGCCGATGGGGGTTGACACGGTGGCGCCGCATAGCGGTCGAGGACCGACTCCTTCCTTCACCATGCTTTATGCCTCGTTCACATTACGATTGTCCGAGCGATCGTCCCAACGATAGTTGGCCGAACTAGCCGTGTGAATGCATGTCTTGACAATAGTTCACGTAGTTCCGAACGTTGCCACTTTACGATGGTTAGGCGCTGGGAGACCGGAAACGGAAGCGACAAGAGAAAGACGAAAAGCTCGTGAAGCTCTATTTTTTTCATGGATTTGTCCTAGGAAGGAAGAATGTGGGCGGAAGAAAAATTATTCTGTAAATACACGTTGAACACAGTAATATATTGACCCTGCATATCTCAACAGCTTTGCTAACCGTCAATTTCCCGTTCACTTTAGACGTCAGCAATAGAAGGAAGCACAGGTTTTAACAATCGTCGTGTGAATGCACGATAGTTCCGACAATCGCTTGAACAATCATAATGTGAATGAGGCATTACCCTTCTAATATTCGCTCGTCTCGCCTCCTTCTCCCTCTTCCTGCACATGAAGAGGAATAATTTTCTCTTCATGTTTTGTAGTCAAATTTTAGGAGTGTCCCCACCTCGCCAATTAATACATATCTAGAGCACTTCCTTGTCCTCTTCATAGCGTCCATCTCGCCTTTCCCTCATCCTATCCACTCATTTGTGCCGCGTGGATTTCAATGGACGGAGGCTGCATCCCGAATCGGTTAATCTCTCTCCCTCCCTCCCTCCACTCAGGAGGTTATCTGGGCAAGTGGGGGGGAGCAGATGAGATGCTGAAGACTTCGATAAGGAATGCAGCGACGTATTGATCGGTGGCAAGAAGCAGGGGGTGTGGGGGTGTGGGTTGGGGGGGAGTCACACGGTATGAGGGGGAGAGGGCGATCAAAGTGCTCGCCAAACAACAATGAGAGGGGCGACAACAGGGTCACACAGCCACGGACGCGAAAAGTAGAAGCAGGGGCCACGTACAGACTTACGAACAGTCAGTAGTCATGTGATGTGTCGATTAAAAAAAATCCGAAGGTTGAAGCGTAGTGGAGCGGAAGTTTTTTTCCATTCTCAAATAAATGCAAGCAATTTTCAACGAATACATGTGAGTGGTTTGGAAGCCAAGGGGTACAAGTGATTTTTTTCTCAACAGAGTTAGGTAAAGTTATTTGTTAAAAGGAATACACAAAAGTTGGTCGCCAAGGGATACGAGTGAGTCTCAGTTCTGTGCAGACATCGTGTGGGAAATCAAATGCACTCTATCAAATATCTAATTCATCTCGTTTGTTTCCTATACCTAATTTCTGTACCTCATAACTCTGTAGAGAAAAGAGAAATCATTTGTACCCCGTGGCTTCCAAACCACTTATATATTATCGGTTAATGTAATGGGAGGTTTATGAAGCTTGAACTGCATTTCCATCAGCGCGCGTGGAATTCAAATTTTCACTTTTAAATACTATAATGAAACGATTACATGTATCATCGTGGAAAAATTGCAAGTATTTATTTCAACAACGAGGTGAAATTAATCGAATTACTGTAAACGATTGCATCTTTATGTCTTCGATATTAATTTATGCCTAAAAGAGTCTAAATTAAACATTTAAATTGTATTATTTTATACATTGCCGTCAAAAAATAATTAACAAGCAGTTTTGTATTGTGTAACTCCCTGCTTGAGATTTATATTGACAGAGATTGTATCATGTACAGGAACATAAATAAAAAGTGATTTTAATCTACTGATTACTTTTTCAAAGAGAAAATTGCCATTTCAATTAATTAATGCCAGTTCAATCAAATTATGTACACTCTTATGTATGATCAAAGCTTCGCTATCATGCTGTAGACATTTGCAGACCAACTACATCATGAGTTAAAATGAAATTCACTAGGCAAGGCATAGGCATCCAACATTCTCTGGCAAGCTGAGAAGTGGACACTTAATTCCACTGTGTGACAGGTGCCAAGTGGCAAAATGCAAATGACAGAATTCGAAAAACTCCAAGAAATAATCGTATTCTAGGATTGCAGCTCTAGATACATGAATTACTTTGAATTTTATAGTAAGTAGTCACTTCTGACTGACCATATCTTAAGCATTCCATTATTGAATGACGACGATATTTTCTGATCTAGAGTACGATTCAACTCCTTCATTGCTGCCATTCGCGGTGACATTACATAGTACACCATAAAAATGATAAAGAATTCGCAACAGCATACTGACTGCCAAGCAATATATGCGAAGCAATGCATAAAATATCACTTCAGATTGAAAAAAAATCGGAGTTATTACACATTAATGAAACGTTTGAGTCAACGCGATGGAGTTAGATGAAAATAATAATAAATCCTAAATCGAGAAGCTGACATTATGTCAAGAAGGAAAATGGTTCAACGCCTTGCAATACATTGAGTCTCATTCGTACGCTCCAACCACAAGGCAGAAAATAAAACAAGAATATCCGTAAATAACTTCATCTTTGAAGATAATTTAGTCATAAAGTCAAAGCGGAATCAAATTTCAGGTAGATGACAGATGTTAGATTTCAGATGAAAATCTTCCAAAACAGATGTATCTCGGGTACTGTGTACGAAAATTGTTGAATTTAATTAAGTACCCAACGCGAAATAAAATCGTTCTTCGCAATCTAAACTCAGATTTTTCAGAAAATTATGCTAGAAGAACTGTTTTTCCAATGGAAGGATACGAATACATCCATAATAACACGACGTCAATAAATGCCTGGTTATGCTTGCTGCCTGACAACAAATACCTCTTTCAACGATTACGTCACAGTATCCTTAGCTACATGAGGACTTACGTAAGCGTCTTCACAGTCATCACTCGCCTAAGGACAACCACTGAGTTATTTATGGCACTATTTACCTCGTTGAGAAGCACTGACATGCAATCCATGCCCTCAGTAATGGAGCTAACTGGATTAACGCCCAAATGCAGCCTTTTACCGCTTCTCCGCTGCCTAAAACTCAACGCCGAATCTGTATTCAAAGTCGGACAGATCAGCAGTGCGAGGCTCTTCGAAGACAGAAATATAAACGCAATATTTCCCATCCATTAAAGAAAGAAATTCCACATCCGGTTTCATTCCTGTAAAATTTCTTGCAACAATGAACACAACAAGCTCTTAGCGACGGTTCAGTTACGTACCGGAGAAATAAATAACAAAACAACAACATTTCCCGCACTCAAAATTTCACCTCATGTCGAATATGTCCACGCGTTCAATTCGCTAAAACAAGTGCGATCCCTCGATCCACGAAGAAGGCGAACGCATAACGCGGAGGTGGGAACTTGTTGGATAACGCTAAGTAGGCCATGACGGCGATGGAGCACAGATATGTAGGGAAAGGTAATTGAGCATCAACACTTCATCAAGACTCGCAAGCTTGCTATCAAAATCCACGACATTTCAGACACGGCCACGCGTCGCGAAGGAATTCGTGCCATGCGCTACGTTGGCAAACATACAGGAAAGGACAGCCGTTGCGAAAGGGGAAAAGTATGGAATTCAATTCGTAATTCACTCTCTTATAAAAAAAATATATGTGCACAACGGAGAGTTATGGATTAAGATATTTGCCAGAACATTTATGAAGTAGAATGGAATATTTAAATAATATATCACCCACAAGCTGAACCAATTCCTATTAATTAAGTTAAACCTCACACCTCTAAGAACACCTAGGTCAAATTTACCTCAATATTTTACAAAAATCGCAGATAAAAAGCCAAATTACTTACATGCTGCCACCGAGAGACAGTGGAACAAAGACAGCCAAACTCAGAAGTTTCATTTACTACTTCTGACCAATAATGTTTAACACCAATCCCGGCACACAATCAAGCCCAAAATCGAACTAGACCCGTAAACGAAGTCTATGTTTGGCACCGTTAGATTAAAAATTAGCATCGACATCACGAAGGTGCCACTTCTTTCAACCAAAAATCTCAGAAGCCAAAGCTGGCAAAACGAGCTAATGAAGCCGAAAATCGAACAAGACCCATTGGGTAAGTTTTGTACGTCTATGGCTAGAATCGTGACATAATAACTTCACACCATCACCGAGGTGATGAAACCGCTTCTAAAGCCTGAATCACACGATCATTTTTTTTCGTCGCGAAAGTGATCACTATCGCGATCACTCGCAAAATGTTCGTCGCCGGCAATTGTTTTTCGCGATCGCGATGAGGATTCCCATAGCTATTTTTCATCACTCGCCCGGTCGCTTTTCCTGTCGCTAAAACCGTCCCTAAAACTCCATATCAGCCAATCGGAACGCATGCCCGTATGGAACGATTGCAGCGCAACGTTTGACAATCGTGGGAATGACATAGGTAAACAAACACGCTATAGATTTTCGTTATGCGGGTCTTATGACAACGAGTTGTGATATCGGAAGTGATGCGAAAAGCGACGGCGGGAGTGACCGTGTGATTCAGAAAAATCATCACTATAGTGATCGCTTTTCGCGACGAAAAAAAATGATCGTGTGATTCAGGCTTAACCAATAATCTCGAAAGCCAATGATGGCAAAAAAAAAAAACGAAAATCGCTCCGGATCCATTAGTGTGAGTATGATTAGCAGCGTGACAAATGGCGGTGCACGAATGGGCATCACGGGGAGAGAGAGAGAGAGAGAGGTGGTTGAGTCACGCAGATCGCTCTTCCTTTAATCCCTTTAATCAGAATCTGCGGCGGCGGCGGCGGAGTGAGTGGGGGGTGGGTGGGAGGGAGGAAGGAGGGGAGAGGGGAGGCTCCCTCCCTCCCGTCCCCGAACTGACCGGCGCTAATTCGACGAATCTTGAGGAGCCTCCGATGACGAGAAGGAGGAAAGTGAACGCCGATGCCCGATACTTCGAAAACACCCCCAACACAACATTACCATTATAATGCATCACCATCGAAGAATTACGCTGCGTCACAACGGAAATGTCGGAATTAACAAATGACGACCGAATTCCGGATTTCAAGGCGTGATAAAATTCAGCTTCATACATTCACAGCAATTACCTCTGTGATATTCTCCTGTCACATAAAAAAATCAATAATAAAAAAATAAGAACACAAATTTTAGAGGCTCCAATCAGTGGCGTAGCCAGGGGGGGGTTCAGGGGGTCCGGACCCCCCCGAAATATACAAACACAATTATTTTCCTTTATAAAAGGAAACAAAATATTGAAAAAAAGGAATTTACAAAATGTTTCTTTAACAAATGAAGTTTTTTCGATTATGAAAAGTGTTAAAATTAGTTAGAAACTCATTACTAAGTATTCTGTTATTCAAAATTTTCCCCCACCAGGTGTTGGACCCCCCCAAACGAAATTCCTGGCTACGCTACTGGCCGCAAATGAAACTAGTTTCTCAGGACGATATTGTCCATCACATTAGCAGAATTTCAGCCGTACTCCACACCCAGGCAAGCAATGCTTTTGTTGTTGATAATCGGAGGATGATAAACATCAGGAATGGGAGATTACGACTCTTTCTTCAACCAATAATGAGAAGAAGCAAACTACGACGGAGTTTAGAAGCAGGGCATGAATCAGGAGCTGGGGATCATCACCGAGATGGTAATCGACAGTAATTTCTCGTTTCGTTGTCGCGGTTGGGGACCTGTCATCAAGAAATTTATGAAGAAACCGAAGGTCGGTGTTCATTGCGTGTAAAATGTTTTTAAAACATGGCAACTAGAATCACGATGTTAAATTAATACAATTTATTATCGAAAGAAACATCTATCAAATTACTGAAAAAAGTTTCTTTTACGTTCTTTTCGGGCCGAACGTAAAAAAAGGTTTACTTTCCTAGGTGGAATCTCTCCTTTGAACCAACCGAGCAAATTTGAGAATACCGGGACGGTGATAACTTTACGGAGTCACCCGCAATTTCTAAGCTGTGTCCCAATTCACCACTTGGATACGCCAATCCCAGGATTTGGGCAGAGCGCCATCTTGGAAGGGTGTCCCAATTCGTTAGGCAGCATGAGGGAGGGACTTTGGGCCCCTTCAATCTTAGCTGCCAGATATGGGCATCGACGAGTGTATCCTTTTCCCATGATTCGAAGAGAGGAAAGCGTCTTTCGGAGGAAAAGCACCATAGCTGCCAACGAGGGAAAGTTCTTCGTACTTCCAAAACAAAATAAGCAACTACCGACTAAAGAAACTAGGAAAAAACTAAACATTGAAAGCTACGAATAAAAAAACCTACTTTAATATATAAAAAAACAAAAAGGTTGCCTAAGACACTGAAAGTACGAGAAAAAGCTCCTCTCCGACATCCAAAACTCGAAATCATGAACACGAGACCGTTAACTACAAAAATATAGCATACAATGTGGAATGTGAATGTGGTTTCGTTCATCATTTTGTTCAAATCATTCCATACATCCCTTGCTTTAAATCGGTTTCGTGCGCAGCAGATGTCCCAATTCATGCTCCTTTTTGGGTTGGCTACCCCAAAATTTGGCCGCCCAATTCCATGCTCCCCAAAGGCTAACGAGTTGGGACATGGCGTTTCAGTGCGCTGGTGGTCGGCAGAAGACATTTGGAGTTAGTTCCCAGGGAGAGAGACGGGAGGCACGTAGCCATGCGCACCGCCAGCATCCCTCCCTTCAGAATCCAATCGCACGGCCTACTCCTCCTCCGCCTTCCAATTTCCTCCCAAACATTCCTCCTCTCCCGCCTCCTCCACATCATCTCCGCTTCCCTTCACACACAGCACGGAGAGAAGAAATTCCCTCGCCCCACGCACACAATTCCACGCCTCCTCCTTTTCCTCATCATCTACGGATTGCATTCCACTACGTCTACTCCTCAATGCCTCCTCAACTATTATCCGAAATCCTACCTTATTTATTTCTTTATCAAATTATTTTTAAAAAAGTCGATTTGGCCTTTACACTGATCATAAAACTTCAACTTTAAACAAATATAAACTATTACAGAAAACATGGAACGAAGGGCATCGTTGCTAACGGCTTCCGGGAGCAGCTGCGTGTTGCGCTTCGTCGTGCAAGCTTTCGCGACCGTTACAGGGCACATCATCAGGCGATGAATGAAAATTCGGAATTGGTTGCGAATCCATCATTTCATTGGTTCATCCATTGGTTGCCTCATCCATCCAATTCAATTAATATAGTCGTCCAACCTCCCCCGGTGGATGGTGGAGGTTGGACGACTATATTAATTGACTATAAGAGTAAATTAAAAAACATGTTGATATACCAAAAAATGGCATCACAGAATTTTTTTCAAAGGTTTTACATTTTACTTTAATACCCAAGACGTTTCTCGCAAGTACCATTCCAAGGGAGTGGTATAATAATAATAATATATCCCCTCTATCATCTCGTTTGCCATAGGCGTTTGCTGAGGCTGATATTCAAAGACATGATCAATCAGAAATATCGAAACAAAGTAAAGAAACAAATGAATTCCAAACGGCGATATTTAGGGAGGAGACCGATATCTCACCTATGGAATGAAAGAGTGGGCGAAAACATCCGGATGTGACGTCACCTCGGGCGGTGACTCGAACGGACGATAAGCGCGAAGTCGTTCTCACGACGACGCCACGCACCGCGATCGTCAACTTGCAACTCTAACGACCTTAGACCATATAGAGTACGTAGTTTATATGGTCTAAGCTAATGACGATACCGTGATGATTTGGAAACCACATATATTTGCGGCATTCACCCAACCACGGATTATACGAAGTGTATGCGGCAGCAATTAATGCGCGATTCATGAGATGATCGCAGAAAAATGGCACGCGTTGATTTAATTTCAGTATCGAAAGTCGTTTATTTTCACAATATAATCTCGCTCCAACAGGAAGCAGATTTAAAACACTTATGATCGAAGAAAAACTCTCGCTCCGTCACTCTTGTGCTTAGGGAATTTTTAAAATCCTTTATTTACTGTCATCCCAGAATGGTCCATGTGCAGTGAAGACCCCGTAAATGGCTTCATCGGCGATAGAATTTCAGTTCCTACTAACACGTGATGAGCCCAATCATAAGGTGGCTTAACTAATGCATAAAAACATGTTCATAATTACAGGGCCTAAACAGTGAGAACTAGCTCAACTAGGCCACCCCTTTGTCTTCAAGACATCTCGTTGATTCAAAAGAGTGAAACAAGTACATATCCAGGAAATACTTATAATGGAATACCACAAAGTAAACCAGGAGTTAGTGAATTTTGAAACAAGTACCTCAAGGATCCTGTCCAGAGTTTTCCCTAGGAAAACAATGAATTCACTCTTATTTTAATCAGTTTTGACGATTGTAAGGGTCCGCGCGGTCTATCTGCCCAACGGTAACGAAACGACTCCGCTTATATTTCAATTGTAATCCGAAAAACCGATATTATTCCTCAAAGTCGCAGCAGTCTTTTCCATAAAATTGAGGCTTAATTCTGCCGGTACCTTTTTCACTCTATCGTCAAGAGGGCCTATCTTTCTTCTTTTAGCGTTCATCCATTATAAAACCAACCTCCGCCTCTATAACTATGAAAAACATCAGATAGAGAATTCTTCCGAGGCTAAAACATCGGCCACATACTATCACGATCGCGACCACAACGAATTTTCTGGCTGATCGACTTGTGAAATCAACCATATATGGACAAAAGCAACAATCGAAGAGAATGCAGCGACGAATGGCAGGCGGATATACGCTGAAAAAAAGCTATACCAAGGCGACTACATTTCGCCGCAGCTGGTCCCCGAGAATAAAAAAGAGCGTAGTCTTACCACCCACGTAGAGAGAGGGAATACGCCACCCGGCGGTTTCATTTCACGACGACTTCGTCCCAATCCACACTCCCCAAGTCACTGTCTTTAAAGGGAATCAATGCACGGATACGCACGAGGAATTATCCTCAGATGCAGAACGCGAAAATAAAAAAAAATCTTCTTTTGTTTTTTCTGGGACCGTTTAGGCACAGCAGCAGCAGCTGCGAAAGACATATTTTAATGAATCACAGCTACCTCTCTCTATCATTACACCATAAAATTCGGCGTCAAATTTTTAGAACAGCTGAATATTTTTCATATCTAAATCCACTGGTCAAACACGTTTTTCGTTAACGACACAGTTTTATTTAATTTCACTATCAAAAGTTCTTTCTTTCCACTATATGACCACGCGCCATTACGAAATATAATTCCAACATCGAGGATTGAAGAAAAACTATTAATGGGTTACTCTAGTGCCATGTGACATATTTCGCGCTTTACTATAATAATTAATTTGGCGTACTATGGGAAATTTTCAAAGTCATTATTTACTGTTACAACATTACTTTCAATTATCCTAAACTCATTTTACCAGAATAGCCCATTTTCAGTGAGAACACACTACAGTCCATGGACGCGTTTGAGCATGAAATCGAGGTAGCAATTTAGAATATTAAATACTGAACACGTAAAAGCCTACAAAGGAATTCTCTCAATTAAATGCCTATTATTATCATCGCTACTTGGTGACCTTATCAATCTCCATACCACTCACTAGCCAAACAGTAAACGCAGCAGTATATGTCGACGAAGTCTCAGCCACCAGCCAAAATGCAAAGACCTGCCCGGCAAGGTAGGTTGAACGTTCGTAACATTTATCTGGATCAAGTTGGAGCGAAAATGAAAATACTATGATTAGAGAGGATAGTTGGGCCAAGTCATGGATGAATAAAACAGATCTCAGTCACTATTGTACCTAATAACACTCTATCTGCCTAGTTGAGTCACGTCACCCCAAGGATGACTAAAATACATTTCAGTTACTTTCGTACCTAACAACCACATTTCCTCCAAGATAAAACTGTTTTCTGAGTAAAAAAAAGATTCTTACGAACTCGAGGTACAACAGCAGTGTGCACCACTGTACAGACACTCACCGACTTGAAGGACGTTGCTGACACACCCCAACTCCAGCAGCTTGAGTCCCTTGTGGAAGGAGAGGTTCTGGAACTCGGGGGCCGTGCTGGAAGACGTTGTCCAGGCGGGAGCGGCGCCAACCGACGCCGCCCCTACGCCACCCGTGGACGCCGAGGCCGACCCCGCCGCGGCCGACGCCACCGACGCTGAGGCGGAGGAGGAGGCGCCGGCGACGCCAGTGGTCGAGGGCACGTTGACCGGGACCCGCGACAGCGACGAATACATGCAGATGTCGCGCTCGTCGCGGGGGAAGGCCCAGAAGATGACGCGCCGCTGCACCAAATCCGGAATGCACTCGAATCGCTCCTCCATACGCTGGAACGGCACGTTCTCCGCCACGGTGCGGGCGCAGAGGTCGAGCAGGGAATCCGGAGACCTCCTGCACGTGGGCTGGGCCCCTCTGGGGGGCTCAGGGACCCTGGGGCCGAAGGGAGTTGGCGGCAAGTGGGACGAGGAAGAAGGACCGCCGGAAGAGGAGTGCGGCCCGCCGCCAGCGACAGCCATGGCGGCCGCAGCCGCTGCCCTGCTGCAGCAACGGTGCCTGTGGTGATGGTGATGATGGTGGTGGTGATGGTAGCCGCCTCCCACGCCCCCACCGCCCCCGGAGTGGTGCTCCCGGTGTCGGTGGTGCCTGTGGTGGTGGTGGTGATGGTGCCTGTGGTGGTGATGGTGGCTCCGCCTCGAGGAACCGGACGACGACGAGGAAGACGACGAGGAAGATGACGCCCCAGGGCGGCCGAAGGCGCCGAGGGCCGAAGCCGCGGCCGCCGCCCCGCTGGTGCCCGCCCCAGAAGACGAGGACGCCCCCGCAGCGGCGGAGAAGTCGAAGCCCCTGGAGGAGCCGGAGGAGGAGGACGGGTGCCCGTAGCCACTGGAGCCGGCGCCTCCGCTCCCGCTGGCGCCACTACCGCTCCCACTGGCGCCTCCCCCAACGCGGGAACAGCAGAGACGCTTGTTGGATTCCGACATGGTTGCGCTCTGCAGAACAACTAGTCTGCTTCCTTTAGGGTTGTATTCGACCCTCTAGGCAGAGCTCTGCGTCACCGGAATCACTACGGCGAAGATGTGTGTCTCAGGAGAAGTTGGGAGCGCAAGACGTCATCTCCTCCTTCCTTCCCCTCCCTCCTGGAAAGGGATTTCTGACGCCTCTCTCTCTCTCTCCTCCGATTCCCTGAAAAAGAGATAACCCGCTTCGGGTGAGGGCGGCTTAAAACTCTAGCACACTCACGAACCCGCCCCTCTCTCTCTCTCTCTCTCTGGAAATGCAAAGGTATTTATCTCGTTCCGGCGATGACGACACACGAGAGCACAAACGAAGAGTGTTGGTGGACCACACCTCGAGGAGAGAAAAGATGGTGGAGTTGAAACCGGAATGCTTCCTCACAATTTACGTGGACGATATGCTAGGAGGATCCGTTTGGGACAGAAATCCTGCACTTCACTCAAACGCGGATATTAACAGCATTCCGCGTTCACTTTCGTCGCACCAACACTATCACACGCGTCACGTGACACAAGGCGTGGAAAGGATGACGGGGATTTCCACACCGCCTAAGCTTCCTCGATACTAATATCGAAGGGGGATCTTGGAATTGAGAAGATTATCCTTCCTGCAGATCCTCCAAGGGGGATCCTGCAGGCTCTGAAGAGGATGGGGGACGTCGCAGGGGGTGTAACAGGGGTCCCTGCACGTACCAGTACAAGAATAGACGGCCACAATTAATATATACGCGAGGATAATTCCACTAAGTCGAACCTTGCGCAGCACTCTTCTTTTCTTTCTTCGCAAGTTCACCAATGCGGGGGAAAGAGCCCAGCGCTGAGGTCACCGACGAGAGGAATGATTCAACTGTTTCCAGGCAAAGGGAGGAAAGTGATGAAACGAACATCCACGCAAAAAAGGGAAGGCACAGAATCACGTTGAGAGAATGCCTCGGAAACAATAAAACGGGGAGGTGTGGGTAGTCACGATAAAAAAGGGAGTCTTTCTCTCCTGCGGCTATCTACCGTCGAGGAGGTGGTCCGGCGAGGAGGCGTTTAGCGAAAGCAATCATTCGCAACCCTCCGCGGACATCATCGTCCACCACGCCCAAGTCCTCATGTTTCGCCGTCACTTGCTCACTCCTTCCCCCGGGAACACACGGCCTCTCACTCGGGTAGCACTCATGACACGAGGGGGACTCAAGGGGGAGAGAGCAAGCAGTTGGTTCGATTGGTAACACCACACTACGCTGGGTGGCGCCGTACCAGAGTGAGCCCGGCGGCTGTGCCCCTGGGCACAGAGCGGGCAAGCGGAACGCAACGCTTGGCCGATAGGACGGCGGCGCCGTTGGGGGCGGGCGGGGGCCGCCAACGGGAGGCAGAAAGGGAGAGGAGGGGCTCTCCGACACCACCGGAAATTGGTATTGAACAGCGGCTCGCTCTAGCCAGCCAGAGGCCCCACAGCGCTGCGCTCTCCCGACCGACGCGGTGCGAACTGCTTCCCTTCTCTCTCTCTCGCCAACAACTCCCAAAGCGTTTGTTTTTCCTATATATCCCAATATATGCGTGGAATGTTGCGCCGAAACGTGAGTGAAATCGATGCGTGTGCGGTGAAATGTTTCCGGTCCTTCCGCTGAGAGGCGATGAAATTACGAGAGTTATATATACGTTCTCCTTTTCTGAGGCCTCGGGAGTGTAGAGAAGATCAACGCACTCACACATCCACAGTGGTCCGAGATTAGTGTGCACACGCACTGTCCACGTCACGTCACACGCACACACACTCACGCACACGACGGTCTTTGGCGCACAGTGACACGCCGCCCACCGCCCCCGACGACTCTCCGGACACGACTGAGAGAAACAGGCCCCCCCGACCGGCGGCGGCGGGGCGGAGGAGGCCTTCCCCTCCACTCTGTGTGTGTCTGGGCATGCGCCCCTCCTCTTCCCCTCCCCTCTTCACTTGCACCCATCCCAACTTCCCGTTACAACACGAAGGGCACCCCTCCTCCCCGCTCACAATACATTACACACACATTTCCCCTCCGGGCGAAAGGGAGAGGGATATTACTCTCCCCACCCCCTCCCCTTTCCGCCCCTCCCTCCACCCCACCCCCCCCGAGTGCCACAATTTTCCCACACTGCCTCCCCTACTTGAGCGCCTTCAAGGACTCAAAGAGATAGCGGGAGGGGGACGAAGGTGGGGGGGCAGGGGGGGGGGAGGAGGCGGAATGCACGAAAGAGAAGTGGAGAGAGGAGTGTGGTGATTGTACACGCGCTCCGATGCCGATGTTCGATGCGGGCGGTAGAAAAAAAACATCGATATATATACTGTCTCGCTGCGGGGAGGTGGGATGAGTGAAAGGGCTCTTTAATTGGCGATCAGCTGTTATCGCAGTCGCTCGCTTTTGCTTCGGCGACGGCTGTGCACAAGTGAGCTGCTCTCAGAATGCGGTCGCCGCATCGGCGTGCACCGGGAAAAGGGGGTTAAGGCTAGCTGTCACCTCGCTCTATCCACGCGCCTTCTTGTTCATACTACACCGGAACTCGCACCTTGTAATGATAGTTTTACACCAAACATTTTTAGTGTAAATACGACAGAGTCGCCTCAAGAGATTAACTGAACGTAGCACTATGAATAGAAAACATGGGGGAATGCGAGCCGCAAAGTAACTAATGGGCATTTCCATGAAAATGTCAACTTTTTCTCTCAAATGAAAATTTAGGCTGGAAATATTTTGCTTTGATAAATCAACAGGTAAATGATTGAATTTTATGTAATCAGTATGTGAAACATTATACAGAGTCTTAAAATAAGTTTTCAAATTATACTTACAATTAGATTCACTGAGTTTTGAAGATGTTTGGAATCATTACACTTGGGAGGTTGACCTGGCAGTGATTCCGTCACATGTTAATTTTGGGTATATTTATAAGGTACATATTTCGATAGTTAATTTTGTTTCTGTATACGAACATCACCTCAATAAGAGTTTTTTGATCATGCACTGTTTTGACGTTTGAAGTTTGACGTTTTTTTTATTTTGCAATTTTATCGAAATATCCTATGACATAGCTTTCTCTAAAGGTTATTCTGTCACAAATAGAATTGCCCTCACAAAAACTGTGCTGATTATTTTTACAGGTACCAATCCTTTTTCTTCATGTAGATGCAATGACTGCATGCAACAGAGTGTATATATTTACAGGTGCCCCCCGACTCACAACCGTTAAACTTACAATCCCTCCGAATTTACGACTATATTAAAATGAAAAAAATAAGTTTTGAAATATCCCCAAAATTTCTTAGTGAAAAATACCATAACAATCGCTCGCATATTTCGGAAACGTGTTCCTATCACGGAATTATTTTCAGCAGCTGTTTTTTATTATTACTAATGATTTTATTTTAACAGTTAGATCAAGGCCCGAGCTTGTAATTCTTTAAATGAGGAATACTTTTGTTCACATCATTAATTGTTTGTAGCTTGCCAAGCAGCTTTGCTGTGGTTATTTGATCTTACGATATGGTGGCTAAAGTAATTTTTTCAAATCATTAATTTCAGCCGGTATAATATTCCCAAAGACAAAGCCAAGACTAGTTTCTTCTCACAAACGCTAAATTGCTGAAGCTACCCAAGTAATTTTACTTCACGGAGCGAATCTACGTCAATCAGAACAGCAACGCTAGGAAGACTAGCAAACACTAGCAAGGCTGGATTTTGGACTCTTAGATTATTTAACATCTATTTATATATCAATTCCGACTTACGACCGAGGATTAATCGGGTGGTATCCCGTTCGTACCTGCATCTGTAATGAGTAAAATTTCAAGGAAAGTTCACCGTGTAAAAATCATTTGGCTTAGCCGCGATTCAAACCCGGATCTCCCGAATGGCGCCATAAAGTACTTTGGAAAACGTCCGTCGCGGGATATCGTTAAAAGCAAGGTTTATTTCTTTGACAAGGCTTACTAAGCACGACTTCCGTATGCTGTGCCAGCATTGCCTTGAGTCTTCAACGCCTTAATCGGTTAAATATGCCTGAGGTTCACGTTGAAATAACACGACTGGGCAGTGTAACTGGTAGCATAACTCACCGGCATTATAGAGGATCCGGATTCAAATTCCGACAACCTATGCAAAATGATTGTTTTATATAACTTTGCTGCAGTGCACGTTGCAGCGTACACTGTTGCTTGTTCCGAACAGTTCTTTGGAGTAAAATATCCGTTATAATTTGAAATTTTCCAGAATTCGATATTTTTGCTTGCACAGAGTAACTTTGTGTCCAAAAAATGACAACAATGCGTTATGAATTATATTATTATTTCCCTTATTATTTATTTATTATTGTTGCTATTCGACTAAGCAGGTATTGAAAGATGCTGATTTTTCGGTAGCGATCCGGATTTGTTCCCCTGGTTCATCAAAACGTATACCCGAACAAATGAATACGGGAACGTTTACGAATAATGACGTAAGTAAGCAGAAAGCAACGGGAGAAAACCGGAAAGATAATCATCTTCCAAATGAGATTACGAAAGCCTTCACTCGAGCAAAAACCAGTTATATGCTGGCTATAATCATTCAATATGCAAATTTGGAATCCTATTTCACATAACATGCGTGAATCATTTTAAAACATTTAGAACTACTTTCTAAGAATTACGTCATTGGATAGTTGCGACTACTTATCCAGCTGTATTCTTCAAAGTGGGGATCGGGTTGGTGTGGTGGCTAGAGTGTTGGCTTCCCACACTGTAGGCTCGGGTTCAAATCCTGGCGGTGGGAGAGAATTTTCAGAGACTGCCCGATCCCTGCTTGAATGCTGTGTGGAGGACATTTCAAGCGCAACACTTTGTCCGTCAGAGGGGACGTTTAGGCGTTATGGTAGTGACGGCTGGGAGCCGCTCTGGGCGACCGATGCCGATCGTTTTTTCCCCCTGCCGGAGTTCACATACCACTCAATTGCGGAACAACTAGAAGAGATTGAGACTTGCTGTTTTCTTTATTGTATTTAGGAGACGTGTGCTCACGTAAAGGGAGGAAATAAATAGTAATATGTCCTCGCGTTATTGAGAAAATCAAGTTGGACTTTGGCCAATTATAACTTGCCTCCACTTGAACGAACGAACAATCTGTGGCTGCACTTTTCTTCCACAATCATCTTGAGACCCACAGATCTATGTTAATTCGTCGTTCCCTGGGTGCCTTTCGTTTAGAGCAGGCTAATGCCGACGCCGGGTTTCTCTCCACCCTTCCTTACCTACCCTTCCCTAATGGCGGAAAAGACCTCAGCTGTCATTCGCCTCCTACAAAAACCATTCATTACTTTCATAGTTCCACATTATTACCTTGGAACTAAGTATGGGCAGCACTCGAATGATATACATACTGCATCTACCTGATCAAAAGAAAACGGGAATTTTTTAGAATCATGTCTCAGGAGAGTAAAAAACAACTCGTGAGAAAACTAGGAAGATCATCTTCTTCCTAAAGACTCTACAAAAACTTACTTTATAGCAAAAAACAGACGTAAGCAGCACAAAACAACGGGAATAAACCGGAAAGAACATCTTCTTCCAAACGAGATTACAAAAGCCTTCAATCCAGCAGAAACCAGTTATACGCGGGCTAAAACCATTCAATATGAAAATTGGATCGTTAATTCACATAACGTGCCTGAGACTTTTTATAGCATTCTAAATTACGTAATAAGAACTGCTTTTAAGGGTAGTTCCAACTGTTTATCAAATTCTGCGAAAGTTTTACAAAATTCAACCGGACTTATAGTGCACGTGCGACGCGATAAGTACGGACTCCTCACCATTTCAATTTGTCCGGCTCTTCGCCATTTCATGTCACTTATCATTGGCCGTGCTATCATTTTTTTCAGCGAACTGAGAATTTAATTCATAGGTACGTTCAGACAGTGACTGCGACACTCCACTTTCGTAAAATTCCACGCTTACATTCCCGCTAATTCATAATCAGATGCTGTTCATCAGATGTTACATGTGTGGCATGTTTCTCTGTGTAAGCGAGGCTAGGACGTTGACAGGCGCAGAGAAATCGACAATGGAAGCATTCGAAATATGGTGCTACCGAAGATTGTTGAAGATGAAATGGATCGTCCGTGTATTTTTAAGCATACGGTGATGACTCTTTATTTACAACTTCCCCATGCACAGCAAACAAAAGTCCTTTACAACGGAGGATTAACAAAGCACAACACAAACATGCGAGCCCTGGATAGAGGCAACCCACCCAGGCGGGATTCGAATCCACGACCCTACGTTTTGGCAGGCTAGGACTTTCTTTACCTCACCGCCGCCTCGATGCCGGCACTTTAAGAGTGACGTCCGCAATGCACAAATTGTGCGAAATTTTCTGCAGGAAAGTATGATACCTCGGAAGAGCGACTGGCTGAAGCACTAAATCGATTATCGGTGGATCCGGGTTTGAATCCCGATCAAGGCGAATGATTTTTTTCTTTGTGGATTTTCGCACGACCGAGTAAGTACTGAAAAGAGATGGAAAAAATAAGTTTTAGAAAAACCTTAAGAAGAAGATAGGACAACTTATTCGGCCACACAATGGGACATGATGGCCCAATGAAAACAATAGTGTAAGGACAGGGTAGAAGTGAAGAATGCCAAGGAACGTCCCCGAATGAGTCACATAGGACAGTAATCCATCGTTAGAACTTTCGCGGGTGCTCGTCATTATGAATAAAAACTTTTGGGCTATGTCGCCGCGTCAATTCTTGGGTGGCCCCAACGTTTCCCGACCGATGCTGATCGCTTTCTCAAGGGAGTATGAGTGATGTTACTATGATTATGAGCCGACTATTATTATTCCGAGTTAATTTATAGTAGCCACAATTACATTCTTTATTATGCATGACTTTAATTATTATTGCTATCAATTTTTACCCCATTGGTGCTGGTTCAGGTGTGCAGCAAATGAAGGAACGCCTGCATCGATACTCGAGCAGTATCGCATCATTTCACGGGGAAGGGTGCGTCAGCAGCCAACTTCTTCAGACGAATCGGAGAGAGAGAGGGAAGCCCCAACTATTCACTCCGCGTCAGCCCACTCTCCTCCAATTTCCACCCCCCTCATCCCTCCAATTTCCACCCCCCTCATCCCTCCATTTTCCACCCCCCTCATCCCTCCATTTTCCACCCCCCTCACCCCTCCACATCCCTTCCGCCAGGGCACAAGGGCAGCCGAAGGACCGGAGCCGAGTTCCCACTTGGGCGCCGCTCTATCATATGTATTATGGAGGCAGGCACAAGTGCGCGATGGGAGAAAGAGGGGCATTCACCGGAGGAGGGGGTGGGTGGAGAGAGAGAGAGAGGGACCCCCCGCCCCCCACTCCCGCACACATGGGGGCGAAGAGGGGCGAGGAGGAGGAAGGCATAATGTGAATAGGCCCATAGTATAGTGTGCCCCCACCTCCCCCCTTCCCCCACCTTCAGCTCCCCCATGCAGGGTAAGGGGGTATTCGTGCGTGCTGAAGAGGGGCGGTAGAGGGGAGGGGGGTGCGAGGTGGTGGAGGGGAAGGCCCCCTCCGAAACTCACCGCTACATGGTAGAGATTCACACCCGATTCGGACGAACCGGAGAGAATTTACGAATGCAATCCATGAACTCATATTCCCTCGTAGAATCATCATCACTAGACAATTGGTTTGACGCAGCTCTCCACTCAATTCTTTTATCGGCTAAACTTTTCACGCCTATGTCCTTCTACGCCTGCTCTAATTATTTTATTCGAACTCTTCCTTTTCCGTTCTTGTTATCCGCTTGTCCCTCGACGATTGCCTTCATCAGGCCATCATGCTTTAAAATATGACATATAAAGCTACGTCTTCTTGTCAATGTTTCCATGAGGCTTCTCTCCCAGTCTCCTTAAGAATTCCTCATTACTTTTATTTATTTATTTCATCACCAAAAACGGCACCAAGGCCTTTAAATTGGTTGCTCCTTAAATAATTAATACCTAAAAGATAACAAACAATAGCACAATAAATAAAAACTAACAGAAAACAAAGTTTTTAAACATAAGAAGGGGCACTATTGATTAGACAATGGTGAATTATTCAGATGGCATTTTAAGGTGGCTTTGTAACTAGCAGCAGAGGAAAACAGGTCCAGGGAAGGGATTTTTGAAGCTATGGAGTTAAACAAGGAGGGTATTCGGTAGAACAGAGAGCGTTGAGAGATGGAGAGACAGAATCGCGGAATGTGAAGCAGAGAGTTATTTCGTAAGGGGCGAGGAGGAATATGAAAACGGAAAAGAGGGAGAATTTCGTTACTAATTCGGTCGATCCATTAGATCCTCATCATTCTTCTGTAGCACAAATGGCTTCTACCCTTGCTCTCTGCGCGGCTGTCATTGTCCACAGCATGTAGAAGAAACGCGAAGAGGGGACTTTAGGGCTGGAGAACAGTGAACGGAGTCAATCACCCAGCCTCATCGCATTCCATCGAAAGGTTCGGTAGAAAGTAGGGATTTATTGGTGATAAGGAATAAACAGTCTTCCAATATTTACAGCGTCATAACTATAAAATGAAAAAAATGCGAAGAAGACTGCCCTTTTTTCGCGAGTTGGTGACGTCATTACAAGTTCTGGTTCTTCAACTCGTTCGGAGACACCTGCTCTTTGACGGAAAGATTTCATTATTAGAATTTTAACGTCGAAGAACCACGTGAGAGGGATGCCGAGAATCAGCGGTGAAGCGGGTAGCCCTTCTGCCAAATTCAATGACGTCATCAACTTACGTGCAATAGGGTAGTAGGCGACGGATCGAAAAACGGAAAAATGGGAGTCTCTTTACTTTTCAAACTCTATCGCAACCGACAATAATAATAGAAATCGCGAACGATCCCAATGGCATTTTGGGGATGATTAGAAAATGAAAGACAAGAAACGAAAGAGTGGGGTCCAGAGAAGGATATTTTTATGCCAGGGCATTAAAAAATATTAGATGGAAAAGAGAGCGCTGGGTTACCGAATGAATATGATGACGTGAAAATCAAGTTGGAAGTCTGAACTAATTGAAAAACTGGCCTTTTCCCGGCATATTGGCGCATAACAAAGGAACTGGTGCATAAAAAATTAGATTTATACAAAAATATACCGCAAGAGATTAAATACATTTTTCTCTAAACTTATATGGCTGCAGATAGAACTTTGTCAAAATAGTAGATTGACTTAAGTACAAATACAAATCTGTTAGAAACTCCCTATTAAATGTAATTATAATACAATTAATACATTGGAATTGTAATCAGTCATTAATTATTAGATGGCTTTTTTTCACGAATTTCTTCGAAGGTATTTTCTCGCAATTTTCTCCAAGGTGAGAGAGTTATTTTGTTATTACAGCATTATCTCTGCATTTTTATTCTCTTTCATCTTATCATTTTTGGCATTGTTTGGCTGTTTCTTTTTCCGGCATATAATTTGCAATGTTCTAACCTAGCATAGTTAATTACCAACCGTTGGGAATTTTTGGCTTTCAATGTGATTGTATTTGTTTCGTATAGTGTTGGGTTTGATTGAGCGGTGCAAGCGAGTAAGGAGCTGATACCACCTGCACGAAAGTACTTCATTTTAGTGATTAAATAGCTTTATGACCACCTTGTACGTATGTAATGTACCTTGTACATGGTGCTTCAATCAGTTACCCCCTGCCAAGCACACCAGTATTGGCTAGCAGTGTATGACGTATATTTTATTTTAATGAAGAGGTACACATACAGCAAGACTGCCAATTTAAAGTGCACTTGTAACAACAAATATTAAATAATTAAATAATAATTATTTATTAGAAATTTAAATAGAATAAAAAAGAAAACAACAAAAATTTATCCGGCTATCTAGTAATTTATGCGATAAATATGTTGATGCCAGGTGAGTAAAAGTTTTAATTGTCAGAGCATCGGATCAATATCACCGGCGAGAGAATTTGTTAGAAAAGAAAGTCTATGGAAAAGTGAGCGCTTAATTACAGATATCCCGGGAGTAGGAATGTGGAGTAAAGAGGTAGATCGGGTGTGGCGGGAAGGTACTCTAATGTTGAGGAAGGAAACAACGTCAGAACTGTCGAAGTGGGAGTTAAGGGTATTACAAATGAATTTGATGTCTGATTGGAGTCGGAGAAGGGAGAGACTAGGGACGGATAAAGAGGATAAAACTGCAAATACGAACACACGTATGCTGTCGGTCACGTTAGGTACTTACGTTAGAAGTAGATGAAGTGCCGAATGGTCGCAGACTGATTGCAGCAATGGAGTCTTCGATCTTTCCCGTCCCGTCACGCGCGCGCCCCTTGTACCAGCATGCCCTTCAGCGCACGCCACCGTAACTGCGCTCATTCCGTACCGTAAACGCTTTCTAGAGAGACGGTCGGATGACGCTGCTTATCTTTTTTGACAACAGATGGCTGCCAAAAAGTCTACGAAATTTTATAAATAATTTTTCGCCGTATTGCTCTTAATCTGATAGTGGTCTAGCTTTGAATCATCAATTTCGATGTTCCAAGTTACTTTTAGTGAGCGATTTAATCTTAAAGGTTCATTAACAAAGTGTCTGTGAAATAACTGCAAGAATATATCAACTTTTACAATGACTTTGCCCGCCAAATAGGTACCAGAGATTAGTTTTTTCATACGGTTAGATATGATACATAAAACTCTCGTCAGTTCGTACAAATCTTTCGTTAAATCCTCAGCCGTTAAAAAAATATCTGTAACGTGATTTCGTCGTGTAGAGGACTTTTAATGAATCACCAGGTATATTCCTGGAATCCTTATGAAGGCTTCGGTGGGTGGATGTAAATGAAGTCGTAGCTCTTCCGGGATACACTCCGCGTCGGTCCATATTTCTCTTGGTGTCCGGCCCGCTAAGATCTGAATATCTGAATTCTCATCCTACTTGCCGGTCCATATTTCTCTTGGTGTCCCGCCCGCTAAGCTCAGAAGATCTGAATTCTCACCCTACTTGCCTGACGTCGTTACTGAAAGGTGAATTGTACGGAGGAAATATTCGTGGGGATACATGTACATAAGTGAGCAAGATTTAAGTTTGAAGTGTTAAGCGAATCCGTTTACAGCGATTTTCTCTTTGCCTAGTGACTGATTTAAATTATTGTTAACGTTGTCCAAGGGTTAAAACGTCGCGACGACGTTTTCAGGGCGTAGACTACCATCGTCTCCATGGAAATTCAATCTCCGCTTTCCCTTTCCTCCGTGTTTTTTATCGTTGGGCTCCATCTGTTGCTGAGGTGGTGGTCCATTTGTCTTTTGGGCTCCAATTTGGCTGGTAATGGAATGTGGTGAGATATTGGTGAATGAATTGGAATGTGGCGAAAAACATGACTTAAAAGGCAATAAAAGTCTGGAGATGCCGGGGATTGAACCCGGGACCTTTCACATGCAAAGCGAACGCTCTACCACTGAGCTACATCCCCAACTAAAAATCGATGGAATGAGAAAGAAGATCTAACACGAACGTAATTAATCGACTAACCAAAACTTAAAAAGGACGAAGGAAATTATTCCAACCTAAATACTCTATTCAACTCATTTATCACCGCTCAGCCACGAGTTTCCAACTTCGAGCAAGGAGTAGTAGAGGGCGGGTGACGTCACTACTTTGGTCCCAATTTGCCTCGAGTTTCTCAATGGTTACGTGATATTGAGTCACGTTACTTGCATACGATTGGTGAATAATTACACTGTTGGCGTTTATCTAGGTGTCATGAAAAATTACTCAAGCTTAGCGACCTTTTATTTTTGAGAATAATTATAAATATTTTGCTACATTGCATCCATTTCGATATGTGAACAATTTTTCCTAATTATTATCAATTAACTAGGTACTTGTACACAGCCTATTTTACCTTGTCATAGTCAGGCTATCATAAATCTGAACCATCGCAAGTACTACGCCCGTTAACTGTACACGTAATTCAGGGAAATTGATGGTATAGAAAGTTGGCATGAACTCTGAAAAATTCATGCTCGACAAAACCATTTGAGTAGCGGATATGAGACCTGAATTTATTCCAACGAAAATTCTGCATGCTTGCACCAGATGCCCGTGAAGTAAATTGCGCCGAAACAGGTGATAATGGTGAACAGCCGTTTGTAGGGTCCGTTTCCCACGGCCACCAGCCAACTTGCACGGCCCCGGCTCGCTATGGTTACTCCATCGTCAGGAATGTCCCCTGCGTGAATGTAATCTGCGTTCCCTGTGCGCGTCCCTCCCTCTGTTTTTGCAAGTGTCTCGTTCCTTTCCCCATGGGATGATGACCAGGCGAATTGAAAAGGGAAAATAGGGTCTTGCCACTCTTCCGCCAACTTTTCTACCTGGGCCTTGGCGCGAGGGTTTGGCGCGGAAGGGACGAATAGAATGCAGCGAAAGGAACAAACACTCGAGGGGTTGGCAAGGGTCATTGTCCAAATTGTCTCCTCCTGCCCTTCGCTGAAGACGGACTCCCAAATCAAAAGCTGCAGCCAATGGCCTCCAGCAAACCGCTGGCTAATGACCAAGGGGAAAATGTATATTTTAACAAACTCGTTTTGCGGATCAGCTCGCTTTAAAAGGCTTGGCAAATCTACAAGCGGTGGCAATGGCCTTTCTCCATCGAAAATAGCCATCCCGTTAATTTTCTAATCCTCGCAAGAAGATAAATTGCTAGCGAAGCTCGAATCGCTTGCAGTATTGCAACAGGGCGGTTTCCTATAATTTTTTAATTGCCTAAATCGAAAGATTATTACTCCTGGAGTACGTATTTCATGCTTTTAGATTTTTAAATGACGATATCTATTTTTCGCAATTAAATGAAAAGTGAAAATTTTCAAGCGCGCGAAAACGCAATGGGTAAGTATAAATAATTGTAAAATGGGTTTTGTTTAGAGAATATTAGGAAATTGCGACGACAAAGTGAGAGAAATTAGCTACTTCTCCCTCGTTGGACCTCATTTGGAATACGCTGCCAGTGTTTGGGACCCTCATGAAAAAGGCTTAATAACAGAGTTAGAACGCGTGCAAAGAAGAGCTGCCAGGTATGTGAAAGGTCGTTACGATAGTCTTGTTAGTGTAACTGACCTTTCAGATAAACTCGGATGGTATCTCTGTCGGACCGTAGATTGAAAAATAGACTAAACCTTTTAGATAAATTCAAGAGCAGTGTCTTTTCTGACGAAGTTAACCATATCTTCCGGACGCCAACATACTACGGAAGATCAGATCATATAAATAAAATAAGAGGATTGTTTGTAGAACAGACAGATTCCGAATGTCATTTTTTCCACGACCAATAAGAGATTATAACGGCAGCAATAGAACTCGTAAATAGATTGCATGACTTGTAGTGTAGCCTACTAACCTTTGTAAAAATTAATGCATGTTTCTTAATTCAATTATTATTTCTAGCAGCATATAGTAGTATAGTTTGTTAGTATACGGGACGTTTCTTGGACCGTGTGGTGTGCATGTGGGAGTCCAAATGCATGCTGCATGCTGGTGATTGATCACCCCCTGCCAAACACCTTAGAGGTGGCTCGCAGGGTATTATGTAGATGTACAATTTGTTAGGTTACGTGACTTTTTTTGGACCGTGTGGTATGCATGTGGGAGTCCAATTGCATGCTGCATGCTGGTGATTGATCACCCCCTGCCAAACAACCTAGAGGTGGCTCGCAGGGTATTATGTAGATGTAGATGTATTACTTTTGGCACCCCTGCCACTTTCTACGGTGTCCGAACTTCGTGATCATAGAATGTAAGCCCACCCAAGACCCGAGGTCTGTTCCCTTCCGCAGCGCTTCGCAGTAAGACAGTACGGAGAAGGCGGCTCACCTTGGGTTTATCCCGACTACTTGAAATCTTCCGCCGTAATTCAAACATGACACCTGGGTTGGAAAGAAACCAGTCTCTCCGCTAGCGAAAAAAATCACTCCATAATTTCGTCCACGCCAGGGGTAATCGATTCGGCCGATCGAGCTTTTTCTTTCGAAGAATATATTTGGAATAGCAAATGGTGAAATGAGTGAATTCCACTAATTAATCTCCTATGCATCTACATATACCTACTACCCCGCAAGCCGCCTCAATGGATATGTGGCGAGGGTGTTTGGACACCAGCCGTTTACAAATAGAAAGGAAATTGTTTCTGAGGCGAGCTAGGATGAGAAACTTCACGAAAGCGTAGAGTAAAGTATAGGCTACATTCAATCAGTAAATTCGGAGAATATTTCTTCTCAGATTGCGAGAAAAATATCCTCCGCTGTCGTGCTAAGCACGCAGCCTTCCGAAAACTCACCCGAGACCGATGACAATCCCTGTCTACATAAGATGCCAGCTATTGACATAAGTACGCTCGGAATAGAAAATATATTGAAATCGCTTAGTCCAAATAAATCACCTGGTCCAGACGAAATCCCTTCTCGCGTATATAAAGAACTAGCCTCAGAACTTGCCCCCTACTTGCAGTTAATATTCAGTAAATCCATCAAGCAACACGAAGTACCTAATGACTGGAAAATCGCTAATGTAATGCCTATATTTAAAAGTGGAGACAAGGAACAGCCATCTAATTACAGGCCGATATCTTTAACGTCCATCTCTTGCAAAGTCCTTGAACACATCGTAGTCAGCTCGGTAATGAAACACCTAGACGCGCAAAACTTATTAATGGGAAATCAACATGGATTCAGGAAAAGCAGATCGTGCGAAACTCAGTTAGCGCTTTTCGCCCACGATATTTTAGTCTCCGGGGAAGACAACATTCCAGTAGACGCGATTTTTCTTGATTTCAAAAAGGCATTTGATAAAGTACCCCACGGAAAGTTAATATTAAAACTGAAATCTTATGGTCTAGACGAAGATGTCATTTCCTGGATTAGAGAATTTTTGAGCGACCGCGTCCAAAGAGTAGTATTAGACGGTGCAGTCTCCAATGAGGTTAGAGTGACTTCTGGCGTTCCTCAGGGTAGTGTCATTGGCCCACTCCTATTCCTTCTTTATATAAACGACATTGGCGAAGTAGTGCAGAGTAAGTTACGATTATTTGCAGACGACGCTGTAGTTTACAGAGAAATCCGTTCCAGCAAAGATATAGATGAACTAACGAATGACCTTGCTGCTATCCAAGCTTGGTGCGATGCTTGACAGTTGGAATTAAATTTGGAAAAATGCGTCGTAATGAATTTCTGGAAGAAGAATAACTCCCTACAGCGTAACTATGTCATTCGGGGCACGCAGTTAAAGGCAGTTGAATCTTTGAAATATCTAGGGGTTAGACTCAATAATGATCTATCGTGGGATAAACATATTCGAGAAATAACCGGTCAAGCTAATCGTAAAATGGGTTTTGTTAAAAGAATATTAGGAAAGTGCGACGACAAAGTGAGAGAAATTAGCTACTTTTCCCTCGTTAGACCACATTTGGAATACGCTGCCAGTGTTTGGGACCCTCATGAAAAAGGCTTAATAACAGAGTTAGAACGCGTGCAAAGAAGAGCTGCCAGGTATGTGAAAGGTCGTAACGATAGTCTTGTTAGTGTAACTGACCTCTTAGATAAACTCGGATGGGAATCTCTGTCGGACCGTAGATTGAAAAATAGACTAAACCTTTTAGATAAATTCAAGAGCGGTGTCTTTTCTGACGAAGTTAACCATATCTTGCGGACGCCAACGTACTACGGAAGATCAGATCATATAAATAAAATAAGAGAGATAGATTGCAGAACAGACAGATTCCGAATGTCATTTTTTCCACGATCAATAAGAGATTATAACGGCAGCAATAGAACGCGTAAATAGATTGCATGACTTGTAGTGTAGCCTACTAACCTATGTAAAACTTACTGCATGTTTCTGAATTTCTATTCTATATTCTATTTCTAACAGCATATAGTAGTATAGTTTGTTATTATACGGGACGTTTCTTGGACGGTGTGGTGTGCATGTGGGAGTCCAAATGCATGCTGCATGCTGGTGATTGATCACCCCCTGCCAAACACCCTAGAGGTGGCTCGCAGGGTAATTTGTAGATGTAGATGTAAACGCGATCACAGAAGACATTAAAGGAAATAGATTGCGAAACAGAGAATGAAATAGGTTAAAAATACCATACTTCCCTCACACTATTAAGGATAGCAACTCCACTGACGAAATTAATGGCGTCACTCGCTAGATTGACCCATTGCGCATTTATCTTTTTATATTGCTTTGAACTGGCTTGGATTTGATATTGGAAAATCTAACCTTTGGTGAGTCTTGTTTTCGCATGAGTGTTCACGTATTTTTTTATTATGCGTAATATTTTCATGACCGTGTGTGATGCATGTTGGTATCCTCCTGCTGACTGGTAATTGTTCACCCCCTGCCAAACACTCTGGAGTTGGATCTCAGGGTATTATTTACATCTCCATTTACATAAAACCCAGCGAGGCACCTTCAGGGTGTTTGGCAAGGGGGTGATCAATCACAAGCGTGCAATTCGATTCCCACATGCAGACCACACGGTCCAAAAAAATGTTGCGCATACTAACAGATTATACTTCCGCACTGGGGCGCAGCTACTGGGGCGCAGTAGGAATTAAGGCTTGGGGGGGTTTAAGGCGCAACTAATACTTACGGGTGTGGGGGTATTGCATACCCACCAGGGTAAGCAGGAGTTGCGGGGACCCTCCTCCACAAAAATTTGAAGATTAATGGTTCGAAATGGTGAGTTTTACGGCTTTCTGAGGGATATTTGATAAATCCTTACACTATTCTATAAGTAATACTGATCCAAATAAGTAAAATGGATTAAACTTAAAACTTTCTCTCAGCTCTAGGGGGGGGGGTTATCCCCCGAAATCCCCCCCCCTCGCAACGCCACTGCTTCCACATTCATGCAAAGGCAAAACTTGCAAACTACTCATTGAGGTTTTTCTGACAATAAAGCCAGAACACGTCAAACATGCTGTATGGAATAGTAGGAAAATTCAGAAACATAAATTAATAAATATGTACATGATTTAGTAGGCGACACTACAAGTCTACTAACCTATTAGTTAGCCATCACAGTCTCTCATCGATCTTGGAGAAAATGGTATTCTGAATCTATCTGTTCTACCGTCTATCTCCGTTATCTTATTTTTATGATCTGATTTAGATGTACATGACGAGGGAATAGGCTGAATTTCCACCGATAGCGATCGGTGCACCATCACATTTATAACGAGAATTTCTGGACTCCCTGTACGTGTACGAGTTGGATGTGGTGTCTCCCAAGCGGCCCATACTCCCTCTGTCCCCCCTGTTGACCTCCCCCGAGAGTCTGGTGCGCTGTTTCACCCGAGAGGATGCAGTGGTGCGGGCGCCGATCGTGCTGGCGGTGGCGAGGGTGGGGTGCGGCAAGCTGTGAGGGGGGCTGCTCCTTCAAAGGAGCCGAGGGAAATAGGCGGGAGTGGGGGAATAGGGGCAGCTCAGCCTTCCCCCCACCCCCCGCGCCTCATGCCTCGTTCACATTACGATTGTCCGTGCGATCGTCCCGACGATAGTTGACCGAACTAGCCGTGTGAATGCATGTCCTGGCAATAGTTGACGTAGTTCCAAACGTTGCCACTTTACGATGGTTAGGCGCTGGGAGACCGGAAGAGGAAGCGACAAGAGAAAGACGAAAAGCTCGTGAAGCTCTATTTTTTTTCATGGATTTTTCCTAGGAAGGAGGAATATGGGCGAAAGAAATATTATTCGGTAAATAAACGTCGAACACAGGTTTTAACAATCGTCATGTGAATGCGCGATAATTCCGACAACCGCTGGAACAATCGTAATTTGAATGAGGCGTGAGCGTGGTCGCATCGCCCTCCCGTCGTCAGCTGTTTCCACGGTCCGCCGCATGCACACCGCATGTTCATAGAAATATTACGCATACTATCAAAATATACATGCTTATCTTATATATAAAAATGAATCGCAAAATGTGTTGGTAAGCGCATAACTCAACAACGCCTGGACCAATTTGGCCAATTCTTTTTTTTAAATGTTCGTTGAAGTCCAAGGATGGTTCTTACGGCGAGAAAAAATCGAATAATTGCCAGAAAACCCTAAAAACAGCCCTTTTCTTTTTCACATACAAACGTTTTCTAACTAAAACGTAGAATCAATTTGAGCTTTATTGCTATTATATAAAGTTCATATTAAATTACAAGCACTCACTGTTATCTAAGAAATGTAGGTGTGTAATATAACATTTTAATTACTAAATATATTCAAAATATTAATTAAATTGAAATTACATTTTAAAAATTAAATTCGAGCTGATTGTAAGCCCAGCCGTGGCCCAGATCGAGTTGACACTTCACTACCGTGTTTGTAAACAAATCTCCAAGCAATTGTTGACAAACGGTAATGTCCGTGTTCCTGTCGAGGAATCGAGTAGTTTTAACTCATTTCCTTGGAATGATTGCAAATTAGTTTCAGTGAGCTCATCAACAAAGAGTTCCAGAATATGATTGATCACCAAAAGAATCAAAGATGGTTGATTTAGCGAGCAAGAACGAAGATGTGGATGACTAAAACGAGGTAAATTCAAATAGTTCGTACTCTGCATGGATTCGAATCTTTGAAATGTGTAACAAACGAAGACGAAATCACCAACTATCTATCTGAATATTTTAAGTCCTTGGACGTACCTGGCTTACCAAGGCACGATTTACAGAAAAATGTAGTTTCTGTGCTCATGATCTTTCGAAGCCTAAACCAACCATAACTATCCAACGGAACGTGTTTGGTCATTAAAAAAATTGGCGATGAATGTGATTCACGCAACTTTACTCAAAGGAAAATTCAAAGGTTAGGAAGTCCTCATTCCGTAGATTCCATGATCTGAACTCATATGCCCTTTTGAGCTTAAACGTATTCAATTTACAATTCGTGTTGCATTCGTGATAACGATTAAAAAATCGCATGGTCATTTTTTTCAGTTTTTGGGTTGTTTGTGCTCATGTGCTAATGAAAACCCATGATTTTCTCATGGTCAATTTAGCGTGCTATGTTCACGAGTCGATAAACCATCCTCTGTATTTCTTCCTTCGCTTCAAGTGCGTAGCTAGGATAGGGGGTTTTTGGTGCCGCTAATACCACGGGTCTGTAGGGTATAGAAAACTCGCTAAGGTAAGCGGGAAGTGTGGGGGCACTTCCCCCAGACATTTTTTAAGATAAATGGTTCAAAATAGTGGGTTTTGTGGCTGTGTGAATAGTTAAATATGTTTTGTTTGTTAGTCATCCGTCCCCCTAATATTAATAACATCATCTTTCATAAAAAAATTCTCTAAGCTCTTGGGGGGGGGGGTTTATCCCCCAAAACCTCCCCTCGCTGCGTCACTGCTTTGCTTCGCTATATTTATTTAGCTTCATCCGCTTCATCTTGCACCTGATAACAAAACAAAAACTGTTGTTTCTCAGAAGGTGCTTGACGCAAGACATTAAACCCGAATGTGTAGGGCTCACCGTGGTGCGTTTACGCATGCAGTACGTTTACGCAGTGCATTTTTTCCAAACAGAGATACTAAAACTGGCGCGCCTTAAGTCATTTAATGCGAATGCTGCTTCATTGGGGCTTTTCTTGCACGATTTTGAGCATCAGTCAAGCGTCGGTCTGGGGTCGTGTCAACCTGCCCCCTGAATGGGCCAAGTGTATGCAACAGACTTGGACCTATAAACATTTTTTTACAGCTAATAACGCAAATAGCCAACAACTGAATGCGTATAATTTTTATTCCATGAACTGCTTTATTAAACCACAATGCCCAAAATTTCTTATGCTAAAACGTAAGAAACTTTGTTGAAAAAAATCCGCGTAAACGTGCTCCGATTCACCCTATGTAGATTCGATAAAGAAAATGTCTTTCTGACAAGCAATTTTGGTTCTCATTTACGTAGTTTTATTGAATTTGTATCCTTATTTTATTATAATAAATTAAACATGATTAAAAACGATGCAGCCGCTCTTGATTTATACATGATGTAAGTAAACTGTAAGTTCATTGATTGTTAGGCGGTACGAAGTTCGCCGGGTCAGCTAGTTCATAAAAAAACTGCTAATGGTTAGTAATTCCTAGAGCAAATACATGCAAGGTTAGAACTATGAAAAAACATGCAATGAGTGATCCTAGCGAGCAACGCCATTAATCCTATCAATTGAGACAGCGTTGCTATCCTAAATAGTACGAGGGAAGAATGATATTTTAAATCTCTCTGTTTTGCAGTCTATTTCTTTTATTTTATTCTCATGATCACATCTACTATACTACGATGGTAAACGAAGGATATGATTCAAACATCAGGCAACTGTTTCTTCCAAAGTATTCTTAATTCCTTTTAAATTACAATTTTCTTTTCTCCTCCCCCTCATCCCACCTCCTATTTCAACGGCTTCCCTCCCAACAATCCCCTCTCTCCTCTCTACGACTCCTTGGCAACATTCCATCAGCATTCATTAAATATCAACATAAAATTATGCATAAACCTCAAATCAATAACAGTAATCAAAATATAAACGTAAATATCAAACGTTAGAGTATGAATGAGTGAATGAAAACGAAAACGCATCGTGTAGCCTCCCAACTTGTGCGAACGCATGAACGGAAAGTAGAACCTGTTTTAATTCGGTTCATGAATTCGTACATGATCCGTTCCGGTCCATAAAAATCACTCACGCATGCAAACTCGTACGTGTTCATGTACCGTGTAACGAAGCCTTTAGAATCTTAATATTTGTGTTGGCATACAAAAGCACAATTTCAAAAGGGGATTGATTATTACTGGTATCTAAGCTAACTTCGGTGAATTGGTGAGTGAAATAAGTTATCCAGCTTTCGGAACACATTTTCTCTTTCCATCCTATTGCACTACAAGTAACTGTACGTCCCATGAACTTCAAATTAATAATTTTAAAATTTTAACAGATAATTGATATAATTGGCGGCCTCGGTGGCGGCGGGGTAAAGTCCTCGCCTGCCAAACCGAAGGTCGCGGGTTCGAGTCCCTCCTGGATAAGTTACCTTAACCAGGGTATGGGCGTGTGTGAATGTCCTTCATTGTTCGAATCCCGCCAGGGTAGCTGGACCCCATCCAGGGCATGGAGTTTTGTGTAGCGCTTTATTAATCCTCCTTTGATATGGTCTTTATGTGCTATTTATGGGGAAGTTGGAAATAAATAGATAAACAAATTTTCCATTAAGTTTATAGCTGTGAAGAGTAGGCTTCAGGAAAATATGCGAAAAAAGGGAACATCAAAATATGAGGGGAAAAATAACAGAGGAAATGACCGCGCGATGAAATAAAATCGGATCTCCACATCGGATGATCTCACACTAATTGGAGTGAAGTTGGCTCACAGTTTTTATTTTATTATTGGACGATCTTTCTGCAACGTTACTAATGAAATTACGGCAGCACTATTAGCTAAAATAGCACCGGCGCGGATATTGAGAGGATATTTTTGAATGACCTCGAACTATTAATAGGCCACACTGCTGATTCACGGAGCGTAGCAGCCGAATTAATTTGACGAATTCGAATCAATGGAACGCCAGGAATACAACGCGGGCGATTTCCCACGATATAAGAATCAAACGATTCATTCGTATTCCAAGATATATGCCTTCAACAGAAACGCTCACTCAGCAGCTCGTCTGACGGCAAATTATTCTTAGATATGAAGTAACTCAAGAAACAAAAGCCCAACAATAAATAAATTAACATGAATTCTCGAATCAAATCATAATGTTCTGCTGATTAGTAGATTTAATTCCTCGAGCAAAACATCATCATCATCATCACTGGTCAACAATCCTAGGATTGGTTTGACGAAGCTCTCCACTCAGTTCTCCTATCAGCTAATCTTTTCACACCTACGTATTTCTTCTCTTTCACATCCTTCTTTACTTGTTCCATGTATTTTGTTCGAGGTCTTCCTTTTCCGTTGTTGCCTTCCACTTGTCCCTCGACGATTGTCTTCATCAGGTCATCATGTCTCAAGATGTGGCATATGAGGTTGTTCCGTCTTCTTGTTAAGGTTTTCATGCTTAAGGTTAAGGTTAAGGCTTCTCTACTACTCTTCTTAGGACTTCCTCGTTACTAACTCGGTCGATCCATTTGATTTTCATCATTCTTCTGTAGCACCACATGTCGAAGGCCTCTATTCTTGCTTTCTCCGCTGCGCTCATTGTCCATGCCTCACTTCCGTATAGGAGCGAACTCCAAAGGGCAAATATTAATGGCCAATAATACTAACGAAAGATTTAAAGGGTTTCGTACCATTTATAAAACGAGTTTTGAGAAGAGTTTCGGGGGATTGAGTAAAATAGAGGTTCTATTTCGCATTCGTCCTCCCAAACCTAGCATATCCGCATCCGCAAACCTAGCATAAATCCGGCGCAGAAAGGCTTAATCCGTTAACTTGATAAAATACAATGAGAATCTGCGCGATTCGTCAAAAGCTGCTACGGGCCGACAGAGAGTGCTACCAAGATGTTAAGCGAATTGTGCTGGGAGCCGCGGTACAGACTGTCCCAAGGGTCGTGTGTCAATTTCGACCTCTAATTTTAGTAACTTTGCATCAAGCAATGTTCATGAAAACTGGCACACTTATGGGGAAAGGTCCTAAGTTTTGTTGAATGTAAGCAAAATTTTACCATTTTGACCTTTTGACCTAACAATGTGGGTACAAACAAAAAATTTGAATTTGCCTTATGGGGTTTCAATGTTAAAAAATTCGAGATAGAAAAAAGTCTGAATTTCATTGACCAAGATGTTAATTCTCAGGTTTTCGCACACGAGAAACCCGAAAATAACACTTTTATTTACGAAAATTGAACCGTTGACCCAGTAAGGTCACCGTCAAGGTCATAAGGGTGGCTAAACGAATAGCATACCAACAAAGGTGTTGATCCATGGGTTTTATAGGGTGCCCAAGTGTCTAGTATTGTACAAATACCCGTATTATTCACTAATTGACCTCCGGGGGTCATCACGGTGGTCAAAAGTCATAGAGTTAAAAGTGGGGCCATCATGTCAACCAAGGTGTCAAACCATAGATTTTGAAGGGTGTCAAAGTCGGTTTTTCAGTTCATAAATCCGTATTGTTGATATTTTGACCTCCAAGGGTCACAATGGGGGTTAAAGGTCATAGAGTTAAACGTCGGGCCATCATGACAACCAACGTGTCGAACCATATACTCGGAGGCTACGCGGTAGGCTTAGATTGGTTGAGGAATTGAGAATAGACATCTGTCAGAGCGACACGGAGACAATAAAATTAGAACCCCACTTCCGATAGAAACGATAAATTAAGTGATACATCTTGCCGAATGGATAGGTATGAGAAATTGTTTTTAATTTAAGATAATCCTTTTTTTAATTAAAACGTACTCGGTTGCATCGTTAAATTATGTTTAGGTAATAGTGTACAGAAAAAACTGTCACCCGCACAATTGCATTTAATGTTTAAGCCTGAAAAATCGTTTGATTACTTAAAATCTGGATATTTTATGATAAGAGCAAATCGTTTACAGCTGACATGTAAGACTTTTCACCAATTTCATATCCCAAACAAAAATAATTAAAGCGTGCCCTAGGTGCCGAGTATACTTGTTTCGTATGCACAAGAAGGTAGGCAAGAATTTTTTCTTTATTGTGGCCTAATTTAGATACAAAATAGTATCTGAGAAATAAATCAACAATAAAAAGCTAAAATCTGCATGAATTTACTGATATCCCTATATATTTCGGGTGTTCAATGTTAATAATTTCAACCCTTTTATTTCTCGATTGACCTGTAACGATGGTATTGGCTTGTTCGTGTTTCTTAGAACAAATGAATGAGCCCACAGCGCTAAAAATTTCCCGGAAAGGCAGTGCGAGTACCTCGTCGACTTCCTTGCTACACCAGCGTAGACTTCAGGGAAGGATTCCGTCTCCATCTTTGTTCATTTCACGGAATTACATTTTACTCACCGCTTTGATTTTCGCATGTGGATTTCGCGCGCTCAACTCTCGCTTCCAAAGCAAAAATTCCTTTCGAAGTGACTTTTTCAATTGAGGATATCGACCTATTGCGCAAGTTAAGACTTCAATGGGATGCCTAAAATTCGGGGAAGGTTTTCAGTCTGTCATTGCACAATTCGATAGAACTCTCATATTTTCATGAAATAGGCGATAATCTATGTGTGCACACTTGAAGCGCCGTTTCTCACAAACTCAAAGAATCAGATAATCTTCGAACAATAAACAGTGCCTACAGCGAGAGAACATTTTCTACGTCATATTGATAGCTCCGAGGATTACAACTGGATTACAACTTCCATCTGACGTTTCGAAGAATTAGGGTAGTTTCATACCTTCATGCCCAATGATTCATTCCTATTTCAAGGTTGAAAACGAATTTATGTCAAACATGCATATTAATTAATCCTATCGAAAAAAATATTTGATGATATCGTGCTTAAACCACGATAATCTTCAGTAGGAAGTACGCCGCGCTTATTCTCAAAATCTTTTACTTATGTAGTTAGAAATTATGACTTATTAAAAAAATACAATACATGAGGGGATGAGAAGCCAAGGGGTACAAGTGATTTTTTTCTCAACGGAGTTAGGTAAACTTAATAGGATGGTTTCCTATTATTTTTTTATTACCTAAATCGAAAGATTATTACTCCTGGAGTACGTATTTCACGCTTTCAGATTTTTAATTGACGATATCTATTTTTCGAGAGATGAAAAATTTGAAGCGCACGAAAACGCGACGGCTAAGTATGAATGCTGGGAAAACTCCGTGTGACGTCGTTCTGGTTCCCGCTGCCGCAAGTGAGGTGACCTTGGGGTGACGCTTTGAGCGCTGATATGACGCAGGCTGCTAGCGGGTAGCAGAGTACCCTGCTAGCTGGTAGCGCTTGGCTTAAATAAGGATTATTAATACCTTATCAAACGAGGAAACCTTCCGACCATAGGCAGTTTCAATAGGTGATTATTAAGACATGTTTACCTGAGCTCTGTGCCTCATGCATGCATTGGTAATCTCAGGCGATGTAAAACTCCCATCTACTCGTATAGAATCTTGGTCCCTGTGGCGTCACGTGGAGTGGCATAGCATGGGCGCCAATCAAATTTTTAAATGCGGTTAAAATTTACCATTTCCATTCGTCTAAACCGGTATTTCTAAAACCAAATAATTTTTATATTATTAATACACTAATTGTGAGTAACGAATGGCAATCAATGCCTTTCGTTTTCTTTGATGAAGGAAACTACCCTATTGTAAGAAGAAATACACAAATCTTGGTTACCAAGGGATACGAGTGAGTCTTTGTTCTGTGCCGACATCGAGTGGAAAATAAAATGCTTTACTAAATATCTAATAGATTTAGTTTGTTTTCTATACTTAATATCTGTACCTAACATTGTATAATCACTTGTAGCCCTTGGCTTTCAACCCACTCATATTTATTTACTTAAAAATCCTTCATAGCAATTACACTAATTTACAGTGAAATTTTTAACTGAGGCACGAAATGGGAAAAATTACATTAGGGCTATAAAAATCAACAAGGAAGCAACCAGAGGAGAGAGGAAGACATCCAATTCAGTGACAGATGAGACATAGCTAGTAAGTAAAATTGTTGCATGATAAGTAAAAAGGTTGAGCAGGTTGAGCGGTTCAACTATTTAGGCAGTACGTTAGAGGAAAACGGATAAAGTAGTAAGGACATCAGGAAGAGAATTGCATTAGCAAAGGAGGTGTTCATGAACAGGAAGGAGCTTCTGAGAGGATCGTTATGTAAGAGTTTAAAGAAAATGTTAGTGAAGAGTTGGTTCTGGAATGTAGCGCTCTACGGTGCGGAAACGTGGACATTGAGGAAAGAAGATGAGAAAAGATTGGAGGCATTCGAGATGTGGGTATGGAGAAGAATGGAGAGGGTGAAATGGACGGAGAGGAAAAGGAACGACGAAGTGCTGGACGTGGTTGGCGAGGAGAGGCAGCTTTTAGATGAGATACGGAGGAGACAGAATGTATGGATGGAGCTAATTCTTAGCGGGGAGGGGATGTTGAAATGATGTTAGGGAAATGAGGGAGGGGAAGGAAAAGAATAGGATTTTTAGATAGATTGAAAGAGAGTAGGCCTTACTGTGAGTTAAAGAAGGCAGTGCTGGAAGGGAAGGGAGGCTCCCAGATCACTTCTTTAGTACTCCATGGGAACCTACCATAATCGGTAGAATGCTGTAATAATAAGTAAAAAGGATCGACGGAGTGGGTTTAGAATGGCAGAGAGGCGTCATGAAGTTGAGAGCTTGGTTTGGGAGATCGTGGGCAGATTCGGCAGATGGTATAGGGAGAGCAAGCGGATGGATCTACTTGGTATTCTAAAATTCAATAGAGAATGGGGTAGTAATAGTACTTGTGGTGTTAACGGTGCGTCGACATCTGAGGTCATTTCGAACCTCTCCGAATATTTTATGTACATCACTTCATAAACTCGAGAAATCTCGATATTCTTGATTTTCTCGAAGTTGAAATGCGTACTAAGAGAAAAATTTATGCATAGCGAATCCCATGCTTACTCCAGTTATTTTCAAAAATTTAATTTCCCGGCTGAGACGCTCAGGGTCGTCTTGGTGCCAGAGAAAAGGAGTTCAGGGCAGTCAGAAGTCGAGTTTAGGGTGTGATGGAGTAATTTTAAATCCATTATAAGGTTCCTGTAGGTTAGATAATAAGAGAAAAGACGGCACGGCATCAGAAGAAATATTGCATAAGTATGGGACTCTAAGTCTGACTATTTTGGCGAAGAACTGAGGAATGCAATGAATTTTTGAGTAATCAAGTGAGCATTAAGAAACTATGGGAAGGACATTAGCAGAGAACTACTATACACTCAATTCGCTATTGTCTTGATATCGGATAAGTTCTTTGCCAGCGGACTAATTAGAATTCATCTCGCTTCTAACATATCATACACCGGATATTCTCCTCAGTTAACAAAAAGTCATCTTTCATCGCATATGCTTTTCATCGCATCTTATACCCTCTCCTTCTTAATATAATAAGCTAATAAACGCTATTTCAATGAACACAGTAATATGCAATTTGTGGCACCTATGCATCGCCAGCGTCAACGAAAACATGTGGGTTATATTTTGTTGACACTTATGAAACCTGAAATATATATATATATAGGAGCATACGATCCGTGTCTTCAATTTTGCATGGCTTTGAAAGAGTTTAGCGAATATCCTTCTCAGTTAATAGAAATTCCCGAGCACTTTTCCACAGATACTTTAATTTTACTTCATAACCGGATCCAATTAACTTTGCGCTGTCATATATTGTGTTAGGGTAATTTTTTTACTAATGTGCTACAATTCCACCACATTAGGCCCGAAGCAGCTACCTACTGCTTCCATGCTTTCCTTACATTTTAAACTCATATCGGGTCCACTCTAAGTTGCTTCATGGAGACCGTTTGAAAATGTCAGGTAAAAGGAGAAAAAAGTTTAAACGCTGCCACGGAGTAGATCACGTAGGCAGCCTGGCTTTCATTTATCGCTCCAACCCCTTGCTATGTTGAAATCGACTTATAGCTGGGGACGGAAGGGCATGACTACATAGAAGCTGGCAGGCAAGTTTGAGCTTCAGGACTCGGCTGTATAACCACGGGCCTTCACATATTTCAACGTCCCTTTTCAGAGGGAAGGAACGCAAATGAAAAAATATCAATGAAACGGGCGGCTTTTGCTAATGGATGCCGTAGAGTCATGGGAAAGGAGGTCTTGTCGCCTTCACCGCGCGGCAATTAACATAGCGGAGGTTTCGGGCGACGACCCGAGGCCTAACCTGAGACCCTCTCTCCCTAATCTGCTTTTGTTCCGCAGAGGGAACGAAAGCCAAAAAGGACCCATCGCCGTGGACAGGTGGAGCGCCAAGCTAGAAGATCGGGTCGTGGTATGGAGGCCAGAGTGTTGGCTTCTGACCTTGCCGGTCCGGGTTCGAATTTCGAACCCAGTTGGGTCGGTGATTGTGGGTCGTGGCAGAAGTCCTCGTGGTCTCGAGTGACTACTGGTCATTCGATTCGATTGGGACTGTTGGGAGCCGCTGACCAGCGACGGTTCGGTGGTGAGCAATCGATATGCGCGATTGAGATCTTAATCTACATCTACATAATACCCTGCGAGCCACCTCTAGGGTGTTTGGCAGGGGGTACAAATCACCAACATGCAGCATGCAAGAGGACCGCCACATGCACACCGCACGGTCATAGAAATATTACGTACACTAGCAAAATATACATGCTTATTCATTAAAAAGAATTGCTAATCCTCAGTAATTCCTAGAGCAAATACATGCAAGGTTAGAACATGAAAAAAACATGCAATGAGTGATCCTAGCGAGCGACGCCATTAATCATATCAATTGAGACAGCGTTACTATCCTTAATAGTACGAGGGAAGAATGGCATTTTAAATCTCTCTGTTTTGCAGTCTATTTCTTTTATTTTATTCTCATGATCGCGTCTACTATAGTACGATGGTAAACGAAGGATATGATTCACGTCGTCTGAGAATCTTCTTCGAATTTCCTGAGTAAGTTAAGCCTATACTTAGATCTACGCTCCTGTAAAGATTCCCATCCTAACTCGTATAACATACTGGAAACGCTGCACTTTTTGTCGTAACAACTCATCACAAATCTGGCCGCCCTGCGTTGTACTCGATTGATTTCAGCTATTAGTCCTACCTCGTAAGCGTCCCACACGCTAGCAGCATATTCCAAGTGAAGCCTCACTAGAGTCAGGTAGCTTTTTCTTTCACCTTTTTTTGGGCATTTACCGAGAATTCTTTTTACAAATCCAAGTTTAAGGTTAGCTTTCCCGCATACTTCACGTATGTGTTTACCGGGTAATCCCGGGTAATATTTAGAGCCATCTTATCGAAACAAATGGTTGCAATTTTCCACGATTATAAAATTAAAAACGACCTAAGTTTCGATGTTACTACACCATCTTCAAGGCGATGAAGTAACCGTGAGGATAATATAGTAAAATTGAAACGTAGGTAGCAATGAATTTTATAATTAAGTGGAAAATTGCTAGCATTTATTTCAATGAGGATGTTTTTAACACTTTGAATGGAGGTGGAGATGGGGGAGGGGGGAGTAGGTGGGGTTGTCGATTTTTGCTGGGACACACTTTGTTTATTTTTACCTGAGGCTGATGAAGAAGCATTGAAACTTTGGTCTTAATAAATTTCATCTTCTTCTTCTTTTTCTTATCCCATTTTGCTGTTAGGCGTTGGGTTCCACCAGCCACTTTCTAAACTCCCTCCTATTCTGAGCCAGCCGCTTCACATCGTTTATACTCAGCCCAAGCTGGGCTGCCAGTCTCTCCACATAGCCTCCTTCCCACTCCAGCCTTGGCCGTCCTCTCCCTCGCCTTCCCTCCGGTCTTGCTTCCATCACTCTCTTGGCTTTCTATCCTCCTCCATCCTAACCACATGTCCATAGCATCCTAGTGCTTTCCTTTCCGTTTCTTCTCTGATCGAGTCTCGCTGGAATTGGGCTCTGATGGTTCTATTTCGCACTCGATCTCTTCTAGTGCGTCCTGCTGCACGTCTGATCAATCGCATCTCGCAGCTTTGGAACCTACTCCTGACATTGAGTTTATTTATTTATTTATCAAATTGTCCACATACAGCATAGTTTTCCATTTTATAGTGGCACAGTATAACAAACATAAAAAGCACAAACACAATCAAACATAATTAATTTAAACAAATAACAATACATTGAAGTAAGCTCTTTGACCTTAAGAGTTTCTACGAAGGTAGGAAAGAGCGCGGTTTGTAAAGGAGTGGTTTGGAAAGGAGAACGGGTCAATGTGATCTGGAAGGGAATTTATGAGGGAAGAGAGGCGGGAGAGGATGGAACGTTTGGTTAGTGGCAATCTGGGAATGGGCGAATATATGGAGGAGCGAATGCGTTCGAGTGGGTCTGCTTGGAACTTTAAAGTTTAGATTGGAGACGAGATCGGGACAGTCTATGGAAGAGTTTAGAATGCTATGCATTAGTTTTAAATCAGATTTTAGGATTAAATTTGGAATATTAGATATAGAGAGAGTGTGCAATGCCGTATCAGCGGACATATTACGAAGATGAGGGGCTATGCACTTAACTATATTAGTGAAACAATTTGTCACACTTTTAAGAGCCAAAATATTGGATGGGGCTGAGATTGTCCGAATGTGGGAGCAATGCATCACAACGGGAATGACAATTGTTAAAAAATATGCACGTAATGCTATCGGGACTGCAATTTCTGAGAAGCGGTAGAGGAGGCCAAGGAGAGACATAGCTTTGTTTTTAATTTTTGTAATATGCTCACAGTAATTTAATTATTGATCCATTAAGACACCTAAGTCTTTGATGGTGGAGACTCTTCTGAGGGGAAGGGAGTTTAAACTGTACCTGAAATCATAAGGGGACTTTTTTAGCGAAATGGAAATTATGTTGCATTTATTAGCGTTTAGGCGGAGATTCCAGGTGTTGCACCACTCTGAAACCTTGTTCAATGCATCCTGTAGGTTATGGTATTATTATCTAGTAGGTAAGGCTCTCCGTTCCATACATCAGTACTGGCTGGAAAATACATTTGTACACCATCATCTTTGCCTTCTCCGATATTTTTCTCTTGCCTACAATTGATCTGCTTAATTGCTGATATACCTGGTTTGCTTTATGGACTCTGTGTCTCACTTCATAGTCTGGTCTTCTATCACAAGTAATTTGTGTCCCCAGGTATTCGAAATTATCAACCTGTTCCAGTTCTTGCCCTTCCCATGATATATTAAACCTTTCTTGTACCTCATTCTTTGACACGGCCATAACTTTGCTTTTATCCACATTCATTCTCATTCCATGGTCTCTAATTGTATAATTTAATTTTAATATATTGTAATAAATTTCATAATCGTGGAAAATTGCAAGTATTTATTTTAAAATGAAAAAAAATCCACTCAATTGCACTTGAATATTCGTATTTTATTTAATGTGATCGATTGATGAACGGGAACACTCCGACGAACGACAAAATATTTTCGGCTGCTCACTGTAGTAAAGCTTCACGTTTTGTTAGAATATTTTGCTAGCGAGAGGGACCCTTATGAATGATGACTGATAGTTGAAATCAATAGAGCGCATGGCCACCAGATTCGCAATGAGTTGTTACGATAAAAAGTGCAGAATTTCCAATATGATAGGCGAGTTAGGTTGGGAATATTTACAGGAAAGTAGATGAAATTGCCGTATACATGTTCTTAGTAAAATCATAGAAGATTTTTTATCAGACGAAGTTAAACATATCCTTCGTTTAACGTCGTGTAATAGTGGACGAGAAGAAAATAAAGGAAATGGACTGCAAAACAAAGATATTAAAAAATTCATTCTTTCCTCGTAATATTAAAGATAGCAACGGCGTCTCGATTAATAGAATTTACGGTCGCCAATCGCTAGGACGACTCATTGAATGTTTGGATTTGCTACACGAATTACTAACCGTTGGAAAGTTTTGCCTTCATATAAATATAGACGTATATTTTGTAATCATGCACAATAGTTGTTTGACCGTTTGGTGTGCGTGTGAGAATCTCTCGCAATCTACATGCTGATGTTAAACACCACATGCTAAACACCACATGCGTAGCTCGCAGTGTAAAATGTAGATGAAGTCGTTCGTTGATCGTTCGTGACCGAGGTCGGCTGTTGGTCATTCGCTATCGAAGTCTTCGCCGGGAGATAGTGATCGAGAAGGTTTCCAAGTCGCTCACGAATAAAATTCTCCAATTGCGACGCCTCTGCTAGTCACGGTATTTCTAGAAATGGCACTTAGTGACTAATTATAGTGTTCCAGCCATAAGTAACACGGGATCCATTTTATTTTAATCATAATCTACTTCACGATCATACTTCTTCTCTTAATTTCAATAATTGGCATTTGTTTATTTATTCGAGCCGAAAATAATAGTAAAAAATGTTCTTGACCGACATCGTTTGTGATTGACATAGGAAGTGGTCGACGATTGGACATTTGCGATTGACTCACTCAAGTGAATGGTGAACGCTGATCGACATCACTAAAACGCTACTTAAACGCAAACGTGACTTGGCAATTCAAGACTGACCAACCGTCGCGTCGGCCCCCCGCAGTGCATTTCATTCCATATTCGGTCGTATCCTCAGTGAATTCCTTCTTGGCCTGAAGGCCTTCCCTTGCCCGTCATCGAATGAGACGAGATTTTTGCCCCCTCTGTCGTGTTCCACGTTACACCCTTGCCGTTGTTTCGAAAAAAAGAAATCTTGTGGCTGGATTCGTATTGACGCACGTCAAAATTTCTTTGACAGTGCAAGTAATTAAGAGTTTGGCCGTCCATTCATTTCCCGAGGTTTTCTATCAAGGCTAGTTTCACCAAATACTGCTATAATTCGTAGATCTATTTTCAACTTCTATACGTGCCATTGACATTTACCTATACGGGCAAAAATCGAACTGGAGGGGTTTGGGTTGGAGTGGTGGCTAAAGTGTCATCTTTACACCCCGTGGGCCCGGGTTTGAATCCTCGCTAGTGGCGGTGATTATTCAGGGACTGCAAGCTCTCGGATTGAGCGCTGTGTGGAGGGCAGTTCCGTCTGCCGACAGCGAATCTCGTGTCAGCGATGGAGTTTAAATACGACAATTACATCTAAATCTACATAATACAGTGAAACCTCGGTTAGCGAACGCCTCTGATAACGAACAATTCGGATAGCGACCAAACATTTCGCTAAAAATTAGCCTCGGATAGCGGACAAAATTTCGGTCAGCGAACAGATGTGAAGCGGACATGTTTGTGTTCGGTGCTGTGCGATCTCAAATGGATACAAAGTGATACAATGTCTACAATACTGAGTCTACAAGTAATACAATACCTATATAGCCTGTAACTTTCATATGATAGCGAGTCAATAGGAGTTAGGAACCAATTATTCCCATGTCCTTTATTTCTTATGTGGAAAATTGTTTCGGATAGCGAACATTTCGGATAACGAACAGCTTTCTGGAACGCATTGTGGTCGTTATCCGAGGTTCTACTGTACCTCTACGGTGTTTGGCAGGGGGTGATAAATCACCAGCATGTTAGAGAATTCCCACATGCACACCACTCGGTCACAAAGATGTTACGCGCACTAAAAAATTGTACTCCCAAATAGTCATGGCCTTCCATTAGGAGCAGCCTGATGCCGACGCCAGGTTTCTCTCCACCCTTCCCGCCCTTTCCGGAAAGCAAATAATTTCCTAAGCTATCGGTAACCTCCTCTAAACACCACCACACCTGAACCCGGGACGCCTGCCTCGGAAGCCGCCGGCTGCTGAGACCCGACCATTAAAAGGCAAGAAACCTTCCCGCAAGATCCCCCTTTACAGCACAGAAGATTGTAAAAAAAGACGGTCTTGCATACACGCACACAATGTACCAGGTTCTACCGGGCACATTCGCCGGGCACGATGATAATAGTCGGACCCCGCAGTTCGACAACCCTTGCGCTATAACGGCACATGGGTGCACACACGATCCTTCCCAACTGAAACTAATCCAGTGAGTGAACGGCGGCCAGTTGGTTGAACACACGCACCCGTTATGACTGACTCTCTCCAGGGTCCAAATCAACCCTTTGGCTGCGAACGAGGGAACGGCCGAGACTTCCTTCCCCTGCGATCCCTGCAAACAGCTTCAAAAGGCGACATAACGGTGCGATGGAGATATGGTCTTTTTTTCTGTCTCTCCTTCCTTTTCGCACCACCAAAAATCACCGTACGGTAATTTCGCACGCCTCGTAAAGCCGTCTACCGCGCATCCTCACTACTCAGATCCAACAATGTGTACAAAGGAAATGTGCGCGATTCGGCTAAAACTGTTACGAGCGAACGGACAGCGTTTGGCAGCTCTTACAACGAATTGGGCTTGGAGACTCGGAGACTGCGCGCTAGGCTTAGATTGCTTTAGAAATCAGAAGTAACTTTCAGAAGCTTTCAGAGTGACATGGAGAGCATCAGATTAGAAGATCATCATATTAATACGTCAAACAGCAACGATAAATAAATACACGAGAAATATTTTGCTGCACGGTTGCGTATTCGAGACTCAAATCACCGATGGCGGCGCTGAAAGCAGTGACGTAATTTGCCAACATGGCTGACGCATAGAGGATATTTTTGTGATGATAGCATGGGTGCAATAGGATGAATCGTCGAGCCACTGTGATAATTAAAGTAGAAAAGATCTAAGAAGATTTTCTTGGCTTTGAGGAGGTATATTTCCCATGGGCAACGACAAATAGCAGTTAAGATCAAGGAATTAGTAAATTTTAGCTGAAATATCCTCTACTATCTCATGGACATTACTCAAAGGGTTCCTGATGACCATAAACGAGTGACTGCGATAAAAATTACATTATTCTCCGCCCACTAGACTAGAAAAATAGCAATACGTCGGTTACCCCAAATGCATTAAAAAAACAAACCACCGTCCCAGTACAATTATAGCAAAAAATGGCAACCGAAAAGGCATTTTACATGAATATGAATTCTTAAAATACATTACTTGCGACGTTGTGATGGCTTAATACCAAAAATATAATTATAAAAATCGGTAAATTCCCAGAAATGCCAATGATTTGTGAACGTGGTTTTCTTAGGTATCCTCAGAGCTCTACTTCCCAATTCGGTCAAAAGTTGGCGTATTGCTTGTCTGGATTCTCGAATAGGAATTCATCTTTTATCATCCGTACAATGAAGGACTTTAATAAGTGTTATGCGGGACTATATATGCTCATCTCCTTTACTTTTTGTATTTTATTCGAGCAAACCGCTGTTGTTCTAAGACGCATTGAGGCGGCTTGCGAGGTTGCATGTATGTATGAAGAAAGTTGCATGCATGAACTTGCACTTCAGGGAGAGGAATATGGTCTTGTTTGCACCGATTTATCTTCACTTGGCGTCATTTCGGAGTTGAAACTTTAAAAGAGCATCTTATTAGTTCAAATCAACTTCAAACGGCGGAACTGAACATAGGAATAGGTCATCGGTTGAAAAAATATCGAACTTCTCCTGAAAAAAACCAGAAGCGAGGGGGATGTAAGAATAAAAAGTATTCGGTGAGGAAGGGTAAGGAAAAGATTATAATCAAGAAGAACGAAAAGGTATCCTTCGTTTACCATCGAACTATAGAAGACGTGATCATGAGAATAAAATAAAAGAAATAGACTGCAAAACAAAGAGATTTTAAATGTCATTCTTCCCTCGTACTATTAAGGATAGCAGCGTCTCAATACATAGGATTAATGGCGTCGCTCGCTAGGATCACTCATTGCATGTTTTTTCATAGTTCTAACGTTGCATGTATTTTCTCTAGGAATTACTAACCATTAGTAATTTTTTTTAAGAATAAGCATGTATATTTTCTAGTGTGCGTAATATTTCTATGACCGTGCGGTGTGAATGTGGAGTTGTTCTTGCATGCTGCATGGTGATGGTGATTTGTCACCCCCTGCCAAACACCCTGGAGGTGGCACGCAGGGTATTGTGTAGATGTAGATACAGGAAAAACATGTAAGAAAAAGAAAATTGTTACAAGAACTCATAAACACATACTCCCTCAATCTCTCACATACCCTGCAGATTTGTCTCTCGGAGGTAATTTCCAGAGGTGTCTCAGCCAATGTCTTGCGAAGATTTCTCCTGCCCCTGAAATTAAAACCGTACCAATGATAATACAAATTATTATTATAAATGTGTAATAAATCTTGAGGCTAAGGATCTTTGAAATAAAAAAATAAATTCCTACGTATCGGAAATTAATTTCCCATTTTCAAGTCTAAATTCATGAAAGAATGAGAGGTGAAATAAATACAAAAGATGGTCGTGTATTATAAATTAATATTAAATTGCAAAAAATATCCAGCAAAACATGCTTAATAAGACATTTAAAATAAAAAAGGTTGATAATATTTTTTATGACAAAGATATTCTTAATTTGTATTTTAGATTTTAAGTCATTCAGTTAAATTAAAGATTATTATAAAAATGTTTTACTGGATATTTTTTGGACTCTAAAATTGATTTTTGGTACTTGACCAGCTTCTCAATGCATTATACCTCATAATATCTTGTATATTATCTTATTATATCTTTTCATACAATAAGCCTTGTAAAATATATAATAATTACCTGAAACGTTGGCAGGTATGCTTTTCCTTATGTAAAACGACATCAGCATCAAGATCTTTTCATGCATATAAATATTTTAAAATAGGTTTAGAACAAAAGAAATGATACAAAAAATAAAACATAAATTCACTTTCACGCACTTAAACACACACCTCAAGGATTTGCTCTGAAGCCCAATTTTCCACGTCGGTCACGAGCACTCTTGCACTCAAATTTGGAAAAGACTTCTCTTATTTCAGCGACGACAAAGGAAATTCATTAATTCTCAAAATGCAGGACGGTGAAAAATTGTGGCAGGAAATTTTAACCTACATAACTGAAGGCAGAAGAAACCAAAATCACTTATGGTGTACAGATCAAAAACGCACTATTTAGTAACTACAGAAAATTTTATCAAAGCGTTCCGATTGGCCGCGAGCTTGCCTTGTTGCCAGATACCTTGGATCTCAGGCAGGCAAAGCATTCGAAATAATGAGTTGCCCAGAGTATCAGGCAACAGGGCAAACTCGCGCAACAATCGGAGCGCTTTAGTCAAAGTTTCTGTAGTTTTAGAATGGTGAGTTTCGACCAAAACATCATGAGTAATTTTTGTTACTACCGGCATCAGCTATCTAGGGTTAAAATTTAGAGGCAAAATTTTGCACCCACCCGGATATACGACTAAAAACAATTCATTATTCTTTATAGGACACTCGTATGATATTGATAGCTACATATTTAAAATTCCAGCTCCATCATCAATGATTTTACCTCTTTGATGTCCTATATTAGAATATCCGAGGTGCGGTGTACTGAAAAATAATAATTAAAAATCAGTAAACAATATAAGTGAGGCATTTCACGAAAATTACTTTCCCTACTTTCACATTTTACAGAAAAAACTGTGGGTTCGGAACGCCATCTATCATTCTTATGAAGAACTAACCCAACAATGCAGCACACACTGTTTTAATCGAGTACTATCTCACTCAGCTGCCTCGGTGTCTTTCCCAATTTAACTTCTCCAATCCAGTATACTTGTGCTAATTAGCATTACAAAATTTCTTCTTTCATTATTTACGATGAGTAAACTAAAACGGATAAATATATGAAACAAACTTAAACAGATGACTACGAAACTGCGCATTTCTGAAATTTCACGCTAATTGTCCCGTTATTTCAAAGTCGGTCTGATCCAAGATTAATTGATTTTCCGCGATTTTTACCCGCTCCCGTACTAATTATTTCTAAGAGAGACAGTTTTGACACATAAATGCTGGAATCTCAAACTTGGTGCTCCGTACGAACGATTGAATGCTAATATTTTCTATGAACCGACCTTAAAGGACGACCACAAGTGTTGGAAAAGGTTAAATGAGGCGAGGGATTGCTCTCGTGGACAAGATGGCGGCGCTGCGCATTCTCATCAAACACGACGGTTCTGTAATTACGATCATTCCCCTTCCCCTCCAACGCTAAGCACCATTCCCTGCGACCGATTGGAGACTGCAACGCGCGCCTTACGGTTAATGGCCTTTTGATAGGTAGCCTCACTCTCGCTCGAACGCCCGAATTTCGTCGCCATTTCCAAACAAATACATCATTCGTTCAAAACTCACGCTATCCCCTTGAAATTTTCATGGGACGTAAAGTGAAATCCATCCAGCATTTGCCTGTTACTATACATCGCTCATACGCGATCATTTTATCTCACAAGTAGTTCTCTTATCTCGTTAGTAAAGCTGCGTGAATCGTTAAAAAACTGTTATGGAATTACGGCAAGCGTAACTCAAATGGGGAAATAATTACGCTTGAGACTCGGAGGCTGCTCGCTGGGTTAGATTGCATTTATAATAGAGGATAAAAATCTTTCAGAGAGACACGGAGAACATAATATGAGACCCCCACTATATTTCCAGATCCGACAGAAACGATAAATTAAGAGAGATATTTTCCGAACGGATAGATCTGAGAATTCGCTTCTCCCCGGAACAACAAAGGACATTAATGAATGCTAGGCGGAAATTCGTAGGAGCGTTCATTTTATTTTTTAACGAATTGTATCCTGATAACCCCTGAAACTCGCCTCTTGATGCGGCTTGCAGGGTAGTATGTAGATGTAGTGTTTTCCTTTCGAAAATCAGAGGTTTTAGGAATAATGTTAATACAAAGGTAGAAGAATTGCATCAATAGGGTATCTATAGAAGTAATGGAAGCACAACAACCAATGAATACAATCGATTCAGGCTTGATTTGTAGAAGTTCGCTCTATCCATAATGATTGACACAAATGCTAATTTCCACACTTTTTTAAATTCAACACTCAACACGGACCATGGTTTCAATCAGGGACGCCGACTTACAAAAAATATTGGGGGGCCCAAACCGGGGATCTGGCCCTGGGAAATTTTATAAGTAGTGAGTTTTAAGTTTTTTAAGCATTTTAGAATAGTCATATGATCAACATTAGAACACTGATAACTTGAATCTCGATATCTGGACACTACGGGGAAAATCAACAAGCCTGACACATTTTTTCCTCACACCTATAACGAATTTTTGAGGGGGCTCAGGCCCCCTCAGGCCCCGTGGAGTCGGCGCCACTGGTTTTATACATTGTGTCATTTAAAGGTTCTGAAAATGACAAAATGTGTTGAAACCATGTTCGGTGTTGAGTGTTGGATTAAAAAAAGGGTGGACATTACCAATTGTGTCAATCATAATGGAAACAACCAATGAGTTTTGGAAATAAAACTAATGGCCCGTTTAACATCATTTTAACATCTAGTTAACTAAGGAATGATTGAGATATTTTAAAACTCACGTGGGTGGGGGTAAAACTGTTGTTGGGATAAAGCCTGTTTAAATATTGGCCGTGATTCGAAGGACTCATCGACCTCGATTTAGGCAAGCTTTGAATAAGAAAAAAAAACTTAAAGTAAATTCAGAGCGTTAATTGACTGAAACTGTATGATTTTTTATAAATTTCAAGAGAGATTATTATTCGTTATGTTCTAACGGAACTCCTGTATTTTCTTTTCAGGTGGGTATTTCGTGCGAGACGCCTTGTGTGCCACGCAGATTACGGCAGAAGCTATGGATGTTGTGAAATTAGCCATTTTTCCATATCGGAAACCATTACACGCCGATTATAGGTAATACTAGTAATAGATATTTTTAGGAGCTGCACACTGGCGTCTTCGGTTACCTGCTAATTTACATTCTCTTTTTTCCATTATTGTACTCACTTGATCTGAGTAATCTGCGTCCAGTCGAATGGAAATACTAGTTTTGGTAATGACTAGGCAGAAGGTATGGACTTGAGATCTTTGTACGAACACATTTTGATTCAAATTTAAAGATATAACGGGTAAGTGCAATACATCATCAGAATTCATGATACCAGTGACTCAACAATATACGCAAGCGTCTACGAGTAGCGTATTAGAGTATTTTCCGAATGAGAAAATTTCCCGAGTAGTTTTACTCCGCTAGCACACGCACATCTATAAGGAATACATAAGTTAGTAAGCTACACTACCAGTCAACTCACTGGTACTAACATTGTCATTGAAGGCTCTTATCTATCGCGAAAAAACTACATACTAGAACTGTTCTACAGTCTCTCTCTCTTATTGTATTGTTATAATCTGTTCTGTAGTATGATAGTGATTATTAGATACGGTTGAATTCGTCGTAAAATACAGTTATCTTGAATTTACGTAATAGCTTTGGTATAGTTTTCCATCTACGGTCTGACAGTGTTTCCCATACGAGTTGTTCTAAGGCGTCAGAAACACTAACACTCTCGTAATGGGATTGCACGATCATATGGCTTAAGTTATAAATGCCTAGTCTCAGAAGAGAAATCTGAATATTATTAAACCTTTTTAACGGTTTCAGTGTGAAAATTACTTGTGTGCGTCAGAACTAGTCTATTAAGTTGGTGTATTACAAAATCATGCGACATAATGGGTTTTCATTGATACCTACTACACAGCAACAAAATTACCAGCAAACCTTGACGCATCTTGAGATCTTTCATGAAATTGGCTCCGTACTCGCACATGGCTGAACTTAATGTAGAACTGAAATATCACCATGGCCGAAGATCTTTCTCACTGACCGCTTGGTTTCCTCGAGACAACTTCAGGCTAGTAGTCTCAAATTTTCATAGTTGAGACGATAAAGGTTCCCTGCTTAAGTCTTGAGGATAAATAATGCGACTGTAGCGTCTTCTATTCGAAGATTACGAAACCCTTTCTGCGTTAAATGAAAACTATACGACGTTTAATCACGTTTCGTTTGACTAACTTAAGTGACGGATAAATTCAGAAGAAAAAAATACTGGAGGAGACAGGTTTCCATTTAAATTATCAATATTATAGGATAGCACGCAGTTATCAGGTTGTATAGTAAAATGAGTTTGTGCAGTGACCACATGTGAATTGCTGAAGAGGGGTTAGAAAAAGATAAAAACGATTTCTTGCCTAAGATGCGAGATAAAAGAAGACAGTGTGTGGCTGATAACCGCATATCTGTCGAAGAGCAATATTTCTTGGTCGCTGTCAGAACGGGGAAGAGCCTCGGAGCCATATGCTCTGAGGAAAAGGCGGCCACCGAGCGAAGGGTGGAATTGGAAGGGGCCGACGAGGGACGCGACACAACAAGCTGGACGAATTGAAGCGAACTGCGGTCGGGATATAACATTAGAAATGAACTGGATGTGCTCCGACGAGAAATAAATATTATGTAAGTATCAATTTGGTATATTTCATGATTCGGTTTTTGAGAGAAAACTTCTCTCGAGAAACTGACATGGCAAATAATTTAATGAAGAAAATCAGTGTGATTTCAAGGGACAGTTATGGTTATCAACTCTTTAATAGTCGTGGAAAATTTGGTCTAAAATAAGACCTAATTGTCCTAATGGTGAAGCCAAAGACCATCCTCTATACGTCACAGTGCAGAGAGAATGTTTCGAAAGCAAGATGATCCTAATTTTACACATTTTGATGTTGATATCTACATGATATTTTTGTGTTGTTGTTAAGAATTTGTTTTTTATTTTAATTCTTTAATTTGTCACTGTAAAATGACAGTCATTTCGTATGTAATCAAATAAATAAATTGTATCCTTCGTGGTGTATTTCTTGGGTTGAGAGTTTAGTTCCAGTTGACAAATCATCAGTGCACGTAGGATATGACATGAAGAGACTACATAGAGCGAGTAAGAGGATTTTTGGAAGTAATTGGCTCCTAATTACACCCATAATATTCTTCAAGTGTTTTTTTTTGTGGTGGGTTCAGGGATAAGTTTTACTGAGAAATCAGTATGTTTTTAGGTACTGAGATGAAAACGCGAGTACCAGACCGAAGACACAGAACAATCGCCACAAGTCTTGGAGGCAATCACTGAGCATAGAGGAGGCTAAAGTCAACTCTTTTCTGAGATTTGCTTACAACAGGATCGGATGAGTCGGCAGTCTGGTCGACCGGGAACAAAGCAGAACAAAGGCACCCGATGTGATTGCTTTTATCCGCTCTCGACATATCGATCGAACCTCACCCGTGCATGCAGCGCGCGACGCCATCTTGCGATCTCCGCGATTATCCCCCAAGGCACCGTCCTTGCACCCGAGAAATGCATTCCGGTGGGCCCGAGGAGGATGGGACCCGGCTGATGGGCCCGTCGTGGCCCCCTGGTCTCTCTCCATCGCCCCCCGCTTCGGTGCACCCCACAGAAGTGGCGTCTAATCCGTGAAATACGACGACCGCGCCAAATGTTCGTCGCCGCAGCAGCAGGGCCGCCGCCCTTTGACACGAACCCTGCTCGGAGCTGCAGCCCCCAAGGGTCGCCATAAATCCAACCCCCACACCCCCGGAGACCCTTTCCCACGCGGCCTGACGAGACGCACCCTGGCGGAAAGGGTGATCCCCCCAAGGAGTGCATCAAATGAATGAATGGCGCCCCCTTTGTGCAATATAGATAGATGCTTGAGGCAGGCAGGGGTGGAAGGTCCGTCTGCCGGCCCTGAGCCGTCCCTGTCGGGAACAGCAAATGGACGGGACAGAGTGGTGCGCGGTCAGCTGCAACATGCGAAGAACTGCAACTCGCTTCAAATGATGTCGGAAAAGTCGAATGATTCAAATGATTCAACCATTGATTCAAACTCGCTCGAAATTATAATACCTAATAATTAATGTTTGGAATGAAATCGTATAATTTTGAGGACTGAACGAACTTTCAGTGAACTTTACGAGTCATCCTTATCAGCAATCATAGCGGGAAACTTATATATGGAAGTAAAGAAACAATATAGAAGAACCTACATCTGGAGTATGCTCCTATACGGAAGTGAGGCATGCACAATGACTGCAGTGGATAAAGCAAGGATAGAGGCCTTTGAAATGTGGTGCTACAGAAGAATGTTGAAGATCAAATGGATCGACCGAGTTAGTAACGAGGAAGTCCTAAGAAGAGTCGGAGAGAAGAGAAGCCTCATGAAAACCTTAACAAGAAGACGGAACAACCTTATAGGCCACATTTTGAGAGATGATGGCCTGATGAAGACAATCGTCGAAGGACAGGTGGAAGGCAAGAATGGAAAAGGAAGACCTCGAAAAAATATATGGAACAAGTAAAGAGAGATGTGAAAGAGAAGAAATACGTAGGAGTGAAAAGATTAGCTGATAGGAGAACTGAGTGGAGAGCTGCGTCAAACCAACCCTAGAATTGTTGACCAATGATGATAATCCATTCAAAGATTACGTTGACGCTGCTCTTTACTCAATTCACCTATTGGCTAGTATTTAACTAGCGGCTCTACGTGCTATCGAAGCAGCGAGGAACCCCCACTACCTCTTTCTGAGTTTTTTTCTAGGCATCATCTTCCCCCCTTTTTTCTCTTTCCACTATTCCGTTCACTTTCTTTTTCAGGTTTTCACATCTCCTCCCCCTCCTCTCTCCCCTTACTTCCCCCGCTCCAGTTAAAAATTGCATTAATTGACTGCTCTACACAACATTTCTCCTTCTAGTTGATGTAGTGACATTGAAATCTAGGCCGTAATGAATTTTATCGTCGTGAAAAATTGCAAGTATTTATTTCAATATGGTAAAATTCAACTCCATCTTACCAACAAATCTTCGGATTATACCCGCTTTCATAGAGGAAACCAGCGCAAACAAGGAATAAATAAATGGAAATATGAGCGTGGTATTTCATCGATTTTGCGTTAGCGTGTGATCACTTCGAACGTGAATTTTATATGTTTTAAGTGGACTCTAATGATTCTAAACTGATGGAATTAACTAAAATCAGAAATGCCTCGCCGGTGTATGACTCCCACCAAACGTAGGCACATGCCGTAGACAGCATCCGATGACTCCGCTTTACTTCTGCCGTTTCGATAAACGGAGTAAAAACAAACGAAAAACTATGACCGAAAGTTTTGTGGCACCGTCAAGAAGTGGCGCGGCTCAACTTGGACAATTCAAAAAACACGACTGAACACCATGTTTCTCGCAGAATCGCACTCATTTGTCTCAGCGATATTCTTCAGTTGACTCCAACGGCAAATCATTCAGGAAGAATTTTCGGAATGAAACGTGACAATGACATTGAAAAATTAAGTTCCGGACAAGGTATCAAGACAGCTATGGAACAACTGAACTTAAGTTTCATTACAATGAGCGGAATTTTACTTTAGGTTATAGAAGGGAGATAGATGTAGTCCAGTAACGCAATAGTTTTTTCATAAAAGCAACGGACTTATGACTATGTTTAACATTTCACAACTTTTTTTCTCTGGATCGATCTCAAGCAAGTAGAGGAGGTTAGATACAGAATCATTGTTGGTAGATAGATACAGAATCACTATTGGTAGATAGATGCAGAATCATTATTGAGAGGAATTTATATTGATTAGGCCATGGCCAAGGTGGGATGGAAACCATTGAAATTTAGGAGAACCATGAATAGGACATGTGGGGTCTACAAAGCTCACTTAAATTATTTTACAAAAACGAAGGTAGTTGGAATGCGACTTACTAGAAGTAAGTGCCCGAAAGTGTTCAACTCAGCGGTGGGACCGGAAGTGCCGAATCGTTTTCTAGCTATTAAATAATACATTTTCAAAACGCTAGCCCACTAATCACCAATAGGGTAGTTTCCTTCATAAAAAAAAGGAAATGCAATGACTGCTATTTGTTACCCACCATTGGTGTATTCATAATGTACAAATTATTTGGGATTAGTAATCCCAGTTTAGACGAATGGCATAGGTCAATTTTAAACGCATTTGAAAAATGCCAGATTGGCACCCATGCTATGCCACTCCACGTGACGTCACAGGGACCTAGTTTCTATACGAGTAGATAGGAGTTTTTCATCGTCTGAGATTACCAATGCATGCATGAGGCACAGAGCTCAGGGAAACATGTCTTAATAATCACCCATTAAAACTGCCTGTGGTCGGAAAGTTTCCTTTGTTTGATAAGGTATTAATAATCCATTATTAAGCCAAGTGCTACCTGCTAGCAGGGTACTCTACTACCTGCTAGCAACCTGCATCAGCAGCCTGCGCCTAGCGGCGCACGTGTCCTCGCCATAAGGTCACCTCACTTAGCGGCAGCAGGAACCAGAATGACGTCACACGGGGTTTTCCCGGCAATCATCCTTAGTCATCGCGTTTTCGCGCGCTTGAAAATTTTAACTTTTCATTTAATCCTGAAAAATAGATATTGTCATTTAAAAATCTAAGAGCGTGAAATCCGTACTCCAGGAGTAATGATCTTTCGATTTAGGCAATAAAAAAATAAAGGAAACCACCCTATTGCACTTCAGTTCCTTTTTCACCACCCTGCACCTTCGAATGCCTGCGGAAGGGCTTACACGTCTGTGCACGCTGACTCACGATCCTGTCTCACATCTCTCGAGTGAAAACAGATGTCGCCAACTTAGCCATCGTGAGCCCATGCTGTCCAGATGCTACTGATTTTCCAAACTGCGGTATCTTCCGTCGACTAGCAGAGGAAGTAAAGGCCGGTTGAAAGAAGAAATTGGAAATAAATATGTATACATAAGGTTTAAAGAAAAAATTTAGATTAACAGCATCGTAGAAAAAAATTAATGATTTTTTAAAAGTAATTTTCAAAAACACTCTTCTTCGAAAAACTGCTAGTAAGGTTTATTTGAAGTGAAAGTAGAAGAGTGAGTAAGGATTGGCACCAACCAAATTTTATTCTCGTGAGATGAAAAGCTTATTATTATACTATTTAAAGCATTCTTTGTTCAAAATGTTTTTGGAAAAAGCTTGTTTTCTATTCTGTTCATTTTTTCTTCTATTTAGCATATAATGTAAATGTGAACTTTAAATAAATTGTTCAATCTCTTTTTAACAATATTTTCATAATTTTATAAAAGTGAGGTTTCTTAGGCCACAAAAATATTCCTAGTAAGTATACGCATAGTGCGAAATAGCGAAGCATAAAACGATGCAAGACGCGTGAAGTCAACTTACTAAACAACATCTATTTATGGCGAACGCCTATTCCTGGATTCGAACCTGTAATCTTCTATCCGCTGAGCAGACGCGTTGACCGTTGAGTCAGAGGACTCCTACGCACAAAACCAAGAATGAAGTCGATAATACTTACCCTGAAGCTGTGCGATTACTTAAAATTTTAATTATAAAAAATTGTGGACCACTTCTACAGTGGCTTACTTCCGAAGACCTAGGAACAGTGTGAGGATACATTGCCAGCTGGTTCTTACCTGCAATGTAAATTTAAATCGATCCGACAATGGGAAGTGGGATAAAAATAAATAACAATATTCTATCGATGAAACGGACAAACAGACGGAACAAGTTGAGGAAAAGCGTGTGAAAAATTAGCGTGAACTGGACGTCACTTATTATTTATCTCAGTGGCGTAACTACGAAGGGAGGATAAGGGGATAGATCCCCCCTAAAGCCTCTAAAACCTATTCTCTAGTTTCGACACAATATAACTGCAGCTGCTAATAGTTAAAAATCCTTTATTAATATCATAGCAGTTAGACGAGTCACTGAATACCGACCGGTGACTAATCCCCGAGTCCCCCCTTGCCCGGGAGGGTGTCGCCCACCGCGTTCCTAAGTCTCACATTAATTTTCTCGTTAATTCCAAATCGACCGAACCCCTTCACGCTATCTCAACACGTTCCCCGTCAATGTTTTTCATGAACGCCGTCATTGACACACAAGTGCAGGTCAAAATTCTCAATCTTTTAGTCTCTTCTCAATGATTCCTTCTTTAAAACATCCATAATTCTCATAATTCTAAAATTTGCCTCAAATCCATAATTGCATAGCCCTTCCAAAATTTCGGATACATTCAAAATGGCCACTTGTAAATTTAGCAATGCAGCATTTGGTTAATCCTTCATTTCATTTTGAAAATAATAAGAAATATTCATTAAATTCATTGAATTTCGTTGGTTGTTTTAAATTTCCGGTATTAGTCAAATACAAAGAAAACCCCCAAGTTATACTACCCACGTCCTGATTCGCTTAATTGTTGTGCAAATGAATTATTTGTCTTTTCTTACGGGGTCACCCCGACTTTAATTACCAATTGCATGCACGCTGGCCCAAGTGCTTCTAAGAGTTAAACTGCTTCCATTGCTGCCGCGCCTTAATGCCTCTTACACCCACGCAACCTCACTCGAAAAACGATACCTACACAAAACGGCAAAGGGCAGATAGTCTCATGAAACGAAACCAAAATATCTGTCATAATGCTGGATAGCATCCGTAGCCTCGCTGATGTTTGAAAACGCTCCTGTCAAGCCAAAATTACCGCACTGGCAAGCACATAAGTCACAGCAGGAGGCCTGCAAATCCTCCACCTTTTTTTCAGCCTTAAAATGTGGCGTCCAACAGCAGGAACATCCTAGCCATGGATAGAAATAACCCAATGCATCCAAGTAGATACGCAACAACCTTACTTCATCCCTTTATCTATCGTTAAAACGTCAGTTGATACCGTAGGTACTCTTCTCAGCTGTTTATTGGCAAAATATAATCGATTAAATTATCATAAAACCTATTATATACGGGTGGCTAAATGAACGACTATGGATAAACCTCCATATCCTATACTAGATATAGGTAATCTGAGAAACTTAATTTGGTATCATCTACTCTCTAGAGACACGTTTATATCAGAGTTAAATACTATATCATATATACTTTTACCAATATCGACAACTATATTTTATTACCGCGGCCTAAAAATCTCAAAAAAATTTCAAGAAGTAAAAATTGCACCTATGCAACATCTTTATACCTCCATGATTCCTTCGAAATTAATTTGTGTGATTTAGACCGACGTGGGCTAACAATCTGATCGTCCAGACGAACCTAAACCATTTACCATAATTAACAATAAACTTTAGAACATAAGTTATAAAAAAAAATAGATTATTGTTCAAATCTAAATACAGTTAAGAGTGATCAGCTCTCAATTTCCTACTCTAATTCAGGTAATAAGCACTTTCATATTCAATACATCTAATTACTACCCCGCAAGCTGCCTATAAAGGCGTGTGGCGGGGGTTGTCAAGACCGTTATTATAAATTAGAATGCTAAAACGAAATTGCGACTAGCATCATCAAAGTCCGTCATGGTTCGGGGGAAACCAATTCTCAATCCTATCCGTTTGGCAAAATATCTGTTTTAATTTATCGTCTCTGTTGGACATGTAAATATAGTGTTGTAGACTGATATGATGTTCTCCGTGTCGTTCTTAAAGATATCCATTCTCAATTGTTCAAGCAATCTAAGCCTATCGCGCAGCCTAATTCGTTTAACAGATGTGTAACGCTTTACGTGCGTACGGTCCAGTTTTGAAAGAAATGCGCAGCGTTCTTTTGTACTTTATAAAGTTCACGGATTAAGTCTTTCTGCACCCGATCCAATTCGTTCGATGCAAAGTCAAAGTGTGGCCGGATACGTCAATGCATCAGCGGAAAACACACCAAGATTATTTCTCGAGTAGAACATGCGGTGGAACCTGGTGTCAAGCTAAAGTCACCCAGAGAAGTTCTTGGTTCTGCTTTCTTTGCAATTAAAGTCGCCTTGACCGTTCTCAAAAATGCCTCCAAAATTCATTGCGCTTTTAGGCGTGAAAGCCATAGATTCGCGTGCGGATCACGGTCTCATTAATTCATCTACATCTACATAATACCCTGCGAGCCACCTTTATCACCCACGATATTTTAGTCTCCGGAGAAGACAACATTCCAGTAGACGCGATTTTTCTTGATTTTCTAGAAAGGCATTTGATAAATTACCCCACGGAAAGTTAATAATAAAACTGAAATCTTATGTTCTAGACGAAGATGTCATTTCCTGGATAAGAGAATTTTTGAGCGACCGCGTCCAAAGAGTAGTATTAGACGGTGCAGTCTCTAATGAGGTTAGAGTCACTTCTGGCGTTCCTCAGGGTAGTGTCATAGGCCCACTCCTATTCCTTCTTTATATAAACGATATTGGCGAAGTAGTACTCAGTAAGTTACGATTATTTGCAGGCGACGCTGTAGTTTACAGAAAAAACCGTTCCAGCAAAGGTACAGATGAACTAACGAATGCCCTTGCTGCTTCCTAAGCTTGGTGCGATGCTTGGCAGTTGGAATTAAATTTGAAAAAATGCGACGTAATGAATTTCTGGAAGAAGAACAACTCCCTACAACGTAGCTATATGATTCGGGTTACCCAATTAGAGACTGTTGAATCCGTGAATTATGTAGGTGTTAGACTCAATAATGATCTATCGTGGAATAAACATATTCGAGAAATAACCGGTCAAGCTAATCGTAAAATGGGTTTTGTTAAAAGAATGTTAGGAAAGTGCGACGACAAAGTGAGAGAAATTAGCTACTTCTCCCTCCTTAGACCACATTTGGAATACGCTGCCAGTGTTTGGGACCCTCGTGAAAAAGGCTTAATGACAGAGTTGGAACGCGTGCAAAGAAGAGCTGCCAGGTATGTGAAAGGTCGTTACGATAGTCTTGTTAGTGTAACTGACCTCTTAGATAAACTCGGGAATCTCTGTCGGACCGTAGATTGAAAAATAGACTAAACCTTTTAGATAAATTCAAGAGCACTGTCTTTTCTGACGAAGTTAACCATATCTTCCGGACGCCAACATACTACGGAAGATCAGATCATATAAATAAAATAAGAGAGATAGATTGTAGAATAGACAGATTCCGAATGTCATTTTTTCCATGATCAATAAGAGATTATAACGGCAGCAATAGAACTCGTAAATAGATTGCATGACTTGTAGTGTAGCCTACTAATCTATGTAAAAATTAATGCATGTTTCTTAATTCAATTATTATTTCTAACAGAATATAGTAGTATAATTTGTTAGTATACGGGACGTTTTTTGAACGGTGTGGTGTGCATGTGGGAGTCCAAATGCATGCTGCATGCTGGTGATTGATCACCCCCTGTCAAACACCCTAGAGGTGGCTCGCAGGGTATTATGTAGATGTAGATTTTAAATGTCTCTCTATTTTGCAGCCTGTTTTATTTTTTTTTCTCGTGATCATGTTCACCCTATTACGCCGGTATGCTAAGGATATATATGGAACAGGTATAGAAAGATGTGAAAGAGAAGAAATACCTACGTAGGTGTGAAAAGATTATCTGATCGCAGAATTGAGTGGAGACCAGCGACGAACCAATGTTAGGATTTTTGACCAATGACTAGTGATGATGATACGAAAGATATCTTCCCCATGATCTGCGAAAAAAATCTTATCCGAATGTAATTAGTAAATTTAGCCTATGCTTTGCTCTACGCTCCTGTAAAGATTCCCATCCTATCTTGCCTAAAATATTGGACACGTTGCATTTTTATCGTAACAATTCATAACGAAAATGGCCTGAGCTGTGCTCCATTGATTTCTGTTATCAGTCATACTTCATAAGGGTGCCACACGCTAGCAGAATATTCCAACTCAGGCCTAAATTGAGTGAGGTGTCTATCTCACCTTTCTATGGTATTCACCAAGCATTTTTTTACAAATCCCTATTAACGGATGATTTCCCGTACACTTCTCGAACGTGTTTACTCCAGACAATCGGTGGCGGCGGGATACAGTCCTCGCCTGCCACACTGAAGGTCGCGGGTTCGAATCTCGCCTGGATGGCTAACCCCAAAAACTGTCAGGGTCCAGTGGCTACGGTTTCTGACTTCCACGCTGAAGTTACAAGATCGAGACTCGTCGATGATACTTTTTTCAATATAATTTCTATTTTTTCTTTAGGGGTTAGATGGAAGATGGGACTTTCTAGTCCCAATCTCGCCCAAAAAAGACGTTTATTATTATTAACCACGGCATGGTTGTATGTGATTGTCCTAAGAATGTTCATTGTTGAAAACCCTCCGAAATAAAGGCCAAATAGTGCTGTTTTCATGGTGATGGAAATAAATAAATAAAATATCCACGATACATATATTTAATCCGTAACACGGATCTGCATCGGCTCATCCGCTGGTGGAGTGCAGGCCTTACGACAAGCTGGTGGAGGGCGAGAGAGAGAGAGAGAGGGTGGGTGGACGAAGGGAAGGGAGGGGAGTTCAAAGAGGGGGAGGGGCGTGGTGAAGTGTCGTCTCCAGGAGATGGCCTCCCCCCTCCTCGCATTCCTCCCACGCCCCCAAAATCCCCTTCAGCCCCTCCTCGCCCATAAACCTACCCTCAGAGAGAACCAGCAGCGATCAGCAGCCGGGGGAAGGAAAGTGTCTCGGGTTAGAAAGAGAGGCCAGGCCACCTGCTCCTCCTCCTCCCATATAACCACCACCGGCAAAAGCAACGCGGATGGGTGGACTCGAAACTGGAGAGAGGCGAGGGACGAATTCGAGACAGCGAAAGAGGACGCGCGAGAAAAATACATTTACTCTATACGCGCACGAATCTGCGTGCCCACAAATAAGCATGAGTATTATCCAAGGGATTACCGCGAACTAGCCAGCAAGGTATTGTAACCCGCAAAGTGTTCTACATCTACATATCCTGCGAGCCACCTCTAGGGTGTTTGGCAGGGGGTGACAAATCACCAACATGCAGCATGCAAGAGGACCGCCCCATGCACACCACACGGTCATAGAAATATTACGCAGAATATGCATGCTTATTCATGAAAAAGAATTGCTAATCCTTAGTAATTCCTAGAGCAAATACATGCAAAGTCAGAACTATGAAAAAACATGCAATGAGTGATCCTAGCGAGCGACGCCATTAATCCTATCAATTGAGACAACGTTGCTATCCTTAATAGTACGAGGGAAGAATGACATTTTAAATCTCTCTGTTTTGCAGTCTATTTCTTTTATTTTATTCTCATGATTGCGTCTACTATAGTACGATGGTAAACGAAGGACATGATTCACGTCGTTTGAGAAAATATCTTCTTCGAATTTCCTTAGTAAGTTAAGCCTATACTTCGATCTACGCTCCTGTAAAGGTTCCCATCCTAACTCGCGTAACATACTGGAAACGCTGCAGTTTTTGTCGTAACAACTCATCACAAATCTGGCCGCCCTGCGCTGTACTCGATTGATTTCAGCTATTAGTCCTACCTCGTAAGGGTCCCACACGCTAGCAGCATATTCAAAGTGAGGCCTCACTAGAGTCAGGTAGCTTATTTCTTAAACCTTTTTTTCGGCATTTACTGAGAAGTCTTTTTACAAATCCAAGTTACGGATACTTTCCCGCATACTTCACGTATGTGCTTACTCCACGAAAGATCCCGGGTAATGGTGACCCCAAGTATTTAACGAATTCGGCATTTGGTAGTGGAATCCCGTTAGCGGTGTAGCTCCTTCTGGAAGATATATCCTTTTCCCAAAACTTCATCACCATACACTTTTCAAGGTTTAATTCTAACTCCCAAGTACTGCACCAGTCATTTATGGCCACGAGGTCCTTTTCTAATACTAGCCTATCGCTATGGTAGTAAACTTCTCTGCATACAACTACATCATCTGCGAAGAGGCGAATTTTGCTGGTGACCACGGTGGTTATATCATTAATGTAAAGAAGGAACAAAAGAGGGCCGATAACACTTCCTTGGGGTACTCCTGAGGTAATTTGAACTGTATCCGAGCTAACTCCATCCAAAACAACTCTCTGTTCGCGATCATTTAGGAAATCTTTGATCCAACCAATTACGTGTGTATCTATGCTGTATGCTTCCAACTTTTGAATGAGCTTTAAACGCGGAATCTTATCAAATGCCTTTCTGAAGTCTAAAAATATGGCGTCGACTTGAACATATCTGTCACCCGCGGATAACATATCGTGAACGAAGAGAGTATAGACGCGAGTGCATAGATTAATATCCATAGATGGTACATATGTTACTATTCCTGATAATCATAGGAAAGAACATCTCAAATCTCTCTCTTCTGCAGTCTATTTCGTGTATATTCCTCCCGTGATCTCTTCTACCATAACACGACAGTAAGTGAAGTATACTCTTCATGTCATCTGCGAATAAGTCCTCTCTGATATTCTGTTTTGTAGGTTTTGCCCATAATTCGTTCTTCCCTCAACTCCCAGTCGAACTCATCGAGCAATGCGCTCAGGCTGCTCTGTTCGTAGCAGCAACCCATTAAAAATGTAGGTGACCTGCGCCGTACCCTAATGATTCAAATAAAATTAAATCTACTATAAATTTCGTTTACATGATGCTGGGGATAAAAGTATTCATAGTTAATTATTGAAAGACACCAATAAATGAAATTCCATTGAAAAATGGAGTGTCAATTGATAGATTTTAAGAAAGCCTTCACTACGGTACTTCACAATAAACTTTTATACAAATTACAGCCTGTTTAACTATTACACATTACAGGATTAAACTGTAATGTGTAAAAGTTAAAAGTAGTAAACTGGATACGCGACTTTCTATGCGATCGTAAGCAAAATGTAAATCTTGAATCAGCTGTGAAGTAGTTACATTGACATCGGGATTCCCACATGGGAGCGTAATCGGCCCTTTTTTGTTAATTATATACATGACTGACATATGCTGTCGAATTAGCAGTAAAACACTTTTATTTGCTGACGACGCTGTCATGTGTCGCGAAATTAGTGATCACACTAACTTTAGAATTCTATCATCAGATTTAAACAACGGTCATGTGTGCAGCCAAGAGTGAAATGAAATGATAAAGCCAAAAAATTAACTAAAGAATGATTGAAATACTTTAAATCTCACGTAGGTCGCAATATAATTCTTTTTAACTATTGGCCCTGCATCGAAGGATTCATCGGCCTCGATTGAGGAAATTTTTTAATAAGAAACTAAATAAATGCTGGTGGTAATTTCGTGAAAGCCTTTTTAATATGTAAACGGCTGTTGTCATAACAACCAAACCCTCATTGATGTTGCTTGCTGGGTAGTAGGTAGATGTAGATAAATGCAGATGTATGCCATCATCTGGATATTCCATACCATCTGGATACTCGAGTACTTTCGGCACACTGCCAGTTTCGATCAAGCGCCGTTCCCAAGCAACAGTTTCAAACAAGCGAGCGGAAAGACGAGCGCCGCGCGCACCTGCTGCGATTATTCGCGGCCGAGGCAGATGCCGCCGCGGCGGCCATTTTGTCGTGCGAAGAATATCATTGCTAATCTTTAGAATGCATCGCCCCATGAGAGTTCTGCGCCGGAAACGCCTGCCTGTTCACTTCAGCTGGGAATATACATTAGACTGTCTTTTCCGCTTATACCACCGACGTACACATCACGCAATTCACTGCGGTAGACAAATCAGCAATCATACACAAGAATTTCGAAAATGAGATGGATATTGAGTCGTTTTTTGATTCAAAATATCGGCTACATGCGCTTTACGATAATCCCTAAGGCAACAATGTGCTAGTAAAAAGAATATATAAAAATTAAAGAGTAATAATAGATACGGGAATGTCAAAAAGTAGAAATACTATGTACTATTGGCGGTACGATTTAGTGGAACTTCTTTAAGTGGATTGAATTAGACATCGCAAAATATTTCCATTATATATATTTTCGCACGAGGCGTTTCTATGTCACTACAACTTCGGAAATTAGCAGTCGCGCGGAAATAGATTTTGTGGAAATATTCCGAAAAGTCAAGTCTAATCGATAATAAGAAGAAATATGATCATAAATTTCAATTATTTTTCCAGTTCATGCCTTTGGAATGAGTCAATGGTTCTTTATTTCAAGGACAGAATGGGATTACTGCAGTATTAATAAGGTGCTGCAATATTTTCCGTTACTGAATAATATCATTGATTCGAAAATTACAATCAAGTAGTGTTATTGATGCGCATAAATCTGTATGAGGAGTCAAGAACAAATGTAAATTTGCCTTAAAATATCATGAAATAAATCGGTTGCAACATGTCTTTGATTTAAACTTTAATAATTGGCGCTCTCCGTTTAAAAATTGAATAAAACTTTTACATTGATTTTACTCATCCATTAACCGTCATTAAGTACGCACGCCACGAAATGATGTATATACAGCGCTCCCAAAAATATTGGTGATATTATTATTTGAAGGTGTTAAAAGTGGGCAACTGGCCCGGTGGTTACATAGATACGCATAGTAATAATATACACGTTTGCCCACATCAACAATAACGTACAATTGAATCGTAACAATATCCTTCTATTACCTATTGTTAATTATATTTAGGCTCCTAGGTAAAGGTTCCAGAAGATTCGTCAGTAGAACGTACCATTCAACTATTGTTCTCTTTTTTGTAATACCTAATGTCAGATAATAGGTAAGAGACAATCGTCAATGTTGTTTTCGAAACCAAACAATACGCACGCGTAACTAGAGCCCTCTTCAGTAACCACGTGTACTCATTATGCGTATCACGTGATGTGGGTAATGTAAACATCAATTTGAGCGCGGAAGGAAAAATTAGATACACGTGAGATTGAAATATCAAAATATTAAAAGATTTTTTTTTTAACTTTCCTCACTGTGAAAGGTCACTGAGCTTTCCTTGAATGATTTTTCTTGGCACTCAAATGCAAATCAAATATTTTTCTTAAAAACTCAATACTTCAGTCACGAATATCTCTCTAGCCGGCCTCTAATTTGTTGCCGTCCACCCTGCGCTTAAATAGGTTTTCAAAAGTTGCCACTCGCGTCACTGAAGGGCAGAGAGATTCGAACTTTACGGAGTATTATGCTGCGATTAATATTCGTGACACTATCATCTATAAATTCCATGATTTTTTAATGCCAACCTCCACGACTGAGAATGCTATTGAGAAATTGTTGGGAATAAATGGATCGCCCTGTCATCACTGCCGCGCTACGGAAATTTTCGAAAACCGATAAAAATGCGTCCAAAGTGGCAGTGACAATCAAGCTGCAATCTCCTCCAAGTACTCCCCTTCACTGCGGCTCGCGATGATTGTTTAAACTTCTCATTTTCCAAGCATTTAACTCCTCCCCCTTTTGACGTAAAGGCCGTTTTACTCGGGGACGTCATTGCGCAATCTGTCGTATGCACTAAGGCGCAGTCAAAATTGCGTCGTGTAATTGATGGATGAATTGCCAAAATGCATATGTGCGGGATGGAAAAATAGCCCCTGCTCCATTTCCGAGCTCGAATTCTCGCAATTTCAACTAATTTTTTCAGTGCTCACCCACGCAAGGACGTGAATAAAACTTTTACATTGAGAATAACACTTAACAAAAAAAGAACAATAGTTGACTGGTACGTTCTGCTAACGAAGTTTCTGGAACCTTTACCTAGGAGCCTAAATATAATTAACAATAGGTAAAATAAGGATATTGTTACCATTTCATTGTACGGTATTGTTGATGTGGGTAAACGTGTATATTGTTATCATGCGTATCTATGTAACCACCGGGCCAGTTGCCCACTTTTAACACCTTCGAATAATAATATCACCAATATTTTTGGGAGCGCAGTATATAAATCATTTCGTGGCGTGGGTACTTAATGACGGTTAATGGATGAGTAAAATCAATGTAAAAGTTTTATTCAATTTTTAAACGGAGAGCGCCAATTACACAGGCCAACAAAAAAATTTTGTTTGAAAATTTTTTATTTTAATAGCTAATCTTTATAGATATTTATGTGCCGAATCCAAACCTGGCCTTAGTTTTTTTTGTATTTACCATAGTTTCCAAGCAATATGTATTTTAATATTTAAAAACTAATTTCCAATTTTAGTCTAATACCCCTATATGGTATGTAGGGAAATCAATAAAACACTGTGTTACTTCAGTTACTTCATAAAATTGTTTGTATTTACTGTTAAATTACTTACAATATTAATGTAGCGTGATAATACACGGTTCACATGTCAACTGGAATTGGTCTACATTTTCTCTCCTTTTTTTCCTTGAAGCTTCTTGTGCAGCTTTTTCTGCGATGAATCGCTTGCTGAACTTCTCGGTGAAGTAATGCCCCATTATCTTCGTTCATTAGACCTACTTTTTCAATTTTATTCCAACTATAAAAAAGCTGTTAAATTCTAAAAATATAGCTTGATTTCATTAACTTAACTGTAAATTGTGTATAAATGGTGGGCGATACAACTTTTTAAGCATCAGATTTGAATTCAGCAGCTTAAAAAACATAAGAATAAGGTATTTTCAGAGTAAAAGTTTTTTCATCGTTGGCCTGTGTTATTATTGTATATATGAAAGACTTGTTGCAACCGATTTATTTCATGATATTTTAAGGCAAATTCACATTTGTTCTTGACTCCTCATACATATTTATGGGCATCAATAGCACTACTTGACTGCAATTTTCGAATGAATAAAATTATTCAGTAGATTAACGGAATTTTGTCCGACTGAAGTGAGCCTGGCTCGAGGACGGAAATCTACCCAACTGCGAAACTGAACGCGGCCAAAACTTACGTCAGAAACGGAAGACTGCGCACTTTTCGTAATTTTAAGTTCACTTTTCCTCGGCGCTGCAGTGCTGCCCACTTGCGGTCGGATCCACGATTTACGACGGAACTTCGTGTGCGCATTCCCACGGGTTTTTGCTGACAGTCAAGTCAGTGAGTATCCCGTGCGATGCCAAGTCGGTGCGTTGGCAGAGGGAGCTAGGCATTACTCGGGTGTTTGAAAAAAGAACGCTCAAGTTTGCGCAATACCCCGTCCGTCGTGTGGGACGCTAAGCCGTGAACCCACCGCTGACTACGGCTTAATGCTGGTGGTACAAAAGACCGCAAGTGGGCCTTATCTCCCATCCCTTCCGACCATCCACTTCTATCCTCTTGTCACTCTGAGCCACTCATTCTGGCAGGACAAACTTGATAAGTCGTCTTCGGTGCCGGCGGGGTGAAGACCCTGAAGATCGCGGGTTTGGACATAACCACCTACTCAACTCAACTGCGTATCCAGTAGGACTGTGCGGGACTCTCGACCACCCGAGAGTCTCGACGGTCGAGACGAGAATTTCATTTCTCGGCATTGTCGGGACGAGACTCTCGGCGCGGCGAGAGTCTCGCCTGGGTCGAGAAGTCTCGCCCCTTCGAGATTTCTCGACACCCGTCGAGACTCCCGGCTCCTCGAAAAAAAAAACTATTTCTATTTTAGACATTGAAATTAATTTAGTAAAAATATTATTTTAAGACATGTTATATATTTCCAAAACCAACAATAGTTGTAATATAAAATCGACATTGATAGCTAAAGTACATTTTATTATTTAATTAACCAAAATTGACAGGTAACTATGAACCTTAGTTACCATAAATAAACATTGCAAAAAGAATCATATAAAATTCTATATAATTAGACTTTTTTGTAAATTTACAAGTGAATGTTTCTTTTATGTTATATTACTATAATAAGAAACATTGTTTCCTATCATATGCCTATATATCAAAATTATATGCTCAATTTAATTTTAAGCCCTGATAATGGTTTGTAAATAAACGGAAACGTCGGCAAAATTTACATTTCAATTGAAAGACCCACGCTCCAAGATTCAAATTTTATATTAAATATTGAGGTCAGGAAAAGGAAATAAATTTTTTTCCAAATCTATCGTTAGGAACTCTATTAGCCTCATGCACACTCTTTAAAAATTGGATGCAGAGGGTAAAAAGGGATGCAGAGGGGCATTGTCGGGACGAGACTCTCGCCGCGCCGAGAGTCTCGTCCCGACAATGCCGAGAAAGGAAATTCTCGTCTCGACCGCCGAGACGAGACTCTCGCACAGCACTAGTATCTCGGTGGTCATGGTTCGGGTCTCGCCTGGGTAAGTGACCTCTATCATGGCATGGGTGTTCGTGTTCATAACTGCTGGGATCGTCGATATAAAGTCGATTGTGAGCATTCGGAATACGTGAAATAGAAATAAATAAATAAAACCAGATAAATGCCTGCAAGCGGAAACCTATCGTGCATCGCGAGAACATGGGCGAGAGATCCAGGCAAACCAGTGCTGAAAATGAAAATGACGACATTCAGACCCTGTTTAATATTCAATGAGTCGTTCAATATGGGCCATTCATTGTTCGAGGACAACGATGTCACGATAGAAATGAACCGTTCATGTGGATATGAGCCGTTAAAACGTGACGTCATATCTGTCATCAGACTGTTGGCAGTCACTTACAGGCGGATCTAGGGGGGGGGGGGGGCAGGGGACAGGGCACGAGGGCACGTTGCCCCCCCCCAAGACCCTTTAAAATATGCAAGATTTTCATTACGGTCCAACTATCATTGCGTTCGTTTTGTATTACGAGGTATCTTTGTGTCCCTCCCAGAACAAAATCTTGCATACGGCCTTGCTTGTGCCCCTCCAGAAAGAAATCCTGGATCCGCCCCTGCAATCAATTAAACGACTTCCAAGCAATGCCCGGTGTTCGGCTAAATCTGTAACGCCATCTGAATCAGAGCTCAAATTTGTAAATACAGAATAAACTCCCCCTGAAGATGCCTATTGCCTAGTTTCCACCACGCAAACTCTACAGCGCACTTTGGTCCGAAATCGGAAAGTGCCGGGCAAAAGTCCAAAATGAGTACTTTTGAGATAGAGACTTGAAACTTAGCGCAAATGCTAAGAAATTATTACGAATAATATATTTATATTCATTTTATACGAAGAGTTGCTGACTGCGATGTACAGTAGCCCAAACATGGACAATTTTTCAAAAGCACGCGCGATCTCGTTTTTCTCCGAAAATCTTTAAATTTAAGCAGGTGGTGATATGATTTTTATGGACTAAAAAATATAATATTCTTTTGACAGGGTGCTTCCCCTATATTATCAATGATGTTTTGAAGAGTTTGGCTCACATCTGTCTGATGTTGCTCCGTAAAATGGCGCACCTGTCTTCAAGTGATATTTGGCATAAAGTAGACATTATCTTTCGTTTAAGAAACATTTAACTTGGGAATTTTACATCTTAAAATAGAGGTTTTTTTGTCCAAGGCAAAAATCTTGAAAAAAGGTTTGCGTCCGCGGAGATGAGAGCGATTTGTTTTCGATCGTGCGTCAAGTCGTGGCTACATGAGGTGGGACCCTCAGGCTCGGTAACTGTGGTCGATACTTCAAGTTTAAAAAAATATTATTCTTGAAAATCGTTATTTATAGCACAGAACCACGTTATTATCGACCTAAAACACTGTACTGAAGATGTCACCAGGATGGACCGCCATTAAAAAACCTTAGTAACAGAGTTAGAACGCGTTGCAAAGAAGAGCTGCCAGGTATGTGAAAGGTCGTTACGATGGTCTTGTTAGTGTAACTGACCTCTTAGATAAACTCGGATGGGAATCTCTGTCGGACCGTAGATTGAAAAGTAGACTAAACCTTTTAGATAAATTCAAGAGCAGTGCCTTTTCTAACGAAGTTAACCATATCTTACGGACGCCAACATACCACGTAAGATCAGATCATATAAATAAAATAAGAGAGATAGATTGTAGAACAGACAGGTTCAGAATGTCTTTTTTTCCACGATCAATAAGAGATTATAACGGCAGCGTTATAGCGACTCATAAGTAGATTATATGACTTGTGGTGTAGCCTACTAACCTATGTAAAACTTAACGCATGTTTCTTAATTTCATTATTATTTCTGACAGCAAATGGTAGTATGATTTTTAGTAGGTATATGTGATGTTTTTTGGACCGTGTGGAGTGCATGTGGGAGTCCAATTGCATGCTTCATGCTGGTGATTGATCACCCCCTGCCAAACACCCTAGAGGTGGCTCGCAGGGTATTATGTAGATGTAGATGATATTGGATCGATCGCCTTGACCATTAGACGTATTACTCCTAAGAAGATGCCAGGTATTGAACATTTGTCGGAACCATCCTACGCATAAGAAATATACTTCGAGTGTGGAAGCTGATTCCAGAGCTTAAAGTCGGCATGCAATAGCGAGATAAATAAATATTTTCCGGGATAGGCAAGCACCGACACATTCATTTGTCCTACACTCTTCTTTCCACCTTCGCGGAGGTGTGCATACACACTCAGAAATGAACACCGAATGACCCACGCCAGCCAAGTAAGACCGGAGTTAAGGTCTCGATGTGGACTTTCTTGACCACCAAACTGACTTTCCCACCCCCCACTTCCGTATGAGTTTGTAATATGCGCTAAAACTGCGACTGCGTGAAGACCATCGAGTATTTTGTAATGGCATCGGGATTAATTATGGAATAGTGGATATTCCCTGAATAGGACCACAGTTACGGCCGCACTTCACTTCGCCATCGTCGCCTCGCCGAAATTTTCCGAACTATCGCCATGGATTTCAAGGGAACTTTATCAGCCATCTTGAACTGCTAAAAAGCAGTTTGAATGGTGTACAAATGGTTTCCAAAATGGTGTCCGACTGGTGCATATCAGTTCCAAAGTTAATCCCAAATGAGTTCCAAAGGCTGAAAATTTGTTCCGTAGCAGTTTCCAATGGAAATCCAAAGCAGTTCAAAATGTGTTACACATGAGTTAGAAAGGTGTACGAATGAGTAGATGGCATGGTCGGACGCTATGACGTCATGAACTGCTGTGTACCGAGTTTCAATTCCACAGCAGTTCGAAAGCACATACAAATCACTGGTTGCAGAGCAGATGCATGACAGTTCCAAATGGCTTACACAGCAAAACATTTTCCCTGAGTAGCGCGGAAAACAGTGAGAGGATGATAGGTAGGTTACTCGACACGCATTCCAAGGGATAAAAAATCGAAGTGAATTTTATATAGCTTTTTTTCTATCTGGGATTTACGATAGCTTGGAATCTATCATGGGGAACTCATGAGAAATATTTTTGGCTGAGCTCTGACGAAGCTAGGATTCGTCAAGCGAGTCGTGAGAAGATACTAGAATATTGAAATAAATACTTGCAATCTTCCAGAATTATCAAATTTATTAGGATCAAAAGTTTCAATGTTACTTAATATGCCTTTTCCAAGGATTTTCAAACGAAAAATTGTAAGAGAGTTGCCATGGTAGTTGAAAAGTTTCTGGGCTTTGTCTCCGGGTCAATTTTTTGGGTGGCCCCAACGGCTCCAATAAATATATAGATATAAATGACAGTGTACTGCAATTTGTGTCGTACATTGTTGCTTTAATGCCTGAATAATAAGTATTGTCGGTGCGTGTTCATGGAAGGAGTAGTAGGTACGTACGATGTATGAGGAAGGAACAGGCGGAAAACACGCCAGGTGGCAGCACGGGAGGAAGAGGAAGTATGGTGGAAGAGGATAAGGAAGATAGTGGGGGTGGGGGAAGGCATTGGATTCGATGGCGTGCAGGGACCGTTACTAGGGTGACGAGAAGGGAGGAGATGGGGGGGGGGGTTGGGAAATGAGAATGGGCTGATCCGATGCACATGTGAATTCAAAGCTAGTCTACAACATGCAAAGGAAATTCATAATTAGTTCCAACATAGTGTTCGTTTACCATGTGATGAGTTAAAAGAGCCCAGATACAGATAAAGCTATTATATCTTTTTCTACATGCCGAAGAGAAATTAAAACATATCGCGTGAGCGATTTAGATGCCTCGGGAGGAAGCATACCTATTCATTCGATCAGCGTACCTGGTGACTGATTACTCACGCACAAATTATGCTACCATCTTCAATATTTCAGAGTATAGAGAGATGACTTGAGTCAATAGTTGCTTGAATCTCAAATTTGAAAATTCAATGTGTTTTGACCATTTGAACGAATTTGGGCACTGTTTAGAAGTTCAAAATGTACACCATCTAAGGTGTGCGAATAACGGCACATTGGAAGGGCTCTCTTCCATCGCAACTGTTTAATGCCATCTAGTAATTGATATTGTATCGAGAAATGGATGACCTACTGAAAGATTCATTTGAAGATCCAACATCTCTCCCAATGGGCATTTTCTGAGATGCATGGTCGATAAGTGGGTATGTAGTATAAATATAGAGTAGAGATAGAATATACAATTCAAATACAGAATACAGATAGTAGAAATACAGTGCGAGCAAATAATGTTGAAGATAACATGGATAGATAGAGTAAATTTATTTTCCGACGAAGTTAGCCATATCATAAGATAGCCAGCATACGATGGCAGATCAGATCATAAAAATGAAATACGAGAGATATGCTACAGAGCTTTAGAGTGTCTTTTTTTCCGCGCGCGACAAGAGACTTATTAGGGCAGCGTTAGGACTCACTCACAGGCTACCTCACTTTCATTGAAGCCTACTTACTTATTTATTCCTTAATGCATGTTCCTGAATTATTCAAGTATTTCTAACTGCGTTTTTTGCATGTTCTAGCTTCATAGGCAGACTGCCTTCATGAGAAGTTGGCAAGTTTTGCATTGGCATGAGTGTGCACTTATATTTTGTTATTAAGTTTAACATTTTTATGACCGAGTGGTGTACATGAGGAAATCCTCTTACACACTGCATGCTGATGATTGATCACCCCCTGCCAAACACCCTAGAGGTGGCACAGAGTGTATTATGTAGGTGTAGATGTAGGTATGAGATCCTTTTCATTTACAGAGCATCGGCTCCGCGAGGACTAGGCATCTTAGAATCTCTGGATCGAGGGAGAGAGAAATAGTGTGCGCAGTGACGTGACTCACTCCAGGGGTAACCAACCCCCCCCCTCCACAACCACCCCTTCACCCCTCTCTTGATCCTCAAACCTCCCCTACCTAATCCCCCTAAACCCCAATCGTATATCCCACCCACCCAGGGAAGGGGGAATAAGGGATCAGGGAAACGCCAGTCGCGATAACCCCTTTTCCCCGTACCCAAGTAGTTCACATAAGGGAGGGCTACCTTTGAAGCGGTGCGGGTCCGCGGTTCGAGCCCTGGAAATGTAAAATATATCGAATGGCGATCATAATTTACCCTTGTCCCACACACTACTTCCCAGCTATCTCTTGCAGAAGTAAAATCAAGAATGATTAGGGAGAAAGATTATGGATTTGTTTGATGGCCATTGTCATTGGTGATGCCTTGTGCCAGAATGATATTTCAAATCTCTCTGTTTTGCCTACCTAGTCTACCATTGTACGACGGTAAACGAAGGATATATTTTACTTTGCATGAGAAAAAAATCATCTTCGATTTACAAAGTAAATTGAGCCTATACTTCGCTCTACGCCCTGTAAAGATACTCATCCTAACTCTCCTATCATAATGGAAATTCTGCTATTTTTATCATCACAACTCATCAGGAATCTGGCCGCCCTGCGCATTACTCAATCAATCGTAACCATCAGCCCTACCTCATTAGGATGTTACACGCTGGTACCATATTCAAAGTGAAGCCTTAATAGAGTCAGGTAGCTTCTCAACAACATGAAACGGAGGTGATATCTAGCGGAGATCGACCCGTTAATGACTACAGTCATTTCATGGTAGGTACTAAGGCAAATACTGTGATTTCGATGCTATTTTTTTAATCCAGAGGTGTAGTGAGAGTTATGCGTCTCTTCCGTTGCAGGTGGTTTGAAAAGTGTTATAAGGGTTATATACTCGTATTATATATATCATTGATATCCGAGTGAACTCATACATCAAGTTAACTCTATTATTTGTGCTTCCGAAAATTCCCTTTGAGCATCCGCACGCCTGTGACTCACCTTGAGGTGAGCTCTACCATCACCCATCCCAAAAACCTCAGGGGTGGAGTACTGAGTGGGTGAAAGGCTTCCAAAATTAAATAAATGCTGATCATGTGTATTTATTTAATCCTAATTGCAACTCTTTCGAATCGCCTTCTTTCTATGGATTCCACCTGCGTCATTCGACCCCTCCGTTAGAGGCCAGACGATGCTCTCATCGATGGAAGGTATTCCTTACGAGTCTAGGGAATAACACCATTCAATGTATTTCCGACTATTATATTTTAATCTTCATGGAAGCTTTAAATAAAGAAGGAGGAAAGCTTTCAATTCATTTAGTGAGTTTAATAACAAACCAAATCGCACACGTGTGAGTCTTAAAAATATAATTCAAAGGAAGCTTCCGAGAGAAAAATGAAAAAAAAACATCAGGCACCGCATGCATGTTTACAAAAAGTTTCCTCGCACATAAATGAAATTTTCAGTGAAAACCATGAAAATACTTGTGAATAGCGGTAAAAAAGTAGAAGGAAATTTTTAAAAATATCCGGTTATTAGAATCGATTAAAAAACTTCGTCCTGGAAATTGAACACCGTAACCACTGGACAACAATAATACGTGCTATTCTAGTGTTTTGACGGGAATATACATCACTTGTAAATGTTGTGCTGCGTTTTTTAAAACTATTGGATGAGAAATTGAACTAAATAGCTATTAATTGAGCTTAAATTTTAGGAAAAAACGATTAAATTCGCCGCGTAGCTTTTCTCATGCGAGCTAATACATAATATGTCGAATGTATCCTAGCGACTGGAACGCCGCTATTAATTGCGATTGGTGGGAATCAATGGAACCGCGGGAGTGGAGAATTCTGCGCACAGTATTTATGAGTTTGAGGAAAGAAAGCGGAATCGGGAGAGATGGAAAAGCCAAGCTGACGCGTTTCCGGCGGAGAGGCGAACCTTGAGTGTCGCGTTGTGGAGGTGAAAGCAGCAGTACATCCCTCAATGGGACACAACGAACACACATGTAGAGGAAACATAATAATGATACACTTTTTTATGTTCCACAGAAGTTTTAATAACCGACCCAGGTTTCGATGTGTCCTGTGCAATGGTTTCAATAGCAGTGTAAGGGATGTTACTTAGTGCATTCGTATACGTTATGCTCGATTATGACACCATGGAAAATTAACTGTTTCACCGGATACTCCGCCGTCGTCTTAAAATTCCTTAAAACGTTTCTAAGTTTTATAAAACGTGTTTCACCGTGAGCCACAGGCATAGCAATTAATTTTCACGGAAATAAAACCAACAATAAGATGAGAAACTCCACAAAATAAATTCGTCGATTTAATAAACCCAACACTAGAAGTTAACTAAAGAAATAGAACGCTCAATAACCACATCATGGAATACAGCACAACTTAGAACATAATCAACGGAATGATTCAGGGGTAGGATGGGTATTATTATGTGCCATTTACAACACTTGAAGAGCTTCAACCTTGCGGAAACAGTTGCCTGCGCAATTTAAGTATGGGTTCCAAGTGACTTAAGTGGAGGTGTACTTAAAGGAAGCTGGTGACACCTACACTACCACCTTAAATAGAGAGCCAACTTTAGTGGCCACTCAAGTTACTCGTGTAGACCCGGCATAAGGAATACGGAATATTCGGGGGACGTGTTCCATGGGGATTCCCTCTTATTCCGACGGCCCATCCCGGGAGTAAGGGTGACTCACGGTGATGATCTTCGGGAGTGAGAGTGAGAAAGTGGCGGCGATGCAGCAGAGGAGTTCCCGCCGTTCCATTGGCGTGGGCGACGGTCTTCCACCGCTGCTTGCATCGATCCAATCCAACCCAGCACACACACAACCTCTCACCCCCGCCTTCTTCTCGCTCGAGCTGTGAGCGCACACTGCTGCGCCCCCTTGCGGAGCCACAAGAGGCTCAGAACTTTCTCTCCGATGAAATAGGATCTAGTCGAATCTATTCTCCCCCCGCATCCAATTTCCCGGTAAAGGCATTCGTAATTTACAGCAGAAGGCGTTTCCCAATTCAACCTATTCATTCTTCCACACACTTTTCATGACGAAAATTAGAATGATTGAATAATTTTACCGTAAATGATAACGCTTTGACAAATTTCAAAGTCGGAAATGAAAATCGCGCGTCTGGGCTGACGCTAATGGTGCGATACCCCGAAAACCAAAGGGCATAAAGATATTTGAGGTGATGCACTAAAAATGTCTGATGAGTCGTAGTAAAAAATATTGAAGTGATAAAAAAATCCGAGAGTGACATTATAATCAGCTATGTCCGAAAAATGCCAAAAATTCAAAACTTTAGGCTCGAAGCTGCACGACTTCCAGTTATCCGATTGCAAAAAATATATCTCACGATTTATTTTTTAACCAGATGGAACAAATCTAGGGGGTGTCCCAAAATAAATACGGAATCTATAAAAATTAGGTGGAGGTAGAGGTGGGTCGCAAGGTATTATGTAGGTGTAGATGTAGGCGTGTGGCGGGGGTGGTTAGGATACCAGCCGTTAAGAAATAAAAAGGAAATCTTCAAAGTTCCGCCTAGCATTTATGTAACTCCTTTGTTATTTGGGGGAAAACGAAAACCCATATATATCCGTTCTACAAAATATCTCTCTAAATCAATCGTTCCTTCAATTGGAGATATAGAATGGTTCTAATATGATATACCTTTTTTCGCTTAGAGGAATATCTCTTTTCTCAAATGTTCAAGCAATCTAAGCCCAGCGCGCTGCCTCCAAGTCTCCAACGGCTCCCAGTCTACCTCGTTTAACATCTGTGTAACGCTTTCTATACGCCCGTAGCAGTTTTCGGCCAATCTTGCACTTCTCCTTTGTCTTTTATTAAGTTCACGAATTAAGTCTTTCTGCACCGGATCCCATGTGCTCGCTGCATATTAAAGGTGCCTCAGGACGAGTGTAAAATAGCGCTTTTTTACTTTTAAATTCGATAATCTTCCCAGAAGATGCTGAAACCCTAGCTTCTTCAGAGCTCTGCCATAAATATTTCTTATATGCGTTGACTGATGTCATAACATCACGAATTACAGAGGAAAGAAAGTTATCCTCCGTTCACAACAACTTAACTTGACTAAACCTGGGGTAACTTCGGAGTAAGACACATGATAATAGCAGCTAATAATTCGAAACTTCTCAATGTGACGTAATTTGACTTGGAAAAGTTATTCTCTGAAAAAAATGATCAATTTTCTCTATAAAAAAGCTAATACACGTAATAATATCTATCGAAAGCCTCATAAATTCTTCGCATTACACGACAGGTAGACGACATGGTGTTGAACAAGATAGGAAGTCTGTAAAAAAAAGTGATATCTGACAGAGAGAAAGACGGTATTTAGGTTGGTGTAGTAGGTGTTTATTTCGAATGGTTATGGTGGGATATGAAATTAAAAGAATGGGAATATTTCAGAAGGTCGGTATTTACCATTTAAGGATCTATAAATGAAAGAAAGGTAATAAGTATTCCAACGGGTGAATAGTGGAGTAAATGCTAGGGCAAACATTATTTCAGAGCGAGAAGAATTGCGGAGGTGAGGAGCGCGGAGTCGGACAACTGAAATGAAGACATTAACAAGAATTTTCAAGTTGGAGGGAGAGGCAGTGGAGAAGATAACGGTATCCGAGGATTGGGAGAACGCATACAGTGAATAAAGGTTTCATGAAAATAGAGACAGTAACAGTAGTGAATCTATAAAGAACTCCCACGAGCGACATGGCCTTTGATTTTATTTTGTTGAGGTGAGGAACAAAAGAGAGTTTGGCGTCGAAAGTAACACGCGAGTCAATATTTGTGGAAGCAATCGAAATTATGTCTTTCAAAATACTGTAATTCTTAATAGTGATGATGAATTTTAAGGAAAAAAGGTATGTATTTCGATACATGTGCATTAATTTTTAGTTGCCAGGGCAGGTACCTACCAGCCCTCGAAGGAATGAAGGGTGGACTGCAAAGACTGAGAGCCAGAAGTATTCTAAATTCTTTTTAAAATTTTGCAGTCGTCTTCAAAGAGCAGAATTTCAAATCAGTTGGAAAACGTACAGCTGGTTAATATCGTCAGTTTTAGTTCGTATTCAACTAATTTTTTAAATAAAAAATGACTAAAAGGTACACTACTATGCAGCCACCGTGAAAATAGTAAAGAAAGGAAAGACAATGGCAGGTTACACTAATATTGATGGATACGACCAGTTTCGATACAAATTATCATCATCAGGCCTTTGTACAGAAACTGGTCCCACCAATAAATAATTGAGGAACTTGCCGTTGTCTTTCTTTGATGTTCTATCATAAAGAAGTTTCATCATGTATCTCCTTCACTATTGAATTTTCCGTGAAAACACATTTCATACCCAGCTTTGCATCAATTTCATTTCTCTGAGCTTTGTAATGAAGAAAGAGACTTGATTTTATTCTGCCTCAGAATGTACGCGAAAAGCAGAGTAACTTAAGGTGAAATATTGTAGCGGTTTGTTTTAATGGAAAGAGACGGAACTATTCTACAAGTTAATTAAGATATCGTACGAGGCGTTTCTACTGTTAGATCATTCTCGAGTACGCTGCAATATTGTCAGTTTGTGGAGCTGTATTATTGTTTATTCTCTTCGAATAAATGGGCTTGGGAAGTGGAAGGGGAAGACTGAGGATGGAGGAGGGGAGATACGTCAGCGGACGGTGCATTTGGGAAATGGGATGGCAAGGAGTGGAGAGTGCCCATGAATGTTTCCTTATTTATTTTATTAACACTTGCCGTGCTAGCCTTAGTACTGCAGATCTGTACTCTATTGCTGGCCATTATTGATAACTATAGGAGTTATTTCTTATCAACCAGCCTTTGATGCGAGAAATAGGTCATGTTGAATTAAAACTTTTGGGCTATGTCGCCGCGTTAGATCTAACGCGGCGACATAGCCCAAAAGTTTTAATTCAACATGACGAGCACCCGCGAAAGTTTTAACGGAGAAATAGGTGTTTGGTAATTTGAATGTAGGAGGACCGCGGCCCAGACCAATGCGAGGAATCGCTTCTTCTAGGGAGGTATTATCGACAAACGAAAGGAGTGCTATCGAAATAGTAATTTCACAAGGGCTATTCTCAGCGGTGGATCCAGAGAGGCGCTAGGGGGGTTAGGTAGGTTACAGGAGCGTAGATCGAAGTATAGGCTTAACTTACTTAGTGAATTCGAAGACATTTTCTCAGACGACGTGAATCATATCCTTCGTTTACCATCGTACTATAGTAGACGCGATCATGAGAAGAAAATAAAAGAAATAGACTGCAAAACAGAGAGATTTAAAATGTCAATCTTACCTCGTACAATTAAGGAAAGCAACGTCGTCTCAATTAATAGGATTAATGGCGTCACTCGCTAGGATCACTCATTGCATGTTTTTTTCCATAGTTCTAACCTTGTATGCATTTTCTCTAGGAATTAATAACCATTGGAAAGGTTTTTTTTAATGAATGTGCATGTATATTTTGATAGTATGCGTAATATTTCTTTAACCGTACGGTGTGCATGTGGCGATCCTCTTGCATGCTACATGTTGGTCATTGGTCACCCCCTGCCAAACACCCTAGAGGTGGCTCGCAGGGCATCATGTAGATATAGATATAGATAGATAATACAGAATGAATTTTGCCTTATATTTTTCAATCTTTTTTTTGTTACTACCACTTTGTATAAAAAAACTACGATTTTTCAAAAGACGGATGGCATAATATTATATCCAGAGCACGCAAACGTCTAACGGTATTTGGCGGTAAAACTAAAGTAAATAATAAGAAGAGCATATTTATTTACAGCACTTACTGCATTGGAAAAGTTCTATCACTTCGTCCATGACATTCACGTAATCATGCGCGAAATTCGCGTCGCTTGGCATTCCCTTAAGCCACCGGGATCTTTATTGCAAGCAATGAGAGGGGGAGGGAAGGGGTAACAGAGGAGGGGAAGTGGTAGTGTGGGGGAGGGGTCGCGGAAGTGGGGGGGAAGGTGGTGGGGAGCAGTGGTGTCACTTCCCCACTCACAACAGCTCCGGGAAGCTTTTTTCCGTTTTTTGAGATATGGACTATTATAGCGCTGACGACGACGTTGGTCGGAGGGGCGTAGGAACAAAAGCTCCCCTGCGGAGCTGCTCATTTCCAACGTGCACACCAAAAAACCCTTTCATCCAAAATTCACTCCTACCTCGTATTCCCAGAAAAAACTCTGCCTTCCTTGCAGAGAAGAAGAGCCTCTCGCGTGGATGAAATGAAGTAACTCATTTCTGCGGAATATTCAGTTCAATAGGGTGGTTTCCTATTATTTTTAAATTGGCTAAAAATGAAAGATTATTACTCCTGGAGTACGCATTTCACGCTCTTATATTTTTAAATGACGATATCTATTTTTCACGATTAAACGAAATTTGAAAATTTTCAAGCGCGCGAAAACGCTACGTCTAAGTATGAATGCTGGGAAAACGCCGTGTGACGTCGTTCTGTTTCCCGTTGCCGCCAAGTGAGGTGACCTTGGGGCGACGCTTTGAGCGCTGATACGACGCAGGCTGCTAGCAGGTAGTAGAGTACCCTGCTAGCAGGTAGCGCTTGGCTTAAATAAGGATTATCATTACCCTATCAAACGAAGGAAACTTTCCGAACTTAGGTAATTGTAATGGGTGATTATTAAGACATGTTTCCCTGAGCTCTGTGCCTCATACATGCATTGGTAATCTCAGACAATGTAAAACTTCTATCTACTCGTATAGAAACTAAGTCCCTGTGACGTCACGTGGAGTGGCATCGCATGGGCGCCTATCTGGCCATTTTCAAATGAGGTTAAAATTGACCATTGCCATTCGTCTAAACTGGGATTTCTAAAACGAAATAATTTGTATATTATGAATATACCTATGGTGGGTAAGGAATCGCAATCAATGCCTTTCGTTTTCTATTATGAAGGAAACTACCCTATTCGCACCAACCTGTAATCCATTCTAAATGATTTAGCTATCTAACTATCAAGAAATTCCTGTAGGAGCAGGTTTTCCTAAGAAGATAACAATTTCGAAAATTTATGTGATTTTAAGTAAAGCATTCCAGCGGCTGAGGCGGGTTTACATCAAGCATATTGCGAATCATTCGGTCACTTTACCCGTAGAGAACTTCCCAATTTAAGGGTTATTACCTTTGATTTTATCCATAATTACCATTTGCGTCCATATGCCTTCCAGTTTACCTCACATACTTCCCTCTAACACTTCTTTCAACATCCCCATCCCGCGCATTAATCGTTCTTCCTAAGCTTTTTCCCTCCTCGTCTTCTTCTAAGTTTCCTCTCCTCGACAACCCAGTCTAGCACTTCCTTTTCCTATTCATCTACTGTCTCTTCTCCATTCTCATTTCTCATGCGGAGGAAAAGATTCTTATTTTTGGGGAGTGTTCAGTCCGATTCAAGATAGCCTGCCAGAATTGAGAAACGTCGCGGAATTCCACTCGAGGTATCTTTTCCTAAAATATTAAAATTTTGAAAATTTACGTGATATTTACCACAGTGTTCGAGAGGTGGGTGAGGATAAGGACTGAGAAGGTGGAGTAGACAGAGAGGAGGGGGAACGAAGAAGTGCTGGACATGGTGGGTGAGGAGAGGCCGCTTTTAGTTGAGATACGGAGGAGACAGAAGTTATGGATGGTGCCAGTACTTAGAGGGGAGGAGATGTTGAAAACGATGGTAGAGGGAAGAATGTTTGGTAAACGATGAAAGAAGGAACTGAATACGATTTTTAGATAGAATGAAAAGGAGTAGTCTTTGTTGTGAATTTAAGAGGGAAGTTCATGAAAAGAGGGGAGACTACCAGATTACCTATTAAATGCAACATGGAAACCTACGTTAATCGGTATAATGGTTAAATAATAATAATTTAGTGGCTAAGGCGGGTTTACATGAGTTGTCCTGTCCTGAGATTCCCTATTCGATTCGATATAGGGGATATTCCCTTTCATTTTTTTCATTAATATTACATTCTTTCTTCCTCATCCCAGTTTTCCTTACATCCTTCCCTCCAACGCTGTTTCCAACATCCCCTCCCTGCTTAGCAATCACTCCATCCAAACTTCTCTTCGTCTCCCCCACAAGTCTCCTCTGATGATGTAACCAAGTTACGAAACCCGGGCCCATAATTAAATAATAGGGAGCCTTACAAAGTTTTTTTTCTTTATTTCCAATATGGAGAGGTTTCACAAAATAAAGCCTGAATTTATCAGTTGCACTACTAACCGCATCTAACCATACTGTTTCATCTTGACCGACCTCTTAATTTGTGAAATATGTCTTTTATTTTCTATAGGTTGTCAATTACCAGTAACAATATTCACATCTTCATGTTTAAAACTATCCTATCTCCATAGTGACAACGACTGCCATACGTCCTCCCCACCCTCAGTCCCCACCCCCTGGTCATCGTCAACCGCCACGATAAATATAAGCCCAGCAGCATTTCCGCCTTCCGCCCCCAAGGCCATTATCGCCGATTCCAACACGCGAAAGTCGAACCAGCCCATTCCTTTTCCACTACAACGTTGGAGCAGGAAGAGGACTTGAAATGCGGGCGTGGTAGGCAGGGGAGAAGTTTACACACGAGGTACGTTTACACACTGGCGGCTGTTCAAAATCCGTGAGGTACCTATGCAGCGTTCCACATTTAGTAGACAGAACAGGCCTTATGGAGAAAACTATTGCCAAACGAAGAAAGATCTGAGGTTTTCCCGGCGTATGATGTTGTTGAAGTTATTTCGGGTTTCCCACCGGATAAGGTTCTCCATGTCTGCCAACGTTTCGATGGACGACACGACCATCGAAACGTCGGCAGACATGGAGAACCTTATCCGGTGGGAAACCCGAAATAACTTCAACTATTGCCAAACCTCAGAATATCCTTAAAGCTTAGGCGACCGTGCAATACACTCATCCAAAACGTCTAATTCAAAATTAATCAAAGTGAGTCATTGAGCCTAATTATACTCATGGGGGTCACCATTACCCGGGGTCTTTCGTGGAGTAAACACATGCGTGAAGTATGCGGGAAAGCTAACCGTAAACCGGGATCTGTAAAATGAATTCTCGGTAAATGCCCAAAAAGGGTGAAAGACATAAGCAAGCTGACTCTAGTGAGGACTCACTTAGAATATGCTGCTAGCGTGTGAGACCCTTACGAGGTAGGACTAATAGCTGAAATCAATCGAGTACAGCGCAGGTCGGCCAGATTTGTGATGAGTTGTTACGACAAAAAGTGCAGCGTTTCAAATATGTTACACGAATTGGATAGGAATCTTTAGAGGAGCGTAGATCGAAGTATAGACTAAACTTACTTAGGAAATTCGAAGAAGATATTTTCTTAGACGACGTGAATCATATCCTTCGTTTACCATCGTACTATTGTAGACGTGATCATGAGAATAAAATAAAAGAAATAGACTGCAAAACGGAGACATTTAAAATGTAATTCTTCCCTCGTACTTTTAAGGATAGCAACGTTGTCTCAATTGATAGGATTAATAGCGTCGCTCGCTAGGATCACTCATTGCATGTTTTTTTCCATAGTTCTACCCTTGCATGTATTTGCTCTAGGAATTACTAACCACTAGCAAGTTTTTTTATGAATAAGCATGTATATTTTGCTATTCTGCGTAATATTTCTATGACCGTGCGGTATGCATGTGGCGGTCCTCTTGCATGCTGCATGTTGGTGATTGGTCATCCCCTGCCAAACACCCCAGAGGTGGCTCACAGGGTATTATGTTGATGTAGATGTTCGCGTCGTTATGATATAAGTTTGATGTAGCACTATGAATGGCTCGAAAAAGTACACTCTAAAATTCAGCACTTCTAGCGATTTATCACAATTTTAATATTTTCACTAAATAGGCCTGCGTTAATCATCTCCGAAAAAGCCATTTAAATACATGTGTTTCTGAAAAAAGGGATGAAAACCACGAGGGAATCAATCAATCAACCACGGAATTCTATAAGAAAGACTCGACACTCTAGGAAATTTCTGTCCTCCTCATTGTCGCCTCTACAACGATCGCCCACTAAATTGTAGCACGTAGAGTTGACAATGGGACGAATTTCACGCCAAAGAGCCTTGAACGGGAAAATGACTATCATGTATTTTCTGTTTTCACGGCCGCATCGAATACCACATTCTTATTCATGCTTTGCTTATTATTGTAGCAATTTCAACTACTTCAACACCCAGGTTCTTTACACATGGTTATTTTACTCAAGATGGACATTTCGAGCATATAAATACGATTTAGTTCTTCCTCGTCGTATGATGCTGGTTAAATCTTCTCGGTTCTTCCGCCGGGTGAGTTGCTTGTGGGAAACTCTCCCAGTGTAAGGCCCGAGAAGATTGCAGCCGAAATTCACGCACTTTAGACATGAATTACTACCAAATTATTATAAGTACCTCATCATCATCATCATCATCATCACTGGTCAACAATCCTAGGATTGGTTTGACGCAGCTCTCCACTCAGTTCTCCTATCAGCTAATCTTTTCACTCCTACGTATTTCTTCTCTTTCACATCTCTCTTTACTTGTTCCATATATTTTGTTCGAAGTCTTCCTTTTCCATTCTTGCCTTCCACCTGTCCTTCGACGATTGTCTTCATCAGGCCATCATGTCTCAAGATGTGGCCTATAAGGTTGTTCCGTCTTCTTATTAAGGTTTTCATGAGGCTTCTCTTCTCTCCTACCCTTCTTAGGACTTCCTCGTTACTAACTCGGTCGATCCATTTGATTTTCATCATTCTTCTCTAGCACCACATTTCAAAGGCCTCTATCCTTGCTTTCTCCGCTGCGGTCATTGTCCATGCCTCACTTCCTTATAGGAGCATATAATTACCTCATGCCAGTAAATAAAAATGATTAATAATGATGGAATTGGTGAAAAGCACCGAGTTGTACAACAATTTTGAATATACAGTGAGCGTATGGGAGCCGGTTCAGAAAGACTTAATCCGCGAACTGAATAAAATACAAAGGAAGGCTGCGCGTTTCGTCAAAACTACTACGGGCGTACAGACAGTGTTACCCGCGAATTAGGTTGGGAGCCGCTGGAGACTCGGAGGCTGAGCGCTAGGCTTAGATTGCCTGAACAATTGAGAATGGATATCTTTAAGAGCGACACAGAGAACCTAATATTAGAGCCACACTATATTTCCAGGTCCGATGGAAGCGATAAATTAAGAGAGATGTTTTGCCGAACGGATAGATATGGGAATATCGTTTTTCCCCCGAACCATGAAGGACTTTAATAAACGCTAGTCCCACATTCGTTAGAGCACTTCATTTTTTTAAGCGGTAAACGGCTGGTGTCCTAACAGCCCCTGCCACACGCCTTTTAGGCGGCTTGCGGGGTATTATGTAGATGTAGATGAATATTTTCGCATTTACTTGAACGCAGAGCTGAACTACTGCAGCACTTCGGCATAAATGTTAACGTGGATACAAGCTCTTATTCTTTTCCACACACTTCAGACCACATTCTTTTCTGTTTGCGGTCAATTTCTTTTACAGCGCCACACTAACAACAGCCTTGGTTTTGGGAGAAACTTTCTTTTTCAGCTAAGGAAGCAAATATTGGCACTTACCGGATATGATAAGGAAGTCGTAACTGGGAACTATTAAAACTCTCCCCCCATCCGAGGAATGCTACACAACGGTCATGACATCTTTTAAGTTTTTACATTCTCCGTGCAAATAATGATAGAGGAATGATGTTTACTGCAATAAATAAAATAAATTTCCAAGGAATAATTTACGAAAGTTTTATGTTATATCTAAAATAAAGCTTTTCTCGTAAAAATACGCATTTGAAAGTAGAAATGTCCACGATCATTCGGAGCACATTGTAAAAATAAGCTACCATTCTGTTTATGGATAGCGTAAAATGAACGAAGCATATCTGAAGCACAATCCTCACAAGTTTCCCCTTTCATCATTCAACATAGAAATTGAATGTCGTTTTTATATGTTGTACATGTTGACGCATAGAGATCTCTTTCAGTGGTCCCCAGAGACATGCTAATGCTTCTTAATCTCTATTATAGTACTTATACCACTTGCTGTAAGCGTTGGAGGATTCATCCAACTATGAAGAAGCAATAATTATGGACCCATATAACTAATTCCTAAGTCAATATCCCTCTTAACATTTATTGATTTTTTTAAATAAGCCACGAGATATAGGTTTTGTGCCCTCATATGATTCTCTCTATGTCGTTATGAAGATTGATCGAATTGAATTCCGAAACGATGGCAAAGATTGTTTCTTTTAATCGCCCAAATTGGCGACACACACCCGATATTTTTTATGGATATGCTTCTCTGCGGAAGTGAAGCATGGACAATGACAGCAGCGGAGAAATCAAGGACTTCGAAATGTAGTGCTACAGAAGAATGATGATGATCAAATGGATCGATCGAATAAGAAATGAGGAAGTCCTAAGAAGGGTAGGAGAGAAGAGGAGCCTCATGAAAACCTTAACAAGAAGACGGAACAACCTCATAGGCCGCATCTTGAGACATGATGGCCTGATGAAGACAATCTTGGAGGGACAAGTGGAAGGCAAGAACGGAAAAGGAGGATCTCGAACAAAATATATGGAACAAGTAAAGAAGGATGTGAAAGAGAAGAAAAATGAAAAGGTTATGTGATAGAATAATTAGAATAGAATTGAAAATGAAATTTATTATTCCGGGACAAGTTTGTCCCTTAGGAACATATATGGCTATAAATATAATAGAGTCAGACATATTAAGTACAAGAATAAGTAGATTTACATTATACATCGATTTCACAGAATGCGACTAAATATACGACAGAGTAGAACAAAAAATACATATGTATGCATAATTATCAGCACGACGAACGTATGAACTCATAAATACATCTGATTTAATTGACTTTAGCATCAGAACAATAATCAGTTAACTTTAGCATTAGTACAATAATCAGTTAAGTTACAATATTCAATTTACATGTAGCAATATTTCATAATATTTTCTTTTGAATTGCCTTGCATTTTTAGATTTTTTTTAAATCGCATGACAATTTATTCCATATTTCGCAGGAGGTGATATAGAAAGACCTAGCGTAAATGGATGTTCTATGGTATGGTATGTAAAGTTCTTCCATGTGGCGTGTCGGGCGTTTATTTGTTTTAGCATTATATTGTATATTTTTGTGTAAATATGTGGGAAGTTCAATCGTAATTAACTTGTACATATATGTTGCCTTATGAAGTAAGCGCCTATCTTGTACTTTTAACCATCTTAGTTTTTCAGAATATGGTGTCTCATGTTCATAATATGTGATGTCAAAAGTGTACCTTATACAGGAATTCTGAATCCTCTGCAGTTTCAGATTTAGTTCATTTGTAAGGACAATTGAGTTGAGAGCTGCGCCATACCAATCTAAGGATTGTTGGCCAGTGATGATAATAGAAAACTTCAATTGTATTAATAAAATAAAAGCATTTCATCAACTGTAATACGCAGATTCCTCCGAGTCATGCCAGAGGCATTAAGAGGAAACTTTCATTTAGTTTTTTAGGCCCTTTCCAGATACCCGATAAAGAGAGTCCGTATTCTCTCACATAGAGTAGTGCTCACGCTGGCTCGTATGCCGAAAGGGGGTGGTCGTGTCCATTTGCATTAGATATCGGGAGGAGGAAAGGAAGCGTTATTTAGCGGTGCGGGCGGGAGTGTGCACAAGCCGTTCGTCTTTCAAAAAAGTCCTCTTCTGCTTCTCATTCCACTCCAATCCACACGTACGATGATTTCGATGGATAGGGGGGGGGGGGGAGTAGAATGAGTAGTGGGGGGGCTGGGTAAAACTTCCCCCCTTCCCCTCCTCAGCGCGCGCAAAGGCCGAGTCGACGCAGCTGCGTCCGGATCATTGTGCGTGGAGAATAGAGGTGGGAATTTCGGTTCATTTGTTGGATTCGGTTCATGGGATTTGATTCGTGGCCTTGAATCGGTTCTTTAAATCGTTCATAATGAACCGAAAGAACCGAGGTAATCTCGAAACCATGCGAATATCGAATCTGTGTGAATCTTGAATCCTTGGAGATTTTGTAGGTTATGTATCTATGGAGAATATGTATCCATTATATATGCGTAATCAGGAGCGGATCCAGGATTATTTTCTGGAGGGGGGTAGCAATTACTGTGGTAATTTTTTATGTATTTTTATATGAAAGTTATTAAAATGAAATTAAATGATTGAGTCTCCGTAATGCACAAAATAAAACGAAAGTAATGATAACGTTGTCAATAATATTGTCTATTTTTTTAACGTAGGGGGTGGGGGCGTGCCCCTGTGCCCTCCCCCTAAATCCGCCTATGTGTGTAATGTATTAATCATGCTCGAATCCATGAGAATCTGTCAACCTACTGCATCTCCAAAGCTTTTATCATGTTCTACGAAATCAGAGTATATTTAGTTTCGTCACCCTTTCATACATACCGCATATACCTGCGAGTCAAATCAATAGTAATTACGGTGAAGAGTTCATTTTAATTGCCAACCTGTATGGCCGTTCGTCAGAGTCTGATGCTAATTCACCGCCTTTCATGGGTAGCATTAACGCAGTCTAGCCGAACTCAAATCGTTCTTATTGAACGAATTGGATTTGAATATTCCATCGTTCATTTTGAACGAATTGGATTCGGCGGTTCAATTTGAACGATTTGAATGGAAATCGTAGATTCAATTCATTTGGTTCATGCCCTTGAATCGTTCATTTTGAACGATTAATTCATGAACGACATAGCTCTAGTGCGTGGAGAATCGCGCACCCGACACACGCACCAAGTACCTATTCTAGACCCTGGTTTTGCAAATCTCAGTTGATCGCTGTTGCAGCAATACCGAAATGATATCTCGCTATTGCTATCAACACAAAATTGTGCTAAGCGCGATCATGTACTGATGAAAAAACTATATATTTGGAAATTAACGGGAACTAAATTTTTAAATTTCGCGCCAGTTTGGATAGTCCGATGATTTTTTTTTTTATTATTATTTGGCACACATGTCTCTAAAGTGCGATAAAATTTCCGGCTGTATTCATTGGTAACGGCGATTCTTCCAATGATACCTTATTACCGCAGAAATATGAGGCATTTTATATTTTAAATATAACTATGCATGGGGATCGTAAGGGCAGATGATAGGAGATTTTGCTACCTATTTTTTTCGTAATACACTGGTATATGTAACTAGAGGAAAAAGTTTCTTCCTATAGTCTGTCGCAGCCGCTAAGATTAGACGTTTTTCAATGTGCCCGACCTTTTTCGGCTCACACGTCATTGATAGTCCGTGAATTTATGGCAAAAAATAATACTGCAACCATGCCTCAGACTATATATTCGCCAGACATGGCATTGTGTGACTCTTTCCTTCTACCAAAAACAAAGAGAGCCTTAAAGGTCCGTCGTTTTACAAGCAAAGATAACAGTCAAAGAAATCGTTGGCAAAGTTAAAAGTTTTACCTAAAATCGAGTTGGAGATGCTAGCACAAGTGCATAATATCTAATCGGGACTATCTTGAGGGCGACAAAATCATTTACATCCATATACAACATCAATATTAATGCATTAACACACCTCGTGTAGGTGACAACATTAACGCACCTCGTGTACATGACCGTGGTCACATGAGAATCAATGCGTTTCATGATGGCAGAGGTTTAAAAACTACAGAATTGATGGTTGCGATGGCGAAATAGTCATATCCTCTTCTTAATAAGGAAATTGAAATAATATTTTTGCTGATCACTTATAAAAAATAAATTGAAAAAAGCAATGCGTAATTACAATCATTGCCTGCGCAATAAAATTTACGTATTTCGTTTGGATTTTTTTCCATGATGGTCCCATGAAGACAACCGTCGAGGGAAAAGTATATGGTCAGAACGGAGAAGGAAGCACTTGAATGAAATATATGGATTAGATAAAGAAAAATGTGGAAGAGAAGGAATGCGTAGGTGTGAATAGGTTAGCCGATAGGAGCATTGATTGGAGAGCTGCGTTAAATCAATCTTAGATTTGATAAGTGTTGATTACCATGAGAATGTTAATTTTCTAGTTCCTAAGCCTAATATGTCTTTATTTAAAAGAGCATTTCTTTATTTTGGGCCGAAGGCTTTTAATAAATTACCTTGTTTGATCAAAGAGTTAAAGAGTATAAATAAATTTTGTAAAAATTCTAAAGATTGGTTGATCTCCCATGATAGTAAAAGTGTTCTTTTTTGATGTGTTTGTGAATGCATACATATTGTTATATATTATTTCATATGTTATTTTTATATTTTTGTGAAAGGAGGAAAAAGAAATTTATATTTTTCTGTCCATACATTATACTTTGTTCTTCTTTATTGTAAGTCATTGTCACATATATGTTTCATAATGATAATGTCTCAAAAATTTATATATACTTTCTCTTTGTTTTCTGCCCTGCCTTGAGTTTCATTTTTAAGATGGTAGCTTCCATGCTGGTTTTTTATTTTAACCATTGAAGCTACCTAAAGCTCCATTAATTTTGTGTTGTTAAAAAAGTGTACATTCAAGGTTGGAGTAATAAATTCATTTATTCATTATGATGAGCTTAATTGTCTCTCAAAACTCAACGATATAACTCCATAGCTTGAAGTCATTAATCTCGTTCCTCATCGGCGGTGCCCATCCAGGGCGTGAATGTTCGTATTACCCTTTGCATATCTACATCTACAAATTACCCTGCGAGCCACCTCTAGGGTGTTTGGCAGGGGGTGATCAATCACCAGCATGCAGCATGCATTTGGACTCCCACATGCACACCACACCGTCCAAGAAACGTCCCGTATAATAACAAACTATACTACTATATGCTGTTAGAAATAGAATATAGAATAGAAATTCAGAAACATGCAGTAAGTTTTACATAGGTTAGTAGGCTACACTACAAGTCATGCAATCTATTTACGCGTTCTATTGCTGCCGTTATAATCTCTTATTGATCGTGGAAAAAATGACATTCGGAATCTGTCTGTTCTGCAATCTATCTCTCTTATTTTATTTATATGATCTGATCTTCCGTAGTACGTTGGCGTCCGCAAGATATGGTTAACTTCGTCAGAAAAGACACTGCTCTTGAATTTATCTAAAAGGTTTAGTCTATTTTTCAATCTACGGTCCGACAGAGATTCCCATCCGAGTTTATGTAAGAGGTCAGTTACACTAACAAGACTATCGTAACGACCTTTCACATACCTGGCAGCTCTTCTTTGCACGCGTTCTAACTCTGTTATTAAGCCTTTTTCATGAGGGTCCCAAACACTGGCAGCGTATTCCAAATGTGGTCTAACGAGGGAAAAGTAGCTAATTTCTCTCACTTTGTCGTCGCACTTTCCTAATATTCTTTTAACAAAACCCATTTTACGATTAGCTTGACCGGTTATTTCTCGAATATGTTTATTCCACGATAGATCATTATTGAGTCTAACCCCTAGATATTTCACAGATTCAACTGCCTTTAACTGCGTGTCCCGAATGACATAGTTACGCTGTAGGGAGTTATTCTTCTTCCAGAAATTCATTACGACGCATTTTTCCAAATTTAATTCTAACTGCCAAGCATCGCACCAAGCTTGGATAGCAGCAAGGTCATTCGTTAGTTCATCTATATCTTTGCTGGAACGAATTTCTCTGTAAACTACAGCGTCGTCTGCAAATAATCGTAACTTACTCTGCACTACTTCGCCAATGTCGTTTATATAAAGTAGGAATAGGAGTGGGCCAATGACACTACCCTGAGGAACGCCAGAAGTGACTCTAACCTCATTGGAGACTGCACCGTCTAATACTACTCTTTGGACGCGGTCGCTCAAAAATTCTCTAATCCAGGAAATGACATCTTCGTCTAGACCATAAGATTTCAGTTTTATTATTAACTTTCCGTGGGGTACTTTATCAAATGCCTTTTTGAAATCAAGAAAAATCGCGTCTACTGGAATGTTGTCTTCCCCGGAGACTAAAATATCGTGGGCGAAAAGCGCTAACTGAGTCTCGCACGATCTGCTTTTCCTGAATCCATGTTGATTTCCCATTAATAAGTTTTGCGCGTCTAGGTGTTTCATTACCGAGCTGACTACGATGTGTTCAAGGACTTTGCAAGAGATGGACGTTAAAGATATCGGCCTGTAATTAGATGGCTGTTCCTTGTCTCCACTTTTAAATATAGGCGTTACATTAGCGATTTTCCAGTATTTAGGTACTTCGTGTTGCTTGATGGATTTACTGAATATTAACTGCAAGTAGGGGGCAATTTCTGAGGCTAGTTCTTTATATACGCGAGAAGGGATTTCGTCTGGACCAGGTGATTTATTTGGACTAAGCGATTTCAATATATTTTCTATTCCGAGCGTACTAATGTCAATAGCTGGCATCTTATGTAGACAGGGATTGTCATCGGTCTCGGGTGAGTTTTCGGAAGGCTCCGTGAACACGCTCTTAAAGTAGGAATTTAATAAATTGGCTTTATCGTAACTGCTTGTCAACACATCTCCATTGTCGTTTCTCAGCGAACATACGGTAGATCGTTTACCTTGAACTTCCCTAATATATGACCAAAATGCTTTTGGGTTATCCTGTAACTGCTCTACTAGTGTTTTTCTTTTAAAATTCGTGAACGCATTCCTGAACGCTTCCTTCGTGGCGGCTTTAGTCATCCTATATTTTTTAATTATTAGCTCGCGTTCATTAGCGGATAAATCCGTGCTGACTTTTTTCATTTTAGCATGACACGCTCTCTGTCGCCTCAATGATTTTCTCACTTCCGCGTCGTACCATCTCGGTTCGCTGCCTTCTTTTACTATTTTACTAGGGATGTAGCTATTTATTCCCGAAGTTACGAGCGAAAGAAAAGCTTTCCAAGTATTCTCTACATTTAACTTTAATACTGATTCTTGAAACTTGGGGAAAGCATTTTTCAGATGACTCTTAAACCCATCAAAATCAGCTCTTTTAAAAATGAAAACTTTACGCTCTTTTTTAAAGTTTACAGCGGTATTTAGAGAAAACTTTGCAGTTACTACCCTATGATCACTTATTCCTTCGACAGTGCCAACGTTTATTACCTGATGTGGTATATTTGTCGCTAATAAATCAAGAATATTTTCTCCTCTGTTTGGTGCGGATGCTATTTGAAACAATGAATTAGATGTGAAAGTGTGTAATAAAGCCTCGCAGATCACTTTATCCCTCCCACCAGGAATGAAGCTATAAGTCTCCCAATCTATAGAAGGTACGTTGAAATCTCCACCCACAATCAAGTTTCTTTCAGGATACTTGGATGCTACGCTGTTTATTTGATTTTGAAAATCCAACATTGACGTTATATCTGAGTTAGGTGGTCTGTAATACGAACATAATAAAATAGTTTTGAATTTTGGACATTTAATTAAACACCACACAGATTCAACGCTGGTCTCAGTTACGGTTATCGCTTGGCTGACGATTGAATTCTTTACAGCTATAAATACTCCGCCCCCAACTCGATTAATTCTATCTTTCCGATAAACAGTGAACGATTTTGGGAAGATCTCATTGTCTGAATCATCATCTGTTAGCCAACTTTCTGTTCCAAAAATGACGTTACACTTCGTACTATGAATTAAATGGTGGAATTCGGGAATCTTATTTCTTAAACTACGGCAATTAACCACAGCCACGATTAAAACTTCGGAAGTAGTAATATTGCGATTCGGGAATAATTCTGATTTGCTTTTGTCGAATAGACTATTCACAGGCTCTATACCGCTGATAAATGGAAATGTATGTCTTATTGACACACTATCAAAATGACTTGAGCCTTGACTGCCTTTGAACGTGTTGCTCGACTGACGCTTCTCGTGCTTAAATGTAATACCTGAAACGCTGATTTTTCTCTCTACTTCTCTATTCTCATTTCTGGAAGAATCTTTGTCTGTGAAAAGTTTTGAATTTACCCCTTTATTTTTCAACCCACTAATATATCTACACTCTGCCCTACTCTCTACTCTAAAAAAGACCTACAGTGCTCAAATATGCTACTCGCTACACGACTAGCCGACTCGGCCGTGTAATGGACTCCCGAACGGTTCAGAGGGATCCGACACGATCGGATTGCCGGCCTAAGGTCCACGAAGGAGGCTCCGATGTCCGTGCAGAAACGACGCAGCCTCTGGTTTATGCCTTCCACTCGGCTCCAAACCAGAGAACCACGATCGATCCTCGGGACAAGACTACAAATCGAAAGCTCAATGCCGACTCCAATGGTCCCACCCACCCGCTTCACTTCGGAATTCAGATCCCGGAGGGAATCTAGAATTTCCTCAGATCCACGGAAGGTGGCATCATTGACGCCGACATGAGCCACGACCCGCAGTCTGGAGCACTTCGTGCCCCGTACCGCCGCACCAACCGCCTGCGTCACCTGAGGAACACCGCCACCAGGGATGCACCATGACGTTACACGGTCGCTTACACCCTCGCGGTCTGCCCTCTCCCGTAACGGGACCATCACACGACGGACATTGCTACTCCCTAACACTATGATCCCCCCCTTCCCACTCTGACGCCCCTTCCTAGGTGCCGGTTTCGGGGTAGGAGTAGGCACGTCAGGCACCTCGGAGTTTCCATCCGACAGCAACTGGTACCTGTTCGAGACGGGGACGGGATTTGCCTCAGCATCCCCCAAACCCCGTCTTAGAGTGACACTACCACCGTCCCTCCGAGACACGACCCTCCAAAACTCAGATTTACGGGGTGACGTGACCCCGTCATCGAGAGATGGACCTCGAGGAAGGCTCTCGATCGACCAGCCGCTATTTGCAATCGGGCGAACCCGTGCAGCCCCTGTGGCACGGCGACCTTTCGAAGAACCACCCCTCGGACCATTCCCCTCAGCGGTATCAGCCACCCTTTCAAACTGGGCCCGAAGTTCCCGCACCATCGTCTCCAACGCGGTAATGCGGTCTCCGAGAGCCTCGCATTCACCGGCGTTTTCAACTCCGGCAACGGGTGACCTATTCGAAGGCATCCTATCACTATCGCAACTTTGGATTTCAGAAAAGCTTACCTGACGGGAGATACGCTTAATAGATATTTGAGAGAGTAAAACAAACCGATAAACTTACTAGCTTGTCTCTTTTTAATAGATATTTACGCTTAATAGATATTTGAAAGAGAGTAAAACAAACCGATAAACTTACTAACTTGTCTCTTTTTAAACGTAAATAAGGGAATGTAGTTACCTGGATATGGATTAAATCGATTAATGGGTTTAAAACTAGAAAACTATATAGTTCCAAAGAAGACTAATTAACGAAATTAAGATATAACTTAACGTGGGACAAATAGATTAACGATAATAATCAACAAGAGAGCAAAGACGAAACTAACTAGCTAAAATATAAATTCCCCGCAATATGATCCCCACGAAAGAGCAAAGCTATAAAAGGGTGATAGACTAACAAAAATGTATAAATAAGGGTAAATAAGTAATAAAAGTACTAACAACAATATATAAATACGCGTAAATAGACTTTAAATAAATAAGTATTAATAGACTTTGGATAAATAAGTAAAAAAGAGTATATGAGTCCTTGAGATAAAAGTGTGATCAGTTGCAATGCGTTTGGTGAAAGTATATCCTAACACATGAAAAACGCTAACAAGGCAAAAATATCAAAACCGCCCTCTAAAATGCAATGGAAAATAACTGAAGAAGAAAAAGGTCAACCTCCTACCCTCTAAATAGTCACTCGAGTTAACCGAAAGTGGAAGAAACGGATTAGCAAAAGGGATTGGTAGCAGGGGGGGAGGTGTGCCTAGCTCTTCAAGGACGCAGGTGTTGTTTTGAGAGGGCTAGGAGTGAAGGGGTGAGTCAATGACTAACAACAAGAGGGACGGAAGAAACTACCTGTGTTTCAAGGGGAGATATGTGCTAAAATGACCACTACTGGAGAACGGAACGAGAGTTTTCAAGATCACAATGAGAGTGCTGCGCTACGAAAATTACAATAAAAATCCTAACAGTCAAAATAGACCTCAAAACAACGGTAAAACAAATAATATATGAAGAGCTTTATAACAGAAAAAATATATTAAAACAATATGTATATATATCGTTAGCCTATAATAAGAATTAAGAGTTAGGATTACACACCTGATGTAAAAGAAAGAGGGCAACTATCACAAAATTACTTAAATAATATTAAGACACTATTCCGATAGAAAAATTAATTCTAAAGCAGCCAAATATATATTCTACTTAACGACCGTAACACCAGATTAGTAAAGGCGCAGCGACACAAATAAAGATAACGTGCAAATAACTATGCAATAAATAATACTAAAGGGAAGAGAAAAATTTGAGATATACGTAAGTCTTCTACTTATCACTACTAGCAGATACTCGATAATCACGTCGCAGGAACCGGGATCAAACAAAATCAGGATATTCACTCACTCGCACACACCACACACAAAACCCACACCAACTAACAATTAATACATCTACATCATCTACATCTACAAATTACCCTGCGAGCCACCTCTAGGGTGTTTGGCAGGGGGTGATCAATCACCAGCATGCAGCATGCATTTGGACTCCCACATGCACACCACACCCCTATATTAAAACTAAGACTAATTTAAATATCCTACGCTAATAAACAAATAAGCTACGACAATATATGTCACTGCACTATATTGCACAAGCAGCAAGACCCAAGCAAGCAGCAGCAAGCGCAGGTAGCAAGAGCAGGTAGTCAGGTGGCCCTGGGGAGCGCGCAAGGGATGCGTCCGTTCCGGTCAGGAGCTGGAGGCAGAATGAAAAATTAATACAAAAAAAGCTACATGAACAAGAATGGAACTCGCTACCTTCACATCCGCAATCGGATGCCGTATCCACTGGGCTGATTCAATTAAAAGTCGGGGCACGAGGTTCATGTATTAGCTCTAGAATTACCACAGTTATCCATGTAAGCGTGGGTAAGATCCAAGGAACCATAACTGATTTAATGAGCCATTCGCGGTTTCGCCTTAAAGCGGTTTGTACTGAGACATGCATGGCTTAATCTTTGAGACAAGCATATGACTACTGGCAGGATCAACCAGGGAGCGCGTATCGTTCCGTTCCCCGCCGACATGATCGGTCCGAGGCCGCGCTTTTTCGATTTTTCGTTCCGTACCTTCTCCTCCGTTTTCCTTCAAATCAAGCCCACCGGTCACCGAAACGATGCGGGGAGAATCCCCGACGTTCCGAATGCCTGCGCGCTTCGTTCGGTTAAAGGATTTCTCGAGTCGCTTTGCCCAAATGGCCAAAATTCAATTTTGCCGACCGGGGCCGAAGCACGGAGACCCTCGCGGGACCCGACGCGCTTCTTCCCCGTCGATCTTCGCTAGCCGGTGAGAGTCGAGTGACTCCACGAAAAAAATTAGCCTTCACGTGGTCTTGAACCCGGGACCTACATATTAGAGGATCATGAACTAGTGATTTAACAACTTCGGCTATCGAGGTACTTAACATATGTTACATAACATACATACATACATAACATAACAACATGAGGTACATAACATACGTACGAGGATGCATATGTTGGAATCCTCGTTGTAAAAGGCCAAATATGAGGAGCTTAGCGGATATTAGTTTAAATTTCTCTTGTGGTTATAAGACTAAATCTTTACTTCCCGGTTTCACCATAGAAAAGAGAAGAATGAGTTCATTAATTCAGAACTTAAAGAAAAAACATTAATTCTCTGGCTCAAATGCAATTTTTGAAGATCCAGAGACAAACAGCTCGTCAATATTCGCGGGCAATCCATTGGACCATAGAATCAGGGCGAGAAATTTCGGCTGTTGATATTTCAATTGATTGGGCCATCCATTGAGACCCCGACGTACACGCCGGATGCCAAAGGTTTCGTGCAATCGAAATTACATCATGATAATACCGAAAGTCGTCGATTTTTAGAGACATATACTTGTTACTTTTCGGATAACTACATCAGGAAGAGAATTGCGTCAGCAAAGGAGGCGTTCACGGGAGGGAGGTTATAAAAAGCATCATTATGTACAAGTTCAAATAAAAGACTTGTGAGGAGTCTGATCTGGAGTGTAGCTCTTTAGGATGAAGAAAAATGGACGCTACGGAAGGAGAACGAGAGAAGACTGGAGACGTTCAAGATGTGGGTGTGGAGAAGAATGGAGAAGGTTAAACGGATGGGGAGGACGAAGTGCTGGACATGGTGGGTGAGGAGAGGCAGCTTTTAGATGAAATACGGAGGAGACAGAAGGTATGGATGGGAGGAGTAATGAGAGGAAAGGGGATATTTAAAACAGTGTTGGAGGGTAGAGTGCTGGGTCAACGAGGGAGAGGAAGGAAGGGAATAGGAATTTTAGATAGGATGAAAAGAGTCACCTTGGGGAGACATGGTATTTTCAAAATGTAATCAACTGCATTCATTCCACTAACACCATCTGTTCAATGTAATAAGATTTCAAGAGTTTATAGCATTTTATGCTCACATTTTCACTTTATTTTTGTCGAAACGTTTTACTGACGCTCGAGATGACTCTAAACGCCACATTATAACACATTTTTCACAATTTTATTGCTAAAAAAACTATGGTTTTTCACCAGGCTGACAAATATCTCAAAATTCATTTTCTGCTTGCAACAGTTTACACATAATTTAAAAATTTACGATGCTTTTGGTGCCAGTTATAGTCGAGAATATGAGCGGCATAAGAAAGGGAAAGAGATCTTGAGCATTAAATGTTAGGATATCTTTGCAGAATCGTTGAAGATGTGATGGATGAGTTTGTGAGGCGCGTGTCTACTTTTGTCCCGGAAGGCTGTGCTCGGAGGCATGGCTCGGTCATCTTTAATCCCATCCCATAAAGAGGGCGGGGGGAGGATGAGGAAAACGGCGAGGCGGGATTCCATCCGAGCGACGGCAGTGGGGCAGCCGTCGACGCGAGCACACGAGAGAATCAAAATACACTCACTGCTGGGAAATCATCCCCATGAATGAGGAGTGACTCCTCCAACAGCTCTTGGTGGAATTCCATGAATTGAAGTTATTGACAATCATAGTGTGCTTCTCTCACCATTCATTACAGAATAATTTTTTGAGAATTTGCATAAGAATTTGCAACCACTCCTGATATCTCAGAAAAAGGTGATAAGGGTAATGTTGAGGGCATCAAACTTCACTCATTCCCTTACCCTATTAAAAAAATAAGTATCTTACCTTTGAGGTATTTACTTGTTTATAAGCTCCTTAGAGAATTTTTATTAGAGGTGGTGAAAAGAACTTACCAATATCACATAATCTCCGACATTATAATACTTTTCACATGCCCATACCAAGAACAGAATTATTTAAGCAAAGTTACCTATTCTTGGGATCGAAAATTTACTGTGAGTTACCAAAATACATAACTGACGAAAGGAATGTATACAGATATTGCAAAATGGTAAAGATGTGGTTGTTTGCTCATAATGATGTTTCACATTTGCTTAGGTGAATGAGGTATTGCGATGAATGGAATGGAAAAACGGGGAGGTAGAAAAATCGCATTTCGCGAAACAACTATGGGAGAGTGACCTCAGGAGCGATTTTGTTCCGGAAATTCTCCACCTTGAGAAAAAGGGGAGAAGGATGGACTGCTTGGAGGAGTTGGAGATTATGAAGCACATCAGGAAGAGAATTTTAGCAAATGAGAATATTTTTGTCAACTATTCCTCCCTCTTGGGAATTCCCCTGAAGTTGAGTAACACTCCAACCCCAACGCAACCCTCCCCTACCAACGCTTTATAGCATCCAAGTAAACAACGAAGTAACTAATAAAATAACGATTTCTGTACATGAAGATGCGACGAAAGCGGTCGTCTTAAATAAATCGCGTGAAAAATTACCATAACTTTTTACTGTTTACAATGGATTTTCACAAAGTTAAGCCTGAAACGATCGAGTTTATCGTAGGTAGACAGCTATCTAAAATTTATACCGGCGTTTTTGATATACAATACCTCTAAAATACACTCAGGATTTTTCGCATTACGGTTATATCCTTGGTTGTCCAATGGTAAGATAATAGAATCACACGCAAGGGGAAATATAGATCGATAGGAATGATAAAAAGGGCATTTTTAAAATCAAAATGGATGAATCTGTAATCCCCTCCACTCCGGAGCGGATTAAGGTCGTTTTTTGAGGGTGAGAGGGCGGGTCATTACTTCCTATTGGTATGCATAACCTCGGTAACCTCAGAAAGCAATAATGCTCCTAAGTCTTATATGCGAAAATAATTAAACACGAAAGACCAAATACGTTTAAAAACAATCACTAATAAAATTACTAGATAAAAATAAGAAAATTTGTGTAAATGTCTCACTGTGTGGGAGCATGAGACATGTGTACAGGCCACCCTTTATCAGCAATTTTGGTTCACAACCTTCCTCTCCTAAAGTGCAAAGGGTCCTAAACCTGGTAGATGGAAGAAAAAATTGACACACCCACCCTCAGAGTTCGGCACAGGATATCCACTTGTTTTTTGAATAACGAAAAACCCATCCATTGTATTAGGATGACACATTTATACGCTATCATGCTGCTAACTTTTTAAAATTTCTCGCGACTCAGTTTTAAATAAGGAATCATCATCTAATACACCTTGTCATACAATTATTGCTTAACTTAGCCGTCTTATGTGACATTGGGATATAAACTGAAGCCCTGGATAAGAGAGAATAATTATTTAAATAAGAATAATATGTGTTACATCTTAAGAGTAAAGTAATACAGTTACGTAACTGATAACTTCAGGCTTTACTTTGTGAAACCTCTCCATATTGGAAATAAAGAAATAAAACTTTGTAAGATTCACTGTTATTTTAATATGGGAACAATATTATAATGCCCAAATTAATATAATAGTGAACCTTACAAAGTTTTATTTCTTTATTTCTAATACAGTGACAATGATGAATCCAAGAAATTGATCTTGAAAATTTACAGCGCCGAACCAAAAGGTCAAAATTGATCAAAAGAATGGTATTGCAAGGAATTATTTATCAGCTAGGGACGAAAAGTACAAACCACTGATAATTATCTCTACAGTAAGAATTGAATAAAATTGAGAGATCCATTTTCTATCAATCTTAGCTACCAACGGTCTTTAATTTATTATGGATATTTGATACCCAAGACGACCAAAATATACCCGTAGGTGTTCGTGATCGTTTATCAAATCGTAAGATATTCGAATAAAGTGTATACTTAAGGAAATATAAATGGATTGTACAGCAACAGATTGTACGGATTGCACCTAATTTTATCGCCTTTATCTTTCATTTCTACGTTTGTGCAATGTGGAATTTTTGACATGCTTTCAGTATTTTCAGCTCATATGAAAATGTACCCTCATGAGTTGTTGCATAGGCATCATGTTGAGGCATCAAAGGCATATTCTTTGTTCTATGCCAAGACATAATTTGTTTTTCTTTTCTTTGGCCGGCGTATAAACCAAGGTATGGTAAACCCGAATTACTGTAAGAAAGTTGTGGTACGTCTAATTTCTGCTTTATTTTACATGCACACAGTTCTCTAAAGAATGTGTCATAGTGACATTATTGTGAAATTGGATAGTCTATTGTATCGGGTGCATTCGTATTCTTCTCCTTCGTTGCTATATATGACTGGATTTTCAGTTGCTAACAGTTATGTACAGTTATTTTCTCATGGGCCAGGGGCTCTCGAAAATAAATGAATTATCATTATTAGCAAATAATAAAAAGGTGAATGACTACAAATAATCGCGGATTGATTGTAGATAAATAGCATAGGCAGCGGCAGATTCCCAAAGTGCGCAAGATGGTCCTGATTGGTGGGTGGAATGCTGCTGCTTCCACACGCGTGTCCCGTCGCTCTTTAAGCGCCCTCCATAAGGTTCCCTCGTCTCGTTTTAATCAGCGCAGCTAGCCGAGCGGCAGGAGAGCCACTCGGCTTCCTCACCGCCGGTGATCAGCGTTTTCGTGGGAAAGTCAACCGGCCGTTAAAGGGGATGGGTCGCCATGCCTCCGGGGCCTGAAGCGAGAGATGTACACACACACACACCACACACCACGAGGGACTTCCCTCTCGAGGCAACATCATCATCATCCCAAGCGAGGGATTTAAACGAAAGGACGATCGCTTTCTTTTATTCCTCCTCCCACGAACTGCTTTCCTTCACAGCGAGTCGAGATTGCGGCGAGGAGAGATATATATTTTCCATTCTCTAGCACTTTTAAAGAGTCTGATCTGGAGTGTAGCGCTTCACTGTGCGGAAACATGGACACTTAATCGGGAACCACACGGTCATTTTTTCCGTCCCTCGGAATGATGGCTCCAGCGATAGGTTTTCAGCGACCAAAACGAGCGATCGCTTGACCCATCATTTTCTGAATCACACAATCATTCCCACCATCCTGTTATTAGGGCTGTGCGAGACTCTCGACCACTCGAGAGTCTCGACGGTCGAGACGAGAATTTCATTTCTCGGCATTGTCGAGACGAGAGTCTCGCCTGGGTAGAGAGTCATAACGAGAGTCGGGAAGTCTCGCCCCTTCGAGATTTCTCGACACCCGTCGAGACTCCCGGCTCCCCGAAAAAATAAAACTATTTCTATTTTAGACATTGAAATTAATTTAACAAAAAGATTATTTTAAAACACCTTATATATTTCCAAAACTAGAAATAGCTGTGATATAAGATCGACATTGACAACTTAAGGATATTTTATTATTATTATTTAACTAACCAAATTGACAGGTAGCGATGAGCCTTAGTTACCATAAATAAACATTGCAAATACATGCATAAAATTTCATAGAATTAGACTACGATCTCTTATTTTTTGTTAATTTACAAGTGAATGTTTCTTTTTTATTATAGTACTATAAAAAGAAACAATGATGTAACCATTTAACATGCCTATGTATCAAAATGATATTCTCAATTTCATTCTAGGCCCTGATAATGGTTTGTAAATAAACAGATATGTCGGCAAAATTTACATTTCAATATCAAGACCTACACCCCAAGATTAATTTTATATTAAATATTGAGGTCAGGAAAAGGAAATAATTTTTTTTCCACATCCCTCGTTGGGAACTCTATTATCATCGTGCACACTCTTTAAAAGTTTGGATTCAGAGGGTAAATTATTAAATCAAATATTTTTATAGTGTGAATAAATCCGTGAATGTCGTAAGGGGTATATGCACAAAGGGGGAATAAAGTATATATAGAGGTATATTTTTAGTAAGCTCTATCATCAACTGATTGCGGTATTCATAGGAAATTCTCGCCTTCCCCAAGGGTCTCGACCGGTGTCGAGAAATCTCGAAGGGGCGACACTTCTCGACTCTCGTGAAGACTCTCGACCCATGCGAGACTCTCGCCTAGGCGCCGAGAGTCTCGTCCCGACAATGCCGAGAAATGAAATTCTCGTCTCGACCGTCGAGACGAGACTCGTACAGCACTACCCGTTATCCATCGCTTATTCCGTCACTATACGTATTTAGTGCTGTCATTCAGTTAAAAGCCGACCTAACAGTGGCGCTACAGCCGCTGTTAGTGGCCGTGTGTTCTAATTTGCTCAATCAAGGGGACTGCATAGAGGAGGCCCAATTCCATTCCTCAGAAGGCTGTTTCCGTGTGGCCACTTCGGCCGCGTTTTAATCGGCTTTCAAATATGACCGCGGCGCGGTTATGAGCGCAATGCGATCCACTTTTTTCTAATATTTGGCAGTATAATGTTTGTCATTGCCAGTAATGGCATTGCAAATTTATGAATTTATTAAATTACATTATCATGTTTTTAAATTTCGGTTTAAACCCCTAATTATACTTACTTTTTCTTCGTTAAAACGTTCGCGGGTACTCGTCATATTAAATAAAAACTTTTGGGCTATGCCGCCGAGTCAATTTTTGGCTGACCCCAACGTTTCCCCACCGAATCTGGTCGCTTTCTTAAGGGAATCTCAAGATACTCAAGGGTACTCAAGATTCCCTTGAGAAAGCGACCAGTAATTTCCCTGTGAAACTCGGATTCCGCCCCAGACATGTCTGAAATTGTCGAGGTATGCAACATAGATCGAATACTTACGTTTTTTATACAATCGCCGGAATTAAAAAAGTGTTTCTATTAATTCTATTTTTTATTTCGGGGAAAACTGTGCGACAAGATAGTGTTTAAACATTGCCGTTTTTTTGCAATAAAATATGCGTTCTAAAAATGCGCACAAGCCATTTTATTAATCTACACTAATGTTTGCAACTTATTGCGGAAGATGAATGTTGTAGACGTTGTAGTTTTCCCTGGGTTGAGTTACAAAGTTCATGAAGTTGACAAAATGGCTAATTTTACGGCGCGCGGAGTCATTTATTGCACTCACGTATCTTGATTTTGGAATTTTTCATAAAACATAAAATAAATGATAGTTGAAAATAAAATTTCGTTTAAAATGGCGTACTCTTAACTACTATGGCATGCACTAAAGTCCAGATATAAATTTGCAAAGTACACCGGCAGATCATTTTGACACCGAGAGCAGTTATTGTAGCTATATAGATTGGGAATTCCGCTAAAAATCGTTGGCATCCATAGTGGCAATGATTCTTACGGTATTTTTCCAAAACCTTTTTTATGACGTATATAGTATTATTTTCTACGACAATTAATGCGAATTTCAGCAGTACACTACTCCGCAAGCCGCCTAAATAGATGTGTGGGCAGGCTGGTGTCAGGAGGACATCAGGACGGCAAAGAAAAAGGAAATACTCCAACGAAGTTCCGCCAAAAATTTATTACAGGCCCGTACTGTTCGGGGAAACCCCCTGCCAAGCACCCTAGAGGTGGCCCGCAGGGTATTATGTAGATGTAGATGAATGAATGTAAGATTTTAAAAAAATTCGTCGACATCTCACGAGACAGGGCCTTTTAACAACGCTAGCTAAAGTGGCGTTGCTTGTAATGTGGTTTGGCGGGAAGTAAGAAGCATTCATTTCGCATGGCGATCATGGAGTGATTCCGCGCCTCCTATCTTCATCGCGCGCGGGCGTTGTGCCTGGTGGCCGGAAACTCGAAGGCGGGCAAGCGGGTAGGAATGCCAGCTGCCGCTCACTCTCTTAACATATCCCTGAATGCTTCCGCCTCGTTTCCTGCCCTCTCATCCTCCTTAAACGCGCTACAATGAAGAAAGAGAGAGAGGGAAATGTTTTTCAACTGTTTGTTCCCTCAAACTTGCGTCCAGGTAACCATGGGAATAGGGTAGTTTCCTTCATCAAAGAAAACGAAAGGTATTTATTACGATTCGTATCCCACCATTAGTGTATTCATAATATACAAGTTATTTGGTTTTAGAAATCCCAGTTTAGGCGAATGACAACGGTCAATTTTAACCGCATTTAAAAAATGCCAGATTGGCGCCCATGCGATGCCACTCCACGTGACGCCACAGGGACCTAGTTTCTATACGAGTGGATAGGAGTTTTACATCGCCTGAGATTACCAATGCATGCATGAGGCACAGATATCAGGGAAATATCTCTTAATAATCACACATTAAAACTGCCGGTGGTCGGAAAGTTTCCTTCGTTTGATAAGGTATTAATAATCCTTATTTAAGCCAAGCGCTACCAGCTAGCAGGGTACTCTACTACCTGCTAGCATCCTGCGTCGTATCAGCGCTCAAAGCCTCGCCCCCAGGTCATTTCACTTGCGGCAGCGGGAACCAGAACGACGTCAAACGGAGTTTTCCCAGCATTCATACTTACCCGTCGCTTTTTCGCGCGCTTGAAAATTTTCACTTTTCATTTAATTGCGAAAAATAGATATCGTCATTTAAAAATCTAAAAGCGTGAAATAAGTACTCCAGGAGTAATAATCTTTCGATTTAGGCAATAAAAAATAATCGGAAACCACCCCATTGTACGCACATCCCCAGCGTACGTTATACCACACTGTTACCAACCGCTGTTGTGCGGTTATCCTCGGCAAATTCCACAGAAAAGGTGAAAGAGTTGAGCTGCATGAGTCTGGCAAACGCCGCCCTTGGAGAATGCTGTGAGCGTGATGGACCCTTAGGAAGTAGGACTGGTATGAAATCAATAGAGCACAGCACAAGACGGTCACATTCGTGATGAGCTGTTCTTATACCTCTTATAACGCTTTTCTAACCGCTTCCTACAGAAGAGATGTATAGCTCTCACCGCCGGTATAAAAATAAGAGCATCTACATTACATTATTTCCCTTAGTACCTAAAAGGACCGTGGTCATTAACGTGGCATTGACTGCCAGATGTCTCCTACGCTTCCTTTAGTCGAGAGGCTACCTCACCCTAGTAAGGCCTCACAGTGGCGCCGACTCCATGGGGCCTGAGGGGCCCCGAGCCCCCTCAAAAATTCGTTATGGGCTTGAAGAAAAGATGTGTCAGGCTTGTCGATTTTCCCCGGAGTGTCCAGATATCAAGATTCGAGTTATTAGGGTTCTAATGTTGATCATATGGCTCTTCTAAAATGCTTAAAAAACTTAAAACTCACCACTTTTCCCGGTGCAATATCCCCGGTTTGGGCCCCCCCAATATTTTTTGTAAGTTGGCATCCCTGGCCTCACTTGGAGTATGCTGCTAGCGTGTGGGACCCTCATGAAGTAGAACTGATATCTGAAATCAATACAGTTCAGCGCAGGGGGGGGGGGGGGAGATTCGTGATGAGTTGTTGCGATAAAAGTGCAGTGTTTCCAATATGCTAGGCTAGTTAGGATGGGAATCTTTATATGAACGTGGAGCAAAGCGTAGGCTAAATATGCAGTTGCTGTACTTAGTAGGTCCGGAGATTTTTTCCTAGACGACGCAAAAATATTCTTCGTTCACCATCGAACTACGGTAGACGTGATCACGAGAAGAAGATAAAGAAAACAGAGTTCAGAACAGAAAGATTTAAAATGCCTTTCTTTCATCGTACAATCAGAGGTAGCAACATTGCCTCGATTGATTAAGTGAAAGGCGTCACTCGCTAGGACGACTCATTGCATGTTTTCATTTTTCCACTGCTATAACCTTGCATAGATTTGTTACAGAAATTACTAACAGTCGGAAAGTTTTCCCTTTGCGTGAATGTGGACGTATATTTTGTAATTAAACGTTTGAACGTAATATCTTCATGGCCGTGTGGTATGCATGAGGGAATCCTCTTGCATGTTGTATGCTGGTGATTAATCACCCCCTGCCAAACGCCCTAGAGGTGGCTCGCAGGGTATTATGCAGATATAAATTTACGGCGGCGATCGCTTTAAAATATTGCAAGGAAAGAGTTTCCTTAGGGCCCTTGATTTACGTCCGCAAAGGAAATATCTTGGTTCGAGGATTTTAGTACGTAGATATAGTGCGTCTCAATACAATAAAAACTCTCTTCACTCTGCCACTCTTATTAAGCTACCGTCTCTCTTAATGATCAGTATTTTACGGAACCGATTGTAGCGCCCGTGTTCATGGTATTAAATATAACACCATTCCAACACCACCCCTAACTCTGATCAAACACTAATCTTGCCACCCTTAGCAGTGTTACAACTTTTTTGCAAAAATTGTGAAATTTAGAAACCCAAATTTCCGCGAGTCACCTACTAGTGCAGTTTTATCCTCTTTATCCGTCCCTAGTCTCTCCATTCTCCGACTTCAATCAGACATCAAATTCATTAACTCACCCTTAACTCCCACTTCGACAGTCCTGACATTGTTTCCTTCCTCAACATTAGAGTACCTTCCCGCCACACCCGATCTACTTCTTTACTCCACATTCCTACACCCAGGCTATCTGTAATTAAGCGCTCACTTCTCCATAGACTTTCTTTTCTAACAAATTCTCTTCCCCGTGATATTGATCCGTTTGCTCTGGTACTTAAAAATTTTACTCACCCGGCTTCAACATATTTATCGCATAAATGACTAGATAGCCGGATAAATGTTTGTTGTTTCCTTTATTTTTCTATTTAAATTTGTAATAAATAATTATTATTTAATTATTTAATATTTGTTGCTATAAGTGCACTTTAAATTGGCAGTCTAGCTGTATGTGTACCTCTTTATTAAAGTAAATATAAATAAAAATAAACACCATTACTTGGAAGGAATCTTCTCCTTGCTGAGCGAATGAAATAGCTGCAACCTATAGACATTGAAGGCAAAGAAACGCCCTTTGTTCACGGCATCGTAAATTTTGCATTGCATTTTAGAAAAATGTTTGGTTTACTTGTCCTTTAGCATATTAAATTGGACAATTCGTTTGATGGAAATCATAGAATAAAATTATTACAAAATGGAATATTGCCTGTGAATTGATAAAAATATTTACACAAAATCTGTTATTATTATAGTTAATTTAAACTTACCAGCAAATTCCCACGAACAATTACAATCACACGGCCGGTTAAAATACATTCACGTCATTCGTATTTCGTATTATCGACCTAAAGGTAAAACGAAATGCATTGAATGACAGCGAATTCGAAACCCGTTGGGCGGGCTCGCGGGATACGCTTCTGGGCCGAAGTCTGAATCTATAAGCCTATCACCACTGCACCGCAGGAGGGGGAGGACAAGGTAGGAAAAAGGAAGGAGGCGCCGCCGCGATAGGAGCCCGACGACGCCTCCTGGGATAGGATAGGATTGGAAGGGAAGGGAAAAGGAATCCCGCACCGTCGCAGAGGGTCCCACTACTCGCGAAACCATAATTTTATGTTTCTACAGAGAGGAAAATATTCCCTATGAGGAAGGAAATTTCTACGATTTTCCGTAGATATGCATTGAATGACAGCAAAAAGGAGCGAAACGAGGACACGAGCAGAAGAGCAATGAACAAAAGAGCACTGTGGAAAATAATATAATACCTACAGGAGAACGTGGCGGATCAGATATGTAATGAGACTCGGCAATTACGCGGAAAATATAAAGGAGGAAAGACAATTAAAGGGAGAAACCCCATGAGGAGGACGCAAAGGAGGGCAACTATAACATATCCACATCTACACATTACCCCGCAAGCCGCCTAAAAGGCGTGTGGCAGGGGGTGTTAGGACACAAGCCTATAAAAGCCTATAAACAATAAAATAAAAAGGAAATGCGAAATTGCAATCAGTATTTATTGAAGTCCCTAATGGTTCGGAGGTGAAACGATTTCGCATATCTATCCGTTCGGCAAAATATCTCTCTTAATTTATTGCTTCTGTCGGAACTGGAAATATAGGGGGGCTCTAATATTATGTTCTACGTGTCGCTCCTAAAGGTATCCATTCTTGCTTGTTCAAACAATCTAAGTCTAGCGCGCAGCCTCCGAGTATCCAGCGGTGTTAGGAAACCTCCCGTCTACATATAAAAAACAAATCCTCAAACAAGATTACGAGCGGCATTTATTAAAGTCCTTCATGGTTCAGGGGAAAAACGAATTTAATTTAAGATGAATTCTCTAAGATGATGTTCTCCGTGTCGCTCTTAAAGATACCCATTCTCAATTGTTCAAGCAATCTAAGCCTAGCGCGCAGCCGCCGAGTATCCAGCGGTTCCCAACCTAATTCGCTTAGCATCTGGGTAACGCTGTCTGTACGCCCGTAGCAGTTTTTGCCGAACCGCGCTGCCTTCCTTTGAATTTTATTCAGTTCGCGGACTAAGTCTTTCTGCACCGGAATCCATACGCTCGCTGCATATTCAAGGTGAGGACGGACGAGTGCGAAATAGCACCTTTCGTTTACTTTCTCATCCGAAAATCTTCCCACAATACGCTTGACGAATCCTATTTTCCTCAATGCTATGCCGCAATAATCCTTATATGTGTTCCCCACGAGAGGTTCGAGACATACACCATGATCTAATTCACTCAGAATCATCTCAAAGAATTGGATACACCGATGACAGAAAGTTACATGAAGCTAGAAAAATGAATTGGTGAAAACGACCAATGCCCATCTTTCTAGGTAAGGGCAAACTCACGTCCTCTTATTGTTTTAAATATTTCCTCTCTCCATGTTGGGTTTTCCGTTCTTGTCGATTCAGTGTCACCGGGGTAGGATTATTTTCTCTCCGAGACGCTGGGAGTCGCTAGAGACTCGGAGGCTGCGCGCTGGGCTTACAATTAGTTTGCTTGAGCAATTGAGAAAAGATATACCCCAGAGCGACACGGAAAATATCATATTAGAATACTGTATTTTCAGGTCGGACAGCCTCGGTAAATTAAGAAAGATATTTAGCCCAATGGATTGGTAGAGGAATCCGTTTTTTTCAGCACAACAAAGGACTTAAATATATGCCGAGAGAAACATCGTAAACGCATTTAATTTCCATTTTTTTTTCTTTTTTTACGGCTTATGTCCAAGCACCCCTTCTGCCAAGCGCCTTTTGTTGCGACTTGCGGGGTAGTTGTAGATGTAGATCTTGAATTGGATGTCGAGTTAATGCGGCAGAAAAATCATGTTTTGTGTGTTTCAACTGCCATTTTGAAAAGCAGGGTGAAACACGGTCGATTATTAATTTCACGGACCGAACATTACTACGCCTGATTGCCATAATAAATAAAATTGTTGAAGCAATTACATCTAAACAGATTCCCGCGTAATGACAAACGCAATTTGATATTTCATCATTACTCTTTTGTGGCCCGGCTATTAACTTTCCCAATTTAGTAGAGCTTAATTTTAATTGTATCGCTAAGAATAATAAGGCGAAATAATTAGATTTAAATATAAATGTATAAAATATCCCTTTAGCTGGTTAGAAGCATTAATTTGCATAAATTTATAAAACACTGCCTCCTAAAATCAAGTAATTAAGTTGGACTCGAACAATAATTACTTTACATATGATTTAAACAAATTTCTATATTTCCCAACGAATAATTAAAGATTCGAATATGATTTTGAGTAATTAGTACCGGTTGTAATAACTTGTACCACTCGTATGCCTATTCAAAAAATATCAGATTCTCAATTTGCGATGCACGAAATCAAAAATCGCCGTTGACCTTCGTGGAGGAATGCTCTGACGATTTTTAACTCCACGCCATTTGCGGTGACATTATTCATCTATCCCCAAAAATTTGAGTGAATAACGCGCTCGGAGGTAATTTATTTATTTATTTATTATCAATTTCCCCTTAAACAGCACATGACGGCCTTTTACAAAGAGGGTTTCCAATATTAACAGAGTAGGTACAACACAAACATCCATGCCCTGGATAGGGATCACCTACCCAGGCGGGATTCGAACCCACGACCTTCGGTTTGGCAGGCGAGGACTTTACCCCACCGCCACCGAGGCCGGCATGAGTATTACATGATGAAATCCAATTGAAAATCAAGTCCACGTGGCCAGTTTTTTTCCATGCACTGCTTCGCACTCATTTTAATGGTAAATATTTGTTTATGGATTTATGGAAACTTATATATGCACCCAGAATCCTTCGAGAAGATACTAAGCGCTCTACCAACTGGGCCACGAAGTCTCTTGAAAAACCCATTATCCCTTAACAAACGGAGCAATTTATTAAGCGGCAAAGAAGAAGGTCTAAAGCTACCCATGACAACTGCGCTGCCATGAGAATCGAGTTTTATCGAATGCCCAACATGGTGGTTTCCTATTATTTTTTTATTGTCTAAATCGAAAGAATACTACCTCTGGTGTACGTATTTCACGCTTTTAGATTTTTAAATGACAATATCTATTTTTCGCGATTAAATGAAAAGTGAACATTTTCAAGCGCGCGAAAACGGGACGGCTAAGTATGATGCTGGGAAAACTCCATGTGATGCCATTCTGGTTCCCGCTGTCGCAAAGTGAGGTGACCTTGGGGCGAGGCTTTGAGCGATGATACGACGCAGGATGCTTGCAGGTAGCAGAGTACCCTGCTCGCAGGTAGCGCTTGGCTTAAATAAGTATTATTAATACCCTATCAAACGAAGAAAACTTTCCGACCTTAGGCTGTTTTAATAGCTGATTATTAAGACATGTTTTCCTGAGCTCTGTACCTCATGCATGCATTGTTAATCTCAGACGATGTAAAACTCCCATCTACTCGTATAGAAACTAGGTCCGTGTGACGTCACGTGGAGTGGCATGGCATGGGCGCCAATCTGGCCTTTTTCAAATGCGGTTAAAATTGACCATTGCCATTCGTCTAAACTAGGAATTCTAAAACCAAATAATTTGTATATTATGAATACAATAATGGTGGGTAATGAATCGCAATCAATGCCTTTCGTTTTCTTTGATGAAGGAAACTACCCTATTTTCATCGGATTTTCACCTAATTTATGACCTTATATTTATTTCACTTTCTAAACAATACTAGATATGGACGAAAGCGCTACAACCACAATAAAGTTTATGGTAACTATGTCCTTATCTTAATGAGGAATCGTTATAAGGGAAGCACATCGTTAACATCGTCATCCATAATAGTCAACAAGCACACGAAAGAAAGTCAGATTGAATGCGCACCTCCAGGTACCGTTAGGGGAAAATAAATCGCCTCGATCTGAGAAAAATATTTTTCGACCGTAAACTTTGGAACGACGAGAAAATTGTGTCTTTAATACTAACACTATACCTCAATCCAATGCAGCATAATCCGAATCGCCCCCTTCGGAATTTTTTTATCAATCCCCTCGAATTTTATGTAGTGGGTTGCTCTCATAAAATTATAATAGCTATTTTACATGTATGAATAAGTAAGTTAAAGTCATTTAAGTAAGCGAAATATGACTCCATCATTCTCAATATTCTTGTCGCTAAAGAGCTTCAAAGTTCGCGAAAATTAATAAATTCTTTCGCGCCATAAGAACGTCCTGTGACGTCAAAATGCGAGTAAACTGATTCGCTCCATGGCAATAACAAAGAGTAAAGACGATAACAAACAACAACGACTATTCTGAATCATAACTAAAAGGGTGTATCAAAAACAGCTGTGAATAGTTTTAAAGATTTTACAGTGCACATAAGTATTGCACAATGGCTGACTCTGACTTCGTAAAGGCGCATTCTAGGAACATTCTGAAGGTAGATTTATTCATGGTTGCTGATTTCTTCTCCGGCAGTAAACATTTCTCGGCGCGAAGTTGAGAAGCTGTAAAATTAATGTGAGATAAATTAAATCAACTATGTCCTTCGCTAGTAATCTAGAGCTTGGTTTGTATCTCATTTAACTAGTGTCATTTACTCATTGCTTTCAATGTGCACTGGGTAAAATATTAGAATATGTGAAGTTAACGTTTTGCAGAAATACGACGGAACATATATGACGCCGATTTACTTAGCATTCCTAAGGTTGGGATGAGAGATATACAGTGAGCAGCAGTTGCATACGTTCAACTGGAAAGAAATTTGAGCGTTTGCACTGTTGGGGTTAAGGTGATACCATAACATAAAGTGAGAACAATAATCTTATACTGTGGAAATCACCATAGATGAAAAGGATGAATAAGTAATAAGCGCTATTTTTCATGACTGGTGAATCTTCGAGTATGTACACATTCTTCAAGCCTGTCAATTATTAAGTATAAATCTTCCACATGACTGATGATGAAATTCATATTTATTGCTATGAAAAAAAAATAAATTGTCCTAAGAAAAAGTACCGAAAGATACATAGGTTTTTCTAAAACTGGGGCAAATAGTTTATTAGCACCACATTAACGTATTGTTTACTATATTCGGACGTCACGCTCATCCAACATGGCGATGGGTCGATTGGAGCGCAAAATTACTGTACAATTTTCAAAGTGGAACTCTACGAATAATGCGCAGGTTAGGGAAGAACTGCTTTCACTGTTATTTTCAGTGTGGAGGATATTTTTTATCTCATAAACTTCCATTTTCAGTGGAATTCTTAATTTAGAAGGACGAATTATTGCAAAAAATAATCAATGCTATGCTGCTTGTTGATTTAATCGTCTGTTGTTATTTGATAGAGTCAACGCGGCGCGCCGAAGTAAACGATGCATGTATAATGTATATACCATTCCCTCATAGAGATAAGTAGATTTGTTATGGGTTGCCACGATAAACACAGCAGCGCGAGCGCATTGCTATATGAGTTAGGCTGGGAGTTGTTTCTTGAATAACGGAAGATAGGCTAAACCTACTAAACAGATTCAGGGAGCAGATGTCCGCAGATGACATGAATGTTGTACTTACTTCACTTCGTATTACGGTAGACAGGATCATGAGGGGAAGATAAAATAAATAAGAAACATTAGATATTTAGATAGTTAAAAGTGCAAAACAGAGAAATTTAAGATGCTGTTCTTTCCTATGACTATCGGCATCTAACCAGTTTTATGCATTAGTTTGGATATTATCCACTTAATAATTTTGTATGTTGGAGAGGAAAAGGAACGACGAAGTGCTGGACATGGTGGGTGAGGAGAGGTAGCTTTTAGATGAGATACGGAGGAGACAGAAGGTATGGATGGAGCGAGTACTTGGAGGGGAGGTGATATTGAAAATGGTGTTTGACGGTAGAATGTTAGGGAAACGAGGGAGGGGAAGGAAAAGAATAGGATTTGTAGATAGATTGAAAGGGATTAGGCCTTACAGTGAATTAAAGAAGGCAGTGCTGGAAGGAAAGGGAGGCTCCCAGATCACTTCTTGAATACTCCATGAAAACCTACCTTAATCGGTAGAATACTATAACAATAATGCATGTTTAGTGCCAACTTCATTGGAACAACGCAGGATTGGTGAGAGCTCACACCACATGCAAAAATTCTGTGACCTTTTTTTTCGATTACTACGAAGACGGGATTAAATAGGGGTGTATTGCACGCTGCATGCTGTGTGTACACTGCGCTGGGATTGGGGGAGAGGGAGCCAATTGGCCTCATCAGACACAGGATAAATAAATAAATATAAATGTAATACCCACCCCCCGCCAAACACTCTTGAGGTGGTTCGGAGGGTATTATGTTGAGGTAGATATAAGTACTATACACACAATTAAATAAATTTTTGTCGCAGCGCTTACGTCCATATCGATGGCTAAGTTCTAACAACACGTATCTCAAAAATAGCGACTTTTCAGGAGAGCAAAAAACCGATTAATTTCTTTTACTTGCACACTGAGATTAAAAACCAAAAGTTCATAGAACTGAAAAAGAAGTATTCATTTATAAATGAAGAGTTGTTCTTTGCTTGTATTTTATTTTTTTAATGTTATTACGCTTTGTTTAAGATACCTGTCTCAAAGCGGCCGAATTTGAGATACGTGTTGTTAGAACTTAGCCATCGATTGTTTGGAATGTGAAGAGTGTAAAACATTCTAAATTTGATCAAAATCCGACTAAAATTCACCATTCGATAGAACTCGACTGTTAACCTTCCGCCGAAGGACATTGACGAGATTTTCGGACGTGTTGGGGCGCTGCGTGTGGTGGTGGGCTCCGGAAGCAGCCCTCATCCTGGCCGGAGAGGCGATTGCAGCGACATTAACCCACTTCCCATCCGGGCCACGACCAAGGCCTTCGCCACGTCACTCCTCAGAGCTTCCCTCAACTAATTATTTTCTAATCTGGAAAAACAGAAAGAGCCATCTTCACGAGCATTCACTGCGTGTAGTCGCATCGCTGGTCTCTACCACCTGAAGCAACACCTTTTGAGAATTATGTGCGATTGGAACATAAATATTGTATACAGAATCGTCCACACCCGTGTCTCCATTCATTCCCACAGTATATTGTGGCGCTAATGTCGGTAGGATATTAGTCAATATACGTATTATAGCCCGCAAGAGAATCGCTACGCAGCGAATGTAATGCATCGAATATAAAAAAAAACGTTACGGAAACATATTCGTAGATAATTGGTCTGAGCTTAATTTATAGTAATAAACGCTTAAATTCTCCTTGTAGCGTATCTCTTGTGGATATTTACAGGTATCCTAGCGACTGGAGCGCCAGTATTTACGGCGACCGGCGGGAATCAATGGAGTCACGGGTGTGGAGAATAGTGGGGCCTCCAGTGGTAATATAAATTCTAATGAACTCTACGGTTGATGGAATCGTTTTATATTTTCCAGACAACGGTCACTATGAATTAAGGGCCGATGATGCTGCGGCCCAACTCGATGTTGCAATCCACAAATTAAAAAAAAATAGAAGACTGAGAAAATTACATTGATTAACCGGGAAATTTATTTAATATTGATATATAGTTTAATATATACACTCCATCCGAGGTCCACTGACCACCTGACCTCGGATAGAGTGTATTTATACTGGAAAATTTTCGAAGAACGGCATTCGGAAGATCCCCTGAGGATGATCAGCAAGTCGAGGATCGAAACGTCGGGAGACATGGATGACATCAACCGGTGGAAAACCCGAGAAACTTTTCTACAGCTATAGAACATCTGTTTACGTTAGGTCTTTCCATGTCACCTCTCGCGAAGTATGGAATCAGTTGTCAGATGGTGAAAAAATCTAAAAATGCAAGTCAATACAAAAAGAAATACAATGAAATATTGCTACACGTGAATTGAATATTGTAAGTTAACTGAATATTGTCATAAAGCTAAACAAAATCAGATGTTTTTATAAGTATTCATGCGTGCGTCTTGCTGAAAAATGTATATAAATATATATTTGTTTTTTTGTTCTATTTTGCCATATATTAAGTCTCATTCTGTGACATCGATGTTTAATATAAATCTCCAAATTGTTTGTAATATTTTTGACTCTATTGTATTTATAACCATGTATGTTCCTTGGGGACAGACTTGTCCCGGAATAATTAATTTCATTTTCTATTAGTGGAAATAATTCTTTATTATATATTATCGATATGTGTAGCGTGTTTCCCAAATACCATACCAGTTCAAGAAAACGTATCCAACGAATTATTATTTGTTATTAATGCTGGTGTGCATATCAGTACTCACTATTTGGGAAAGTATTGACAGCGATTGCGTCATGCACCGGAGAAAAATAAAATAAATTGTGCCTGTAATCTCACGCATTCCTTTTTCAAAGAGTGATTATTAACTGTATTTAGTTGTTAAACCTGAGACAGCTTTATTACCTTAATGGCCAAGAATTAAATTCGTACGAGGTTGACGAAACATCTCAACAAATACATTTCATACCCATTGTTTAAAAAGAGCATTGGAGTCGTGAAGGCCAATCAGATGAACGTGGGATGAGGTGCAAACAGTAACTTTCCCAGATGACATCATATGAACGTTCGTACAAACGCATCGGTAGACATCGTAGATCCCAAGGCTCGTTTTGATTTCGACAGACTTGGGAAGAATGCGCGATAGTTCGTGAAAAATGAGATTAGATGTAAACATACCCACACCACTCCGAGATGGTAACTGATCCGCTCTTCACTCCCCTTCTCTCCTGCGCGTGGTTTCAAGGCTGCGAGAATCGGGACATCATGGAATTCTTCGTAGAGTCGCCTAAAGATAACAGAAAGGATACCGGTTTATATCACGATAAGGAACATGGTTGGTGCAATGGTGTGCTCATTTCCTGACATTGCATCTCAAGAACTTATAAAAGTAGTTTCAGGATACATCTGACGGAATGTTCACATGTACAACTTCGTTTAAATGGGAATTTACCGCCAATATGATAAGATATACCTATTATTTCATGAATGTAATACTAACTTTATTGTAATATTTGAAATTGACACAATTTAAGAAACATCATAATTATAATTGGAAGATAATATAAAATATATTTCAACCATTCGTAAAGTGACATTGGAGTGTTTGTGGAAAATTGCCGGTAAATTTCTATTTAGAAAAAAGTGGTATTTTTTCACAACCTCAAAAGCGAGGGCGTTTTCAATAGCATCAATATTAAAATAAACTTTATTTCGAGGTTCACTGGATGACGTATCACATAGGTCTCGTGAGACATTTTACGAACAAGCGCCTAAAGAAAAGACATCTAACGGCCATCGCCGCGTTATACAGGGTGCGTTCCGAAAGTAAAGCAATTGAATTTCCTGCGCCGCTCCTATTGGTTGGAGTGGGGTTAAATCACTGGAGTGGGCGGGGTCAACGCTAATTGTAAGATTTACATGGAAACCAGTTTAGATTTCTCTCCAAACTGTGAAATCGGCAGAACGTCAGTCATTGTAAACCTCTGCGTGCCGACCGTGTTACGAAAAATGGAATCGGCAGTCGAGCAAAGTTTAAGTTTTATACTAAACTGAAAAAACCTCTCGAGGAGACAAACGAATTGATTAGTGAGGCTCACAGGGACTCTTCTCTGTCCTATTCTCAAGTTCTGAGGTGGTTAAAGGCCTCAAAGAAGGGTCGGGAAGGGATAAATACCCAAAATGGCAAGAATAAGCATATCAAAAGTGGAATCAGTGTCCATCGTCTTTTTAGACAGCAAAGGATTGGTACATAAAGAATTTATTTCTCCGGGGAAGACACTTAACGCTGCCTATTACATGTAAGTGCTGGAAAGACTCCGGATACGGGCCATTCGGACGAAAAAAGGCATATCCGCTACCTGTCTACTAGATCTCTACAAAGCGCCTTCCCATAACGCTCTACGACTCAACTAGTCCGCGAGTTTCTGGCAAAAGATAAGGTTCAAACGCTGCCCCAACCCCCTATAACCCAGAAGTCACCCCAAAAAACTTCTTACTATTGCCTCAGATTAAGGCAGTCCTGAAATGAACCCATTTCTCGTCCATAGAAGAGACACAATCAATCGTAATGAGGACCTTGTGAGAGGTCCCCGAAGAAGCCTTCCTGGGTGCGTACCGGTTATGGCCGATTCGCTGCAAAAATATGTAGAACCCCAAAGGAAGTACTTTGAAGAATTTAAGGTGTTTGCGCAAATATATTCAACAAGTTTCTTTTTAAGAAATTAATTGCATTACTTTCGAAACGCACCCTGTATACCCTCTGTATACAAGGACGTGAACTATCTGATGTGACCAAGTGAAAGTAGTCAAATAGGGTAGTTTCCTTCATCAAAGAAAACGCAATGCAATGATTGCGACTCCTTACCCACCATTGGTGTATTCATAATATACAAATTACATGTTTTCACAAATCCTAGTTTAGACGAATGGCAATAGTCAATTTTAACCTCATTTGAAAAAGGACAGATAGGCGCCCATGCGATGCCACTACACCTGAAGTCACAGGGACCTAGTTTCTATACGAGTAAATAGGAGTTTTACATCGTCTGAGATTACCAATAAATGCATGAGGCACAGAGCTCAGGGAAACATGTCTTAATAATCACATATTAAAACTGCCTAGGGTCGGAAAGTTTCCTTCGTTTGATAGGGTATTAATAATCCTTATTTAAGCCAAGGGCTACCAGCTAGCATGGTACTCTGCTACCTGCTAGCATCCTGCGTCGTATCAGCGCTCAGAGCCTCGCCCCAAGGTCACCTCACTTGCGGCAGCGGGAACCAGAACGACGTCACACGGAGTTTTCCCGGCATTCATACTTAGCCGTCGCGTTTTCGCGCGCTTGAAATTTTTCACTATTCATTTTACCGCGAAAAATAGATATCGTCATTTAAAAATCTAAAAGCGTGAAATGCGTACTCCAGGAGTAATAATCTTTCGATTTAGGTAATAAAGAAATAATAGGAAACCACCCTATTGCTTCTTTGGTAAATCTACTCCTTACATTTAGTATGCATACTTCTTGACCTGTAAATTGGCAAATAATTTCGAATGGGCAACAGGTATTTCGACACGGTCATGCTGATTTTTTATCAATAGATGTATAATTACAATTGAATGGATATTTAGTTTTTTTCCTTTTTCAAATCTCTGGGAGGGGGGCGTCCGAAAGTCCTTATATGGGCAAGACGCCACTTATTCATACTCGACACTTTTTCATCCATTATTTACAAGTAAATAAACAAGGACCCTCTTAAGACACTTGGTTTGTCGTATGGTTCCACACATATGCATACAATGCGGCAAAAAAAAAATGATGTAAAAAACACTTAAAAGATTAAAGCGGTGTATAGTATTATTATTACGAGAGAAATGAGAATATTATACATAAGCTAATATATGTAAATATTTCATATTAAAAAAAAACAGAGGCATTTCATTGATAAGTTGTTCAAAATCTAATTTCTAAGCATTACTTCCGATGAGTTGTACATATATCGCCATACCTCAATGAAATTGCATGGCTTTCCACTAAAACTTGACGAAAATATTTCCTCGCTGCTTTCCTTTATGTATTGTTTCTTATAGTAAAAATCCAGAATACTTACATGACCTATTTAAAACTAAGCGTAAACATACTACTATGACTACAAGATCAGCTGATAACTTCATCTCATCTATTATCCCCCTCATCGCACAACTTCTTTCCAGAAGTCATTCCTGGTTGTAGCACCCAATATCTGGAATAATCTACCAGATGATGTGAAAAATACTCCGTTTTTGAAATCGTTCAAGGCAAAAGTTTACAGATTATTACTTACTGCCCCATTATAACTTATTTGTTAATTGAAGAAAAATGTGTATCTCTTCTATTTCTTTGGTTGTTTGTTCTTTTCATTATGTTAATTAATGCTATTCCTAAGACTTCTTCCTCGCCGGTTCTGTGATTTGTCGCTGGAACATTGTGTATCATATGTTTTTCTTTGCATATTGTTGTTGTTGTAGTGTAATGATGATATTATTTCTTTGTATAATTGGAACTCTTTTGTTATATTTTCCTGTTGGTTTATCGCTCACAATGAGTGAGTTGAGTTGATTTCATGATTTTATGTTAAATTAATTCTATGTTTAAATCTACTCTATGAATTTGTATGAGTAAATTGTATTTTATCTTAGAGGACAAGAGTCCTAGAACAATACATTTCTTTTCTAAATCTAAAATCTAAATATACATGGTGTTATTACATACCGAACAATAATAGAAGAATATGTTCCATTTTTTGTTGGGAAAGTACAGTTAACATCGAAACATCCTACTGATAAAGTAATGAGTCTAAGAACTATTTTACGACTCATCCCTTCCATTGTCAACTTCCCTTTCCCCGTAAAAACCCATTTTGTGTTCCATTCTATTTACAATTACCATGAACAATCAACTATTCGAATTAGATGCATAGTCTAAAGCTGACGAGGGATTACTCCATATATCCAGTAGAAATAAAGACGTTAGCGCACATTTTAAACAAGGCAAGCGTCAAGAACCAAACCAGTGGTGGAGATGCGTAGTCTGTTAAGGACATCAGCTTATTAAACACCTTGAGGAAGGAAGTTGCTTCCAAGGGCGAATCCCTGTCTCTGCTATCGGTGAACTGGCGATCTCTCGCCGGCCACCTAAACAGGTTAATGTCATCAAAAGTCAAGGGAAGAATGAACGATTCACATTGAGCCGTCCTCAGCTCACACGAGGTCCTTGGTATTCAACGGACTATGCATTCATCATTTTTTGGATTTGCCTCGGTGGACAGCAGTTAGATGCATCAAATGGGTTTCCCGATAACACCTCGGAAACTTCACGGCTATCTATTAAGGGAGATGGGCTGGGAGTCCCTTATCAAAGAGTGAGTCAGGGCCGAATGCGTTAAAACGTGAATCGCCAAGAGGGATTTCACGTGCATCGGCAGCTCCAGGGCCTTGTTATATCAACAGATTCATATCCATCGGTTTCGTTATCTATCAAGGTCTTATTCAATTCCAAAGGGCCTATGAAAATCAGAATCTTATTTGCTAATTTTCTGCAAATATTTATTGTTTTAAATAAACAGAGTCAGAAATTAATTTACATTATTTTATTCATTACATAACTCATTAATTTATATTGTAAAACCCATTGAGACCCATTGTATAGATTATGACTGTTATTTTAAATTATTAATTACAATGCGAAATAAGCTTTTTAAAACCCTATATGGGAAATTAGATAATACAAGTGTAAGTATTGACCGCACGTTCTTATATCTAGGTTTATAGAAACTGGATAAAGCGCGTACTTGTCCAAGACAATTATTTTTGTTGCGCTTGCAAGTAACAATAAGTCCCTCCCATCAAAAATTCCTAAATGTTCCGATATTGCAGGAAGTACATTTTACCACTGAAATACAAGATATCAGGCAATGATACTTTTTAAGTAATTGTATAAAAAGCTTAAAAAAATACCGCATGATTTCAGAAAATAAACCATTTAAGCAAAATGTATGGTAAGCTTTTAGGAATGGTTGCTCAGTAAATCCATATTTGCGTTCGATTAAAATTATTTTCACATATATTTAAATTAGAACACGTGTTTGTATTCAAGTATATAAGGTTATAAGTACATGTACCCACTTGTTTGAGCCGTATTAATAATGTTATAAATATTATATAACGGACAGAGGAATAACTTAATTTTAAACTGTGTTTTCCAACAATCTCTCAATATTTATGGAATCCCTGACAAGAGATATAGTCCAGGAAATGAAGCATTTTGGCTCGCAATTTTTTCAAACTGAATCGATTTTCTTGAAATTTTCACAATAAGTAGGGAATATACCAAGAATCAAAATCTATATCATGCCGACGGGCGCTTTTACCCTGGGGGTGGTTTCCACCCCATCTCGGGGGTGGAAAATATTAATTATATTTTGACTACAGGAATCGATAGAAAATACATTTTAAGAATAAAATGTTCTTTCCATTTTTTGCGTAAAATTAATATTTTTCGAGTTATTTGCGATTGAAAGTAACAGTTTTTTCACGAAAAAATCAACGATTTCAATCCATTATAGGCAAATAACTTGAAAAGTATTAATTTTATTAGAAAATTGTGAATTACAAAACTGTAGCTTGTAAAAATTTTTTAAAAAATCTTATTTTATATTTCCTTTATGACCAATTCGGACCGAGCTACAACTTGTTGATGGTTATCTATTGTTTGTCATATGCTAAATTTGAAAGATTCAATGCCAAATAGCGGGAAAAATGTAATTTTCGAGGAAAAGTATGTGATCTGTTTAAAAGTGTTTTTAAAAAACTTTCTTAAAATGAGAAAAAAATATTTTTTATCATGAAATTTGAGCGAGTTATGATTAAAAATAAGATCGGTCCCTACTTTTTTGTACGAAAAAATCAGTGAAAACAACTCCTTATTACCACAATAGACAAAATTGATCAATGCCCTTCAGTAATTCTCTTTATTTAAGTATTGTTAGTTGATCCTAGAAGTTGTTTTAATTTATAGCTCTAAATTTTGAAAAAAATGGAGGAAAAAGTGAAAAGTCATTTTCTACAATTTCGTTAAAAATGCTTTTTTTTCAAAATAACTCCAAAAAAACTGGAGATATGAAAAAAGTGCAGGAGCAATAAATTGTAGCTTCTTTACTTTCAAATATTTTGGTGTGTTTTAATTCTAAACAATAAATATTTGGTGAGATATTGATAATTAAAACCTCTATTTCCAAGGGAGCTCCACCTTATTTAAACCCTTAAATCCCTCCCCTTTAAAAATAAATGACTCGAAAAAAATTTAATTCACATGACCTTGTAGTCAGTAAAAACCCTACAAAATACAATTTAAATGAACTTTCTATCATAAAAAATAAAGGAGCTATGTTTGAAATACCAATCAAATTTATTTTCGAAAAATTCGAAATCCACAATTCAGAGCATAATATTCCTCATAATCAGCATATACTTTGTGTACTTTACGTTAGAAGCCAACGATACACTCAAATTTGCTACAAAATAAACACACATACCCATAAGATGCATATATACATACACATTTGTGAGTATGTGTGCTCTCGCTTACAGTAACGTGTGTGCATGCATGTGGTGGGAAGACTGGAAGCCATACAGTCTCCGTTTGATTGTGTTTCATGTAATGTCTACATAAATGTACATTTATTTGTTTATGTTACCATGACGAAGTTTGTTCTGTTTATCCTAATGTTATATCTTTTCTGTGCTGTGATTAAAATCATGAGAGAAAAAAGTGAATACATAATAAAAGGAGTTAGAAAGTGAATAAGAAGATACAATGTGATAAATAATTTTTATTTTTAGGGTAAATATTTTTTTTACATTAACCCCCAATAAGGGTTGATTATTATGGGTTGAAACGCCTTAAAATTATTTTCCAAACAAAAAAAATAATTATACAAATAATTTAAACTAAATTTTACCCGTATTTAGCTTTAAAATATAATATTTTAAGTTTCAGCTTTTAGGGGTAGTTTTTACCCCTAAAAAATAAAAGGCGCCCTTCGGCATAATATAGATTTTGAAGAAGGGGGTATGATTAGTCTAATCCCAACTATGTATGCAAATCAATTCGGTTTGAAAAACATTTTTATAGGAGGTATGATCAGTATAAACACAAGTTGTTATGCAAATCGATTCAGCTTGAAAATTCTTTTTTACATTAACCCCCAATAAGGGTTGATTATTATGGGTTGAAACAACTTAAAATTATTTTCCAAACATAAAAAAATAATTATACATACAATTTAAACTAAATTTGACACGTATTTAGCTTTAAAAAATAAGTTTTTTAGTTCCAGCTTTTAGGGGTAGTTTTCACCCCTAAAAAATAAAAAGCGCCCTTCGGCATAATATAGATTTTGTAGTAGGGGGTATAATTAGTCTAATCCCAAATTTTGGTGCAAATCGATTCAGTTTGAAAAAATTGCAAGGTTTTTCACTTTTATGAGCTTCATTTCCTGGACTAATAAAAACTTAATGGCTCCAGATTTGAAATATCATTATATTGTGAAATTTAATAAATTATTCTCTCTTAAAAAAGATTTGAATCAGTCAATTGCATCAGATACGGTAACAATATCAAAGTTGATAGCGGAGCGGACTGAGAATTTCGTAGTAAAGTTATGAATTTAGTGGCATACAAGTTACCAGCCTGGGAGTCAAGTTATCAGTCAAAAGGAAGTGATAGACATATAAAAAAAATCAAAATCTACATCCATGTGGAACCACATACCACCCCCAAAGCCGTATAGCCGTAGCCTCAATAGGCGTGTTGATAAAAAGCCCCTGGCAAATAAAAAAGAAATGCTCTAACGAAATTACAATTAGCAATTACCAAAGTCCGTTATGGTTCTGGAGAAAAAGAATTCCAACATCTATCCGTTCGGAAAAATATCTCTCTTAATTTAACGTTTCTTTCGAATCTGTAAATATAGTGGGCATCTATGATGTACTCCGGGTCAATCTGAAAGGTATCCAATCTCGATAGCTCGTGCAATCTAAGCCCAGCGCGTACCCTCCGAGTCTCAAGCGGCTCCCAGGCTCATTTGTTTCACATCTGTGTAACGCTTCCCGTACAACCTTAGCAGTTGTGGACGAATCGCATAGCTTTCCTGGTCTTATTTTAATAAGTTCACGGATTGTCTTTCTGCGCAGGACCCAGTATGCTCGCTGCATATTCAAGGTGCGGTCGGACGAGTGCGAAATAACACCTCTCAATTACTTTTTCATGCGAAACTTTTTCCTCTCCCCACAACACCCTTGATGATTGATGATAGAGGCTGCGCGTTCGTCTTATACTGCTTAGCAATTAAGAATAGATATCTTCCAGAGTGAAAAGGAAAACAAAATATTAGAGCACCACTACATTTGCAGGTTGAGCAAAAGCGATAAATTAAAAGAGATATTTTGCCGAACGGATAGATTTGGGAATTGGTTTTTTTCCCGAACCATAAAGGACTTTATTAAATATTAGTCGTATTGTTTTAACATTTAATTTTTATATGTAAACGGCGGGTGTCCTGACACCCACTGCCACACGGCTTTTTTGGCGCCACCCCATGCGGTTTGTGGGATAATATATAGATCTACTTGACCCTCTTAAATCATTCGTAAATATTCTTGGCTGTTATATTTTCCTGGAGGAATAATATCTGTTATTTAACAGGACGCTTTGTTTGGTTTCGAGTAGTCTTGGTGATTTATTTATTATCGTTTGCCTTTTTTTTAATTGCGCGACGAGTTCTCCTTCAACACGAGGAAGTGCGATTGTCTTTTGTCACCGCTTTAATCCCGTCCCGATGAAACACTTTCCCTGGAAGCGGAGTGCGCCGCGTAGCGAGTGATTCGGGAGGGAGGGGGTGGGTGGGGAGGGGGAAGGTTTTCTCCCTCCCACGCACATCGGGGCCAAGTTCATCCCTTCCGCGGAAGGAGAAGAGGAGGTGGGGATGGAGGGTTGGTCACCGCCCCTCCTACGCGTGCGACGCGTTGTTTAAGGGGGTGGCGGTGTTTGGGAGGGAGAGAATGCAGCCGACCTCGAAGATGCACGCTCGCGTATTTTCGCATTTCGCAGTTCTCTTTTTTTCCGTGCGCTGCCGCGACGTCCGTGGCCGAGTTTGATAACTATAAGGTTCCGCCACCTACTTCAAGCGAGCCATAAAGACAGTGCGGAAGGATGGAAGGTGCTAATCGAATCGGATTAAAAAGGAAGAAGTAGAAATTCTGACGCTTACAAATGATCAGGAAACAATGCGTAATCTATGAAGTATTCTCGGTCTCCTGTCTTCGTCAATGGAGTTATAAATCCCAACGATTCCCTCAAGCTTACAGCGAGAGCTTTACAAAACAATATCGTTTTGTTCCCTGAAGGCGTTTATGGCAGATAATAGCCACCGAAACGCTGGCATTTATGAGCCCATTGACCTGATTTGAAGGCCGAGAAAGCTTGAGAAATACGATGCGACAGCAAGGGATAAAAAGTAAAAAGTAACATAATAATGCCTAATATTTGCAGGTACCATATTCAAAAGAAGGATAAAATTTACTGAGCAAACTCCCTGTTCTCGATTTCTGGATAAAAATTTTTGCAATCCAATCCGGTTGAAAAAGACCGCGAATAACTATAAAACTAAGTGGTAAACGCAGTTTAAATCGAAGAGAGGTATCGCGAGACGTGCCCTACTTCGTTGATAATAGAATTTTAAATTATCACATGTGCTCGGATGAGATTTAGATTTTCTCATAAATCATTTGTCTGTCTAAACTGGCATCAAAATTGTCTACAATAGTACCCCGAGCTTTGTTTGCGCATTTGATTGCGCTTAAAATAAGCAGATGAGAACAATTTTCAGTCATGCTGCTGATTTTTAAGCCTATTTATGCTTGACATAAATGCGTATTTTCGCGGTAAATATTAAAAGCAATGAAAATTGCGATAAATTTAAAACACTTTGAGTACTACCCACCCCACTCTATCCGAGGATAGGGGCTTTGTGACGTTTGCCAGAGCCGAAGACCCTGTGCAAGCCGGTACCTATCCTATTGGACGTAGGTTTTAAATGGCTAAGTGCCAAGTTACAGAGGTCAAGATATACGAGGTGTGCTCAGAAAATAACGGGGACTAAATTTTTAAATTTCACGGATTTGACAATTCCGATTGTCACTTTTTATTATGTTGGGTTACATGCTCCTGAGGGATAATAAAAATTTCAGCTTTATTCATGGTTCAGTTTGTCTGTGGCAGACGCTAAGGTTAGCCATGTTTTCATGAGGTCGGCTATTTTTTCGGCTCACACTTCATTGCTTGCACGTGAATTTTTGGCCAAGAAAACAATGCCTCCATATTTTCCAGACATGGCTTTGTGCGACTTCATCCTACTTCCCAAAATATCTTTAAGGACCGGCGCTTTAGAAGCATAGGTTTCATTTGAATAAATCGCTGACAGAGCTAAGGCTATCCCAAAAATTGAGAACTGTTTCCGGGATTGGAATAAGCACTTACACAAATGAATAAAATCTATCAGCGGGAACTATTTTGAAGGCTACAAAATTAATGTAGACAAATAAAAAAATATTTTTCTCAAAAAACTAAAACTACCGTAATTTTCTGAGCACACCTCGTACTACAGCACAGTACAACTACTGTCTGTAAAAAAAAAGCAAGATACCCGAGTTTGAGGACCTCTAGCGTCTAAACTAAGCAATCAATTTCAATGCAACAAAAATCATACGAAAGAGAATTTATTTCTACGTTGTATCATGCACTTTTAAAATCTTTGGATCAATAGTATTTCCTGTACTTAATTTTTTCTCAAAAAAGTACCCGTTTTTTGCGCGTAAAATCAAGTTGCCCAACTTTGAGCGCTTGGAATTCCCGTAGTTTTCGTTTCTTTGACTTGAAATTTTGATGTAAAGAAGCCACATCTATTATTGGAAGTTTTCCGAAAACAAATTGTTTATACCACTAAAATTAACGGAGTTGTAAACGACGCAAACCTCTGCTAACTTCTAAACCAATGGGTCAGTTGAAAATTGATTGGTACTGCTGAATAATTTGAATTATTAAAAATTATGAGTGCATGGAGTAGACAGTGTGAGGAGTAACAATTCAAAAAGAGTTTTCTGAGCGTGCTCCACGAATATTCACCGCAGCCGCAGTTTGTGTGCCATCTCCAGGCTCCGATTCCACCGAGAAAGTTAAACTGTATGAATCCAATTAGCAATCTAGGAATCAAATAGTATCCCACAAGGTCACAAGTACTGTTTGAAATGTTGGAAGATAAATTTTTCAAAACACGTATTTCAAGAAGCTCTTTTGTTTACCTTAATAAAACCTTATTGTTTCATCGTCTTCGCGCGGCATGATATATTAAAAATGTGAAAGAAGAGAGGAAGCGAGGAGGAATTTAAACCGTTGGAAAATATTTTTCGAGCCAATTGAAAAAAGCATTGACTTTAATTCTATTTTGAGAGTGCTAAGATCATCGACGGAATTCCAAGTATACCTTCATGCCAACTCTGGATATAAATATATGTTCGAAATTTTAACCGAACGCCCTGCGGTAATCGATGGACACATATATAGAACAAGTAGAATGTGGCAATGGATCGCTCTTTTTCACCGCGATGTTAATAAATTCTCCTCGTAATAATTATAAATTGTCCATTTGGGTCAATATACTTCTCCCAATAACGTAGTTTTCGACGCAGGAATCATACGAGTTTGATTTGTTTCTCGTGGCGTTCCGTACGTGGTTCAGGTAATAGTGAGTGAATGGCAGAAAATGGAATTAGCATAAACATATGGTATTACCATTCACTGTATCACCTCATGGCTCTACGTACAAGCTATGGCCCCCCGTAAAACTAAGTGGATTTAAGATCCAATTTTTCCCTATAGATAAAGTAACATTTCCTCACTCCACACTTGAGTTTTTTTACTGCTGCTTGTAAGTCAACATGTCGCTCTGTAAGTATTTGTGTCTTCTGATTCATTCGCAACTCGCATGCAGAGTACTTTCAGACGTTAGATTTAAATACTCGCTGGATAAATGGCCTATATACTTGAAAATTTCGTTAACGCGCGATCTGAATAATTATTTTGTATGTCTTTCATCAATAAAAATTTTAGCGGTCGAAACTATTATGTTGTCTAGCAGTTAACAGTCTACACAGCTTGGTAGGCTCTTATTTGTTCTTTTCGCTTTCACTTCTACATTATTATTTCTTAAGTGAATGTGCAATTGCGATTGTAATGTCATAGCAGAGAAAACATTACTCAAAGTAGAATTATAGTTGAAGTCAATAAATAGTTACAGATCGTTGCTTTTCACTCTACTTACTATGAAAACTTGTAATAGTAAGGGCCGATTGAGTATAAAAAGAGCGAGGAATCAAATTAAACGCTTAGTAAAGTTTGAATAAAAATTAGCTTGACGACGCTGATGTGTTCATGAAAAAAAATAACGCTCTCTAAACGCCATCTACCCCTATTCTGAGTACTAATGGAAAACTGCGGCACATACTACACTAAAATTAAGTTCATCGAGTTGAGTGAACTGCTTGGCTGTCTCAATGCATTATCTGTACTTAATATCTCCATTACGCATTTATATCTATGTAGGTTTTTCCTCCGGAAATTTCTCGATTCAAGATTTGTATATAAATAAATTCCTTAATACTAGTTAATTTCTTAATTGTTTCATCATGACATTTTAGATGTGGAATGAAAACTTTTTATTTCCACGTACCCCTAGAATAGCTTGCAACGGCCCTTAAATCGGGGATTCTAAAAAATCAACAGCTGTACAAGCACGCACACCCATTAATTACACTGGCGGTACTCGAACCCGCGACGTACTCTCAGTAGTCTCGGCTTCCGGGCATTCCTCCGCGTTGAGTTGTCCATAGGTGACGACAGTTTCTCCAGCCATACTGCTGGCGTCTTCAGGTCTGAAAGAGCGATGCATAAATTTGGCCGTCTTATATAGGTACCTTGGGGGATATGAGGTCGGTTCTGATTGGGTGGTTCTCAGATAAACTCTGATTGGTCATTAATTTTGAATACCCTTTTCCATGTGTTTTATTGTGTGTAGCCGTCTTCTCTGTTGCAGTTCTCAGGATGCTTAGTCATCTCTATAGCTTCTCGGATTAGCCTAGGATAGTAACGGCTTTCATTATCACAGGACTTTAGGCTTATCGAAATCTAATGTGTGGCCAGGGGGGTTGATAATTTCCTCAATTTATAAAGTTAGACTTCTTCGCATTTCACATCTTATTTAACGTTGGATCACAACCAGAAATCGGTGTAAAATTTCTATGGATAAAAACAATAAATATTCCTGCATGAAACATGTGTACTTACTTTGTTTACATTACTTACAGCTGATGTCCGTGAAGCTTCGGAGATGTATGGCGTCAATCATATTTTGGGTTCAGCGTTCATTGAGTCGAAAAAGGCTTCTGAATTCCTTTTCACTCAGTTCAAAGGCGTCTCCTCTTCTCTTGAAATTACGCACTGCACTCTCCGTAGTTAAATCCTCGTCACCAAAATTCTCATGTGCGCACATTAATATCATGAAGTCCGCCATGTTGTTTACTTGGTATTCATCGTAGTCAATCCTTCGTAATCATCTCGACCGATAGCTACCGAGTCAGATAATCACGAAGGGTTTTCCGGGTGTAATTTTTACGAGCGATTCAAAGACACCAAAATCCGAATCACTCGTAATTGTACCACGTGACTCCTTGGTTACGTGCTCGGAATAATTACGAGCGATTCAAACACAACCCCCCAGGATCCGACCACACGTGCTCCGAGACGGCGGAACTGCTTCTTCTCCGTTATCCTGGTTTTGATAGATCGTCCGGTCTGTCCTATGTAACATTTACCACAGGAGCATTGCAGATGATAACTCCCTCGTTTAGTAAGCCCGAGATATTGTCCTTCGGCTTAGGCAGAAGGTCACCTATGGACAACTCAACGCGGAGGAGCGCCCGGAAGCCGAGACTCATATGAAGAAACTCCGTGGAAACCTCAGATCAAACCCGCGACCTTCCTATTACTAGGACCCAAACAAAAGCAGGAAAAAAAGTTTCCCGTACCGGGAATCGAACCCGGGCCTCCCGGGTGAGAGCCGGGTATCCTAACCACTAGACAATACGGGAGTTGCACAAACACCACACCGTGTAGAAAATATAAGAGTGAGAGCGTCTCTTTAATTTCTAGGTAATGCATGTCTAATTACTCTTGAATGAAATCGTTAATAAAAATGTAAACGTACGCTTTTAATATCGAGTTTTTATTTCATATTATTATATTTATTATTCTCAATGTTTTTTTTTGTGATCACTGAATCATTTAAGCTCTCCCTGGTCGTGGGGAGGGAATCTTCGCCAGCTGCTCCGATGATCCTATCGTTCGAGTTCATTTGATCTGTTACACTTGAAACCCAAAAAGAGCGTGAATTCCTGTTGGTTCGCCAACAATTAAAACCCGCATTCAATGTTTGTTCCCACTTCCAAGGTTTCGCTCGAAAGTTACTCGTACCTTTTCCATTGTTTTTTTTCGCGTTGTGAGGTTCATCAGATACCATGTTCCCTTCTCCACTCGCGCTCACTCCTTGCTGACCTCACGCACGAGTCCATGCGTGATATCGCGCCTGAAACCATCGCATGACGTCACTGACTGCGAACACAGACTCTTAACGCCAAGGCTATCCGGGAACCATTCTCCTTAACGCGGGGCCTGAACCACACGCAAATTTACCGTCTTTTATAATAGATAGGTATGATGTGTGGAGGACATTTCAAACGCAACACTCCGTCCGTCGGATGGGACGTTAAGCCGTGGTCCCCTTGGCGCCTTTGGATGCAAGAGCAATTGTATTGTAGATGCTTATTAAATAACCTGGATGAGGTGGATATTTTTGTGCTAATGATATTGTTTTCTCTTGTTATTGATTTTTATTGCATATTGCTGGTGAATATTGTAAATGAACTTGTCTCCACGTTTATCATATGAATTTATTGCTCTATGGGAATTAAAACATGCAGGTGAGTATTTGTATACTTATGACGGGATCCATTAAAATTTACTAATAAAGAAGGTAAGAACAATCTAAATAGGAATTGATAACTTTTTTAGAGGAATGGGGCATTGTTGGAGGATCGTCTGTCGTGCAAGGGTATTCAAATTGACAAGGAATTGAAGATATGAAGTGTTATAATCAGACAATGAGATTCGTAAATCCTGATTATTAAATTTGAGAAATTTATTTTGGACACGTTCAAGCCGGATTGAGTCGATATTGTAATAAGGTGACCAGTTAAAAATATATTCTAATTTGGAACGTAGCCAAGCAATATATCTACTGTCCTTATCGCACGAATATTGTTAAACTTAGGGCAGATTCTCGTAATGAATCCTACATTCTTTAAGGTTTTACCGACAGTTCGGTCCAGCTTTAGTTTTAGCACGTGAAAACAATAATATTCTTTTCCTTCTTAATTTCCAGGATTTCAATTTCCTCACGCAGTCACGTCGTCAGTGACGCAATCTCACAACGAGGGCAGCACTGAGTTACGATGGTAACTTTTGGAGGTGTAAACGCGCAGTGGTTCCGATCGAGGTCGGTACGTTCGTAATGTAAACGAGGTAAAAATGGAATGGGCCACCTCGCCACGTGGATTCAAATATGCGAATAATATTGAAGATGATGACAGCTCTGTTTGCGGTCGCCTAATGCTATTTGCTTTAGTATTTAACAATTTTTTACTTTCCTTCAGTACTCCTCGAAACCTTAACAAAATTGAACTATTTTATTTCCCTGGTTGTACTTAAGGAAAACTATCCCTGGAAAATAAATTTTCTATGTACATCTATGCGCCCGTCACTCAACAACGACCCTAACTCACACTGTGCAGCGAGGCTGTTTGCGCGAAAACGCGCGCGGCCGTTGCCGGGCAACCAATCGAGCAGCGTGGTGCGCAGTGGCGACGAGGATGCGGTCTCATCGACAAACGACGAGCGCTGCCCGCGTCCTCCGCCCTTCCCGAGTGTGGCTGTTTGGTTGTGTGCACTAAACTCACAGGCGCACGTACCACTGACAGCCATTTACGAGGGAGGGGGAGGACGAGAGAAGGGTGTAAAAGCTGCTAAGGGGGTTGGGGGGGGGGGGGGGGAGAGGGATCTAGATGGTGTGAAGAGGAGGAGCACTGGTGGGGTGGGATGGGGGATCGATATGTGACACTTTGCGCGGAGAGCGAATCTTCTTGTCATCGGGGATGAATGAGGGGGAGGAGGAGAAAGTGGGTGGGGGAGGGAGGGGAAGGGGGGGGCGGATGGTCTGCCTGAGCATTCTATAGTACGTTTCACAGGTGGGTAGATTATGAACAAACCGCCATATTGTTTGTTTAAATAAATGAATAAATTAAAATTAACAATCGTAGTGAGGAGGCAATAATGGTAGTGAGGGACGAGGAAAGAAAAGCTAATACAGCGGTGTATTGAGAGAAGTAAAAGAGAGACGTGTTCTAAAAAGATCGGCAGAAAGAAGAAAAGGACGCAAAGAAAAAGAGAGAAAGAGAGCGGAGGAAGAGATGCGGCAGAACTCAAGTCAGTTCGTATAAATCTTTAGCCTTTTACCAAAGATTGCCGTGGCGGGAGTTCAGTTGCATGTATAGACTATTTTTGATTTTGCACATTGGAACAGAAAGGGAAATTACGCAATATATTTGTATAATATCAGATTTTAAATTTGGCCCAATTAGTCTTCTTTACGACAATTTGAATATAATTTGTAAAAAGTGATTTTGATGCATGTTATTTATTAATTAAGTGTATTTCTTCCCTCCCATAAAAAAATAAATGATATTAAAATCAAAGCTAATCTTACTTCATAAGAAATAGTTTGAGCAACAGCACGTAATCCTCCCAATAAAGCATAAACAGAATTTGAAGACCAGCCAGCAATTATAACAGTGTAAACACCTAAACTTGTACAACAAAGAAAAAATAATAAACCAAAATTGAAACTAAAAAGACCAAAATAAAAAGGTATACTTATTCAAAAAAACAACGAAATAAATAAACTAAAAATAGGGGAGAAATAATAAGGTAAATAATTAGAACTCATTGGAAAAGTCTGCTCCTTATTAAACAACTTTACAGCATCAGAAAAGGGTTGTAAAATACCACAATAACCTACCTTGTTTGGTCCCTTACGAATTTGTATATAACCAAGAACCTTTCGTTCTAATAATGTTAGGAAAGCAACTCCTACCAAAACACAAATAACTAATAGAATACCTCCTAAAAATCTTAAAATAATATCATTCAAATACAAGTACTATTTGTAAGAAATTAACCTACATAGATGAATTCTAAATCCATAGCACTTTTCTGCCAAAATAGTAATAAAATTCAAAGCATAAAAAATATTTTTCAATTATAATTTCAAATATTTTTCTACCCCAGGGTAACGCAAAATAAGAAGTGGAAGGTGAGTAACGTTACAAGGCTATTCATTTATAATTGCACACCACGGTTAAAATTCACCATGAAAAAATAGTTGACGGAGCCAAATATTTTTTCGTGGCGAGATTCATCCGTGATGCATATTTGCACTCGTGCGCGTAACTTCTTATGAAGGGACTTGTTCCATGCAGTTTTATGAATACGAAGTGTGTTCAGAAAATAACGGTAATTTTTAAATATCGCTGGTTCGAAGAGACCGATTGTCAATATTTTTATTATGTCGATATACATTCTCCTGAAGTATGATAAAAATTTCAGCTGTATTCCTTGTTTACTTTGTCTGTGGCAGCCACTAATGTTAGGCACGTTTCTATGAGGTCGGCCGTTTATGGGCGTTAAAAGATATGAATCAAAGAATGATTGCAAAACAAAGAATGATCAGCAAATGCAGTGTAGCAAAGTGTGTGAAATGTTTACAAAGGCCTCTGTGAGTTAAAAAAATAATTTACGTGCGGTATAAGCGTTTCTAATATGGGCGTGAAGAAGTTGAAAATGACGAACGCCCCAGCACATCAACAATAGTTGAAAACGTGGAAAAAAATGAAATAAATGGTTATGAATACCTGCTGCAATGTACATATTAAATATAATGGGACTATTTTGAAGGAGAACGATGGACGGACGATGAACGATGGAAATGAAGACGGACATATAAATATTTTTTTTAAACATCCCATTATTTCCTGAACATACTTCGTATTTCCGAATTAAGGTTACGATTGTGATGACGACACAGCTTTATGCTGTGCTGCTTCTGATTATGTACCGTCTTCTCTCTCCTAATCCAACCAACAGAATCTAAGAATTAAATTGGATTTAAAATTACTTCATAATTGCCTAAACTCGACTGCTGACTTCCCTGAACACATTTCTCTGTTGAATTTTAGAATATATCGACTCGATTCATCCGCTCGCTCTCCCCCCTCCATCTGCTTATTTTGCTCAGGATCTCCCTAGCACAGCGCACACCTTTATATCGCCTCTCCTCTCCTCTAAATTCATTCCTTCCTTCTGCCGATCTTTTTTTTTCGATCGAAGAATAGAATGGCCTCACGAATCGGATTTTTTTTCTCGTTTTTAACAGCATGTGAAAACATGTATATAAGTCTTATTTATCAAAGCCATTGCTCAATTCATTCAATAAATCACCCCATTGCAGCATTGCCTGAATATAAAATTATCTGTCAGAGAAATAGGCCAACAAAACCCTGGAAACAAATTCAATAAACGTACGTCAAAATATAGTTTTGAAGCAATATCTGTGGACCAAATAAATCTATACAATTTTTTCTCACTTTCAAAATTACTTTCGAGGCCAATCGTGGTTTAGTTCAAGTACCGACATCTATTAAAACTGACTGGAATTATTGAAGGCTGTTGTTACAGATATATGATCTATGATGTAATGGGAATACGAGATAAAAGAAAAGTACAGGGAGGAATGATAGCGAGAGATGTTAAGGTTATCGACGTAAGCCTGAATCTATTTAGGCGAGAACCTTTAAAAGCTCGACCTATTGTAAAATTTAATACAATATTCACCTTAATGATTAAGGGTGTAACTTCAGGAGATAAATTGATTGAGTAATAGCATTAAATTATAATTTAATTGATTCACAAATTGACAATCACGAAAGGCATTTTTGTATTTAACAACTTATTTAGAAATGAATGCCATCGATATGTGAAACAGTCACACTAGGAATAATAGCTGGATGGCATCTTCATGAAGATTTTGAAGTAAAGAGCCATAACCTTGGCGCTAATTATTTGATTTTTTGATTGTCGTAATATCTCAATGAAACAGAGCATAAGTGAAGATAATGCTTTTAGGCAAATCGAGCAACACTGAAGATACTCTTTTTAGCATGGCGTAGGTGCAGCTGCATGGAACAAAGCATGCGTGAATGCATAATTTGATCATATTGATGATTTTCGTGTCATAAATCTTGATTAACCGCCACGCTTCCATGATACAGAGTATAACAAGGACACTAAATGGGAAAATCTTCATCCAATTTCTCATGTTAGACAGGAAAAAATCATATTTTTAAGAGGCGGTAAATTTAATTTTGCCTAAGGGCGTAGAAATTCTTTATGCCACAAAGAAATAAAATATCGGATTTTTTTCTCGGGCTGATAGCTATATAAATTTTAGGACTAGTTAATGGCTATGAAATTTTAGGAATAGTTTAGGAACCTATACCAAAGCAAGTATTCATATCATGAAAAAAGTTAATACCCTGTATTCAGTACGGTAGACTCACCAAATTACAGTAAAAGGATATAAGCACATAACAAGCACAATCTCTGCATTGGATGTTAAGGTATAAATAAACGGAAATCATCATACAGGGTTGATTTATATCGAATTGTTTCATTCGTCTCGAAATCGAGCAATTGAAATATCGAAAAATCTCGGAGAATAATTATCTGAGGTGGTTTCCCTTTAAAAGCGAACAATCACTTCACTACTTGCTACTGGATATTGAAATTTCATTCCATTATTAAAAAATCCATTCTGTTCGGAAATGTAAAATAACTTCAAAGGATGTAATTACGAATACACGACAGAGAAGAAGTATTTAGAGAGTCGGAAATGATATCCCAGAGATGGATTCATAATACGAAGTCCTCCAAAATTTGAAATTTTCTCAGTTTTCCTACTTGGCCGTGATTTGCACGCAGGAAATGAACTTTGCTTTTTGATTACGGTTCAAGGACAATGAAATATTTCTTCGGACTTCGAAAGGAAGGAATTTATCGCTATAATTACGAATTGAGTTCAATGGGATGAAAAATACCGCACATTGAGACCTTTATTACCATACGCAATGTACGCCATAGAATACCCATCGGTTAACACTTACATTTTTTTTAATTTTCACCAAAAAAATAACACGTATTCGACCACATACAATATTTAGCACATCAAAATAAAGGCATTCATCCGAGCGCTTCAGTTTATGATATAAAACTGAAATCTTCGAAATTATTATATTATTGTGTGAAATGCACAAATTTTAATATCCTGTCATGATTAAGCAAGACGTCTTCAGAGAAATACGCATTTATCGCTCTGGTTTGTTCAAAATTAAATTATAGATTAGTCAGCTTGGGGGAGCTCATCATAACACACTCCAACCAATTATATTACTCCAGAAAAGAATAATTAGAATTATTGCCGCTGAATCAAATCATATCACTCTTTCCCTTATTTTCAGCATTAAAATTGCTACATTGAGGCATTCATTTTATTGATATATGATTATAAATCCTTTAAATTATTTTTTCAAAACAGTGGAAACAAACCATTTCCAAGAACGAAGCAATGTAAATAAATTTCATGCAAATCCAGTAAAAACAAAAATGTGTCTTTAAAAAATGATTTCTGGGCATGGGGTCTGAGATTTATAACTTGTTACCATAGAATCTTCAAGCTAAAAATTAGATTATAAATAAATTTCTCCAAATGAGAGCGAATGAATGGTCCCTAACTCGGCCAAGTGTACCTATATGAATTATTTAATGTTTTTTCATGAAGTTTTTTGGTGTTAACCGTTAACGTTAACTTAACAGGTTCATTGTAAATTTGTATTGCAAAATTATTTTTAAAAATAATTAAGCAAGGTTCTTATGAAGAAATATAAGCAGCTATGAATTCTGGTAAGATAGCCACCACCACACATTGTCCTCAGAGGCTATCTAAAGCTTTCCATTTTTTTTAACGAAAACTATTATTTTTTCCAAAGAATGTTACTTGGGAATCAATAAAAATTTATTCTTCATGGTAGAACATAGGAAAAATGAAGTACCTACTGTTCCAAAAATAATTCTATGCCGTCTACTAGATTCAACGGCTTAGCATCATTATCAAGATAAACAGAAATATCACATGCAATGCCGAGCCTCATACAGGGTGGAGAAAATGTCTTGAAATTTGAACCCTGTATAACTATTGAAAGTAGGGACCAAAATAAACAATGCTGTTTATGTCGAAGATGCTCCTTTTGTAGTCTACCGGCAATTTTGGCTAAGCGCTCCAATTGGCCGCGAGTTCGCCCTGTTGCCGGTTGCCTTGGATACATCTCGATCGCACGCTGGCAAAGCAGCCGAAGTCATGAGCAGAGATGGCAAAAAGATTATATTATTCGATCAATGAGTCATTTGATTAGTCGAAAAGGTGCTCCAGTCATTCGATTAATTGTTGAGCAATTAATCGATTATTTTATAATCGACTGAAGTAGATATAATTCAGTTAGGGTAAAACCGCACGATTTTTAATTGAAAAGCAATTAAAAAATTGATATTCTTACAATAATTTACAAAGCAATTTACATGAAATTATTTATGTTACTACTAGGGGAAAATATAATCATTCTTCATTCTTGATTATTTGAAATCTCCACATCAAAAAACTCCTCCTATTATCCAAGAGTTCAGTTAAATTAAAATCCTCAGCACCAAATTCTGATGTATCACCTCGGAATCCCCTATGCCGTTATGTACCATTCGAGGACCGCCGCTACAGCTTGAGGATTGGAGAAATGTATCTTCTTAAATCCGGGATAGAGAATAGTTGCCACAGCTGGCAAATACATTCCTAACAAATGAAGTACGTAACATTAAAGCCACAGTTTAAATAAAAAAATAATTCTTTACTCATTCAGATCCTTGATTATTTCGATTAATCGAAGTCGATTAATCATTGAATCAATTGGTTACTTATAACCATATTATTAATTGAGTATTCGAAGGAGAAAAATCGATGATTTCTATCAAGCGATTAATCGTTGCCATCCGTAGTCATGAGTTATAAGAGGTATTTAGAAAAAATATGAATTGAATTCTTTCAATCTCGTGTCGACGATAATAAAAGGGTTGCTTAAATGATCGTCGAAAATTACTCCCTTCACGACCGTCAGCCAATAAGCGCCAAATACATGAATTTTGTCCCTTTGCATTGCATACGGTAATCACGCTGATGAAACAGATTTCATGAATCATTAAAAACTGTAAGAAATAATTTACCGTGTGACACCGACTTAAGAACGCAAGCTGGAACACCAACGAAGAGAAAGGATCTACACGGAGGAACCCAGTTGCTATGGAGACATTTTTTAAGGACTGTTTCCATCAACCATTTGTTGTACTTGAGGCCCGCATTCTTAAATGTGATCGAAATACCTTCGATACTCGTTTTATTCGCCAAGGCATTTCATTATCATTATTTATTCAAGCACCAGGACACTTTCATATCGCGTCTCGTGAGGGCACTTACTCATATCCTCAAGATTCAACGACCAGCCATCCACCATGTTTCAGTATTCCCGCAGTACTTTTCAGGCACTTCACATAATTGTCTCTGAGCGCGACTCCTCCTTGATCAAGTTTTACCAGGAATATCTGAGTTTTTCGCTCTTCCGCTTCACTCACCTCTACGCACAAATGATCTTTATGAATTAAGGGTTCAGGACAAGGGTTCACACGTGAATGGACAATAACCTCTCACCAGACTCGAACCCCCTTACTCCTTTCGCCTTGCGCAAACGGCCGAACAAGCATCTTCATATCATTCCAAAAATTGTCAATTCTTCCTCAATGAATGACTATGTAGAGGGGAGGTACCTTCTATAATCTACAGTACTATAATAATATAGAATCTATACAGTAAGCTGCAAGAGACGTAGTGTGAAGCAGATAAACCCAGTTTTAAGGTTGCTCCTTCTGGTGTCCATCAAGTCCGAAGCCATTTCTAATCGTGTTTGAGGGTAGTATTTTCCCCCTTTAGATGCTACGACCAGTCCTCCATCATGTTGCAGTCTTCCTACGTTAGTTTTTCAGGCTCTTTTCAATGTTCACGATAGGTTCTCTGAGCGCGACTGCCCCTCGTACAGATTTCGCGAAAGGAATACCACAGTTTTTTTATTCACCGCCTCGCTCGTACTACCTCGCAAGCCGACACAATAGACGTGTGGTGGAGGGTGTTAGGACACCACACATTAGTTATTAAAAAAGAAATGATCTAGCGAAGTTACACCAAGAATTTATTAAAGCGCTTCATTGTTCAGGGGAAACACGAATTTCTTAATCAATCCGTTCGGCAAAACATCTCTCTTAATTTATCGTTTCGGACGGACCTGAACATGGGCGGATTTAGGAGGAGAAGGGCACGTGCCCCCTCCCGCCCAGACGCTTATAATATAGACAAGATTTTTAATACGTTATCATTACGTTCATTTTCTTTTGTGTTTTACGGAGCCTCAATCATTTTCCGCTGAAGTATATTACACCCTTATCCTCATGTTCTTTCCCACAAACAGAAATATTTTTTACACAAAAATTTCACATACAGTTTTTTAAATTTTTGACATTTTACAAACAGTGTATATTATATATCCTTTGTATTGTAAACGTTTGTCTACCATTTTTAATGTGCTTGTATTGACGCTATCGAGGGGTTAGGTGGAAGAGGGGACTTCTTAGTCTCAACCTCGCCTGAATAAAGGCATTTTATTATTATTATTATCATTTAATTTAATATTAATAACGTTCATATTAAAATAAAGAGAGACCCCAGAAAACATTCCTGGATCCGCTCCTGGACCTCCAAATATTGTGGGGTTCTGAAATGATGTTCTCCGTGCCGCTCTGAAAGATATGTTCTGCCAGTTGCCTAAGCAATCTAGGCCTATCTCGTAGCCTACGAATGTAGCGGCTCCCAGCGTCATTCTCTTAACATTGTCGCCCGTAGCAGTTTTTGAGGAATCTCGCAGCTTTCCTTTGAATTTCATCAAGTTCACGGGATAAGTTTATCTGCGACGGATCCCAAATGCTCGCTACTCATTCAGCGAGTGCTTTTACGAGTGCGAAATAGCACCTCTCATTTAATTAAGATATGAAGTGAAACACTTTGCACTTTCCAGATAAAAATTTATTAAACTACAGTCGACATGTTTAAAATTCCCAACCCTCCTTTCCACCCCACCTTCCACCCCCAATTTCTCAATTGTTTGCGAGTGTGCATTTTTGTATATATATAGGTATGGTTAATTTCTTGGTTTAGTCTTGATAATGCTGCAGTGCAGCGAAACATGTCGACTGTGGTTTGATAAATTTTTATGCGGGAAGTGCAAAGTGTTTCACTTCACATCTCATAATGGATCTCCACAAAGTATCTGCCTCATCAATCCAATTCACCTCTCATTTACTTTTTCAGCCGAAAATATTCCCACAGAACGATCGACGAATCTTAGCTTCTTCAAAGCTCTGCCACGTATACTTCTAACATGAGTTCCCCACGATAGGTTCGAGGTTATCGCTACTCCGAGTGATCATCTGTAATTAAATGTTCGGTACAATGGTTCACGCGTGAGTGGTCCATGACCTCTCCCCAGGATTTAAACCCTCCCTTCGCTAGCGCGCGACTGAGCACTTTCTTCTTGCCTCTCCCCAAATATCCTTTCTCTCTTTAAATGGAAAGGCCCTCGAGAAGGCCTCCACCTGGTGGACCCTCGCCCTGGCAGTACCGGTATGCCAGAAGGGCCTCCGTGAGAAATTCAAAAACTCAGGTCCACTTGAGACGTTTCTGTCCCGCGGCGAGAACAATACTGAGTGCCTGAAAAATCCTGCGGGAAGATTGTAACTAGGTGGAGTGGTCGTCAGGTCGGATCGGAAAAATCGATTTTTTTCAAATCCATCTGGCCCAATGAAAAAAAGTTGTACGACCGATCAAAAATAAGGCATGAAAAAGTTGAGACCTATAGGTTTGAACCCCTGACCCTCGCTCAAGTGCAATTTAGGGGGGAAGGTCGAAATTGGAATAATATAGTATTTTATGGTCATTCCCTATAGATTTTGCCGAGTTATTACCCTTCTAAACCAAAAATTTCGTGTATTTCGACACATCTGCCACTGTTTAGTTACAAAATGCCTAATTTGAGTCCGCGTCCGCGAAGAAAATATTCCAACGACCACGCAGCGTCGCGGATGCAAGAGCGGCAGGCCGATCCCTTCCCATTCCCTCTCCCCATCCCACGCCTCAAAGACTGAATTTAATGTGCTTGTCTCGTGCTGGGGGTCGACCAGACGGAGCAGACTTTCTTGAAACGACCCTAAAGAAATAGGTTTAACTTGCTTCTCATTTCGTCACTTGGGGTGTTTCTTGTAGATGCTATGATCCAAAATCCCTCCCAGCTGCAGGACCATCCGTTATTGGGGGCGGGGAATAATATTATAGGGGTGGGGGTGTGGGAATGCTTATTCGGCCATACGCGCTTGCTGAGATGCGGGGTTCGAAGCCAGGGAGGAGACGTGGGCCAGTCACGCGTAAACCCTTGACCCCCTATCTTAAATGATTAATGACCATTCGTGCGTGGAGGTGAGCGAAGCGGAGAAATTAAAATGTGGAATCTCTTAATATGCCTCGTGAAATTTGGCCGCGGAGAGGAGGTACGAATCGCGTTCAATGGAAGGTGCCTGAAACAGAGAACCTATCGTGAACATTATAAAGAGCCTGAAAAACTAACGTAGGAAGACTGCAACATGATGGAGGACTGACAGACATATCATCTAAAGGAGTAAAATACTACCCTCAAATACGATTAAAAGTGACTCCGGACTTGATGAATACCAGAAGGAGTAGATTTTCTTGAAGCAACCTTAAAACTGGATTTATCTGCTTCACACTACGTCTCTTGCACCTTAATTTATATATTCTATACTAGGACATACCTCCCTTCTTCACAGTCATTCACTGAGGAAGAATTAGCAATTCTTGGAATGATATGAAGACGCTTGTTCGGCCGTGTGCGCCAGGCGAAAGGTGTTCAAGTCTGGTGAGACGCGATTGTCCACTCACGCGTGAACCCTTAATTCATAAAGATCATTTGTGCGTAGAGGTGAGTGAAGCGGAAGAGCTAAAAACTCAGAGATTCCTGGTAAAACTTGAACAAGGAGGAGTAGCGCTCAGATACAATTACATGAAGTGCCTGAAAAGTACTGCGGGAATACTGTAACATGGTTAGAGGGCTGGTCGTTGAATCTTGAGGATTTGAGTAAGTGCCCTCTTCGGACCCGATTTAAAGTGACCTGGTGCTTGACTGCGACCAACACGAGTGCCGAAGGTCTTTTCAATCTCACGTAAGAATGCGGGCCTCGATCCCTACGCTATTAAAAAATGATCCGAGGAGGCTACTGGGCTCCTCCGGTCCTGAGATTTAATGGTGAGCCAGCTAAACCGGTGTCCCACGCTTAATTGTTTCGTTAAGTTATCTAATGATTCATGAGACCTGTTACACCGACGGGTACGCTATGTGTCGTATAAAAGGGCAAAAAAATTAATTTCAAATTGGCACTGATCGGCTGACGGCCGGAAAGGGCCTGCTGCTTTGCTCTGATGGGTATTTAGCAAAGCATATTGTTACCAATCCGCTCTGACTGCAATTTAAACTTTTGCATAAAATACATAATAAAATGATAGATTGCATCATATTCAAGCCAACCTCACAATGAATTAGGTCTTTGAACCATGTTTCTCCGATAAAAAATCGAAACGATCTCTGCTAAAAATGTGGCTGTGTACAATGGCAATAGCACTTCGGGATGGGTGTTTTAGCGGACTACCTGCGACATGGCCCCAGATGACGCATATTAACCAAATTCAGCTCACGCCATCAATAGAAACTCTACGCAAAAAAACTAGATTCATTACACACAAAATCCACCCATACGCTCCTCCATCTCAGTAAATTAATCAACATATCCGATGTCAGGAACGCCCACAAACTCATTTCAATTACCATCTGGTTAATAATTTCAAATCCCGGCTGAAGTGCACTGATAACACACTTCTTAAGGACATTTGGGACCACGACACAAGTAACCCAACTACGTACACGCTGCCTCGACAAATCACTCTTCCGTGAGTTTATCTAATCAGTAAACCTCCTCCTAATGTTAGGTTTACGCATAATTATCAATAAATGCAAAAAGTGAAAAAAAGAAAAAAAAAAAACGTAAATATCTTGACAAGCCAGCTAATCGCCGTCTGCTTTTAACTCCTCCTTCATCCCCACTAATGTCACCTATTTCCTCTGCATTCCCTTGATCCATATGGGACCTGCCTCTTTTCTTGTTATTCTCATGTTGATTTATTTTTGTTAATCTTAATAATTATATTTTTTCCTTATTTTGACCTCGTATTGCACACAAAAATCATAGCACTCTAAACAAGCTTCTATACACAAAAATAAAATCTGAAACCCCTAAGAATCTGAAAAATAATATAATATATAAAATTTCATGCCTCGATTGTAACACTTGCTATAAAGGACAAACATCACAATATTTAAAAAATAGGATTTCACAACATAAATCAACAGTAAAAGGTGGTATAACACTGTGTGCTCTTGCTAGCCACAGCATAAGCAATGGCCATGTTTTTGATTTTGACAAGGCCGAAATTTTAGATCATGAGGTTAATTTGAGAAAAAGACTTTTCAAAGAAATGGTTTACACATAAAAAACAAATAACAGTGGTAATAAAAAACAGACATTGAAAACCTCAATAAAATTTATTTTTATTTAATCAATCAAAATTAATGGTAACTAGGTGTGATAATAGCTTATTGTTAGTAACATCATATCAATAAATATGTACGAAGTTAAGGTATGTCAATTTTTTGTGTATTCTGTTCTTATATATACATATTTAAAAAATATATAATGTAAAAAACGCTATCGTAACATTTATTTATATAAAAATATTGTATATCTTTTATTTTATACTGTTCTTATGGTTTCTTTCATAGCCCTGATGATAGTTTAAAATAAATAGAAACGTTGGCTAAAACTTTTTTGAATAACATACATTGACCTACACTTCAAGATCTATTTTAACATGAATCTTAATAATATAATTGCTTATTTCACCCAAAATAAAAATCCTGTGACCCGTTTTTGGGACTTATTCACTCCTGAGGCTATTCAAATCCAAGTCGATTCCTGGCCTCGCCATAAAGTTCTCTCCAGAAAAGTTCTCTTAGTCCTCCGCCATGTCAACCTCTCCTCCAAGTCTTCTCATGTCTTCAACCACTTGGTAATTCCATCTTCGTCTTCCCCGCGGGCGCCTTCCTTCTGGTTGACCTCTCCACACTCTTCCTATCATTGCATCCTCCTCCCTTCTCCTTACATAACCAGGCCACCTAATCCTCCTATTCTCATCACGACCACAATATCTGGTCTTATGAACAGGTTCCAGAGCTCTCTGTTTTTCAGTATTCTCCATTTTTCCAGCTTCAAATGCTGGCCCATATATACGTCTCAATATTTTATTTTCAAATGTTCTAAAATTCTTCTGGGTCTGTTTTGCTGGGGGTCTATACCTCCTCCCCATACAAGAAAACTGGCTGTTTTATGACTATGAACAGTCGAATGTTTGTATTCCTCTACAGGAGTTTACTCTTCTATATTTCAGTTTTTGTGACGTTTCAGATAAATAAATAGATAGCTCTATAAAAACAGTATTAGACAAATGGGTTTGTATGCTAACTGTCTCTCCTTGCAGCGGTCTTTGTTTGATTCCGTGATTCTCAAATTCGGTCCCAAACCACTCGAAAGAGGAAGGTAATTCATTGAGGGAGAGAGGTAAGGTACTAGTTCTGGCGGAAGCAATGAAATTCGCTCATGGAATGACGCTCATTCGTGCTTGTCGCGTGAGAAGCGAGGAGAATCGTTCAATTCGCTGAGGAGAGGGTCATTCGCGCGTGAGCCCCTGGCTGCCCTCGTACGGGGGAGGTCAACGGGAGGTCTCCGGAGTTGAAAAGAGCGATAGAATGTGGGGATGAAGGAAGGGGGGCATCGAAATGAGGACTGAAGTGTCCCGCGTAGACAACGGAGCATCCGAATGGTCGTCCACACAAATGCGTTCATCGAGTCAAGAACCCGAATTCGAAACCTTCGCTCATCACTGGACCGAAAAAATTCATTTCACCATAACGCGGCTGATGAAATTATCTCAAGTCTGAATCGTACGACCATTTTCTCCTTCTCTCAGTGTGATAGCCCCGGAGGACCAAAAGAGTCATCGCTCAACCCATGAATTTGCGCTACGCTACGCTGAAATTTCGCGGATTTATTGGATCTCAAGTTCCCAGCTGATTTAGCTGTCTCCGTGAGAAGTTCTAGACTTTTTGTTGTTTCGAGCGTTTTATTTTCTCGGTGTGATCATGGCATAGATTCGACGGCTACATTTAGTAGGGGTGAGAATATGGGAAGGGTTAAGGGCAGTTTTGACCCATGAATTGTGGGGAAGGGGGCGTCGAAATGAGAGCTGAAGTGTCTGAAGAGCTGAACTGAAATTGTATTAACATAAAGGAAATCTGAATCACCTGATCCTTTATGCATTGCTTATTCCGCCGCTTGCCGATTTTACAACAGAAATTCAGTTAAAACCCAAGCGTGATGTGACAATCGCTGAGCGATCTGCTTGGCTGAAATAACTGTACCGGCGACGGTTTCAGCGACTGATAAAGGAACGTGCCAAGTGATAGGATTTCCATCCCTGGAGCCATCGCGGAAAATGATTGCGTGAAACGGTCATTTTTACGCCATCATTGGAGCGATCGCTGGAGATTTATCCCGAAAGGGACGGCAAAAATGATCGCGGGATTCAGCTTAACGAAAAGGAAATTTTAAAAGACTTTTTTTAAAGGAATATGAGCAGAGGTTTTATTTCATATTAGACGAAACAGTGGATACGATAATTTCTGAGTGATCGTAAACAAAAAGTAGTTCTTGGCGGAATTAGCTCTGAGATAGTTAAAGTGACATCATGTGTTCCACAAGTAAGCGTCATCGGCCCCCATTTGTTTATTATAAACATTCATGACCTCTGCTCCCGAATTAGCAGGAAATACGTTTATTTACTGACGACGCTATCATCTATCGTGAAATTAGTATTCACTGTAACTTTGAAATTCTGTCATCAGATTAAAACAAAGTTTATTTGTGGAGCTAAGAGTGAGGACTCGAACTTAATCTGAGCAAATGCATGTCGGTACATTTTTTGCAGAGTTTGTCCAATATTAACCATGCTTATGCTGTGGATCGTATTAACATAAAGGCAACAGACGAAGTGAAGTACCTGGGAGTTACGATAACCTCGAACCTCTCGTGGGGAACACATATAAGGGATATTTGTTGTATAGACCTTAAGAAATTGGGATTCGTCAAGCGTATTGTGGGAAGATTTCTCATGAGAAAGTAAAAGAAAGGTGCTATTTCGCACTCGTCCGACCGCACCTTGAATATGCAGCAAGCGTATGGGATCCGGTGCAGAAAGACTTGATCCACGAACTGAATAAAATACAAAGACAGGCTGCGCGTTTCGTCAAAAACTGCTACGGGCGTACAGACATTATTACCCAGATGTTAAGCGGATTAGGCTGGGAGCCGCTGGAGACTCGGAGGCTGCGCGCTAAGCTTGGATTGCTTGAACAATTGAGAATGGATATCTTTAACAGCGACGCGTAGAACATCATCTTAGAGAATTCATCTCAAATTAAGAGAGATATTTTGCCGAACGGGAATTCATTTTTCCCCTGAACCATGAAGGACTTTAACAAATGCCGCTCGTAATCTTATTTGAGGATTTTTTTAATAGGAAGACGGCTGGTTTCCTAACACCCCCTGCCAGACGCCTTTGTAGACGTCTTGCGGGGTATTATGTAGATGTAGATTTGCATCATTTTCACCACATGCACATCCTCGCTCATTTCATTCACCAAGTATAAAAACTATCTCGCATTACATGAATTCCAAATTATGAATTAAAATGATCGGAAAATCCAAAAATAAAGCGACTTAATCCAGATAGTATTTGAGTCTTTTCAAAGTTTCACTGGCAACGTCTTCTTAAAGTAAACTTTTTCGGGTCTTATCAACATCTACATAATACCCTGCGAGCCACCTCTGGGGTGTTTGGCAGGGGGTGAAAAATCACCAGCATGCAGCATGCAAGAGGACCGCCACATGCACACCGCACGGTCATAGAAATATTACGCACACTAGAAAAATATACATGCTTATTCATTAAAAAAAACTTGCTAAGGGTTAGTAATTTCTAGAGCAAATAAATGCAAGGTTAGAACTATGAAAAAACATGCAATGAGTGTTCCTAGCGAACGACGCCATTAATCCTATCAATTGAGACAACGTTGCTATCCTTAATAGAACGAGGGGAATGACATTTTAAATCTCTCTGTTTTGCAGTCTTTTCATTTTATTCTCATGATCACGTCTACTATAGTACGATGGTAAACGAAGGATATGATTCACGTCGTCTGAGAAAATATCTTCTCGAATTTCCTAAGTAAGTTAAGCCTATACTTCGATCTACGCTCCTGTAAAGATTCCCATCCTAACTCGTGTAACATACTGGAAACGCTGCACTTTTTGTCGTAACAACTCGTCACAAATCTGGCCGCCCTGCGCTGTACTCGATTGATTTCAGCTATTAGTCCTACGTGACCTTATCGCGGGGTGCATGTCATCTCCCGACGTCTAACCTGTACTACGCGGTAAGACCGCAAGAAGTTTACTCTATCAACAATGAACTGCGAAAGCCTCAATGAAGAATTCTTGAAAATTAGTTCCGGTATCCTAAATCTCCATTTCTCTTTATGTTCGATTACCGAACATCTCGACTGAATTTTCAGAAAAGACCCGATTCAACATTTTAGTACACAATCGCTGATCGTTTTGAATCAATGGTACGTGTCAGATGCACCGAATGATCGCTTAACTTTTTAACTATATATATTTTCGTTCACATCGAATCAATGGCATGCCTGCAGCTGCAAAACATCAACATTTATCGGCAATAATAATCGCTTACAAATTACGCCACCATTTCGAAATTTTCAATGCATATGGCGCAGGTCCTCATGAATATCCGACTGTGCATTTAAAACCTAATAAGGTTTCGTCGCATTAACACTTTGAGTGACGGCCGCTGATTTCAAATCCCTACTGAAAAATCATCCAGCCATTATTACTAAATTCGCAAATTTTGTTTAAACATTCGCATCAAAAATCTATTTATTTCGATGTGTATTTCAATAAAAATGGACTTTGCTCTTCTTTATGAATGAGTTGAATAACATTTATTGCTAAATTTTAAATATATATTTTAATAATGAATATATACTGCTTTTGAAAAATACAAAAGTTGCAACAAATGATGCACCGCCATAAAACGCATAATATTTTTTATTACGCGCAATTTGAACTATTTAAACCATGGAAATAATACAAAAGCCTTATTCCAAGGGAATCATTCAAAATCCTGGATGACAAAAAGGGTCACTGCACCCTCAACGAATGGTTTTTCCTCCAAAGAATTTTCACACAAAGTAGGCTGAGAGAAGGGTGCCGGTAGCTACAGAGGACTTATCGTCCCAAAGACATTAAAAGAACTCTTTTTCCATCGAGCAGTTGATTTTTGAAATAACAGAACCACTGAGCAGTAAACTGGAAAAGTTCCAGGAACGAAGTGTTACAGATTCACGAAAAAAAGGCAATGAAATAGAAAGACGTAATATTACGCCCATGGCACACGAAGTGTTGAGACGCATTCCTCTCCCCTGCGATGGTTGCCAAGTCAACAGAAAATCAGGTTTGGGAGACCTTAATTTCCAATGTCCATTGATTTTAAGGTAAGGTAAGATTTTAAGGTGATCCATACAGTAGGTATTAAATTGTATTGTAGCCAGTTTCATTTATAATTCGTTTTTGAACAGGAAGGAACCAATGAGAGGATCGTTATGATGGAGTTTGAAGGAAAATCTAGCGAAGATTGATCGGGATCGTAGTGCTATGCAATGCGGAAATATACCTTTGAGAAACTTTCGAAGGAGGGCGAGAAAGGACTGGATGCGTTGGAGAAGTTGGTGTGGAGAGGAATGAAGAAGATGAAGTGGACGAAGAAGAAGACGAGGAACGATGAAGTGCTAAGACATGGTGGGTGAGAAGAGGCCGCTTCTCAGTCAGATACGGAGGAGACAGAAGGTATGGGAGTAATGAGGGATGTTGAAAGCAGAGTGTAGAATGTTGGGTAAACGAGGAAGAGGAAGGAAGTGAATAGGATTTTTAGATAAAATGGAAGGGAGTTGGCCTTATTGTGAAGTTAATGGGGAAGTCCACGAAAGGAGGGGAGAATGCCAAAATAATTATCAAGAACTCCACGGAACCTTGATCGGAAATCTGGCTATATTTTAAAAGTGAATGTTTTCAGAAAACCTGGCGCTCGAAAAAAAAAACTTGACGTTTGACGTCGGAAAATAGCTTGTACCACTCGATGAGGCCCGAAAAAATTCATTTTAAGAAGACATTGCCTGTTAAAATTTTGAAAATACTCAGATACGGTCTGGATTCAACCGCATATTTTCAGCTTTTCCGATCATATTTCCCGCCATAGGGTAGGATTCGAATTTTGGGGATTCCGCCGCAATGCCGTCAGCTTCATCAGCAGCCGGCTCTCATGCCAGATCTCTCGGCGAATAATGACGAGCACTCGACGATGGTCGAGTGTCCCTTGTGCCCCGGGCGACTCCCCGCGAGTCGTCGAGCACTCGGACACGCGCTCGCTGGGGCGAGAGATATGAGAGACACCCCCATGCATCGCTATCCCTAAGCAGAGTGGGGCGGGGAGGGGGCCCGCATATAGCGCTCTAAAGGTAAAGGGAGGCCAGGTGGCGCTGATGCGCGCATCGACAGGAGGCGATGCGTGGCCATTGACGACGACACGGCGATAGACTGCGCGCGATATATATACGTATGCATGCATGCAGAGGGGAACAGCATGTGCTGTGAACGCCCTCTTGCGTGTCCACTCCGCGTTGCCGTGGGAACGGAGACGACCAACGGACGCGACGCCCGCATCTGCCCTCACCGTGGAAAGGTGGCGGTGCTGGGTGGAGTGCGGGCACATGGATGGAGGCAACTGCTTTCTTTTTAAATAAATTTTACAGTACACCGACATCTAACGATTGTCCTTCCCATTATTACTAGTCATAGATGGATTTGAAGGAGATTCAGCTGAATGGATGTGTGAATTTCAGTGACGTGAAAGGAATAACTCCGGAGTATAGTCGATATGTTCCCTTGGAATTCCGTATTCATACAGTAAAATACGGTTAAACTGTTGTTGTGACTGATGTATTCGTCGTAGGGGTCTGAAATTTGAAGTTTCGGTTCATTTTGAGAATTTCACGTGATTTGATTCGTGACGATGACTCGATTATTCAAATCGCACGTAGTAAACGAAACCATAGAAATTCAAGATACGTTGGATTGAATTTATCACTCTCCGAGAGCAGTAGAACGACAAAACGAAAAAAAGCTTAAGAATAAAAGATTCAATTTTTCAGAACTTACAATTGGAGTATGTGTCATTAGGGATGAGACTTTTGGATAATGACAGTAGCGGAGAAGTCAGGGAGGGAGGCTGTTGAAATGTGGTGCTGCACAAGAATGATGAGGTTCGATTTAATGATGAGGAAGTCCTAAGAAGGGTGGCAGAGAAGAGAAGCCTCGAGAAAACCGCGATAAGAAGACGGAATAACGTTATAAGCCATACCTTAATACACGATGGCACGATGACGGCAATGGTCGGAGGGACAACTAGATGGCAAGACCGAAAAAGGAAGACCTCGACTGAAATATATAAATAATAACAGGTAAAGAGGGATGTGAAAGAGAATAAATACGTAGGCTTGAAAAGATTAGCTGACCGGAGAATTGAAAGGAGAGCTACGTTAAACCAATCTTAGTCTCCAGCGGCTCCCAACCTAATTAGAGTAAAAAACAGCAGACGCAAAATATTGGTTCCAGGACCAAATTTTTTTATCGGAAGAATAGCCTCAGGGAGGTAAAAGGACTGGCTAACAGGCCTATTGAGGCAACTTGCGGGATGGTGTGTAGATGTCAATTATTGGAAGATGAAAAATGAAGGATAGGGAATTGTTTGAGAAATGACATATTAGCTAATGGGATGAATGGAAGGAATGAATAATTTGGCAAAAGAGATGTTCTAAAAAGAGGACATCAAATGCTTGAATAACAGAAAATGAAGATGCTGTAATAAAGATGACGGCGATTGAGAGGTGTAGCGGGTATTCAGAAACGGCTGGATGAGCGCAAGGAAGTTCCGGAAAACAGCGAAAGAGGGCACGGGCCATGGCTGGAGAGTACCGCTCGGATGTCGCTTAAATCAGGGTCGTGATCGGCGTTAAAATTTGTCCTTGGGCGGAGGCATTTAAGCTGTCGGGCGTAAATTCCCACAGCAGTTGCGAGTTTCCTTATAGGAACCAGTGCTATATATCGGAGGTACCCGGTTTATCTGGCCTTACGGATTCTTTCCTCCGGTTCGGCTTGTCTTTCAGGAAATTGGGTTCTGAGAGACCAGCGGCCGTGATGACGTCGAAGTACAAAGATTCAAGCTTGTGCTATTCACTCGAAATATCTTTGAAACGGTAGGTATAGGAAAAATTGTAGTCACATAATATTACTTGACCGCTCTTAATGTGGGCATCTATCCTCAGAATTCGCGATCGTTGGTTTTGAATGTTAATTCAATGATAACCACCTCACTTGGGAGCACCATTACCAGGGACGGTAGAAGCATCAAACGTCGAATGGCCGAAGCTAAGACTGCGTTGATGGCAAAAAGGCCGATACTATGCTGGAAAATCATAAGGCATGCTGCAGGCTTTGTGTGGCGTTTAGTGAACAACTGCATGCAGCAGAGAGAGGCAAAGAAATGTCGCAAATTATTAAAGAGAATACTCACAGAACCCAAAGTACACCAGATATCATCATGAGCTACGAAAATCAACAAGATGACTTTATAGCGGAGGTGCTGAATACACACATTTATGTTATGAAAATTAAAAATACGGTCGAAAGCAAAGACATAAAAAAGAGACAGCTACAATTTTGAACGTTTCGACGCGACGGAAGGCTGCTGTTGGTGGCTGGGTAAAGCCGCCGAAACGTTAAAAATTTTACATGTGGTTGTTTCTTTTTATGTGTCTGTGTTTTTATAGCATTTTTAAATAGTTAATTAAGCGTTTTTCAACGCCTCCAAGTTAAGTTTGTACCGAAGTATATTTGTATTTTCGTATATTCTTTTATTTGTAGGTATCCCTTTTTATGCGCCTGTGTATCGGTAGAGTATTTACTGTGTTTTCGCAATGCCGCTAAAATAATTTCTGGAAGTTTTAAGTTGTATTTTCGTGTATTGAGATATAATAGGATTAAAATTCGTATGCTTTTTAAGGATCGACCACCAGGTATATTTATCAACGTCAATATCGCGTTACTAAAAATGAAAAAAACTATGACCTATGATTATGTAGCGATGCATCGTGATATTTCCTTTCATTGATTAGGTTTCTCTGCTTCATTCCTTGGCTTCTTCCTCTTTGACCATTTCGTACATTCCACATGGACTGGTTCTTTTCGGACTTTTGCTATAGACACTCTTGATCCCTCTATTTTTAGCATCTCAGTAACGATCTCCGCTCTTTTACATCTCGCGAGCACATGTGAGCTCCCCACCTCTTTCCCGCTTCTTCCGCGTCGTTAAAACCTTTTTCCAAACGTGAGTCCCAGTTTACTGCGGCGTATTTTAAGATTTGCCCCATCTAGGATACATTTTACGCAGACACTATACCACATCACTTCACGATATCTTATTACCCAATGCAACGCACGGGAAGCTTTCTTTCAGACGTTTATTCCCATTTTACGTTTTGAGGAAGATCGACCCTTCCTATCGATCCACATTTTAGAGTTATCTAACACCTGGCGAGTTAAAGTAAGGATCGTGAGAGAAGACGACTGCAGGGTTAACTCCCCATGAAACGTCCGCTAGTTCGCATGTTACGCTTCATAGTTGTCACGAAATAATGCGTAACTGAACGCGAATAGAATCCTCTTCTGGATTGAGATGGCTAGATTTTCATCCTGTAACAATTTAGTAAGTACCTAATGTCTAGTCTAAATCGCCGGACAAGTCCAATCCTCAAGTCCAGGAAAACAAAATCAGAAACGGGGTCGAAGATATATTGAATAGTTTTAGTGAGCAGCTGAAATAATCGAAACAATAGCATACATCATAAGCGACATAATAATAAAAAATATGCTGAACCATCAATATTACGAGCTTTTGCTGCCCGATAATCCATATTAAATTTATACATTTTTACGAAATTATACCTCAATCTACAGAAATATAAATCTGCCTATACTAATTAGAATTACCAACTTATTTCTTTCTGGCGGTACTTAATAATATTAAAATCTGTTTGGCCCAGCTAAGCCTCTATAAATTGGCTTGACAGCCGGTATCTTGTTACTTCTTCAATAGCATTACTCAACTGTTACAGAAGAAACGGATTATAAAAAATTTTCAGTTATAAGCACAACAGAAATGTAATACTGAAAGTCATTACAAAGTTTACAAAAAAGCATGAAAAAAACAAATAATGTAAATCCTGCACAATATACAGCAAATACAATCCTATAAAAAATAACATATCAAAAAATCTCGGGTATTCGTAATCTTAGTGGGGTGTCGCTGTTACTCTGGTCTCAGATAGGTCCTCCTATAAGAGTCATTCTCCTCCTCGATGATGGTTACCTGCTTCGGAAACTTTAATACCATTTTTTTTACTTAGGGCATACTCTTCTAGATTTCATTTCAGCCAATTGCTAGCTCCAGCCAATTTTCCTTAAATACTCCCAGCTAAAGATCTTTCGGAGAGCCGCGTATCCTATTCACTATTTTCTCGTCGTATGGATCCCTCAAGTTACAGAAAGATGAAGTAATCACAAAACATGAACAAGGCGCGATCATGACATGTGTAAATATTATATAGAAAGTAAAACATCCACTTAAGGTTTTTTTGGGATTCATTACGAAACTTTCTTTTTATGTTAGCATAAACGTGAAATTATACACATAGCCGCGAAATATCAGAGGAATATGATGGAAAATGAGAGTAAAATTTCATTTTTAACATTTCTAATTCGTAATAGCTCAAAATTATCCATCCCCTCCTTCTCCTAGGGTTGAAGCGTTTCTTTCGAATAAGCCGTTCAAAGTTGATACCTAATTCTACATCCTTCTTTCTATAAAATTTTGAAATACTGTAAGATAGTTATTTTTCCAGGCTTAATCTCGTGTAATCATAACATACTATTAAATAAAGTTAGCTGTACTTAGCCAAGAGGGGTTGGAAATTCGACCCGGAGGTCCGTTCCTGCCTGGAATTTTGAAATACTTTGGGGAAGAGAGGGAGCTGGAAAAACTGTCTTCGTGTTTTCTCATACGGGTCGAATCGCTTTAAGGAGATGAAATGCATTTTCAAAATTGATGCACGTCAGAACGTTTGCCATGTCCCGCATCCGTCTGTCTCTTCACGTTGAGAGGGAAAAGGTGTGTTTAATCGGATGACCTTGAGAGGAAGAGAATTAATTGCCCTCAACGCAGTCCCCTCTAACACTATAGGAGTTTGCCAGTACTTAGAAAGACATAGGGAAGCGATCATTTTGACGCATTAAGGATTTTAGCTTCATGCACATTTCCGTCGTCAATGTGTCCATTTTTTCGCATATTTTCGTGATGAAGGAAAAATTAGGACATGATGGAGGGCAAGTAACTTAGTTTCAATAAAATTCCTGAGAAAAACGCAATTACTGGTTGAACTCAAAGCTTGAATCTGGACAACAAAGCTTACAATCAAATTAAAAAGGCTGTACTTATCTCCACTTGGCCTGTCATAAGAGAGTTCTCGAATTTTGCTTAAAAAGCTGGAAATTGGAAAAAAACCTTATCTGTATACAGTCAGGAAATAACAGCGACATGAGCCTAATTCCTTCGGTGACGCACACCTAGGATATGCAAATGTTTCCAAGCCGTAATAAGTTGAGAGGTGGAATAAATAAAGAAAAATAACTTCTTTCTACAGCCCAATCCTGGAATTATCGTTTGACGGAAACACACAATTATGCGCAGGGATGTTAAAAAAATGCTACCTTGGCGATACTAAATAAATCAACAAGAACGAACAACCCAACATGGAGAGAGCAAATGTTTAAAACAGTGAGAGTACGGGAGTTTGCCGTTACCTTCAAGTGCGGACATGGGTGATTATGACCCTTGAAGTTTTCTAGCCTTATACTCAGTTCGTTCATCCATGTGTCCATTCTTTGGAATTGTTTCGTGACACAGATTGAATTAGTCCATGATGGATGGTAAGTGATTTGATATCAACAGATTGATTGAGAAAAATGCAATTTTAAGTTGAATCCAAGGTAAAGGGGGAGGTGGGGGGGGAAGAGGGAAGCAAGAGGTAAGAGGCAGAATACGTCAGAAGCATCAGGGTGTAATGAGGGAAGCTGCGTATGCATGGACATTTATTGAATAATTTCTGGGTGAAGAATTTTGGGCAACTCCTATCTACTCGTATAGAAACTAGATCCCTGTGACGTCACGTGGAGTGGCATCGCATAGGCGCCAATCTGGCATTTTTCAAATGAGGTTAAAATTGACCATTGTCATTCGTCTAAACCGGTATTTCTAAAACCAAATAATTTGTATATTATGAATACACTAATGGAGGGTAACGAATCGCAACCAATAATTCATTTCGTTTTCTTTGATGAAGAGAACTACCCTATTCACGCTCAAACGCTTCTCCGTTTCAACGTCCCGCATTTCCCGCGGTTAAGAATATATCGGGGTAAGGGGTGTTTAATCGGCTGATGGAGGGGTGGGGGTTAAGCTTATTTTTTTTTCTTTTAAACGACCTTCTCCTCCTTCAAGGCGCCCTCCAAACCAAACCTCCCCTCCATCTCTCCAACAACCCTCCCTTCCCTCCGGCTCCTGCGGGCGGATTTATGTTCTCGAAAGGCAGGAGACGTCTTCGCGCCCCGCCGCACCGTGGCGCCAACGATTCCCAATTGAGTCCGTCAGAGGAAGGAGGAGGAGATGGGAGGGGGTACACCCAACCCCTCCCCCTCCCCAATTACCCACTTACCTCCGACTACCCTCCCAAAAATTTCTCCCCCTTCCGAAAATCGAACACCCCCTTCCCGATCGGAGCGAGACTTGGTCGCAACGCGCGGTGCATGACGGGTAGCTTTCTTCCTATTAATCGAAACTGCGGAGAAGAAACACCCTTCCGCTTAAGCAAGGATCGACCATAACCGTCGGCGGCGGCCGTTAATCATTTTAGCCATGCTCCCACGATAGATAAACGCAATCGGCCACAGCACTGCATTCGCTTGATGCCTCATTCACATAACGATTGTTCCAGCCATTGTCGGAACTATCTTGCATTCACACGACGATTGTTAAAAACTGTGCTGCCCTCTAGTGCTGAAATCTAAAGTGAACGGGAAATTGACGGTTAGCAAAGCTGTTGGGATATGCAGGGTCAATATATTACTGTGTTCAACGTGTATTTAACGAATAATATTTCTTCCGACCATATTCTTCCTTCCTAGAACAAATCCTTGACAAAAATAGAGCTTCACGAGCTTTTCTTCTTTCTCTTGTCGCTTCCGTTTCCGGTCTCCAAGCGCCTAACCATTGGTAAATTGGCATTTCGGAACTACGTCAACTATTGTCAGGACATGCATTCACACGGCTAGTTCGGTCAACTATCGTTAGGACGATGGCTCGGACAATCGTAATGTGAACGAGGCATGACTGGGCTTTCTTTCAGGGTATGAGTCGATTTCAAATGTCGATTCTCGATTCCGTTGATTCTAGAGCACGAAATCGGAATCGAGAATCGATCGCCAAAAGTCGGTTCCGATTTCGTCGATTCCAGGAACATAAATAGTTTTCAAATAATCTATAAGCTTGGTGCATAAAGGCCGTCGCACATTTGAGTCACCGTGCACTCTACCTTGTTAAGTTAACAATAAGTTTTACGTTGTTATGTGTCTTGCTTACTCATACTTATAGGTGTGAAACAGTGAAATCGTTCATCATTTCATTAAAGCGGGGATAATATTACTATAATAAGAATTTGCAATTTATTAAATATACTTTTTGGGCCAGTTAATTTTGTTTGTTAGGTTATTCCATTAAATTCCAAAATTAAATGACAGCAATGCCACTGACAAATCAATATTCCACCTGTTAGCATGATTAAGTGTCGATGGAATCGCATTCGAGAAAGGATTTGAAAGAATCAGAATTGGAATTGGAATAGAAAAAAAAAGAAGAATCTAGTCATTCCTCCTTTTTTATCCAATGTGAGGATTTTTTCTCACGTTCACATCCGGGTTAGGCCATCAATCTTTGCGGAATAAATAAGGTTTTCTGATATCGTAAGTCATTCGCGACATGCAACATGAGGGAATGATCGGTTGGGAAGGGTGGAGAGAAACCCGGCGTCGGCATTATACTGCTCTTAACGAAAGGCGCCAAGGGGTCCACGGCTTAACGTCCCATCCAACGGACGGATTGTTGCACTTGAACTGCCCTACACTAGGCACTTAAGTAGGGATCGGGTGGCCTCCGACAAATCTCTGCCACCGCCTGGAATTGAACCCAGATCATCTGGACGGGAAGCCAGCACTCTAGTACGATCGCATGAAGGAACTTTATGTGCTGTGAAGTGAATCTACATCTACACCTACATAATACCCTGCGAGCCATCTCTAGGGTGTTTGGCCGGGGTGACAAATCACCAACACGCAGCATGCAAGAGGAACGCCACATGCACACCGCACGGTCATAGAAATATTACGCACACTTGCAAAATGTACATGTTTATGCATTTAAAAAGACTTGTTAATGGTTAGTAATTCCTAGAGCAAATTCATGCAAGGTTAGAACTATGAAAAAGTAGGCAATGAGTGATCCTAGCGAGCGACGCCATTAATCCTATAAATTGAGACGACGTTGCTATCCTTAATAGTACGAGGGAAGAATGACATTTTAAATCTCTCTGTTTTGTAGTCTATTTCTTTTAATTTATTCTCACGATCGCTTCTACTATATAGTATGATGGCAAACGAAGGATATGATTCACGTCGTCTGAGAAAATATCTTCTCAATGTGTATGGCCTGTTGATAACTCAGTGTTTTAATGGGTTAAAAGTGAGAGTGAATGTCGAGAAGAGGACGGATAGTTTCATTACTTGCATTTTATATTCACGTTAAATGAATAAGTTAATAAACGTCGTCGTCGGATAATTGATATAATGTGTCCGTCCCGATTGTGAATGAATTTGATCAGTTCCGGCACCACCGTGCAAGCCATATTTGTGGTGATTCCGTCTATCTCTGCACTCGGACAGATCTGCTTCCTGATAAGTCCGCTCCTCCTTCCAATAGCTACTGTTTTCCCGAATATTTGCGGAATAAATAAGGTTTTCTCGGGCCAACCCGGGTGGGAGAGTCCATTTTCTCCGTCTTTTTGATGTCCGACACGTTCCTCGTCATCAGGGAATGGTGCTGGTGCCACGAAAAGACTTCTCGTTGCGCCCAAGGCCCCTGTTTAAGCTGCTTAGTTTTGTATTACGTCACCATTACCGGTGAAATAAGCAAATGTAGGAAAAAATAGCGGTTGTGATGATCGCTTGGTATAATGTGTGGTTTTTTTGAACAGAGAAACTTATTGACTTTAAGGTTGAACACTAAACAACTTATCCTAACAAAAAACAAAAAGAACATTATTCAGAATAGGGTAGTTTCCTTCATCAAAGAATACGAAAGACATTGATTGCGATTCGTTACACATCATTAGTATATTTATAATATACGAATCAATTGGTTTTAGAAATCCCAGTTTAGGCGAATGGCAATGGTCTATTTTGACCGGATTTGAAAAAGGCCAGATTGGCGCCCATGCGATGCCACTCCACGTGACGTCATAGGGACCTAGTTTCTCTACGAGTATATGGGAGTTTTGCATCGTCTGAGATTACCAATGCATGCATGAGGCACAGAGATCAGGGAAACATCTCTTAATAACCACTTATTAAACCTGGCTAAGGTCGGAAAGTTTCCTTCGTTTGATAAGGTATTAATAATCAATAATTAAGCCAAGCGCTACCTGCTAACAATCTGCATAGTATCAGCGCTCAAAGCCTCGCGCCAAGGTCATTTCACACGGCGAAGGCGGCAACCAGAATGACGTCACACGGTGTTTTCCCAGCATTCCTACTTAGCCGTCGCATTTTCGCGCGCCTGAAATTTTTCACTATTCATTTAATCGCGAAAAATAGATATTGTCATTTAAAAATCTAAAAGCGTTAAAATACGTACTCCAGGAGTAATAATCTTTCGATTTAGGCGATAAAAAATAATAGGAAAACACCCTATTCCACGTAAACGTCATACTGACTTATCAAATAAAAAATGCAGCTGGAGTCTCCGTTATGGATCGAAATCTTTGTTAAAAAGTCTACACTTTCGTTATGAAGTGCTGACTTCTGCATGAGTCGCTTGTGTTATGACACGAGACGTTAAGTCACACGCCAGAACGCAACGGCAACAAACGATAGAAAAAGGGACGGTGATCACTATCATTTCTGCCATCCCTGAATATGATAAAATCGAAGAGCATGCATTTGAGATTTCTTTGACGCCCTCCCTGAATTTGAGCGTGTAAAATGGGCGAATGATTCATGCTTATTGTCTGAATTACGCCATCATTTTTTCCGTCCCATATGAGCGGTAGCTCCAATGATGGTGGAAAAATGACGCAATCATTTTCCGCGATGGCTCCAGGGATGGAAATCCCATCCCTTTTTTCTATCATTTGGCAGGTCCCTTTTTTCCGTTGCCGAAAGCAACGCAGGAACTGTCTTTCAGCCAATCAGAGCGTACTGCTGCCAACAATGATTGAGACGCCGCGTTTGGGTGTTACTCGAATGACAGTTTTAAATTCTGAAAGTAACGGAATAAACGATGAACAAAGGGACGGTGGTAATGACATCGTGTTTCAGAAAATGATTGGTCGAGCGATCATTTTTTTGGTCCCTGAAAACCTATCGCCTATCATTCTGAGGGACGGAAGATATGATCTTATGATTTAGGCCAAAGTTGGATAATATAGGGTGGTTTCCTATTATTTTTTTACTGCCTAAATCGAAAGATTATTACTCCTGGAGTACGCATTTCACGCTTTTAGATTTTTAAATGACGATATCTATTTTTCGCGATTAAACCAAAAGTGAAAATTTTCAAGCGCGCGAAAACGCGACGGCTAAGTAGGAATGATGGGAAAACCCCGTGTGAGGTCATTCTGATTCCAGCTGTCGGCGTGTGAGGTGACATTGGGGCGAGGCTTGAGCGCTGGTACGACGCAGGCTGCTAGCAGGTAGAAGAGTACCCTGCTAGCAGGTAGCGCTTGGCTTAAATAAGGATTATTATTACCTTATAAAACGAAGGAAACTTTCCGAACTTAGGTAATTTTCATGGGTGATTATTAAGAGATGTTTCCCTGAGCTCTGTGCCTCATGCATGCATTGGTAATCTCAGACGATGTAAAACTCCTATCTACTGGTATAGAAACTAGGTCCCTGTGAAGTCACGAGGAGTGGCATCGCATGGTCGCCAAATCTGGCCTTTTTCAAATGAGGATAAAATTGACCATTGCCATTCGTCTAAACTGGGATTTCTGAAAACAAATAATTTGTATATTATAAATACACTAATGGTGGGTAACGAATCGCAATCAGTGCATTTCGTTTTCTTTGGTGAAGGAAACTATCCAATTACGGCGTTATTTATTTTGGCCAGCTCTTTTCGATTTGGGACCACTGTCCGGCGCCGCTTTGGGGCCCTGCGTCTACGGCGCCGAACATAGCAAGTGTATCTTCAGCTCTAAGCAGAGGGCGTAAATCAAGTTTGTCGGCCACTCGTTAGAGGCGGGCGGCACCCGGCCCGGAGGTCAGGAGGCGACGCGGCGCCACTCGTGAAACACATTCGACAAAATTACAACTCTGGAGCGGATAACAGGAATTTGCGGACGAAATAGCCAGCTGGTTAACGAGAAAATGCATTTCTCCTTTTCCAGCTACGCAGACAATCGTTTAGATCAATTAACGATTATTATTTTTCGGAGTAGCGTTCGAAATCAGTTTTCTTGGGAGCATACCGCTTGGCCCATATTCCGAGATTCGCTTTCGTAGGAGTGGGCTCGCAGCTGACCACAGCACCAATTATCTTGGTGATCGGGTTGGTATGGAGACTAGAGTGCTGGCTTCCCGTCCAGATGATCCGGGTTCAATTCCAGGCGGTGGCAGAGATTTTTCGGAGGCTACCCAATTTCTACTTAAGTGCTTTGTGTAGGGCACTTCAAGTGCAGCAATCCGTCCGTCGATTGGGACGTTGAGCCGTGGTCCCCTTGGAGCCTTTCGTTAAGAGCAGGCTAATGCCGACGTCGGGTTTCTCTCCACCCTTCCCAACCTATCCTTCCCTCATGTTGCATGTCGCAAATGACTTCCGCTGTCAGTCTCCTCCTCCAAATACTAGATCACACCAGTAGGGTTGTTTCCTATTATTTTTTAAATTCCAAAATCGAAAGATTTATACTCAAGGAGTACATTTTTCACGCTTTTAGATTTTTAAATGACGATATCTATTTTTCGCGATTAATTGAAAAGTGAAAATTTTCAAGCGTGCGAAAACGCGACGGCTAGGTAAAAATGCTGGGAAAATCCCGTGTGACGTCAGGCTGCTGCTGTGTGAGGCTGCCTGGGTGCGAGGCTATGGACGCCGATACGATGCAGGGTGCTTGCTGCCGAGCATTGCGGTAGCGTAGAGTACCCTGCTAGCAGGTAGCGCTTGGCTTAAATAAGGATTATTAATACTTAATCGAACGAAGAAAACATCCCGACCATAAGCAATTTTAATAAGTGATTATTAAGGGATGCTCCCAGAACTCTGTGCCTCATGCATGCATTGGTAATATCAGACGATGAAAATCAAATGAAAGAAAATTTCCAACCATAGTAAATTTCAATAGAAGATTATTAAGAAATGTTTCCCTGATCTCAGTGCCTCATGCATGCATTGGTAATTTCAGACCATGTAAAATTCTTATCGGCTCGTATAGAATCTAGGTCCCTGTAACGTCACGTGGAGTGATATCGCATGGGCGCCAATCTGGCCTTTTTCAAATGCGGTTAAAATTGATCATTGCCATTCGTCTAAATTGGCTTTTCTACAGCCAAATAATTTGTATATTATGAATACACTAATGGTGGGTAACGAATCGCAATCAATGCCTTCCGTTTTCTTTGATGAAGGAAACTACCCTATTCCATCGCTCGCATGAAGAAATGAAGACATCGAAGTCGACGTCCCAGAATGGGCCCATTTGCCATTCTTTTAAATTTTAGATTTTGATCGAGTTTAACAATTTAAAAAGGTACCCAAATATTTCCGTTTCTCTTCGCCTACATTTCGAATGACCTAAGAGAAAAGTTGACGGCCTTAAATCTCGGTTTACATAACGTTGTTACTGTTCTCGATATTTTTAAATACAATGTTACGAAGGATTCCGTATAATGTCGACCAAAGATCACAAAACCACATGAATATATTTTATTATAAAAAGCAGAAAAATAATCAAAGTTATTAGAAATAATTAAGTACCGTAAACTATACTGAAAAGGACCAAAGTTACCGAGATATTTTGCAAAACGGCAACAAAATTACCGAGTAGAAATGTATAAATTAAATTAATCCCATGAAACTAAAACATTCATATTTTTGAGGGTTGACCACGATTTGAAATCACCTTTTTTAACGGGTTAATAACGGTTGCATTTCCCTAAATTCGACTCATTCTCTACATAATATAGCAGTCGACTGTTAAGCTCGTCACGTACGCGATGACAGCGACTGCGAAGAGAGAAGGAATCGATTGAGGTTTTGGATCGATATGTTTGCGAAGTTGAAGCAGTTCAACTTTTAACGCAGTTGGAGTCCATTTCTATGGATATATCGCAAGATGAAAAAACTGACGTTACTTAATTCTACCATGAAAACTTCGTGTTTTGCGATTGAGAAGATAACTAGGTGCGTTGCTCCTATGGTCGTATTTAGTAAGCTAATGAGATATTTTGGTAATGCGTCAACTCGTTCCTTCAAAATGACCCGTAGCCATATGTCAACTCTGTGTGGCACCATGAGAATTTTATGCTTCTCAATGGAGTGACCTTGATAGAAAGTAATGAATCTTCAGGGCAAGCATACTTTTGGACGAAGGAAAGTTATAATAATCCACACAATTCCATTTTCTAAATAGTTTTATGATACTTGCACATAATTTACCGACAAGTTGAGATTTCAAGCATCCATGTTGAACTTCCATGTCGGATCCATCTTTTTCCGTTGGTAGGCTTATTTCGACCGAATTCATGAATGTAATAATAAGTGGATAAAGTTTTTGCAAACTTCAAAAAATGGTTGTCGCAGTTCGACAGCAAAAAGGAATGCGGGCTTTTCTTCAAGAGCCTCACATGCATTCGAATGGTAGAACGTAGCCATATGAATAAGGTGAGTGGAAATGGGTTAACTTCGCTGGCAAGTAATACAATTACAGATAGCTTTTTTCAATTTATTTATTATTAGGGATCGATGGTAAGCCATATTTTATTTCAATCACTCCAAGAGATGAGAACATGAAATTATTTCTCCCTAGCAACCACCACTTCTTTTGGAGGAAGAGTTCTTGGGGTTCCAGCCGGGTCCAAGGGTTTTTCGCTACATTGCTAACATCGCTGCAAGGGCGACGCTACATTGATATTAACGAAATTGGTGCGTTCCAAAAAAAAACCCTTGGACCCGGCTGGAAACCCGAGAACTCTTCCTCCAGTCTATTCGCCGGGATAACCTTAGATCCTTTTGATTTTAAAACCTTTTGATATTAACCTCTCATCATGAAACACAAACCTGTTCGCCCGTCCTTCCTAACTCCTAAGCCTGGCGCATCGGCCTTACGTTTTTCGTTATCGTTCACACTCTTATGAGGGATTACTTCCCTTAAAGAGGGTTTATCCCCGAACGAAGGAAAAAGACCTGATTTCTCTTGACGCCATCAACTCATGAAAAGTGGGCAGCTACTTTCGTGTTTTCTTAATTATTAAATTATGAGAAAATGGCTGAATGAAAGAGATGTTTATTTTTTAATATTTTCGTTTATGTAACTCTCTCGTCTATCGCATTAATTTAATAAATTGAGACTTAGGGTCCACAAAAATAATCATATTATGATAGACTCGGACTGATCTGTAAGCCGTCATGATGAAGCTCCTTAATCTACGCTTAGAATGAAGCAAAAGGAATTCCTTCTATTGCGTTTTGAACGAGCTGAGCTTCATGTCATAAGCTAGTAAGATCATTAGTTTAAGAGGCCACAGTATGTGTTAATGATATTAGCTCTTATCAAGTATATTATTTCACGTTTACAAAATAATGGCAAAATTCAAAATGGATTAAACTGCCAAAGACATATAGAGATCTTTCAGGCTCAAGGTGGTGTAATTTTGACATGTAGGTACATTAAAAATAACCGCCCATTTTCCAAAAAATATTTTACTGCACTTAAATAGCGGTTTCACTACATTTTGTATTATCATTACCTAAAGTGTTGATGTGATGATTATAGAAAATGTCTAGAAAACGGCCTTAAAGTTAAAATAAAGGATTTTTGAAACTTGACAATAACTTTCACTTTACTAATACTATATACGCGCGTTAACGGGCTTATTCGAATTGAATTTTAATGAAGAAGGAAAAGAAACGAAATGAAAAAGATTTCTTTAAAACACGCTTTTATTTTTTTTTAATAGTGTAAAATGCTCTGAAAGATAAAGAATAAGCTCTTCCATCCCTCGGAGTGACCGAAATCACTTCTTTCGTTGTGTGCTTCTGAGTTGAATTTGTAATTTTTTAAATGTACCATGGCTCCTGGCGAGACACTACCTGCCGCCGATGGCAAATGCACATCCCGGCGCCTTCGAGACAGCACGCGTAATTGCCCTTTGGTTTTGGGACGGCATTTAAGCTCGGGTAATTTATCTGTCTCACATGGCCACGATTCAGAAAGGCTTTCAATTCTGTTTAAGGAATATATATCCGAGTGGAGGGCAACAAGTTAACCGATGTTCTGGAAATTAATGGCGACGCTACATTGATATTAACGAAATTGGCGCGTTTAATTCTCGAGTGCGTCCCATTCGGGGGGTGGGGGGGAGTGTTATTTTAAACTCCCATTCGTCCGTAACCCGATCTTTACGTTCGCATAGTTATTACAGCCTGAGTGAGTTCATCCGGCGACGAGGCTGGATAATGTCCGTGATTCTCTTGAGGGGTTCGGATTATAGACACCCGCTGCCATTCACCCTCCAGAGGCCTTCAATTTGGGGCATGGAGAGGTCCTTTCGGCCCTTCCAAGACTCTCGGCGCCACTCCTTTCGTCCTATCCCAATACGGGTGGCTCTACCTGGCGGCCGGAAGGAAGACGATGGGGGCAAAGGGGGCCGCCGCCCGGGGCGAAGTAGCCTACCGGGGGCAACTATAACGACTGCGAACTACGAAGCTTCGGAAGCATCCATAAGACTTCAGAAGCCCTCGACGCCGATAGGACGTGAAGTATTCTCACCAACTTCCACACAGCCTATCAGATAACAATTCATTTTTAGGCCTCACCACCAATTTAAAACCGCTATTATCTGTTTACCATAAATATTCTCTTTCTTCCACCAACGGAGTTAAGCTCTTCCTTATACCGTTTTGGACGCATTTGGTTGCGTCGAAATTGGTTTAAGAAATTGCGACCCGCTAGAGACTCGGAGGCTGCGCTCTAGGCTTATATTGCTTGAGCAATTGAGTATAGATATTTTTCAGAACGATATAGTGAACATCATATTAGATCCTCACTATATTTATACTACCGATAGAAACGATAAATTAATAGAGATATTTTTTCCGAGCAGATGGGAATGGGAATTCGTTTCTCCTCAAAACATCAAAGGACTTTCGTAAATGGTAGGCGGAACTATGTAGGAGTATGTATTATTTCTTTTTTACTTGTTAAAGGCCAGTGCTCCAACACGACACGATACGTCACACGCTTACTGAAGCGGCTTGCGGTGTAGATGTAGATGCACTTATAATTTTTCATGGTCTTCGCCAGAAGTTAAATCAGAATCACCTTAGCGTGGGGAGTCACCATTCCTCTGATCATGCTGATTGGGAATAAATTATATCATCAACAAATGTCTTTTAGAGAGCATATTATCCGACTCCCGAGATAGGCCAAATTAAATAACGTATAAGCAAATTATGTAGCCGGTATCACTGTATCCTCGATGCTCTCAGACACTGAGGTGTTGTTACGGTAGAGGTTGGTATTAGGTGATATGCACTCATTGGCGACACTCATGACATAGCTACTCGTCTCTTTTTATTAAGGTTACAATTAAGTGAAAAATCACGATTCCAATATTTCCCTTTCGAACTGATGCTTTGCTGGTTTAAATCGTTTCGACTGAATTTATTATGGAAATTTGACTCAGCATGGTCCAAAATAAAAAATCCTGATTCGTAAGGCATTATTTTAAGGGAGCAAATGGAACTACAAGCAATAACACCCATGTCTAGATTACAAGCTAGATTATCACATATTCTGAGTATCTTCAAAATATACTAAATTTGTCGTCTTTGTCTGGCAATCGCAGACAAGAGCAATGATTCTTTTTTTACCAATACTTCATTTTTTAAGTCTAAAGTTAAAGTCGAAATTTTCATATTCTTGCGAAGCGCGTGGTTCATTTATAGTCTAAAGGTATCGAATTCAGGTAATTACAGCATCACTCTGTTAAAATATCAATACAAACTGCACGGAAATGATAGATCCACAAATAATGGCCTACTATACTTCTTTATGGACGCGGGTAGGAACTAATTCTACGGAAATCTCTCCCAGGCATCAGTTCATTGAGATTTTTTTATTTCAGAAAATTTGAGTTTATGACTACACACGATAAAAATATCTTTAAAATCTGGAAAATAAACAGCGAACCGCATTTCTTTTATTATACGAGGTTTTTTTTTAAACAATCCAAATTATCGCGAAAAGGGAGCGAGATTATGGAAAACAACTAAATTCGAAGCTAAAAAGAAAAAAGGACCCAGCAAATACATTGGCGTACACATCCGCCCGCGAAAATTAGCCATTTTTCGTCGCTTCTTTTTCTTCCCCTAAAGGTGCGATAACGCGCCTTCGGCGTCCATAGCAACCCTACCCCGACTACCACAGACCGGTTCGAGACGCCATTGCCCGGGGCGGTGATTTTTTTATACGTCCTTACCTCGTTTATCTGCCGCATTATTTTTTTTAAGGAAAAGGTAGACGCGTAGCCATTTTCCTTTTTTTGTGGCCCTCCAGACCCAGGCCATCGGGGTCGAAGACGAGGAGTTGTTTTTTTTTTTCTTTGGTGCCTCCGCAACGGATACGTGCGCTGAACCGAAAGAGTAGTGGAATTGGAGCCGCTTACACTGGTTTCACGTTTAGCGTCGTTGCGAACGATAACTACTCCCAAGGTCCGTGAAGGGCAGGTCATGTCACGCTCCCATAGTGCATTTCGGTTTGACAATCTTGGTTCCCACCTATCTATTGTTAACATGGTGTGTATATAGAGCTTGTGAATTAATCTTAAAAAAAAATGTGTGCTGTAGCGCTCCGCATTGCTCCAATTCCACGAAAAAAAGAGTAAAACTTTTCCGTCTTCCTTCTGATCCTAAAAGCAGGGCTGTGTGGTAGACGGATTGAGGAAGAAACAAATGGAAATCTACGATCACATCGCGCTTGTGTAAGGTTAGCTAGCGACAATGCTATAAGTATTTTTTGCCTGTAAATGTATTTTGTAAATATTTATAGATTCGACGTAATACTTGATAATTCCAGTGATAATGTATCTCAATGAGGGAGCGCCACGGAGTGTTTCACTTCGCTGCATCGATTGCGTTGTGAGAAAACCGCGTTTCTTTTTCCTTCCGTCTTCGGTTAATTTGCACGTAAAATTTGAATTCACGTCGCATTCGGGACTCAACATGGTGGATTGCATTGGTCAAGTCATTGTCACGGCCTGTCCTTTACCAACATTGACTACTCCTTCGGTTAACCTGCGACATTGGCGCTGTACTTTCAAGTCATGTGGAGTTGAGTCGCGTGAGAAATACTCAGAGGGTACACTGTACAGGGTGTTCAAGAGGAATTTTCAATACTCAAGAGGTGGTATGGGGAGACAATTTTAAGTATTTTTTGTCCATGAACACAGGGTCGCCACTCATTAGATACTGAATCTTTGAGCTAAATTAAACGAGAGCTTTGGGCGAGTGTCGTCAACATGATTGCGTAATCTCACCCATTTTGAGATTAATTGATGGGGTGAGAAGCCAAGGGGTACAAGTAATTTTTTTCTCAACAGAGTTAGGTTGAGTTAATTGTAAGAAGAAACACAAAAAATTGGTTGCCTAGGGATACAAATGAGTCTCTGTTCTGTGAAGATATCGAGTGGAAATTGAAATGTACTACTAAGTATGTATCTAATTGATCTTGTTTGTTTTCTGTAGGTAATTCCTGTACCTAACTCTGTATAAAAAAAGGAAATCACTTGTACCCCTTAACTTCTCACCCACTCAATTGTTTCAGACAATTATAATCGTACATTTTCATCTAAAATTAATTATTTGATGTCCATAAACATCATTAGCATTTTATAAAATGTCATAAAGGTAGGATACCCAAGAAAAACCGTTTTCATGGTTACTGCAAAGTGAACCCAAAAATGTTTGCGTTGTCATAGCTCAGTGAAAAAGGAGTAGCGAGTTCATTGACAAAAATGCTTAAAATGGTCTCCCCTACCACCTCCTGAAGTATTGCAGATTCCTACTCAAGCAACCATCGGTAAACAGATCATTCGACGCGCCAGCCAGTTGCCAAAATCCGGGAATAGCAATGTCCCCGCAAAGCACTGAGTATTTCTTTTGTTTTTGACCTCTTGTAGTAATTTTTACATATATGAACTATATGTATATACATGGGCAATAATGCTAAAAAGGTAAAAATATTATACTGTGTCATAGCAACTAAAAAACTATAGAGCTACAAAATAAGTACGTGGAATAATGTTCTGAGTTTGTTTTTATAATTTAAAATATCTAAATGCGATGGTGGTTGGCGTAACATGGTGAAACTCCTTCATGATGCACAAAGGTTAAGAAAAGAATTAGCTGTTTCACAAAATAAAATATATTTGCGACCGGTTTCGATACAGCGTATCATCATCTGGCAATTACAAGTATCAGTACATAGAATTTATACCCTTGAAGGCGTTAGAGGGGTGGTAGAGTGGAGGTGGAGAAAGGGGGAACTTCGGAGTACCCATTATTGGATGCAATTAGTTTGATTGTGTTTAGCTCCTTCATCCTGTTGTAATTCGACAATGGAATCAATCATAATCTGTGAAGCATACAATGTATACAAATGTATACAATACAAATATATTTTATTTTGTGAAACAGCTAAGTCTTTTCTTAACCTTTGTGCATCATTAAAATATCTAGGTTAAAATGCTACATTGCTTATATATATTACATAATTGCACTGTAAAATAAATTTTTTATATTATATATGCTTTTTATTTATTTTACGTCTCATATTTTCATAAACTAGGCCTTGAAAATGGTTTGTAAATCTCCGGAACTTCGGCAAATACGTTTTTTTATATAATAGGACCTAAGCCTAAAGGTTTCATAATAATAAGTAGTAAGGATAAGTAGAGGGCGGACGACATTACTACATAGGTCCTTAAGCGTCTTGATTGTAACGTGGATAGTGAGTCACTTGACTTCTATACGATTAGCGAACGTCACACTATGCTGTGCATGGTGATAATAAAGGGCACTTTGTACTTTCCCCACTGGTTTCACTGCTCGGCAACCGGTTTCGACGCATTCTACGTCATTATCAAGCACGACTGACGTAAAATACGTCGAAACCGGTTGCCGAGCAATCAAACAAGTGTGAAAAGTACAAAATGCTTTATATTAATTATTACTATGCATAACGTCCACAAAGTGAATTCACCAACCATCAACTTCATTTCTGTGCATTTTGGGAACCAAGAAAAATCACTCAGGGGAAACTAATAGACCATTCATCAGTGAGTAAATAATTAAAATATTTTATTATATTGTATTTCATGTATATGTAAGCTGTGAGTCTGGGTGATTAAAAAACTGGTTCTCATATTAATGTGTATCCTGTGTGATATTTTATCTAAAAATGTATCTGATAATGGCTTATAAATATATTCATTCATGATCATATGTCTGTGAATTTACGTTTTATTGTTATTTTCAGGATTTGAATAGTTGGTTGTAACTGCAAATATACCAATATCCGGATGTTCTCTTGTCATATCAAAAATGAAATGTCGTTTCCATGCTGTTCATGTTGACTCGTAGAGATCTATTTTAGTGGTTTCATGATAATGTTTTTTTCATTTCTATTATTATATTTATTCCGCTTATTTTTAGTGCAGCAGGAATTATCCGAATAAGAAATAGCATTAATTAAGTACCCATATAACAAATTATAAGATAATTATCCCCCTAAAAAGTGTATCGATTTTGTTAAATAATCTATGAAATGCAAGTGTTCTACCCACTCATGATTCTTTCTCTGTTGTCCTGAAGATAGAGCTCCTTATATTCCAAAACGTTGACAAGGAATGATTTTTTCAATCTCTCAAACTGACAATCTACAATCGATATTTTAATGGATGTATAAATCAAGAAGTCGATGGGTAAGAGACTGTGTTGTATTTCATTTTGATAATCAACACAGTCTCCCGGGCTCAATTATATGTAAATTTCCCACATCACGCGATACATATACAATAGTACACGAACAGGGTATACGAGTTCACCTTAGAAGGTGTTAGCCATCCACATACGACCACTCCTTACACAAAGCTCTCAACTTCAATGTTACTATGAGAAATCTAAGAATAGAGCATTAAATTATCACAAAAATATTATTAAACTCTCTTGATAGTCCTTTCCTATGTTCAACACAGATGAATTTATATGAAGTGCATTTTTTATCGAAAAAAAACATAAAAACTTAAAAATCGCTATTGTTGGAATCAGCTAATCAGCGATCCTTCCTGACCCGTAAAATTCGGTTGTACAAACTGTTCCAATTTCGCTGGGCAACGAGGGTGAACAGATAAGAATTTTATTCAATACGTATTACAATTTTTCAAGAAATTATAGCTTTTTTTCTCTCAAATTTCTCTTTGCCCTCGGGTATGAAAAGCCTATTTAATAGCGGGGAACAATTTTTTTTACGATACGAGTGGTGTATAAAAGTGGTTAAGGATAACCATTTATCCCTAGTTTAGGCATGACCAATTTTACGCTAAGCTAGAGGAACATGCGCAGACAGAAGCTACGCCGAAATCATTTCTGGCACCAAATAAGTGATCGTAATAACATGAACCAAAACTCTTTTGAGCTGGAAATTGATTTGATGGGTGGATGCTAAGCAACAAGCCATATGGTCGCAAGTCCCACACCTAGAATTATCTTAGTCCCAGTTACACGACCAAGTCCTTATTCGAGTCTATACTTTCCGATAATTTCAGACATAGGCATGTTCATGAGAATGGAAAAGAACAAGCCAACATTCGTTGCGTTTGTGGACTTGAGAAAGCATTTGACAACGTGGATTGGAGCACAATGCTTGGAATCCTAAAGGAAATTGGGGTTCATTATAATGACAGAAGAATCATCCACAGTTTATACAAAAACCAAGTAGCCGTGATAAAATCAGGGCCCAGCTGTGAAGAAGCAAGAATTAGGAAAGGAGTGCGACAAGGCTGTACACTGTCACCCGTAATTTTCAACGTTTACATTGAAAAAGCCATTAATGAAATCAAAGAAAAGGAATTGGGAGTGAATATCCATGGAGAAAAAAATAGCATGTTAAGATTTGCCGATGACGTAGCCGTTATAGCAGAAACAGAGAAGGATTTGAAAAATATTCTGGTTAATATGGGTAGGGTAATGAGTAGATATCAACTGAAAATAAGCACGAAGAAAACCAAGATCTTAGTATGCAGCAGAAGAGAAGAAGGCAAGGCCAACATTAAAATAGGGAGGCAAAAACTGATAGAGGTGGATGAATTCTGTTATTTGGGAAGCAAGATAACTAGTGACGGGAGAAGCAAGAAAGGAATTATCAGCAGAATAGCCCAGGCGACGAGAGCATTCCACCAAAAGAGAGACCTGCTTACAGCGGGAAACTTAAATATGGAAGTAAAGAAACAATTCATAAGAACCTACATCTGGAGTATGCTCCTATACGGAAGTGAGGCATGGACAATGACCGCAGCGGAGAAAGCAAGGATAGAGGCCATGTGGTGCTACAGAAGAATGATGAAAATTAAATGGATCGACCGAGTTAGTAACGAGGAAGTCCTAAGAAGGGTAGGAGAGAAGAGAAGCCTCATGAAAACCTTAATAAGAAGACGGAACAACCTTATAGGCCACATCTTGAGACATGATGGCCTGATGAAGACAATCGTCGAAGGACAGGTGGAAGGCAAAAATGGAAAAGGAAGACCTCGAACAAAATATATGGAACAAGTAAAGAGAGATGTGAAAGAGAAGAAATACGTAGGTGTGAAAAGATTAGCTGATAGGAGAACTGAGTGGAGAGCTGCGTCAAACCAATCCTAGGATTGTTGACCAGTGATGATGATGATGAGGCATGTTCATTGTTCATTATTCTCACGGGTGTAGTGGATACGTTGGACAGGCGTAGCGAGGAGTATGGCATGAGTATTAATCTCAAGAGGACCAAAGTTATGTGCATCTGTAAAGCACCACGAGCCAGGAATATGAGAAGAATGGAGAAAGTGAAGTGGATTGGTAGTGGGAGGAACGATGAAGTGCTGGAGATGGTGGGAGAGGAGAGGCAACTTTTGGATGAGATACGTGGGATATAGACGGTATGGATGGAGCGGGTAGTGAGCGGGGAAGGGATGTTGAAAACTGTTAAAGGATAGAATGTTGGATAAACGAGGGAGAAGAAGGAAGATAACAGGATTTTTAGATAGAATGAAAGGGAGTAGGTCTTGATATGAATTGAAGAGGTTAAGTCCATGAAGAGAGTCTGCCAGAATACTTCGCAAATACTCCAAGGAAATCTTACCTTGAAAGTTAGAATACCTTAATAATAATAGCAATGCGTGAGTGAAAGAGCAATAATGCGTGAGTAAAAATTTTCTCCTTCTTCCTCCAATTCTATGCTTCGCAGACATTTCTGATCAATTCCTTCTAAGTGCTCTCATGCAGTGTTCGTTTTCTAACTGATAAACACCACCATGAAGCCCATAAAATTCCACTTCAAATAATTTTAAAACCTCTCTTTTAGAGTATATAAATATAGAGCATAAATATAGAGTGTATTTATTTTGAAAACATAGAATGTGATAATAGCCGTATTGGTTAGGAGTTCATCTTCGTGAAACTTATTTTTCACCGGACGGGTATTTCGAGTGTTTTGGGTGAAGGGGCGTCTACTTATTACGTGAGGTGATTTGGGCGATTTTTGCCTCCCCCCCCCCCCGTGAGATATCGTGAGATTTGGCTCGACCCCCCTCCCCTCCAATATCACGTGAGATTGTGCAAAACGCGTATCTTTAGTGTAAATATGTTACAATTTATCCAGTGAGGAAACTTTTACTACACCACATAAATAAAATAAAACTTGAACACGACCAGGATTTCAACGACTTAGCGTCATGAAAGGTCGTGTTCAAGTTTAATTATATTTATGCAGTGTGGTAAAATTTTCCTCACCGAATAAATTTTGTGACGGAATACCACAAAGTTTCCCAAGATCGTGTTTTATTCTTTTATAAATATGTTAATCTATGCTTCATTGAGCTGTATTTATTTTAAAAAATTGTTAAACTATTTTTTTTAAGATTAGCCAATGTATAAGATTACTGATTTTGTAGTCTAGAATCAAATTTTACACTGTTTCTAGCGGAAAAAAATTACGTGATACTTGCCAGGATCCCTCCCTTCTTTCCCCCACGAGGGGTTTGAGAGATTGGGTGAGAATCGGCTTTACCCCTCTTTCCCTCCATAAGCACCTCACGTAATTAATGGTTGCTACCAAAGAGGCCAGGTATCACAAGATTTAAAAAAAAACGGGCGGATCCACGCAACTCTTTCACCCTAACACCAAGACACCGGCGCGGCGTGAGCTCCTGGCCGCATTTTCGAACTTATTGGGTTCGAGAATTTTCTCAGCTCTTCCCATGATTGTGGTCTTATCTATTCAAATATAAGGCAATGCACAACATAATTTAAATGATTAATGAAATGATCAACATTATTCCAAGCTTTCCACAAGAATCGTAAGTATTAACACAAGATTATCGAATCAAGAAGCTCGTATGGCAAATCAAGAAGGTTGACTCATCGTAAAAACTCACAAAACATCAGTTTATGGAAAAGATATTAGTTCGGGGTAATGAACCTAAGTCAGGAGAGGTAAAGATTAAGTAACTTCGAGAAGAGTGGAAAAGATCGATTAAGCTTTTCTTTCGGAGTAATTTCATTCCAGCAACGTAAATATGTATAGGTCAGGAATAGGATAGCTGTCAAATTAAACGGAGAAAGTGCCCTTGGGAAATGATACGTTTCCCTCTTAGACGGTAGAAATAAGAGGTAGGTCAAGTGCAGAGGACGACCGCCTAAGCCGAGAAGTCTTCTCTACGAAAGAGAGGACACCTCATGAAAATGGTCTTGCTCTGGGAAACTCCCATACGTCTACCATTATAGGAGCGAATTAGTCATCAGGTGACACACAATGCACTTCAGCGTATCGCGCCTCACTTATATGGTGAAGAATCTGGCATAAGCTAAAGTCGCAGGACTACATCTTGTAATCCAAAGTTTACTGTTTTTAGGAGCACAGATATACAGGGAAACATATCATCAAATGCTACAAAAGGTTCAAGTTTCTGTAAGAGAGCGAGGCTTGGAGGTTGAAAGCAGTAGAACAGTAAAGAATAGAAGCTTTCGAAATATGGTGCTAAGGAAAAAGATTAAACTAAATGGATTTAATGAATACGGATATAGGAAGTGCTAATAAGGGAAATAGCAAAAAAAAAAGAGAAATTTTCTAAAAACTCTAGTAAAAAGACGGGACAACTTAGTTGGCCACATTTTGAGGCACGGTGGCCTGATGAAGACTAAAGTAGAAGGACAGGTGGAAGGGACGAAGGGCAAGGGACGGCCCCGAATGAGTTACACAGGACACGTTCATGTTTTGATGTAAAAGAGATGAAATACTATAATTATGAAATAGCTGGACTATGAATGGCTGACTGATGTACTCGTGTGCCGTAACTAGGTGAAGCGTGGACCCCCTGAGATTTATTCCGAAGCAGAACCAAATCGCCAAAGCCAAACGTAATCATCGGGTACTCGAGTTTATTAAGTGCTGCGGCCTATAACAGTGGTTGGTGGTAGAGTGGATATTGACCCGGTGTTCCTTGATTTTCTCTATGTTCTAGAAGCCTTTCTTTCATCCCTTCACTCGCACGACGGAAAAAATGCAAAACCACCACTCCCTAAGCAGTTAAGAATTATGCTGATATGCCATCATTACAAAAAATACAAGTTCTATAAGTACAATGAACGATTTTTGTGCGTTTACAACGCCAATTCAAACTTAAAAAACACTGTTGTCTCGAAGTCTTCCGTGGCATATAGAATTTGTGGATTTCTCCATTTTCAGGATTATCGCCGCGTTTCGTTGTCAGAGGTGACGACAGTTTCGCCAGGATTCCACCAGGCGTCTCCAGGTGAAACATGCAGATCCATGAAGATCCGCCAACAGGAGCACAAGAGGGCCACACAGAACAAGAAATTCGACCTCTCAGCAGTTGCCGAGCATGCATGGAGTGAGCCTGGGCATAATATAATATTTGACGAAGCGAAAATCATCGCAAAAGAAAATAGGTATTACCCCAGGCTGATAAGGGAGGCAATAGAGATCATCAAAACGCCCAAACATTTCAATAGAGAAGACAGATACAATATAACCAACGCCTGGAAGAGAGTGTTTAGAAATCCAACCAATCACGGCGCAGCAGCAAGGGTAGCCGGCCAACAACACCGCGGCCGCCAGGAGGGAGATATATACATATATACGCGGCAAAAACACCGAATGCACCACTTCGACCTGAAGACGCCTGGTGGAATCCTGGCGAAACTGCCGTCACCTCTGACCACGAAACGCGGCGATGACCCGGAAAATGGAGAAATCCACAAATTAAAAAAACACTCATCCCGTGTCAATTGTAAGCACAACATAACTGGACTACGATAACTAGGCATAGAAAGTATTGATTCAGTAAGCACATAGCAGGAAAGTAACTCGAAAAAAGCTATTAATTGAGGATCGGTGATATAAACTCTTTCGCTCTGATAGCAGACAAATATAGAGAAACTCCAGTCAACTGTAAGGCTAGGAAAGAACATCGTTGTTAAAGTATTCAACTCATCCTGGCAGGAAACACAATGAGATCCATTATACGCTGCATTATCATGCTAGTATAATCATAAAGATGTCGCTGGTTTGATAAGTTTCTGCGGTTTTAGTAGATGATGATTATAGGTATGTGCTAATGATCCTTTTTGAAAGTGGTGCAAATGAAAAACTGATTTTCCCTCCATTCGTAAGGAAAATAAAAGAAATTATAATCTGATGATGGTACCAAACTAGACTTGTGAGATAAGTAAAGCCAACGTCGGTGATGGTAGGTTAAAGTCCTCGCCAAACCAAACCGAATGTCGCGGGTTCGAATCCCGTCAGGGTAGGTTGTCCCTATATTGGTAAATGTCTGGTTTTCTATCCCGGCGGACAATGACAGTGAATGCTTCTCGGGTTAGACACCGGGTGAGTTCCTCCACATCTCCTTCGAACGTTCCGATGACACCATAAGCAATACATGGGACCACTTCCTGAAAATTCAAGGGGACTAGCGGCCAATCAGGAGAGGCTTAGAGGGTAAATAAACTCCCTTAGCCGCGGAAATTTTAACGTAAACCAGAGACACGAACGAAATGACATCGGATACCTGAATCCCTGAGGACGAGTCACACATCGAAACGTTGGAAGGAGATATGGAGGACCTTACCCGGTGTAAAACTCGAGAAAAAGAGTCACTCTGCTGGGGGCTGTCGATAGATTCGATAGGTATCGTATTGTAGCGACCACCTCGGCGCTACATGCACGATCACGTATGAGGGAGGGTGCACAGGAGCAAGGGGGGGGGGGTGTAAAAAACAAACGACACGGGCAGGCACACGTCGACTTTCCCACACCCCCTCCCCCCTAATCACACTCCGCGCGTACATAAACACAGGGGCACAAACAACACAACGGCACCCGCCTCTCCAAGCAGAGGGAGCTGCGACACGCTTGCCACCCCCACGGAGAGAGGAAAAAAGAGGGGCGTTGGAGAGAGCAAGCATTGCACTCCGCTGGCTTCGTCGTCTTCTGCGGAACAGACTCGAAGAACCTTCGACGCACCAGAGCGCTGATCACAAGACCATTTCGGAACGTCATCTTGGCATCAACTGTGCGCCGCTTGCTGAATTTATGTTACGCAATAATGAAAGGGGAAGGTAGAGAACCAATTACGACGTCCGGATGTCACTCACGGGCCGCATACCCACTGCCGTATGATGACGAACCATCCCTGAAGCGTGGATGACAAATTCCAAAAGATTTCGGAGATATCTTCGCGAAATAAAAGCGAGAATTGATTATATCCTGCAGCCGTGCAACCCGCTCCACATTGATGCCAAGATGGTGTCTCGAAACGGGAACATGCTAACGACTCAACAACGCCGCGCCGTGTAGTTGTAGGAGATAAGCTCTGGACTCGACACCCTCACTCCGCCCCCAGCGGAGAGCGAGCTCTGCCCCCACCGGGAGGGCCCCCAGGGGCCTGGCCCTTTCTCCCCAACGCGAGCAAACACGGGGGTGGAGAGCCCGGATTCTGCCCCCATGGGGGCCGATGCTGCTGAAGGGAAGGTGGGTATACAGAGGAAGGGATGGGGGCGGGATATGCTCTCTTCCGCCCCCAAACGACAGGGAGAGAGATTACGCCGCGAGGGGGCAGCACACCTCCGCCTCCGCCCTCCGGCCCTCGACTACTCCGCCCCATGGCCTCCCTCCCCTCCCCTCCCCTCCACCCCCTCCTCCTTCCGCCACCATGCGCACAAGGGGCGATCGGAAGTGGTCGGGGGCGGGAGGGGAAGCCACCGCCCCTCCCGTCCCCAACCCTATCCTCCTCTATCATTCCCGCATCGCTCTTTAATGTCAGTCGCCGCCGGGAAGTGGCGCCCGCACCATTCGAGAGGGACAAACGTTGCCGCGACGTGGGCGCCTCTCGCGCGCGATCGGAAAAACGAAAAAGACGTCGCTTTATGGTGGGATTATACATCTGACATGTACCACGAGGTACCGTGCAAACCACCGCCAGGGTGTGTGCGGGACGGGCATCTATCGTGAAATCAATGGTTCGCGAGTTCAACTTGTGGAATGGAGACGTGATGGATTAAAAAAAAAAAACTTTTCCGTATTCCACATAGTATTTATTTTTAAAAAAACTCAACCCGTTTCGACCTTTTCAGGTCATTATCAGGAGGTGAGTCTAAGATAATGCCTATTCTCTTTCTCTTCCTATCCCGCCCACCCTCTACAACGGTTTTGAAGATCCTCTCTCCGCCCATCCTTCCTCCATAGAGATCTCCTCATCCACCATGCCCAGCACTCCGTAGTTCCTCCTCTTTTGCCGAACATGGAACTGGATAAATGTGGAAATGATTTTCACTCATGCATGTTATTATTACTGAGGTATTCTACCTTTTATGGTGGATTTGCATGGAGTAGATGAGAGATATTCTGGCAGACTCCCTTCATAGACTTCCCTCTTTAATTCACAATACTCTCTATCATTCTATCTATATATATCCTCTCTATTCCCTTCCTTCCTCTTTTTGATTTACCCAACATTCTTCCCCCTAACACTGTTTTCAGCATCTCATCCCCGCTAAGTACTTGCTCCATCCATACCTTCTGTCTTCTCTGTTTTATCTAGAGGCTTCCTCTCCACACCGATAAAATCCACGCAGGTGGGATTCGAACACGCGACCCCAGGGGAGCTGCACCCCGTCGCCATCGGGACGGACGAAATTATTAGCGAAAGGCAACGGCAAAATGAAAGAGACTTCGCGCTCTCAGGATAGGTACAGTCGGATTCAAAAGTATTGCAACAAATGGAGCGGCGCCACTTTCGCCGCCGTTTGGAAATTGAGTTTCAGTATTTTCTATTGTACCAGTGGGAGGGAAGTTCGAACAACATTCCCACCTCCCGCAATATTTTCTTATGGTGGATCCATTCTTGTCCTATGACCTTGGAGACCACCTAAAGCTCCTTCTCTTCGTTATTTTTGTATTCAGATGTGAAAACAAAATGTAGGAGTAAATAAATTATTATTATCCTTTAATTTTCTTCAGTTTCCATTGAGTTGTTTTAGAGTAAAGAGCACGGGTTCTCACCAAGGTAACTCTTTACTGTTGAATTACGTTGACAAAATTTTATTTTTATTTTTTAAAATTTATTATTATTATTAAAATTATTACTACCCGTACTTCCTAATTCTTTCTGATCGATCGGGAGTAACCTAATTATTGTAATTGTTTATAGTGACATCTCACCGTTTTTTGCTCACTTTAAGTTATTCAACCTCCCTGGTTACGATGGAGGAGTCGTCCTTTGAAACATCCGTGATATGCAACGAATTAAACATTTGGAGATCCCGAGAAGATTTCACGCAAATAATTCGTCGCGAAAGAATTACTTCATATTTTACACAAATTCTGTTGGCTAGAATGGCCGTCAGTCAGGAGACTGGCAACATCCTGGCATGAGGCTTCCCATGATGCTTTGGTGTGGTGCGTTTGGGGGTGAAAGTGTGCGCTGAGGGTCTCGAAGGGAACCGAGTAGGCAGACAAGCACCGCCCCTCACCAACCCCTGAGGGACCCTCTCTCTGCCGCCTAATAATTACGCGCATCTCCCGGGCAACGGAGAGCGCGTCGCCCGGGACACACAAGCAAGAGAGGTTGGGGGTCGGCGACGCCGAGCGCGAGGGCCGCCGCCGGTTGCTTGGCTGGTTGCGAGGAGAGACCCTCGGGAGGAATCGGCCCACAATGCACCGGGGCGCACACGACGGGACTACAAGGAGAGCACCCATGCGTCGGATACGTACAACTCGGCAAGCCCTCGATCGGAGAATGTCAACGGTCTATACACGAACTTTTAGCCAGGGATGGCAGTAGAAACAAAACGAAAGTCAAAACGAACAAAATTTCAATAGTTTCGTTCCCCGTAGCGAAATGTTGTAACAAAACGAAATGGATTTAAAACCAAGTGGAGCTAAACTCGGGGTCGAAACGAAATCGGAGTCAAAACCACTTCGGGTCGAAACTAAACTAAAACTCTGGGACGAAACGAAACGCAGATTATGCTTCGCGCCGGAGAGACCACGTGCTTCACCTTCGAATTGTTTAGTTTCGGACCACACAGCGAGTACGAAGTATGGTTGAATGAAGTACAGGTTCGGCCTACCGCCATTAGATGCATGGGGCACTCATATTTTTGCCACTAGCAGGAGAACGGTGAACGCAAACTGGCCTTTCGATTTTTAAGCTCGATTATTTAACCTCTCTACACGTATGTCGAACGTAATGGTTCGAAACTATTCCCTCTCATCCCCCTCCACTCAATTTCTGGGATCGAAACTTAACTATGAGCAGCGGAGTTTCGTTTATTTCGCTTCGTTCCTGGGAGTAAAGTTTCGTCTCGTATCGAAACTAAACTCCTCGGTGATTTTAATTTCGCGCGAGAACGAAAATAAACCTAGGCCTCGTATTTTCGTTTCCCTCCGCGTCGAAACGAAACATTTTCGTTTCGTTTCACTTACCATTCCTGCTTTTAGCACCGAACTAAACCAAACAATGAAACGTTGGCCGCTATGCACCACACTTGAAAGTAGTCGAAGCCCGTGTCCGGGCCCTCCAAAAAATTGCCGACTCCCACGTATTTTAATTTGAAAAACGCGCAACTTTCGATTTAAAAGATAGTTCATTTGGGACGAAGAAACTGTCGCCTGGAATTCAAATACATAATTCCTTTCTTTTAAAACACAACCTCATCGAATCATGTGCATATCTTGAATAATATGTGGATCTATGTGGTGGAAGTTATGAATATACCTAAGTATCTACTGAATTTATATTTGCACGACGCGTTTGCTATTGCAACAACATTCTGAAGTGCTCTTCAGAATATATGCATATATATTTGAGGTGGAAGTATAGAGATCCTCCTCAAGATGGTTAGACGCGCAATTTCTTGGCTTCACTCACAAATATGGAGAAGTATATCATTCTAGGGTTGAGATTTCCGTGACCTTTAGCTTACCACAACAAAAAAAGGTAAAGAAATTTTTCAGGTATCTCTTTCTATGAAAGATGCGTGATTGAGACTGGGGCCAGTTTACGCGTAAGAAGAAGAAGCATTACTCACGCTCTATTGGTCGCATTTCGACTTTTTACATCGCGTCGCCTATGTAATAAATATTCGATCGACGGCTTTACAATGTAATGCTACCATCCACCTCTATGATAATTGTGTTTACAATTACTTTAATAATCTATAGCCTAATTACACATAATAATTAGTATGTGAGCGTCATGAGCAAGTGCACTCAATGCCATCTAAAATTTAACATATGAACAAAAGTGGGTGTATGTCAGAGAGTCCGGAAGATATTTGTTCCATAACAACCTGCTTTCGGGCCAGATATTATGGACACTCACGGATGTATGGAAAATAATTCTGAAAACGAAAGGTTACTCTGAAAATATAATTACGCTACAATCATCCAAACTCAATTGTGCATCGTTTTAAACATAAACTTATATATACTTAGGGGTGTCAACGAAATTTACATTCTTGGTGAACTGATTTATCAAATTCATAACTTTTCAATGCTATAGGTTTCTGGACAAAATTTTAATATGCCTTCAAATATTAACTAAAATCGTAAACTATAGTAAAATTGTCATTAATGCCTCATTAACGCACTTATTTCACGTATTTTCTTAAGAATTTACCAAAGAAATTACCGTAACAGTTCCACAAACAAACCCATTTCAAATCTTAATTCCAAGGGCCAGCCGGAAAGTGACGTCAGCTCATGCAATCGTGTGGGAAATATCAGTGGCGTTGCGCATTGTCACCAAATTTCTCGGTTTATTTAACGACTTTAAGTAAGGTTTTATTTCTTATATATCTTTCGGATGTTTTATCGTAAAAAACAAACGCCACGGAAGCGTTTCACCAAGGCTGACTCCGGAAACTTGCCGAAAATTACAACGGCAGCAATGTTTACTTACATAAGCAACAGCAGTTGCTACATGCATGCTGAAATTCGGGGAGTGAAGATGCATAGGTACGGAAATATAATATTACTGGCTCTTGTAAAATACATATTAAATGTGTTTATGAAATTTAACAATAAAATTCCATTTATTAGGGTCGGACGAGAAGATTACGCTGACGACGCCATTGGCACAGTCTAAACATGTATTTAGACTGTGCCATTGGTTGTGTGCAAATTATGCACAATCAAAACGAATGTATCGTTAGAGCTCGTGTGCCCCGAGCCCAATTAAGACCTATTTTGTGGAGGCACGAGTTTTTGAGGAGGACAGTGAGGTGGAAGTTAAGATCCTCTCTTGCAATGATTGCATAGCTAGTTCTGATAAGTTCTGAGAGCATTTCAAGTATTATGTAAGAAGGGCTGGGCAAAATTGAAATGCGCAATACCTGTGACTTGGGTGTTTGGAATCTAAAACAGTATTTAAAATACTTCTTGAAATAAAAAAATGCACTTGTATGGAAACTAAGAGATCTTAAAAAAATATTTAACCTGTTTTTTCTCGTAAGGATAGTTACAAATAGTACATGAGAAAGGCATGTTATACATATGTATGTATATTATTTTTTAAAGTAAACCTTCTCAAATGTTGCTGTATATGGCTGCATTATTCTCCTTGAGGAATACAATTTTTTCAAAAAGTGTCGGACAGAGATCCCCTCGAAATGGATAAAGCCAGCAACTGAAAAATCTTTCCACTGGTGAAGATGAGTCGGTATAAGATTGTGTCAAATCTGATAAACATTGCGTTAATATTAGAATTCATTTTTTTCATTCATTCACATTCGTCGGCACTTTCTCATCCAAGCCAATCTTCGTTCTACGTCTTGGGTGACCGTATGAAAATATTTATTTGGAGCATTTCTAGTCGTATTTCTGCACTTTGGCACAATGCAGTACTTGAAGCTATACGCTGCGACATATCGAGGAATAACTACGACACGAAAAATACGGCGTAATAACCACAATACCTCCACTGTAAACTTCAACAATGTGCACGATCAAGTTGGTTAAGAACAACACTATTGCATGAACTGACGTCATTAAAGATGGCGGCGGTGCGAATTACGTTTTTCTTTGATGGCTTGTAAGAGGTATTTTAAATGCTCATAGTAAAAAAATAGATGACTATACAGCTATATTGTTACAACTTTTAGCTTAATAATTACACCGACTTTTCAGAAACGACTTTACCTAAATAGGTGTTCAGAGACCTATTCCTCGCATTTTCAACGACCATACCGCAAAATATTGGGAAAAAAGTGGATAGCATTCCACTCATCACCGACGGAAGATATTTGTTCCATTAAAACCTGCTTTCGGGCCAGCTATTATGTACACTCACGGATGTATGGAAAATAATTCTGAAAATATAATTATGCTACAGTCATCCAAACTCAATTGTGCAGCGATCATTTGAAAACCGATTCAAATGCGACTGAAGTGGCAACAGAAATCAGCCTTCAATGGGATGGAATTGGGAATTCTCCAAGCATTCCCCTTGGTTTTCCATATGCCCGCCATTAGGGTGGTCGAATCACGCATTGTCATCACGACTTGTGAGTGATGCCCTGGCCGGATGAGGATGGGCGAGGGGTCCAACCAAACGTCGGCTGTGGAAAACCTGGCCCCGTGGAGAACCCGAAGGCAACTGCTGCAAATAACAAATAATATCCCGTGTGACGTAAGGCGATGGTCTGGGAACAGCTTAGCAGGCATTCCGTGTTTGAAGGACACCCTGCATACAAGGAAATTTTTATTCAAATTACAGTCATTCGGATTAAACGAAGCAGTTGTAAACTGGATACGCGACTTTCTCAGAAATCGTAAACAGAAAGTAGTTCTTGACGGAATTAGCTCTGATATTGTAAAAGCTACATCAGGTGTTGCACAAGGAAGCGTAATCGGCCCCCTGCTGTTCATTATATACATTAATGATCTCTGCTCCCGCATTAGCAGTAAAATACGTTTATTTGCTGGCGACGCTGTCATCTATCGCGAAATTAAGGATCACTGTCTATGAAATTCTATCATCTGACTTAAACAACGTTCATTTGTGGAGGCAAGAGTGGGGACTCGACCTTAATCTGAGCAAATGCATGGCGGTACATTTCTTGCGGAATTCGTCCAACTCTAACCATGTTTATGCAGTGGATGGTATTAACATAAAGGCAACACACGAAGTGAAGTACCTGGAAGTTACGATAACCTCGAACTTCACGTGGGGAACACATATAAAGAATATTTGCGGCATAGCCCTGAAGAAATTAGGATTCGTCAAGCGTATTGTGGGAAGATTTTCGGATGAGAAAGTAAAAGAAAGGTGCTATTTCGCTCTCGTGCGACCGCACCTTGAATATGCAGCGAGCGTATGGGATCTGGTACAGAATGACTTAATCCGCGAACTGAATAAAATACAAAGGAAAGCTGCACGTTTCGTCAAAAACTGCAACGGGAGTACAGACAGTGTTACTCAGATGTTAAGCGAATTAGGGTGGGAGCCGCTGGAGACTCAGAGGCTGCGCGCTAGGTTTAGATTGCTTGAACAATTGAGAATGGATATCTTTTAGAGCGACACGGAGAACATAATATTAGAGCCACACTATATTTCCAGGTCCGATAGAAGCGATAAATTAAGAGAGACGTTTTGCCGAACGGATAAATATGGGAATTCGTTTTTCCCCCGATCCATAAAGGACTTTAATAAACGCTAGTCCCAACTTCGTTAGAGCACTTCATTTTTTTAGCTGTAAACGGCTGGTGTCCTAACACCTCCTGCCACACGCCTTTTAGGCGCCTTGCGGGGGTATTATGTAGATGTAGATGAAATAGTTTTGCGCACACCTTTTTCACAGAAAGAAATTATTGTTCTCGTACTCACCATCTTCCCGTTGAAGGCGAAGCGGATTCTTGGAGAGTCATTACTGAGATGCACGGCGGAGGAAAGCGCAGGATAATTACACTCTGCCAAAACACTAAGGCTTTAGTATGTTGTAATTCAAGCCTGAAACATAAAGAAATTGTGTATGCACAAGAAAATCGATCGTGTTTCTCTTACTTCTGTAGTGTGCTTTTCAAAGTATAAGTCAGAATATACGTTTTCTTACTTAAGAATAATTCGAACGTTTTGGTGAACTTATCAACCATTACCAGGGTTATCCCTATGTTTTTTAAATGATAAACTCGTTGAATTAAGTTGAATAATGAAAAATCGAAAAAAATCCAGATAAAACAACATATTTATAAAAGAAGTGGTTTATAAATAAAGATTTAATATTTTACCCTTGAAATTTTGATGCTTGAATCATGTTGAACTTGAATGGTTTTGAAATTGAGGGCACTCGGAGATCACGAGGAAACTGAACGCTCTCCAGAACACCAGAGAATGTTTTAATTAACTCCGTTATTTTATCTATGGATTTTTTCAAGAAATTTAATAAACTAGCGATAATTGGATCCAAAAATTTCCTAATAAGAACAAATGAAGCTCTTAAAATTAACCGTTCCCGCTACTTATACTTACTCTTGCTCTAGTACCTAATTATTTCGATTAATGCCCTCTTCACATGGACTAAGGCTATTAATTAGCTCTGAGTCATTTTTCTGATCCTTTCCCTTCCTCTTCCCCTCATCTTTCAGTATGTTATTAGGATTACTAAACGAATTTATCGCTAAATTTATACTTCTTTATTGTCCGATTCTTAAGATAAAAGTGGGTGGTGAAAAACTTCAGCAGGTTGAGCAGTTCAACTATTTAGGCAGTACGTTAGAGGAAAACGGATTCAGTAGTGAGGACATTAGGAAGAGAATTGCATTAGCAAAGGAGGCGTTCATGAACAGGAAGGAGCTTCTGAGAGGATCGTTATGTAAGAGTTTAAAGAAAATGTTAGTGAAGAGTTTGATTTGGAGTGTAGCTCTCTACGGTGCGGTAACGTGGACACTGAGGAAAGAAGACGAGAGAAGATTGGAGGCATTCGAGATGTGGGTATGGAGAGGGTGAAATGGACGGAGAGGAAAAGGAACGACGAAGTGCTGGATATGGTTGGCGAGGAGAGGCAGATTTTAGGTGAGGTACGGAGGAGACAATGTATAGATGGAGCGAATACTTAGCGGGGAGGGGATGTTGAAAATGGTGTTAGAGGGTAGAAAGTTAGGGAAACGAGGGAGGGTAAGGAAAAGAATAGGATTTTTAGATAGATTAAAAGGGAGTAGGCCTTACAGTGAATTAAAGAAGGCAGTGCTGGAAGGAAAGGGAGGCTTCCAGATCACTTCTTTACAACTCCATGGAAACCTACCTTAATCGGTAGAATACTGTAATAATAATTGTCCGATTGCATAAAACGTTACATGGTCGAGTGCTTAGCTTTACATTCAACATAGATTCATGCAGTATGCACAAAACTCTAAACATTTGATGAGCAAAGAGATTGGAGGATCTTTAATTACAAATTCCAATAAATGTAACGTGAAAGTGTAATTTTTTCATCGCAGTATCGACAGAAGCACTAAAATATGGACATTTTTGAAATTATAACGAAAGCGATATTATCGTCGTTTGGTGGTTCAATGTTTCTTTAATCCTCCGAGATGATCTGAGATCATATTTCCACGTTAATTCAAAATCAATCAAATCCCGCGATAAACTTATCTCGCAAATTTCACCAGGATCCGTGCTATTTTTTTCCATGGACTTTTTTCTTTGCCTCCAATGGGTGCTGGCAAATAAATTAATCCTGATTTTTTTCTATAGGCCAATACTTAATCCATACTCAGAAGACTAACTTTTGTCATATTTGGGACAGTTTAGAAACTTATTCATTACCTGAATCGGATGCCAGGTAAGTGATCTTTAGGGGCAGGAAAATCTCTTTAAGATATCTGTTCCCCATTGTTCAAGCAATCTAAGTCAAGAACATAGCCTTTAACGGATCCCAATTTAATTCGCATAAAAGGTTTGCAACGTTCTCTGTTCGCAAGGATCACATTTTGACGAATCTCGAATATTTCTTTAGTATAAAACTAGTCCATTGAAATAATAATAAAAAAATATTGTAATTTTTTCCTAAAATCCGGGTTTTCAAGTGCAAGCTTGCCATTTTCAATTTCCCTGACTATTCCCTAATTTCCAGTCTGAAATTTTTAAATTTCCCTGATTTCATTTGTATTCATCGCAAGACGGCCCTAAATAGGGATTCCACAGAAAAATGCATCCAAAATATATTGTCCCTAAAAGTAGTTATAAATTAGGAGTGCAATATAATTCAGTCAAAATTCTAAAACAAAACAAAATGTGAGCTTAACGCAGTCTTTGCTCAAAAATCTGGGATAATTTTAGTTTCTCGAAATAAAAATATTTATTATTCGTCTACATTGATGTTTTTGGCTTTTAAATAGTCCCCATTGCATATTAAACACTCGTGCCCAATAGCTTTTTCCAATCCTCGACACATACTTCTCAAACTCGATCTTTGGGATAGCGTTTAGCTTTGTTAGGGATTTATTTTAAAGTCATCTACGCTTGTGAAACGATGTCCATTTTAGGTTCTCTGTCTATTTGGAAACAGGAAAAAGTCACATGGATCCAAGCCTGGCGAATATGTAGGCCGCGGCATCGTTATAGTTTTGTTTTTGGCCAAAAATTCAAACGCAAGCAATTAAGTGTGAACCGGAAACCGCCGAGCTCAGAAATGGACGTCCAACCTTAGCGTCTGCCACTGACAAACTAACCAGTGAATACAACCTAAAATTTTATCATACATCAGGGGCACTTGTACCAACATAGTTTTTAAAATATTTTTCAATCGGGCAATCCAAACTCACGAGAAATTTAAAATGCTCCGTTATTTTCTGAACGTACCTGATAAATTCTACCTCATTTTCGCAGCTTTCTCAGTTACTAATACAGCCTTATTTGCCTCCAGGTCATCTAGGTGTCGCACCAATTATCATGTCATCGCCTTCTTCTGTCCTTCTTTCTGAGCGCCAACAGTACAATACGTCTGCCCTGCAGATCGAACATGGAAGTAACCCGCGCGTCTATACAATCCAATTAAATTCTCTCTATTCTCCGTTCACTCTCTTCTTCAGGTTTTCTTATCTCATCCCCTTAAATCCCGCACTCCAGTTAAAATTTAAATTAATCGAATGCAGTGCACACCATTGTTACCTTGAAGAAGATGTAGTGAAATTGTGTGACTGCGTCGCAATAAATTTTATAATTGTGAAAAATTGCAAGGATTCATTCCAATGTTATTTTAGCCTTTCTGTTGTGTCCCTTGCATTTTTCTCTCACAAAAATCTGAATGGGGATCTGTACTAAAAATTATATTGTTAAAATATTTAGCTCATATCTGAAATTTACGAAGTTTGTAGTATATAGTATAAATATCGTCAGTTTTCCTTTTAATAGCGAATAATATTTTATGTATACTTGCGTTGAAGTGGTCTCCGCAGCAAAATAGAACCGAAGGGGGAGACAAATTCATATCTCGCCGTGCGCCTTTGAACCAACGTTCTCGTTTCTATTTATCCTTTGGAACAGTAATAAATACTATATCCGGAGAGTTTTTGGAAGTATTGTTGCAAATGGGTACAAAATACCATTTGTTTTGAGCCACAGTAGCCATACCTTTGGATTTTAACCGTATTAAGCACAGCGCAAAGCCAGTAAAACAACAGAATGAACCACTCCAAAGCAACTGGGTATGACTTGTGACGTCATTTCCCATAATTCCCCGTTTTTGCCGTTTTCGCACTCGTTTATCTACTATTTTTTTATTATTTCGCCAAAATTAATGTTATATTGGAGAAATTAAGTATTTACCACTCTAGCAATGGCGGAAAGAACTTTTTAATGCACTTTCTGTAAATTTGTACGGAGGCCGTGACTGGTATGAACCCTTTGCACCGCCCCGGGGCGAGTGGAGAGTCCGCCAGGAGGGACGCAGCGCACTAGAGGGAGCGTGGCGCGGCCGCCCCTGCCGCTATCGACCCGGGCGTGCGCCCTCCAAGCAAGCCAAGGGGGGGCGTGCTCTTTATATGCAGATCCACGCCCCGACGCCACCACCGTCGTCGTCGTCTTCTCAAAGGGCGGCTAAGGCCTCGCACAGTGGCGGAGAGCAGCGGCTGCACGGAATGGACGGGACCCCTTGTGACAGTTGGGATAAGAACACCCCCCCCCCCCCTCTCAGAACCCTAAAAATTATCCTAAAGCATATCTTTTACGATTTTTTCCCTTAATTTTTAGAGATAAAAATTGAGGAAACACTCCATGAAAGAAGTATCGTAGTCACAGTTGCACAGTTAAATTCTCCTGTTCTACTAAATTTTTTATATTGTTACTATCACCACAGCCTTAGTCTATTATTGTACGGTGGTAGCCTGAGGGTAGTTTAATGGGTTTCCCGCCGTCCTCATGCTGAATGCCGGGCCAATACCACTCCCGTGCCAGTGTTCAACACCAGTAATGATGAACAAGCACTAGCCGAAACAGCTCCGCGGATATATATATTTTTTTGCTATTATTTATTTTGTTAAAATGTCATCCATTTTATGCATATACGTCATCCGGAAATAATTTTTTTTGAACTTAAGTGAGTTCGGAGAGAAGACATCATCTTGTTCGGTTAAACTCAATCTGAGATTCGCCTTTGAAGAGGATGACTTTGTGGTGTAAAACAGGAAGCATACCTCACCAACAATCGGGAGTTCCTGGTTCGAAAGAATTTTTCGGTCATTAAGAAATTATATATAATTTTTTCCGGACTTATCCAAACAGTTTTTCACCACATTCGGTGGTTTTCAGGGAAAGATGCAGATTTGCTGCTTCCTTTACGAAGGGGCCCAGGCGAGAAAATCCATAGTGTCTCACTAATGCCTGAGCTTTTCACTAATGAGGGGTACGGAAATGGAGGTAAAACCGGATGCGAAGCCTTGACATTGCGTAAGGAAATTCGTTGTCAAATATTTCATACGGCTAAAGTGGCATTAATGAGAGTTAAGAAATTAATTTCCAAAGGTTAAACGACCTCTAAGACCTGATGATTTACTGCATCATGAGTTTGGGATAATCTGTAGAACTACGCGTTATCTACAAATGATATCCTAGACACAAAATATCAAACAAGAAAATATTAACGGGTCGACTCATGAAATCCGGGCAGCGAGTAGAGTGGATAATATTTGATAACAATACAACGTAAATGGTATTAGCATTAACACTCATAATTGCATTAAAATCGAAATTACAATTGCATAATATTCATTTTATCATCAAAAATCGTAATCGTGTTAAAAATCACATAACAATGAACGAAAATCATGTTTTATAGCTATATTAAGACAAGATAGCAAAAAAAACGAACATTTAAAATTAGGAGCCAGTTTGCAGGAATTGGCGTGTCGACAGCTAATAATCGTAAGTGATTCGGAGATTGATGTTTATGATAACAACTCACACATCTTCGATGATGCAATTCAATTGAATTCGCCTCAACAGCTTCAAGATTGGTTTGGACAAGTGAGCGTAGAGCTTATGCTGAGCGAAAAGGTGTAAAGTTCTCTGCGTTAAGGTATGGGAACCAGTTACATTCTTCGGGATACCTCGAAGCAAACGAGGTCTTTTATATCGGATAGTCAGCATACTTCACAGTGATATTTGATGCGGGGACCCCGCTATCAGAAGCCAAGCCACAGAGTAAACAAATTCAGAGAGGACAGAGGGGGCAAAAGTCGGTAATCGCTGTATTTTATCATATTTCCTGCGAAGCTCAAAATAATGTATAAACCTAAAAGGATAACTTGAATTTCTTATTAAAGTTAATTAATTTCCGTACAAACAATAATTACATTAGAAGTGTGTAAATCGGTTATTTGTTCAATCTACTCATGATCCTGAGCAAACGAGTCACATAATTTTAACGCCAAGCTATTCAATGACATTCACGAAAAATTTATAATGTTGAGGATGTACTAACTCAGTAACTGTTCTTAATTTCAATGAAAAACAGTACCAAGAACATCGATATCTTACTAACATCATCAACTCTCCCTTATCACGGATGGAAATTTTCTTTCTTAAAGTAACCTCGGATATTGATGGAGGACTCAATTTTAAGCAAAAAATTTAGAAGGAAGTTATTTTGATAAGGCGATACTTATTGAATTTATCGATGTTGAAAACTTTCAATTTTTATAGAAAAATCACGTTTTAAAGCGGTATTTCACGATAACGTAGAAAAGTATGGCTATAACAAAAAATAAAAAGAAGAAAAATATATTTCGCTCGGGGAACAACAAAGGAAACCATTAATTTTAAGGAAATATTTTTAGCGAGGACCCTTCGATTGAATACAAAGCGAGGGTTAATTTGAAAAAAAAATTTCCACCCACGAGAAGGGGTAGAAATTACCCCCCCCCCCCCCTCCGGGATGGAAGCGTCATTTGGTACTACGTCACCAATTTTTGCTGGCACACTCTCTAACAATGTAGATGATTTTAAGCCAATGGGATAAAGAAGTCGGAGGTTATAACTGATTTTCAAAATTAATCTTTGGACTACAAGAACACAAGGTTGGTAGAATGAGGTCACGGGCACCAATAATACATTACTTACAGACATCTGGAATTATGATCCTCATATTCCAACGACACATACACTGCCACATCAAGTTACTCTTCTATTAGTCTTTACTATGCCTTGACCTCCTTCTAATCATAGGGTTCAATATTCATAAATTCAATTTCAAAGGTTTATATTTGTTTGATTAAAAGATTTAATTTAAAAAAATGAACATCTCTTTGCTAATGCTATGTAGCAAGATAAAAATATTTAAAAAATACTATAAAAATACCAAAAAGAATTGGCAAAAAATAATAAAATATTTATGAAAAAATAATAAATAATATATGCTAATAAACAACCAAAAAAAAATAAATAGTTATAATTTAATATCATCGATTGTTACCAATGTGATGGCCATCAAAAAGCCAATTTTCCTTTTGTAAATATTAGTTATAAGTTTCTATTTCACACAGACAACGCAATACACCCACAACAGTACACGTGCGCCATTTTTTAACTAACTGATTGTTAACTAGCTGGTTGGGGTGAGGTACAGCAAGAAATCGCGCCTTCCGCGCGATCAGGACGTGGATACGAATGAGGTCACGATGCATTTGAAGATGCGAATGAACCAAATCACGCGTTAAATTTATTTTTCGCAAAGAGAGAGGATAGAAGGCACGAGGTATGACCCTAGGCAGCGGCGATGTTTGTCGAGAGAGGGCGTCACATTTCCACGCGACATTTTGAGAAGGAAGGCCAACGAGAGCGTATTTGCTCGAGTGGGGGGCGAAGGGTTTTCCAGGATTCAGGAGAATTAAAAAGAAAGCAGACGCTCCTCAGGACGCCCTTGTCTCGAGGAAGCTCACGGCAGAGCAACTTCTCTACTCCCTCTCTCTCTCTAAGGCAGAGTTTAAATACATCGCGAAGTCTTGAAGACCGTCACCTCGAAGATTGGATAACAATGACCTCGATCGCCATCTTTTTATCATCTTATATAATTGTAATACAGTAAATCGAAGTATAGACTTACCTTACTCAGGAAATTCGAAGAAGACATTTTCTCAGATGACGTGAATCATATCCTTCGTTTACCATCGTACTATAGTAGACGCGATCATGAAAATAAAATAAAAGAAATAGACTGAAAAACAGGGAGATTTAAAATGTCTTCTGGCGCACAGTAGCCGGAAAAATTGCAAAATAGGAAAGAATAAAGACGAGGAAAATAATGAATCTAAGTTACACAAACGTGGATGAAATTTTAAAACATTTACAGTATTGGGTGCGTACACAATTTCTTTATTGTTGTCGACTCCTCTTCCTAAGGATTTTCCTCCATTTTCTAACAACTTGAAAACGAAAAGAATCTGAGGCTTCCGCCTATTCTTTCTGAGTTAGTGACGTCGCTCATTACAGTGTTTATGTCAACGCGAGACGAACACGTGAGGTAGAAGAGCAGCGGAAAAGCCGCAAAAAAGTTATCAGCGAAAATAATATTTCATTCATTTATTCAACGAATGGCGAGAGGAATTCTTTATATACACCAGCACTACTTTTTCATTAATATTTAGAAAGACATGGTTAACTGCCGAACAATTTTCCGTTTTCGATGAATAATTACTTGAATATTTGTAGAGGGGAACAGACTTAAGAAATGAAATCCAAGCTTAATCTTTACTTTTACTTTTTGTAGCACGTTATATCATGCAAATTCGGTTTACAAAAACTAAAGATGGATCCCAAGAGCTTTCTTCGCGAAATCAAAAGGGTCTTTTCACACATTTACGGAGCGTAAGTAGAATTAGGCAGGCGAGTTATGTTGCTTGAAGGATTTGAACCATATCGATTTAAGTCTAATTTAACGCAAACACAGGAATTACGCCGGAATCATTTACACCCAAATAATGGAAATTTATATTTTTTCCGAGAATTTTACAACACGAATTCCTTAAGGCCGCTGACATTATTTTCCCGAAACCATTCGGTGAAAATTATTGCTGACTTATCCATACAAATTTCTCCATACCTCAGCAGTACCGACGTACCATTATCACCAGACTGCAGCAAAATGAGCACTCACCCTTTAATCATATTTAGACTAATGTCTTTAAAAAATTAATTATATATATCCGCTATGAAATTTTAATGATTTGTTTTTGTAAATGTTTCACGGAAACATCATGAATATTTATCGGAGTTTTTAAAATGCAAGTGCACGCCGCGTGGTCTCCACTAAATGCAAAGATTCATAAATAGTATGAATAAATTTGTATGTCCACGGAGAGGTCCTTTTAACGCCGTTATAACCAGAAATATTTTTTAAAAAAGGAAGGAAACAGAGGTTTTGGCATTCCACATTAATTTCATACTCATTAATTCTAGAGACTATTTCAAGCCAATACATAAAACGCCAAAACTAGACCTAAATATTCACTTTCAGACCATCACCATGTCTTACCTATTCCATCGGGAACAATTCATCGATTCAGGTTTATTGTAGTTTATTTTCATCCCCTCTTTGTCACGATTCAACGCACTTTAATTAGACGCACTTCAATTTATCTATCGCGAAATTAGTGATCACTCTGACTATGAAATTCAATCATCTGACTGAAACAACGTTCATTTGTGGAGGCAAGAGTGGGAACTCGAACTTAATCTGAGCAAATGCATGGCGGTACATTTCTAACTCTATTGTCCAACTCTAACCATGTTTATGCAGTGGATGGTATTAACATAAAGGCAACAGACGAAGTGAAGTACCTGAGGGTTACGATAACCTAGAACCTCACGTAAGGAACACATATAAGGAATATTTGCGGCATAGCCCTGAAGAAATTAGGCTTTTGCTCAACCTGCAAATGTAGTGGTGCTCTAATATTATGTTTTCCTTTTCACTCTGGAAGATATCTATTCTCAATTGCTAAGCAATATAAGACGAACGCGCATCCTCTAGTATCAAGCATCAAGCGTATTGTGGGAAGATTTTCGGTTGAGAAAGTGAAAGAATGACGCTATTTCGCACTCGTCCGACCGCACCTTGAATATGCTGCGAGAGTATGGGATCCGTTGCAGAAAGACTTAGTCCGCGTACTGAATAAAATACAAAGGAAGGCTGCACATTTCGTCAAAAACTGCTACGGGCATACAGACAGTGTTACCCAGATGTTAAGCGAATTAGGCTGGGAGCCGCTGGAGACTCGGAGGCTGCGCGCTAGGCTTACATTGCTTGAACAATTGAGAATGGATATCTTTAAGAGCGACACAGGGAACATAATATTAGAGCCACACTATATTTCCATGTCCGGTAGAAGCGAAAAATTAAGAGGGATGTTTGCCGAACGGATAGATATGGGAATTCATTTTTCTCCGGAACCATAAAGGGCTTTAATAAACGCTAGTCCCGACTTCATTAGAGTACTTCAATTTTTTTAAGCTGTAAACGGCTGGTGTCCTAACACCCCCTGCCACACGCCTTTTAAGCGGCTTGCGGGGTATTATGTAGATGTAGATAAATCAGTACTCGTCAGACATTCGAAAATTCTATGATCTATGCAAGAAAGCAGGTGAATATTTTAGATTTCGGTATCCATTTTCTCAATAACGGTGATCAAATAAGGACCATAGCGAGACTGGCCAGTGTTAGGGCGGGGTCTGCTTACAGTTGCTCGTTTCCTAACGTTCATCAGGGTGCGAAATACAATATACGAAGACGTTACCAATATTACAAGTATTGTTTTTAGTATTGTTTTTACAAGTATTGTCTGGAATTATCTCGTCTGTTTCAAGGAATATACAGTAAAGCCATGAAAAAACATTCCCGGAAGGATAATAAAGATAATAAAAAAACTTGGATTAATAAAGAAATAATTGAAAAAATTAAAGTTAGAGACTGCCTCTATAAGAGATGGAAAAATAGTCCCTCGAATTTGAGTTATAGAAGGGAGTATCATACTTTTAGAAATCAAGTTAATAAAGAAATCTGCCGAGCAAAAAAGATTTTTTACTATCATAGTATAATTCGTGCAGGTAATGATGCAAAAAAGATTTGGGAACTAGTTAAGTTAATCACTGGAGCAGATAAAAATAAGGGGCCTGATCACACTATTGTTAAATATTTCTCTGGTAAGATGAATTTAAAATCTGTGGTCAATCTCTTTGTAAAGCAGTTCTCAAAAGATAACGAAGAGCTTAGAATAAATTGTTCGGAAGTTTTATATGAGTATAGTCCTGTTACAATAAATAATAGTATAGTGGTAAATTATGCAACTGAAAAAGATGTTAAAAATATTCTCAAGAATATTGAAAATAAAGGACCTGGAATTGATGGGATGAAAATTAAAGACTTAAAATCTAACAGCATCTTTATACCGGTTTTAAAAAAATTTATTAACACTAGTTTAGAAAATTCCATTGTTCCTGTTGAATTGAAAACAACTATTGTTCGTCCGGTTTATAAAAGTGGAAATCACCTTCAAACACAGAACTATAGGCCCATATCTATCTTACCTTGTATGAGTAAAATATTAGAAAAATATGTGGCAGACATGCTGTTAAATTTTTTGGACAAAAATAGAGCAATTTTTGAGCATCAATATGGTTTTCAAAAAAAGAAAGGTACAAAGGATGCCTTAGAATACTTTTCAGAGAATATTCGAAATAATTTAGATAGAGGAAAGAATGTTGTAATAACTTACATTGATTATAAAAAGGCTTTCGATATGGTTGATCACACTTTGTTGCTTAAAAAATTATACAATATTGGAGTGAGAGGGTTGTTGCTTGATTGGTTTAAAGATTATTTATTTAATAGAAAGATGGTAGTGAAAGTTCAAAATGTTGTTAGTGATATTATCAGCATAAGAATGGGAGTGCCCCAAGGATCGATTCTGGGGCCAATTTTGTATTTAATCTATGTTAATGATATGCATGAATGTATTAAAAAATGTAATTTACTTTTGTATGCTGACGACACAGTCTTGATATCTAGTCATGTCAACTTCAAAAATGCCGTCAATAATATGCAGAATGATATCAATAACATGTTAAAATGGTCCCATGACAATAATTTAATTTTAAATGAAAAAAAATCTAAAACAATGCACATCACTTATCTTGCTTCTAATGTTAAATCAATAAATATTAAATCTCACGGTCATGAATGTCTACATTCCAACATGATAACTTGTAACTGTAATATTTTAGAACAAGTGAACGAATATAAATATTTGGGTTTGATTGTTGATTGTAATTTCACTTTTAATTCTCATGTATCAAAATTGAACCAAAAGCTCAGATGCATTATGTACAAATTTTATTATCTGAAGGACAGCGTCACGAAAAATGTACTCAAAATGATGTATCACGGTCTTTTTGAGAGCCTTCTCAGATATGGCCTTACTGTGTGGGGATCATGTGGTGTGACTAATATGAAAAGATTGAAGTCCAACCAAAAAAGGATTTTAAAAATGATTCACCAAACTAACTTTGAGGAAAATGGTGGATATTCAGGTGAATCGTATTTTAAAGACCTTGGTACATTACCACTTGATAAATTGTATCAGTACATATTAATAATTGATAATTATTTTAATAATAGATACAAAAGGAAAAGAAATATTAATAGTACTATCGATTTAAGGGCTTTAGGAATGTATGAGATTCCGCGATGTTATACGCATAAGGGTTGTAGGCAATTGAAAGTTGTTGTACCTAAACTGTTTAATGATTTGAAGAGCGAATTTAAAGAGTTGAAATCTTTGAGTGAAGTAAAAAGAAAAATTAAGGCATGGATATTGTCTGGTTGTTGATAATGGAATGTAACAGTATTTTATATATTGATATGCTTAATTGCTATTAAGAATGTTTTTTTTATGCATAATTTGTTTGTTAGTGAAATTGTTAATTTAGTAATTTTTACAAGACACAAATTGTAAAGCTTAAATTGGCACCTGCTGACAAGCCAATTTCGGCTTAGCGGGACCAGAATGTTTGTTTTCATTTGAAAATTTACACTGTTGTATAAACATTATTTCTTGTTTGTACATAGTTAAATGAATAAATAAATTAAATTCGAAAAGACCAAATATCTTCTAATACAATTTTAGAGAGAATGTTCTCTACCATGCTTCGGTTGGAAAGTGAATTTTCTGTAATATTGTGAAGCTTCCTTGCATTTCGTCCCAAACTGACTAAACCTGTTCGGACATATCGCAATCAGTAAACTCCCTCGCCTCCATCAATAACCTTCACAATTTTAATAAGGGCATTAATAATATATCAATAATTATTATTATATTGTATCAATTAAATAAATTAATATAAATTCAACGGCAATGAGTAGAAAATATGTAAACAACATAAATAAATAAAGTTAAAAATCCTGTGACCACTTCCCTTCTATAAACGTGCCAATTCATCTCCTACAAAATGACACCTTATGTATGTCTATAAATCGATTAAAAAGGAATTTTTATCTCGGCCAGGTTTTTGACTCGAATATTGAGGGTTTAATACCAACGTAATCGTAATTCGCACATGATTATTCAATTGCTCTTATCGTTATTTATCGATATATTTGTACATCTTAATCCCATCATTTATATCTACTTGAGTTCTCACTACTCACTGACAAACAAATATATGATGGAATATTTGTAATTCTTAATGTCAAAATTTTAAACATTGGAAGAAATTTTTCTCAAAGAAAACTGTCAAATATATAAAAATAGTCATATTTGGGTGCGAAAGGACCACAGAGAAAAAATCTTGACTAGTTTAAGTATACGGGACTAGCCACGGTGATAACTTGATGAGAGACACCCGTAATGCACAAATTGAGCGTTGCGTTGAACACCTCTATGTGTTCCAAGTCCGGGCCTTGCTCTCCGGCAATGGGGCTGTGCGCACAATCTGGACTGCTTTTGGCATCACATGCTTAGCAGCCGTACCATCTTGTCCGGTGGTGTCCACAAATATCCACTGCTTGGAATGATGCCTCAGTATCTTAGCTGGCTAAAGCACGTGACCGGAAATCGGGGGAGTCCCGGTCAAGGCGACCGATTTTTTTCTCTGAGGGTTTTTTGCACAATATGTGTATTGCTAGTGACTCACATCAAGTTATCACCGTGGCTAGTCCTGGTATACCTAAACTTATCATATTTGGGCATGGTTGGCGCCTAAACTCGAGACAAAAGCTTGTCAAAACGAGGCATCAAATAGGGTAGTTTCCTTCATCAAAGAAAACGAAAGGCATTGATTGCGATTCCTAACCCACCATTGGTGTATTCATATCATACAAATTATTTGGTCTTAGAAATACCGGTTTAGACGAATGGCAATGGTCAATTTTAACCGCATTTGAAAAAGGCCAGATTGGCGCCCATGCGATGCCACTCCACGTGACGTCACAGGGACCTATTTTCTATACGAGTAGATAGAAGTTTTACATCGCCTGAGATTACCAATGCATACATGAAGCACAGAGCTCAGGGAAACATGTCGTAATAATCACCTATTTAAACTGGCTAAGGTCGGAAAGTTTCCTTCATTTGATAAGGTATTAATAATCCGATTATTAATAATTATTTAAGCCAAGCGCTACCAGCTAGCAGGGTAGTATGCTACCTTCTAGCATCCTGCGTCGTATCAGCACTCAAAGCCTTGCCCCAAGGTCACCTCACTTGCGGCAGCGGGAACCAGAACGACGTCACACGGGATTTACCCAGCATTCATACTTAGCCGTCGCGTTTTCGCGCGCTTGAAAATGTTTACTTTTCATTTAATCGCGAAAAATAGATATCGTCATTTAAAAATCTAAAAGTGTGAAATTCGTACTCCATGAGTAATAATCTTTCGGTCTAGGTAATAAAAAAATAATAGGAAACCAGCCTATTGGTGGCAAGTCACCGTTCAAAGCCCTAGAGTGAGAGGGAGAGCGTGTTCCGCTGGCCGGTCGTATTAGCCGGCTCCGAGCCGGCTGCGCGCATGCATTCCCTTCGATAGAATCGATAGGGACACCCGCAGAAGGCAATCCATCCTTTCGGACCGATGGAGAGTCGGGGGTCGATCGATCGATAAATATCTGGAGCAGCTATCGATATTGCATCGCCTCGACCGCTGCCCACACCACAAACCGCTCATATTTCTCTCCCCTTCACATTTTTCATGACGACCCAATCAAATCTAAAATGCCTTTTAATCTTCTAATCTGGATTGTGCAACATCCCCTTGGGATTAACCAGATGGCGTAAGATGAACACGAACAAAAACACGGTTTCTTCTGCGCCCAATCTTTACTGAGGTTCAATTTTGAGAGAGGCAGCATTGGTAGGAGTAGTATTTTTATTGATGATGCATCGACCGGTCATTTTGCAGCGCCGCAATCAAGGAATGAAATATTTTATTATTCTCGCATATGTCTTATTATTTTCAGCTGTATGGATCACATTCTAAGAGCTTTTAGAATATTATATTTTTTCATGACAATCCTGGGAAAGAGCTACAGCGAAACTAAAGTTGGCTCGCATAAAATGTATGTTACACCTATCTTAAAAAAGTCAGTCTGGGATCCATATCTGACAGGAGAGATATAACAACAGACAAAAGTTCAGCGCTTAGCTGCAAGATTTGTGATGGGAAATTTTAAAAAGGAATGTAAAAGCTACAGATATTTTTTAAAAAATTTTGGCCAGAGAGCATTGGAATCAAGGAGGAGAGAAGCATGATTTAAAGCATGCATTATTGGTTATCCTGCGTGGAAGGACCAATCCAAAAAGGTTAAAAGGACCTAGTTATTTGGCGAGATGGGATCACAACTTTATGATAGAGCCTCCTAGGCAGCTCTCAAATACCCTAAAATATTCCTCCTTACTTCGTGGATTAAAAGACTGGAATAGTTTACCTGAGGAAGTATTGGAACCCTTCCAAACGAATACTCGATTTTTTTTGTGACGAGTCTGATAGATTGAATTGTGAGGTTCTTCGTTTTCCTATTTTTTTCATTGAAAATTTTATATTTTGTAATTTGGACTACATATATTTTTTTTGGTGTACGTTACCACCCGACCACATGGACGATTTGTCACAGTTTGTTTCGTATAATAATAATGACAATGACAACAGTATCTTTGCCATTAGGCCAACAGGCAGTATTTTGAGAATATTTAAACCAGTGATGTCAAATGAAAAGAAACGAAAATGCTTCGTTTCGACGCGGAGGGAAACGAAAATACGAGGCCTGGGTTTAGTTTCTTTCCCGCACGAAATTGAAATCACCAAGGAGTTTAGTTTCGACCCGGGACGAGACTTTAATCCCGAAACTAAGTTGATCCGAAATCCGCTGCTCATAGTTAAGCTTCGATCCCAAAAGTTGAGTGGAGGATGATAAGATGTGTTTCGTTTCGACCCCTTACGTTTGACATACGTGTAGAGAAGTTAAAACACTGATTTTAATAAACGAATGGCAGGTATGCGTTCTACACTCTCCTGCTAGTGGTGAAAATATGAGTGCCCCATGCATCTAATGGCCATTGGCCGAACCTCTACTTTATTCAGCCATACTCGTCTGTGGGTCAAAACTAAACTTTTACAAGGTGAAGCACGTGGTCCTTCCCGGTGCGAAACATTATCTGCATTTCGTTTCGTCCCAGAGTTTTAGTTTAGTTTCGACCCCAAGTAGTTTTGACTCCGATTTCGTTTAGAACCTGACTATAGCTCCCCGATTTTAAATTAATTTCGTTTCGTTTCGACATTTCGCTCCCGGGAACGAAACTATTGAAACTTTACTGGTTTTGACTTTGGTTTAGTTTCTATTGCCGCCCCTGCTTTAAGCACATAGTGCCTCGCGAGAAAGGGGTACATTGTTTACATAAATTGTTCATTTATGCTATTAATAAGATTCCATAAGTGATTAAACTATATGCAACAGTTAAACAACTTTTTTTCACAAAAATAGATATCCCTCATGTACTTCTGTCTCCTGAACTTGAAAATGGTGCTCATTAGAACGCATCACCCACAGTTTTTGCGCAAACTATGCACACTACCAATATCGATAATAAATAAGTGGGTAAATAGTACCTGCATGTTAAACAAATTATTTTCAAGGAGGACATGAATGTAAACATAAAAACATAAGAAAATATGAACAAAGCAAAAAGATACATTCATGGAATGAATGTGTAAGCAAACATTCAATAAGGTCTTTCATCACGTGGTTTCGCAGTTACCATAGCAAAAAAAGAGAGGAAGACGTCATAACAAACATTAAAACGGGTAAACGAAAACTGGAAGAGGCGAATGAGTTCCTTTCTTTGGGAATCACAATGACCGGCGATGGAAGAAGCAATAAAGTATTTAGCAGCAGGAAAAAGAAGCATTTGAAAAAAGTGAGGATTTCACGCTGCCCGTCATCATCACAACGGCTATACCTTTCTGAGGCATTTCTGTCCACGCTGGAATAGATTTGATATTGTGTGCTTTGGTCGACCATTTGAAGTCATCGAGTGGTGGAGTAAGGGCCGTATTCTTAGTCGACCCTACATAACAAAAGGCCCCTACTTGCGCTTCTCAGTCGACCCTACATAAGTGGTGGGGGGTGATTCCGTAGTCAAGTTCTCTGAAATGACGTAGATGATGGCGCAACGCCAATTTTCCACTCTGATGGCGGAATGGGAACTATCTATGAAACTAAGAAAAGACGTCCGATAATTTTCGTATCGTTAGGGCAACGGCTCAAGGTAAATAAACAATCGGTGTCGTCCGCCAGGTCGTGTCGGTACCTTAATTATCGCAACAAATTCTCTCGTATCGAGCCAAAAGTAGAACCTCATTGTCTTTAAATTACTTCAAAAGCGGTCTTTACAAGATAAGGACGGAGCAAATGTAATCATTGACGTGGGAACTTACGTTGATCATCAAGGTTCGTCATTCGCTTTCACCTTCTGTAGTTAAGATTATTATGTGGCAAATGGTGGCATGAAAATACGTTTTATATGGTTGTACGTAAACGAAGTATTGGTTTCCCAAAAGTATACCAAGTGCCAAACGTGAAAAATATTATTATATATTCGCAGAAACAAGGTGATGTATACCGCTATATTGCTCTTATTAGTTCAGTCGTTGTTATAATTTATTTAACTTGGTGGATATAATGCGGCAGTATTATTACCTTTCCGCTGTGTTGCTGTACATTTTAAAATGGTTTGTGTGAGCTCGTCTCCCTTAATATCCCATGTAACGTAGATTCTTTAATCGAAGTGATCAGCAGACGATATTTGACCGCCAGGGTGTAGGGTTGGTTCGGGTACCCTACATCAAGTAGGGCCCGTTTAGTTCCAAAAACGGCCATATGTGGCGTATGTAGAGCGGGATCGGTTTATGTAGGGGCTGATGACGTATCCAGGGTCGGTTGAATCTACAGGGTCGACTAAGAATGCGGCCCTAAGTCTATAGCTAACGTAAAAGCTTTTTCTTACTCTGTAGTTTAGTTCCCGTTAATGGCCGCTGTTCCTAACCAGTCTCGCCTCCAAGTCACTCGATATCCTGGGCATCACATTCAGTCAAACCCTTCTCCCACAAATCGTTCTCGACACAGTCCCCCCTTATTCTCTTTGGTCTTCCCTCTCGTCCTAAACCCATCCACTGGCTAATTTTGAATTTCCTTCCCAACGTACTCCTCATCGCTCCTTAAAATATGGCCGAAAGAAAGTCACAAGAAAAAGCAATTGCACATTGTCGGTCGTAATAATTGCGTCAAAAGTTCTCCAGGTGAGGTCCTTATTTATAAGTCTTCGATGAATATTGTTTATTTTCCGGATGTTGAGAAGTTTGATTATCAGGATCCATGTCCATAATTGAGTTCACATACTGCTATATCCAGCAGCTTTTGCCTATCATCCGAACATCACAATTTTTTTACATCCGTTCATCTATTTCCTGGATATACTTCTTTTACTCACTACTTGCTAACCCTACACCCTATTCCAAACTTGATATTCAGAGTACAAATTATAATGCACAGGGTGTTTTAGTCCTATCCTAGCTTCAGATCCAGGGCGGGTCGCAGGTGGCGGATAGCGAACGTTTCAGGCGGTAGGGGAGACAATTTTAAGCAGTTTTTTATCATAAACATGGGGTCGCAACTCCTTAGTTACTGAGCTATGGCAACGTAAACAATTTATTGGATGCTGTTTGCAGATACCATGGTTTCTCAAGTATTTTCGACATTTTATTTAATACTCTGGATTTTAATAAGCTAAAGTAAAGTTGGAGGAAAATATACGATAATAATTGTCTGAAATAATTAATCCCCAAATGGGTGACATTGCGCAATCAAATTGTTGATACTCACTCAAAGCTCTCGCTTAATTAAGCTCAAAGATTAATAGTTACCTCATTTACTACTGCGTTTTTTTCCTAAATATCTTTACCTATACAATCACCTCCTGACAGGCCGTTGGCTCTGGAGGACTTTTATAGTAAATATTTTTAGGATTAATATGCAATCTTATTACCCATTTTATCATTATATATATATAAAATTCACATGATATATTGTAATTTGGTTAATGAATACCTACCTACTGAAAGAGTTTATAACTATAATGCAATTTTATAGGCTACATTTATGTAAATTAACAATGATCTATCATGAATGCATAATGTAAAATTATTTTTGTGTCTATATGTAACTCTATTGATTAAGAAAATAAATAGTACCATAAATATTAAAATTATATAATATTCATATTAGATAGTTAATAAAAAATAGATACATAGAACTTGAATAACATGAGTAACAATCGAATTAAACAGAGAGACTTAAAACATTTGTACGACAGTGATTAAAAAGAATGGCTGATAAAAATCGACGCTGGCGAAAATCTGGATGGAAGATTAAAAATATCCGAATCGATATCGAAATAATTTAGAATTTCATCCGGGGTGGAAAGGCCAGTTGGCGCGCTGAATCCTTTATGGAGGCGGGCGGTTTCATCCCGATGCGTTTCCAGCTCAAAACGTGGAATTCAATTTGGAAAGCGCAAATTTCACATCGCGTTCGAAAATTCATAATTTCCCTCCTCCCTCCCAATTTCATCCCTCGGATAAAGGCGCGACCCGGGAGGGAGGAGGGGGGGTAGCAACAATTGCACGGGGGATACTGGATGGTCACCATGGAAAGCGAAAGCCTTTTGTTTTTAGCGCCAAAGGCTTAAATGAAACCAATTAGCCACAGGGTAGCTCCAGGATATATTATTTACGAGGTGGAATTTCGCTTCGTAATGCCGATGAAATACCACGCACGCGCGTAAACAAAGAATTGCTCGCCAATGAAAAAATTGTGTCATTACCTTCGTAAATACTCATTCTCTGTCCGTGCCTGATCCATGCTTTTTTTAAATGTGTGCCTACTGCGTAAATAATAAATCATGGAAAATGTTTTCTACATCAGAATCAGCCCTCAATAACGGTATATTCGAAATGAAATTTACAAATGGTGTACTGAACGGTTTCGATAACGTTCCAAAATACTGTTCTTAGACAACAGGAATAGTTCTTTATACATTTATTTTCAAAAATCAATTCAATGGATAACGGATAAGTAGGAGGTATTAGAATCGATTCAAGTGAAAATGTAATCGATTTGTATAGAAATTTATACGATTTTGCAATTCATTGAATAGCTGAGATATTAATCCTACAGCTCGTAAACAGTATAATGTTTAACTTTTACCATCGAACCCACACATAAGAAGTCGTCAACGGTCATTACTCCAAATTGATTGCAATATCTTGTGACGAATATTTCAGTAAATGAATCGCCTGATCGTCATAAACAAATGCGACAAATAAGGAAACTCATCCATTTTTTGGGCTTGGAATAAAAATATTAATGAGGGATCATCGTCCTCATGAAGCCAAGCGTTTGATATACATCTCCGCAGGGACTAATCCGTCTCAGATAAAGAATAACTAGAATTAGAGCAGTTTCAAAGCCTAACCTGGTGATGAATCTGAATAGCTGCATCCTTTCAGTACTTTTCCTCTTGGCATTTCTATAAATATCATATCATAAAAGGAAAAACTAAGATGGGCACCATACACTTCTGCTGCTTGGGTAGCTCAGTGACCAACGATGGAGGGAGCAAGAAGGAAATAGTCGGTAGAAGTGCCCCAGCGAACAGGCCAATCCTCAATAGGAGGAGTCTCCTAACGGGAGAATATATACGCGTTGAATTCAACGAGAAATTTATTAGGAATACATTCGAAGCATTTTCATTTTTATGGCGGTAAGGGATGGACGATGACTGAGTCGGAGGAATTAAGGAAAAAAGCTCTCGAAATGACGTGTTGGAAGAATGAAGGAGACGAAATGTATCAACCGAGTGAGAAATGAGGAAGTCTTAAGAAGATTGGAAGAAAATAGAAAACCACCAAATGGAGTGGGCGAGGCGGCTTGACCCTTTGAGTGGCACGCAACGCCAAATATCGTCGTTTGCAGAATGCGCCAGAAGTGTCAACGACGATATATAGTCGTCTATTATGAAGACCGCTAAAACAATGTTTTTTCATTCAATTAATATTTTTTATTGTACATCATACCAGAATGGTTTCTTTTTTATCACGTTGCATTATAATTTGAATTTTTAATTGCAATGATTAACATATTTTTAAATTTATATGACCATATGACGGATGGAAATTTCCGAGCACCATTTTAGGTTCTTACGAAACAGCTTCTTGATGTTGTACTTCATATGCCACATTGCTTGGTAACCTAAAATCAAATGAATATCATCTAATACTCCCTACTTTGTAGTCTTACCGGTTGTATTATTTTTTGCGAGTTCCTATTTCTTTTTAACTTATTTGAAAAATGTTCTCCCCTGCGAAGCGCGTCGCATTCTTTTTCAGAGCGCGAACGATATATGATCGTTACAGGAAGACATGAGGTTTATATCTCTGTTACTTCCAAAGAGGTCATTTGTAGCTCAATGTGCCATTTCAATCATGTTTTTGATATTTAGCACATAAAATGGCCATTTGATATTTGGCCATAAAATGAGGCATTACGACCTGATGAAGACAATCGTGGAATAAAGACAGGTGGATAGGAAGAAAGGCAAAGGAAGGCCCAAAATGAGTAACAAGGAACAGGTTAATGAGGGTGCGTCAAAGAGAATAAATACGCAAATATGATAAGGTTAGCTGACAAGAGAGCGGATTAGACAGCTGCGCTGAACTAATTTTAGTATTGTTGGCTTCTAGTTATGCTCTCAAAATATGTCAAACAGACATTAGAATTAATTTGATAATTCTGAATTTAACGAATCATCAAGAATGCAAGTTGTTCTGTGACCGTTTGATTTACAAAAAAGATAGCTGCAATCAATTATGTTATCCCGAAACTTTATTATTAGAAAAAACAATTCTTTGCAGATTTTTGACATTTAGTATTTTAAAAAAGACACATAAATTAGCATTATTGCAAATGCCAGTCTATTTGCTTTTAAGAATTTCAGTCTTGTATAGAGGCAATCGGCCTCGTAAATATCTTGTTTTTTTGCAAATCCTGAGAAAGAGAAGTAGAATTTAACCCGAAGAAAATCAGAAATTAATAAAGAGTTATAATAGGTATAATTTTCTACCAGCACCTTGATTTTGAGTAGGTGTGGCCCTTGCATAAGCCTCGCCTCCCGTCTAAGGCTTTCTCGAATTATGATATTGATTTATCCATCATATCGGGTGGTAAGTTATCTTTTTTTTATCCCAGGAACGCATGAACCACCAAGGCTGCCCGCGCAAGAAAAAAATATATACAAAGAGAAATTATCGCGTGGTCGCATTGCAATATTGTTGGTAAACGGTTAACATTTTTTTGCACGTTATTTGAATACCTGTGGACATAAATTAGCGAAATTCCTTGATCAATCAACTGTGTTTAGCATTCTTCACTTGTGACAGCATCCATGTGTTTTTGAAACGGCCATTTAGTTATTCGCCGATATCCATGCCACATGGAATCTTCTGACGAACTATGAGACTAATTCCTCGTTTTCTTTATCATCATCGTCAGCACGATAGTACAAACCACGTACCTATACACACACAGCGATGATAACAACTGTACTGCTCTCAAACGCCCAAAGGCTGAACTATTGTCTTCCAGCAAATGGAAAGCAAAACGTTTAATTATAGCGTCAGTGGCCCAGTTACAATATCATTGTATTCCAATTTAATGGATTCAGTGTACAAATCATTCCGCATTGACACTTTATCCAAAAAAACAACTTCGCCGGCAAAATTTCGCTTCTCTCGTTTCACTTCCACTTCCGTCGCCTCAGCGCCGTAGCATTGTAATGTGGCAGCGTTCTGAACTACGCATTACGAATATACATGGCAGCATGCACACTGCGATTTCCACTCACAATTGGGTGGTTTCCTATTATTTTTTTATTCCTAAATCGAAAGATTATTACTCCTGGAGTACGTATTTCACGCTTTTAGATTTTTTAATGACGATATCTATTTTTCGCGACTAAACGAAAAGTGACAATTTTCAAGCGCGCGAAAACGCGACGGCTAAGGGAATGACGGGAAAAGTCCGTGTGACGTATTTCTGGTTCTCGCTGCCGCCCTGTGAGGTGACCTTGAGGCGAGGCTTGAGCGCTGATACGACGCAGGATGCTAGCAGGTAGCAGAGTACCCTGCTAGCAGGTAGAGCTTCGCTTAAATATGGATTATTACTACCTTATCAAACGAAGGAAACTTTCGGACCTTAGACAATTTTATTAAGTGATTATTAAGAGATGTTTCCCTGAGCTCTGTGACTCATGCATGCATTGGCAATCTCAGACGATGTAAAACTCCTATCCTCTCGTGTAGAAACTAGGTCCCTGTGACGTCACGTGGAGTGGAATCGCATGGGCGCCAATCTGGCCTTTTTCAAATGCGGTTAAAATTGACCATTGCCATTCGTATAAAATGGGATTAATAAAACCAAATAATTTGTATATTATGATTACACTAATGTTGGGTAACGAATAGCAATCAATGCATTTCGTTTTCTTTGATGAAGGAAACTACCCTATTGAGTGGATAGCTGCGCCAAGCAATCTCTAAACAATTGATAAATGTGAGCACGTAAATAATAAGGGAGCCCATGCTTATTGATCGATGAAGAAGTAATGAAAAATAAACTTTGAATTTCCATAATATTCCCAGACTTCCAACCCCGCCCCAACTATTTAAAATATCATAATCCCAAATACAGTTTAATTAAATGGAGGAAAGAGTGATAGTGAGGGCTTACTAAAGGTCTTAATAAATTATCCGTTCGGTTCACACAGCTGCAAACTCCAATACATACGTGTCAACGGAACACTCCGTTCTCACAGAACAAATTCGCGCGGATGCTGATAGAGATAGCGCGAAAATTTGATCATTAGTCATCTGCTTATTATAACCGGAAAATAAAGGAAGAAGAATCTTTGAAGTGAGAACTAACATGGATAAAATATGGGATGGAGAAGTAAAGTCCGGACAGGACATGGACGCGGCTAAGAAATTCAAAATTTCCCGCTATTTTCTGATCACACCTCGTACGTCGACTCCATGATTGATACACGGACTGACCATTACCCGGGATCTTTCGTGGGGTAAACACATACGTGAAGTATGCGGGAAAGCTAACCGTAAACTTGGAGTTGTAAAAAGAATTCTCGGTAAATGCCCAAAACAGGTGAAAGAAATAAGCTACCTGACTCTAGTGAGGCCTCACTTGGAATATGCTGCTAGCGTGTGGGAACCTTACGAAGTGGGACTAACAGATGAAATCAATCGAGTACAGCGCAGGGCGGCCATATTTGTGATGAGTAGTTACGACAAAAAGTGCAGCGTTTCAAGTATGTTACACGAGTTAGGATGGGAATCTTTACAGGAGCGTAGATCGAAGTATAGGCTTAACTTACTTAGGAAATTCGAAGAAGATATTTTCTCAGACGACGTAAATCACATCCTTCGTTTACCATCGTACTATAGTAGACGTGATCATGAGAATAAAATAAAAGAAATAGACTGCAAAACAGAGAGATTTAAAATGTCATTCTTCCCTCGTACTATTAAGGATAGCAACGTTGTCTCAACTGATAGGATTAATGGCGTCGCTCGCTAGGATCACTCATTGCATGTTTTTTCATAGTTCTAACCTTGCATGTATTTGCTCTACGAATAAATAACCATTTGCATTTTTTTATGAATAAGCATGTATGTTTTTCTAGTGTGCGTAATATTTCTATGACCGTGCGGTGTGTATGTGGCAGTCCTGTTGCATGCTGCATGTTGGTGATTTGTCACCCCCTGCCAAACACTCTAGAGGTGGCTCCCAGGGTATTATGTAGATCTAGATGTGAGCTGTGATCGGTGGAATATTTCACCTCTACGTCTGGGTCTATTTAGTCACGTTACGCTACGTTACGTCATTGCGAACGGGGTATAAGGGTGGTGGAGCACTCCTCATCCCTCCGCGAGTCGCCCAGTCTCCTGGGGGAACACGATTGTTGTCCGTCGCGTGGGTGGGGTGGGGTGGAGGAAGGGCAAGCGATGGAGAGAGAGAGGAAGAGGTCGTTCAGGGACACCAGCGCCCTCTCGCTCGATGATTCGGAGGAGCGGGTGATTGATACACACACATAGGCTCATGCAACACGACCCCACTTAATGAAGGCGACACGAACCGATACGTATATATACACACCAACCATGGAGTAAACGGCGTCGTGACGTCACACAGAAACGATGCACCCCCAAAGGGGGTCGCATCCGCAATGTTCGTGGCCCTCATGGTGTTTACCCTCACAGTCTTGCTTACATTGGGTGCATTGGCCTCGATTACTAAATGCATGACGTGATTATTTTGCAGAGCTTTCCGGAATTATTTGAATTTATTTTTACAATTAAAATGCAATAGGGTAGTTTCCTTCATCAAAGAAAACGAAAGGCATTGATTGCGATTCGTTACCCACCATTAGTGTATTCATAATATACAAGTTATTTGGTTTTAGAAATCTCAGTTCAGACGAATGGCAATGGGCAATTTTATCCTCATTTGAAAAAGGCCAGATTAGCGCCCATGCGATGCCACTCCACGTGACGTCACAGGGACCCAGTTTCTATACGAGTTGATAGGAGTTTTACGTCGTCTGAGATTACCAATGCATGCATGAGGCACAGAGCTTAGGGAAACATGTCTTAATAATCACCTATTAAAACTGCCTATGGTCGGAAAGTTTCCTTCGTTTGATAAGGGAATAATAATCCTTATTTAAGCCAAGAGCTACCAACTAGCAGGGTACTCTGCTGCCGTCGCTTAGACTTAGCCGTCGCGCTTGAAAATTTTCACTTTTCGTTTAATAGCGAAAATAGATATCGTCATTTAAAAATCTAAAAGCGTGAAATACGTACTCCAGGAGTAATAATCTTTGGATTTTTGCAATAAAAAATCATCGCACCATTACTAATAGGAAACCACCCTATTTTCATTATCAGCCGATAAGAGGATTCTTATTAAATCATTTTCTTTATTTATTCATTTCAACATGTCTCGAAAGCAGCTCGCAATGGCCTTTTCATCGAGGATCCCAAAATTTAACAACTGCACATCGCACCATTACCCATGTAAGAGGTAACTTTCCCAGACGGGACCCAAACCAGCGACCTTCGAATTAGTTGACGAAGAATTACACACTGCTACCGTGGCCGGCTACATATAATCATTATGTAAGACTCATAAGAAAAGGCTATTGAAGGGTCTGATTTGAAGAGTAGAGCTTTACGCCCAGGAAACGTGGGCACTTAAGTAGGAAGTACGAGATAAGATTGGAAGCCTTCGAGATGTGGGTGAGGAGGATAATGGAGAAGGTGAAGTGGACGGAGAGAAGGAGGAACCACGAAGTGCTGGATATGGTGGTTGATGAGGAGTAACCTCAACGGAGGAGGCCGAGGGTTTTGGGTGGTGCGGGAGAATGTTCGGAGAGGGGATGATGAGAAGAGTTTTTTAGGGATGAATAGGGAGAGAAAGAGAATGGGATTTATGGATGGAATGAAAGGGAGTAGGGCTCATAGTGAATTGAAGAGGGAATTCCAAGTTGGGAGGGGAAACTGGCAGCTGTAAATTGCGAAATGCTCCACCTTAATCGGTAGAATACTTTTAATAATTGTAATAATAATTTTCCATATTGTAGTGAGTCTTTGGAGCGAAAGTTATGAAAGAAAATATTCCCATCGCGTTCCCAACCAATCGGAATTCATCTTGGGTAGAAGAAGGCAAGAATGAGACCCCAAGCGGGGTTCTTAGAAGGATGCAACACACCGCGGCCGGGGACCCAGTACTACAACTGATAAGCCCGAGCACCCGGGGAGGGGAGAGGAATGGGAAGGAAAAATGATAGAGGCGCCGCCGCGATAGGAACCCAACGACGCGACGCCTCAGGGGTAGGGATAGGAATAGAAGGGTAGAATAGGGAATACCCTCGCCGCTATGAAAGCGACCAAGGCCCACTACTAACGAAACCACATTTTATTGTGCCAACGATTTCGGAAGATTTTTCCATAATAGAGAAAAATCCAAAGGTCAAATCGTTGGATATGGTTGGTAGAAGAAGACCACATTATGACTCACGAAGATGTAATAAAAATTATCGTTGAAGGGCAGGTGGAATGAAAGATTGTAATAGGTAGGCCACGGATGATATGCATAGAGCAGATGATAAAAGGACTTAAAGCAGAAGAATTGCGTGGAGGTTAAAATATTAGCCACTAAATAAAATACTATTGGAGAACTGAGTGGAAAGCTACGTCAAACCAATCTTAGGATCGGAGATAGAAAAAAGTAAAAGCACTTTCCGCACAATTTTAATATTTTGCGACAGTTTTCCCTACGTGACGTGCCCTACGTCATTCTCAAGATAGACTGCCATCTCCAAAACAAGTCAAGAGTTCATTTTATACCGCAAGGTGGGGTGGGGGAGGGGAAGAAAAAATTGGAATTTTTTTCGAAAATTTCGAAATTGTATCATATTTAAAAGTATGCGGTAAGAAATTGCTCAATGACATTGTGCCCACTTAGTTGTCACCCCTCCTTAGCGTTAAACCCCCCCCCAATCAATACTTCCCAATTCCACACCCGCAACCCAATAGTACGCGACCTTCACCACTATGACCACCAACCTTCACCCTATTCCAATTACCTTCACCAATTCCACATTAGTACCTACTTTCCCTCCCCCTCACGAACGAACACATTCACGAACACATATTCACACACATATTCACGAACACATCAAAAAAGAACATTTATATTATCATGAGATTCATTGCAACCCGGGTCGCGCTCTATAAAAAATAAGTGGTATAAGTAATTGTGTAACATGCAAGAAAACATATAATGGAATACCACAAAAATACCACACACATCATACGTTTGTGAATTTTGTTAGGGTGAATAGCTTATTCGCGCCTTCGGTGCAACAAGTAATGATTGAGCCAAGCAACGAGAACAAAACATCAGCGATAAAGAAGTAAACATAGAGCACGACTGAAAATTGCAAATAGCATCATACGACGATGATATAAAAGCTAACACGCAAAAGATAGAGCAAGAGCTTCCAAACTCAAAAATTAATCAAAATCTCAGCATACGAGAAAGAAGCTAAGAATTGTGTTTAATGGCTGTTTAGTAGAGATTGTGTACCATTTGTGAGCGGAAGCCGGCAAAAGTGACACTAATATACGCGCAATTCGAAGGTTTTTGCATAGCTCACCCACGGAGTGAATAGCTTTTTCATTTGGAGGGAAAGAGAGGCTGTGAAAGTGGCGAAGGGAAATTGGATGGGCGTAATTAGCACTCTCGGGGCATTTCGGGGAGTTGCGAGAACTTTAGAAACTAAAAGCGACGCGTGGAGGATTAACCCGCCTTCCACCCTCTTACGAATTCTTTCGCCGAATCATCGATCGCAATTAACACGGAAAGGGTGCCCAAGAATGGGGCTGGCATCAACAAATGGTGGCCAACATTGCAGTGTAGAATTTCGGGAGAGACACGCAAGAGAGCAAGCAAAACGGATACACTGGAAAAAATATTTTCTCGAGTCGAAAGACGCCCAATCTATACGAGACTCAATTGACCGATGGCAGCGCTGCTGTCAGTGACGTCAATTTACAATATGGCCGCCAGAGTGATCAAAACAATCATGAAGCATTTGCGTGCGAAACCATAATATCAAGAGCTAATGAGATACAAATATTCTTTTAAAACCTCCGTACGGTTACCCGGTGGAAAGCCCGAGAAATTTTCATCCAACACCTACGCCGGGAAAACAGCCGATTATATTTCTCCGTACGGTGTATGTCTCGGCATTCTTCGTCCGTAACAAGATCTAGAACTGAAGAAAACTGCTTGAAGACTTACTAAAGGTGTTTATAATGTACCCAAGCATTGTGAATCAGGTTTGATTCTCGACCTGCATTCGTCCGACTCGTATTGCGTTACTTCCTAGTCATTTCTATGGAATGCACAACAAAAGAACTGAATATTATTATGCGCCATCTACCGCTTCAATGCATCGAACCATAATCCATTTCAGGCAGTATTCGTGTTGTATTTGTGTGCCAAAGCCGTCTGCTTCACTGGTGTGGATTGCTTTGTTCACCTATATTATTATCATATTTCCGGATAAGAAATGAACTATATAGTTATGTGATGTGATTTACCACTGGGAAATGAAATTTTTTGGTATTTTCGAGAGTATTTATCGGTGTTCATAAATAATATTCTTTTACGCAGGGTAAGACGTTGGAAAGAAGATGGGGGTGGACGATCATAAAAACGAAGCCCTCTACATAAGGCCGGAACAACAAAGACCGAATTAATCATTGGGGAACAGTGCAAGACATATTTTGAAAACTTTGAATCAAATGATCCATCAATAATGAAAGACTTATCTATTCCGAAAAACAATATTTGGGGTAGGTGTAAAAGGACCGAGTGGTGTCTACAAATTTAGACAGGATTAGCCCAAGACGGGGAAGGAAAAGAAGGCAGACATTGCGAAAAATCGAAGAAAGTTCGATAGAAGCAAATAAAAGCTGATTTCAGCACATTAGCACATCACTTCCACGTTGGAAAGGGTGAGTTAGGAGTTTGTGTGTCTCTATTTTGAAAATTTTGTCCCATCGTTTTTAGTATCAGGAAATTGTTTTTATAACATATTTTTATATCCCATTATCAGTCAATTATTCTTCAGTTCTGTCTCGTGTTCTCTGGAAATACATAGTAAATGATAAATAAATTTTCAATAAGTTCAACAGATTCAGGCGTTATATGGTGGAAGTTTTACATATTTAAATAAAAAATGGCAGCACTTTTCCACGATATTTCAATGCATACGACGCATTTCGGCTCTCAGAGCCATCATCTTGTACAAGATCTCTGTTGCTGTCCATCTGGTACTGTCTTGTACCAGATGATGGGTCTGCGCGCCAAAACGCGTCGTACGCATTAAAATATTGTGGAAAAGTGCTGCAATCTCTTGATTAAATAAGTTTTTAATGATCAATTCATCGTGAAAAGATACGAAATACGACCAGGTGAGCGACTGTGATGCACCCTCTACTTTTAGAAACCATGTAATTAAAATAAGCAATCATATTATTTCATCATTAATATGAGCATTATTCGAAACGCATCGGCATTCTTTTTTTCCTATCAAGCCGAGTTCCCACGGCAACGACACCCACAGGTCGAACGTGCGTTAAATCACTGGATACGGAATATGGGCGACAGTGTGTGTCGGTATTTTTTGTCTCTCTTGCCTGGAGAGGTGATAGGTAACCCATTTGTGACTCGGGGTGGCGTTTGTCCCGTTCCATCCACTGAAACGGGTTTTTGGCGCAGAAAAAATGAATAACCATGGTCCCGCCATCGACTTCCCCCACCCCTCCGTGCGACCCCTTCCCCCTAACCACCCCTCCCTCCCCTCGGCTGACAAACGCACGCAAGAGCAAGCGAGGCCCGTGGCGAATTCACCCCGGGCGGCGTTTTTTCCAACATCGTCATCCCTCCACAACCCCTTTCACACGTACATCGTGTGTTTTTACGAGTGCGTCCCATATCTCGCAGCCTTTTCAAAACCCTTCCCTCTCTCGCCCGCCCCACAACTGACGGCAGGATCAGGATTCAGGAGGCATCGTGTGCAGTGCGGCCGTTGCACTTTTTTTGTTTCAGAGAACCTTTTAAAGCGGACTCAAGATGACTACTGGAGTGATTTATTATTTCCATGCACATCATGCACACCTATTTGCATGACACTTTGAAAGTGTCTGTTTTTTTTGCAAATGAACGAAGGGAGTTACTTCCTAGTTACGTTTCTGTGCTCAAATGGCGTCACAGATTCATACAAATATGAGCACTGCCCCGAAGTTCAATCAGTAACCACCTACGCCGCATATGTAAGTTCTTCTTTAAAGGGTTCATTTCCACGGTAATTGTTCATTTGCATTGTGCTACTGTTGTACGGCTCATTTCCAATTTTGTAGTAGTTGTTACCTTGAACATTGAATCACTCATCGAGCGAAGAATGAACGGCAATGTTGTTCGTTTTGTTTCCTATTATGGCATTGCTGTTTGGCTCATTTCCATTTATTTCGTTATTTTTAGGTTATTTTTCATTTATGTCACTGTTGTTACCTCGAGCAATGAATGACTCATTGAGCGATTCATTTGAAGATCCAGTAGCTCACCTATCATGTTCATTTCAATTCGGAAATTCATAATAAATTTCTTTTCCTCTAATATCATTGAAAATGAAGTGGTCGACCAAAGACCTCAATCAATTCGTACTCTCTTCGCAGAGCTTTGTTGCAGCCGTCCACACGTACCACTCTAGCGTAGAAGTCGACTGCTCTGAAACCATAGAGTTTATATTACTATAGAGTGATTACCATAGAATGTATACAATATTTATGTCTAAAACATTCATATGATTACGTCGGGGGTATCAGTCTTAAAGGCAACTTGAACCCGCCTTGATAAGAAATTCAATCAATCGATTGAAACGATATATAATCGATATGGACGCGTTTCGGTGCAGTGACTCTGAGCATGATTTGGATTCTGAATGGGAGGTGGGGGAACAGGAAATTGAACTCGCTCTCAGCACTGATTGACCGTGATGGATGAAAAACAGAAAACGGTGATTATTTTGCTCGAAGGCCTCGAAAACTAATTTGTTCGACACCCACCATGTTGGCCGATTGCGAGCTTATTCTGGGAGTGATTTGATGGGCGATCCATAGTATGCATTTCCATCTGGCCCTACTATTTCACGACACCTATTAATTGATTTATGAAATACATTGGCGAAGGCTTGTGCACCCATATAGGAGCTGCTGATGCACACCTATCATAAGAAATCTTTTTTGTTTACATGTTTCGTGATGATGATCGTAAGCTCTGTCTTGGGCGTAAATTTGGTGGAATTCATGAAAAATTTCTCGGGATTCCCATCGGGTGTGGTATTGGGTTCATTTTCCCAAGCATGAAAGACGCATACGCCTGTTTTATCCGCTAAATTCGGCGGTAGCGGAGCATTGCTTGGACCTCGGTCATAGGATGGACTTTAAAAATACGAAGGATTTGCGCCGCACTAATAACTATTGGGATAGAATTGTAAAGGAGGCAATTGCTATTAGCCTTGAGGAGAAGAGCTTAAACAAAGATAAAGGCTTCCAACTGAGCAGTGCCTGGAATGCCATAATTAATCGTTACATCCGCACACAACAATAACGAGAGATATGAATAAATAAATAATTACTGTAAAAAAGTACCATTAAAAGTAAACCCCTGAAGGCGATGGCAGACTCTGCCATTGAAACGTTGGGAGAATTAACCCAATACCACACCCGGTGGGAAACCCGAGAAATTTTTCATCAATCTATACGCCGGGAAAACCTAAAATTTTTTGGTGGAATTCCATTGGTCAATTACTGAAAAAAAAACATGGAAATATTTCATCAGATCCTACGTATGGATTGAGCGTCTCAATGATAGCGAGGCATTTACGTTGACGGAAGCAGCAAAGTCGAAAGCGGAAGTTGTAGAAACGTTGTGATGCGGAAGAATGATAAATATAAATAAAATGGATCGACCGAGCGAGGAACGTGCAAGTCTTAAAAAGAGTGGAAGTAAATCTGAGACAACCAAAAAAAAACTTTTAAGAAGACAGGGCAACTTAAGAGGCCACATCATAGCGCATGGCGGCCTGATGAAGACAAACGTGAAAAGGACAAGTGGATGCGAAGGAAGGCAAAGGAAGGCCCCTAATGAGCTACGCATGACAGGTCATAAGGTATTTAAAATAGAAGAACCACAATCATCTAAATAATACAATCTCTAAAAAAATTAAAATGTTACCCTTTCTGATATTAATGTGAATTCACCAATCGCCCGGTCAAATTAGCCCCAAAAAATAGGGGTACCCTTGCATAAATTGCCAACAAAATGTGCAAAAAAATTTATTCAAGGTCATAGGTCACAAAAATGAGTTTTTTGCATTTATTGGCCAAGCGGTTAGTTTTATGATAAATATTGCTCACACCAAAATTGTAGATTAGAAAATTATCTACAAAATTGTCATCTCTTTTTTTCTCTAAGATTTACCGTTTCTGAGAAAAAGCCATTCGAGTGTAGGCGGTAGCAGTATTCTCCGTAATATGCATGACTATATTGTTGCGCTCTCCGAACATTATTGGACGCGTAACTCGCATATTGGTCACTAGCTCTCACCTGTCCATCCGCCAACAATTGGGACAGAGGGTTTTGTTTTAAATATTCCCTCTTAGTGAAAACATGTGGTCATTGCTAGAATTATAAGTTAAAGTTTGTGCTATATTTAGTACTTGGAAACTTTCGGGCATGGCTTCATCTGTAAAATAATCTATGCCTGCAAGTGAAATTGCTACTGCTGATCTTGGCTCAAAGACGTTGATTGATGCAAGTGCTGAAAGTAGTAATAAATTCTTTAACTACCAAAAAAAGCAAAAAATCAGTGGCAAAACATGTGCAATGTTGTAAAAACTACACTTGGAGTAGTACTATTGCTTCAGTGGAAAGACATCATAAAGCAGATCAAGCCAGTATATCTAAAGTAAGTCCTCCTCGTAAAATAGTACACGTAAATGACTCTTTTTTTTGTTTTAAAAATCATTCCTTCTTTTGTGACGATGAACGGAATGAAGAATAGAAAGAAAACGAGCTGTGAGATTTTGGCTTAGAATTTGTAAAGTTACTGCACTTTCATTCAAAGAATCAGTTCTATATTTAGCTCATAATAATTCGTTCTGATAATAATTTTTAAAAATATTATCGCTTGCATAAGGTTTAAACATAATTTAGTGGCTGCTGAAGCTAGTTATCGTCATGGTTGCAGTATTTCTTTTTTAAAACCACCCATGGAAGTAAAACTGGTCGTCCCCGAAATGAAGCATTGAATCTGGCCATGGAAGAAATATTTGCCTACATCGCGAGTAGTGACGACTGTCAGTCAACACTGGAAAAATTAAAAACTGTTTGAAAAAATTCATATCTTGATAATAGAAGTGTTTAACTGCGATTAATATTAAATATGGTAATAAGGTTATTATCACTGAGAAACCCGGAAAACTAAAATTTATATGCTTAATTGATAATCATAATGATCGATTAAAAAAGAAAAGAAGAGTGACTTAAGATCCTGGAAGCTTATGATCCAGCAATCATGCGAGATGATATTCAATCGTTAGCCATTGATAATTCTCATTGTCCTCCACCAAGTCGCATGTTTACAGATATTAAAAATATATTCCGTTGTCTTTGACACATGTTTTAGAGCAAATTATTTTAAAAGATAAACGGTTAAATTTAGAACTTATGAAATCAGTATGTACACATTTGTCCTAGTATTATGACTGCTGTTAGACCTCGGTCTTAAATTGGGCATTGCAGTTTATTTCATCGGCAGTTTACCTCAAAACAACTCATACACATTTTTAATACTCCAATCGCTCACAGAATTCGCTTTCTCCTTTCGGTCTATGGATCTCCAAAAAAATCACGTGCACTTATCCTTTGCTAAACAATCACGTAATAAAAAACGTGTGCAATGTGCTTGCCTTCCATCAACCTCAGCTTCCGCTCAGCGATATTTCTATCGATTGTATCAATAGGTTCAAGTGTGACTTGGCAATAAACTGGATCCACAGGCATGGGCGTACCCAGCGAGGGGCAGGAGGGAGCAGCTGCCCCCCCCCCCCCCCCTAGACTCAAAAATCGCAAATGCTTTTAAGGAAAATAACATTTTTTCAAGCGAATAATTTTTAAAAATAATAAAGAGCTGTTACAGTTTCCATAAAATGTTGATTTCATTCACCTTCTCCTTGCTTAAATCTTACCTACAACTTGAACAACCATGGCTTGCCCCCCTTACTTTTGATCCTGGGTACGCCCTTGTCCAGAAGAATGGAGTTGGAAGTTAATTCACTATGTACTGGAGCCAATCCATACTTTACGCCCGTCTCCTAAACGCCTTTATTAATTTTTTTGCAACTGCAAGGAAGGGTGTAGTTCAAAATTTAGTTGCAAAAAGTGGGCTTGTTGGCGGATGGACAGGTGAGAGCTAGTGACCAATATGCGAGTTACGCGTCCAATAATGTTCGGAGAGCGCAACAATATAGTCATGCATATTACGAAGAATACTGCTACCGCCTACACTCGAATGGCTTTTTCTCAGAAACGGTAAATCTTAGAGAAAAAAAGAGATGACAATTTTGTAGATAATTTTCTAATCTACAATTTTGGTGTGAGCAATATTTATCATAAAACTAACCGCTTGGCCAATAAATGCAAAAAACTCATTTTTGTGACCTATGACCTTGAATAAAATTTTTGAATGGGGACTTTTCAGAATTTCATTAGAGTGGTATTATTGAGGTTCATGCAAATTTTCAGCTTGTTGGCAATTTATGCAAGGGTCAATGTCTATTTTGACCGGGCTACAATGCTTTCAATTTAGTATTGAAGTTAATGTATCCCTAACAACACAATGTACACAGTGCAAACAGATGCGCATAAAGTTTTTTATTGTATTGTTGACTGGCTGATTGTGGTGAACTTGGTTTACCGGTAGGCCTGAAACGCGCTACGTAATCTGAGATCGCATGCATGAAAAAGTTAGCTGACCGGAGAGTGGAGTGAAGCGCAGTGTCAAACGAATCTTCGGTTGATGATGAAGGTAATGCGTGATACGATACACCCGTATGTGTCTCTTTAATCACCATTAGCTGCGAAAGCTTCAATCAAGAAAAAGGTAATACGCATTCCAAATATTCCTTAGGAAAACTCCTTCTTCCCCTCCCTTGCAAACCTCTTCCCCTGCGTGAACGAATATAAATATCATTTACTAAAAAGCTGACTTATACCCCCCCCCGAAAACGTGAGCAACAACGGCTACAAATCGTCGGGTTAGCAACAGCCGAAACGGAACAAGAGATATAACCTATTAATTTCTGAATATAAATATAATGTAATCTAGCATCGAGGGAGGAAACATGCTGAGTGGAAGAAAATTTTATCAGCACTAAAATATTCATGTTTATCTCCCAAGTGGAATTCGTATTTTAAAAAATTGAAGAACCATCCAGTGTCAATATAATTTTATAAATTACAGAGTATTTCTTTGACTCGAGGAACGTAACGATGGTCTTCGTGGGTTTCATGCTCCCCTATTTCTTTGTAGCGACTACATCTACATTGTACCCAGCGAGCCACCTCTAGGGTGTTTGGCATGGGTTGATCAATCACCAGCATGTAGCATGCAATTGGACTCCCACAAGCACACCACACGGTCCAAAAAAACGTCACGCATACTAACAAATTATACTACCACATGCTGTTAGAAATAATAATAAAATTAAGAAACATGCATTAAGTTTTTCATAGGTTAGTAGGCTACACTACAAGTCATGCAATCTATTTATGAGCTCTATCGCTGCCGTTATAATCTCTTATTGATCTTGGAAAAAAAGATATTCTGAATCTGTCTGTTCTACAGTCTATCTCTCTTAATGTATTTATATGATCTGATCTTCCGTAGTATGTTATCGTCCGTAAGATATGGCAAACTTCGTTAGAAAAGACACTGCTCTTGAAATTATCTATAAGGTTTAGTCTATTTTTAAATATACGGTCTGACAGAGATTCCCATCTGAGTTTATCTAACACGTCACTTACACTAACAAGGCTATCGTAACGATGTTTCACGTACCTGGCAACTCTTCTTTGCACGCGTTCTAACTCGGTTTTTAAGCAGGAATAGAAGGATCAACAACTTTGCTATTTCCTCATAGTAATTTATTAACACCGACCATGATTTCGTTACAAAGTAACATTATCAGTTTTTAAGCCTATTTCACGAGGGTCCCAAAAACTGGCAGCGTATTCTAAATGGGGTATAATGAGGGAGAAATAACTAATTTCTTTCACTTTGTCGTCGCATTTTCCTTATATTCTTTTAAGAAAACCCAATTTACGATTGGCTTGACCTGTTATTTCCCGAATATGTTTATTCCACGATAGATCATTATTGAGTCTAACTCCTACATACTTCACGGATTCAACAGTCTCTAATTGGGTACCCCGAACGATATAGCTATGTTGTGGGGAGTTATTCTTTTTCCAGAAATTCATTACGACGCATTTTTTCAAATTTTATTCTAACTGTCATGCATCGCACCAAGGTTGGATAGCAGCAAGGTCTTTCGTTAGTTCATCTCTATCTTTGCTCGAACGGATTTCCCTGTTAACTACAGCGTCGTCTGCAAATAATCGTAGGTTATTGTGTACTATTTCACCAATGTCGTTTATATAAAGAAGGAATAGGAAATGGGCCTATGACACTACCCTGAGGGACGCCAGAAGTGACTCTAACTTCGTTGGAGATTGCACAATCTAATACTACTCTTTGTACACGGTCGCTCAAAAGTTCTCTTATCCAGGAAATGACATCTTCATCTAGACCATAAGATTTCAGTTTTATTATTTCCGTGATCCGTGGGGTACTTTATCAAATGCTTTTTTGAAATCAAGAAAAATCGCGTCTACTGGAATGTTGTCCTCTCCGGCTAAAGACTAAAATATCGTCGGCGAAAAGCGCTAACTGGGTTTCGCATGATCTACTTTTCCTTAATCCATGTTGAGTTCTCATTAACAAGTTTTGCGCGTCTAGGTGTTTCATTATAGTGAAGAGTTCTTAATCTGTGGTCAGCTGACTATCCGCAGTGCATGTTTTCGCTGGACAATTGTCTGTTATTTATGTTTAGTTAGTCGTTAATTAGTCGTTATTGTTGGTTGTTGAAACAAGTAGAACCTTCGTGCATCTACGACAAGCTGAGAAGTAACGTAAGGTAAGCAGTAAACAAGGAGAAGCCCCACTCAAGACACTTGACTCTCTATCTCTTCTTCGAGACTATATTCACTCCCTGCCTCAATCCACTCATCGAGTGCACAAATTGTGTCCGTCGAATAAAACTTATTACAAACTTTAGTGAAAAGGTTCTTAATCTGTGGTCAGCTGACAACCTGACAAGATCCCAAAAGTGTTTAGCGTCATGGAGTGAACCGTCGTCTCCACGAATAAATCAAGCGGGAAAAATATCTACATCTACATAATACCGTACAAGCCACCTCTGAGGTGTTTGGCAGGGGGTGACAAATCACCAACATGCAGCATGCAAGAGTACCGCCTTATGCACACCGCACGGTCATAGAAATATTACGCACACTAGAAAAATATATATGCTTATTCATTAAAATAATTGCTAATGGTTAGTAATTCCTAGAGCAAATACATGCAAGGTTAGAACTATGAAAAAAGCATGCAATGAGTGATCCTAGCAAGCGACGCCATTAATCCTATCAAATGAGACAACGTTGCTATCCTTAATATTACGAGGGGGGAATGACATTTTAAATCTCTCCGTTTTGCAGTCTATTTCATTTATTTTATTCTCATGATCACATCTACTATAGTACGATGGTAAACGAAGGATATGATTCACGTCGTCTGAGAAAATATCTTCTTCGAATTCCCTAAGTAAGTTAAGGCTATACTTCGATCTACGCTCCTATAAGGATTCCCATCCAAACTCGTGTAACATTCTGGAAACGCTGCACTTTTTGTCGTGACAACTCATCACAAATCACGTCTCTGAAAACACTGCACAACCGCCGGGATTTGAACCCAGACGGGACGGGACGGAATCCAACACTCTCAACCACCACACCAACCCGATCCCCTTAAATTGGAGTAAAAAAATGGAGGAGTGGCAAAGCTGGCGAGAGGGTGAAGATTGCAATGCACCCCATTGTTGCTCTTGCAGCAGAAGGGTGACGCTGGGGTGATGGATGAGTGCTGACGAAATGGAGGGGGCGGCGGCCCTCGGGGCGGGCAAACCCGTTCTCGCCCCGGGCGAAGCCCCCATGGCCACGTCTTTTTTCTTTCACTTCGGAACCGTTTTTCAAGGAGCACACTCACGTTTGAATCTCACGCGAGTTCGCAGCTGGAAGAAATGGAATGTGTCGTGATGAACAAGACTTTTGCGCCAGGAGATGTTCCCATGAACGGAGTAAAGTGAACGACAGATGAAAATGCTCAACATGTGCGAGGCGTGTTCAGAAAATTACGCGAATTTTTGTTTTTATAAAAATTAAGTCATTTATTCGCCTAAATTAATTTTGTCGCCCAATAAATAGCCCTCAATAGATATTATGCACTCATTCCAGCTCACTTGCTAATCCTAGAAACACTTCTAAAAATCGATTTTTGGGATTGCCTTTGGCTCTTTCAGCGATGTCAACTATTCTTGTAAAACGACAGTCCTTAAAGATTCTCTGTATTTTTGGAAATAGGAAGAAGTCCCGCGGAGCCATTTCTGGCGATTATGGAGGCTGGGGCATCGTTACAGTGTTGTTTTTGGCCAAAAATTCACGTAAAAGCGATGAAGTGTGAACCGTAAATCGCCGAATTAATGAAAACACGTCTAGCCTTAGCGCCTCAGCCGCAGACAAAGGAAACAATGAGCGCGGTTGAAATTTTCACCAAACTTCAGGGGCATAAATACCAACGCAATTTTTAAAAATGACAACTCAGTTCTCCAAACTAGCGAGAAATTTCAAGATTTAGTTTGCCGCACGGCACTTTTTCCCAACGGATTACTCTTCACTTTCGGTGTTTTACGTTCTCATTTCATGGTAAAGATTTCAATGAAATACGAAAATAAGGTTTTTTTTTAAACTAAAATTTTAAAAATACTAACTTCTTCCGTTTCCAGTTTGCAGAATTTAAATGAGAGGGGTAGCAGTGATAATATAGTCCTCTGAAGTGGAGGCTGTACAGTGTACACTAGGAATGTGCCGATAATCTTAAGGCCTGTTTACACGGTACATTAACACGTACGGGTTAATGTCTAAATGTATGAACGCGAGAATGAACGCCAAAATGCACCGTGTAAACCACCCAACTTGTGCGAATGCATGCACTGAAAATAGATGAGAATAAACTAAAATGGTAACCTTCCACACAATTTTATTTACTAAAGTACCGACCCGGTTTTGACACTTAGTGTCATTATCAAGGTACAAATTTGGCTTTCCAAGTCCTATATAATAATAATAATGTCGGTTTTATTTCACTAGCGAATTTAGGACTAGCTAGTCCTCTCTTACAATTAACTGGATTGACAATCACAAACATCCATGCCCTGGATGGTGGTCAAACCACCGAGTCGGGATTCGAACCCGCGACCTCTAGGTTAGCAGTCGGGGACTTTACCCCGGCTCCACCGAGGTCGGCATATATATACCGTCCAGCAAGAGAAAGGTGGGGTGGAAACGATAGCAAGGGATATCTCTTATATATCTTCCCAATCTTTGTAACGATGAAGTGTATTCTACCCAATCGCCTCTTTTAACCCTGAACATTCCTGCCCGCTCTGTGAATACATAGATGTCTTTAATTTCTGACCTTCACCAACACCGGCTCCTCTCCTGGTTGCTATGACTTCTCTTCCTACCTCCCCGATTCACTGCCTTTACGTAATCCCTAGTCCCCCCCCTCCTTCAAAGACCTTCCCTATTACGCATCTTTTTAGTCAAACTGTCTCTCCCCCCTCCCTGCTATCCTTTCCACCCCACCTTTCTCTTGCTGGACGGTGTATAAAGAACTTGGAAAGCCAAATTTGTACCTTGATAATGACACTACGTGTCGAAACCGGGTCGGTGCTTTCGTAAATAAAATTGTGTGGAAGGTTACCATTTTAGTTTCTGTCGGACCGTAGATTGAAAAGTAGACTAAACCTTTTAGATAAATTCAAGAGCAGCGTCTTTTCTAACGAAGTTAACCATAACTTACGGACGCCAACATACTACGGAAGATCAGATCATATAAATAAAATAAGAGAGATGGATCGCAGAACAGACAGATTCCGAATGTCATTTTTTCCACGATCAAGAAAAGATTATAACGGCAGCAATAGAACTCGTAAATAGATTGCATGACTTGTAGTGTAGCCTACTAACCTATGTAAAAATTAATGCATGTTTCTTAATTCAATTAATATTTCTAACAGCATATAGTTGTATAGTTTGTTATTATGCGGGACGTGTTTTTGACGGTGTGGTGTGCATGTGGGAGTCCAAATGCATGCTGCATGCTGGTGATTGATCACCCCCTGCCAAACACCCTAGAGGTGGCTCGCAGGGTATTATGTAGATGTAGTTTATTCTCATGGATATAAAACATTTCCACCAGACATCGCCGGACACTGAATTATGACAGAAAATAGAACCTGCTCTAATTTGGTTCATGCATTCGTACATGCTCCGTTCCGGTCCACCAAAATCATTCACGCAAACGTACATCAACTTGTGCGCGTTAATGTACCGTGTAACCAGGCTTTTAGAGTTCTCACTTTCAGGCAGGCCTGTGCCGACCAGTGAATTCCCTGGCACCTCTTACTGTCACTATTTCAAGTAGCGCTATTAGTCTAATGACCATTACCCGTCCTAGTTTTCAGAGAGAAAGTTCATTTTTGGGTGTGTATGTCGTATGTTCGTGGTCTCCGGACCACTGTGAGACGGAAGGATACCAAGTACAAGGCCTGAGTACCACACAATCCACGTTCCACACAAACGCCAAAATCCTCGAGTGATGCATCCACAAACAACAAACGCCATTTTAATCATCCAGGAAGATTATGGCACAAGCTTTGAATGATTATTATAAATGGCATACTACTGCAGTATAGACTTTATTAGTAGCACAGCGTGATAAACTATATTTTCATATAATTTATTTCGGTTTTTCATAAACTCTATATACGGAATTTTTCTCATCCTAGAATTTGCTTTTTATGGCACATCGTTTAAATGATTCTCATGAATTACTGGTTACCGCGACATAGAATTTATTTGCAGCACTACGTGATACATAATACTATCATATAAAATACTTGGATCTATGGTCCGTATCAATCAACTCTTCTTCTTTTTACTCTCTATTATGTGTGATTGTCGTATCAAAAAAAACCAACCCACGGTTTTAATCATGAAGAGAGTGACGGTGTTATAAAGTTCTTTTTGTGAAATACTGTCAAGTTGTAGTAATTGGAAAATAATATAGGTATAAAAGGAATGCGGAAATAAATTGATTGCTATTTTGCATTTTAGATTCTCAAATAATAGAATTAATGAGGATCTACTGGCTTGGAAGAGTACAATTTTTTTACAACTAAATGTAATCAGAGGGAAATATCCCATAAAATTAATTGATGAAGGCGATAGGTACTTAATGGAATTTCCGTACGTTAAACATGTTTAATGAAACTACTTTGCGCTTTCCACACAGGTGTTTAATCATACTGATCGATTCCAACAACAATGTGTCAGGGTGGGAGGGCCAACTTCCCTTGAAAGAGTACCTTCCCCCCGATTTCATGAACAAGAGAGATGGCAAATTTTTTTCACAAAATCATTTAATAGTGTACGATGAATTTGGACCGCAAGGTAATTCTCAAGTGAAATGCTCAATGCCCTGTCGGTTGAAACGCGTCGTGCATTACCACAGAAATTTGTGAAAAATTTTCATATCTCTTTTTCGTTCAATAATGATATCATTCATGAAGAGTTTGATCTGGAGTGCAGCTCTCTACGGTGCGGAAACGTGGACATTGAGGAAAGATGACGAGGGAAGATTGGAGGCATTCGAGATGTGTGTATGGAGGAGAATGGAGAGGGTGAAATGGACGGAGAGGAAAAGGAACGACAAAGTGCTGGATATAGTTGGCGAGGAGAGGCAGCTTTTAGATGAGGTACGGAGGAGACAGAATGTATGGATGGAGCGAATACTTAGCGGGGAGGGGATGTTGAAAATGGTGTTAGAGGGTAGAATGTTAGGGAAACGAGGGAGGGGAAGGAAAAGAATAGGAATTTTAGATAGATTGAAAGGGATTAGGCCTTACAGTGAATTAAAGAAGGCAGTGCTGGAAGGAAAGGGAGGCTCCCACATCACTTCTTGAACACTCCATGGAAACCTACCTTAATCGGTAGAATACTGTAATAATAAAAATAATGATGTCACACCACTCACTACATCTCGTCCGCCTTTTATTGCTTCTGTCCTTTTGAATTTGATACATTGTTTTTTTTTAAATCTATCGGGATAATGAAAAATGGATATACCGCTATTATATCTACTTCCTGCTTCCTTGGGTTTTGAAGATCTTTAAATCATGTTAAAATAGTTCTTGGAGTGTAGGTCAATGCATGCTATGCAAAAAAGTTTTAGTTTAGTTTATATATCAATAAATATGTGCAAGGCTAAGCCCTGATGATCGTTTAAAATAAACAGAAACGTCGGCTAAAACTGTTTTGCATAACATACATTGACCTACACTCCAAGAAATATTTTAACATGAATTAAACGAGGTCAAGATAATGAAAAAGAAGATCTTTTAATCAATTCTTTCGATTTACATGCACGCACGTTTGGGAATGTGGGACGATCTACTACAAACCATCATTCACGAGCACTTCCTACACATTTTCTACGCGCATTAATGACAGTGTGGATCAAAATTCTGTGAGAATAGCGTTCGGTATTTAGCGATGACGACACACGCATATGGATGCCGCGCGTAACTAACAATAAGAAGTCATATGTTGGCATATCACCATTTCTCTCCCGTGCAGTGTAATTCACCGCTCCTCCACTATCCGGCCGTTGTGCGCTGCAATCGCCCGCTTGGCTTGACTTCGAATCCCCATGACGATATATTCTCCCCGTATCGTTTTTTGCGGTCCACCCATTGTTGCGCGAACACGGTTTCGAAAGCCTCCATCGGCAAGCATCAGAAGGATTTCTAGGAACTAAACTAAACAGGATGCATGGCATTAATGGCTACAGACTTCATTTTTTTCGAAGGGGGCGGGCGGGACTTCAATCCACCCATTTTTTGTAACACTCTGAGTGGGATGAGTGTGCCCCTGCACCCATTTAATTGCAAAACGGAGAGCACGGAACTATGAGAATAATGGAGTTCCGGTTAGTGTGGTGACTTCCCAGCCTGAGGGCCCAGGTTCAAATAACGGCCTTGGCAGAAAATTTTCACAGACTGCCCGATCCTTTAGGGACACTTCAAGCGTCCATCCGAGATGATGTTGAAGTTGTTTCGGGTTTCCCACCGGGTGAGGTTCTCCATCTCGGACGACGTTTCGATGGCTGTGTCGTCCATATCGTCATCAAGCCCTGATGGACGACACGGCTATCGAAACGTCGGCAGAGATGGAGAACCTCACCCGGTGGGAAACCCGAAACAACTTCAACATCATCATGCGCCGGGAAAATCTCGGATCTTTCTTCCATCCGAGATGTCTTCCTACCCTGAGGATTCGGGATCAACTCCCGACCCAGGCAAAACATTTTCGTAGGTTTCCCGATCTCTAATTCGAGTGCCTTGAGGAGGGCGTTTTAAGTGCAGCAATCCGTCCGTTGGATGGGACGTTAAGCCGAGGTCCCCTTGGCGCCCTTCGTTAAGAGCAGGCTAATGCCGACGCCGGGTTTCCCTCCACCCTTTCTCTCCCTACCCTTCCCTCACGGTGCAAATGACCTCAGCTGCTCAAATTGCTGCACAAAAGGAAGTCTAACAGAAGAATTTCGCCTTCTCTAGAGACTTCTCTAGAGAGCAAGCTGCAGAAGTCCATATTTAGGCCAAGAAATGATTTATTTTTTTAGGGATGGTCGGATCGGATACCTCGGATTCAAATATCCGCGGATATTGCCCTTCATCGGATACATCGGATCCAAAGTCGCGGAATACATCGGATCTCGATCCGAAGTTACGCAGCAGAGTTTCAGCCGTGGAAATTAAAAAAGGCAAAATACGACTGGCACATAGTGCGACACTTCCCAAAAGATTGAACCATCATCGGCGGAATCTCAGCGTCGTAGGATAATCACCAGGTCAAAAGTAACTACGTCGTAGATTTCAGAAAACCACCCTCGGCCGTCCATCAGCCCGTGCCTCTGTTTTTTCCCGAAATCACACGGACCATAAATCATTGTCTTCACTAAAGGGGGTCCAAAACCAGAGGGGGGGGATTTTTAAACAGGGTACAAAGTAGAGGGTCTAAAACTAATTTTAACACCCTTCATAATCGAAAAAAACTTCATTTTTCAAAGAAATCTATTGTAAATTCATGATTTTTCAATATTTTTCTTCCTTTTATTAGGAAAAGTAGTACTTGAATAATTACTGCGTTTAATAGCAGAAATATGAAAATGCATTTGGATCCGAAAATATCCGATCCGAAAGATTCGGCTCCGAAAATCAAGGATCCGATCCGAATCCGGATCCGAAAAAAAATCCTGGATCCGTCCATCCCTAATTATTTCATATTCATCACTCCGTCCGTGCCCTGATTAGGGGTAACCTACCCTGGCGAGGACTGCACCCCTACGCCACCGAGGCCGGCAAAAGACAGCCGATAAGTAAGCACTTGTATGATATGAGGCACGTTGTGGTGGAAGTTCTTAATATTAGTCAAATTGGACACTCTTAACTCTTTAAGACTTATGTCACTCTTGATAATGTTGTTTGTGACAACGCAAAATAAAATGTCAAAAACAAAACTCAGTGAAAGTATTGCGATGTCCAATTTTACTGAGTTTTATACGTTAATAACACATAGAAATTTAGTTTTTTAAATCCTAAATTATTTAGTATGTTGCCAAGTAATGTGGCAAACTCGGAAAAAAGGTGGGGATTTACATCCGCTGTCAAAAAATGGCTTATGAGGTATGAGGAAGTAGAGTTTCTGATAAGAAAAAAGTCACATAAAAACGTTTTCAATTAAAGGTATATTGAATATTCTATTTATGTAATTATGTGTTTATATAAGAAAGTTAGTTATCCTTGTGTACATTTTTGAAATATCACAAGTGAATGCAATCGGTAAGATTAAAAATCACTGAATGCAAAGAAATAAATTCACTTTTCATGTATGTTTGCACCAGACCTGTGCAAAAAGTGTAAGATGGTAGCCCCAAAACTATTCAATAAGGGGTACCTATATATTACACAATTATTTATGTGTTTTCTACATAATGTATTTGAATACAAATGGAATAAAGTTACATTATATTATTATATATTATATTTAATTCACGATATGATAAGATCATTTGACGTCACCGGGATTAAAACTCGAACCTTCGAATTGATGGAAATAGGTTATATCCCTCTTATTTTCCCTGCACAATAAATTTCGAGGAGCGTGGTTGCCTGGCCGGTAGAGTGCCGCACTGTCGAATGAGGAGTGTCGGGTTCATATCCCGCGGAAAGCCCTCTGAACACCCCCTTATTCAATCCGCCGAGTGCTTGGCTGCCAAGGGAAAATAACTGCCCCCAGTGACCACATAAGACGTAAAATACATAATTATAATTGAATAAGAAATACCTTTAATTGCATTTATCCTCCATATTGTATTATTCACTACCTTTGATGCACCAGCTCACGGATAACATTGCACATTAAAAAGGACATTAACGGAAAAAAGAACGTCAACAAAAATAAAAAGTTATCGCCATCACAAAATAATAAAATAAAATCATTTTTACCTACCTATATTTTATAGAAGTCTTGTTTAATAGACTTCCTCCTACAATCGTGTATCGCCAACAAGACACGAACTACAGTCAACAGTACGAATCATCTTTTATAATGACATTACGTTCACTTGTTAACTATGAAATTAATAACAACCACACTTTCGATGTAATATACCAAAGAAAATAAGTAATTTCCTACCTTATGTTTCTCCGCTTTTCATTTGAATACGCTTTGATGTAAACAAATGTTTGTTCATGTGGAAAGAAGACGTTAAGAAATAGACATTTCAAAAATTACTTTCTAAATTTCCTACCTTATCTTTATCAGTTTTTCGTTTTAATTCCTTTATCTTATTTTACAATTTAGCTCCTCTTGTATGCATAAATAAAGATGCTGCTGTGGTGTTTTGTTTGTAATTATCCCTGTGGATGAATGCGGAATGAGCTATATCCTAAATCATCCAAACCAACCCCCGTGGTAAATAACTGATTTGAGTGCCCATAGTAATAATAATAATAATCTTTATTAACCCATGGCGTGGAAAGACCCAAGCACATTGCTGCTTGCTGTCGATTGCTGCTTACACAACATTTTAAAACAAAACCGTTGAAAATTCTACCTCAAGGTATGCTGGAATAGAGTGCAATGGATAATCAGTTAGCCATTTTTCCAGTAGGTACATTTTTTACTCTTGTAGAGCTTACTAAGCAGCCTTTCCTTGGCAACTCACGAAAGTATTTTAATCTCAAGTTCTCAGAGTCATTTTTTGTCTTTGAAAGCCTACAGTAATTGATATTCAGGTTATGATTTGTCCCGATGTCATGAGAACAACGGATGGGGTATATTTCTTTTATGTGCAAAATGCTGCGAAATACTTAAGACGCCCTACGTGGCGAAGATGAGCAGATTTTAAAAATATAGATCTGCAGTGTAAAGGTAATGTTAGACATAACGTTGAACGTACATAGTACAGGCAACTGGAAACAAAATATTTCAGGAATATTTATTTCAGTTCTAAAAGGAGAATTTTGGGTAAACATGACTGAGTCATAACTTAAGAGCCTCTAGGTAAAACGTTTTTCATTTTCTTAGTGCAATTTTGTACTTTATTACATCGCGGTCAATCGAGAAAGTCAAATTATAATGATCCTTGGGTTTCGGAAATTAAATTTTCAGCACCAAACTAACTTCTTTCTCGTGAGCAATGAATTTCGGCGGGAATAAACCGTAATAATAGGTTCAGAACGGGATATGTGGGGAACATGATGAAATTCTTTCTGGAATTATTTTTGCATGGTAACATGGTGCTATGGTAAAAAATTCAATTGTTTAATTTTCAATCGGAATTCAGTATAACGGACATTAATATGTCTTTTCAAACAGGCCCATTTCCATTGTCCAGTAGAAAAGGAATTATAGCTACGTTCTCGTTCTCATTGCTTTTTCTTGAGTTCTAGGAAAAAAAACTTTCAACAGATAAATCATATCCCAGCTTATAGTGACTGCAAACTATTACAATCTTCGATTGTTTGATCTTGAATGACGCGCAATATAAATAGAGTCAAATTTATATACATGGAGGAACACATACACAAGAAAGAAAATACAAACTTACCCTAATCGTAATAAACATACAAAAATGGAAAACCCTTAACATTAAATTTAATTTAGCCTTCTCATGAAAGTCTTCAGGTTACGCGTTGAGGTTTTAAAAACTACCTTAGATTGATCGTTCCAATTCCCTATACTCCGATGCAGGAGAGAATATTCACAGTGTTTGAAATATGCCTCGGAGTGTCTATTTTGGGTTGGTGATATTTTCTTGACAGGTAGTGCGGCTTTTTAAATCCATACGTGATGTCTATCCAGGATCGCCAACATAATATGTAATTTTCTCTTTTCAATTTTCCTTAAATTTTAGAAGAAAATAATTTCCCACTGAGTAATCAAATCCCTTCATATAGGCATAATATACTATTTATATCTTCAATTGCTTGGCTTTGACTGATGTGCAACAATAGAGAGAGCCTTTTTTCCGAGAGAACAAGTGACGTCTCCACGTTTACAGTGAAAAGTTTTTTCTTTGGCCCATTGTACGTAGGTATATATTCGGAATTCGTGTCCGAGGAACGTTTTATTTACAGATGATTGGTTAACAAGGATAAACCGAGGTCCACTCGTGCCGTGCAGTCACGGGACACTAATATGACACCCATCAAAAGAGGAAAACGATGTTCATAATTTGAAAAGAAACGGCGTGCACGGAAAAGCGACGGAAGCAATTGAACGACGGACAAAGAGAAATGAAAGGAGAAAAGAGTTGTTGGAGGAAAGGGTGATACGAGGGAATGACAACGTTAATATCCTTTCCCACCCCTCTCCTACCCCTTCAAAAACACACTCCCACTCTCTCTCCAAAATGGCAAGAGTGAAACATTTATTGACTCAGTCGAAATTTCCGCGCGCGAGTCCGAAATGACTTTGGAAAAGCGTGAAGTGAGGCGATGCGAACGGGGACAGCGGAGCGACCGACTGTCGCTTAGCGCGCGTCGTCGCGGACCCAATTAAGGGAAGAATAGCACCCCGCGGAAAAAAAAATAAAATGAGTTCTAATCAATGTTTGCTCCTAAAAAAAAAATCACAATCGTTCAGCGGAGCAAGTGAACGGGAGAGTGCGTAATTAATCTGGAGAAACGCTGTCCGCTGTCAAGGGCAATTATCGGATGCAATTATCGCCGCCAAACAACAACGGTCGCCGGGGTAACCGCCATATAAACACATCCCCCATCCCTTGCGCATTCCGCAATTCGGTCGTTCTCGTTTTCAACTCTCCACTTCGGCGTCACGACCTCTCTCTCTCCACATTTTTACGGTCTTCACGATGATACAAGGTCAGAGAGGAAACAAGAGAAGCACTTTTTTCGGTTCGTGCTCGAGTTTCAAAGATCAGAGGAAGTGATAAATAACCTTTTCGGGCATCACCGACACCAGCGCCGCAGGCATAAGAACGGCGTACTTCAAACTATTACAATTATTCCTTCTTCGACTGTTTATACTTCCTATTTACCGAGATTCTGTGAAGAATGGGTGCTGGCGTGGCACAGTTAGCTGTTTCTTTTATTCTGTATGGTAAGCATTAAATTATAAGTAAATATTACAATTATTTTACCAAAACACACTTTTAATTACCAGAAAAAGTCTTCAGTGCTACAAGAATATTTTTTGGGACACAGGTTGTCAGTAATTCGCAGCGGCCTTGGCAACATCATTTACTCAGTCACGATATCTTTCACCAACCGATCAATAGGTTTTCCCTTAAAAATGCAACATTTGGATTGCACACGTGGAATTGTTTTGTCTATTTGGGTAAATTATTCGGAGTCTCCTAATCGTTACGTCATCGGAAAAGTAATCAATTAACAGTATTGCAAAAGGAGGAAATTGAGGTATCCTGCCTCATAGATACAATATGGGATGAAAAAAACTCGATTAGCCTAATAAAGTTGCTCTTTCATGTTAGCACACGCAGGAAAAAACCTTTTATTCACAAGAGGTTATAACGCACACTTACACCAAGAACAAAAAACAATTACATCAAAACATAAACGCAACCTTGGCAACGCCTTTCCGAACTCCACCCAGGCGCTGCAACCACATCTTATACATACACACGAAAGAACTTATCTTGTTAATAACGTATACTCCAACATTTCATTCCATATTGAATCAGCATAACATTAACCAATATATTAAATTCCCATACTAGAATATTCAACGACATATAGCAGAATCAGAGAGAGTATCACCAGAGAAATACATTCATTCTTTCTATTCCATGATGGGAGAATTTTACAGGGAAATTCAAAATGTTTCAATATTTTTGTCGCATTCCATCCCCAAAATCTAAAAAAGTAAAAACATTCTAAATGACGCCATCTTCCTTAGACTTCAATGGGATATGAGGTTTTAAAAAGAACGATTTCCTTATTTTCACTCACATATCGCGAATTACTAAAAAGGTTTATCTCTAGTAAATATTAATCGATTCGTCTTAAATTTGACAGGTAACGCAGGCCAACAGAAAAATTTTGTTTCAAAACTTTTTTCATTTTAATAGCTGATCTTTATAGATTTTTATATCCCTAAGCCAAACCTGGCCTTTGTTTTTTTGTGTCACCCATAGTTTCCAAGCAATATGTATTTTAATATTTAGTCTAATATCCCTATACGGAGTATAGGGAAATCAATTAAACACTGTGTTACTTCATAAAATTGTTTGTATTTACTGTTAAATTACTTACAATAGTAATGTAGCGTGATAATACAGGGTTCACTTGTCAACTGCAATTGGTCTACATTTTCTTTCTCTTTTTCCTTGAAGCTTCTTGTGTAGCTTTTTCTGCGACGAATCACTTGCTGAACCTCTCGGTGAAGTACCAACAGTAATCCCCCATTATCTTCGTTCATTAACCTACTCTTTCAATTTTATTTTAACTATAAAAAAAGCTGTTAATTTCTAAAAAATATTGCTTGATTTCATAAATTTAACTGTAAAATATGAATAAATGGTGGGTGATAAAACCTTTTAAGCATCACATTTAGATTCAGCAACTTAAAAACATAAGAATAAGGTATTATCAGTGTAAAAGTTTTTTCATCGTTGGTCTGTGTAATCTTTAATTGCCAAAAGGAAAGTTTCATAACTGGTTGCGATAAAAAAATTCGAAATTTGCGTTTTCGAGAGACCCACGGACTGATGATGAATCTACATGACAATTTTCTCCATCATTAACACCTCCGAACTAGGCCAAGAGCATTCATCACATTTGATTACCCCTGCCACTCACATGTGTACCCTACAACGTCTTCTCTGCATGTCTCCGAAACGACACGAAACTCACTGCCACGTCGCTCCGCCACCTTCCGCTGAATCTCACCAAACCCTCACTTCCCCAAACAGATGCGAGGTATTTGATGCGTAGTTTTCCGCGGCGTTGTCTAGATGATGTCTCCATGCTTCTGGGTTTCACCGCGTGGATTTTCTTTGCGACGACAGTTTCGCCGGTATTCCAACCGGCGTCTTCAGGTCAATGTCGGGATTCAATTTGTGGTGACTTATATAGTGCATTCTTGGCGCCAATTTTTTCATGCTGGATGCTGATTGGTCCACCTTCTTTTTTCTCATATGACCGTATGACTATTCGGGCTTCCAGCCGGGTGGTCACCCTCCATTCTGCCGACGTTTCGGAACACGAGTCGGGTTCCATTCTCAGGGCGAAAACAGAAACGTCGGCAGAATGGAGGGAGACCACCCGGCTGGAGGCCCGAATAGCCTTTTTCGAATATATTCGCCGGGAAAGCATCAGATTTTACTTGACTTCTATCCTCTTTTACTCTTCTCAGAACTTCCGCATTACTCACAAGACTTATCTGTTTGATCCTCATTTCATTTAGAGCACCACATTTCGAAAATTAACAACCTTGATTTCCCCAATGCTGTCATCTTCCTTGTCTTACCACTACATACCAAATGTACGTCATAAGTGCTTCCTAACTCCAACGCTTATATTTTTAGTTACAAGAAGACTACTCTTTTTTTAGGAACTCCCTTTTCGCTTTAGCTATTCTACTCACTACATATCCAGTTCAGCGTAGATGGCGTCATAGTCAGAGTGCTTCCAACTCTGATCTTGCCATTCGCAGAAGCTATTCACGGGGGGGGGGGGGGTTGCTTTCGCCCCCGGCCCCTGCCTAGCGCCCCCTATGAAGCGGAGAGACCCAAGGGGCAGGGCAGGGTCGGAAGGGGATCTCTTCCGTCGTGGGGGACGGACGCCAGGGTACAGGATATCCCTTGGAGGTTGCCCCCCAGGGCCCTCTCTTAGACTCGCGCGCCTTGTATGCACCCCTTCCCACGAGCAGGCGGCCATCGCACGCACCACGGCACTGCATGGATTAACATAGGAAATTGTCCCTTCCAGTCTATTCCCGGGGGAGGACATTACACCAGCTCGCTGCTCGCAGCCTCGACTGTTCATATTGATGGAAATTTGCCATTGTTAATGCATAAGTAAAACACATTGATTATTTGTTTAAACTTCACTTCGCTAACTTTGCGGCTTCTATAGAGGCTCATACTAGGATTGAAACTCACGTCTCCTCCATGAAAGTACGCTGGTGACTGAATAGGGTGGTTTCCTATTATTTTTTTATTGCCTAAATCGAAAGATTATAACTTCTGGAGTACGTATTTCACGCTCTTAGATTTTCGAATGACGAAATCTATTTTTCGCGATTAAACGAAAAGTGAAAATTTTCAAGCGCACGAAAACGCGACAGCTAAGTAGGAATGATGAGAAAAGTCCCTGTGACGTATATCTGGTTCCCGCTGCCGCCCTGTGAGGTGACCTTGAGGCAAGGCTTTGAGCGCTGATACGATGCAGGTTGCTAGCAGGTAGCAGAGTACCCTGCTAGCAGGTAGCGCTTGGATTAAATAAGGATTATTAATACCCTATCAAACGAAGGAAACTTTCCGAACTTAAGCAATTTTAATGGGTGATTATTAAGACATGTTTCCCTGAGCTCTGTGCCTCATGCATGCCTTGGTAATCTCAGACGATGTAAAACTCCTATCTACTCGTATAGAAACTAGGTCCCTGTGACGTCAGGTGGAGAGGCATCCCATGGACGCCAATCTGGCCTTTTTCAAGTGAGGATAAAATTGACCATTGCCATTCGTCTGAACTGGGATTTCTAAAACCAAATAATTTGTATATTATGAATACACTAATGGTGGGTAACGAATCGCAATCAATGCATTTCGTATTCTTTGATGAAGGAAACTACCCTATTTTTCTATAACTAGCCATGAAATGCACACTGAGGGCCGTGCTCCAGAGAATGACTCAAAGTTGAGTCCTCCCTCTAACTCGCTCGTTCAGATCCAAGACTCAAGCTGAGTTTGAGTAAGATTTCATACTTTAGATAATTTGATACATAAACGTTATAAAGGCTTACAAGAATATTTTTCAACAATGATATAATCAAAAAACATGAATATGCAATGACATAAGTGTCGAAACCATCATCGGCAATGAATTGTCGGTGAGGTACGTACTGGTGAATTTCCTTTTCTCTTATCGCGATCCCACAAAGTTCAGTCGGACACGTTAAGCTTTGAATGTGTTAAAACAAAAAGAAAAAGCTTTGCAAACTTCCACTGGGTGACGAAATGCACAACCATGGTTTTTTCGAACGGTCATCATCCATCAACAATCGTCAGATGAGCAATTTAAAAGAATAGGAAATCATCTCCTGTAAAGTGACGATGTCAACCGTTCTACGAAATCCTGGTTTAATGTAAAACAAATCATCGTATGGAAGTTTACAAAGTTCTTTTTGCTTACTGGTTCTACAGGAATTGAGGACCTGAGAAATTCAGCTCAACTCACTTGAGGTTGTGGAATTGTGGTAACGTTCAGCAATACATTTTTAAAAAAGAATAAGTATGCCTACACTTGTCATCCATGGCCTCTCGCTCTTCAAAAACTAGCATTATTGGAGTTCAGCATCGCAAGTGGAAGCATTTTTTCGAGAGACATTCTACGTCAAAAAACGTTAGCCGACGCGTCGGCTATCTAGGGACCCAAATTGCCTTGCGTTGCGAGGATGCGTTTGGCGAAAAATCCGAGATTTTTTTATTGCTGGATTTGAATATCGACGTAAAGGACTACCCGCTGCCGTTGGAGAGAGACCACGGTACCTCCGATTATATTTGACCTTATCGCTGTGGAAATTCAAAAATCTATTGATGAACGTACAAATGCGAAGTTGAATATTCCTTTTAATATACATACGGACGAGAGATTCGTGAGAGAATTCTCCAAAACTTTGTTTACAGCAGCGAAAGACGAGGAATGACACTGACATAAGAAATACAGACTGGAAAGGAGTGATTCTTTTTTCCCTATTCCCCTTCCATTTTTTTCCTCAGTTGTCGAGTTTCTTTAGGATTCAATCCAGCAGCCATCATCTTTCGTTTCGTCTGCTTTTCTCTCAAAATAGTCCTTCATTAGGAGGAACCTTATACTCCTTCTTGCACACACACGAAAAATATATCATAATTTCAAATTTTCCTTTAAAAGTGTTTGAGTTTTGTACTTCAATAAAACCTCACTTTTGGCCAGTCTGACCCCACAGATTGTGGAATTTGTTATGTTTGTCAGACTGGAAGAAGGTTCAAAGACAGAGTGAAGGAACATAGAAGAATTTTTATATACAGTGACGGGAAATCTTGTTTCGCTAATCATTTATGCCTCTGTAACCATTTTAGCAATTTTGACATACATATTTAACTTTGTATTGATAAAGGGCTTAAACTAGATTTTATGGAAAAATTCGAAATTGCCAATAGCCCGGATGGACTTTGTAATGATGTTTTATTTTGTACTGACTCTCCTTTGTTAAAATGCATACCCATGACGTCAAAACTCTGACCTTCACTCCGATCCACTCGATGTATGTTTTCGTCCTTCACTCACTTGTTCACCAAAACCGTTTCCCCTCCCACTCCCCCACAACTAATTCCATATGCCCTTACCCCCTACCTTGGCCTGGGTATATATACCGAGAGAGTACTGGGGTTTTCACCTTGAAAATGACACTCACGTGTTGAAACCATTGTCGGTTGCTGAGTTGTGACATTAAAAGTGTGGAAATTACCATTGTGTTCTTCTTTTTATCATGGATATAAAGAACTTCGGCAAAATCGAGCCGGATACGATTTTATGCGTCACCATAATTCGTACGCCTTAAGAGACACTCGAGTAGCCTCTTCATAGACCGTAGGCTCCTTTCCTACGTTATCGGATCTAAAAATATTTCATCACTTCTCTAAAAGTTGGTAAGATCGATTTGTTTTACGCCGACGAGGCTCTAAATAAGGGACAAGTCTTCTAACTACGCATCCTTTTTTACCTTTTATCATCTTCCGATTTATATTATCAAAGATGAACGCCCTCCTAGCAGCACACGCGGGATGAATTTTGCTGTATTCGAGGCGTTAGAAGGGGAGAAGCGAGGATCGGCCTGCCGATCTTGTATCCGCGACACTGCTTGGGCGTTGGAATATTTTCTTCGCGGACGCGGACTCAAAATAGGCATTTTGCGGCTAAACTTAGGCAGATACGTCAAAATGCACGAAATATTTGATCTAATAGGAAAGTAACTCGGCAAAATCTATGGGGAATGAATATAAAATATTATATTTTTCGAATTTTGACCCTCCCCCCCTAAATTGCATTTGAGCGAGAGTCAGGGGTTCACCTAGAGGTCTCAAATTGTTCAGGCCTTATTTTTGATCGGTCCCACAACTTTTTACTTTGGGACAGATGGATTTGAAAAAAATCGATTTTTGCGATCCGCCCTACTCTATACATCACAGAGGTGCCGACGCTACACTTGTGAATCTCATCTGGGATACGTCCGGGTGTAAATCTGTCCGCTGTGATCCAGCGAGGATCCCAAGAATCGTTCGTCCGATCAGTATCACTGACTTAATCCGGGGGCTGCGACGCATCCGTTGCGGCCGTCATCATCGCATCGGCGGCGCAGGGAGCGCGGCCATCGCACCGCGATCACGATGCCCCAGATGGTCGTGCCAGAGATGCAATCAGGGGCAGTGACGACACTCCTCCCCCGTACTACTCTGCTCCCCCTGCCACGCACCCCACGATCCCCAACTCTCCTTGATATTGCAGCTATAGTCACAGCGCATAGTTTTATGCTGCCCGAGACAGATGTTCCCCTCCGCGAAATACGGAATTAAGACTGAGAACTTCTTATTTTCTTTGCGGTTGGAGGGTATTTATTTAAGTTAATATAAATAATCAAATTTCGATCTTTCAATCCCTGTAAATAAATATAACATACTTAAGACTACAACAACTATATCAAAATGTAATGGGTGTAAAGAGATAATGTTTTCCTACACTTTTTAGCATCTCATAAAGAAAACCTTCACTAATACTTCGATCTGAAGGTTTACTGCATCTGATTTAACGCGTCAATCGTGCAAAATGGAAAAAAGGAAAAATGCTATGCCCTAAAGTTATATTAAATAAAAATTTAAACACTGGGAAATAAATTATGTCAATCTAAAAAAATACCGACTAACATGCTACAAATATAGACCTCAATATTGCTATGGCCAACATTAGGAAACATTATCACCACTACTAATAGTTGCCGTAGCTACGCTCTTAATTTCTCTATGAATTCACATTAAAATTAAACATGAATATGAGCATGATGCAAAGAGACTTTTTCCCCAAATTTCAAAACACTTGCTGACTAGGCTAAAATTCAGTTTAGCGGGGAAAACTCTAGAATATTCTTTCATTGGGTTATGTTCTTCAAGATTGCCCCAATTAAGCGACTTTCTCAAATAACCGATGGCCCCACTAACCGTATTCTACGAAACTAGTAACTCTAATTTTTTCCGTGTTCGTAATTCGGGCAGTGGTTGTAGTTTTGGAGCTGCTGCCATAGAAGTCTACCTCACCGTAACGTAAACCATGGCAAACGCTGCCATACTCCCGAACCCTTCTTTCCCCCCCTAACTCCCTCACTTCCCTCCCCCGTCCAAATGGACCAGGGCATCTTGCGGAGACACGCGCGTCGCTTAGGAAGTGGATCAGCCGCCCGCGTCACATGTTAGTAGCGGCAAAGGGGGTGGGGGGGGGGCATACATTATTTCGGGAGAGAGGGGGGAAATGCGATGGATGGATGGGCACAGAGGTCATTGAACGGCGGCGGGCGGCGTGGCCTGCCGAATGGAGTCCCTGCACCCTGAACTTCCCACGGACGGAGGCGTCTGGAGCGTCGCATAGCGGTCCACGGAACACGAAAATACGGCATATACCAAAGACTATATATCAATACCAGTGTAGGAGGAGTAGAAACTATCTATTTATTTATATCATTGCCAGTAAAAGAGGAGCAGAGACTATTTATTTATTTATTCAATTATTTATTTATTTATTATTTGTTATTCGTGTACATGTCTATACTTGTTAACATGTTAACGTAGTTTATCCTTGGGACGTTAATATTCCATAGTCTATTGTACCGTGGTGGCCTGACGGCGGTTTTACGGGTTTCCCGTCGTCCTTAGGGTAAATGCCGGGCTGAAGAAATGAAGTCTCTTCATGAACAATTAGAGAGTTGAGTTTCATTTAGAAAATCCGTGGTTATTCCATTAGTGATAGTAACAGTTGACTGTCTATACGCTTGTTTAGAATTCATTTTATTTCTATACCATTTTCCAATTGCTACAGCATTACAAAATTCAGAAAATATTTAAATGGATTATGACGAATAAAAATGAAAATATTTAAATGCGTCACGCAGTGCTACAAAAAATTCTATACTGCAGTAGCATGCCATTCATAATTATAATTCACAGGTAGTGGCGTAATTTGAATCCTCCTGGATGATAAAAATGGCGTTCATTGTTTGTGGATACATTACTTTAGAACTCAAGCGTGGGTGTAGGATGTGAGTTTTGGCACTCAGGTTTTGTACTTGGTTGAGAAATTCTCTATGCAACAATATTCTACCGTCACAGTGGTCCGAAGACCCCGAAAATACGGCATAGACACGATAATGGACTCTCTTTCCGATGTAAGAAGTGTTGAGTGCTATAGGAAAAACCCTACTTCTTCTATTAGTGATAGTAATAGGTGCCTGGTAATACGATAGTTGGCTCACGCCAGTCTGTAAGAGCACACACTGGAGTATGTATTCGAGGTGCATTGCTAGTGCGCAGCTACATAAGTTCCACTTCAGAAGACCATGTTATCACTGCTCTCCTTTTTGAGTTCTTTATACTGGAAACAATAGAAAATATTAAGTATATTTTTTGATTGAAAGTTACAGAATGCTTAATTTTCGCTCGTTAATTACTATTTAACGATAAAATAAGAATATGTAGTGCCGAAAAAGAAATTAAATCCGCACATAAAAAAGGTCGAGCGGTTTTACTCACAACTTTCTTTTCAATAACAGCTAATTTAGGTTGTTTTTTTTTAATTAAACTTTAAAATTCATGCTCGAATCCGTAAAAGAGTTTGCAGATCCGAAAGTTACGCTTGAAAAATAAAGGAGACCTAATACTGTACCTTGTGCATAGTCATTAAAAGTAACTTTTAGTAAGGAGTTTTTAGTGCAGGTACAGCTCATATCTCCTTTTCAGGAAATCGTTAATATCGCCCTTGTAATTCATCAACGTCCTTTTTTCACAGCAAGATATTATTCAACCAATCCTCCGAATTGATTACACTTTCCAGAGTTATAATATTTTGGGATTCCCCGAGCACAATTTTAAATTTGTAGTGTAGGGGACAGTATTGATTTTTTCGAGATCAAATTCGTAATCAGCGACCTCAAAAAACCAGTATAAAATCTAAATTGGTTTTCATAGATTGAGATGCGTCGCACATTTCAGAATTCTGGACAGAATTCTGCGTGGACGGTGAGCGATGCAGCCAGTCCCGCGACTCACATTGGTCGGGAAGGCAGATGTGGACGGATTAAATGTTACAAGAGAGCACTGATGCACGCAAGGAAACCAAATGTTCTCATACTGTAATAAGGACGTCACTTAGCGATGGGTCACTCTTTATCATAGGCTGAATGTTTCCACAGTTAAATCTAGCGGTAAAAGAAATTTGAACTTTGAAAGCAACATTTTTCTTTGCTACGGGAACGTCGGGGTAAAGTCCTCGCCTGCCAAACAAGGCCAATTTAATGCTGTTTTCGGCAGCATACGAATATTTTTTAAATACATGTATCCATTGGTACGTTGACTGCGGTGACATCAACTACAGCCCAAACAAAATAGTTGAGATACCCGACTTAGAAGTGTTTTATCTCGGTAACTACTCAATTGGTTTTACTAAAATAAATTGCGAATGGCAAGTAGATATTTCCTATGTTCCCTCAATAGCGTTAGAAACTCGTCCTTGCATTAAACATTTTTTCTTGTGGCTTTGCACAAAAAAGGAACGTTTTATCGCTCGGGAAATGATAGCCCAATTTTAAATATATTTTTTCTGTGACTTTTTCATTGATCTGTAGAGCATACGGATATTGGGATACATTTAGAAAATAAGCCATTGAGATCCAAATGGAGGAGAAGAAATTCGAGGCACTTTGATAGACTTATGATCGTGTTGTTTTCTATCAATTCTAACATCAATTAAGGATATTGAACACTGAAAAAGAGACTCGATAATTATATTGTATTTGTAGAAAAACAATTTTCTATTATAACAAACTTCGTTACTAAAGAGAAGCACTGGGTTGTCAAGGTTGTGTGAATGCGTTTTGGTAAGCCTCTTAGCGATGGGTCGTTCGTGATAGATTCGTTCAAAACGATTGAATCACCACGTGAATCAATAGACTCATGATTCTTTTCTTGCAAGTCAGTCGATCAACAATCAGTCCCACTTTCAGTGCAAATGAGGGAATTCGAAGGTTTTGACTGGTTTGAAATTTTGAAAACGCTCTTGGAATTGATCGATAAATTGAATGCCACGATAGTGATATCTTGTATCAGTGCCTGATTTATAAGTTACGGTTATACAATTTTCAATATGTGTGACGTCGATTGTGCCGATTGTGAAGGATTGAACCTCCATTGTGGTGACTACCGAATCATTCGAATTTCGAAATAGGCAACCCAACGAGAAATGTTTCTGATAATCGAGGGGCTATAGTCACGTACATAAATGAGATTTAACATAAAAACTCAAAATTTTAACTGTCAGCAGCGTGAATAACTACATTAAATAAAAATTTAAACACCGGGAAATAAATTATGTTAATCTAAAAAAATACCGACTAACATGCTACAAATATAGACCTGTAAGGTTCAGTATATCGATAGCATCAGGGAAAGGCAGGATTAGTTTAAAGGAAAAACTCCATTACTCAAGCAGGTTTATTGGGCACATCCGCACTCTACAGCCGCCAAACACACTCTCCCGTGCTCTTCGTGGACGCCACTGCCAACGCCGTTCTCATAGCACGCCTCTCCGCGTGATATCTGTATTACCCAATTCGCGGCCACCCAAGAGGCTGCCTTCTGCTGACGCTGCACGGTTCTCACGCCTAAGGAGATGTGGAGTGGGGTGCGTGACAGGAAGGGTGATAAGACGAGAAGCAAACCGCCAATGCAGCGGCACGTGGGTGGTGGGTGGCGAGAGGTGGAAAAAGGAGGTCACGTCCCATCTTCGTGATACTTACATCACCCTCCTTCCAAACAAAATTTAATCCCCCGATTAAATGGGGATGGCCGGAAACTGAAAAAATGCTTAATAAGTGACAGTATATACCAAAGAACCAAAAACATCAAAGCAATTGGGATTACCCACACGATACAAAAGAAAAAAAATTAACACTCAGTAATGGTAAATCATGTCCCCAAAATAAAAGAAAAAACATAGAATTCAAGGAATAATGTTCACACAAAAATTAATTCTGAGAGATAATAAAAAATAAACATTATCAAAACCATCGTGGAATAATAATTACACTTCTACCATTACACAAATCAACAAACTCAGTACATCAACAATAAAAGCACAAACCAAACTATGAAAGTACAATTCAAACGCCCCCGTGAAAGAAAGAATATGAAATAAAACAAATTATTCAAAGCTTTCACGCGTCTTTCTCCTTCTCACTTCACTTCTCCTCACTTTCATTTACTCTATGCGATACACAATAAAAATTTCGTCACTTTTCTCAGGATCTCTGACAGCCACGAAAAAGCTCTTCGGGGTAAGGGGGTTGGGAAGGGCAAACGGTTTTATTTTAAATCATTCACACACTCTGAACATTTCACGCTACGGGACAAACACTGGCCCTTGAATTACTTTTCTCGTCTCGGCCGTAAGTCGTAGACACGGGTACCACTCACACCCACTGGGACCTCGTCGGGGGGGGGGCAGGGGAGGGTAAGGGCGTCTTCTCGTCAATGACGTCTTCTCCAGCTGGCGGCGAGACGTCCTGCCGTGGCGGTCGAGGGCGGAGATGATATGGGGGTCTCCGCGGAAGTGCCGGCGTGTCGACCTTCGCAGGAATGCAGCCTATCTCACGCTCACCGCCCAGATGATGCCGCACTGTTTGTTGACACTCTTCTTCGCCGGCCGCCAAGTTAACACTCGATTCTTCGTTACACTCCGTATTCAAGTCTGGGCTTGATGCTTCCTCTCGAGAGACAGTGGACTCAGGGGGGGAAACTTGAGGGATTTCACCAACACTAGGGGTGGGGGAGGGCTCACTTTGGGAAGGGGGGGCTTCAATTCGCGTATCCGGCGATTCTTGAGGAGGACATGTGGAATTAGTCATATAAGGTAAATTTTTCCTTGGTCTTCCCCTCCCCCTTCTAAAAACCTCAGGGCGGAAAGCACAGTCAGCTTCTCGCTTTTGCTTTTTGCACGCTCGATCAGCACACGCAAACGGAATTTCGCCAATGCATTCCTCCCATTCACTATCGGATACGGCCTTTCTCGGTCTGCCACGCCGTCTTTCTCCGTGGGGTGGGGGAGGAATCGAAAGATGACTAGGGTGGGGTTTCACTCGATCCTGATGTACGATCACAGTCCTATGCTGAAGCTGCAATTTTAAATTGGAGGGGGAAAGTACTTCTATCACCCTATACGGTCCTTTCCAGGGGCTGTGAAACTTTCGCACTTTGCCCGGTTTAAGAACTGGGTCCGTCAAGTACACATACTCACCCGCGACATAATTTCTCCCCCTTTTAGTGTTTTTTAATCCTTTAGCTTGTTCCTTATGGGCTCTGCGATTATTCCGTTTACAATCTTTACAAATAACCTGCAGTCTATCTTGTAGCTGGGACACAAAATCGTCCACGGAAACAGGGGCGTTTTTCACGCACTCAAAGGGGGTCTTTAGTCTTTCCACGAATATCACTTCATGAGGGGAACGACGTACGCTTCTATGCCAGCTTGAATTGTATGCACAGACTGCATAACCTACCCACAAATCCCAGTCATTGTTTTTGCAATTAACATAGTGGGAGATGATCTGAGCTATTGTACGGTGTACTCTCTCGACCCTGCCGTTACATTGGGGGTGGAATGGGGAGGTTTGTAACTTCTCTATGCCCAACAACCGACACACATTCTGGAAGAGTTCCGAGGTAAAATTACTACCCTGATCGGAAAGTATTTTTTCCGGGACACCGAACTTTAGTATCCAATCGCGCACCAGAGTAACGGACACAGATTCCGCGGTTTGATCCCCCAAGGGCGCCATCACCAAATACCGTGAAAAATGATCTATGATGGATAATACGTAACGATTTCCTCGTTCCGTTTTTGGGAGCGGCCCCACGATGTCTAGTGCAATGAATTGGAATGGTCGGTCCGCCTCCGGCAGCGGCTGCAATGGCGCCTTTGTCTTCCCATATGGCGACCTACGTAGACATGACACGCAACCCCTGACGTAATCAGTACAGTCTTTCTTCCAGCCCGGCCACCAATACTGACCGCCCACGCGATACTTCGTGGAATTTACACCCATGTGCCCAGCGAGCCTATGGTCATGACACTGCGTTAGTATTTGCCTCCTCAAACCAGCAGGAACAACTACTTTGTGCACCCCTTCCTCAATTCGACACAGCAAGCCATTCGCAAATTCAAACTTATTATTCCCGATCCATCCGATGCACTCTGCGTCTGCTTCTTGCGCCTCCTTTAGATTCAGTTCCTCCTCTGCAGTGACTTTTCTTACCTTGCGGCTCAACCCATCGGCATTCCCATGCAATTTCCCTGGCTTATGGCACACCTCGTAATCGTATTCCGACAATTTTAATGTCCAACGAATCAACCGGCTATTAGGATCCTTCAGACTAAATAACCATTTAAGGGCAGCATGATCAGTGATAATGTTAAATTTTCGCCCATATAAGTAACACCTGAAATATCCTATGGCCCAAACGACGGCGAGTAATTCTCGTTCAGTGGCAGAATAATTTTGCTCCGCTTGATTAAGCCTACGAGATGCAAAGGCGACGGGATGTTCTTCTCCACCAATCTCTTGTGATAACACGGCGCCGAGGGCGTGATTACTAGCATCGGTAGACAACGTGAACGGTTTCCGAAAATCAGGATATGCCAGCACAGGGGTGGAAGTGAGAGAGTATTTCAATTGACTCAACGCAGCCTCGCATTCAGCGTCCCACTCGAATGCCCTCCCCTTTTTAAGAAGGTTTGTGAGCGGCTTTGCAATAGACGCGAATCCCTTTACAAATCGCCTATAGTAGTTAGCCAGGCCGAGAAATGACTGCAGCTCTCGGACGTTCGTAGGTGTTGGAAAATCTCGCACCGCTTGAATTTTTTCTGAATCCGGTCGCACCCCTTCACCACTTATCACATGACCCAAATACTTCACGCTGCTTCCCGCAAAATTACATTTCTCCATTTTTAACGACAACCCAGCGTCACTTAGCCGCTGGAAAACAGAGCGTAACCGGTCAACATGATCATCCACCGTGTCACTGAATACGATAATATCGTCTAAATAGACGAGACAACGTTCCGGCTTAAGGCCTCTAAGTACGCCGTCCATCATCCGCTGAAAACTTCCCGGCGCGTTCCTAAGGCCGAACGGCATGCGTTTATACTCATACAGGCCACTATCGACAATAAATGCGGTTTTCTCCTGCGAGTCTTTAGCCATGGGTATCTGGTGATAACCACTCGTCATATCCAAAGTAGTGAAATATCGACACCCCCCTAAATAATCCAACGTTTCTACTATGTTAGGTAGCGGGTACACGTCAGGAATTGTGACAGCATTAAGCGCCCTAAAGTCTACACAAAAACGGTACGCCGGCCTTCCATCGGTAGACTTTTTTGGAACAATAACAATTGGGCTGGCCCAAGGACTGGAACTAGGGGATATTACCCCAGTTCTTAACTGCTCTTGGATGAATTGTTCAACCAAGGGCTTCTGGTGAAAAGGAATCCGATACGGACGTCGGTATATTGGACGAGCGTCGCCAGTAGGAATATGATGTTCGACGAGATTAGTGACAGGGATGGATTCCTTTTCACTAAATAGTCCTCGAAAACTTTCTATTAGTTCCTGAAGAGGTTTCTTTTCCGACTCTGAAAGGTGTGCAAGTTTTTCCGTGAGATCCCACCCCGACTTGTCCTTCTCCGCGCGTCTAATCGCTCTTTCCGGAACTTCACTTATTTCCACACCGTTTGCTGCGGCAATCGTCGTACCTCGACCTATTCTAATTCCCTCGTCACTCCAATTAGACATCATTACTATTACCCGGTTTTCCTCATCCACCCTACTCAGAGTCCGGGCAACGGCACATCCTTCCACTTCAATCAATCTGGGTTCTATCACAACCATTTCTGCGCCCCCTACCGCCGCGCGTGGTACAGTCACTCGAAACCTTTTTTCAGACCGCGGCGGTATGTACTCCTCATCTGAAAGAATTACCATATGGTCCTGGTCCGTAGTGATCCGGAACGCACTAAATGTCTTTTCCGAATGATCATTCTCTACCCCATCAGCCCCGTGCAGCGGAATTACACGCCCGTCTAGTTTCATTGCCCTTTCTGGAAGGTTGATTACACATCCGTATTTACATAGAAAATCTAACCCTAAAATCCCTTCAAAACCGCCCAATGTTTCAACTACTTGCACATTGATTGGATAAACATAACCGCCTATTTCTAAAGACACCGACTTCTCACCATAACTTTTCAGCACCCGCCCCGCGACGCCTCGGATGCGATATTGTGACGGCTTCATCCCGCTCCCTCTACACGATCCCCGCACTAATAATGACACTTGGGCCCCAGTGTCTAACAGAAACGAGCACATTTTCCCTTCAACCACCGCTCGCACGACTAAGTCCTTCACTCCCGCACTCACCTGGACGGCTGGAATCAGCACTTCCTTTACCAGGGGTCGGCGCCGGCGGGACGGTCGACCCCTTTGCCGTTTAAATTGGCCGCCCGGCTCGATGACCCCTTCCTGCACTCACGAGCAAAATGGCCCTCCACGCCGCAGCTGTAGCACTTCCCACGGCGTTGGCTGCGACACTCACGGGCGAGATGGCCAGTGCGCCCGCAATTGTAGCACTCACGAGCCGTCACCTGGAACGCTCGACGACTGGGCGATGGATTACGCGGCGTCCTCTCAGCCTCCCGGATTCTCACTGCCGTCGCGACGGCGGCGTCGAAACTCTCGGGCATAGCGAGTCGGCATAGCCTGCCCAATTCGCCCGAAAGGCCTCTCAAGAAGGCATCCAAGGCTCGCTGATCAGCCTCGTATCTCATCGCCTCCATCCGCTCCGGAGTTCCGCCGATCTCCGCCGTCCCCGCGTTGATCCGCCTGACTCGATCCGCGAACTCTTCGATGTCCTCCTTCGGCTCCATGTGAATGACTGCTAGGAGCTCTCGGTAGAAACGAGCGGTCTTCTTCGAGCGATAGCGGTCGAGAATGATGTTCTTCCACGCCGAGTAAGTGGCCGCCGTCTTACATTCTGATCTCGTGCGCTCGTACACCGCGGCTTCCCCACCCAGACGTAGTCGCGCGGCGGCGAGCGTTTCCCCATCGCTCCATCCGCTCAGGGACGCCACCTGCTGGACTCGCTCGAGGTAGGCATCGACGTCATCGCCGGGGCGACCATGGAAGGGTTCTATGGAATTTAGGAGGGTGAATTTTGCCCTCGCGGGTGAAGCAACCTCCTGCCCTTCTCCCCTGGCGACGACGGCTCTCAAACGCTCGTTCTCAGCACCCAGCTGCTCAAGTTTGTCTGCGAAGTCGTCGATCACCCGTTGGAGGTCCACCTCTTGCCCGCCGAAACTAACCCGACTCGCCATCTCGCCTTAGGTCGTCTCGTGTACTGCCCCCTGATACATATCGATCCCCACTTCGGACACCAGATGTAAGGTTCAGTATATCGATAGCATCAGGGAAAGGCAGGATTAGTTTAAAGGAAAAACTCCATTACTCAAGCAGGTTTATTGGGCACATCCGCACTCTACAGCCGCCAAACACACTCTCCCGTGCTCTTCGTGGACGCCACTGCCAACGCCGTTCTCATAGCACGCCTCTCCGCGTGATATCTGTATTACCCAATTCGCGGCCACCCAAGAGGCTGCCTTCTGCTGACGCTGCACGGTTCTCACGCCTAAGGAGATGTGGAGTGGGGTGCGTGACAGGAAGGGTGATAAGACGAGAAGCAAACCGCCAATGCAGCGGCACGTGGGTGGTGGGTGGCGAGAGGTGGAAAAAGGAGGTCACGTCCCATCTTCGTGATACTTACAGACCTCAATATTGCTATGGCCAACATTAGGAAACATTATCACCACTACTAATAGTTGCCGTAGCTACGCTCTTAATTTCTCTATGAATTCACATTAAAATTAAACATGAATATGAGCATCATGTAAAGAGACTTTTTCCCCAAATTTCAAAACACTTACTGACTAGGCTAAAATTCAGTTTAGCGGGGAAAGTTTACGGGTGTTGTAACAAAATCTATGCTTTAAATAATTATAAATACCTTAATTTAAAAAATAAACTTTTAAAAATAAAATTTAAAAGTGCATCCATCACATGCTTTATCATACAATTGAATGAACTGCGTAGAATATAGACACGAATTTTTTTCAATCAAAATCTAGCGTTTTTAATCAACCAATCAATGCGTAATAACCAGGCCCATTACGATCCAGAACGAGAATCGTGAAGGGGAGCGGTGAATCCCACATGGAAGAGGAATCATGATTCCTCTATGATTCAATCAAATTCTTTGAATCATTCATTCAACCCTTCCCATTTTCTTCCCAATTCTACCTACCATGGCCACCTCACCCGTTCAAGAAATAACATACACTCAAACCAGTATTCCAGCTCTCTCTGTCTTAAAGGTCCCAAACACTCTGCCTCGATTCTTTACAATAAAGTTCCCGAAGAAATAAAAAATAGCAACTCTCTCTCCGTATTTAAAAAGAAACTAAAACTTCTCCTAGCTGAAAAATACTACTACAGTGTTAATGAATATCTGGAGGATGCATTGTAGGGTAAGTTCCTAGATGGCAACTTGAATGCCTATATTTTTTCATACTTTCTGTTAGTATTTTATAACCCTCTCGGCTCTGTTTCTAATGTACATATCATAGTTAAATGATTATATTGGGAATTCCCAAGAATCTTATCCTGGTAATTCATGCATGTATGTAATTGTTTGTAAATTTTATATTTGACTTTAGCCTTGCAGACGTGTGAACTGCCAATGGTGAAATAAATTTATTTCGCAAATCATAATTTCAATGACTTGTATCAAAATGATTGAATCAGAAAAGTGAACGACTCGCATCATCTCCAACGTCTATCAACAATTCCATCGTCAGCATAAGTCAAAGATCTTAAGACTGGTTTGGAGAAATTAGCGAGGATAGGAAGCTTCTGGTTAAGATGAGGAGGATACAGAAGCTTGGGCTGGAACGAATACTGAGCGAATGTTGATTATCTCGCTAAGGGAAAATATGCTTAGTAGGCGGTGTATAAAGATAATAAGTGATTGCTTACTGTAAATCCCAAATTAAAAGCCATTTTACGACAATTGTTTATTCACGTAACGTTTTGGCTCCATAATGATATTTTTGTCCGGCAGATACAAGAAAATACGTCCCAACTGCAAGCCTGCATTAAATTGAACTAATGAATTGACGATAGCGCCTTTCTCTGGGACTTTATTATACTTAACATCATTATAAAAATATAAATAACGCACATTTTCTTGCTTTTTCATGATTGTTTAAGCAGGGGAAGGGGTAAGTCATGCGAAATAAATCACAGGAGAATCGTCATTACCCATCACGCAATTCGTGCAGCGTAATGTCAACAATCCAATGAGTGCGCTTGGAAACGAAAATACACCGTTTATTCCATAATTTCGTTCGAAAATCTTGCTTAATGGCCTGGGGTAATTTTGAATTCAATTTAAAGAACCGCAAATACAGCCCAAGTAAAGGGCAAAAGAATAAAATGTAGATAGCAGCGCGGGCATAAGAGAATAAGGGAAATGAAATTAATGAAATGCATATGTTTTATGCTAATTGAATTCAGAATTTCATCGACATTGCGTAAATAATGAAATGTACACGGACCAGGGAATCAAATAAACTAGAGTAAATGTTTATCAAATAAATGAAACGAAATTATAACTTTGTCTTCTTCGCCCTGCACTCTTTTTCATAGGCTAGGTGTTTCCACAGTTTAATCTAGTGAAAAAAAAATTTGAATTTTGAAAGAACATTTTTTTTCGGCCACGGTGACGTCGGAATAAAACCCTCGACTGCCAAACAAGGCCGATATAGTGCTGTTTTCGGCGGAATAGGAATATTTTTTCAGCTGCATGAATCCATTTGTACATTGTCTGAGGTGACATCAACTACTACTCTAGCAAAATAGTCGAGATACCCCAGTTATTTCGGTAACTATTCAATTTGTTTTACTAAAATAAACTGCGAATGACAAGTAGATATTTACTGCGTTCCCTAAATAGCATTAGAAACTCATCCTTGCATTAAACATTTTTTCTTTGCTTTTCTTTGCTTCAAACATCTTTTCATTTCCGGCTTTGTCCAAAAAAGGAACTTTTTTCGCTCGGGAAATGATAGCTCAATTTTGAACTCTATTTTTTCTGTTACTTCTCCATTGATCTGTAGAGAAGAGCATACCGATGTTGGGATACATTGAGAAAATAAGCCATTGAGATCCAAATGGAGGAGAAGAAATTCAACGCACCTAGCTAGACTTATGATCGTGTTGTTTTCGATCAATACTAACATCAATGAAGGATATCGAAAACTATATGAAAGACTCGATAATTATATTGTACTTGTTGAAAAACAATTTTCTATTATAACAAACTTCGTTACTAGAGAGAAGCACTGGGTTGTCAAGGTTGTGTGAATGCGTTTTGGTAAGTTATCGGAGCCGTATGAAAGCGGCATTACCCTGCTTCGTGCGCGTGGCCATAGAATAACGCACAACAAAAGATGAAGAGAAATTTCGTCCGAGAGCATAAGTGGCGCCATTCGCATGGAAACTTTCTGGAAACCATTACTGCCTTCTCTTGAACGTATGATGGAGTATTGATTATTATTTATCACCATGAATTAGCTCTCATAGGACGTGAGGTTAAGTACCAACAGAATTTACATTGAACCGTCAGCCATGCACCGGGAACTTTCCCGATAGGATTGAGTTAGAGTCGTTGGAGCAGAGAAATTGTTACACAAGGTACAGCATCGTACGGTAATGAGATCATTAGTTTCACTGCAGATAGCCTAGTATCTCCTGAAACCTTTACATCCACATTTACGAAATACCGTTCAAGCCTCCAGCAGGGTGTCTGGCACGGGGTGATACCTCACAAGGCATGCAGTACTCATCCTCGCCTTAATCAGAAGCGCGCTCGTTCGCCAGACACGGGCAAAAACATTAACACGACAACGACACGCGGTCAGACCAGAAATTGGGAGAGTTCTAAAGACCTGGCAAATAAAACTGCTAGTTAGCAATAGAAAAATGAAAAGTTACTGTAGTAATTAATTCATATGTGAGTTAAAATATCCCAAACCATTCATGCAGATAGTTAGTATTAACAAGTATAATCAGTTATCGCTACACATTTTTACCTATTCCGAGTAAGATTTTCGCAGAGCCAATCTATCGGAATAGAGGACCCTTGTTGCACGCGGAAAAAACGACATGTTAAAACTATAGGTTTTGCAGTATATTTCCCCAAACTTATCCACGTGATAATTTCTACCGCAATAATAAGGCTATCTCTAAATAACTTTAACATCAGGCAAAAAGCATATACTTATAATTTCCGGAAAGCATTAAGTTCTTTCGTTCGGTTAAACTTTCCCATTCTTAATTCCTCATTACTTCAGATTCATCATCATCATCTTGTGGTGTTCTGCCCGTCGGCAGGTCCCCCGCGCCAATGCTGTCTCCATTCCCTCCTGTCTCCGGCCATCTCCTTGAAGTCTCCATATCTTCCAATTTTTATATTGTCAATGAACTGCTTCAGCCTTCTTCTTCCCCTTCTTCTGATCCCTTACACCGTTCCCTCCTAAGCTACTTTCAACATTCCATTCCCTCTCATCAATACTTCAGAGTATGGTTGCAATTTTAAACAAATCTTTCTGCTACGCTGTTTCTGTAACTGTGAACAGTTATGTCTCGATTTTCAGCTCCGGCTGGTAATCGGTGTTTTGGTGTTTTTGATTTTTGGCGTTAGTGTGTTATGTGGTTAATTTTGCAAATTTTGTATCAACGTGTTGGGTGTGCGATGGCTCTTTTTGGTCTGTTGTATTTGAAGTGTGGGTGGTCGTCATAGTTCCATAATGGTGTTAGTAGCGTGTTGTTGTGTGTTCTGTCCAGAGAGTGTTCAAAGGATTTGGCTATGTCGTGTAGGCATTGTGTAATTGTTTTAATTTTTAGATTTCCGTGTAAGTAGTGGTTGCGGACGAACCACCTATGTATTCTATCTAAATGCGAAACATTCCTTTTTCATACGGATCATTCTCACTAGAGGCGAGCACCGAATGAGGTCCCTCGAGAGAATGATAACATCGTTCTTTGGAAGAGCATCGGAGGACAGATCGCGTGGAAACGAAAACGCAAATGCCCTGAGAAATCAATTGTAGGTACACACACATGTGTGCGCGGCTGTTCCCAAACGTCCCGATGAATTCCCTGTCGGTCCGCGGGTTCCCTCGGAGCGCTCATATTAACCCCCCATGTCCACTCGATCAAGTGACGAGGAGAGGGGGGGGGGAAGCAGGTGAAGAGGGTATCAAAGGGCAGCGATGTCAGGTGGCAGGGAGGGAACACAAATACGCCGAACATCCATGGACATCCAGGAGAGACTTAAAAGAGGTTACAGAGGCAAGGGGGTGGAAAGGGGTGAGAAATTAAAATGGGGGTGGGTGTGTGTGTAGCAGGGTGTGGAGGGGCGGTGAGGGATGGGGTGGGTTGAAAAGAGGGGAAGGCGATGGACTGTCGCACGAATAACCAACTTGCACTCATACGTACAACCATGGCAACCGTCGGTAACCACCAAACGTGCATTCACACGACCATGACAACCCAGAGCTTCTCTTTTATTCCGTTAAAACTCTTCTGTATGGTGTCATTCCATTTCAAATCGCCCAATACGAGTAAAATTTGTTGCTCGACATTTTTAACTATCCTGATTTTTTTTATCATTGGTTCCCTACAAGTAGACAATCACAAAACACCATACTCACACCATACTTATGGAAGAAAACGATGAGTAGGTTATCGCGTGCTAAGGAACTTATGAAAGGCAAGGATAGGAATTTAGGGAATAATAGAATCAAATATTCTCAAATTAACATAATTTGCTTGTTGGATGAACAGCAAAGGCGGAAGAACAGCGTACTGCACATCTTATGCCGCCTAGAACTCTACCAGACATGAATTTAAAGCCTACTTTAATGAAATTCAGTGAGTCTTTATAAGAGCTGAACAACTGATAAGGGATTTTCCTTTGAGTAGAAAATATTTTGACAACTACAAGCGGCTTGCTGACGAAGGTGAAAATCATAATATGCGAACCTTTTTCTTGTGGTAGAGAGAAAAAAAAAGTGCATTAGCATGTATCCATGCTACCCACTAAACCACTACATTAAGTACCAATCGCAATGCTCTCCTATGATGAAACTCCGTTCAGTCTCTTTCTTATTGTTTCCGACGAAACGTTCACGAGCATAAGAACCGAAACAACAAGTTTTCTCAAGCAATCCAATCATTAATATGCTCAGAATAACAACATTCCCAGGCTAACGCAATACGCTTATTTTTTCTAACTTCCCCGTAAACAACACTTAAAGGCCTTTACAACAGAGGATAAAAAATATACAACACAAACATCCAATCCCTGGATTGGGACCACCTAAACAGGCGGGATTCTAACACACGACCTCCGGTTTGGCAGGCGAAGGAGGACTCCACCCCACCGTCACCGAGGCCGGCAAACAAAAGCTTCGCGGTTCATTCAAATGCAAACCAAATTTTGATCCCGTTTATTTAATTACGTAGAACGACAAGTCGGTTGTATGCCAAACATCTTAATAACAACTGAACTCATTGGAATCAAAAATACAGTAGATTCCGTTTAATGGGTCCACCGGTTACTTGGGACAGCCGCTTAATTGGGGCAGATCTTGAAGAACAGAACCCAATAGAGGAATTCATTGAGTATTCTCCGCTTAAATGGGACAGCATGCCGCTCTATCGGGGCTTGAGTCGGCGACATGGACTCTATACTCGCGACTAAATTAAAAATTTTTGTTTTCAGAATACTATTTTTTTACATTTTCCTCCTTTAATTTACTCTTATTTTTCACAAATGCACCTATTATTGCCCTATTTTGAAAGCTCTTGTTGTTATACTATCCGCTAGAGGATAGGACTTTTCTTTAATTCTTTCTTGACTTATTAAAAGGCATTCAGTCAGCGTCGCCCGAGGCTGTGAAAAATATTTTAACTACATTGTTATAATTCTTAAAAACGATAATAAATTAACTAAAGTCGCTAATTTATTAATCAATTTAATTTTTAAATAAACTTAGGTTGCATTATAAACATTCTTTAGTCTTCTTTCCATCATTTCAACGTTTGTTTATGCCCATATAAAGGATAGTTCGCCTAATTGGGGCAAAGTGCACAAGTCCCGATATGTCCCAATGAACGGAAATCTTCGGTACAACATAATTATGATGTAAAGCGATAGTAAAATCACGAGTCCGTCCCTCGCCAATTCTTTCGCTAAGACACTAGAGCAATTTCTTTGCCGTCGCTAGCGAAATTCGCTCTTGGTGAATGTTTACGTTCGCTATATGCTCGTCAGACAACACGAGAATAACTTTTTCGTCGCCAAAGATTCGAAACATTCCTCGCGAAATAGCAAGCGAATGAAAATGAGAATACGAATGCATACACCCTTCGCCAATCTTTTCGACAAATCGCTTTGGCTATAGCCAGAGAGAACCAGAATCAGGCCCCGAGGGTCTCCATACTTTTTCAATGCAATGGCCACATTATATATTTCCCACATATTTGGGCGCCAGGGGAATAAAAAAAAATATTTTAAAAATCAGTGAAAGTAATTTAATTTCCTCAAAAATTAGACTTTAAATATGGAAAAAAATTGAAAGATATCTTTTTGGAAAAAATAAGGGTAAACTAAATAAATTCCTGATTTTAGTTTCACAAGTTTCAAATGAGTGTGACCGACGATACAGTCGTTTTGACTTCAAAATTTCATTAAAATCGGGTTCCAGGTAAGGTGAGCGAATCGTAAGAAAAGGGTAGATTTCTTCATCGAAGAAAACGAAAGGCATTGATTGTGATTCATTACCCACCATTAGTATATTCATGTTATACAAATTATTTGGTTTTAGAAATGCCGGTTTAGACGAATGGCGATGGTCATTTTTAACCTCATTTGAAAAATGCCAGATTGGAGCCCATGCGATTCCACTCCACGTGACGTCACAGGGACCTAGTTTCTATACGAGTAGTCAGGAGATTTACATCGTCTGAGATTACCAATGCATGCATTAGGCACAGAGCCCAGGGAAACATGTCTTAATAATCACCTATTTAAACTGCCTAAGGTCGGAAAGTTTCCTTCCTTTGATAAGGAATTAATAATCCTTATTTAAGCCAAGCGCTACCTGCTAGCAGAGTACTCTGCTACCTGCTAACATCCTGCGTCGTATCAGCGCTCAAAGCCTCACCCCAAGGTCATTTCACAAGGCGACTGTGGGAACCAGAACGACGTCACTCGGGGTTTTCCCACCATTCATACTTAGCCGTCGTGTTTTCGCGCGCTTGAAATTTTTCACTTTTCATTTGATCGCGAAAAATAGATATCGTCATTTAAAAATATAAAAGCGTGAAATACGTACTCCAGGAGTAATAATCATTCGATTTAGGCAATAAAAAATTAATAGGACACCACCCTATTGTAAGTAAAGGCACAGGGATTTGTTTGGCGTGCCGGATGAAATTATATGCCGGGCCGGATGTGGCTCTCGTGCAATAGTTTGCGGACCCCTGCACTAGCCCCTTTCACTAATCGAAAGTTGTGCAAGTTAAGCAATGAGTCAGCAACGAAACGATGGAAATGAACAGTTCCCGTGGGCCTTTTGAGTGATCCTTTTATCGAGCGCCCTCAGCGGTCACTTTATGAAACTCCAAACAATGCCCGTATCTGTGACGTAGTAGGAATTTGAACCCAAAATCGTAAATACAAAATTATTATTATTATTACAGTATTCTACCGATTAAAGTAGGTTCCCATGGAGAACTAAAGAAGTGATCTGGGAGCCTCCCTTTCCTTCCAGCGCTACCTTCTTCAATTCACTGTAAGGCCTACTCCCTTTCAATATATCTAAAATTCCTATTCTTTTCCTTCCCCTCCCTCGTTTCCCTAACATTCTACCCTCCAACACCATTTTCAACATCCCCTCACCGCTAAGCACTAACTCCATCCATACCTTCTGTCTCCTCCGTATCTCATCTAAAATCTGCCTCTCCTCGCCAACCATATCCAGCACTTCATCGTTCCTATTCCTCTCCGTCCATTTCACCCTCTCCATTCTTCTCCATACCCACATCTCGAATGCCTCCAATCTTCTCTCGTCTTCTTTCCTCAGTGTCCACGTTTCCGCACCGTAGATAGCTACACTCCAAATCAAACTCTTCACTAACCTTTTCTTTAAACTCTTACATAACGATCCTCTCAGAAGCTCCTTCCTGTTCGTGAACGCCTCCTTTGCTAATGCAATTCTCTTCCTAATGTCTTTACTACTGTATCCGTTTTCCTCTAACGTACTTCCTAAATAGTGGAACTGCTCAACTTGCTCAAGTTTTTTACCACCCACTTTTATCTAAATTCTCACATTCCTCTTTCGCGATGCTATACAAAACCGCGTAACCTTAGCTTTCTTAGTCGGCATATAAAAATTACCACGTTCAGAGATAGCTGTTGGATCTGCAAGTGTAGCATTCGATGTGAGTCGTTCATTTCTCGAGGCAACCACGACGATACGATGGAAATGAACCGTTCCCGTGGATGTGAGCCGTGCGCGCCGTAGACACTCACTTGTTTTGCGGTCCTCGGGAGCGAAAGGGGTGCGTGGGTGAACCTTGGATGTGACCTCGATGGCGAGGGGGAGTTTGACCATTTGCGGGAGTTTTGTGTGCCATCGCAGGCCAATCAACCCCACCCCCTTCAACCCCTCCCTTCGCCACCCTCACTCCCCTTCGATCGTTTCAAAGGGGAGTATGTACAGAGGGGGTGAGTTCGGATCCTGCTAATTGCATCCACAATAATTGCATTCCGGGCCGATGCTCCGGGTGGATGCTGCGAATTAGATCATAGTCGTCTGCCCCTCCCCTCTCCTTCTCCCTGGACCCATCCTCACGCCCTCCACACACCATGACAACTGCAACCCCCTGACCGGCGACGCAGGAAGTGGGGGGTGGGAGGCAGGGGTACGATCGAAGCAGCAGCAGCGGTGAATTCTCCTCCCTCCTCCTCTCGGAAAGGGAAACTCGATCCGTTGAGGGCTAAGAGGTCTCATCATCCAATGCAAACGCAGCCAGGAAACTATCACATCCAATCTGAAGGAAATATTCTCGGGTTCTCCACCGGTTGAGGTCCTCAACGGCCGACGTTTCACAGCTCGACTCGGGCACCGACCATAAGGAGTATGAATGAGCCTGGCAGTCTGATGAGCCTGGCAAATGTGGGTTTTTAAAGCCTCTTGGGGCATTTATTTAACTTTTCTCCCTTTCGGGCCTGCTATAGGTGCTGGGCTGTGCTTTGGAAGGTGATTGGCCAAGCCCGTTCATGAGATTGGCCGTTTGTATTTGTCCCACCATTGTGGGACGTCTGCTGCTAATGCGGCAAAATGCCGTTGTTCGTTCTTCTCAACCTTGTTGAAGAAATTCCATGCCGCGGTTTCTAGACGATCTTTCAGCGATGGCTCTCCTGTTAGCTCCTGGAGGACGTCGTTTCCAACCCATATCTTGGAGTCCTTGTTATCATTCGTTGGATTTTCCGGAGTCGAAGCTGTAATTTTCGGAGCGGGCCGCTGTAGCCAACTCCTGACCATACAGGGGAGGCATATAGGAGCCTAGGGATGATTATTAGTGCCTAATGAGCTGCGGATTCCGATTGCCTTATATTCCCGTACACTCAAAGAGGTCATGTGCCACGCGACTGGTCGGCAGAGTGGACTTCCGGCGAAGTGGGGTGATCCTTTGATTTTTCAAAACGAGTTTCCAGGTTGATAATGGCATAGTCAGTTTCATGATACAAAGGTAAGCTGATCACATCATTCATCAAAGACTGCTACGCGCGTACAGAAGGCGTTAAGGCCGTTTTACACGGGGCACGGAATTGCGCAGGTTAGAGCTGCATTAATTTCTAAAATGGCGTGGAATTGCGCGAATGCATGAACGAAATTAGAACGGGGGCTATTTCGACGTCTCGCATCCACGCATTCTCGCATTTGTTCTAGCAATTCACCGCTTTACACGACGCAATTTTGATTGCGCCTTCGCACGTACGCCAGATTGCGCAATTCCGTGTGCGATGTAAGACGGTCTTTACAGATGTTCAATTACGAATTAGACTGGGAGCCGCTAGAGACTTGGACGCTACGCGTTAGAGTTTAGCAGTTGAGAATAGATACCTGTCGGAACGACACGAAAAACATCGTAACAGAATGTATAAACTCTTCTCGGGATTCCGTGCGGGTAAGATTTTGTACCAGCGCGAAATTCCGAGAATAATTATACATATTGTTCGTCGGGAAATTGTAAAATGTTGCATCATATCAGAATCCTACCATATTTCCAGGTCCGCCGAAAACGATAAATTGAGAGAAACAGTTTGCCAAGCGGATGGAGCCTTTAGAGACTCGGATACAGCGCGCTAGGCTTGGATTGATTGAGCAATAAGGTGGTTTCCTAATATTTTTTATTGCTTAAATCGTAAGATTATTACTCCTGGAGTACGAATTTCACGCTTTTACATTTTTAAATTACGATATCTATTTTTCGTGATTAAATTAAAAATGAAAATTGTCAAGCGCGCGAAAACGTGACGACAAAGTATGAATGCTGGGAAAACCCCGTGTGACGTCGTTCTGGTTTCCGCTGCCGCCGTGTGAGGTGACCTTGGGGCGAGGCTTTTAGCGCTGATACGACACAGGATGCTAGCAGGTAGCAGAGTACCCTGCTAGCTGGTAGCGCTTGGCTTAAATAAGGATTATTAATACCTTATCAAACGAAGGAAACTTTCCGAACTTAGGCAGTTTTATTAGGTCATTATTAAGACATGTTTCCCTGAGCTCTGAGCCTCATGCATGCTTTGGTAATCTCAGACGATGTAAAACTCCTATCTACTCGTATAGAAACTAGGTCCCTGTGACGTCACGTGGAGTGGCATCGCATGGAAGAGTTTTATGTCAGGCAGGTCCCACGTAAAATATATTTAAGTCTTTTATTTTTCCAGGGAGGGGGAGAAGATTTTCTCTACCTTCCTATCAAATGTCTCTATTTAACATTTCTGTTGGATTTAGAAACATAATGAGGCACTAAAATGATGTTCTATGAGTAGCTCTGAAATATATTTGTTCCAAATAGATCAACCAATCAAAGCATTAGCCACAGTTTCTTGCGGCTCCAAGACTTATCTCCCAGCAGTTCTTGAAATATAATTTCGTGGCTTTCCTTTGAATTATATGTAGCTCACGTATTAAGTTTTCTGAGTGGAGATCAAATGTACACCGTGAAATAAGGTCAACTAGTGTAAATTAAGAGCTTACCCATGCTTGCATAGCCAGGATGGCAACAATGACAACCTCACCACTCTAACACAACAATGCTCTGCACATTTAATCACGATTCTTGTCTTTTTGCTTGCGCCTCTGGAGTTTTTCCCTGAACGTAATCTAATTTCCCTGACAATTCTCTGTCTACATCTACGAAGTACCGTGCAAGCCACCACCAATTGCCCTAATCTTAACCATGTACATATTTAAACGGAGCGAGGTCGTCCTCAAGATGGCGAGATGCGCAATTTCTTGGCTTTACGTGAGGAGGGGGGATTGGCATTACATTGTTTACAGTTCAGTGGTGTTACGTAGGTATCGATCTACCGTGATATCTGCTTGGTGATTGGCGAGCCCTGAGCAAGCACGACCCTCGACCTATTGTTGCTCGTCACTGGGAAACCGGCGATCCCTCTAACTCTCTCTCTTCCAAGCTGATTATATTGTTTTATTATTTATTTATCATTATATTAACGAGTTATTCCACTTTTTATACATGTTGTGTTCCAAAATACCTGCAGTACTAGGGAAATAAGCTATTTTTTTCTACTGCTACGTTTGTAACAATGTTTTTGTTTTTCCCCCTTTTCTGGTTTGGGTGAGTTGGTCCTTGTTTTCCTTTTCGGCATCTAAATAGATTTATGCAGCTGCATGGATGTTTATCCACCTAAGGGACCCTTACAAAGCACGACTAATAGCTGAAATCCATCGAGTACATCGCAGGGCGGCCAGATTTGTGATGAGTTGTTACGACAAAAAGTGCAGCGTTTCAAGTATATTACACGAGTTAGGATGGGAATCTTTACAGGAGCGTAGATCGAAGTATAGACTAAACTTACTTAGGAAATTCGAAGAAGATATTTTCTCAAACGACGTGAATCATGTCCTTCGTTTACCATAGTACTATGGTAGACGTGATCATGAGAATAAAATAAAAGAAATAGACTGCAAAACAGAGAGATTTAAAATGTCATTCTTCCCTCGTACTATTAAGGATAGCAACGTTGTCTCAATTGATAGGAGTAATGGCGTCGCTCGCTAGGATCACTCATTGCATTTTCTCCTTAAGTTCTAACCTTGCATGTATTTACTTTAGGAATTACTAACCATTAGCAAGTTTTTTTTATGAATAACATGTATATTTTGCTAGTATGCGTAATATTTCTACGACCGTGCGGTGTGCATGTGGTGGTCCTCTTGCATGCTGCATGTTGGTGATTTGTCAACCCATTCCAAACACCCTAGAGGTGGCTCGCAGGGTATTATGTAGATGTAGATGTAATTATTTTGTATTTTTTGCATGGTTGGTGTCAACCTGCATCATCGGTGAGAGGCCACACCACCTGCACGGACGTGTTTGTATTATGGTCTGTTTTTGACTGCGAAGACGAAGCGTATTGCATGCGAGTGTAAACTCACCCCCCTGCCAAACACCCTGGAGGTGGCTCCCAGGGTATTGAGTAGATGTACTATTTCCACGCCCAGCATCAGATGTGAAGAGGGGCGTTGCCTCGTCAATGGGGATGATTTCCTTGCTGACACCAGTGAGTCACTTTGCTTCCTTACCGGAACAACGGGATTTTCATTGACGAGACAGGAAGGGAAGGGATGCTGGCTGAATGGAGGTTTGTTCGCATTGTGTGGGAGGGAATGGTGTGAGAGAGGGGCGGGGCTGTTCATCCAACGGCAAAGAAAATGCATTTTCCATAATTTAAGGGGAAAATATTAATGAGGCTGACATCTAAGGAGTGCTTTTAGATTTTAGAGCATCATTTCATCAGATTTAAGCAATCTTGATGCCATTCAAGTTCAAAAAAGTATTATAAATGCCAGATTAAATAAAACATCTCCTAAAAAGATATACTCATATCTTCATTGGTTTGTAAATTTACCTCGTGAATTTTCGATCTCATTAACGGGTAAATATGTTGAAAATGTGTCAATTCCACACAGTCTAATTTCGTTAAACCTCAACTGATTACAGTAGAGCAAAATTCCAAAAATATGATTAAAAAATATTTTTAGCAACTTCGCGTCACGAATTCTTTTGGGATCTCAAATTTGGATTTAGCACCACAAAAAACGCCATACATATTGAAGAGCTCCACGGATTAAAGGTAAGTTTGCATTTAGAATTTACGAAGTAATCCATCAGAATCCCCGCCATTCCTGGACTTCCTTCTTTAACTCGCAATAAGGCCTACTCCCTATCTGAATATGCTATTCTCTTCATTCCTTATTTCCCCAACATCCTATCCTTTAACACTGTTTTCAACAGCCCCTCCCCGCTAAGTACTTGCTCCCATAAAAATCTTCTGTCTCCTTCGTATCATATCAAGAAGCCCTCACCCACCATGCTCAGTACTTCTCCGTTTATTCTCCTCTCCGTCCACTTCACCTTCTATATTCTTCTCCAACGCCTCCAGTCTTTTCTCGCCCTTATTCCCAAGTGTCCATGTTTCCGCACCGTTAAGGGATACACTCCAAATCAGACTCTTCACTATACTTCACCTCGAACGCTTGTATAACGATATCTATATCTACAAAATACCCTGCGAGCCACCTCTAGGGTGTTTGGCAGGGGATGATCAATCACCAGCATGCAGCATGCATTTGGACTCCCACATGCACACCACACCGTCCAAAAAACGTCCCGTATAATAACAAACTATACTACTATATGCTGTTAGAAATAGAATATAGAATAGAAATTCAGAAACATGCATTAAGTTTTACATAGGTTAGTAGGCTACACTACAAGTCATGCAATCTATTTACGAGGTCTATTGCTGCCGTTATAATCTCTTATTGATCGAGGAAAAAATGACATTCGGAATCTGTCTGTTCTGCAATCTATCTCTCTTATTTTATTTATATGATCTGATCTTCCGTAGTACGTTGGCGCCCGCAAGATATGGTTAACTTCGTCAGAAAAGACACTGCTCTTGAATTTATCTAAAAGGTTTAGTCTATTTTTCAATCTAAAGTCCGACAGAGATTCCCATCCGAGTTTATCTAAGAGGTCAGTTACACTAACAAGACTATCGTAACGACCTTTCACATACCTGGCAGCTCTTCTTTGCACGCGTTCTAACTCTGTTATTAAGCCTTTTTCATGAGGGTCCCAAACACTGGCAGCGTATTCTAATTTTGGTCTAACGAGGGAAAATTTCTGTCACTTTGTGGTCGCACTTTCCTAATACTCTTTTAGCAAAACCCATTTTACGATTAGCTTGACCGATTATTTCTCGAATATGTTTATTCCACTCTATATTGTTTATTATACTCTCATAATCTCTTCCCTATTCATGAACGCCTCCTTTGCTAACTCAATTCTCTTCCTGATGCCATTGCATTTGCATCCGCTTTCATGTAACGCACTTCCCAAATAATTACATAGCACTACTTGTTCAAGTTTTTGACCACTTACACGTATTTTTAACTGCATTAAACTTGTCCTTATCCTTCCGACGAAACATCAATGATTTAAATACCAATCCTCCCACTTCTACTCCAGCTTCCATCTCATTCCTCACCTCTCTTAACATCTCCTCAGCGTGCACGTGAAAATGCTACAGCGATAGATAACACCCTTGCCTCAATCCTCGCCCTATGCTTGCCCACCTATATTCTCCGTCCGCTAACCTTATTTGCGCAGTCTGGGCCGAACATAGATTACGAATGAGACGCCTGTCTCTCCAATCTACGCCTATTTTCTTGAGACTATCCATTAACTTTACCCAGTCCACACATTTAGTGGCCAAAAATCCAGAACTAACTTCACTATAGCAACATTGGTCAAGAGAGATAACATCAAGTTACATTATAATTGCTTCAAAGCGCCAGTCCCTGCAGGCTTTCATACTCATCACAGGTCGCTTGGCATGCGCTCAAATCAGTAGAGAGAGCTCGGTAGGGCTTCGAATTCATTTCAGTCATATTAAACGTCCATTCATCTTTCCTCGTGGTGCATAAGCCTATACAAAAATTGTGCGCCACATGAGAGGGGCGTGTTTCTTCGCGACCGACATAAACCCGCCCGGGGTGACATCCTGCACCGCAGCACACACACATTCCCCCCTCTCCACCCTCCCCCCCCCCCCCCATCGCAAATCCATTTGATACGAAAGTGAGTCATGCGAACGCAGGATTGCTTATTTCAGCCCTCTCCTCCCCTATGTCTTCCCCAAAATCATTTCAATCCGTCGCAACTATTTCGTCCTTTCAGTAGGCGGGTTGGTGCGGTGGCTCTCCACTCAGTGAGCCCGGGCTCGAATCCCGGTGGCAGGAATTTTTCAGAGACTACCTAATCCAATAGACTGCAAATAAGAGAGATTTTAAATATCATTCTTTCCTCGTTAAATTTAGAATAGCAATGGTGCCTCCATTAATCAAATCAATTGCGTCACTCGCTAGGACGACTCATTGCATGTTTTTATTTTTCAGTTCTTCTATGGATTTCCTATACGAACTACTACACATTGGTAAGTTCTGCCTTTGCATGAATGTAAACGCATATTTTGCTTTTATGCGTAATATTTTTTTACCGTGTGATGTGCATGTGGGGATGCTCCTGCATGCAGCGTGCTCTGGGAATCTCTTAAATGGAGAAGCATGGTGGCATTGTGAAGAGAGCGATTGCATGAATGTGTAAGCCCTCGTCCAAAACAGCTTCACGGCTTAATCACACAACCTTTGCTGCAGCCGAGATCTATACCGCAGTAGTCACCATAGGATGTGCGAGCGCTGGTTTCCTAGACATCAGTAGTTCGCAACAATGATGACGCGGTCGAAATTGGATGCATGGAGAGAAGAACGGTGTCATCGATCATTTCCAGGAATTGTGATTGAAAATGTTTCGGGTAAGATGCTTAAGCGTAGAGGAGGTGATTTTCATAACATATAAGTGAAGTTTTTTGCGGGGCAATGGATTGTTTTGCCACTACAACACGTTTTAAGACTTCGGCACGAGACAGCAGAACTGAGTTACCACGTTTATGTGATTGCACATTGGTTATTATCGAAGTACTGACAGAAGTCTTATGAAAGCGGCATAAAAATACATTCCTAAGATATACCACAGAAGTTCTGCTTTTACCTCAACCATCTGTAAACAGAAATCAACTTTAACAATCGTTTCAGGCTTGATTTTGTGGACTTTTGCTTTATTCATGATAAAAACAAAAATGGTATTTTCCACAGTAAATGGAGACTGATGTACATGATCTAGACGAATCTTGCGATTTTGTGCACTTTTTTCTGCACTACTACTCCCAGAGAATTGTAATTTTACACTTAATGTCAAAAACATAATTAAGATAGTTCCACAAGTACCTGGATTTCGATTGTAATACAATTTATTAGCTGGATAAAAAGGGTGTACCCACCCGTTGTTTAGTTTACAGTCTAGTTGTTTTTTTTTTGATATAACAATGTGAGCATGAGAAACATTTTATCAAATTGTCGCAAATCATAAAATAGATATACAAGAGTTGCCATTAGAAAAACTTCCCCTGGACTGGGAATCGAACCACGGACCTTTGGCTTTCCGGGCCAATGCGCTATCCAGGTTCTTTCATTCCTATGGCAACACCAGTCAGCAACACCAGCAACTAGGAAATCATAAACTTTTGAGGGAGCTCTGCTGCATGGATAGCAGAGTGACCATCGATTGACGAATCAAGATGGGAAATACTCGATAGAATAGTTCAATTACAGACGGAATTTCTGAAAAAGATTGTCTATAACTGATGGACAGCCTTGAAGCAATGAAGCAATTCACTAGGGCTTAGATTTAGAGCATGCTTCGTTATACAGATTGTCCCAAAGGTCGTGTTTCATTTTTGACATCTAATTTTACATCTACATCTACATAATACCCTGCGAGCCACCTCTAGGGTGTTTGGCAGGGGGTGATCAATCACCAGCATGCAGCATGCATTTGGACTCCCACATGCACACCACACCGTCCAAAAAACGTCCCGTATAATAACAAACTATACTACTATATGCTGTTAGAAATAGAATATAGAATAGAAATTCAGAAACATGCATTAAGTTTTACATAGGTTAGTAGGCTACACTACAAGTCATGCAATCAATTTACGAGTTCTAATGCTGCCGTTATAATCTCTCATTGATCGAGGAAAAAATGACATTCGGAATCTGTCTGTTCTGCAATCTATCTCTCTTATTTTATTTATATGATCTGATCTTCCGTAGTACGTTGGCGCCCGCAAGATATGGTTAACTTCGTCAGAAAAGACACTGCTCTTGAATTTATCTAAAAGGTTTAGTCTATTTTTCAATCTAAAGTCCGACAGAGATTCCCATCCGAGTTTATCTAAGAGGTCAGTTACACTAACAAGACTATCGTAACGACCTTTCACATGCCTGGCAGCTCTTCTTTGCACGCGTTCTAACTCTGTTATTAAGCCTTTTTCATGAGGGTCCCAAACACTGGCAGCGTATTCCAGATGTGGCCTAACGAGGGAAAAGTAGCTAATTTCTCTCACTTTGTCGTCGCACTTTCCTAATATTCTTTTAACAAAACCCATTTTACGATTAGCTTGACCGGTTATTTCTCGAATATGTTTATTCCACGATAGATCATTATTGAGTCTGACCCCTAGATATTTCACTTCAGTTTCACTATTTAGTCACTTCGCATCAAACAATATGCAGCAATTATGGGGAAAGGTCATAAATTTTGTTTAGTGTAAGCGAAATTGTTCAATTTTGACCTTTTGACCTCACAATGTGGGTCCAAAATAAAAATTTGAACTTTCCTCATGGAGTTTCAATGTTTAAAAGAATGAAATAGAAAGAAGTCTGAATTTCGTTTACCAAGATGTCAATTCTGAGGTTTTCGGGCACAAGAAAACAGAAAATAACACTTCTTTGCACGAAAATTTCATCCATGGGTATTAAAGGGTGCCCAAGTGAATGGTATTGTCCTAATCCCCGTATTATCCACTAATTGACCTCCAAGGTTAATACGGAGGTCAATAAAACGTCGGGGCATCGTGACAACCAACGTGTCGAACCATAGGTTTTAGAGGGTGCCAAAGTCGCTTTTGCAGTACATAGATCCGTATTGTTGATTTTTTGACCTCCGAAGGTTATATTGGGGGTGGAAGGTCATAGATTTAAACGTCGGTAGTAGTGAGCCATGTACGACAGCAGCAGCTACGAAATCAACATTGGAGACATGTGTTGTCATTGAAGAGTGAATGCCTAAGAAATAAATCGTGAGAACAATTTGGAAGTTCTAAAGAGGGAAGTAGAGAAGCCTTTTGCAATTTTTGGGTAGAAGGCGGTACAATTTAATCGGCCATATCTACATCTACATAATACCCTGCGAGCCACCTCTAGGGTGTTTGGCAGGCGCAAATCACCAACATGCAGCATGCAAGAGGACAGCCACATGCACACCGCACGGTCATAGAAATATTACGCACACTAGAAAAATATACATGCTTATTCATTTAAAAAACTTGCTAATGGTTTGTAATTCCTAGAGCAAATACATGCAAGGTTAGAACTTAAGGAGAAAATGCAATGAGTGATCCTAGCGAGCGACGCCATTACTCCTATCAATTGAGACAACGTTGCTATCCTTAATAGTACGAGGGAAGAATGTCATTTTAAATCTCTCTGTTTTGCAGTCTATTTCTTTTATTTTCTTCTCATGATCACGTCTACCATAGTACGATGGTAAACGAAGGATGTGATTTACGTCGTCTGAGAAAATATCTTCTTCGAATTTCCTAAGTAAGTTATGCCTATACTTCGATCTACGCTCCTGTAAAGATTCCCATTCTAACTCGTGTAACATACTTGAAACACTGCACTTTTTGTCGTAACAACCCATCACAAATCTGGCCGCCCTGCGCTGTACTCGATTGATTTCAGCTATTAGTCCTACTTCGTAAGGGCCCCACACGCTAGCAGCATATTCCAAGTGAGGCCTCACTAGAGTCAGGTAGCTTATTTCTTTCACATTTTTGGGCATTTACCGATAATTCTCTTTACAAATCCAAGTTTACGGTTAGCTTTCCCGCATACTTCACGTATGTGTTAACCCCACGAAAGATTCCGGGTAATGGTGACCCCCAAGTATGTAACGAATTCGGCATTTGGTAGTATCATGATACTCGAAGCTCCAATGCAAATTTAGCGTTGAAGGACAGGTGGAAGAAAAGAACGCCAGGGGTAAGGCGCGGATCAGACGCGTAGATCAGGTGGTGGAGGACGTACAGCATAAAAGTTACGTATGTGTTAAAAGATTAGCTGATAGAAGCAAGGGCGTACCTAGGATCATAACTAGGGGGGAGCAAGCCATGGTCTAGGGGGGTGGCGAACCATGGTCTATGGGGGGGGGGGGGGGCCAACCAAGTTGTGACATTAGTTTATGAGATTATTTCCTCGAAAAAAAGTTTTATTTTAGTTACATGTCTTTAGAGATACGTAAATATCTCACTTTCATTTTTATTTTACCTCACTTTCAATAACAGTTTATCGCATTTTGCAGCGTCTATTTTTTATTTTTATAATGAGGGAGATGACGATAAAATTTACTGAAACACAGTTATATGACATAATACAGAATATTTTAAATAACTATGTTTTAAAACAATAATAAGTTAAGGAATAGGGCATATAGTGGCGGAGGTGTATCTTGCCTGCGCCCACTTGTAGTTCGCGGCCACGCAGAGTCCTAGCCAATTAGCAGCTGGCCAGTCGCTCGCATGCTTTAAGCGGTGAGTGTCGGCGGAGCATTTAAACTGCGCTCGGAACAAAATGTACGAATTTTGCCGTCGAAAAAGCCAAATAGCGTAAAATTATCATAAAAGTCCAGTCATCGCATCTATGTCGCATTATTTGCGTACATCGAATCTATGTCGCATTTATCGCATTTGCGATTTTCACGCATCTCTACATATCTTATACTAATACATATCATTTTTCGTGGGTTTACAGAAAATTTGTGGAATGCTTTCGTTCAAATTCAGTACTGATTTTACTTGAAGATATTTGCAATTTTTGCTTCAAGGGTGCGGGGGGGGGGGCAGCTGCCCCTCGCGGAGCAAGCCCATGGATAGAAGAATAAAGTGAAGAGTTGCTTCAATCAATCGTCTTCGTCATCAGTCGTCAATCTAAATCCTAAATCCCACGGTCAATTTTCGGCATTCTCGAGTGATCAATCCAACGATCACTCGACTGATCACTCGGGAAATGATCGTCGACAGCAATTGTTTTTCGCGATCACTCCAATGATGAGGATTCCCATCACTTTTTTCATCACTCGCATGGTCGCTTTTTCCCTCGCTAAAACCCCATATCAGCCAATCAAAACGCATGACCGTACGAAGGGATTTGCAGCACAACGTTTGGCATTGGTAGGAACGAAATTTATCAAAGTATTCTACCGATTAAGGTAGGTTTCCATGGAGAACTAAAGAAGTGATCTGGGAGCCTCCCTTTCCTTCCAGCGATACCCTCTTCAATTCACTGTAAGGCCTACTCCCTTTCAATATATCTAAAAATCCTATTCTTGTCCTTCCCCTCCCTCGTTTCCCTAACATTCTACCCTCTAACACCTTTTTCAACGTCCCTTCCCCGCTAAGTATTCGCTCCATCCATACATTCTGTCTCCTCCGTACCTCATCTAAAAGCTGCCTCTCCTCGCCAACCATATCCCCAGCACTTCGTCGCTCCTTTTCCTCTCCGTCCATTTCACCCTCTCCATTCTTCTCCATACCCACATCTCGAATGCCTCCAATCTTCTCTCTTCGTTTTTCCTCAATGTCCACGTTTCCGCACCGCTACACTCCAGATCAAACTCTTCGCTAACCTTTTCTTTAAACTCTTACTTAACGATACTCTCAGAAGCTCCTTCCTGTTCATGAACGCCTGGGAACGACCTAGGTAAACATAAACATACTATATATTTTCGTTATGCGGGTCCTATGACAACGAGCTGTGGTATCGAAAGTGATGCGAAAAGCGACGGCAGGAATGACCGTGTGATTCAGAAAAATGATCACTAGAGCGATCGCTTTTCCCGTCGCGAAAAGTGATCGCTAGAGTGATAATTAAGGGGGACGGAAAAAGTGATCGTGTGATTAAGGCTTAAGGATAGATGATTGTTGGCGATGACGACTTAATTACTGGATTTTTTCCTGGCAAAATTATGCATTCATAAAAATACAACAGATGAAAAAAATTATTTGGTTTTAGAAATACCGGTTTAGACGAATGTTTACGGTCAATTTTAACCTCATTTGAAAAAGGCCAGATTGGCGCCCATGCGATTCAACTCCACGTGACGTCACGGAGACCTAAATGCTATACGAGTAAATAGGAGTTTTACATCGTCTGAGAGTACCGATGCATGCATGAGGTACAGAGCTCAGGGAAACATGTCTTAATAATCACCTTTTAAAACTGCCTATGGTCGGATAGTTTCCTTCGTTTGATAAGGCATTAATAATCCTTATTTTAGCCAAGCGCTACCAGCTAGCAGGGTACTGTACGCTACCGCCATGCTCGGCAGCAAGCAGCCTGCTTCGTAGCGGCGTTCATAGCCTCGCACCCAGGTGGCCTCACACAGCAGCAGCCGGACGTCACACGGATTTTTCCCAGCATTCCTACTTAGCCGTTGCGTTTCCGTACGCTCGAAATTTTCACTTTTCATTTAATCGCATAATATTAGATATTGTCATTTTTAAAATCTAAAGGCGTGAAATGTGTACTCCAGGAGCAACAATCTTTCGATTTAGGCAATAAGAAAATAATAGGAAACCACCCTATTCTTCCGAATGCTTTTTTGCACTTAGTCTACCCTTGAACACTGTTTTTCTATAACATTGGGGTCATTGTGCGGACAGAAGTTGTTCATTTGTTCACTCCATAATGAAACACAATGTTCTTCAGCTCGAAAAAAAATTCTGTTACTATTACGTTAAAAATTGGCATTATAGATATAAAAAAGCATCGTAAAAATGCGAATTTTTTTATAATTTGGTTGCCTGAAAGGTATCAACTGATCTAAGCCAAATTAAAACACAATGTTTTAAGGCTATATTTGAAGGCGTTTTAACTGTAACATTAAGAAAATGTCAAAAATTCAAGTATTAAAAAATAATCACGAAAATTACGTTTTTTCATATTTCGTCAAACTTAAGGGTCTATGCACGACCGGACAATGTCATCCGATATTGATAATTTTTAATACATTTTGTTTTTTGTCAGCGCATTTTGCAACTTTTCCGCACTATTACAACTTTGAAATAAAAAAACGAGCGGTCCACTATATCGAACAGACCTAAGATCGAACGCGGTCCGTTCGCATGTGAAGATTTCCCATTCACTCCCTACCCTTTTTTCCGCTTCCTTTCTCCGCTCCACCCCACCACAAGCAACCCCTTTATCTCATTTCCCCCCTCTGAGCACATCCTCCCTCGAAACCACCCCCATCCCCACACAAAAAAAACTACCCCTCCACACCCCCTGAGGTCCTCTCCCCTCATTTCCCCCCCCCCCCGTATTCAGCATCCTGAACACACCTCTCACTCAAAAACATACCCCCCACCCTCACTCCCCATTTTCCCCTCCCCCACCTCCCCCCCCTACCTCGTCAAAAACCTCTCATTGTCAGAATCACTCCGCAACCACTCCCCCTTCCACACCCCGCGTATAAATTAACCGCTCCCCTTCCACCCTCCCCTCCTTCACTTCCCCTCCCACCCCACCCACCCTCTCCACTCCTACAAGCGCCCCCTCCTGCGAAAGCCTCGAATTAAGTTGCCCGCGGTCGTAATGAATTTACGGCCCTTTTAAAACTCGCCCGAGAGACGCTGGGCGGCGCTGGTGTCGCTGCGCGGCCTGGTGGCTCTCTCCCGAAACTGCACGCCGCCAGTGACTGCTGCTGCGAAGATGGCGCCAGGTCGAAGACTTCAATTGTTGGTCTTTATCACGCAGAAACAAGGATATTGGCAATGGGTGGGAAAAAAAACTCAAGCCATGGTCATAATAGAGACTACCTGACTAAGGATGAAGTGACCATATCATAGCTAAGAAAACGAAGTTAAGGTTTAAAAATATATATTCAAAAAATATATTATTAACACTAAATTTTAAGGTAATTAGAGCGGCTTCGGCTGAAGTCAAATCATGTACTCGAGCTACCTATCATTTACGGAAATGAGTCTCCAAAAAAATTAAACGTAAGAAAACATAATTAGGAATGAAACGTGAGTGCAATTTTGCACCACATCACAATGCAAACGTCAAAAATTATTATTTAAAGGTGTTTATTGGAGTCAACTTGACTAGTTTCAACACTGCTCCCAACCTTTGCACACTGAAATTTTTATGACAGTTTTGATTAAATATTCACAATCCAAGCGATAAATCCTAAATAAATATATTTATGTATAAACAAAAGATAAGTGAGACGTATATGAAAACCGGGAAACTAAATATATTTGCGTAATTTAGGCGAAGTAATAATTAGAATTTCGTTTTGCGATGTTGGTATCAGATATTTCCAGCCGCCTTGCCACTTGCAGACAGTTTTTCGCGAATATCTTTCTTATTTCATCATGGACATATACTTTCCCGAACATATTTTGATATGTCACAAAATTTTGCTTCTAATGAGGGCCGTTCTCAACAACTTCTCGTTACAAACCGCTTCGCTAGCTCGAAAACTCCGCATTTCTTCATTCGAATCTATGTTGAATTATCCGAATTTCACCGTCAAATAAATACCTCAAAAACGGCAAATGGTAATCCCTCATTCTTTCGATCACTGAAAATGCGTCTTTCATAGAATATGTGACCTAATTTTCATCAAAGTTTCTCGTTACTTTTACCGAGGCGCTCAGACTACATCAAGGAAAAAAATTTCATTCGAAAATAAAATGTGGAAACTGTGGTACAATGGGGAACATGTGCATTTTTTTAAAGTACTATATTGAGATGGTCACTACCTCAAATGTACTGGCCAAAAATCTGGCGGATCAATAATTTTTTTAGCTGAATTATGAAAAAAATGTTATGAGTCTTTAAAAATTAATCTTCATCGGCTGATTGAAAACACTCCGTCATCGGACGTGACGTCACGGTACGGTATCCACTGATGATAGACTGAGGAAGTGGATAGAAAATCGGTCTATGCAGGGGATCAAACGCAAATTTGGCAAAAATAATTACTATTTTTACTCCGATATCTTTCATTCAAGGCTCTACCACTCTACTCTATTGGCGAAGTTAATGACGTACCGTCCGATGACATCAGAAGGCGTTTCAGGTCACGTGACTTAAAGCGATATTCGAGCATTTTTAATTAGAATTTAATGACTTTTGTGGAATAAAAGGAGAGTTTTGGCTTATATATTTGGACTCGTGAGAAAATTGTTCATTAAAGGAGACTTACTAGCGTGATGAACAAATTTCATGAATGTTCCCCATTATTGTGGGAATATCAAGAGAATTCAAGACTTCGAAATAAATTCTATTCTAATGCTGACACCTCTGCTAACGCGAGTGCTAAATTATACGTAAACAAAACTTTAACTTGAAAAAATAATAATCAGGTCAAACATAACTATCAAAAGAAGTGTCAAATCAGTCGTCTTCCAATTCGCCCTGAAGTCGGAGGAGGAGGAGGAGGAGGGGAGAGTGGTTGGGTGATCACGGCACTTTTGAGATTCTCTTTTTCGATCTTGGGCGCAAACGCTGAAGCAAATACTCGCCCTTCTCCATCCTTAGACAGAGAAATGACACAATAGTAAATATCAACAAGAGTTCTGCGTATAACAAGTAACTTTGAAGGCGGTTATGCGCACGAGTGCAAGGTTATATACACCAATAATGGAATTCGCCATGAAAAGATCATCTCGCTCCACCGAGATTCGAACCCTGATCTCCCGAATGACGATCAGGTGTGCTGCTATAGTCTGTTCTCTTTATTACGAAAGATGATTTGCAATTTTCCACCTTTTGGTGGAAAATTGCAAATCATCTTTCATTATGAATCAATTCCACTCCATCTCGCTTGATTCCTCGAATTTTATGCGTTCACTTTATGTCTGCGGGTGAGCTTTCGTGAGAGCTCGGACACTCTCGGGTGGCTTCGCTGATAGGGGAGGGGTAGTACCGAGAGAGAGAGGAGGAGAGAAAATAACGCTGCCAAATGTACATAGCCGCCCTACTTTGACACTGAAAACGTGTGAGTCATAGGTGACCACAGGTATTTTGGCCCCGGCGCCGAGACAATATACCTCCTCAATTGGAAGGTACATATTGGGAATAATCATTTCACAGAAGCCCATGACATTGTCAGCTACCGCGCTGAATGAGACACCGTTAGTGGAAGGCATATTTAGTCACATATAAAGAGGTCGCGTGAGGTTTGGCAACACTGCCCCACGAGCAGATTCACGATGTTCACTCGGCGGAAGTCTGAGAGCGACTCACTGTTTGCTACTGTTTGCTACCTACTGTTTGCTGATTGGCAAAGGCAAAGTCACATGTCGAGAAACTTTCCCTCCCCTCTTCTCCACTTGCTTTGGCCACACCAGCTCACCCGCAGAGATAAAATGAACGAAGTATAGTTACACCACCAAGCTGTCTTCTTCCAAGGGGAATCTCTGTCTGGTATTCCCGACAAGTTTTCCACATCTCCAGTCGTCATTGTGTCACACGAGACTGAAGTCGAGCTTACTAAGCCTCTGACGGAAAAAAAACAAGAAGGGATCGTACTTAGTCGCTATTCCGTGACGGACATTCTTCAAAGCACTGCAAATAATAAAAAAAACTGTGCATGCAGTCAGTCGCACGGGTGCAAATATACACCAAGTAAACCCAGTCTGAGATACACCTTGGATTTTGATGGCTTTGTGGTGTAACGGGCGGCATACCTGATTTGGCAGTCTCGGCTGAACCATGTGATTTTTTCATGTGAATTCCATCCCGGAGTAAAAGGCACCAAGCTTGTCTGCGAAGTGCATGGATGCCAAAGCCAACATTCAAACCACGTGACATCGGATTAATACCGACGTCAATGTGGGACCTGTAAAACTTAATTAAAACTAAAATCAGTTTCAGCACGAAGCCATAGGTCTCCTCTTCTTTGCAAGGCTTCCAATTATTTGAAACAAAAATGTTCAATGAGACGTCGCTGCTGCCTCTGTGCTGGAGCCATACGAGGATTTGAAGGCCATTTTGAAAAAGATAGCCTTAGAAAAGTGGAAAGAGACCTGGCGCTCTCTGACCGGGAATAAACTACGCGCAATCAAGCCGGTAATCTCAGCGTGGCCCTCGTCTGTCAGGAATCGCAGGGTGGAGGTCGCAATCGCACGATTGAGAATTGGGCACTGCTCTCTCACCCACTCGTACCTCTTCACCGAAGAGAGAATTCCACCCCTATGTGATGATTGCGACTCTCCCGTTACTGTGAGACATCTCCTGACAGAGTGTGAGAAATACCGTTCTGTGCGCCATCGGCTGAACATCGGAGGAGACCTAGGGCACATCCTACGAGACGACCCTGATAGTGTCAGCCGAGTGATAAACTTTTTAATAGAGACCCGGCTAATTAACAGTGTTTAAATTCCAACCTTTTTATAATCTGACTACCCCTTTTATTTCAAAATTTTTATGAATGCTTAAATGTTTTTTTTATGTATCTTTTAAAATTTTGATCTTATAGATTGTCAGTGGTGCAAATGACCTTAGTTGCCCCGGCACCCTAAAAATGGCTACTACCGTTCAGTGAGAGATATACACGCACGCACTGCAACAAGTCATGCAATATTTTAACTGGATAAAATACTGGAAACATGCTGCTTCTTGAACTCGTGAATACGATTGAAAAGGGAAATCTCCCAACACATTTTATCCTTCACCCCCCCCCCTTATTTTATCACGAATGGGAATGCTGCTGATACATATGGAGGCACAGAAAAACAATAATATCTAAAGGTGCGTTTACGCTATGTAACATTTAAAATAAAGATGCTACAAGTTACTTGTAACATTTGTTATATAACAAGAGTCCAGCGGAGCCAAATATGCACAAGTAACATGTTACTTATTCAGTGCTAGCCCACCCGTCAACTGGCTATCCTCGCCTCTTTCCTGTAACACGTTAAACATTTTCCCACTTCGTGCGGAAAACAAAACACTTGTTATACAACACGAATTTTAGTTTTGTAACACAATGTTACACGCAACTTGTCACACGGATTTGTAACTTTTTCGTTAAATACTTGTTTGTAACTTGTTTTTTTAATATGTTACATAGTGTAAACGCACCTTTAGAATCAAGGATAGTTTATTCGCAGAAAACTGTTCCTTATTACAAAAATATCAAAATCAGAGCTCGATAACAACAAAATAGAAATCATTATATATCAAACAATTTAATGAATACATAAATTGTTTATCAAATAGATTTACGCGAGCCAAGAGTTTTGAAAATACTTTCACTGCTTCATTTTGAAATCGATTAAGATATTCATTTTCAAATGCAACACACGAAATGGCATGCTGAAGTACAAAATTTCGTTATGAACCTGATTCTTTTGATGTAATCACCGTTGCATCAGTTAGCCCGTTCCCCTGAGAATATAAGCGCATAGAACACGATGAGACGATGTATTGTTGGAAGAAACTTTTTATATTTAAGGGAAATAGTTTAGGTCGAATATAAAATCTTTATTTATTCTCTCTACGCGTCACTCAATTCATCTCAACTCATGAGGCTAGCCAAAAGCCAGTTTCAACGACGTTCATGAAGATAAATGATCTGGCCCACCAGATAATTGCCGTGACTTTAAAAAAAAGGTTAAATAATTGGGCGACGCCCTTGAGAGAGCTAGAGCAATTCCACCCCTGGACTTCATGACTCTCGTGGAAATAGTTAATGCGGCCTTTTACGGTTATATTCTGCTCGTTGACGCGAGCGAATTCATTTTTTTTTAATAATACATTTCATTAATTTCATTATGCTAATGGCTCTTATCAAAATGCGGCGATATCACTTCGCGTACTTTCTCTCGTGGGAAATGAAAAAGCATACACACTGGCGTGTTGACTTTGCATTATACGTCAAATTTTTGTGCGCAGCGCGATTACCCAGTGGGCTTACGTGCGGGCGCACTGGCGGGAATAACATTTAAGATGGATTATTTAACATTCCAAAACTAAATCAGGACCTCCTCCAAAAAAAACATGTCTTGTATGTTTCTAAATAATGCAAATGTATTCGGGAATGATATATACCCGATATACGGAATGCGGAGTCATGTACGGTTGGCTGAAGATATAAAAATTCCGGAGGTTCCAACCGTGGCTATTTATGGTCTCCATATACTCGATGATATATGTTTCAATACTGTAAAAAATATTATTGAAAATCATTAAATATAAAATGCAATCATTTTAAAGAAGTGCAATCGCAAAATCCCAATACACGCAAAAAACATTTATATTGTAATGAATGAACATACATAACTGGAGAGTAGCCTTTGATCGCAATTAGGTAAAGTAATGTGTAATAAGCGCAATGAGAAAAATTATTTTTGGACGATCGCTGAAAATATTTCGCCGGATTTCCGATGTTTATTTTCTTAATTTGCCCTTAGGTCTCGCTGTCTTCGATGAGTGCTCATTTTTGGCCAAAACCACGAACGGTTTAACATAATAAGTTAAAATCCCCCACCTCACTATTTTCTCCGCAAATATTTATTTTAAGGGCCCATATTCGCTGCTTTCATGAAGTATTCGTGAAAGGAGATACTATTCATAATACTTTATATGCCTTAAACCCCCTCTCTGCATCGTGCCTCATCCAAATAATTATAGTTCTTTCCCATTTCAAATAACATGCGTATCAATACATGCCGCTTCAAGGATGACTTGAAAATCACCCCACTAACATTCTTTGTACCAAATTAATCATTCTTAACGATGCAATTAATCGCGCACGGCGGTGCATTTCTTGCATAGGTCGTTGATTTGGATGGTGTCAACATAACGGCGACTGATTAAGTGAAGGTAACTTTGAACCTATCGTGGGGAACGGATAATTAATATTTTTCCATAATCCTGAAGAACCTAAGATTCGTCAAGCGTGTTTTGGGAAGATCGGTGAATTTAGCACTCGTCCGGCCACACCTTGAATGCAGTGGCGCCGACTCCATGGGGCCTGAGGGGGCCCGGAGTCCCTCTAAAATTCGATATGGATGTGAGGAAAAAATGCTTCAGGCTTGTCGATTTTCCCCGGAGTGCCCAGGCATCGAGATTCGAGTTATCAGGGTTCTAATGTTTATTATATGACTCTTTTAAAATGCTTAAAAAACTTAAAACTCACTACTTATAAAAATACCCGGGGCAAGATCCCTAGTTTGGATCCAAATCCCTAGTTTGGGCCCCCCCCCAATATTTTTTGTAAGTCGGCATCCCTGCTTGAATATGCACCGAGCATATCGATGGATAAGTTCTAACAATACGCATCTCAAAATTCGGCCCGTTTGAGACAGGTATCTTAAACAAAGTGTAATAACATTGAAAAATAAAATTCAAGCAAAACACAACTCTTTGTTGGGAAGTGAATGCTTCTTTTTCAGTTTTATGAATTTTTGGTTTTTAGCATTAGCGTACAATTAGAAAAAAATAATCGTTTTTTTTGCTCTCCTGAAAAGTTGCTATTTCTGAGATATGTGTAGTTAGAACTTAGCCACCGATATGGGATCCGGCTCTGAAAGACTCATTCCATAAAATTAATAATATACAAAGAAAAGTAGCACGATTCGTCAAAAACTGTTGCGGGTGAGCAGAAAGCGTTACAAAGGTGATAAACTGATTAGGCTGGGAGCAGCTAAAGACTCAGAGACTGCGCGCTAGGCTTAGATTGCTTGAACAATTGAGAAGGGATATCTTTAAGAGCGACACAGAGAGTAAAATATTAGAACCCCACAACATTTCCAGATCCGACAGAAACGATAAATTAGGAAAGAGATTTTTCCGAACGGATAGATGTGGGAATTCGTTTTTCCTCCGAACAATAAAGGACTTTAATAAATGCTTTGTTGACATTCGTTAGAGCATTTAATTTTTATTTGTTAACTGTTGGTGTGCTAACACCCTCTGCCACACGCCTATTGGGGCGGCAAACGGGTTAGTATGTAGGTGAACCTATCATTAGTCATATGCGTTTAATCATCGTTCGGGTGAATTACATCATGCTTTCATCACGCGACGGTGAAAGAAACCACTTAGTTTTTCTGTAGTAAAATTACACATGTGCATTGTATAATTTTTTTAAGCGTGATCAATCATCCTTGAAGCTCATAGCCTTGTGTGTGTGTGTGTTCAACGTTTTAGTCACTTCTGTACATTAAGGAGAGTCTAGTTTTTCATTTGGGCATTTAATATCCTTTCAGCTTAATAAAACCTGTTGTGAGGCTTAGTAACACGTGCCTTTCGCGTGATATGCTACTTTCATTACTTTAAGCAAACTTTAATTACGGAGATATCAATGTATTCATTTATTAAAATCAATTTTCATGTACAGCCGTGGCACCAATTTAAAATTTAAACAACAACATGAAATGAGACAAAATATAATAAAAATTTAGAAAAAAAAGAATAAACCAGAGGAGAGAGGAAAAATTCGAAAAGCTGACAGATGAGAAAAAGCTAGTACTTCCATGATGAAGAACACAAATGCTAATTTCCACACTTTTTAATTCGACACTCAACAACCGATTATGGTTTCAAGCAAAAAAACTCAGTGACCCCGAAAAACCAAAAGTGACGTATTAAAAAAGTCACTATATTTATTAAATTTTCAGTGAATGGTAAGCCCCCTATGTTTCAAAATGCCACCCCTATGCTTTTAAATGCCTACCCCTATGTTAAAAATGCCACCCCCCTATGTTAAAAATGCCACCCCGTACGTTTTATGTAACGGTAAAACAATATTCAAACATTTACAAAACCTTACAATTGTTAATAAATATATGAAGATCATAATTAGCTGTTGTACAGTTTTCACAAATTAAATGTATACACGAAAATCGACCATTTGGAACTTCTTAGATCAAAAACATGTTTTGGGGGGCTATAGGTTGACTGGGGGGTGGTTAAAGGGGGGTTGGAGAGAAAAAGTTATATTTTCATGTATTGTCATCGGAAATGAAGAAGTGTGCAAAATTTCAGCGTTTTTGCTTCACAGGAAGTGAGTCAAATTTGAGTTACAAGATTTGTACCAGACAAACAGACAAACAAACAGACAGGTTGGTGAGTTGATATAAAGGCTGGAAAAAGGATCTATGGAGGGAGGGATTGAGTTTAGAAGGGAGGAGAGCTGATATAAAGGTGAGCGCTTGGTTGAGGAAATCCTATTGGTGGAATAAGCAGATGGAGTGGGGAGAACGAGCGGGTGGATCGAGTTGGTGTACTATAAAATTCAACAGAGAGAGGAGTTCAGGGCAGTCAAAAGTCGAGTATTATGAAGTAATTATACATCCATTTCAAGTCTAAGGTCCTGTTGGTTGGATAAGGAGAGAGAAGACATCGCAGCACTTGGGGACATATTGCACAAATGTGGGACACGGAGTTCGACTATTTTGCCAAAGAAGTGAGGAATGGAATCGAGGGATTTTTTATTAGTCGAGACTAACATGGACCAAATTGGGGAGCAATATGGGAAAGACAATACTTGAAAGTAGGAATGGAGTGCAATGGGATTTTAAATTTCTGTGAAGTTCAATATTCCCACTTTTATGCAATTTAGACGGGTACAAAACTGAAATTTTACATACTTCCGCAGAGAAAAGAATTAATCTTCACGATTTTATGGCAAAACAAAACTTCACCCTCATAGGTTTTTGAACTCGCTGTCATTCCCTACTGGTCCTTGGGGCTGCGTGAGGATAGACACCAGAAATGGAAATAGCCTGCTTTATCAACAAATGTAGATTGGCGAGGGAGACGGACGATTGCAGAAGCAGGGGGTGGGTAAGGAGGGGGAGGAGGGGAATGTCTGGAGGGGGTTAGCGAGAAGGAAAGATTCGATGAGGGAGGCAGGCAAACGCTGCGCCTGACTTTCGGGCGTTTCCAAGACGATGAGACGGGAGTCTAAATTGCAGCCCAAAACCTTGTGAGCCAGAACCACGCTGGAACAATGGAATGCTAGCCGCTTCACGCCTAAGTAACATCAAAAATGTATACGTCATGTTCAGTTCTATTCAGGAAAGATTTAAACTACGTGTTCTTTTGTGCTCCAAAATTTAATGGTGAAATATGCAGCTACAGCAATAGTTATGATTGATCACAAATTTTTCGCATTTTTAAACTGAGAAGTCTTAAAATTTAATTTCTCCAAGATGCAGCTTCAGGTTAAAAGTGTTAAACTCTTCCGGGTCCTTACGAACAAGGCCGACTCCCAAGTATTTTAAATGTTAAAGCTCGCCAAATTCTATTGCAAGAATTTTCTGCATTTGGAGGTGGAAAATTTTACGCATGGATTCCGAGTTATTTTTAAAAACTTATTTTACTTTCATTCAAATGTACAAGTCGTAAATTGGGGATCACTTAGAGTCAAGTGGCCTCTGCTGAACGGAAAAAGGTATATGAGGGGTTTGGAAGCCAAGGTGATGTGGTGAATTGGTTTTCCACTCGATGTCTTCACATAACAGACACTCACTAGTACGCCTTGGCAACCAATTTTTGTGTATTTCTTCTAACAATTAACTTAACCTAACTCTGTTGAGAAACAGATCACTTGTACCCGTTGGCTTCTCACCCCATCATATAAAATCGTCAAAAAATTTCCCCTAAGGAGACTGTTTACCTGAATATTTACATCTACATAATACCCTGCGACCCATCCTGAGGTTGTTTGGTATGCTGGATTAATTATAATTATCGCAGCCTAAATCTTGTGAGCCAGAGCCTCTCTCAAACTAAAAACAAGTGAATGCTAGTCGCTTGCATTGCGCAAGGGAGAAGTTGAAGCCATTGAATAAGGTTTTCTCAGGTTTCCAGCCGGCTGAGAGTATCCATTTTCTCGAACGCTTCGAGGCCCAACACGTTACTCGTCATCAGGGAATGATGACGAGGAACGTATCGAACATGATCATTCCCTAAAGACGAATAACGTGTTGGACATCGAAACGTTCGAGAAAATAGATACTCTCACCCGACTGGAAACGCGAGAAAACATCATTGAGTCCATTCTCCGAGAAAACATCGGATATTTCTTCAAGCAAACTCGTCCGGAATCTGAAAACAAGATCCACTCCCACAATATCCGAATGGCTAACTTTGCAACAAAATTCTATCATAAGGATCGTTCATTTTTCAGGCTGAAAATTCACCCCTCGGGATCCAAGTGATTCAAACACTAAATAATGCACCATGAGCAGCGTGGAACATTTACCAAAGCGCGCCTTTGAGTGTTACCCAAATTTCGCATCCGATTTTTAATATCCATTTCCGTGCCCCTCATTAACGAAAATCTGAGGAATTATGGGGACACAACATTCCTCGCTTGGCCCTTCTCTCGAGAATACTTTGATCTTCTTCAACTTCCTTCCGTCACGGCACCCAAAATAATGGAATGTTGGTTGTTATTTATTAAATACAGAAGTGGTCACGCAAATAACTACCAAACTAGATAAGCAACTAACAATTAAATTACCTAAACACTTACATAAAAGGTATGTAAATTTTATTCATTTGTTCATTAAATCTTTAATCTATTTGTAAAAATGTTTTATTGGATATGTTTTTGCAATGTAAAATTGATTTCTGATACTTGGCCACTTTTGTATTTTTTGTACCTCTCATATTTTCATATAATAAGCCCTTAAAAAGGACGATAAATAAAGAATATACATGAATTAAACCTCAAGAGTTCATATTTAAATATAAATAGTCAGGAAAGTGCATTTAAAGGTGTAATGACTCTCGTCCGGGAAAAAATAAATTTATCTTCCATGTTGCAACCTGATGCGAATTACCTAAGCTTGAAAAAAAGGCAAAGTTTTGCAATTTCCAAAGCTGCACTTAAATGGAGTGAAACTCCAAAGGTCCTCAATATGGCCAGGTGCGCAATTTCTTAGCTTCACTTCGTGAGGGGGAGAATCAAAATTTCATTTTCTATAGTTTAGTGCATGGAGTTTCCATTCATGGTTTAGTGGCTCAAATAGCAGCTATTGGTTACCAATCATCAAAACATCTCACTCATTGAACTCAATGCAATGAAATGACGATGGCTTTCGGAGACTTCAACTGCCAGTAGAAGACTTTCTTTTTCTATTTCTATTATGGTCGCTCAAAACGTATCGTAAAAGTGAAAATCGGCAAAAATGTAATTTATATCTTTTAAATAATCTCCTCCATAAGCTTTTCTATCTCACCCACCATGTCTAGCACTTCCTCGTTCTTTTTCCTCTCCTTCCATCTCACCATCCACATCTCACACGCCTCTATCCTTCTATCGTCATTTGCCGTGAACGTTTGACGCGTATGTTATGGAATGGAAAACCCTCAATAACTTCACATAAAAGTTGTCATGGAAAAAAACAATAATGGGTGGTTGTTTATGTTTGGGGACGAAAGAGATAGAAAACGGAATTTATATAATTTTTTGTACTTCAATAAAAGAAGTAAACAAAACTATAAGTAGTGATAAGATAATTAATTCTATCGCTACAATACAATACGTTTTTGATCCGTTGTTGTCACAAATATACTGATCGAACTCGCACTTGGAATGAATATGAAAAAAAACGTTTTTGAGATAGTTTCTCAGCTTAAGGCCCAACACTGTCAAAACAGAAAATAATAAATCTTTCTAATAAAAATAAATAAAAAATCTTTCATCCTTGAATTTTCCAGCATTATCACTGGTCAACAATCCTCAGATTGGTTTGATACAGTTTTCCCTCAATTCTCCTATCACCTAATCTTTTCACTCCTACGTATTTCTTCTCTTTCCCATCCTTCCTCATTTGTTCTATGTATTTTATTCGAGGTCTTCGTTTTCCGCTCTTGTCAACTACTTGTCCTTCGACGATTGTCTTCATCATGCCATCATGTCTCAAGATGTGGCCTATAAGGTTGCTCCGTCTTCTTGTTAAGGTTTTCATGAGGCTTCTCTTATCTCCTACTCTTCTTAGGACTTCTTCGTTACTAACTCGGTCGATCCATTTAATCCTCATCATTCTTCTGTGGTACCACATTTCGAAGGCTCTTACCCTTGATTTCTTTGCTGCTGTCATTGTCCATGCCTCACTTCCTTAGAGAAGCATAGTCCAAATGTAGGTTCTGTTAAATTGTTTCCTTACTGCTATGTTTAACTTTCCCTCTGTAAGTATATCTTTCTTTTGGTGGGATGATCTCTTCGCCTGGGATATTTTACTGATAACTTATTTCTCTCTTCTTCCATTACTAGTTACTCTGCTGCGAAAATCATTGTACTCCACTTTTCGACTTTTCCAGTTTTCGTATCCCTGTTTTGATGTTAGGCTTTTAGTATTACTTCTTCCCTTCTACAAAATTTCAGAGTCACAGATGCATTTGGGCCAACGTTTATCCTTATGCTCCGCTCATGTAATAATGAAACTTTTCTGAACCTTTGTTTCATTTAGTAAAAGTATTTTCGCTAATAATGAAGCTTTACTGACCACCGAGGAATAGAAAGTGCGGTCATTAAATTCTAATCTCCTACCAAGTTTGATTAAACCTGAGTTCCTAATGTAAAGGCCTGAAGGCTCTTACTAGTAGGCCTTATACTTTAACTGTATGAGCATGGAGTAAAGACTTACATTTTGCGTTGACTAGTTTATCTATGCATGGTGAATCAGCTGTGAAAGCCCTGTTTCATTGCCACAGACTCGAGAACGGGCAGAATCTTTCTTTAAAGCAGTAATATCAAAATTTGTGTACTCCTATTTTCCTACTTCACTCATATCTATAACCTTAAGTTTTCCAGAATATCTACCAACCGACCAACGTGTATCTTTTCAATCAGCGACGTGTTTATTTCGAGTCCTTTTACAATCTTGATGTCATTCCGAAACAGCTTTCAACTTTCATATTATCCACAGATTAAAAAATTCAGACAAACTCGGCCGCTATTTTCCAATACATGTTACCTAAAAGCGTGACAACAAGATAAAGACCTTTTTTATATGTATATAGATCAAGCGGGCTGGGAAACAATATTGCAAACTTGGAAAACCTTTCACCATTCGAATAATGTCATGTTTGCCTCAAATGATCTCATATTTATGAGCAATTATCGCTCTCCTCGGCGCTCAAAATGGCGGACTGATGATTACGAGTAAACAAAGCACTCAGCAACAATCAGATTTTTAAGGAAAGGCAACGCACACGCGCCGTGCAAACAACAATTGACTCCGTGGGCATAAAGGGCGGTCGTGCTGTTCCACGCCGCGTGCCCCCCCCCCCCCCTCCGGCCCCATCACTGCATCTGGGATCGATTCATTTATTATTCACCGAGGGATTTACGGTGGGTGACGTCACCGCTCGCATAGTAAAAGAGAGGGGAGGTAAGTAGGATGTGGTGAGGGGGAGAGGGGAGGTGGTTTTATCACGGCACAGGCGATGAGCAAGGCATTGATACCCACGCGGAGAAGGGGGCTAGGAGGGCTGCGTGATATTAACTTGGGGAAAGGGAGCGGAGCAAAGCCTACGCTCTACGCTTCACGCACATCATATAAGCAGGAGCAGCAGCAGCAGCAGGGAGCATGAAACGCGCAAAGCCTCCCAGCATCCCTCGGATCGTTCCTCCCCAACGCATAACTGCAAATCCTACGCCCCACTACTAGGGTTGCCAACCGTCCGGAATTTCTCAACAAAGTCTGGATCTCACAGCCTTTGTCCGCAATGAGAAAAGGGGGATTTTCGTGAATTTTTCGTGTAAATTAGGCCATCGTATGAAGGACGGTTAATGATGAAATTTCCGGAATATATCAATTCAATCCAGAAAATTGTCTAAGAAGGGAATAAGTTAGTACGGCGATGGTCACACCCGGTGTACCCCAGGGAAGTGCTATTTGTCCCTTATTATTCCTACTGTACATTTATGATGTCGCTATCGCATCACCTAGTAAATTTAGACTTTTCGAGAACGATCCAGTACTGTGCAGGTTTACAAACCACGATTCCGAAAGAATTGCGCTTATTACAGATCTCAATGTCTTATACGATTTCTGTGACTATTTGAGTAAAATCTTTTAAAAAATGAATTGTAATGAAATTTTTGGAAAAATGAGAGACTTTCCCAGCGAAAAGAATTAAATTAATCGCTCAAAGTTATTAACTGTTGAGTCGGTTAAGAATTCAGGAGTAACTCTTACCCGGATTTTATCCTGCAAAAAGCACTTTAAGGAAATTTTCGGGCAGGCAAATCACATATTAGGATATATTAAAAGAATACTTGGAAAATGTTATAAATAAGTAAAAGAATGATGCTATTATTCCCTCGTTTGGAGTACGCCGCTAGTGTACGGGATCACTGCGAAAAAGGAATGGATTCGGATACAGATAGACTACAGCGGCGAGAGGTGATATTTCTAAAAATTTGTTACGGTAAACGAAGTAGTTTAACTGAATAATTATAGGTATTTAGAATGAGGAAGTCTAGCCGACCGAAAGGAAAAATTATATTAAATCTTCTGTGGAAAATAAGAGTATGATATATTTGGCTGATGTTCAAGACTTTTTTAGAGAGCCTAATTATTATGGTTAAAACGATCACGTGGGTAACATAAGGCAAATACACAGCTGAAACGATAGATTTAAGTTGTCGTGTTTTCCGTGTACAGCAAGGGACAATAATACGTGCGATACTTTAGCTCGTGGATAGCTTGACTTGGAATAGGTGAAATAGGTTCTGTATTTGAAGTTAACAGGTTGTTATACTTGTAAATAGTATCTATCTCCATGAAATTTTTGGAATGTCATATCTCATGCATGTACCACTTACTACGCTAACATTCCGTTTTTCTACAACTAACTAGTAGTTTAATTTGCATGTTGCCAAGTACGTGGTTTTAGCACTCTCCTAGTTTCGCAGTTAGTAGTACCGTGTCGAATTTAATCTGAGAAAATGCATGTCGGTGCAATTTTTGCACATTTCGTCCAACTAGAACTATGTTTAAGCTATGAATGGTATTAACAAAAAGGCAGCAGACGAAAAGGGAGTTACAATAACTTCGAGCCTCTCGTGGAGAACTCATGTGACCATACTTTGAGTATACAGCGAGTCTATGGGATCCGATGCAGAAATACTTAATCTTTGAACAGAATAAAATTCAAAGGAAAGCTTTGCGTTTCGTCAAAAACTGCTACGGGTATATATTTACGACGCGGGTTGCATCATCTTAGAGCCCCAATATATTTCCATGCCCGACAGACGCGATAAATTAAAAGAGATATTCTGCCGAACGGATAGATATTGGAATTAGTTTTTCCCTCGAAGACTTGAATGAATGCAAGCCGTAATTTTCTTTGAGCATTTACTTTTTATACGCAAACCGCTGGTGTCTTAACACTCTCTGCTACACACCTTTCAATAATAATAATAAATTAATTGTTTTATTACTCCAAAAAAATAAAAATTACACAGTAGAATTAATTACATAAAAAGGAGTAACTTTAGGTAGCCGTAAAGGAGAACCTGTTTTATGGCTACCATCATTTACATAGGGTCATGCTGACATATAAACATTTTAGGCACAGCATTTGAATTGAAGTAGGTACGTACATGTATTACATGGTATTATATCAAAGAAAAATATCCTCCATACTTTGCATAAACAACCAAGACTATATTTTTCATAATTGCGTTATTATTTTTTGCTTTCAGACACAAACCAGGTATTAAGTTATACACTTTTGGGCCTATAAACAAGAAACAACGTTTATACAGCGTAAGGTTAGGTCTTGGTAAAGTAATACGTGATCTTCGTAGGGTGAAGGAAGGATGGTTGTATAATAATAACCCCGTACTTCTCATGAAAAAACGACGCAAAACCTTGTAAATAAAAATATGCCTTAATGGAAGCAAACCTATTATACAAAATAAAGGAAAGGAACTTTCAAGACGGCTCTTTTTTTAAAATTACTCTAATAAGCTCTTTTTGCAGTACAACAATGGATCTTATAGAATTTTTATAAGCTGCACCCAACTAAATACACCGTAGTAGCCTGGATTAGTTTTTAGGCGGCTTGCGGGATAGTGTGTAGATTTAAATGCACATCCCTATAACTTTTTCATTTTTTGATTTTGTATCCAGATAAAAGAATTTAGTTTCTTGCCTGTAGTCGCCATAACGCAGTCCTGACTAGTCACGGCCGCCGTATTCCACAATTCCTACCCCACCCCTTATCGATCGAATACGCGTGTGCACACAGCGAGGCTAGTTTTTAAAAAATTCTATCAATAAATCGTTACATATGGCATCAAAATTCATGTCATGAATTGATCCTAGATACCAATCCAACGAATTATCAATTTTGTTCGATGAAAGCGATTGTAGTGGCCGATATTTGGTGTAAAATTAATGAAGAACAGGGACTATGAATAACAGCAAGGGAAATTGCTGTTTGCAGCCCAACTCCTGGCAAAAGAAAATCAGGCACAATTCCCAAGAGAGATGGAGCATAAGCAGAAGAAAGAGACATCTAAATCCACATGATACCTTGCGAGCTACATCCAGGGTGTAGAGCAGAAGGTGTCTGATAACCAACGTGCATCATGCAATAGATACACCACATGCGCAACACATGGTCATCTTTCATGCATTCAAAGACATCAAAATAAGTACCCAATAATGAAAATAATACACAAATATACGTGAAGATGGTGTTGGTTTCCAACAAAAATGCACTGATTTGTGCAACACAAGGCTATAACGCAAATACACAGCAAAGCTAATGTCAGCTAAACGGTTAGCAATGAAACAAACACATTCATTAAGGGTAAGAATAAAACAAGGGGCTATTTGCTCTCATTGTGGCTATTGCACGAAGATTTCGCCACATTTACCGCTGATGTTTTACAAATAATTCCCGAGAAAATTGAATGATTCAACAGTCTTTAGTTGATGACGATCGGCTTATTTGGAGGTTAAAAACAGTCTAAACCTTATATTTCAAGTGCCTATTATCGTCTTGAAGAGGACAATTTGCCTCATTACTTATTCAATAATACAAATGATTTAAAAATAATTACCGAGGGAATTTAATGGTTTAAAAGCCTTCAGTTGATGACTTTTGGCTTATTTGGTGCTTAGTGATTACCTAACATTACGGGTATTAACGTTTTGAAGACGATAATCTGCTGCAGTAGTTATTCATACAAATAATTTTTCCAACAACAAGTTTTGACAAAATATGTTCCATTATTGTCACTCTCGCGTTTTTCGGAGGGCATCTTTAATGATTCCTTGTTAGTCATTTGTTTCACTAATTAGAGCCGTGGGTGATAATTTAATTTGATGTCTTGGAGGTCTCATGAAATCACATTTGTTCCTGGTTGGAGAAGAAGGAAGACACAAATAAAGTTCGTTCCTGGTTGAATGCATTCACCAAGGAAGGCACAAATAAAGAGAATGCACCAAAGGAGACAAGGGTGGATATTTTAGATCAAACATATTTTGTTCTGGCCGTTAAAAATAATTCGCCCATTACAAATAATCACGAAGTTTTAAATTTTGATTACTTCTCGATGTTAACATATTGCCTAAATAGTTTCGGCATAAAATTAACGAAGGAATATATGCCTTCTCCTAGCATTCATGCAATAAAATATTTCTTTATATCTCATTCCGTGCGGCAATTTATCATAAATTTGAAAAAAGTAATTTCTTCCCTATGTTTTATTGAATTTGAGAGTACCTATACGTATAATCAGTATTATTTCTACCAAAATTGAATAATTAGGTAAATCATTTGAGTAAGCGCCAAGAATTAAATTTAGGTGATTGAATAACTTGTCCTATTTTGAAAGTCAAAAGTGAGGCAGAAATGTTCAGCCTTCGTTGGCGGGGGCTCATTCCAAACGCATGCGCTCACATCCACTGAGGTTTGAATAACGTAAGGGTCAATGGTTGATTTCTTCCGATACTTCGAATGTGTAGTATTCCATTGGCTTCAGTTCTTGGAGATAATGGTATACTTTGCCTACGAAACGACGGAAGAAATCAACCCGGTAGGAAACCTGGGAACTGCTGCTTCTATCAATTCTCACTCACTTACTAATTTAGAAGAGATCACGAGAGGAAGATAAAAGAAATATATTGCAGAACAGAGAGATTTAAGTTTCGTTGTTTCCCAGGACCATCAGGGATAGTAATAGATGTGCCATCATTGTCGCCAGGCCGTTAAAAGCACCTATTTTTATTTTCCACCTTCCTGGTATGGGTTTGTTGGACCTTGTTTTCCCTTTTGGTATCTAACTAGTTTTATGAACTGCATGGGTATTTATACACTAAATAATTATAATTTTTGCATGGTTGTTGTCAACTTGCAAGGACCGATGGATGATTGGTGTGACCTCACACCGCCTGCTGGCATGAGCATGTGTCATAGCCTTTTTTATTGACTATGGAGACGTAGCGAATCTACGTTGCATGTCTATGTGTACTCACCCTTGTCAGACATCCTTGAGGTGGCTTGCTGGGTACTATTTATTCATTTATCTCAATTACCTCCGAAAACAGCATAGTGAGGCCTTTACATCTGGAGTTTAAACACTCAACAATAGACGACCACACACACCCATGTCCTGGAAGGAGCAACCTATCCCTGCCGCCTAATGTGGATGTAGAATTCGAAGGGAAAGCCAGAGATACCCTTCGTAAACCTATTCCAGTCGCACCAAATGCGCTTCGTCCCGACTTTTAGTTGAACTTGAAGTTGGTAACCCTACCTCCATTCCCGCACAACTACTCTTGGCTCTCCTGCGAGTAGTAAAAGGGAAGCACAGCATCCATCCTCCCCCCCCCCCCCTCCGTCTTATTATCCACCTTTTTTTTACAACAGGGGGCACACACACAACCCCCCTCTACAGTGCCTCCTCCCCCCCCCCCAGATAACACCCCTTCCCGCCCAGGGTGGCGCATTCAGGAAACCCACAGCAGAGCGGAGAGACCCACCCCACTTCTTCCTCATCCCTTCGTTCGCCATACACACGCCCCCTCCAACTCAGCCATACGCCATCTATATGCAGTCCGAATACTACACCACCGAAGCTCCTCAAATTTCATACTTTACAACCTCTATTTCGATCCTGCGTTTCGGATGCTGTGTGTCCCAAGAAAGCCACCTTATAGATCAGTTGAAAGTGAAGCATTTAACTAAAATTTAGCTTCATGGCTCAGGAGTTTTTATTTAAAAGTTGGTATCCTAAAGTCCAACAGAGAAAGGAGTTCAGAGCAGTGAGTAGTCGTGTTAAGCAGTGGCGCAGCGAGGGGGGGGGGGGGGTTTGGGGGATAACCCCCCCCCCAGAACTCAGAGAAATTTTTAAGTTTAATCCATTTTACTTAACTGGATTGATATTACTAATAGAATAGTGCAAGGATTAATAAAATATCCCTTAGAAAGCCGTATAACTCACCATTTTCAGCCATTTATCTTAAAATTCTGCATTTTATTTATCTCGCACCTACCGCTTACTTATCCTGGTGGGTATTCCATACCCCCACACACACCCTAGTATTAATTGCACCTAATCCCCCCCCCCTCCAGCCTTAATTCCTAGCTGCGCCCCTGGTGTTAAGGACATTGTGAAGTATTTTAAAATCCATTATATGCCTAAGGTTCTGTTGGTTGCTTACGGAAAGAGAAAATAGCACAGCATCAGTGGACATAACGCGTGAATGCGGGACTCCATTCCAGAATTTCTTTGCTCTGAAGCAAGGGATGCAATCAAGGGATTTTTTATTAGTCGAGGCTAACATAGGCCAAAATGGGAAGCAGTATGAAACTAAGGGAAAGACAACATTTGAGAAGCAGGAATGGAGGGAAATAGAATATTTAAGATCCTCATTTACGCCTTAAGTCAAATTAGACGGGGACAGAATTGAAATTTAACTTATTTCTCCACGGAGCATAATTCGTAATATCCTGGAAATAAACTTCGCTCCTTAGGGATTTTGGACTCATTCTCTGTCATTACTGGTCCTTATAAATCGTACTATGTTTCAGATAATGCATGAAACCCGTTTCATGTGGACAGGGTAAATATAATTGTCATTTATTAAAAGTGCGTTAATTTAAAAAATTAGGGCTTGCTGAATACGATCACTACGTACGTCTATCAATCTTTCGCAGAACTAACAGCGAACTAATTCACCCTTTGGGGCATTTAAAGTTCAGTTGAGTGGTTTCATTGCCGCATCCATGATTTCTCATCTATTAAGTTTTACATCCACCTCATTTTTCATCTAAAGATGTATTCTACCGTAACTAACAGTTTGAATCAACAAAACAGGGTAGTAAGCCCAAGAAAACTTAAATTATGACCCGTTTTTAAAATGTTTCGTAGAATTTCACGCCATTTTTCCTATTAATTCATAATCGACCAAATCCATCTCATGTTGATGGACAGATGCTACTTCGTACCCAGTCGGGTTATTCTGAACTTCCGTTAAATGACGTCACTCACCGATTTAGCCAACGGCCATTGTTAGGAGGTTCAATGAGTGAATGTCTATGGTACACGAATGAAGGCTCACATCCACGGGAACTGTTCATTTCCATCCTATCATCGTTGTTACCTCGAGAACTGGATCACCCGTTGAAGGATTCGTTCGAAGATCCAACAGCTCTCCGAACATGATAGCTTTTCTTTCAGAAATACATGTGACTAAACCAAGGTGGATGGGTTACAGGAGAGAACGACGGTTAGGGGGTCTGTGGCTTGACTTCGGCTGCCTCGTTGGTCTGCATCGAAACCGCTATCTGTCGTGACCATAACGCAAATACTGGAGTAATCTAATAATTGTGCTATACCTATAACTAAACCTATACCTGCAAAAATACCTGGTGAGCACACCCACTGGCTCGAATACGGCGGATGAATAGCGAGCAACGAGTTAAAGAGAACTGTTCATTTTTTAAGCGGTCCATTTCAGTTAACAGTTTCTTTTTTGGCAGTTGGGTTCTTTTTCACCCATTTCTCGTATATACATAGTATTTCAGGAGGAATCTGCAATAATTCAGAATGTGGTTGGGGAGACAATTATAAGCATTTTTAGCACAGACATGGGGTGACAACTCCTTAGTTGCTGACCCATGGCAACGCAACAATCGTCCGAAACAATTAATCTAAAAATTGGTGATATTGAGCAATCGTATTGTTGATACTCGCACAAAGCTCTCGTTTAATCAACCTCATAAACATCTTTTTAAGTGATAGGTGCGATATTAATTTTAAGATAAATGGTTCAAAATGGAGAGTTTTAGGGATTTCTGAGGGATATTTTAATAATACTTACACTATTCTATTATTAATATCAATCCAATTAAGTAAAACGGATTGAACTTAGAAATTTCTCTGAGCTCTGGGGGAGAGGGGAGGGTGTATCCCCCAAGTCCACCCACCCTCGCTGCGCCAATGATCGTAACGATTTTTAACACATCTTGCTACTAGCCCCTGTGTTCTATCTATATCCGAAATCATTCCGTTTTCATACGAGTCTCAACGCTAGGGGCGTACCCCAAATGGGGTCTCTCACGAGAGAATAGATTAGTTTCCTTCATCAAAGAAAACGAAAGGCATTGATTGCGATTCGTTACCCACCATTACTGTATTCATAATATACAAATTATTTGGTTTTAGAAATCCCAGTTTAGACGAATGGCAATGGTCAATTTAAACCGCATTTGAAAAAGGCCAGATATGCGCCCATGCGATGCCACTCCACGTGACGTCACAGGGACCTAGTTTCCATACGAGTAGATAGGAGTTTTACATCGTCTGAGATTACCAATGCATGCATGAGGCACAGAGCTCAGGGAAACATGTCTTAATAATCACCTATTATAAGTGCCTATGGCCGGAAAGTTTTCATCGTTTGATAAGGCATTAATAATCCTTAATTTAGCCAAGCGCTACCTGCTGGCTTGGTACTCTGCTACCTGCCAGCAGCCTGCATCAGCAGCCTGCGCCTAGCGGCGCACATGCCCTCGCCTCAAGGTCACCTCACTTTGCAGCAGCGGGGACCAGAATGACGTCACACGGGCTTTTCCTGGTATTCATACTTAGCCGTCGCGTTCTCGTGCGCTTGAAATTTTTCACTTTCCATTTAATCACAAAAAATAGATATCGTCATTTAAAAATCTAAAAGTGTGAAATGCGTACTCCAGGAGTAATAATCTTTCGATTTTTGAAACCACCCTATACAACGGCAGAGGAATCACGAATAGTCCACGAGCGGTAGTGGCGTCACTCCCATTTCTTGGGAAATATTTTTAAACCCATGGTACCTACTCTTTTCCAATATTCACTTTATTCTAACCCATACTACCCTATAACCGTGATGCCATGCACACTCTGTGGCCGTGACTCTATCCACGTGTCACGAGACGCAAGCACGCTCTCTTGGGGCCCTTGGCACGCGCCCGAGGCCACAGGGTGAGTGAGGGCCCTCGGGCTCACAATGCGCGCCCCGCTGCATTGATCCGATTGCCTGCGTCACATCCAGATGGCCCCTTGATTCCATCCCTCCGTCCGCATCGAATATGGAAAAAAGTTGAGCGTGGGATGGGGGTGATTGGTGGAAATCGTGCATCCGCTAATTCGATCTCAAAGCGAATGGTTTCGATAGGGTAATGCATATCCAAGGGAGAGGTTGACTAACGGCGCGCGGGGAAAGGATGGACGGTTCCAAGAAAAGATTTGCAACAACTTTAATTGCAACACATAGCAAAAAAAGCTTAATAGCTTCGGGACGTGGATAGAAAAAAAACGCGTTGATTTGTAGGCGAACACCTAGCCTTGCGTCTGCTGCAGTGTGCTGGAGCAATCAAAAGGAGACAGTGGAACAGTCACAACAAGACGATCTAGGGAATTATTTCAATCCACGTTTCATATTTCATTATTCCGTCGCCGGTAAACAGAAAAATTAAGCTAGTGATTAGCTTCATAGCTTTAGAAGGTATATTAAAGAATTGAGGCGTAGTCGATGCCATCTGCCACACAACTCCTTCGACGCGGTCACCTTCGTGACGTCATAAGCGGTATTGAAATTGTTTTTGAAGTGAGAACTTCTTATGACGCGTTGAGCTCTTTTGTAGATGGGTAAAAGACAATGAACTAGCGACACCGTCACCGCTACTACATAAACGTATAGTTATGTATATTCTGTATATACACAGTAAAATCGCTATATATAGAGTACTTGTGGAGGAATGCAAACCATTGGACTCGTTTCACCGTCACCGTCACCATCATCGCTGCTAAATATATGTGTAATTGTATATTCTGTATATATACTTTTGTGGATGGGTTAAAGCGAAAACTTCTTATGACGCGTTGAGCACTTTTTAGATGGGTAAAAGACATTGGACTATCGACACCGTTACCGCTACTACATATATGTATAATTGTGTATATTTTACATATACACAGTAAACTCGCTATACACGCAGTACTTGTGGAGGGGACTTAGACTCGCATCACTGTCACCGTCACCAGTCCATACTCGTGCAGGATAGCGTACTCCATACAAGAATAGTGAAACTTGGTACAATATAACTCAATTTCTTTTTATAGGTTCAATTTTAGTAGCTTATTCGAATGTAGTGCCATAAAATTAATTCAAAAATGTGAAGTGTTTACAATTATATATTGTAGAAATATAAAAAAGGAAACACGTGGAGAAAACTTTTTGAAGTCAAAACTTCTTATGGTGCGTTAGGCACTTTTTTTCAAATTGGTAAAAAAAACTCTGAACTCGCCTGACCGTCACCTCAAAATCGTCACCGCCTCATTGTTAACGAAGGAGAGGGAAATAAAGAGAGAAAGAGATTTGAATTTGCTCGTTCGCCATGTATGAAAAAAAGCAGAAAGGATCGCTACGTTTAGTGTTGACAATATTAAGTCGATTTTGTTCATAGCAATAGTTATAAAAAATGTTTTCTTGAATTTCGGCTAGTAACTTGGCTTTTCCGTGTTTATATTCCTAATCCAGGAAGTATAATACGCTTCTTGTACATTTTTTAACATCTATCAACGTCCAAAATAATTAAAATAAAAAGTTTTTACTTCCAACGGCAGTTCCACGACTGCTATGTTTTTTTCATCGTCGCATCAATGTCTTTTACGGTATTTACGTCATATCTGCTTAATTTCAATCCGATCCCATGATTCACGGTTGGAGATTACAAAATACGCACGAAAAGCGTGTAAAAATATGACTGCGAAATTAAATGTTCCACAGTTCAACGTTCATCCTCCCCTTAATAATTCAAATCTATCAAACCACTGAGAAGATTTCAGTGAAGCGATAGGATCATCACGAGAGGACGCAGTTGGAACTCAAAACAGAAGATAAACCTAAAAGGCTCAAGAAGTTGGCCGCTCACGTCGCCCCTTTCCTAGAAGTCTAATTTCAAAAGACATTATCATAAAATGTTGCTACATCAGAAAGTCTTTCATAAATTCACGCAATTCAGTCATCGCGAACAAAAATCAACATAAAATGACAAATGAGGAAAGTTGGGGACAGTGGTGTGGCCAGGAATTTTGTTCCAGGTGACCAGGTGAATGCTTTTGAAAAAGAGGGTACAAAGTAAGGGTTTTAAACTAATTTTAATACTTTTCATAATGTATGCTTCATTATCCGATTACCGGTCGGTTATTCCAACTGCCAAGAGAATTATATGATGCGGACTCAACAATGAAAGTAGAGATACACATTCGATTACCAGGCGGGTCATATTTTACCATCTAGATTTCTGGCTTTTAGCATTTGCCTCATCACTCTTGTCTTCATCCATTTCCCTTAGTGTAATCCCATCCGTCTCTTTACCCTTGTGTGAATTTATGTTGATGCCAAATTATAGAGAAAATACCATGTCGTCGTTGGATATGCACAAGAACTGAGATATATTTATAAACAACTGAATGGATAAGAGACTGTATACATTCAGGAAATGATCGCTTCCTTTCCTAACATTGCTATCACTATGTGAAAATCGCATATGGTGAAAAGTAATTGGTACTCCCTTGTCAGGGGAACCATTCTCGTCTCACTTGTCGTCTAAGCCATTAGCAATATTTCCAGTGACAAATAGCATGTGAAATAGCAGGTTTTCCCCCTCCTTAGAATTTATATATCCTGAAAGCAAGAAATAAATTGGAGAATTACCCCAAAATCATGCACAAATGAGCCGGAATACACGCTAGAAAATAAAGTCAATGTGGTATCAAATGGAATACGAACGAAATGGATAACTCATATCATATCTTTAGTCACATTCCCTAAAGATACTAGATTCGATTCCGAAGGACTCGGCGGTTCACGATAATTAAAACACAAACTTCAGATTGCTGCTTTATAACGAAACGAAAGGAAGAACTCTTCGATACAACCATTCTATGAGACCTTCTACAGCCGACTGCCTTCCCACGGCACCGGAACACCCCACACCGGTGAGGCAGTGTAAAAAATTGACTTAGTTAACAGAAGAATAACGAAACACCTACGTTGGGGATTCAAAATTGATAACAGAGATTTCAAACAGATAGAAACCAAATGTTTGTAGCATGATCTCACTTGAGATCCTTTTTTATGGCACTTTTCATACTACTTATCAGCACCTAAAATCATAAAAATCCTTCATTCAGCATGACTCGCGTTATAACTAGCGACCGTCATGCAAGTGACAGCATGGCACATCCGTCCCACGATATGGTTTCCTCAGATATGAAGAAACCCTAAGAAGAGTAGAAGAGAAGAGAAGCCTCGTGAAAACCACGATAAGATCACGAAACAAAATTAGCCACATATGACTTGATGACATGATGACTTGATAAAGGAAATAATTATCAGAGGGACAATTGGGAAGTTTCCTTCATCAAAGAAAACGAAAGGCATTGATTAGCGATTCCTCACCAACCATTAGTGTATTCATAATATACAAATTGTTTAGTTTTAGAAATACCGGTTTAGACGAATGGCAATGGTCAATTTTAACCGCATTTGAAAAAGGCCAGATTGGCGTCCATGCGATGCCACTCCACGTGACGTCACAGAGACCTAGTATCTATACGAGTAGATAGGAGTTTTATATCGTCTGAGATTACCAATGCATGCATGAGGCACAGAGCTCAGGGAAACATGTCTTAATGATCACCTATTAAAACTGCCTAAGGTCGGAAAGTTTCCTTCGTTTGATAAGGTATTAATAATTCTTATTTAAGCCAAGCGCTACCTGCTAGCAGGGTACTCTGCTACCTGCTAGCAGCCTGCATCGTATCAGCGCTCAAAGCCTCGCTCCAGGTCGCCCAAGGTCACCTCACACGCCGACAGCGGGAACCAGAATGATGTCACACGGCGTTTTCCCGGCATTCATACTTAGCCGTCGCGTTTTCGCGCGCTTGAAAAGTTTCACTTTTCATTTAATCGCTAAAAATAGATATCGTCATTTGAAAATTTAAAACGTTAAGGCAGCGGTACAAAGCAACGGATGCACATTCGGTTCGATCTTAATGAGTTTCCGATATACCAACCGCATCAACGCCTCTTTTATCAAATCGTTATACCTTGTATTGAGTTGTCGAATGTCATTCTCATTTTAGTGAAAATCCTATAGCAATTTTCTTATCTTAAAAATATTTCTTGAGCGTCACACCATTACATATGGTCGGGATATGAGACTTGGCAAAGAAAGTATCATTCACAAAAACGTTTAATTCATAAAATTGCCTCAATAACCACACAACAACAAATAAAGAAATGGAAATTCCGACAAATCTGTAGTAATTTTATTCAAATTTTCGATTTTAGCTGCATTAAATCAGTAGAAGACGATTTCTCGTTGAACCGTAGTAAAAAACGACGTATAGTTAAAATTTTCTCTTCACAGAAATGGAAGAGAAAATTGGTATTCATTGCAGAAGTTTTCTTTGTTTTACCCTAAAAACAATCCAATCTGCCACCACGTGCTCATGATAAATAAAGAATGGTCAAATATAGCATAATGTGATAAAGATATGCTTCGTAATACGACAATTATAGCAATGGATGCGTCTTGGATTTGGTGTACGGAAGAGGCTATGGAAGATGTAAAAGAATAGTAGTGGTAGAAACAAGTAAGTTTGAAAAGATTAACTCTCAATAGAATTGAGGAAAGTATAAAACTGCCGAATTCAAAATGAAGACGGCAATTTCTAATTAATTTTCCAAATAAATGCTGCTACTGCAATTATTTTTTCGTAATTAGAGGTATTTTGATTGATGTTTTTAATTTTTGTTTGTAAGGTTATGTTTTTGGTTGTGAAGAGTTTGTTGATAAATTTAAGGTGGATTAATGCATGTATAGATGAGGGAATGAAAAAGATAGGCTGACGCTACAAAGCTTGTATTAATTGAAACATCTGTTTTTAGCCACCTTATATTGTTAAAAGATTGAAAGTGAATTTCGATTAGCTCTACTATACCCATGTATGCCGTAACCATGATAGATAGCTCCACTTCCATTTCCGAATGACTTTTGTTGAAATACGTGTATTTCGCTCCGGACAATTTGAAATGAGACCGCTCCAAAAATTATGAGATCTCAAGACTTCGCCAAGAAAAAGGATTTTTGCTTTCAGTTTAGTAATTACTGGAATGAAAAAAGCGCTCTCTCTGCAGATAGATATTCTAAGAAGGAATGTACTGTTCGAAGATATTATTCTTAAATCATTGTGGAGAGTGCTTCCAATCACTATTTTGGTCTCTTTAAGAGATGACTGAGACTCACATTGTCCTACTTCATATAATATTCTTAATGGTCGCTCTTTGGCAACCCCAGAAAAGATATTTGGGTAGGAGCGGGTTGCCCTCCTTGTTCAACGTGCTACGCTATACGTTCTTCTGGGGATCTATATCCATGTAGTACCCTACGAGCCAACTCTAAAATGTCTGGCAGGGAATCCAATCACCAGTATGCCGCATGCAAGAATATCGCCACATGAACATCAAACAGCCATAAAAAATATCACGAATTGTAATGGCTGCTCAGCATTTTCAGCGGAATTTGTGCAGCGGAATAAAGTATTTCATAGAGCGTGCTACTCTTCTCCTTAATTCATCACCCCGTTCCCTTGATGCGTCTTCGACGAACCTCCCGATAGTCAATCTATTTACACAATCATAATAAAATACGTGTACACTCATTCAAAGGCAAAACTTTCCAAATGTTAGTAATTCATGTAGTAAATCCATGCAAGGTTATAACAAGAGAAAATAAAAGCATACAATGATTACGTCTTAATTTTATTAATGACGACACCATTGTTATCCTTAATAGTACGAGAAAAGAATGACATTTCAAATCTCCCTTTTTCACAGTCTAACTCCTTAAATATCTTCTCCTGATCACGTCTACCGCAGTACGACGGTAAACGAAGGATATTTTCACGTCGTCTGAGAAAAACCATTCTCCGACTTAACGAAAGATTTAGCCTATATTTTGCCCTTCGTTCAAGTAAAGATTCTCGTTGAGGTGCATGGAACGAGGGTATCCTGAGTCCATGGATATATTACGTGGGTAGAAAGGGGTCAGTGTCCTCCCTTTCCCCCTCTTTCTGAACCTACAAACCCTCGTAATCCCGTGACGGCGGCGACCAATAGCATGCTTCCCGCTAATAATCAGCCCCAACCCCTCTCTCTCTATGCATCCCCCCCCTCCCTTACCCAGGGTACGTACTTCATCCGTCGGATAAAATCCCCGTGATCTTGGCTAGATTTTGTTCCGCCTCCACTGAATGTACAATGGATCAACAACGATTCCTTAAGGTAGCCAGAGTGCCTCTGTAAAAGTAAAAAGGAATTTTATGAAACTTAGGTCATATATTATTTGAAAGATGAACTTTCATTGATCCCAAGAAAAAATGATTCCCACCAGCCGTTTTTGAGATATTTGGCGGTACAATCAGGATAATTTAGCATGGGCTCTTATGAAGAATTACTGTATTTTCGTCTGAAGATTTTCACAGCTTCTTTTATCTATGTTGGTGGTGGTTCTCGGGTATTGCTGTGTAGATAACATTTTCACTCAACGTTTCACTCCTCCTACTGGGAGCGTTATCAAGAGAATGGATGGAATTTATTCTCGTCCCGAGCTTATATATGTTTTTCGTTACCGATTGTTGACCGGGATTTGAATTTTAGGCGATAGCCGTTGGTCATTAGATTGGGCCAGGGACCCTCTCCATATGCGGCTGAGGTTATACCCATCCTCCCTATTAAAGTTATTAGGTCTTTTCGCAATCTCGATGGATTCGCGTATAAGACGCGGATGATATTCTTCCGTCTTCGCCAATACCCGTGTAGCGTTAAACATTATTTTATGCCCAGGGCTGGAGGCATAATGTTCAGCGACAGCTGAAGCGTCCCACCGATGAAGTTTTAACGCTCTTTCGTGCTCTTCAAGCCTTTGGGATATAGAACGCTTGCTCTGTCCCACGTAGCTTCTGCCGCAGCAGCAGGGAACCTCATACACTCCCACAGATTGAAGGGGAGGATGGCTATCCTTCGGTGAAGGTAGGACATTTTGAATTTTCTTCACCGTGCAGAAGCGGATCTTAATGTTGCCTTTTTGAAGGATCCTAGCGATTCTATCGGTGACCCCAGAGATGTATGGAAGTTTCGCGTATGTTAATGGCTTCTTCCCTTTGTGGTCGTCATCTTGAGGCGGGTGTCTTTCTCTCATCGCTCTTTTTATGAAAGAAACACTGTAACCATTACCTTTCAGTGCCCACATAAGGTGTTGTGATTGATCACCCCCTGCCAAACACCCTAGTGGTGGTTCTCAGGATATTTTGTAGATGTAGGTTAACTGGATAAAGCACTCGACCGGAAATCGGTTGAATCGAAAGAATTGAGTTAGTTTGGAGGTATAGATATTCAGGAAGCGTGCTGAATGAACACTGGAAGAGTAAGACAGATCAAGAATACCTATGTGAAAGGAAGCTTTTAACAATAAGTGAAATGTGTTATGTAGAAGTTTGGGCCTAGAGCTGAGGAAGAGACCGGTGAAATACCATTTGTTGTGTTGTATGCATGAGAAGAGTGGACGATGGGGAAGGAGAGATACGGATGGGATCGAAGTTGTGAGAACGGAGATTCCCACGATGTGCGATGAAAGCTTTCAGTATCGGTACTACTGCGTCTATTACTGCGTCGAAGACAACAGTTTCGTAGGCACTACCGCCTTTGTCTTCCGGTCGAATCATCAGGTCGTAACGGTTTCAATCGACGGGTAAATTATATTGAAACTTTGGAACACGAAGTGCAGTGATCTGTTTTTTTCGTGCGCTTTGCAAACTATTTTTTTGCTAGTTTTACCCATGAATCGTGGAAGTGCATACCTCGGAATAAAAAATAACGCGAATATAAGAGAGAATCGAGAACGGAGCTCTGGGAAAAAATAATTTGGGCTAAAAAATAGCTCAAATTCAACTTCAGTTCCTTATGTGCGACGGGTTTCTGCAATAGTACTACAGAAAAATAGTACTGAAGTAAATTGGCAGATAGCGTCCAGTCCACGTTAAGTGTTTTCTATAAAATGAAGCTGTGCAGTAAAATTTTTCGTTTATCTTAATTAATATCTATCGCTAATTTGTTTTCCACAAACCGATCTTTAAAATTTCCTCTTTGCAACGAAGCCAGGTAATGATATACTACGAGAATAGAAGAGCAATAGCAAAAGCAATTGTGGCGCCATTTCTGGGACCCAAAACAAGATCTAATCACGCAATTTTATTTATAATAGAGTGCTTTTGCTGATGCAGTCTGTAGTTTAAATACTGAGATGTTTTCCTATTACAATTTACGATTCTAAAATTTTGAAGCAGGTTTGAATTAAGTATGTTGCTTTTTAGGCCTTAATGTGTCCGGTACTTGCGGAAGTTTTACTATTGATTATAGTGGTTCTTTGACGAAATTTTGGAAGTTTTAATTGATAGTATTTCAATAACTCTGCTCAGATAGGCCCGATATGTAAGTAGTGTTTCCATGCTTAAATTTTGAAATTAGAGAATAGTCTATTTGTTATGAAAATGAGAGAATGATTTTGAGAAATGCGTTTCTTTCAGTTTTAGTATCCCTAAGTTTCACATTATGTTAATCCATTTTTTAGGATAATCGTTACTTAAGAGAAAACCCTTAATTTACTGTTCTTCTTAATAAAAAAACCGAGTCTCAAAGAAAGATTTTTCCCATTGACTTGCGATCACCACCCTAAGGAAATAACATAGTTCAATATGACTTTTCTCGGCCAATACATGTAAAATCTTCAGAAATGATCCAAATATCAATCGGGAGATGTTGGCCTTTTGTTATACAAGAAATGAAGCACAAATATTCCAAATATAATGAAATGCAGAGGAAAAGAAGAAGCATTCAATCGCTTAACTATAGGAGAACTTACTTTTATGAACTAGGTATTATGTAAATGAATAATTACTATTTCATGAATTCGGAATTTTCACCATCGAAATCACTAATGTGCTCACATTTCAGTAAATTATCAGCAAGCATTAATGAAAATCGTCAATAACTAGCCATCCCACTCATAGCCAGTTCGGGATCCGAATTTGTGACCTCCGTGTGCGCAGGCGAGGACATTATCATCACCCAGGCCGGTGTCATGGTCACAGTTCACCGGAAGCGTAAGATATGTCCATGTTACAACATGAGTATTCTGTCTCTACACATGCTGTCGCTCACTACGCATTTAAATGTGTTAATCGCCACTCGAGTCACTTACAGGCTTAGCGATCCGAATTTCCCGCAAAAATAGGATTTAATGAAGGCTTTTTAACGCTAATTTATATTAGTGATGGTGTAATATATCAAATTCATGACCTCTCAACGCTATTCCTCTCAATTCCAAATATTAATTCGCAAACATTTAGTATGAATTGAATGCTCCCGCCTCATCGCCGGACATTTTTTGAAGGCAGAGTACAATGCGTGGCATCCAAAATAAAGCTTCAACTTGGAGGGCTTGTGCCTCCTCCATGTAGTCCCGTTGACCATGGAAACGATGCATTAGGACGGCAGCAGGAGAAACACATCGATGCATACGATAGCGCCCCCGCAGAAAAATCGCATCGCCGCAAGAGCACAGCAGCGCCAGCCGCCCCCTGGTCGGACAGCGCCCTCATAGTCCCAGAGGCAATCCCCCTACGACGAACACGATGGGTGAACAAGCAGGCAGGCAGGCCCTTTCCGGATGGAGAGATAGCGAGGCAGGGGCGGCGGCAGCCCCCCCTGGCGGCAGAACAGCGCGAGGCAAAGCAGGAAGGCCCTTCCCCTTGGACCACTTTGAGAGCGACGCTGCCTCAATACCCTACCCCCCTGCTTAATCCTCCCCGCCCCCCTCGTAAGGAAGGCGCACATGCATGTAAAAAGGGCCCTGAAAACCCCCTGCTATACGCCCCTTCCCCTCCCCTCCCCTCCTTCACTCTTTTACACTCGCCCATTAAGCGCATGCTGATGAATGGTGATGCCATTGTTGTAGTTGATAGGGTGGGAGGCAGGGGTTCTGGGGGTTGCGGAAGGGCAAGGGGGATGGGGGAAAAGGGGGATGAGTCAATAGCGCGCGCAAAAGGAGCCAGTATAAACCTCCCTACCTCACACAAGATGATGGTGAGACGTGGCAACACTGCCAACCCCGGCCAATAAGAAATCGATACGTGTAGGCCGTGGGTCATGCGGCCCCGTCGCGTATTGGTTGCCTCGCGCTCTGAACTTTCACTATGCGACGTTGCCGCGTCGCTGCCTACAGATAGGATCGCGCGCGCTGCTTACGAACACACGGCGCGCGGCGCATTAAAAACAGTCGCGCAGCCCGCCCCTTCTAACCCCATTTCACTTGCATATCAATTATAAGCGCGCGACCAGGTGCATTATCCGCGGACAGAGGGAGCTTTTGCGAGCCTTGGTCATACATTTGCAAGTGTATAACCCCGCGCAGTCTCTCGGCTCCATTGCGCAGGCGCAGAAGTCTTTATATATTAATAATGCTGCGAATGGCAAACCCCCTTACTCGCGCATGTATAAATTTTTGAACACACTCGGTCTGCCTATGATGCTGAACTTAGGCAGTTGGAATGCTTTGTTATCCAACAGTACGAAAAAAACAAATGCATTCCTGGAATGTTTAAAAAGTAACTACCATAAAAGTGCAAAGCGTCAGTTTTTCCATATCCAAGTGAAGGCTTAAAAATATGATTACAACGGCAAAATATTAAAAATATTTTTTCACTAATTTAAATCATAAAATAAATCCTCACACTAGCCTAAGCATTAAAAGAGCACCATGGTTATCGCGTCAACATTATCGCATAAAATTTCCCAAGAGATAGTGATCTCTTCTTTTATCTTAACTGCGCTTCCCGGATATCCAATTTTTCATCTGAATATTTTGTACAATTTCATCAAAATCAAGTTTATTGATAAAATATTTTCATTTCCTGAATACAATGCATGATTCCGTTGGCCGTTGCATCTCTCTTTTCCATGATTTCTCATAGCACCTTTTGGAAAAAAATACAGCGAAATGAAAAAACGCTAGGAAAAGCTTGACAATGGTGATTTTTTCACTACATATCACCTGAATATATTAATTTCATCGCAGCACTATTTTTTACTAATTTATGTCAATCCGTTTCTAGACCTATTTTCTCAACTTGTTGTTTCCAATTAGGCAATGCTTATAAATGCAAATTGATTGTAAAAAGTATCAAGCCACCAAATATCTGACGGGGAATTCCTTTCCTCCAGTATCACCCTCAGGTTCACTAATTCTGCTTTTACTGCCCCGTCCATAATTATAATTTTATGTCAAGTTATCCTTCCATACCTTTCATACCAAAAGCGCATATAATTTATCCGTATTCATATAAGTTAAGATAGAACTCAGATTTCTCTACCAATCTCTGTTCAAAATATAGAAACCTCTATTTTAATGCAGAACGGAATTTAGCTTTTTTGCATTAAATATTTATGCAAAATAAATTCACTTGAGATGGTCATTAATTGGAAGAAAAGGTTAAGAGTGATAACTATAATTTTAACTCTGTTCCCCAAAAAGAATTCTATTTTCAAAAGCAGATAAAAACTTCCAAACATATCATGCAGTATGTAAAGTGGGGTAAAAGAATGGTGGGGAATACTGGGGTGATATGTACAGGGTTATTTCAAGGAGTGGACAGGAAAGTCAATGAAGATTAGCTTTCGTGTTAAATTGCATGATGGGAAAGAGAGTGGTAGGTATGGATCAGGTAAGCAATAGGATTCTGGTGGTGGAAATTGAGGCGCGGCTCACCAATCTTGTGGTTGCTCAAGTTTACATGCTCACTAGCAGGAAGGAAAAATAGATGACGCGTAAAAACAGAACGAGGAAATTATTAGGAAAATCCAGATTAGGGAAAATGTAGTTGGGCACAGGAACGCCTCAGTTGGGGAAGGGAGGAATGAAAACGAAATGGAAGAATTGGGATTAGGAATGAGAAACGACCTAGCAGAGAATGTATGATCTCAGGTTTACCCGGCGTATCAGTTGCAGAAAAGTTTCTCAGGTTTTCAACCGGTTGAGGTCGTCCATATCTCCCTACGTTTCGATCCGCGACTTGCTGATCATCCTCAGGTGATCTTCCGAATCTCCTTCTTAGTAAGATCCCCTGAGGATGATCAGCAAGTCGCGGATCGAAACGTCGGGAGACATGGACGACCTCAACCGGTGGAAAACCCGAGAAACTTTTCTGTAGAAGAGAAAGTACATTGTAATTTTGCAGAGTGTGAGGAGAGGCAGTTTCTAGAGGAGATATGGAGGAGATCGAAGGGCGGGATGGATAGAGTATTAGCGGTGAGACGATGATGAAAAGAGTGTTAGGGGGGAGAATGATGGAGAAACGAGGGAGAGGATAAGAGGAATATTATTTTTAGATAGAATGAAAGGGAGTAGGTCTTATTTTGAATTGAAGAGGGAAGTCTATGAAGGGAGGGGATGCTGCCTGAATACCTTTTAAACACTCCATGCAAATCTTAATCGGAGAAAACTTAAATAAAAAGATGAAGAATAACAAAACCTAGCCCAAAAGACGCAGGAGTGGAAATATAAAATATTCCATAGGCAGTGCCCAACAGCCATGTAGGGGGATTGGGTTGGCAGAAGCGCATCTCTGAAATGGCTCCAATATGGCTATTCATACTCGGAGACTTAAGGGTTGAAGCACTTCAAGAAAGAGTTATGTAAACTTACAATTAAGAAAAAAAATCTGAAAACTAGAAATTGTTGACAAATGGAGAAAATTTTAGCAAGCCGGTGAGTCGATTGAACATATAACTTCAAGCTGCCAAAGCGCAAAAAGTCGAAAAAAATAACGATATTAAACCCAACTGATAGCGCTTAAAGAAGTATTAGTGAGACAAGAATATGGCCCACGGTAGTCCCAATGAAATGTAGTGCCAGTGGACACCAAATGATATATATACTCCAACAAAAGTAGCGAAAAAAGTCCACGGAAGTTCACATTTTCACGTTTCGAACAACTTTAACGAGCCAATGATAGGTTTGAAAGATAACTTTGAAAAAATACTCATTAAATACAGACAACATCATATGAAACTAATTCACAAGATGCTATACTATACGAAACTTTATGATCAAGATGTATTTGGAATTACAAAGCTGCGGCAACTCTTCCAGCAAAGTTGTAAATATAGCATAATCAATGCGTATTTATTTTATGATTCTGCCGGCACTTACCAATGAATGACACAAGTCAAACTACTAGTCAAAAAGGGTATAAGAAAAGGGAAAAAAGATGGAAATATATTCATTTTTCGAAGAATCCACGATTCCGATGGAAAATCAATACCTAAGACGTACCGGTACAGTAAGTATTCAGAAATAGTACGAAAGTATTAAAAAATATCCCACATGAGCAAAATATCGATATTTCCATCCACCATTCCACTACCATTTCAACCTGAAACCTTCTTCAATCCGTGGAGCAAATCTTCCATTGCCCGCTGCCGGGATCAGTAAACTGAAGAGGGATGCTCTCGGAATTCTGAGCCATTGGGGGATGAGGTGGGGCTGGGATAAGGTTGGAGTGGCCTTCTTCGACGAAATTAAAGGGGTATGAGAAGAGACAGGGGGGTGAGGAGTAAAGGGAGGGTATGGAAGAGGAGGGGAAGAGGAGAAGGAGGGGGAGGGATATTTGCATTCGTCGCATGGCTACGAAGACACATCTGAAAGAATATAGCTACACAGGATGTTCTGACGAACTTGAAATATTCATCCGCTTTTTTTAATCGTTGCCATGCAGAAAACGCGAAAGGAAAAATATAGCACAATTAATTTATGTTTTCCTAATAACCTAAAAAAAACAGCGCATAACGGCCTTAAATTGGAGGCTGTATCATTTAACCGTATTCGACACAAAGATCCACGCCCAGCATAGAGGTAACCCCAGGTAACTATTTGAGTTAGTACTCATTTACTCACGTATGATAACTTACCCACGCGACCTTCGACTTTGCTGGCACATACTTAACTATTTTGCCATCGTTTACACCAAAAGATATTTTTTAAATCGAATAAAATATTGCAGAACTGAAATTCACATAAATTAATAATAAGTAGTATTAGGTGAAAATAGAATGTGCGATAAATGCGATCGATATTGATTCGATACACGTGACTAATTGCGACATAGGGACGATACCTGGACTTTTGTGATATTTTAACTGCAAATTTGCCTTTTCGATGACAAAATTCGTAAATTTAGAGCCGAGCCCACCTCTATCTACGCAACTGGACGTTGGGCCTTGCTGCTTCTAGGATGGTCAAGTGTATTTTCATCGGCAGCTACTAGAGGGGTTGAAAGAGAACTGTGGTGGATTCTACGATGTTAAGCAAATATTTCCTGCCATATGCCTAGAAAAAACTAAGTTTGGCTATGCTGCACTCCTGGAGTACGTATTTCACGCTTTTAGATTTTTTAATGACGATATCTATTTTTCGCGATTAAATAAAAAGTGAAAATTTTCCAGCGCGCGAAAACACGACGGCTAAGTATGAATGCTGGGAAAACTCCGTGTGACGTCATTCTGGTTCCCGCTGCCGCAAGTGAGGTGACCTTGGGGCGAGGCTTTGAGCGCTGATACGACGCAGGATGCTAGCGGGTAGCGGAGTACCCTGCTAGCTGGTAGCGCTTGGCTTAATTAAGGATTACATTACCTTATCAAACGAAGTAAACTTTCCGACCATAGGCAGTTTTAAGAGGTGATTATTAAGAGATGTTTCCGTGAGCTCTGCGCCTCATTGGTAATCTCAGACGATGTAAAACTCTCCTATCAACTCGTATAGAAACTGGGTCCCTGTGACGTCACGTGGAGAGGCATCTCATGGGCGCCAGTCTGGCCTTTTTCAAATGAGGATAAAATTGACCATTCCCATTCGTATAAACCGGTATTTTTGAAACCAAATAATTTGTATATTATGAATACACTAATGGTGGGTAACGAATCGCAATCAATGCCTTTCGTTTTCTTTGATGAAGGAAACTACCCTATTTAATATTAGTACGGGTTTCGCAAAGGCCTACGTTTCAAGAAAATAGGAAGAATAAATTCTTACGTATTTTATTGTATTGTAGTCTACAGGTCAGTGCGTGGAATTTTGCTGATCTCCTTGGCGTGTGTTCTCTTCCAACTCGTGGATTTCCCACGCATTCTACAAAAAAAGGATGGCCATCGACTATGAATAAGCGAATTCCATACAGTCAGCTCGCAAACAGCAGGGGATGAGGGAAGAAGAGCCTCATGGAGTTGGGTGAGGGAAAATGAAGGGATGCAATATACCATGAAAGCGGAACGCTTAAATCTAACATTGTTAACTTACCTTGATCGTCACGCTCCAAAACGAACGCTTAAAAGACCGATAGTTCCGTGGATTACACCTGAGTTAAAGGCACAAATGAAACTGAGAATCAACTCCATTCGAACCAAAAATAATGCCATATATCAACTATCCATAGGGCAACGCAATCTCGTTGAGCGATTGGTGATCAAGTCAAAACAACTGTATTATACTAGTACTCTCTCAAACCACACGAATTAAAATGACCTTTGGCGTGAGCTAAAGAATCTCGGTCTAGTAAGACAGACTAATAAAAGTTCAGTTCTCGGGCTATCATTAGATGCCATGAATGACTACTTTGCATCATCTGGCTCCTCCCTGCCAAACGTGAATGATGCCCATACTCCTAACATCCAATCTATTGAACCTTTTGGTCCGTTCAACTACTCAAATTTTTACCTTAACCATATAACCTCTCATGTCTTGCAAAATTTCCTACGAAACACTAAATCAAATTCTATTGGAATTGATGATATTTCGGTGAATTACCTTAAAGCCTCACCTGAATCTGTGATTCCAGTTCTACTTGATATTTACAACTCGTCTCTTATGTCTAACACATTTCCCGAAGTTAAACTCCTAAAAGCAATAAATGAGTTAATTATCATTATTAATTATTATTCTTGGAAATGCAACCATGCGAATAGATAAGAAACTTTAGAATTTTGTTAAATGGTTCTGTTTAGTTAAATCTTATTTGAGTTTCTCCATTTCATAAATGGATTAGAATTTATTGAAGCAATTAAATTGTCTGGAATCAAATGCTCGTGCATAACGTACTTGAGATAGTGAGGCATGGACGATGACAGCATCGGAGAGATCAGCGTTGGAAGCTTTCGGAATTTGGCGATATACTTAGAAGAATGATGACTATCAAATGGATGGATCGTATAACGCGGAAGTTATAAGATGAAGTGGGCGTGTGCGCGTTTACCTTCCGACAAGTCATGTGGCTTAGGAAGACCACTGACGAATTCATGTATATGAAATTTGATAAATACTTCGAAATGTTCCTCGACGAGGTAAATAACAAAAATACTACAGGTTGGGCAGAAGCACATGACACAAAAAAGATAAAAAAACAGTCACGGTACTAAATTTTCGGTGGCACTCATCCACCCTCCTCAGAGCTAGGTAGGATACTGTAGGTAAAGGATAGCTGAGGGAAGGGGAAATAGTGGGGAGGTAGGGTCCAAAAGGGGGGGAAGAATGTGCTGAGGCAATTAAGGGATTATCGGTTAACTCTTTCTAGCCCAGAGCTGACTCTGGGAGAAATCAAATTTCAAGATTTTTCATTTTGAAAACTTGAAATTTTTTCACTCAATCATAATGTATGTGGCAGCAAAATATTTCTTCGTTACAATGTACACCACAAGATAAAGCACAGTGTACATATTTCCTAAATAGAGCAGAAAATGTATACATGTTTGATGTTGCTTAGAAGCAACATTGGGTTATAAAGGGTTGATATGTAAGCCGGGAGGAAGAAATGATTTAAATAGCCATATGTAGGTTAAATCGATGGATTTAAGTGTGAGTGGGTGGTCTGTGGGGGGAAGGGAGGCCAAAACTGATGCATTGTAACAATCATTGAATTGACCCCGACGAGTGGCCGCATGTTTCGTCACCGGGAGGGACGCAACAAATATATATATGAGAAATGAAGGCATAATATAAGAACTATTGAGACGAATAAATGAGGGAATAGATTAATTAGTACAATAATCGAGGCATTAAAATGTATGGAATGTATGGCTACACCGTAAACAGAATTGAGGCCCCTAGAAGCCAAGAAAGATAAGTAAATATTTTCATTTTTGAAGATAAGCACAGATAACGGTTGGTTGGATACAGAATACTGTTGTGACCAAGGGAAACAAGTGAATCACAGATAAGCATATACATTTGGATTAATTTCCATGCATGTATGCCATTGTTACAGCAAATTTGTGTACCCCACCAACAATTATCTCCAAAAAAATTGCACTTATATCCCTTGGCTTCCAAGGTCCTCAATTACTAAGGGAATTAAATACATCTTAAAATATCATCCGTTCATACAATGTGCTAAGGATAGAGGTTTTTTCCGCGGGGAAAGTAAATTTTTGATGCATTAAAATGCCATTTTCTTAGCTGTGGACTTTCTTTTACTTGGAGCGCATGTGTATTGCCGCGGTCGCAAACATCAGCTCTGTGCAGGAAGGGACTACAGAAGTGACCTCACAAATTACAAGGGATAAACGACGACAGGGAACGCGTCAAGTCCCCACAAATCAGCGACAAGCTCATACAGAATAGTTGTGAAAGTGGGAGAAGGGGGTTGGGTTGGATGGACAAAACCTCACCACAGCAACCCTTAGATCGCAATCATTTCTGAGTGCTCATGAGACGCCATGCGATGAACGAAGGAATAATGCCCACCCTAAAGAGTCGTTCTTATGTTCCACAATCCTATTCCACACCATTGGCCCTTGGCATCGAATGCCTCGTTCACATTACGATTGTCCGAGCGATCGTCCCAACGATAGTTGACCGAACTAGCCGTGTGAATGCATGTCCTGACAATAGTTGACGTAGTTCCGAACGTTGCCACTTTACGATGGTTAGGCGCTGGGAGACCGGAAACGGAAGCGACAAGAGAAAGACGAAAAGCTCGTGAAGCTCTATTTTTTTCATGGATTTGTCCTAAGTAGGAAGAATATGGGCGGAAGAAAAATTATTCGGTAAATACACGTTGAACACAGTAATATCTTCACCCTGCATATCTCAACAGCTTTGATAACCGTCAATTTCCCTTTCACTTTAGATGTCAGCACTAGAGGGCAGCACAGGTTTTAACAATCGTCGTTTGAATGCACGATAGTTCCGACAATCGCTGGAACAATCGTAATGTGAATGAGGCAATACCTGATTGGTTATGAGTTTGACTTCAGATCGAAGGGTCCCGGGATCAAATCCCGATGGAAGACCCCGGAGTACCCCGAATGCCATTTGCAATGTGGCACAGCGAAAGAAAACGCCCTCCCTCTGCCTTGAATGTGACAATTCCACCCGCCTGTGGCCAATAGGGTGGTTTACTATTATTTTTTTATTTCATAAATCGAAAGATAATTGGCTCCTGGAGTGCGCAGTTCACGCTCAAAGATTTTCGAATGACGATATATATTTTTCGCGATTAAACGAAAAGTGAAAAATTTCAAGCGCGCGAAAACGCGACGGCTAAGTAGGAATGCTGGGAAAACTCCGTGTGACGTCGTTCTGGTTCCCGCTGCCGCAAGTGAGGTGACCTTGGGGCGAGGCTTTGAGCACTGATACGACGCAGGATGCTAGCAGGTAGCGGAGTACCCTGCTAGCAGGTAGCACTTGGCTAAAATAAGGATTATTATTCCCCTATCAAACGAAGGAAACTTTCCGAACTTAGGTATTTTTAATGTGTGATTATTAAGAGATGTTTCCCTGTGCTCTGTGCCTCATGCGAGTATTGGTAATCTCAGACGATGTAAATCTCCTATCTACTCGTATAGAAACTAGGTCCCTGTGACGTCACGTGGAGTGGAATCGCATGGGCGCCAATCCAGCCTTTTTCAAATGAGGTTAAAATTGACCGTTGCCATTCGTCTAAACTGGGATTTCAAAAACCAAATAATTTGTATATAATGAATACACCAATGGTGTGTAAGGAATCGCAATCAATGCATTTCGTTTTCTTTGATGAAGGAAACTACCCTATTAGGACCAACTCGGATTTAGAAAAAGAAAAGGCACAAGAGAAGCAATTCTGCCCGCTCAAAAACAGAATAGAATTTAAAAGAACAAGCTCACGTCCGTTGGTTTTATAAACTTGGAGAAGGCGTGCGACAAAGAGGATTGGAAATCAGGATTGCTTAAAATACCGAAAGAAATTGCAGTTATTTATAACGGTAGGAGCATCATCCACAGTTAATGCAAAAACAAAGTACTGGTTATATAATGAGAGTAGGGAAGGAGTGAGACAAGGCTGTCCTTTGTCTCACGTAATTCTCAATGTTTAAAATCGAGAAAGATATTGATGAAATCGAAGAAAAGTCGCCAGGGATGAATGTATATGAAAACAATATTAGCATGCTTCGATTTGCCTATGAATAATATGGTGGATTCCTATTTTTTATTGCATAAATCGAAAGATTATAACTACTGGAGTACACATCTCGTATACGTTCTGGAATACGACCCTCAGAGGCAATCTCAGCGGAGAGAATGAAGAAGTTTCGCTCGTCCCGAGAGGGAAAGTGAATTCATAGAGAGAGAGTAGAATAGAAATAGAATAGAATATAAAATGAAATTTATTATTCCGGAACAAGTGTGTCCCTCAGGAACGTATATGATTATAAATATAATAGAGTCAGAAATATTACAAGAATAAGTAGATTTACATTATACATCGATGTCACAGAATGCGACTAAATATATGACAGAATAGAACAAAAAAATACCTATGTATATATAATTATCAGAAAGACAAACGTATGAACTCATAAATACATCTGATTTTATTGACTTTAGCATCAGAACAATAATCAGTTAACTTTAGCATTAGCACAATAATCAGTTAAGTTACAATATTCAATTTTCATGTAGCAATATTTCATAATATTTTTTTTTGAATTGTCTTGCATTTTTAGATTTTTTAAATCGCATGACAATTTATCCCATATTTCGCAGGAGGTGATATAGAAAGACCTAGCGTAAATGGATGTTCTATGGTATGGTATATAAAGTTCTTCCATGTGGCGTGTCGGGCGTTTATTTGTTTTAGCATTATATTGTATATTTTGGTGTAAATATTTGGGAAGTTCAATCGTAATTTACTTGTACATAAATGCTGCCTTATAAAGTAAGCGCCTATCTTGTACTTTTAACCATCTTAGTTTTTCAGAATATAGTGTCACATGTTCATAATATGTGATGTCAAAAATATACCTTATACAGTGTGTAATTAGTGTACGTAGTGCGGATGAGAAAGAAAGAGAGAACGGCGAGGCAGGACGTGAAACAGCGAAGGCGTGAGGTACGCGGGGGCGAAAAAGTATGCGAATATGTGGGGGTGGTGTAAGCAGCATCCGACCAGCACTGCGAGAGGGAGGAGGGGGAGACTGCAGCCCCCTTTCCCTCCCCCCCCTTGACACCCTCGGGACCTCACTCCAAGGGAAATGGATCCCTCCCCTCTCTGCCTCACCCCCCTCTCTGCCCCCTCCACTGCCATTACAAACCCAATGGTGGTGAGTCAACCCACTAAACCCCTCCTTGCCTCCCCCACAGTCAATCTGGTGAGGAGGGGAGGAGGAATACGCCTCCTCTTTTTAGGAAGGCGGGGGTTTACGTAGAGGAGTACAGTAAGTACCGTAAGAGGACGCGTACGGGGTTCGTTCAGAAAATAACGGGAATTTTTTAAATTTAGCGGGTCAGGAGAGTCCGATCGTCGCTTTCATTATTATTATTTTGGTGTACATTAGGGTGCCTCGATTTGCCACTTTTTTTTAAAGGAGCGAATCGTAATACCCGGCAAAAGTTGCGTACCCGGGTGGGTATTACAGATATGATTCTTTTTTTTCAAAATCGGTTAATATCTTCTGTTCGCCATTTTGTCTTGAAATTTCAAAAATTTTAACGAAAAACTTCAAAAATGTAAATAATTTAAATTTTGTTTTAGCAAGCACTTATTTTTTTCAATGAAGTATAACATTGGTCTTTCCTTAATATTTTAGACCAAATACGTCAGCCCTATTCCTTTTAATTATAGAGAAAATGACCTTTTATCGTAGCAGTATCGTATCGCCCCTGAAGTATGATAAAATTTGTTAATTTGGAATTTATTTACTTTGTCTGCGGCAGCCGCTGAGGTTAGACGGGTTTTTATGAGCTCGCCGATTTTAGTTTGTTAAAAGAAATAAACCAAGGACTGCTAGCAAGGAAAATAATAATCTACAAATAAAGTGTACAAAATTACATTTTGAAATGCTGAAAAAGGCCGATGGTGAGTTTCGCATGAGTTTAACAAGAATTTTGCAAGTGGTATAATCGTTCCAAGATGGCCGTGAAGACGTTGAAGATGACGAGCGCCCCAGACGCCACAGCACACTTACAGCCGACGAAAACTTGGACATAGTGAAAGATATGGTTTATACGAAAATCTATTCTAATGAATATCTAATGAGGAATATTTTGAAGGCGGCAGAATAGGGTGGTTTCCTATTATTTTTTAATTGCCTAAATCAAAAGATTATTACCCCTAGAGTACGCATTTCACGCTTTTAGATTTTTAAATGACGATATCTATTTTCCGCGATTAAATGAAAAGTGAAAATTTTCAAGCGCGCGAAAACGCGACGGCTAAGTAGGAATGATGGGTAAAGTAAGTGTGACGTATTTCTGGTTCCCGCTGCCGCCCTGTGAGGTGACCTTGAGGTAAGGCTTGAGCGCTGATACGATGCAGGCTGCTAGCAGGTAGCAGGTAGTGCATGGCTTACATAAGGATTATTAATACCCTATCAAACGAAGGAAACTTTCCGACCTTAGGGAGTTTTAATAGGTGATTGTTAAGACATGTTTCCCGGAGCTCTGTGCCTTATGCATGCATTGGTAATCTCAGAGGATGTAAAACTCCTATCTACTCGTATAGAAACTAGGTCCCTGTGACGTCACGTGGAGTGGCATCACATGGGCACCAACCAGGCCTTTTTCAAATGCGGTTAAAATTGACCATTGCCATTCGTCTAAACTGGGATTTCTAAAACCAAATAATTTGTGCAATATGAATACACAAATGGTGGGTAACGAATTGCAATCAATGCCTTTCGTTTTCTTTGATGAAGGAAACTACGCTATTCATGTATACGATTAAATTATTATTTTTTCAAAAAAATAAAATTCCCGTTATTTTCCAAAAACACACCTCGTACCTTCGTCTCGACCGACCATTTTTGGCGGAGAAATAATAATAATAAGTGGTTAAGTCTTCTTAACCGCCATATAATTAAGACTCCCTGGTATCTGGACAATTTCCGAAGCGTGGTTGCTCAACTACTGTTACTTTCAGCTCAAAAAGTCGACCCAACGGCTGGCGAGATTAGCTGATTGGCGGGAAGCGTTAGACTGGACGAAGCAAAGGATGACGAGAAGTGGTTAGGAAAGGTTGGGGGAGCAATACATATTTCGACGACTTTGGATCATTAGCGGATACAGAAAAAAATCAAGGGGGCGCAAAAGATACCTTTCGTTACCTTTACTTTTATCGTAATAAAAAATGATCAAGTCGCATGCAAAGTTTAAGAAGTATAAGACACGGTCTCAGGCGTTATTTTGTGGAATTGCTTCATTATTGAATGAAATAAAATAACTTTGTTTTATTCCACACTTTATTTTAAATACTACGACCCGGGTTTCAACATCTAGTGTTATCATGAGGCCTTGATGATAACACTAGATGTTGAAACCCAGGTCGTGCTATTTAAAATAAAGTGTGGAATAAAACAAAGTTATTTTGTTTCATTCAATAAGTTTAAGAAGGTTTTAATTGAAGTGATTATGTAAAAATACAAGACAATGCCATCTTATGATTAGAGATGCGTGAAGTGAAAATCGCACTTACATTTTCATTTTATCACACTTTCAATAACAGTTTATCGCATTTTGTAGCGTGGATGTAAATTTATTGATGATGAAGGAAAAACATGGAGCAGGAAAAGTTGTGTTAAAAAACACACCACATATGAGATATGTAAAAAAAGGTCTCGCAGGGTGAAAAAACACTTAAAACAGCCTTTTACAATTTCCAAGATATAAAATATAAATTTGCCAAACTAAGCCATTTTTATGTTGAGGTTTAAGGCTTTCAAGATGGCAATATAGCCGACCATTTTGAGTTTGTTAAACAAATTCAATGTCTAAATATATAAAAATCTATGCGCTAAGAGTAGGAAAACAAATCACAAATAATGCCAAAATAATCTACCAAGAATAAAATTTATGAATGATGAAAAAATACTCCGAAAACCTCGAAGTTATCGAATACCCCGTAATGGCTATAGCCCAAAATGTCAAATATGGCATTTTTACAAAGATTTAAAAAATGAAGATAAACAGAATATTTATTTCGCATAATGTACTGATATACTCAGTATCATGGGTAATAAAATATTTTACTATTTTTTGAGACGATACATTTTTTTATGAATCTAAAAGAACAAGAAAATCATTACTTCACCAAAAAAAAACTCACAGATAATATTTTTTAAATGTAAAAAAAATCATCTGAAAAACCATTGTTAACTATTAATAATTTTACTTAAAGATGTAATTGTATATCGGATAAGGGCAAATGGTCACCGCTACGAAGTGAAGAAGGTGGGTGGGTGGTATTGCATGTGAGTTGTTTGGGTGTGGCGTCGAGAGAGGGCGTAGCGGGCGGCGCCAGAGACGCAGTCTGGCCCCTGGTGATTATGCACCACGCAGTGTGCCCACGCTGCAGGAATCGACCCACTCCGAAGGATAAAGCCAATGCGAAAGACAAGACACGTGATTTCAACCAATCGAAATGATGCAATTACTACTCCTCTTACAGATACGTGACGCCTCATTCACATTACGATTGTTCCAGCGATTGTCAGAACTATCGTGAATTCACACGACGATTGTTAAAACATGTGCTGCCCTCTAGTGCTGACATCTAAAGTGAAAGGGAAATTGATGGTTAGCAAAGCTGTTGAGGTATACAGGGACAAGATACTACTGTGTTCAACGTGTATTTACCGAATATTTTTTCTTCCGCCCATATTCCTCCTTCCTAGGACAAATCCATGAAAAAATAGAGCTTCACGAGCTTTTCGTCTTTCTCTTGTCGCTTCCGTTTCCGGTCTCCCAGCGCCTAACCATCGTAGAGTGGCAACGTTCGGAACTACGTCAACTATTGTCAGGACATGCATGTATACACGGCTAGTTCGGTCAGCTATCGTTGAGACGATCGCTTGGACAATCGTAATGTGAACGAGGCATGGCTGAATTCGTGAATTTGGCAGGAGAACATGAAAATTTCGTTCTTCTCACAGCCACACCGCACCAACCGGTTACCACACCCCTGATTCCTTTTTTTAGCCTTCTGCAGTGATTTTAGTGTATTCTTCTTTATATAACATCAAAGGAAGTGATTATAACAGCAAAATGGAGCAGTAATGTAGTGTTGCGCAGCAACCTGGTCCTGTAGTAGCCCTGTATGTTTACATTAAAGTGCATTTCTCATAATCAGCACAACATTGTAGGGTGTAATACAACTCAGCAATACTTACTTGAGAAATTCTTAAATATATCCTACGATTAGCTAAAAGAAAGAAAGATATTATTAAGACAAAGAGTTGTACAAACAAATGCCTGCGAGTCGATTCCGCGACTGCTGCGCTGGTCCAAGTTATGATTGCTGTAATGTTTCAGGCGTCGGTTAGGATCATAGCAATTCAAGTTACGCCACGCTAAGTTATAATTTAGTCCTGCACCTAGAACTTGCTTCCCCAATGGTCTGATCTACATCTACCTAATACCCTGAAAGTCACCTCTAGGGTTTTGAGCAGGGGTTCACAATCACAAGAGGTTTCCCATATGTAAGCTACACAGTCATAAAATTATTATACTTATCATAACAAAAAATACGCACTAAATCTCATTCATGCCAAGGCAAGGCTTTCCAACTGTTAATAATGCATATAGTGAATTTGTGCAAGGTCATAGCAATCGAAGAAGATAAACATGAAATGACTCGTCCTAGATAGTGACGTCATTAATTTAAATAGTTGAGAAACCGGTGTTATCCTTGATGAAGCGATACTGAAAGCATCAAAGTCACACTATCTCGGAGTTTGTGTTGCATATTTTCGTTAGTTTCCTAAACTTATTGGATGTTATGCTTACAGGGGTCGATGAAGCGGCATCAAACACATTAAGAGGGAAGATATTCTCATAATTTTTTCATTAAGTTTCATTTAAATATCAATTAGTTTGCTTCTGAACCTCTTCTTTGAATGAATACCATCGAGTTAAATTTTCCAAAGTCAACTTTTTAAGATGGCCCTCCAACAGCTCTAACAGTTCGCAGCTCCAACGTCTCTAACGTAATTTACACACATAAGACATGACATACACACATATGACACCTGACTGGGACACGAGCCCAGAACCTCCAGGTTGCCGGCCAGGTGCTCTACCAGTACGCTACCAGGACGCTGTCAGGCCGCATTTATACCCTCTGATTTCTGGCATTTTTCCATCTACCACAGCGCCGTTGTCCTCGTCCTCTTTCCATTATATGTTCCTTTCTTTCCTTACTTGTCAATTTATTTTTATGCTTGCGCTTAATGCGCCGTGTGAATGAATGAAGTAATTTTATATTTTATTGTATACTAATATTTGAACATTGAAATTGTGTATTGTGTACATAAAAAATGGAATGTCGTGTGCTGACAAGTCCATGCTATAGCGGTGAACTACAGATTCCATTTATCTATTGTATTGATATTTTGTATTTTTATAATACAGGCATCTTATTATCTTTATTATTTTCCAAATGAATAAAAAATTATTCTTCGCAATAAAGTTAATAACAATTTTTCAAAGTTAAGTTTTTTGTTAACGGAATGGACTTGTTTTCCGAAATTTGATTTCCAATTGTTATATATGAAATTCTCGTATTTTTTATTATTAGTATTCTACCGATTAAGGTAGGTTTTCATGGAGTATTCAAGAAGTGAGAAGGGAGCCTCCCTTTCCTTCCAGCACTACCTTCTTTAATTCACTGTAAGGCCTACTCTCTTTCATTCTATCTAAAAATCCTATTCTTTTCCTTCCCCTCCCTCGTTTCCCTAATATTCTACCCTCTAACCCCATTTTCAACATCCCCTTCCCACTAAGCACTAACTCCATCCATACCTTCTGTCTCCTCCGTATCTCATCTAAAAGCTGCCTCTCCTCACCCGCCATGTCCAGCACTTCGTCCTTCCTTTTCCTCTCCGTCCATTTCACCCTCTCCATTCTTCTCCATACCCACATCTCGAATGCCTCCAATCTTCTCTCGTCTTCTTTCCTCAGTGTCCACGTTTCCGCACCGTAGAGAGCTACACTCCTGATCAAACTCTTCACTAACCTTTTCTTTAAACTCTTACACAACGATCCTCTCAGAAGCTCCTTCCTGTTCATGAATGCCTCCTTCGCTAATGCGATTCTCTTCCTTATGTCCTTACTACTGTATCCGTTTTCCTTTAAAGTACTGCCTAAATAGTTGAATTGCTCAACCTGCTCAAGTTTTTCCCCACCCACCTTTATCTTGAGTCTCACATTCCTCGCTCGTGATGCTCTATAAAACCGCATCACCTTAGTTTTCTTCTGATTAATCGTCATTTGACTGCAAAAGGTCTCATTCTCATACTTAACTCTTCTTAATCAATTTAAGATGTCCTCATTATGCATGAAAAATATGCGAAACTTTTAAAACGCGGATCAACGTAATCTGGATGATCGGGATAATATTGAGCTCCCAGGCTGGTAACTCAACTGTCCTCAAAACTGCTCTCACGAAATCAACCCTTTCTCATTCCTCTCGTTTGCCATTCCATCTTTTGCATCTGGTGGTGTCACCCGCTGCCACACTCCCATGTAGCGCCAGTTTGCAGTGTAATGGAATTTGGACTGCTCCATCTGTTGGCGTACGAGATGAAGGCTAGCCCCATATGTAGATTCTCTCACTTTTGACTTAGAAACTTATGAAAGGTTTGTGAGTGTGGACCACCCTACAAGGTCCTTTGCAAAGTACCTTCTTATAAAATTACACAGAAATCTTCCTATTCTGCAAATAGAGGGTTCCTTAATCTAGTGGAAATGTAACAAAATGTGTATTATATCTTCCTGGCAATTTTACAAAAGCACTCTTATTAAAGCGACCGGACACAGTACATTTTCACCTGGTCTGTCCCTGACGAATGGTCCTGACGATAATACAAAAGGTATTAAAACCGTTCGTGTGAATAGAAGTGCTTGCGGAAATTAGCCAGGAAGTTTTGATTTCCAATATTTTAATTTACAGTTTCTATTCTGTCCTTCAAAAACCGTGGTTAAGCCAGATTAAAAATATTAACGACAAGGATGTGTGCGACAAAAACTGCTAAAAATTTATTTTCGATAATATTATCAATATAAATTAAATGAAATTTGTTTATGAACCCGAAGATATAACCTGCGTAGCCCGTATTCCGAATTACTACGAGTCTACAAACTCAACTCTCCCAACAAGACCGATTTCACCACAATTGCCCTCTCTTATTCTCCCTATCGACCTCCATTTTTCGCTTCTGTTGGTGTGACCCGCTGCCACACACCCTCCCAGCGTCAGCTCGGAAGGCAGGACGTTTTCCGTAGCCACATGAAAATTTCTTAGCCACTTATTTACGTACACCTCAATCACACGATTATTATTTCCGTTTCTCAGAGTGATGGCCCAGCGATAGGTTTACAGTGATGCATATTCTTTGAATGACTCATATCTCATGTATACATGTTTTATATACGCTATCATCCTGTTTCATTTTCTGAAGTTCATCTGTAGTTTGTTTTAGTTGCTTTTTGATTCTTTTTTGTTTCGGTTGGGATGGCGCCTTGGTGACGAGGAGACAAAAAAAAGGATTTTTGTTAGAGAGGCCATATTGGGATGTAAAGAATAAAGAAAAACCATAGTGGCAAGTGATATTGAAGTTTTTATAATCGCTCTGACGTTACGTTAACGGGGACCATAAAGAGTGATCGCTCGACTCATCATATTCAGAATGACGCGGTCAATGCCACCGCCCCATTTTCAGTACGTCATTTTCCCAGCCTCTATATTCCCCAGATTCGATGGATCCGTGCTACTTTTTCCTGTTTCGAAAGGTAAATAGAACCTAAACAGACTGTCGTTCCATTTAAATAAAAGGGCCGTCGTATTGCAAGCGAATCGTTGACAAAGTTAGAGGATATCCCAATGATCGATATTGAGAAGATTTCGAGGATTGGAAGAAGCTCAAATACAAGTGCGTAATATCTAATGGAGAGTATTGTGAAAGACGAAGCAATAAATATTTTTTTAAATCAAATTCCCGTTATTTTCTGAAAACGCCTCGTACACCTTTTCTGAAAACGCCTCTCTATAAAAGAAAGGTGCTATTTCGCTCTCATCCGACCGCACCTTGAATATGCAGCGAGCGCATGGGATCCGGTGCAGAAAGACTTAATCCGCGAACTGAATAAAATACAAAGGAAGGCTGCGCGTTTCGTCAAAAACTGCTACGGGCGTACAGACAGTGCTACCCACATGTTAAGCGAATTAGGCTGGGAGCCGCTGGAGACTCGGAGGCTGCGCGCTAGGCTTAGATTGCTTGAACAATTGAGAATGGACATCTTTAAGAGCGACACAGAGAACCTAATATTAGAGCCACACTATATTTCCAGGTCCGATAGAAGCGATAAATTAAGAGAGATGTTTTGCCGAACGGATAGATATGGGAATATCGTTTTTTCCCCGAACGATAAAGGACTTTAATAAACGCTAGTCCCAACTTCGTTAGAGCACTTCAATTTTTTTAGCTGTAAACGGCTGGTGTCCTAACACCCCCTGCCACACGCCTTTTAGGCGGCTTGCGGGGTATTGAGTAGATGTAGATGTACACTTCCTCCTTTCTATCCTCGATTTTTCGCATCTGGTGACCCGCTGCCACACTCCCTTGTGGCGCCATCTGGAGGGGTGATATAGTATTTGGGTTGCACTAACTCGTGGCGTTCAGCGGTGGAGGGCAGGGACTAGTGACTAGCTCCTCCCGCTTTGGATGGCGTATGGACAGCCCCCCCAAAGCACCCCTCTCTCCACTCCCCCCCCTTCCACCCCCTCCCTGCTCTCCTGATCCATCCCCTTCTCATTCTGATCACGAAGTGCCGCCCGAGGGAGGTTCCGTCGCCCCCTCATCGATTGCTTGCGCTGCCAAGAGAGGGCGGCGGGTGAGGGAGTCGCCGCCGCGGACTGCAAGCGACCTCGGGCTGCGGAGAGGACGGACGGACGGCTGTTAAGGACCATTGCCGGGAAGAGGCATTAGGCTAGCCCTTCATTTTGATTGACATTTGCAAGAACAAACTCATCACAAGATTCATACACGGAAAAAGAAGTATATTTAGAAATATAAGACAGGGCCTCCAGAATTACTTTGTGGAACTGCTTCATGTAAAATGACATAAAAATTCTTTGTTCTATTCCACACTTTATTTTAAATAGTACGACCCGGGTTTCTGCATATCGTGCTATCATCAGGTCTTGCTTGCCCTAGGTCGTACTATTTAAAATAGAGTGTGGAATATAACAAAGTATTTGTTAGTTCATAATGGGCGCCTTGACCGTGATACTAGTTGACGGGTCTGTCACTAGTTGGCTTGGAGTGCACAGCTGTTCATGGGATACGTGCTCACGCTCACTTTTTCACGTATTGATGGTTTCATAGCAATTAAGCCAGTTGAACTACTGCATATATGAGACGTGCAACCACTGTCCAAGCACCAATTACTTCCCTCAAAGTCATTACTTGCACCGTATGATGTGTGAGCCACATGTGTGTCAGCGTAATAAGTAATAGAAGATTTTCCTACCTTCGATTTATCTTCTTCATACTTCCATTTACAATCCATAGCTTTGTGACCAGTCCTCTTGCATCGGTGACAGCGGAACGGGAATTTTCTCTGCATCTTCGGCGCATCAACGTCCTTGTCTCTCGAGCTTGGGCCTCGCGTCATTTGTTTCCTCGACGTTCGCGCGATGAGAGCATCAGCCGTTTCGTTGCCTTGGAATTTGTCCATCCGGGACTCCGTTTCTTCAAGAATTTTCACCTTCAGCGACTCTGGATCGGAAAGATTATCACGTGATTCAACGGCACATCTGAAATTTTCATGCGAGCTCGGTAGACTTTTATCGGTATTTTTATTTTATTTTATATTTAGGAATAGCAGCTTTTGGATTCGTATGTACAAAAACTGGAAGAGATTATGAATTCTGTTATTTGGGGAGTAGGATAACCATCGATGGGTGAAGCAAGAAAGAAATTATCAGCATAACATCTCAGGCGAAGAGACCACTCCACCAAAAGAAAAATCTACTTACAGAGGGGAAGTTAAATACGGAAGTCAGGAAACAATTTATTAGAACTTATATTTGGAGTATGCTTCCCTACGGAAGTGAGGCATAGACAATGACAGTCGTGGAGAAATCAAGGATCGAGGCTTTCGAAAAGTGGTTCTTCAGAGTAATGATGAGGATCAAATGGATCAACCGAGTTAGTAATGAGGAAATCCTAAGATAAGTAGGAGAGAAGAGAAGCCTCATGAAGACCTCGATAAAAAGACGGAACAACCTTATAGGCCTTATCTTGAGACATGATTGCCTGATGAAAACAATCATCGAGGGGCAATGAGATAGCAAGAGCCAGGAAGAACTCGAATGAAATATATGGAACTGGTAAAGAAGAATTAAAAAGAGAAGAAATACGTAATAGTGAAAAGATTGGCTATGATAGGAGAATTGAGTTGAGAGCTGCGTCAAACCAATCCTAGGATTGTTGACCAGTGATGATGATGATGATGATGGAACATGGAATATTTTGGCATCTTTTGCCAGACAAGTTTGATATATGCAGTTCGATAAAAACTATCAATACGGCACGCGTCAGTTCGATAAAACCTACAAACATGAAACGGATAAAAAACAGACGCAGTGTGGGCTTATGATAGATTTTACGCATAGAAAAACGCTGCATTGATTAAAAACCTAAAAAATTAGGAGTGCAATACAATTTTCCGCAAAATATATACAAAAAGTGAAGAAAAATATTATGCCTGAAGGGGGAATCGAACACGTGACCTCAGCATAGAAGCGTCCTACTATACCAACCAGGCTAAATATCGACATTGTTTACGCCAATGATAACGAATCATAACACTTCACGAATACCTCATATAAAATTTGTGATCCGTCTGGATACACAAACATATCCTTACAACTTTAATTTCCATGATAACACGCATTAAAACCATTTCAAGAGTAGCATATGACAAGTTTCGATAAACACGGCATTTCAAAATTTATGATTTCGAAGGCGTTAAGCGCTAAATAACTTAATCACTTCATGAAACTTGATTTTCGTAATACAAATAACTGAATAAGAAATATCTATAGTTGCATTTATCCTCCCTATTCTAGTATTCAGTGTCTCTGATGCACCAGCTTACAGATTACACTTCACATTAAAACGAAAATATAGACGAAAATGAACTTAAATTAAAAATTAAAACTTTCTCGCCGTCACAACGACAATAACGATAATACATAAAATAATTTTCACGTACCTACCTGTCTTTTAAGGAACCTTTCCACTGCAATTCAGGAATATTTCAACAGCAATCTTATGTTGACAACAGCGCAGGAAACACAGTTCGTTCGATAGATTTTGAAAAGCGGTTAGTGCAGTCGATCAAATCGAGCAATCGAGTTTTCGATATTTGTAACCAAACATGCAAGCACGTTCACAATATTTGTCATCACTTCGATAAAAGTTACCAAACTCTAACGCATATCCAATACATACAGTAATTTTTACCGTAGTTCTGCGTACATTCCAAATCATGAAGTGCCGAAATGTTCAATAAGATGTAGCATCAAAAGCTAAACTAAATCAATGAAGCTGGCCTCGGTGGCGGTAGGGTAAAGTCTCGCCTACCAAAGAAGAGGGCGCGGGTTCTTGTTCTGCCTCGGTAAGTTGCTCCTATACAGGATATGGTTGTTCATACACATGTAAAAAATTAATTTGTTGAACACCCCGGTGTAAAATGGCCAATATTTGCTGTTTTAGGTGCTATGGGAACGAATAAAAAAAGCTTTCTTATTTTCTCCAAAGTTATAGCATATTTAACAAAAATATTCCCTATCATTCGCGTTCGATATTTATTGACAAATCTTTTTTTCCCGTATAGGAGTTCCATGGTTCATCAGCAATCTCAATTTAAGAAAATAAATGAAACTCACTCTCATAGCGAAACCAATGAAAACTGCACTATTTTTAATTTTTTTTTACATAGTCCACGTTATTTTCCGGCTTGGAGAATTTTGCGATAGATGACAGCTTTGTCAGTAAATAAACGTATTTTACTCTTAATTCGGGATTAGACGTCTTTTATATATATATATATATCGATGGATAAGTTCTAACGACATGTATCTCAAAAATAGCAACCTTTCAAGAGAGCAAAAAAACAATAAATTTTTATTATTTGTACACTGAAATTAAACATTAAAAGTTCATAAAACTGAAAAAGAAGCATTCATTTGCAAAAAAAAGTTGTTTTTTGCTTGAATTTTATTTTTTTAATTTTATTACACTTTGTCTAAGATACCTTTTTCAAACCGGCCGAATTTGAGATACGTGATGTTAGAACTTAGCCATCGATATGTTGAACAAAAGGGGCCGATACCCTCCCTTGAGGGAAAACTGATATCACTTTTACAACATCGGAACTACTGCTTTCAAGAACTATTTCTTGCTTACGATCACTCATAAAGTCAAGTATCCAGTTTACTACCGTTTCGTTTGACACGTATGTTTGTTATTTGCGAAAAATGCGAGGTACAGTGTCCAAAGTTTTCTTAAAATCTAAAATAATGTGTCAACTAGTCTTGTCGACTTATTCAGATTTGAGGAGATCGTGAATGAAGAGCGCGAGCTGTGTTTCATATTTACCTACCTTTCTGGAAGCCGTGTGACGAATATTCAGGAAATTGATGACATTGCTTACAACAGAATGATCGTGAATTTTGCCTACAACCGATTTTAATAAAATTGGTCGATAGTTCCCAGGTTCATATCTATTTCCCTTTTCGAATATCAGGGTAGCATTTACAATTCCACAGTCCGTAGAGGTTTTTTCTTTCAGATAATGGCTTCTTGAATATTATCTTTTACACACACTCCAGTCGAAATTCAAAAATGTAATAAAATATAAGGTCTATGCAATCTTTACTGAAATATTTGAAAATTGTTAAAAATAGTATAGAACATCACAAAAAATTACTAATAGTTGCCTTTATTGCATAAATCTGGTCATCGTTTACACTTCGTGTTTACGCAGCCATCTCAGTTGCTATCTTAGCCCTCTTTGCCTTCAGGTCACCCAAATTTTGATGCAAATACCTCGTCTTCGCCTGCTCTCTTCTTTTGAACGCAAACAAAACAAAACGAAGCGTCACCCCGCATCTCGGACTAAGCAATACTCCGCGCGTTCAACTACTATTTTCGCTTCTATGATACGCCTCCGAAGTATTTCCCTTTCCAGTATCTAATTTCCCTGACATTTCCATGATTGACAGCCCCGATTTCCATTTCTCTGACTTTATGTGAACTTTGCTTACATCTACCGTTGTACGAGTGTACAAGCAATTACTTACATCTTACAACATTCATCGGATATTAGACTGCAAGAAGAACTTACTTGCCAGCAGTGATAGGAAAAGTATCGAAAAAAAGATAATAGGGCTCAATTACAATTAAACAGTCGAATCTGTAATTAATAACCATAACAAATTATTCTTTGAAAAATTAATCGGCAGGGTTACAATTACTATTAGAATTACTTTAATTTTGCTCTCGCATATGATGCAATCGCTATATAAAAAATTCTTAATGAGGGCGTGTGGGAGTTGGCAGGTTAGCACCGCATTCTATCATTTAAACCAGCATAACAGTTATAACTTAATGCCATTGCATAAAATAATTATTAAAATGCTTGCTTTAGACATTTTAGGCATAAATAACTATGTTCTACCGCAACTTAATACCTATAGATGAGGTTAATACCCTATAGTTGAAAATGACTGACTGGCACGCGTGTAATTCGGAATTTAAATTTTTTATTACTAAAATTCAACAATTAATTGAACGAACTTTGGAGTACATTTCAACTATAAATCACTATATGAAGCAAACATGTACCAATTACATGTAAAAAAAATTACCAAAGATGTAATCGTTAAGTGTCATTCGATTACTATTACTTCGTCACACCACTGCTTGCCAGTTACAGCTTCCAAAGGCAAACGAACTTTCTTTGTGTAACGCCGAGGTTGGCACCCTTGGTTCGCAGTAAGCAGGGGTCCATATTAAATGCGGACTCCGTGGTCCGTATCTATCTGAAGGGGGACAATGGAAGCGCCCTCTTCCGGCCCTGCCCCCAGGCCCTTCCGCCCCCAAACCCCCACCCACCCTCAACTGCCTCCAGCGCCATCTCCCTCTATCTCACCAGCGAGCGTGTGCGTAAACTCCGAGCGCACGCTTGCCGCTGCTCACTCGTTTGCTCATTCATTCATTCATTTCGCGGGGGGGGGGAGGAGGAGGAGGAGCCATGGCAACCGGTAAATACTCACGACTCCATCTTTAAGGTCAGAGATCGGAAGGGATTGAGGAAAGGCCGGTTTCAAACTGACACGGTCTGTGCTGCTCACGAAGTTATTACCCCAGAGTCGTGGCAGAGTTTATCACCAATGTACAACTAATAAGCTCTTATAAAAAAAATTTTTTTAAAAACCAGCCTTTATATTTAGATTACAGGGGATGAGCAACGTTTATATATGACACAAAGCAAAAAAACTCAGTGACCCCGAAAAACCAAAAGTGACGTATTAAAAAAGTCACTATATTTATTAAATTTTCAGTGAATGGTAAGCCCCCTATGTTTCAAAATGCCACCCCTATGCTTTTAAATGCCTACCCCTATGTTAAAAATGCCACGAAACACGAAAATCGACCATTTGGAACTTCTTAGATCAAAAACATGTTTTGGGGGGGGGTTGACTGGGGGGTGGTTAAAGGGGGGTTGGAGAGAAAAAGTTATATTTTCATGTATTGTCATCGGAAATGAAGAAGTGTGCAAAATTTCAGCGTTTTTGCTTCACAGGAAGTGAGTCAAATTTGAGTTACAAGATTTGTACCAGACAAACAAACAGACAAACAAACAGACAGGTTGGTGAGTTGATATAAAGACTGTAAAAACAAATAAAATACACAAATTCAAAATAAATCATGAGAAAATACGGATCTTTTCGTTTGAAATGAAATTTTCTTTTAAAGAATGGCATCTTCAAAAATCCCTGTACACTATAAAACCTTAAATCTTGTCTTCTAGCAGGTTAGAAATTTATCTTAAGAATTTCACCACAAACTGTTGGCGGTTTTAAGTTATATATTCAATTTAAATATCAAATCGGCTGTTTATTTAATAATTAGATATACTTAAATGAAATAAATTTCGAACCTTAGCCGACAATTTAAAATAATTTGGGAGTCTCAGAAGTTACATTATCCTCTTCATACCTGAAAACGCGTTTTCGGAAGAAAATTTGCATTACCTCAGTTTTCTACAGAAGTAGAACTGAAAAATGTTAATCCGCTCAAACAAATTGTAATTTTAGTGCGACCAAGAAAATCATATACATACCACGTCAAAATAAACAAATGTGGTACCGTCAACGGGGGTGACTTTGACTCAACTGCTTGATGTTGTATTAAATATGCCCAAACAACCCTTCACTCTACCCTTGAATTCAATCATTAAATATATTTTTTTCTCTGAAGAAATTTATTGGTTACTTTTAAAATTTTCCTTTATTTACTGATGTCTTGGGTATTCTTCTAAGATGGCCAATCTCACCTCGTCACCGGGTTACAATATCTCAAAGCATGAATTACGCTACGAATATTTTTAACCAATATTATTGTTAAATATCACAGGTATTATGGTCAACCCCATGGATCGTCCAAGTGATCGAGATCTATGTACTATACGCTGATAAATTCTGTCAACAGAGTTTGAAGACCGATATCTCAATGATCGCTCTTTATATTTATAAAAAAAAATGCACAACAATTTAAGCTCTTTCATTTATGCGTTGATTGGTGGCACGCAAAATGTTTTTTTGCGAACAATTATTTCAGCCTGCGGTCACAAACGGAATTTCGGCTTATTTTTCTGGTTGGTGCACGGATGCATCGCGTTTATAGGCTTGTATCAACAAAACGGATTGAGATATCAAAATTTCTTTAGCTGAATTTTAGCAAAATTTTTCAGCTAAAGGCTATCAAAATAATTTTATCAAGTTTCATATAAATATGCTCATTGTTATATACGTAATTAATGGAAACGTAAAAATTCATTACTTTCTGATCCGCACACGCGACAAAATCGCCATTTGGACAATCTGCCAATCTCCTAGCTCTCCGGAGCTAGATGATTAGGAGAGCTCCATTGCGCTAGTACGTGTAAAACGGCCTTAAGGGTAAAGCAAAACAGTTGAATGGCCGCTTTCCATCCACCACATCCTTATGCAATATTAAGCACTGCTGTAGTTGGGCCGGTACAACGTGCCTCCTAAAAACCTTTTTTAATCTGTAAAAAATAGCCCTACTGTAAATTTCAGAAAGAAAAATTGGAAATTATTATTTAATTCTTCACAGTTATCTCGTGGCACAACTTGGAACTAATATAAGAGTTGGAATTTTACATTTCAATTGCGCCCGGATGTACTATAATACATGTTCAGCTGTTGGCAAATTTTGCTGAGTAACGCCTAAATTTTTTCCCGACTACAACACTGAATATAAGTAATTAGCTCAGGCTTAATTTATTATCAAGATAGCGATACGTATATTCAAGATACTTGAAAACATGAATAGAGAAGACGGCCACTAGGGCGGATCGCAAAAATCGATTTTTTTCAAATCCATCTGGCCCAATGAAAAAAAGTTGTGGAACCGATCAAAAATAAGGCCTGAAAAATTTGAGACCTGTACGTGAACCCCTGACCCTCGCTCAAATGCAATTTAGGGGGGGAGGGTCAAAATTCGAAAAATATAATATTTAATGGTCATTCCCTATAGATGTTGCCGAGTTACTGTCCCGTTAGGGCAAAATTTTCGTGCATTTTGACGTATCTGCCACCGTTTAGCCACAAAATGCCTAATTTGATTCCGCGTCCGCGAAGAAAATATTCCAACGCCCACGCAGCGTCGCGGATACCAGAGCCGCAGGCCGATCCCTTCCCCTCCACGCTCGCTTCTCCCCCTCCCACACCTCTAATGCAGCAAAATTCATCCCGCGCATGCTGCTAGGAGGTCGTTTATCTTTGATAATATAAATCAGAAGATGGTAGAAGGTAAAAAACGATGCGTAGTGAGACGACTTGTCCCTTATTTGGCGCCTCGTCGGCGTTAAACAAATCGATGTTACCAACTTTTAGAGAAGTGATGAAATATTTTCTGATCTGCGCACGCAGGAAAGGAGACTACGGTCTATGAAGACACCTCTCGAGTGGCTATGAAGGTGTGCGAACTATGGTGACGCGCTTCTCTTCCATTATGAATGTGACTAAATGGATTTAGCGGTACCACAGGAAGTACTAAAACTTACGGAAAATCGTAATAGGCCAAAAGTAGGGTTTTATTGAAGTATAAGACTCAAACAATTTTAAAGGAACATTTTAAATTATGCGATATTTTTGCGTGTAAGTGCATGGAGGAGCATAAGGTTCCCCCAATGAAGAAGTATTTTGAGAGATAATCTGACGAAGAGAAAGATAATGGCTGCTGGATTGAACCCTAAATAAACTCGACAACTGAGGAAAAAAGGGAATTGTATGACAGCGTTGAGTCATCATCGTCAATTCTTGTACGGGAAAATAGTATCAAAAATTTTCTTCATCAATTCATCCGAAGAAAATTAAACTGGCGAGAAATTAGCCGATTTGTATCTCTACTTTCCTCATGAAATAAACATTAAGGACTATAACCTCAAATTGGAACTTCTTCGGGTAAAATGCGTCTGCCAACTGTGATAGAGGTATATGCAAGAACCAAGCAACAGCAATGATCGTTCCCGCAACTTTAGCTGACGCAAAAGTCATAACTTCGTAAGATACATCAAAGCTAGTGTACCAGAATTACTTACGTAGACAGAAAAAGATGCTAATTGCTGTGAATAAGAAAAGAGAGGTGTCATCAAAGGGCCTTATTTTATTGGAATGAAAGACTATACTCTTGTCTGATGAAAAAAGGGAAGAGGACTTATCAATACAAGTTTAGAGGGGAATGTGTGGTGTTAGTTGAAGAAACAGGGTCCTACTTTTGGAGGTTTGCCTCCCCCATCGGAGGATTAGAAAAAGTTATAAAATCTGCGGTTATCGATTCCTTTCCGAGTGAAAATTAGATACACAGAATAAAAAAGGATTTGATTATGATGGTACCAAGCGAATACCGCCCAAAAAGGAGGCATCATCCCTTTGCTAAAAGCATAATTCCAACATCCCTTGCAGTGTGGGTAGACTCTTCTCGGGATTCCCACCGGGTTAATTTTTCCATAATGGCCAACATTTCAAGCTCCGACTGGGGGCTCATCCTAAGGGATAAATTTTGTTGAACCCCGAAAAGAGTTTACCCACATCATTCGCCGGGAAAGCATCAAATCGTATTTCATCCCTTACAGTGGTCTATTTGCTAATTGCACTATGTTGACTTGGATTTGCGACATAAACGTTGGGAGGGTAATCTAGGGACCCAATTTGCGTTTCCTGCAAGGATGCGTTTGGCGACCAATCCGAGATTTTTTTAAATGCTGGACTTTAATATCGACGTAAAGGACTACCCGCTGATGACATATTGGAGAGAGACTCCGGTTCCTTGGGCTATATCTGAGCTTAGCGCTGTGGAATTTAAAAATCTATTGATGAAAGTTCAAATTTGAATTTCAATATTCCTTTAATTATACATATGGACGAGAGATTCTCGAAAGAATTTACCAAAACTTTGTTGACAGCAGCAAAAGACGAGGAATGACACTAACATAAGAAATACAGACTGGAAAGCAGGTAATTGAGTAATTCCTTCGTGATTGTTCCTCACTGGACGATGCTGATACATCAAATATTAGTAAGACTAACGAAGAAAGACGCACTTGGTGTGAATTTTGGTGCATCTGGGGCGTTCGAGAAGGTAGCGGGGAGGGTACGCCGGCGGCCATCACCCTTATTAATCCATTTAGTCACAGCTGTCGGACAATACCGGAATAGAAGTGCATAACCTAAGTTCCCAAACCTTCATAGCCTCTCGAGAGGCGTCTTCATAGACCGTAGTCTCCTTTCCTGTGTGCGCAGATCTAAAAATATTTCATCAATTCTCTAAAAGTTGGTAACATCGATTTGTTTAACGCCGACGAGGCGCCAAATAAGGGAGAAGTCGTACGCTACGCATCGTTTTTTACCTTCTACCATCTTCTGATTTATATTATCAAAGATAAACGACCTCCTAGCAGCATGCGCGGGATGAATTTTGCTGCATTAGAGGTGTGGGAGGGGGAGAAGCGAGCGTGGAGGGGAAGGGATCGGCCTGCGGCTCTGGTATCCGCGACGCTGCGTGGGCGTTGGAATATTTTCTTCGCGGACGCGGAATCAAATTAGGCATTTTGTGGCTAAACGGTGGCAGGTACGTCAAAATGCACGAAAATTTTGCCCTAACAGGGCAGTAACTCGGCAAAATCTATAGGGAATGACCATTAAATATTATATTTTTCGAATTTTGACCCTCCCCCCCTAAATTGCATTTGAGCGAGGGTCAGGGGTTCACGTACAGGTCTCAAATTTTTCAGGCCTTATTTTTGATCGGTTCCACAACTTTTTTTCATTGGGCCAGATGGATTTGAAAAAAATCGATTTTTGCGATCCGCCCTAACGGCCACCCTCTCCACAACTCGTGGAAGAGGGTCATACGAGAAAAAAGATGGTGGACCAATCAGCATCCAGCATGAAAAATTGGCGCCAAGAATGCACTATATAAGTCACCAACAATTGAATCCCGACATCAACCTGGAGACGCCGGTTGAAATACCGGAGAAACTGTCATCGCAAAGAAAATCCACGCGGTGAAACCCAGAAGCATGGAGACATCATCTAGACAACGCCGCGGAAAACTACGCATCAAGAAAAACTTTCAACAATTAGTGCTCTCTGAGGACCCGCAGTAGATGGCACTAAGGTTTTAAACCCGGAACGCTGCTGCTTGAAAAACATTTTTGTGGACCAGAGAAAATTCATTTTAATAATGAACAACTCGCGCATGCGCAGAAGGCAGCGAGGAACCTACGCGCATATTGAAGCCTCGGTAAAGGAGGGATATCCATGGGAACGAAGGGGAGGGGAGATATGTTGGGAGAGGAGGGTTGGGGCGGGGGGTGGAATATAGAAGAGAGAGAGAGTGGGGTGGGTGATGGGTTGAAGGGGAAGGGGGAGAGAGAGAATCCCCCAGGGGAAGGGTTGTTGCAAGGAAGAGGGGGGCTCTCTCTCTCTCTCCATTAATGGTGCCTTTCCTTCACACCCTTAGCACAATTCTCCCCCCCCCCCCCCCACCTTCCCCTTCACAGGCCTCCTGCTTTTAATTCCCAATTCAAAACCCCTTTTGAGTTCGCGCAAATTTGGGATGAGGGGTGGGGGTGGGGCGATGGGGTCGCAAGGTCGCGCATTGTGCCCATGCAGGGAAATGGGAACACCATCCACCTGCAAGGCCATTAGAACATACAATTGAATACATAAGAACATATAGGTACACAATATCAAAACAACAAAATGTATCCACATAAAAAACTAAACCAAAAATGCAAAATCATAAGAAATGAAAAAACTGTCAACAAAAGTCCCATAAAAAGAATTAAAATTTAAACATCAAAGCAAAAATTTCAACACTAATTGAAAAACTAAAATAAAATAAAGTTAACCAAAAGAGTCCCCAAAAAAACAAAACACCACAAAAAATATAAAAAAACAAACAAATTGTCACTTCCTAAATCTTGGGTCTCTAAACACCTTCTTTCTCACCGAAACCTCATCAGCATCACCCGCGGGTCTTTTTTTAATTGGGCATGTTATCACTGCTTGAGTCCTTGCATCATCAGAGGAAGGAGGTGATGGTGTAGTGGACTCGAATCGGGCCCAAATACCGGACGTATGCCGCACTTGTGGCAACGGGGACGCTGACGATGTTGGTAGCCGCTCAACCTCTTCCTGCGGTGATCTTGGTGAATGGTTCACAATCTTGGCGGAGGAGTCGCAGGCTCTGGTGATGAAGGAGACGGAACAAGAAACGGTGACGGCGCACCTAAAATAAATATAATAATAATATATAAGAACATATAATTATACATGGAATGAATAGAAATATTAAATTCACAATTGATTATCTTAAAATATACAGGGTAGAGAAAACCTTGAACCTTTAACCGTGGTTAGGTGATGCCAAAAAAATGGAGAATGGAATGTTATCAGATGCAAAGTCTGAATCATGCAAAGTCCCCTCGACTGCTCCCCTCCACTCAAGGGTGGGCAGAGTATATTATTTAATAATAATAATGATACATATTTGGGGGTTCATATTATTTACCTTAGTCCCTCTTTATTTCAAAATAAACAATAGTTATTAAATTAACGAATTTAATAAAATCAGGTACTCATTAAAAACAAAAAATATATAATAAATAAATAAAAATTAATACAGTAATTTTTTCTCGCGCAAGATATGCCACATCCCGGCCTGCGGACTTTTCGATACTTTTCTTCTGCAGATATTTCTTCTTTCGCGAAGTTTCTTCTTCCTTCCTCTTCAGAGTACCCTTCACTCTTCTCACTTCAGGACTTCTAAATAATGTTAATCAGGAGGATGTGTGCAATAGATGTGGTGTGAATGTTAGTGCCTCTCTAATGATGGCTCTCTAACGTTTATCTGATGCCAGTAGGAACCGATATTAACAATTATGTTTAGGTCAAAAACGCAGCATTTTTAAGCTGTGAGCCTAGCGTTCCAATAGGTCTCTGGACAAAATTTTAATACCCCTTCAAATATTAACTAAAAATCGTAATTTATAGTAAAATTGTCATTAATGCCTCTTAAACGCACTAATTTCACGTATTTTCTTAAGAATGTACTAAAGAAATGGCCGTAACAGTTCCACAAACACACCCACTTCAAATCGTAATTCCCTTGGCCAGCCGGAAAGTGGCGTCAGTTCATGCAATCGTGTGGGAAATATCAGTGGCGTTGCACATTGTTACCAAATTTTCTCGGTTTATTTAACGACTTTAAGTGAGGTTTTATTTCTTGTATATCTTTTGGAGGTTTTATCGTAAAAAACAAACGCCACGGAACCTGGTTTCACCGAGTCTGACTCCACAAACTTGCTGAAAATTATAACGGCAGCAAACTTTACTTACATAAGCAACAGCAATTGCTACATGCATGTGAAAGCCGGGGAGTGAAGATGTATAGGTGTGGAAATATATTACTGACTCTTGTAAAATACGTATTAAATGTGTCTATGAAATTTAACAACGAAATTTCATTTGTTAGGGTCGGACGAGAAGATTACACTGACGACGCCATTGGTGTGTGCAAATTATGCACAATCAAAACGGGTGTATCGTTTGAGCTCGTGTGTGCCCCGAGCACAAATAAGACCTATTCTGTGGAGGAACAAGTTCTTGAGGAGGACGGTGAGGTGGAACTTAAGAGCCTTTCTTGCAATAATTGCATAGCTAGTTCTGATAAGCAAAAGTTTGAACGTGAGAGCAGTTCAAGTATTATGTAGGCAGGGCTGGGCAAAATACAGACCCAGGAGTCTTTGAAATGCACAATACCCGTAACTTGGGTGTTTGAAATCTAAAACAGTATTTGAAATACTTTTGGAAAAAAAATACATTTGTATGGAAACTAAGAGATCTTAAAAATATATTTAACCTGTTTTTGCTCGTAAGGATAGTTACAAATAGTACACGAGAAAGGTATGTTTTAAATATATATACATAGTTTCCAAGTAGGCTTCCGCGGAGATTATGATGAATTCTGCTGGTTTTTCCGGGTATTCTTCCGCGTTTATCCATTTTGAAGGACGATATTTCGCCAACGTTCCAGTTGGCTTCCTCAGGTCCACTGAAGCCAACTGGAACGTTGGCGAAATATCGTCCTTCAAAATGGATAAACGCGGAAGAATACCCGGAAAAACCAGCAGAATTTATATATATACATATTTTATTTTTTAAAGTAAAACATCTCAAATGTTGCTGTATATGGTTGCATTAGTATCCTTGAGGAATACAATTTTCTCAAAAGTGTCGGACAGAGATCCCCTCGAAGCGGATAAAGCCAGCAAGTGAAAAATCTTTCCACTGGTGAAGATGAGTAGGTATAGGATTGTGTCAAATCTGATAAACATTGTGTTAATATTAGAATTCATTTTTTTCATTCATTCACATTCGTCGGCACTTTCTCATCCAAACCAATCTTCGTTCTACGTCTTGGGTGACCGTATGAAAATATTTATTTGGAGCATTTCTAGTTGTATTTCTGCACTTAAGCACAATACAGTACTTGAAGCTACGCTTCGACATATCGAAAAATAACTACGACACGAAAAATACGGCGTAATAACCACAATATCTCTTGTTAGCCATTTTACACCGGGGTGTTCAACAAATGTAACAAGTAAACGTACACAAACGACCATGCCTTGGACCGGGGAAACCTACCCAGGCGGGACTCGAACCCGCGACCTCTTGATTGGCAGGCGAGAACGTTACCCCGCCGCCACCGAGGCCGGCAATTCCATTGATAGCTTGTAAGAGGTTTTTTAAATGCTCACAATAAAAAAAAAGATGACTTAACAGCCTTTTTGTTACAACTTTTACCTCAATAATCAATCCTACTTTTCAGAAACGTCTTTACCTAAATAGGTGTTCAGAGATCTATTGGCCGCGAGTATGCTTTGTTGCAGGGTGTCTTGGATACATCGCGAACTCCGGCAGGCAAAGCAGCATTCGAATTCATGAGTTATTAGTTCTCTGCGACTGAAGTATGTGGGACACGAGTAAATTCAATTGTAACTTATATTTGAGGCTTTGAAAAATATAAAATATAAAAATAAAATTGCGAACGCAGATCTTTCCTTCGATCATTTTCAATTAGCCTCACATGAATATAATGGCTCACATATACTTCAATTTTTTACTGAAGGGATATATACGTCCCGTCGAATAACATCAATCGATGAACTGACTAAAATATACAAAACCTTCCACTGTCCTCTATATATTTGAGCGCGCCGATGTCCTCTTCACTTTTAATGAGGTCTGGTCTGATCTGCTCGAGGGTCACACAAACCGTGTCTCTGTTGACGTTCAATTCCTCACCTCATATCCTCCAGACTATGACCTCCTTTCGCTCAAAGTTTGTATCGAAAAGTCAGCACACGATCGACCGAACACGAGAGGTGGGAAAACAAAAGAGAGGCGAGAGAGTGTTTACGTAAGTGAACAAGATAAGCGAGTGGCTTTCCTCCTGAGATGGGCCACATTCGATTCGATGGCGCCTGAGATGGACCGGTGCCAATAGGGTGCTCTCCTATAATTTTTTTATTGCCTAAATCGAAAGATTATTACTCCTGCATTACGTATTTCACGCTTTTAGAGTTTTAAATGAAGATAACTATTTTTAGCGATTAAATGAAAAGTCAAAATTTTCAAGCGCGCAAAAACGCGACGGCTAAGTATGTATGCTGGGAAAAGCCCGTGTGACGCCATTCTGGTTCCCGCTATCGCCGTGTGAGGTGATCCTGGGGCGAGGATGTGTGTGCCGCAACGATGCAGGCTGCTAGCAGGTAGCAGAGTACCTTGCTAGCAGGTAGCGCTCGGCTTAAATAAGGATTATTATTCCCCTAAATAACGAAGGAAACTTTCCTAACTTAGGTAATTTTAATGGGTGATTATTAAGAGATGTTTCCCTGAGCACTGTGCCTCATGCATGCATTGGTAATCTCAGACGATGTAAAACTCCTGACTGCTCGGTCCCTGTGACGTCACGTGGAGTGGCATCGTATGGGCGCCAATCTGGCTTTATTCAAATGAGGCTAAAATTGACCATTGCCATTCGTCTAAACTGGGATTTTTAAAACCAAATAATTTGTACACTGATGGTGGGTAACGAATCGCAATCAATGCCTTTCGTTTTCTTTGATGAAGGAAACTGCCCTATTCGCGAAAGACAACGTAAGCCACCATCGCGTGTGACATCAACGAGCTGGACCGTATCAAAGGACCCTCCAACAAACTAAATTTATCCATATCAGCGCAAAAGAGGTACAGTACTAAACTTAAAAGCAACTTACGCTCTGCAGCATTTTGCAAGGTTTCAGAAACTCGATGTAATTTCTGGTTTTGTTTTCCCCGGAAAACAATGGCAATGAAGGTTTCTCGCTTTACACACTGAGTGAGGTTCTCCATATCTCCTTCCGACATTTCGATGAGCAACTCGCCCGTCGTCCTCAGGGATTCTAGAATTTAATGATTGGAGTCGATTCCTGAATCCTGGAGGACAATTGGGCGAGTTGGACACCGAAACGTTGGAAGGAGATATGGAGGTCCTTACCCGCGGCAACACACGAGAAATCTTCAATGTCAGAGAAAATTTGATCGGAAACATAAGTGCCCTTCGTGCAAGGGCTGATCCAGGATTTTTTCTTGGGGGGCACCAGGGCCTTTCAGGCAAACAGTCGTCTCATATTTGGGATTAAAACTACATGTAACAATTACTCAACGAAATATACTTTGTTTTAATATAAAAGTTTTTAACATGTAAATATTTATTAATTTTATATTATTTTTAATTTTATATTTATTGTTTTAAATTTATTAACATTTGTATTCAAAATAACGGCTATTTTATAAGCCCCTAAGGGCCCCTCGTGCCCCCCCCTCCTGTATCCACCTGCCTGTATGTCTTCGTGTATTTTGACCTCCAGGATATGAAAATGATACTCCTAACATCACATCAATCGCAAGTTTTCGCACAAATTTATACTTAATGACAATGAAATATGTTAAAAATTTAATACATTCTGTAAAATGTGCGTTTGGATATAGTGAAAGGTGCCATCAGAATAACAAGGAAAAGGAACAACAATATCAGAAACTTTTTGAAGCTCAGATGGTGTTCGAAAGCTGCTGGATACTGTGATGTGAGCACCCATGAATTCCCCGTAATGGGAAAAGCAGGTCTTTGCCACGACAAATGGGAATAAACTGGATAAAAGATGTTAGATAATGTTCGGTTCTACTTTCCCTGCATGTATTTGTTCGCTGTGCATATGTTTCTACAAGTCGTTGGTTTGGATTCATATTCTATTTCAACAGGATTTGTTGACCATGTAAACTCTATTTACCTACATAATTTTCATTGATACCGGCGGAGTATGTGCTTTGAGACATAACAGTGGATGATGATGACGATGTTTTGAGAATCATTTTCGAATTCAGGAGCCAGAAATACATTTTTTTAAACGCCAGCTTTTATGAAAAACGTTTTTTCATTGTTGCATAATGTAATTAGTGGAAACGTGACTCAGACGTCTTGAAAGTAATTAATGGGTCACTGCGCAAGAATTATTCCCCTCGCCGGTGAATCCACTCCTTCAATTTCTGAGGGGTCTCGCGTTCTTAAAGCGAACCATAGAGGTACACGCTGAGGGGAGCAATGTATACGTAGTGCCATCCGATCCGGGCAGGTCAAGGAGGAAAGGAGCATCCAGGAGGTGGAAGATTGAAACGAATGCCAACAGAAAAAGATGCCTGAGTTGCGAGAGGCATGGGCGTACCCAAAATCAAAACTAGGGAGGGGGGGGGCAAAACTAGCCATGGTCGTTCAAGTCGTAACTTTTTTGCACAGAAAAGGTTAATGAAAACCAAAATTTTAAGGAAATTATGACAGAAAATCATTATTTTTTATAATTATTTGCTTGAAAATATAATAATTTTTATTTTAGTTCAATTTCTTATACTAATATCATTTTTCTTCAAAAGGAAAATTTGTTCATAACTTTTGCTCTGGACTATAAATTTATTTTCCCTTCTAGGAGGGGAGCAGTTGACCCCCCATCCCCGAGGTACGCCCATGGTGACAGGATGATTTGAGGAGGATGGCAGTAGAGAGATGGAGAATTGAGGCTAAGGACCGCATAAGTGACTTATCCAATATTGTCGCATAGGTTGCTGTGTCATCGTCATGTGTTTATGTTTCTGTCTCTTTATTTCAACTTCTATCTGCAATTATGTTTGTGTATTCGTCTATGACGACTTATGAGTATGTGAATTTGAAATATACATGTGCATAAGGACCGCAGGGACTCATCCAACATTGTCGCAGAGGTCAAGGTCCTAGAAGAGCTGTAGCGTCGAGGAGTTAACAAGAAAGTAAATTTGCAGCCATTTTTTTCTAATTCTACTGTCTTTATGAAAATAAATACATATATAAATGCAGTTGAACCATTATTATTCGTTAAAAGGAATCAAGAAAGTACAGTGATAACGTGGAAATTAAACTATTTAGACAGTGTGGATATGTTAAAAGTTTTTAATATAGAATACAAATTTTCTTGTCCAAGTATTTAATATTTATCTCTCTCCTTGGCAACCGGATGCTGGAGGGTTTTGTTTTCTTATTTATAGATTCATTGCCATTTATACCTTAATTGATGAAGTAAAGATAAGTTCTAACTTCACTCGTTGACGTGTTCATTTTCCAAGTCGGATTAAAATCGAGTCAAGAAGGGTAAAAATTACCGAAAAGAATGGAAGTAAAGGCCATTGCCAAGAACAGTGGAAGAATAATGGTTGAAGACTCAAAACATGGGAAGGAAGGCCGAGAAAAATGGAGGGTTGTAATAGCATTAGGCGCAGGAAGAAAAATGGAGGGAGGATAGAAGTGTGTGGACAAGCATCGTTAAAATCTAGACCCGACAGAAACTTGGACTGGATCCAGGTGTCTCCACTAATATCTCCCACATTTAACATTGTTTTTCGAACTTTTCAGCTTTTCCCTAATTCTTCCCCTCCCAATTTTTTTGCAATGCCTCCAAAACAACGACATGCAAAATTTTAATGAGATCGGAAAAATCCTACCCGCGCGGAATCGAACGCCAAGGTGCGCGAAAAACATGCCTATATTTCTCATACCTAAATCACGCTGGGGTCTAATGGAGTAGAAAGTCTGCATGGTCTCCATAAAGGTTATTCCATTCATTATAATCAACGACAGTGGTTTAAATAAAAACAATAATAATCCTAAGATTTGTCTGAAGCAGCCATGCACTCTATTCTCTTATCGGCTAATTTTAAACACCTACATAATTCTTCTACTTTACAACCTATTCTATTTATCTCATCTATGGCCTACCTAGGCCTATCTTCCCGTCCACCTGCCCTTAAGTGATAATTTTACTTATTCCATAGTGTCTCATGATGTGGCCTAATAAATTGTCCTCTATTACACCCAAGGATTTCAAAATACATTTATGTTTCCATGCACTGTTTTTACAAATGTGCTCTCTCCTATTCTTCGAAGAATTTCACATTACTCACAAGATCTATCCATTTGATTTCCATCATTCTTGTTAAACAGCATATTTCGGAAGCTTCCAACTTTGATTTATCCGCTGCTGTCATCCATCATGTCTTTTATGTCAATGACTGGAGTAGCTGTGACTCCTAAAGATAATAATGTGGTAGTTTCCCCTTGCCTTCCACATTACTACAGCCGTTAAAGTAAATATCTTCATGCCTGCATAGATATGAGTGTCCCTGTACCGACCACTGTGGTCTTCACCTTCACTCACATGAAGAAGAGCTGCTCCACTCCTCCGGGTTTTAGGAAACGTAACCGCCTTCCATCGCCAAACCACGGCACCATCACAGGTTTCGGTATCATTTAAAAATAACCTCTCCAAACGACATCGCTTTCTGTCATCGACTGCTTATACGACGAGAGAACTCACTTGTGTCGCAGCCAACCTCACTAATATCTTGAGGTTGACCCACCATTCGCAACCCGTTGGACGCACCCCGTGGATTAATGTATTGGAATTAATTCTTCTTCTGCTCCATAAATAGCTATTAGACACAGTATTAATGAAGAAATGATCTTATTAATCTCAAATTATACACGCCGTTGTAATCTCTTTGACTGATTCATCTTATCCTGTAACTAGTCAACAACTCTTGACCCTTGGCAACCCTTTCGCTTATTTCTTTTAATTTAAATAATCAATTGGTTAATAGATTAACTTCAACATAAAGATTAGCTGCGAGTTATTCCATTGTTAGCTATCATTATTCTTATACGCGCATTCGGGTACCTAATTCATTATGCCTTACATGCAAGTATTTCTAGTCGAAAGAAGAGGTATCGGGTTGGTGTGGTGCTAGAATGTAGGCTTCCCACTCGGTGGGCTCGGGTTCGAATCCCGGCGGTGGGAGAGAATTTTCAGAGACTGCCTGATCCCTTCTTGAATGCTGAGTGGAGGACCTTTTAAGCGCAACGCTCCGTCCGCCGGATGGGACGTCAAAACGTGGTCCCCTTGGCGCCTGTCGTTAAGAGCGGGCTAATGCCTACACCGAGTTTCTCTCCACCCTTCCATACATACCCTTCCCTCACAGTGCAAATTACCTCAGCTGTCGGTCACATCCTCAAAATACCATGGCAAAATAAGAGGTTACTTCACTTTATCTATACCTAAGGGAGCTAGCGAAAGAAAGGAGAAAGGGTGAGAGCTGTGTGTGAAGAATCGATCGGTGGAGCCCAAGGCGAACGAGGCCTTCATGGACCCTGGCAGCCAGGATATTTCACGAAATTACCTTTCCAATGACGTCAATCAACAAGCAAGCCAAGCTCTTCCCCTCTCCCGCCCCCACCCCCTCACCCCCCTCCGCGACAGCAGCCAATCCCTTTGGAGGATGATCATTGGACGACGGGTGACACCAGAGGATCACCATGGAGCCCCATCATCACCTTATAAACAAATAAATTTGCGCGGAATAATTTATCGCGAATTGTGCTGCCATCATGCGGTAGATCTTCAATCGATCACATTATACCAGCGCGGCTTAAGGACACTTTACAGCGAGTGGTCATTGGCGTTATAAGGGGGGGGTTTAAAATCGGAAGAGGGGAAGGGGTGATATGGCGTGCGTATATTTTTGCGATATCCGCGCCTATAATCCTTGGAGACTGGGCCCGCGGCGAAAGGCAGCCTGGATCATAGCAGGCATACTCCGGTCCCCAGCTTAAAACGAAAGGATTACGGATGGATCAAGTCAAGTATTCCGTTGGAAGATCGATAATGCTGTGCAACGTTGTGCATGAAAGGTTCGCAGTGTTCCAACAGCAGAGTTGCGGAGTACTGCTTGAGAAAAAGTGACTGAGTTATCATAAACGGGTTCTTCGGTGCCTTCACTGAATAAAATATTCGAAATGCTATATCAAACTCTCCCATATTTGAACTACCAAGCTTCTGGAGATCAAAACATTTTTGAATGCTCATACCAGCGCACTTTTTTTCAATGCGAATTGAAGTGTCTCCCTGCAAATGCATCCTATTTTCGCGAGGAAATATTTGTTAACATAAAAGACAGTAATAATGGAACAAGCTTACTTACTAACATATGTTTATTAAAAACACGACCGGCGTCGGTTGCCAGTAAATATTTAAGTAAGTGATTCTCAGATAGTAATCCTTAAACATTGCAAATTCCCCCGAAATTTCAACATGTGAATTGGTCCATCTCCTCCTCATGGGACAGTTGGTGAAGGACCTTCGATGCCAATCCGAAGGAGACGTGAAAATATTGGCCCGAGACCAGACAAAATGGCAGACTGCTGCAGACTGCAACCTGAGAAGAAGACAATGGTTCTTAAAAGGGATTTGCCTTAACTATTTGAAACCACCCCATAGGCGGATCTAGAGGGGGCGGGGGAGGGCACGGGGGCACCCCCCCCCCCCAGACCCTTAAAAATATGCAAGGTTTTCAATACGGCCCCACTGTCATTGCGTTCGTTTTTGTATTACGAGGTATCTTTGTGCCCCCCACAACAAAATCCTGCGTACGGCCTAGCTTGTGCCCTCCCAGAAAGAAATCCCAGATCCGCCCCTGAACCACCCCTTAGGAAAAGGGACACAGTAGGGTATATCAGGAACTTAATACGGTTAGCAAAGAAGAATGTGTAGAAAAGAGTTGGGGAGAGTGGCAGCTTAAGGGTGAAAACAAAAGGCTAGAAAAGAGTCAGTTGATATCAAGTCTATACGCTGAATGGGGCGGATATTAAGTAGGAGGATGAAAATAGACTCGAGGTTTTCTAGGTATGGCTAAGGAGAAGCATAGAGAGATTGAAATGGACATAGTGGACAAGGAACTAAGAAATTATAGGCATTGCGGGTGACGAAAGAGTAGGTGAAGTAGAGAGAATAGGAAACAAATGCGAGAGACTAGCTCTTTTCTCCTTGAAATATATTTTTAGAGAAGGCCTACCGCAAGCGCAGGAATGTGAACAAAGTACTTACCTATGAATCTTATAATACTTCCCCAAGCCTCCTCTATTCCTAAGAGGGCTGATCCTGTTCCTCCGAATTTGGGATAAAATTCGAATGACGTCACAGATTTAGCCTAGCACGGGCAATGTTAAGGAGGAGTTCAATAAAAGACTGCATACGGCGCGCGAGTAACGGTTCACTTGAAGGGCTCACTTCCACCGGAACGGTTCATTATCATCGTGTCATCGTAGTTGCCTCGAGCAGTGAATGATTCATAGAACGGTTCATTTTAAGATCAAACAGCTCTCCGAATGTGGTCATTTTCATTCGGAAATACAGTGTAACCCCACAGTTCGGCTTAAACGACCTTACCCTTCCTATCTCCACCCCCCTTAATCCCCCCCCCCTACGGTAATGACTTCGTTTACAGCATTAATGTCACATGTGGTTACGCGAAAAACGCCGGGCAAAGAGGAAAGAGAGTGTACGACCGTTCGTATGTTTAATGACAGGGGGGCATGACGTTAATTCTTTTATTTCCAGCCCGCAGATTGAAATATTAATTATAAAATTGTGAATCTCTCGGTTATTTCCGCAGCCTAATTTTTAATCAGCACGGGGCAGAATCATTCGGTCCGTGAATATCAAAGGGCGCTGCGGATCCATTTGGAGGCCTAATGATGTCACTCCCCCGGCATAAAATGCATTGGGCAGGTGCATTAAAATGACGTCCGTAGCATCGCGATGGAAGGCTAAGTCACTCTCAAAAGGTTGCGACGACATGTGTGCAATCAATGCATGGCACAACCCTGACCTCAAAACAATGGAATGCAATGCACCTCGAGCGGGAACATGTGGACTGTGGACATAAGCTCGTCCGTGCCTGACAAACATGGCCGACTTCCGTACGTTACAAATGGGAGATTGAGAAAAATTGGACAAAAAAATAGTGCATTTCGAGGAGTGCATCAGTGATAAACCTGAATACTCATGGAACTCACTGCCGATAGAAATAACAAATTTGCCATCAATACATGTATTTAAGAATAAATTATATAAGTTGTTTAATGATAGGTCATGGCAATTCCCAGTGTAATTAGCCATGCTGACGTGATTGAGTACTATTGTGATGAGGGGAGATTATATTCTGTATTCAAGATATAATTTCCTATTGGTCCTACGTTTTTCTGTTACACCTGAATATTTTTCTTTGAATAAATAGTGATACAGTTTCAAATGTATTTAATACGTCTGAAAATTTTGTATGGGGTATCCGCATTCGGGATGCAATTGTGTATGTAATGTATATGCTAGTATAGGTTTATATTTTGTTTTTGTTTTTATTTATTTTTCTCTATTTTTTGCATTTACTGAGTCTTGCTGTAGTGTTTTTTTTCTTTGAACCTTTGTCAAATGATTTTACTGAATTTTTGTGCACTTATAAATTATCTAATGGGCCAAATGGCCCATCAGATAATAGATTAATTGAATTGAATACTGGGATCCAAGGTATTTATAATCCACGTTGCAACCTCATCCGAATGGTGCGAGCTTAGAAAAAAATCCAAAGTAACGTCATAAACCACGCATTTAAATGGAGCGCGGTTCTATTGGTCCTTGTGAATCTTAATTGTGAGGATTATAAGAGGACGGAGGGCTAGCAACCTCTCGATAAACAAGATTTCCTATCATATCTATCACGTGCCGGGGGAAATTCAAACATAAAATGACCCAGGAGGAAAAATTAGGCAAATAACAAAATTAAATAAACAGATTAAAATATTTTTAACTTTCTTTATTCATCTATAAAAGGTCACTGAGCATCCCTTGAATGATATATCCTGTAAACTAATTGCACAGCAATGGTGTACCATTTGAGATATAAGAACAAGTTACCGTCTTTCAAGTCGCAATCTCATTAGAATCATATGAGCCGAGACAAAATGTAAAATTTGAGTGATTTCCCATGTAATCGTTAAATGGAGCGCAAATCTTAAGTTTCTTCTCGAGATGGCCAGATGCGAAATATCTTCTCTACACTTGATGAGGGGATGTATTAGCATTCATTTGTTTGTAGTCCAGCGTAGCAAAGCTAGAGGGATAATAGTCTGTAAGGTCTGCTTCCATAGTTACCAGATGCTATTGGCACATTTCTGTATCTTGTCCTCCATATTTAATATTACTTACTAAGCAATAATTCATAACGCATTTACGAATTCCCTCGGGTGTATTTCGACAGAAAACTGCACAGCAGAAAATCATCATCCTTCGCCGACTCAAACTACATAGACACCCACGGTTTCGTAAAAAGTGCGCTAGCTTATTTCAACACGCTCTTTACATTTCTGCCTACTTTGCATTGTCTCTACCTTAATAATTCGTGTAAGAAATTGGGCGAAAAATCCTTAGAGAGAAAAAATCATTCTCCTTGACTGAATGATTCTTTTTCTGTTGAATTTCATAACAATTTGTGAATTGAGGATGACTCCGTAAAGTTATAACCGTGGTTAGTTTAGAATGTTTTAATTCGTAGAAGAAAATAAAATCCATTACAGTTGCTGGAACCTAACTTTCCAGGGTCTTTTAATTTTTCCACGGCCTCTTAACGCTTAATGCACAACTTCCCCCCCCATACCGAAGAAGGCCAGTTAAAACCACTTTTTCCCTTGTTCCAACCTTGTATTTGGATTTGCAATGGGAATTACAAACCTTTGCATGTATTGACTTTGCATGAATGTGGACTTATATTTTTTAGTTATGCGGAGTATTTTTATGACCGCTTGGTATGCATGTTGGGTTCCTCTTGCATGCGGTTAGATGGTTATTGATCACCCCCTGCCAAACACCACAGAGGTGGCTCGCAAGATATTATATACATGTATATGTAGGCCAATTGAAGACGATCACAAGGCCTAAACCCAGGAGATGAAGAACATACGAAAATACGACTCTATCCCAAGATCATTATTAGGGTAAACATTAGAACTGCTCAAAAGTTCCCGTCGCTTGCAATTAAGGTTGACCATATGGCGTAGAGCCGTAGAACCTGCATTGTGGAACCACCGATAAGATCGTTATCAAATGAACTGTAAGCGATAAAATATTATTAATGCACAAAGCAATGCTGTGGGCTTCGAACAGCTATCATTCGATTTGATCATTGATTCAATAACTGCCAATGATAACAGAAGTTACCATATCAGGGTCTAAAGTTTAAATTTACGTTACCAAAGAAAACCTCGTTATCAAAAACCGCCTAGAACAATATGGTGGTTTCCTTTTATTTTATATTGCCTAAATAGAAAGATTATTACTCCTGGAGTACGCATTTCACACTTTTAGATTTTTAAATGACGATATCTATTTTTCGCGATTAAATAAAAAGGGAAAATTTTCAATCACGCGAAAACGCGACGGCTAAGTATGAATGATGGGAAAACTCCGTGTGACGTCGTTCTGGTTCCCGCTGCCGCAAGTAAGGTGACCTTGGGGCGAGGCTTTGAGCGCTGATACGACGCAGGATGCTAGCAGGTAGCAGAATACCCTGCTAGCAGGTAGCGCTTGGCTTAAATAAGGATTATTAATACCTTATCAAACGAAGGAAACTTTCCGACCTTAGCCAGTTTTAATAGGTAATTATTATGAGATATTTCCCTGAGCTCTGTGCCTCATGCATGCATTGGTAATCTCAGACGATGTAAAACTCCTATCTACTCGTATAGAAACTAGGTCCCTGTGACGTCACGTGGAGTGGCATCACATGGGCGCCAATCTGGCCTTTTTCAAATGCGGTTAAAATTGACCATAAACATTCGTCTAAACTGGGATTTTTTATTTCCATGGTAGCATGCTCGTAATCTTAGTACTCTCTTGGTTTCTTTTCCGACCGCGAGTTGCCGTCCTGTGTGCTTGGCCTGCGTCCGGCGAACGACTGCGTTTCTGATTACGGACAGGATGCGTGCAGCACACGTGCTGTGGACCTACCCCCTGCCACACACCCTGGTTGTGCTTTGCACGGTCTCTCGTAGCAACAGATGTGGTTGAGATCCTAACACCCTACGAAAACTGATACTGTTATAATAATTCCACGTTTCCGAAAATCATTCAAAGACCTTTCCATCAAAATATTTCATTTACGCATACGTTATCGACGTTTAAAGGACTATTTACCCTCACAACAATAGCAAGAAGGCTAAAAATCACAATTTTTATTATGATCGACGTCAAAATATCCTATCAAAACTAATGCAGTGCATAAAAGACCATGTTTCCGGAAATAATTTTTGAAAAACTTTTTCCCACATTTCTGACTCTCTCATGTACTTCATGTGCACTCAAAGAAGGATTAATCCATTAAAGTATTGAAAGGTATTTAACAATGATGAGAGTGACTATTTTCGCCAAAATCTCCTTTCGATCCGCCTGCCGGTTATGCAAACCGATGAAATCAACGGTGTGAGGCGAGATGTTGTGAAGCATAATGATGTGAAATGTAATATGCAAAGTATGTAGCATATTTTCCACTTTAATGCTGACTCTTACACGAGTAGTTTCTACGCATTCATGCGACATCATCGAGTTCGAATCATGGTTCCGGACTGTGGGAGTTTTTATATCCGTTTATATTTATAAACAGAGGAAGGGCGGGAAGGGAGGGAGGCGTTAAGGCAAGAAGGATTTGATATTCAATGTCATTCACAGTGGCGTAGCCAGGGGGAAGGTCCGAGGGGTCTGGACCCCCCCTCCCTTCGAAGTATAAATACTAGAGATGGACGGATCCAGGATTTTTTCCGGATCTGGATTCGGATCGGATCCTTGATTTTCGGAGCCGGATCTTTCGGATCAAAATGCATTTTCAAATTCCTTACGCTGAGATTCCCCCGGTGATTATTCAATCTCTTGGGAAGAGTCACACTATGTGCCAGTCGTATTTTGCCTTTTTTTTATTTTCCACGGCTGAAATTCTCCTACGTAACTTCTGCGAGAGCTTTCAAACAAAACGGTTCATGAGTAGGACAAGAATCGCATGCGACGGCGCATTCGAAGATAGAATCGGAACTCTTTCCACCCTCATGGGGAGTTTCATTCAGTGAAGCTATTATTGACAAATTTCGGATCCGGATCCGACGTCTTCCGCGACTTTGGGTCCGATGTATCCGATGAAGGGCAATATCCGCGGATATTTGGATCCGAGGTATGCGATCCGACCATCCCTAATAAAAGCACAAATATTTTCCTTCATTAAAGAAAAAATATTGAGAAATCATGAATTTACTAAATTTTTCTTTCAAATATCAAGTTTGTTTCGATTATGAAAAGTGCTATAATTAGTTTCAATCCCTCTACTTAGCACCCTGTTTTTCAAAAACTTTCCCCCCCTCCCTCCCCCGAACGAAATTCCTGGCTACGCCACTGGTCATCCATCAGTCTTTTTCCTGTCTACCTCATTCTGATGATTCCCTACTGTTCGAAAGGCCTCAAAAGAGCTACGTGGGTCAGGTAACACTGTTCTGCAAAAAATAGTTCAAAAAATGCCTGGCTACAATTTACGGTGTTTCTGGCTAATTTTGGGTCGCTGAATCCGAAAATGACCTCCGTTTTTTTCTATCACCCTCCATTTTTACGAGCAACCACAAAATAGGGGAAAACAACCCCTTATCTAAACTTATCGCTTTTCAAGGGACTTTTACTAATGTTATCTGCTTCTGATCGAAAAAAAATGACGTTTTAAGGCTATCAGGGTCAAGAGAGAGACAAACTTGACTGAGGTTGAAAAGATTTAGGGGGTGAAATTTGAAATTAAAACTTTATATAACATTAAAATAACCATTTTTCTTAGCTTTTTATGACATATGATATGGTACCTACCTAATGGAAAAGGTTTTAAGGGATGAATACACTTTTCACTCCCCATTTTGTAAAGATTTAATATAGCATAAAATATAATTATATAATTAAGGATGTAAAAGGGAAGAAATACGTCACCATGAAAAGGCTAGGCTAGATAGGAGAGAGAAATGGAGAGCTGCCTTGAAACCTATATTCTTTTCTTCTAAGTAATCAACCCTTGGGTTGGTTTGCAGCAGTCTCTCCATCTCTGTCTGTCCTCCGCCAGCCTCTTCAGCTCTAGGTAGCTGTTGCAGCCCATGTCCTTCATAACTTGGGTGATATAGCTCAACCTCGGCCTTCCTCTGCCGCTCTTCCCCTCCACAGTGCCCTCTAAAACTGTTTTTACCAATCCATTATTTTGTCTCAGTAAATGTCCTACCCATTTACTTCTCCTTGCAGTTAGAATTCTCCACAGGTCTGCTTTCACTCCCAGTCTTTCCAGTATCTCCTCATTCGTTACCCGGTCTACCCATGAAACTTTTAACATTCTACGGTAGCACCATAGTTCAAAGGCATCAATCCTTTTTTTCTCTGCTGCTCCTATCGTCCAAGTTTCACTACCATAAAGCATTATGCTCCATACAAAAGTTTTGAGTAGATTCATCCTAATCTTGATACTCATGTTTTTTGAAACGTATATCTTTCTCTTCTTGTTGAAAGCTATTTTTGCCTGTTGTATTCTACTGCTTATTTCCCTTTTGCTTCTGGCATCCGTGGTGATCTTGCTTCCTAAACACGTGAATTCTTCTACATTGTTCAGCTGTGTATTACCCAAAGTTATATGTGCTGGTATTCCTGTTTTGCTTACAACGAGTGTCTTGGTTTTGGTCCTGCTTAACTTTAGATTGTATCTAGCCAGCGTGACTTCCATCTCCCTAAGCACTTCTTGTAGTTGGTCTTCACTTTCTGCCAAGACTGCTAAGTCGTCCGCAAAACATAGCTTATATATCCTCTGCCCATGGACCTTAATTCCTGCTTCCGGTAAGTTGCTCTCTGCCTCGTCCAGTGCTCTTTGTAGGTATAAGTTAAATAGCGCAGGTGACAATGAACATCCCTGTCTCACTCCTTTTCTAATTTTGGCCTGCTGTTCATATTGTCCAAATCTCAGCACTGCAATTTCTTCTCTATAGAGACCCCAGATAATTCTTCTATCTTTGTAATTTATCTTTGCTTCTTTCATTATGGTAAAGAGCTGCTTCCAATCAACACTATCAAAAGCTTTTTCAAGATCAACAAAAGCTATGTAGGTGTTCTTTTCTTTACTCAATCTTTTTTCTAGTATGATTCTAATGGCAAGTACTGCATCTCTGGTTCCTCGTCCTTTTCTAAATCCAAATTGGTCTTCGCTGAGGAGAGTTTCAACCTTATCTTCAATCCGGCTTAGTACAATGATAGACAGTATTTTAGAGGCATGTGTGACAAGGCTCAATGTGCGGTATTGTTCACATCTGTTGGCTGATGTTTTCTTTGGGATTGGTATCATTATACACTTTTGGTAATCTGAGGGAATGTCACCTGTTTCGTAAATCTCACACACTAGTTGATATAGTGCATTATGTGTTTCTTCTCCAGTCATCTTCAATAATTCTGCTGGTATGTCATCTATGCCAGGTGCTTTATTATTCTTGAGTTTTGATAGTGCTTTTTCAAATTCTCCCCTCAGTATGCTGTCTCCTTCTTCTTCTTGATTGATTTCACCTTCGTTCTCAATCACTGTGCTTGTACTAATTGTCATATATCCATCATATAACTCCTCGATGTATTGTTTCCACATTTTTCCCATGAAACCTATATTAGAAATAGTATACGTAGGATGATGACAATGTCTAATGTAATCAGCATTCAAATCTGAATATCAATCCAAGGATATCAACACCATGTGTGAACTCAAAGTATGGCTGTATATTTTCAAGTGGGCTGAGGACGCAGTTAGCTGGAACTGGCTGGATTGGAACGTGAATGAAGGCATGGTTCAAATCGAACTTCCCTGTCTTTCGAAAAAAAAGCGCAAACACACACACACAGCCTTTGTTGATTCTCCTTGATAGCCCACTCCAGCCTCCTCCCTTCTCCCCCCCTCCCCACTCCTCCCCACCCTTCCACATCGATTTCCTTCCCCTCCCAAGGCAACCCAAGTTCGCACTATCGGCCCCATATACACACTGAACTCAAAAACAATGGTCGCCATGCACCGCTGTGCACGGGAGCTGATGAAGCCAGACTGAAGCCCGTTCGGCCACTCCAAACATTAACTGACTCTCATCTATTTTAAATAGAAGAATGCATAAAATTAGATTGAAAAAAATAGTGAATTTTGAGGCGCAACAATTTCTGTACGGAACCAAAGTAATATTTTACCCATGCCGCAATCGCACCTGAAATATATGTGCTGAGAACTATCCATCATTTAACATCGTACTATAGTAGACGTGATCATGAGGATAAAATAAAAGAAATAGACTGCAAAACAGAGAGATTTAAAATGTCATTCTTCCCTCGTACTATTAAGGATAGCAACGTTGTCTTAATTGATAGGATTAATGGCGTCGCTCCCTAGGATCACTCATTGCATGTTTTTTAATAGTTCTAACCTTGCATGTATTTGCTCTAGGAATTACTAACAATTAGCAAGTTTTTTTTATGAATAAGCATGTATATTTTTCTAGTGCGCGTAATATTTCTATGACCGTGCGGTGTGCATGTGGTGGTCCTCTTGCATGCTGCATGTTGGTGATTTGTCACCTTCTGCCAAGCACCCTAGAGGTGGCTCGCAGGGTATTACGTAGATGTAGAAAATGTTCCAGATTGCGCGATTTCCCATGTATTTGAATGGATCGCAACTATGGAGAGGTCCCTCTCAAGATGGCTAGATGCGCACATTTTTGGTTTTACTTTGGGATGGGATATCAGCCATCAATTGGTGATAGCTCATTGATATTTCAGATGCATCGGAGTGAGCTTCTCGACGTCACCGCATGGTGCCCGGAAAACACAATCTGGCCCGACAAAATAAATACTTCCAGGCCATTATTTTTCTCATCGGTCGATTATCATCTCATATGTCGATTCAAGTAAGTACGGAGCGTGTAAAGTAGGATGTAAAAGAGGAGAAATATGTAGGAATTGCTTGCGTAGGTCCGAAAATATTAACTGACAGGAGAACTGAGGGGAGAGCTGCGTCAAAGCAATCTTGGGATTGTTGACCAGTGATCATGTTTCATGTATACGACGTCAGTGAAAATTTCTGATTCAAACCTTTAGTGCAAATGCTCACGCACTACATTTTCTACCTCAAACGAATCACCAGTTTTAAAAATTGGAAAATAGCGGAGTGCAAAAATTCACCAACCCTAAGAGACCGTTTTGGTAACTGTATCAACATTATGTCTGCTTTTATACGTAGCCCACCGCTTAAGGGGGTAATTCAACAAACGCGTTACATGAATGGTCCTAATTAGTCATTTCCCATTTCCCTCTTCCCAGTTCCTCATTTTATGTATTTCTTCTGTTCCGCATAAGGTCCATTAATCAACGTTTCGCCCGTGAGCTCAGTGTTTTCGACCGCAACATAAGAATTGGCTGTTGACACCCTGGATTAAGGATTAGTACGTCGTAAGCATCCTCTCCTGTAAATACATACGTGTACCTATCGTATGCACCACGTGACGTGGGAAATATCAATGAGCCGGGAGAGGAAATTTAGGCACAAATGAAAATTGAATACAATATATTGAAATATTTTTGAACTGTTTTCACCTCAATAGTGAATACGGTCTGAAATGTTATTGGCCTTCCCTTGAATGATATTTCTTGGTTTCCATGATACACATTTGTATCCAAACTTCCCATGGTAATACTGAAGTTGAAAACTTGGAGTAAGGATTGGTAGCGTGCGGCTAGCAAGGTATCCTTGTATGGTTAACTCGTTTACCCACCATACGTATCACGTGACGTGGGAAAACTCTCATCGATGGTGGTGTCACATCAATGAACCCGGAAGGAATAACGAGGGACATGCAAAAATGAAATAAAATATATTAAAATATTTTTAACTTTCCTCACCAATGAAAGGTCACTGAGCTTCCCCTCAATATTTTTTTCTTGACACTCAAATGCATGGCAATGGTTTAACATTAGCTAATCGTGCGAAAGTCACGCGACGCATTGAGACGCTAGAGATATGCTGGGACCAAAGTTGCGACGTCATCCGCCCTTTTCTAATACTTACTCGCGGGGTTGGCACGGCTTCCATCAAGGAACCAGGGATGCCAATAGAAACTATACGAAAGTCAAAACCAGAAAAGTTTCAATAGTTTCGTTCCCGGGAGCGAAATGTAGAAACGATACGAAATGAATTTAAATCCAGGGAGCTAAACTCGGGGTGAAAACGAAATTGGAGTGTAAACCACTTCGGGTCGAAACTAAAGTAAAACTCTGGGACGAAACGAAACACAGATTATGCTTCGCGCCGGAGGGACCACGTGCTTCACCTTGTAAAAGGTTTTTAGTTTCGGCCCACACAGCGAGTACGAAGTATGGTTGAATGAAATAGAGGCCATTAGATGCATGGGGCACTCATATTTTCACCACTAACAGGAGAAAATTGAACGCAAATTGGTCATTCGATTTTTAAGCTCAATGTTTTAACCTCTCTACACGTATGTCGAACGTAATGGGTCGAAGCTATTCCATCTTATCCCCCTCTACTCAGCTTCTGGGATCGAAACTTAACTATGAGCAGCGGAGTTTCGATTAACTTAGTTTCGTTCCTGGGAGTAAAGTTTCGTCCCGGGTCGAAACTAAACTCCTTGGTGATTTTAATTTCATGCAGGAACGAAACTAAACCTAGGGCTCGTATTTTCGATTCCCTCCGTGTCGAAACGAAACATCTTCGTTTTGTTTCACTTGCCATCCCTGCTTGAAAGAACGTACCACCACGTGCTGCGACAAAGGAAAATCAGGCCATTGCCAAAAAATGAGAGGAAAATTAGGCCATTGCCAAAGAGGAAAAAGAGGAAAAATCAGGCTATTGCCAAATTTAAGGGCCATATAAGTCTTAATGATGAGCTACGAAAGAGGAAAATTAGTATACTGGGACGTTTATGGCGGGAAATTTTTCCCATGAACACCACAGTGTGTACTCGTGTCAAATCCTTCGCCAAATATGAAGTCGGGCGTCTTCCGCAAATTCCACGAAGCTGGTTATTTCTGAAGGTATCTTTTATTAAAGGAGGGATATAAAAATGTCTTCCGAGGCATGGCGTCAGCAAGAACAGGAATGAAATACGATAAAGGAAAGCGATTCGCGACCGTAAGGTAAATAATGTGTTCGACCTCTATCAGGGACGAGGCAAGGACGGAATCAGTTATAGTGTTTGGGAATTATTTAATTTACCATACCAGTTCGTTTCGTGAAAAAATGTTAAATGGAATGATTCCAACACATTTAAATGCCTCATATACTTTTGTTTGAAAGTAAAACCTTGCGCTAGAGTTTGAACAGCATGTTGCTGCCAGGCTAAACCTTTTGATAACCATATAACACTCTTGACAGCTCCTCTCAAGACACATATTGCTGTTTTTTTCGAGGACAATGGTGGCGCTGCTAGCTTCCCTCTCTCCCCACAAATTCTACGCGCAGCAGTGAATAGAAGATCGCGGTTTCCCTTTCCTGGATGCTTGTATAAAAGCCCTCGTCTTCACCACTTGAGAACCAATCGTGGGAAACCCTCAACTTCAGCGTGCATCGGTACTTCGTCCGCAGAGAAGTCCCCTAGAGAAAAGGTGAGCAATAAAGTAACTCATTATTCTTCTTAATTATACACGATGTTGTTGTCTCTTTTAACGTATTTATTCAACTGCACTGGTAACTAGTCAACAACTTTTTATTACCGCTGACAATCCTTTATTTATATTTATAAACTTCAACAATGTTGTTGATTTAAATTAACATTTCGTTAAAACAATTTCTAGGACTCTTTCCCTTGTTAATTAATCAATAATACATCTCTTGGGTTCATTAATTTAGAAAAGAACCATTTTGGAGCTCAGCAACTTTTCTTACCCTTGACAACCCTTTGCTTATTTATAAACTTCAACACTAAATGTTGTTGATTCAAATTAACATTTCGTTAAAATAATTACTTTTAACTTCAACAAGCATTCTTCACGCATTCAGTGGTTACAGACTGACTTCTATGTAACGATATCTCCACAAAACAAATTAACTTCCCGAAGTGTACATTTTTTCATCGAAGATTTAAGATTGCGAATTCCTCCACTCTTTAAGCTGCAATCAAACCGCCGTTGAATTTTCAAGCATGGTAATCCTTTGCCAACCTTCACACTCATAAGTAACGCTAGTGAAGGACTGACATTGTGTTAATACTTCGAGTGCAGTGATGGCATGGTGCTCAAGTGGGACTTGTTGTTATACGTAAAATAAATATTCGCAGTTCTGGAAAATACATTTAATCTGTCGGTGAGACAACAGCTATTCAATCTCTTTTGTCATCAATATAGGCAGCGTGTCGTTATAGCGCTTTGCTCATCGTCTAAATTTTATATATACCTCTTCTATGTATCAATGAGGGATAAGGGACAACAATGCATTTTTAAATGGACACTTGACACAAATGTTGACACAAATGTTGACACAAGAATTACCATAAAATAGTACTCTAATTTTTCGCCCGATAATATTAATGCAACAATGCTATTTCTAACGTCTACATTTTCTTATTAGTGATACACACCACAATCAATCACTATAATCAGGTACGTAAATTGTACAAATTTTTCCAGCCCGAAATGAAAACTTGCGCATTTCAGACAAATATTTTTCATATGTTTTGCATATTTATGCTACATCAATGAAAATTTCCGCCTCATTTCTGTGAAAAAATATCATCATTGGATAAATTATCGATATTGATACTCCACATGCTTACGTTCCCGCGAAGAGCTGAATTAAACATTTTTCATGGTGCTAAGAGACTTTTCGGGAGTTATAGTTCTGAAGCTTAAAAGTTTATATACCATTCTTAGTTATAACTACACGATAGCCCAATCTGTGGAATATTAACTTTTTATGGTTTTCTCTCTGACCAGTACTCCCAGTATATTGTAGATATCCGCAGTAAAAATCTTATAAGGTACAATTATATTGCATCAAAATTAAAACCAGGAATTGCGATAAATCTTTTTCCAGCTGCTAATGGCATACACGTTGCCAAGGGGCTGCACAGTTGGGGGTCTCAAGTCTCCCCATAAGTTTTTCCCAAGTGACGACTACCAGCGATACATCTGATGAGGAGACAACGAGTCAAGAGGCACTTATCCTCTGATACTTCATTTTCCGAAATAGTTACATTCCGTTACATCGGCGAATAACCAACAATGAATACTAACTTTCATCATCTTTCAAACGAAATATACAGTGGGTGTGATGAAATATGGCGCGTGCGAATTGGCAACATTGGCATTGATTCAGTAACTAACATCTGGCTACGTTAATAAGGGAGCCAGGTTTAGTTGCCGATAGAGATTGCATGCTAAATAATATCCAAATTAAAAACTAGAATTACGAGAAATATTTTGTCTGTAGTTTAGCATTTTTTATGTTGCTGGGAATGTGTGTTTTCTTCCTGCGAAGTTACAGCTATTATTGGATTCAGATTTCAAATTATGAATATAGAGAGATGTTTCAAGATTAGTCTGATGGAATTATAACATTTTAGTAAAAACAAGTCATTGGAAGTTTCCCAAAAATGCGTTAATTTCACTACCAGCTTCAATACACATTATAATATATTGAGGTGAATAATGCAAAATACAGCATCCTGAGGATAAAAGAAAATGTATTGGAACCAGTGGTATAGTATAAAATGGTTATTGTATATTTAAAAATTACTTGTGGAAAATGACCGCTATCTTGTGATTTGCCAATTTCATTATGAAGACCTCGCAACGATCATTAACGCGAAATAGAGTATTGCTGTTTTTGGTGCACTTAAAATCGTGCTAAAACCTGAATCATGCGGTCATTTTTTCCATCCCAATTTCTGAATCACAAAGTCATATCCAATGGGTATGACTTTGTGATTCAGAAATTGTGATATGACATACCCACTTCATCACTTGCTCCGTCGATCACTTATTCCGTCAATAGGGTAGTTTCCTTCATCAAAGAAAACGAAATGCATTGATTGCGATTCGTTACCCACCATTAGTGTATTCATAATATACAATTTGTTTTTGTTTTAGAAATCCCAGTTTAGACGAATGGCAATGCTCAATTTTAACCACATTTGAAACAGGCCAGATGGGCGACCATGCCATGCCACTCCACGAGACGTCACAGGGACCTAGTTTCTATACGAGTAGATAGGAGTTTTACATTGTCTGAGATTGCCAATGCATGCATGAGGCACAGAGCTCAGGGAATCATCTCTTAATAATCACCTATTAAAACTGGCTAAGGTAGGAAAGTTTCCTTCGTTTGATAGGGTATTAATAATCCTTATTTAAGCCAGCGCTACCTGCTAGCAAGGGTACTCTGCTACCTGCTAGCGGCCTGCATCGTATAAGCGCTCAACGCCTCGCCCCAAGGTCACCTCACACGCCGACAGCGGGAACCAGAACGACGTCACACGGAGTTTTCCCATCATTCATACTTAGCCGTCGCGTTTTCGCGTGATTGAAAATTTCACTTTTTATTTAATCGCGAAAAATAGATATCGTAATTTAAAAATCTAAAAGCGTGAAATACGTACTCCACGAGTAATAATTTTTCGATTTAGGGAATAAAATAATAATAGGAGACCACCCTATTATAGCGTGAAACGATCATTTTTCATCGGTCATCATTGAAGCGATCCCTCGAGCTATCCATCGAAAGGGACGGATTGCGTGATTCGGGAGCAATTCATTCGATGCAAGCTTATCTTCTTTTCCTCAGTCATTCGCAAACAAGTCTAGAAATAGTGATTTCCTTTGTCTCCGCACTTCTTCGTCCTCATTGAGCACGTAAGAGTTCATTCATCCTCATTTCACAAGCATGTTTTTTTTCCCATTCGATAAGAGTATATACATATCCATGCCATATTTCACACCCGATATCCCCGCTTGGAGTTGGTATGTGTTTCCATATCAGTTTTCTGCAATGCAAATTAAATTTAAGATATTAGCAAAATTTGGCCCTCGATATCTGTATTAGTCATTAAATGGACAGGGCTCATGTCTGATAATATTAGAAACTGATCAACAATCGTTGCTCTCAACAATCAAATCAAGTATCCTCCTGGAATGCATAGATGCAAATGGCACAAAGCAGTTATTCGTGCTTTTGACCCTGTTCCACCAATTTTAAAAATTTGACAAAAATTAGGATTATACTTTAAGATAGGGGTAATAACATCTTTTTTTCGGCGTGTCTATTGTTTCCTAAAATTTTTAATTTTATTTTGAAAATTTCAAACTTCTATAAAAGTTTATTTTTTGGTTCAAAATTTTTGAAAAAAATGAGAATGGTAGACCATAATAGTATACACAATTTAAAATCAAGAAAACGATTTTACAAAAATAAAAACTGGAGATATGGTTAAAAAAAACTAAAAATCGTGTTTCAATTTTTTCTGGGGTTGTTTTCCATTGTTGAGGCCTGAAACTTTGTGTAAACACATAATTTTGGATGCACTTTAATTGCATATTTTTTATTTTTCAAAATATCGGGGGGCACTTTTCATCATCTTAACCTGCTATACCCTTTCCATTTTTTTCAATTTGACTAATTTTACATGATGACGTCAATAAATAGGAGCTGCACAAGTGATCTGTCGAAAAATGTGGAACGCTATACATAAAATATTTAGATCTACAATTGAAGCAAATTACAGGAGTGTGGAGTGAGGACAGCCTAACGTGCCAGGCGCTCTTCTGAGTACTCAGCGTGAGTGTGGCTCGTGGAAGAAGGGGCGGGGCGAGGACAGTGTTGTCCAGCTCCGTTGTACTATACTCAGTTCATTTAATCTCTGCGAGTGAACTGGTGCGGCCTAAGCAAGTGGAAATGAGGGGAGGGAAAGTTTCTTGACACGTGACTTTGCCTTTGCCAATCAGCAAACAGTGGGCGTGGCCTCAGTGAGTCGCTCTCAGACCTCCGCCGAGTGAACATCGTCAATCTGCTGGTGGAGCTGTGTTGCCAAACCTCACGCGTTTTCCTTGCATGTAACCAAGTATGCCTTCCACCAACGGTGTCTCATTCAGCGCGGCAGCTGACAATGTCATGGGCTTCTGTGAAAGGATAATTCCAATGCCTTCCAAATGAGTAGGTGTATTGTCTCGGCACCGGGGCCAAAATGCCTGTGGCCATCCATGACTCACTCGTTTTCGGTGACAAAGTAGGGCGGCTATGTACATTTGGCAACGTTATGTTCGCTCCTCTCTCTCGGGACTACCTCTCCCCTATCAGCGAAGCCATCCGAGAGTGTCCGGGCTCTCACGAAAGCTCACCCGCAGACAAAGTGAATAGACTATATGCACTACGTACGCTTGTGAGTCCTTCTTCCATTTCAAACTGTATTTTTTTTGCTATTATTGCGGCTAGTCCGAAGTAATCCGAGCAGGGTTCGGTCCCAATCTGTTCGGATTCTCGGGAATCCACTGTACTGAGAAATAAGGGCAATAAGAAGTAGTGGTGTAAGGAATAAAGTTAAGCAGATCCAAAAGTCTGTGTTACCCCTTCGCCACCCAGCCACGGCTGCACAACAAAATGCCCACCTCGGCGATCGAACACAGCAGCATGTTCGAACTCAGCATTCGTCTTTTCACTGCAACTCCAGTGTTTTCCCCCCACCTTCGTATCTAAAGGCCTGTTTACACGATACATTAACACGTACGAGTTAATGTACGTTTTGCGTGAATGATTTTTGTGGACCGGAACGGATCATGTACGAATGCATGAACCAAATTAGAACAGGTTCTATATTCTGTGCATGCATTCGCACAAGTTGGGTGGTTACACGGTGCATTTTGGCGTTCATTCTCGCGTTCATACATGTAGACATTAACCCGTACGTGTTAATGTACCGTGTAAACAGGCCTTAATGCCTCGTTCACATTACGATTGTCCGAGCGATCGTCCCAACGATAGTTGGCCGAACTAGCCGTGTGAATGCATGTCCTGACAATAGTTCACGTAGGTCCGAACGTTGCCACTTTACGATGGTTAGGCGCTGGGAGACCGGAAACGGAAGCGTCAAGAGAAAGACGTAAAGCTCGTGAAGCTCTATTTTTTTCATGGATTTGTCCTAGGAAGGGAGAATATGGGCGAAAGAAAAATTATTCGGTAAATACACGTTGAGCAAAGTAATATCTTGCCCCTGCATACCTCATCACCTTTGCTAACCGTCAGTTTCCCGTTCACTTTAGATGTCAGCACTTAAGGGCAGCACAGGTTTTAACAATCGTCGTGTGAATGCACGATAGTTCCGACAATCGCTGGAACAATCGTAATGTGAATGAGGCATAATGGATCCGGAGCGATTTTCGGATTTTTTCGCCATCATTGTCTTTCGAGATTATTGGTTAGAAGTGGTTTCATCGCCTCGATGATGGTGTGAAGTTATTATGTCACGATTCCAACCATAGACGTACAAAACTTATCTAATGGGTCTAGTTCGATTTTCGGCTTCTTAGCTCGTTTACCAGCTTTTGCTTCTGAGATTTTTGGTTGAAAGAAGTGTCACCTTCAAGATTTTTATGCTAATTTTTAATCTAACGGTGCCAAGCATAGACTTCATGTAATATCTTGTCCCTGCATACCTCAACTGCTTTGCTAACTGTCAATTTCCCGTTCCCTTTAGATGTCAGCACTAGAGGGCATCGCAGGTTTTAACAATCGCCGTGTGAATGCACGATAGTTCCGACGATCGCTGGAACAATCGTAATGTGAATGAGGCATTACTTACCTGACTTTCCATGATTTTCAATCCCAAATTCTAATCCTCCTCCACTGGTTCGACATATCATAGTGCTTGGAGAACAGCTGGCATCTCCGTCAATCTCCTCTGAATGAAAACTGCCTAGGGAACCACGGCATAGCGTCCCATCAAACGGACCGAGGGCTTAGCTACAAATTCTCTCCTCGAAGCACTCAAACAAGGATCGGACACTGTCTAAAAATCGTTGTCACTGCCGAGATTGGAACCCATACCGTCGCGGTGGGAAACCAATGGTCTAGATTGATGTAACACAATTATTCTTCTTAATTAAACACGATGTCGTTGTCTCTTTATTTATTGAACCGAACTTATATATTCAACTGATCTGGTAACTAGTCAACAACTTTTTCTTACCCTTGACAACCCTTTGCTTATTTATAAACTTCAACACTTATTGTTGTTGATTTAAATTAACATTTCGTTAAAACAATTACTCGAACTCTTTTAAAATAATTACTATTAACTTCAACTTAGATACACACGAATTTGATACCCCTCAGTTTCGTTATGGTTTTCCTATGAAGATGAAAAAATTGACAAGCCAAAATAATGCTCACTTAACTGCATTAAATCGAGAGACATTATTGTGTACTTCTAACTCACACGGTGACCATGAAGTGACCTCAGACACAAACGACTAAGTCAATAATTTCTTTGTTTGTTTGAAGCTTTTTATCGACTTCACGTCGGATATGCATCAAGAAGAAAAATTATACATCAGCAATGTCAATTTTTCGATTTTACAGATCATTCCAGTCTCGAATTAAGGAAATCAGATATGTTTGCCTGGTATATGAATGGGTATAAATGATTTCATGGTCCATGAGAACTGGCCAATAACATATTTTTTGTGCAGTAATCTGTTCTTTTATACTCTAGGTACTTAATTGAAAACGATCCTGAATCACAGATTTTAAAAATATTTCCATTCATCCTACGTTAAGTTCATGCTCATACTGTAATTAATGACCACATCACCGGGCTTGTTATTATTTCTTATCCGTAATATTCACTGCCAATATGAGCAGCAGCGATAATATGAATAATTATCAGGCCAATGCTGGTTCATTATGTAACCAATTAGTGTTTATTAAATAATTCATATTCTAATTACGCCTCTCACTTTCACTTTTCCTAACTCGCATTAAAAACCTCATTTCGACAATTTCGCCAAAAATATTGCCAAACTCCATAAATCCGGTCATCAACCGTGGATTGGGTGCAGAACTCATTCTGTACCGATCCGCAAAAACTACTCCATCAAACCCTAACTTTCTTAAGACGCACTGATAAAATACGTCCAGTAATGCGTGGCTCATTCTGTTTTTTAAGGAATTCGTGGACAATTCCATTCTTCACCCGATTTTCTTACTCTCCCACATACTACTTAAGTTTGGGGTGAGCTTCACACCCAGACTGAACTACGGGGTGAATCATAAAGTGAACCCATTATACGAAACTATTACAAATTAGAACTATAAAATTATAATGACCTGAAAATTATGTTTTCGCACTTGGATTCTATTAAAAACATCTCCCTAATCTTCGTTAAGGCTGGTACGCGACTTTTCTTGGTGTCTGTAAAGGAAGACGTTAGAGTTTGTGAAGCTCTGTCGTCTTAACGAAGCAACCAATTTGAATGTGACAAAAACCACAATAGAGACTGTCTATTTCAAATACTTCAGCAAATCCTCTGCCCATCATTATTTGTTTTACCATTTCTTTCTCAAAATAGTACCCGTTTTTACATACCTTGCACGATTTGAGCGCATGGTATTCATCTACACATATGCATGCTACCCCCCAAGCCGCTTCAATAGACGTGTGGCAGGGGGACGTTCCTTCACACCATTGCTTTTTCGCGAATTTTTAGCCGAAAACAATACTTAAACGGTTCCACCAGCCTTCGTATTCGCCAAAAATTGCTCACTAATTGTAAGTGTGACTTTTTCCTATTCCCAAAAATAAAGATAGCTTTAAAGGGCAAGCATAGTAATAATAATAAAATGCCTTTATTCGGGCGAGGTTGAAACTAAGACGTCCCCTCTTCTACCTAACCCCTCGATAGCGTCAATGCAAACATAGACAAACGTTTACAATACAAAGGATATACAATATTTGTGAAATGTCAAAAATATGAAAAACTGTATGCGAAAATTTTGTGGAAAAAAGATTTCTGTTTGTGGGAAAAAACATGAGGATAAGGGTGTAGTATTCTTTAGCGAAAGCTAATGTCGTGTTATTCGTAAAATACAGCATAGTCAATGAGGTACAAAGTATACACAATTATTGCGCATGCAAGTAAGATATAAAATATAACATAAAAACGCAAGCATTCAGCGATACATATCACTTTGTCGTAAGCGCTGCTCAGTGTCATGTGTATTTACCAGCTAGTTGTGAAGTGAAAAGTGCTTTCTGTAGCCTCTTAAAAGATGCTGATGATGATGAGTTCGTAATTGAAGCAAAGATGACATTAAAAGAAATCGCTGACAGAGATAAAAGGCTATCACAAAGATCGAGTTTGAGAAGTGTTTCGAGGATAAGGAAGAAGCGCTGGCACATGTGCAAAGGAACGGATGGGAACTGTTTTGAAGGTGACAACATCATTGTAGACGAAGAAATGAATATTTTTCTAAAGAAAATGAAATTCCTTTATTTTCCTTTATTTATTTCGCAACTTTTATTGCAAATCCAACGGTGTGAGATGTCCCTCTCTCTCTCCCGCGGACTTAAATAGGGTGTTCGGGGGGTGGGGAGGTGACGCGAGGGAGGTGGAGGGGGTGGCGGGGTTCCCTGCTTGATCAATAGCGACGGGGCCGTAAAAAGGGGATGGGGGCGCCCTGGGAGGAGGGGTGGGGTGGGGGGGGGGCGACGCAAGGAGGCTGCTTCTGCTGGTGGAGGATCACTTTCGAGGCGGCGGCAAATGGGATATTCCCCCACCACACACAGCGACGAAAAAGGAAATTTCTCTAGACTGCGAGTATTCCTTCTCAGAAATATGAACTTCACACGAGAACTTATTTATTTATTTATAAAATTTTCCACATACAGCATAGTTTGCCATTTTACAGTGGCACACTATAACAAATTTAAAAAATTCAAACACAATCAAACATAATAAATTTAAATAAATAGCAATGAATTGAAAGTAAATTATTGACCTCAAGAGTTTTTATTAAGGTAGGAAAGAGCGTGGTTTGTAAAGGAGTGGTTTGGAAAGGAGAACGGGTCAATGTGATCTGGAAGGGAATTTATGAGGGAAGAGAGGCGGAAGAGGATGGAACGTTTGGTTAGTGACAATCTGGGAATGGGCGAATATATGGAGGAGCGAATGCGTTCGGGTGGGTCTGCATGGAACTTAAAAGGTTAGATTGGAGACGAGATCGGGACAGTCAACGGGAGAGTTTAGAATGCTATGTATTAGCTTCAAATCGGATTTGAGGATTAAATTTGGAATATTAGATAAAGTGAGAGTGCAGAGAGTGCAGAGAGAGAGAGAGAGAGTGAGAGTGAGAGTATCAGCGGGCATATTACGAAGATAAGGACTCTGTGCTTAACTATATTGATGAAAAAATTTGTCACGCTTTTAAGAGCCAGAATATTGGATGGGGCTGAGATGGTCCGAATGGGGGAGCAATACATTACAACGGGAATGACAATAGTTGAAAAATATGCGCGTAATGCCATCGGGTCTGCAATTTCTGAGAAGCGGTAGAGGAGGCCAAGGAGAGACATAGCTTTGTTTTTAATTTTTGTAATATGCTCACAGTAATTTAATTTTTTATCAATTAAAACACCTAATTCTTTGATGGTGGAGACACGTCTGAGGGAAAGGGAGTTTAAACTGTACCTGAAATCATAAGGGAACTTATAATATTTAATGCAAGAAGCGGCAATGTGCTTAAAGAAATTAACAGATATATTGTGTATTTTTTTTCCTCGCGCAATTCAAAATACCCTATTTGTTCATGGGACCAAAAATGTATAACAAAAAAATTAAAGAAGAGAAATTTTGCACAACTTCCCTAGATTCTCTTAACAATTGATGTCTGACGTGTATGTTATAAATGTAATAGAAAACCCTCATTAACTCCACTTATAAAGTTGTCATGGAAAATAACCAATAATGGGTAGTTGTTTATGTTTGGCGACGAAAGATAGTACACGGAAGTTAATATAATTTTTTGTACTGAAAAAGATAAAGAGGAAGAATAAAGGAAGTAAACAAAACTGTAAGTAGTGATAAGATAGTTAATTCTATCGCTACAATACAATATACGATACATAAACATTGAAAATGTGCTCCGTTAAGATTTTCTTTTTGTGTTGTTGCCACAGTCAAACCATATGTTACAGGAAGTTTACTTGTTTTTTTCTGTTTAAATACTCTTGTACATAATGTAATATCCTTACATTATTTGAGCAATGCATGTAAAATTATATTGGTACGCTAAAAGCAGGTTTTTTGCTTAGAAGTGCACTTCACTTCCAAATATGTTCATAAATATTTTATGAAACCATATTTTAAGAATTAATTATCATTATTAAACTATTACTATAAAAGCCAACGAAAAAGGACCAAAACTATGCTATTTTCTTGTACTTACATAGCGAGAAATTTTCTTAAGGATGGGAGGGGGTGCCTTAATGTTATATGCTGGTTGCCCATACTGGTCATAATCATTTCTTTGTCAACGTACACTAATCGTAAATTCAAAACTTTCATTTAATAAGCCATAAATTTCGTTTGAATAATGTGGTAATTTAGAGTCATCGTTGTTTTTTCGCCGAAGCCGCCGTAGTTATCACGGCTTGATCTCCGTGGGCATTTTTCTCCGAAATTCGCATAATTTTTCGGAAATATTTTATTAATTATTTTTTTCCTTATCTTGACCTCGTTTAATTCATGTTAAAATAGTTGTTGGAGTGTAGGTCAATGTATGCTATGCAAAAAAAGTTTTAGCCAACGTTTCTATTTATTTTAAACTGTCAGCATGGCTTAACTTTGTACATGTTTAAACGATTTTACATTTTTTATTATTTATTAATACCAATAAATATATAAAATCGTTAAAATATGTACAAAGTTAAGCCATGCTGACAGTTTAAAATAAATACAAACGTTGGCTAAAACGTTTTTGCATAACATACGTTGACCTACACTCCAAGAACTATTTTAACAGGAAATATTTTAAACATTAAAGCACAGTCGGCAATAGTTAATATAACCCTATTAAAAGCAAATTTCGGATCTGTGGCCCTGATATCAGTCAACAATTTTATCAGTTAAGCGAAAGTCAGAGGATGGGAGGTGTCCGTGGTCCAGTCTCTCTCTCCTGAGGGGACGAATGGCGGGCGCTCGCGGAAAAATTTCGCGGGGGGGGGGGGTTCAAGAACTCACTACGCGCCCACTCATTGCCTTTGTTGTGGCTGCTGTTGTTCCTATGCATTGCTTCGAACTGAAGAATGCTCTCCACAAAATACACGAAACAATCGTACAACGTATCTTGCGATCTATGGGTTCTGAGAATGTTTTTTTGAGAACTATTTGCGATTGTTTCGCCGTGATCTGCTGAAGGCTTCGTCGGTCGTCTATAAGGTTGATACCAACTTTCCACTATCGATTTCTCAGACTTTCCCCTGCTCTCAAGTTCGTTTTTTTTCCCGGACATATTATCAATGGCCAAAACGGTCCTAAATAGACTTTTATAGGAAAATGCAATAAGGAATAATGTAAAACCAATTTTTTTCATTCCAGGATTTTAATATATTCCAGAAAATTAAATTAAATTAAAAGATGCTTAAATCAGATCATTGAACACAAAAAACTAAAATAATCCGAAACATTGCCATTATTGCCAAAATATTTCTATATTTCTATTGTTCTTGACGTCTTGACCATATTTAAATATGAACTCTAGATGTTTAGGTCATTTGTAAAAACATATTTGATGACGTTCCGGAAATTTATTTTCCTTTTTAAAGGCGCATTGTACGAAAAAATGATACATGAAGGTACAAGAAATATAGAAGCTGGGCAAGTAATGAAAATCAATTTCACCGTCCATAAATGATCCAATAAAATAGTAGGCAGCGATTTTTCCGGGTTTCCTTCCTTGTTTATCCATTTTGTTGGACAATATTTCGCCAACGTTCCAGTTTGCTTCCCCAAGACCACTTTAAGTGCCGATGCAGAATTTGGTCAATATTGAATATGGTGTGTACAGAAGACCAAATTAGGCCACATTACAGCCCACTTCACAATTTTCACTATGAATCTAATTGTGCCATATTTTAGTAAACTGTGTTGTAATATACATCCGGGAGCTTAGTTATTATGAGTGGATTTTTTTCCGAGTCCATAAGAGTGGCCACAGTGAATGCTGTATTATTGAAATGCCGATGCAGAATTCCGCCAATATACAATACGGCGTATATAGATGATCAAATTATGCGTCGGCACTTAAATGGACCAGATGAATCCAACTTGAACGTTGGCGAAATATTGTCCAGGAAAATGGATAAACGCGGAAGGAAACCCGGAAGAATCTCTGCCAACGGCCAAAATCTCCGCTACAATGTTGTACTGGATTTTACTGTGGGAAGCACACGGAAAAATTCAATACAACATTGTAACTAATAGATCTAAAATTTTAAAAACGAATTAAGAAAATTGCTGTGACATACCTTTGGTGTGGTTGTCTAGTTTGTCTTTATTATAATAAAATGTGCGCCAGTGACCTCTCCTGCGCCTCCTTCTCTCTTTTTCCCTGAGTTCAAGCAAAACAAAGCGCTCAACTCGGTGATCGCACACAGAAACACGCTCTACTCTACTTTTCAAATACTCTTTCTTTTCACCTTCACGCTACGGCTCTGATGTTTTCTCCAGTTGGTTTTGAATGGATACAGCAAACCATATTGCTGCACAAACCACTGGACTTGGAATGTAACTCGAGCGACTTCTTTAATTCAGCTTATTAAAACCACTTGTCTGTTTCCACACGCTTTTATTTACACCGACCATGGTTTCGGCAACTTGTGCCATTGTCAAGGTTGTATCAACTTGTATCATTATCAAGGCATAAGTTGCCGAAACCATGGTCGGTGTAAATAAAAGCGAGTGGAAACAGACAAGTGGTTTTAATAAGCTGAATTTCAAAGATTTCCACCGTATCACGCCGGACACAGTATCTTTGATTTCTTTAAGATATAAATCCATAAATAACATAATGAATCTATTAAAAAAACACTTCTCCTAAAAGCAGGTGATCATAATGTAGTTCTGCCCCTGAAATCGAAAATCATACTCTAAACATCGTATCGCCCACATTTTCAAGGCAAATCATATATTTGGCCAATACTGAAGGCACAAACGAGGGTGAAGAGTACCAGTGAAGATTACCATTATAAAGAGTTGAGTAGGGCTTAATCTGGTGGAGTTCTACCTTAAATATTGTAAATCAAAACTCACAAGAAATTTTCACCACAAATAATTTTACTCAGTCGATAGGTTTTAAAACATTTCGCATTCTCGCCAGGTACTATCGCCATGACGATGGTAGCTGGCACTGCCAGCTACAGTCCAGTTTAATGCGCCATAAGTTGAGTAGCAGCTGCGAGGCTAACTTTACTAGACAAGGGCTTAGGGGACAGTTAGAAGTATTACGTAAAGCCAGTATCCCGAGGGCAACTTTTAAAACAACGCGTAAATTTATTCATGAAAAATAAAACAGCAGAAATCTTTTTTAATCCATCCAGATTACTTTCTACTGCACGGGAAAGTAACCTTAGCCATATGAATGCCATTAGTTTATATTTTACCACTGTGTCGTAAATATAACCAGGATCCCAATAATTCTAGCTATGATTTTGTCGTGTTCATAAGAATGGCCAGAATGAGCGCTGATTTACTGAACAATCTTTAAGATTTCATTCATAATAATACATCCACAACGAGCACAAGGACGTTGCGAACCGAACTATCTAGTTGTAAGCGCGATAGATTAGCGATTGGAGAGGGAAATGAGAGCGCCAGTTATATTTGAGTTTCTTGTTTAGGCAGCGGGAGATAAGATTAGGTGACCTACTCAGTACTGTCAAATAAAACACTGAAACTGGTATGGAAAAACCACTCTAGAGATTATATATATCGCCATATACTGAGCAGTCAGCATGATTAGAGAATGAGTGAATGCATTTTTGGCAACAAGACATCTTCAATAATAGATCTATAAGAAAGAATATAATCTCGGGAAAAAAGTTATACTTAGTTTGCTTTTTATCAAGAGATGTTGAATAGATATCGCCTAAGTTTTTTAGCATAACACCTTCCTCCGGAAAGCCTTAATCACACGATCATTTTTGTTTTTCGTCGCGAAAGTGATCACTCGAGCGATCGCTTTTCGCGACGGGAAAAGTGATCGCTCTAGTGATCATTTTTCTGAATCACACGGTCCCTCCCGCCGTCGCTTTTCGTATCATTACCGATATCACAGCTCGTTGTCATGGGACCCGCATAACGAAAATATATAGCGTGTTTGTTTGTTTATCTACGTCGTTCCCACCATTGCCAAACGTTGCGCTGCAATCGCTCCATACGGTCATGCGTTCCGATTGGCTGATATGGGATTTTAGGGACGGTTTCAGCGACGGAAAAAGTCACCGGACGAGTGATGAAAAATAGCGGTGGGAATCCTCATCATTGGAGTGATTGCGAAAAACAATTGCCGGCGACGATCATTTCCCGAGTGATCAGTCGAGTGATCGCTGGAGAGGTCACTCGAAAATGAAGAAAAAAATGATCGTGTTATCAAGGCTTTATACTCAACCCTTTCGTCACACGATTATTTTTTCTGAAAGTTTTGCGCGATAGCTCCAATGATGACGGAAAAAATGACTGATTTACACGATCTTTTACGAACTCTCAACTATTTAGCTATCTTGCTTAACCTAATATGATATTTTCTCCTAATTACGTTTTATGAACATAAAATTTTATTTTAAAAGGTATTCCAACATAAAGCTCCAATTTTTTGAGGTAATATAAAACTTAGGCGCTGAATTCATATTCTTCCATTATTGCATTCCATTTTAGTCCATTCTAATCATTTTACTTACGTTAAACGAGTATGGGAAAATTTTCACCAAGGATTTTACAGAAATCGGTCAAAATATAGACATGGCTTAAAAATGCCACCTATTCAAAAAATGTTTTCCACGGTCAGGGAAACGTTTGATGATTTTGCAAGGAATACATGATTCCCTGCAGACGCTAAGTTTATCCACAGCCAAAAACATCTTCGCACAAATTTTATACCGATGCCTGCGTGGAAAATCAGTATCGATAAGACACAAATTCAATGGGATAACAGTGAACAGGCGCGTTGGTCGACATATTCCAATGTTGTGACGGAAGTTGCAAGACGCCTCGAGAACCACGCGACGGAAATGACGAAAAAATATATTAAAGAGCATGAAAAATAAAAAGATTTTAAAAAAATAAGAAAAAAATATTGAAATAAAAAATTGTGTACAAAAAAGAGAGAGAAAGCGTCAAACGAAAGTGAGAACACGGATAAAAATGGAGAGGAATCCGCGTTCGAGGAAAAACGGAGAAAATAAATAAAACAAGTTCTCGCGGAAAAAAATGAGAAGTTCGGGAAGAAAAAATAAAAGAATAACGAAAAGTCAGGTCGTGGGAAAAGTGGAGTCGGGGTGTGCGTGCGTGCCTTCGAGCAGTTGCCGTAACGCACGAACGCAAGGGGGAGGGGGGGCAAGCGGCGCGGTCGCCGTCGCTCGTTTGTTTTCCCTTTTAAAGGGGAAGTGCCACTGGAGAGGGCGAGGGGAGGAGGCTGCGAGGTCAGAGGTCAGCTACACACTCCGCCCGTGAGGTGGCAGGGGACTCTCTCATTGTCCTCCTGCCGTGTATTGATGCTTCTGCGATATTCCCCCGAAAATATCGAGAGGATATCACATACCCAGACCAAGAACAGGATTATTTAAACAAAGTTACCTATTCTTGGGACCGAAAATATACCGTGAGTTACCAAAATACATAACTGACGAAAAGAATGTATACAGACATTGCGAAAGGGTAAAGATGTGGCTGTTGGCTCATAATGATGTTTCACATTTGCTTAGGTGCATGAGGTATTGTGATGAATGGAATGAGATTCAATGATTGTTTCATGTTAGTTAGTGATTTCATATTCTATATGTTTATTCATATATGTTATGTTTACACATTCTATATGTTTCGTATGCTAGGGAGGTCATTATTTCTCAATACGAATGATCCAGCAAGGTAGCATTTTTTTGTGTAATATGTACAGAAGCACTCTAACTGAAAGCGAAGTCCGTAACCCCAAAACGGAGTATTAACTCCAAAGGGTTACCTAAGTTCCTATAGCCATGTATTTCTTACAATTTATATTTGTGTGGAACAATGAACATTACTGTTATTATTATTATTATGTAGTAGGAGAGAATTGTTCGATAATTTTACTGCATGGCCAGTATTAGAAAACTTCTTTTACGGCATTAAATGATAAGGTCCAAAACCGATCGCTTTTATTTTGTGCTAATCTTTCAGCAAACGAAAATATATTAATTTGGTGACTTGTTTACGACGTGGTGTACACTAATCATGAACGCGTAAAACACCATTAAATTCAGGAAAAAAACCATGACAACTTAAAATTCGAATTGAATATAACGGAACAACCTTCTTTTCCATTAATAGAAATATACGGGAAATTTATTTTCTTTACAATTTTAACTCTTTTTTTTAATCCTCAGTTCGGCTACGCTTCATTATTACAGCGCTATTTTTCTATGGCTAACGTTCAATGATTTTTGATGCCATTGCCATATCGATGGTCTCGGATGACAATCACAAAGATCCAAAGATCCATGGTTCAATTCTCGGTCGAGGGTAAAAAAAAAAAAGTTTCCCAAGGCAATCCTCATTTTTCGGGACTAAAGAAGTCCGAAGACCTTACAATGACATCACATTGTGGTACTGAAACAATATAATAATAGTTTATAACAACCCACGCAAATTTTACTCGTACAATTGCTACATCTTGTATAAAATTAATGTCAAATTTCATCAAAATGACATGCCTCATGTCGAATGCGAAAGACAGCAACTATTTTGTATGTTACCAAAAGAGTGTGACTTGCGCATAATGTCTTTCAAATTCGACATCATGCACATCAGCGTAATTCAACAGATCTAACTTTATACATTCCATCCCTATTTTTCAACACTTCAAGAACTTCATTGACTGTTTTCACAAAATAGGGCCTTGTAATTTTCAGAAACAACTGACGACAATTTAAGGCACATTTGAACTTATGAGTCACATATCGTGAATTGATCCATCTTTCATAACTTCACAAGTAGGAGAGGGTGGTGTAGTTAGGACATAGTGCACACAGGATCATTTGCAACTACCGGCAACTTCTGCGACCTAGCGGCTTTAAACCAAGCTATTATGTGAAATATGCGATAGAGTGCTAAACAGGTCAATTACGAGTCCATTTGGGTTATTCTTACAAAGAAGACGGTAGTTTGAAGCTTTTGTCACTGAAAAATAAATATTTTTAGTTGCATAGCCAAGTCTTTTACCAAAAATCGATCACATCAACAGTGGTTATCGTAGCACAGGTGAAATTGACACATAATCGTGAGTAGTTTAGCTACTTATTTGGTATTTAGACGTATTAACCAGACAAATCAGCCGAAATTAAAAATGAAAAAACCTGTTGTACCAAGAAACACAAGCCCATGATGTGCATGCCTAGGAACATGTTCCTACGCTTGTGATTTTTGTAGTCAGCCGTGATTTATGGTCCAATATTCTAAAATTTACTTTTTTTATTACATTCTTTACATAATTGGACTTTAGAGAATGATATCAGTTTTGGAGGGTTTAACCTAAGTTTATTTTTTACTTGAAAGGAGTTATATTTTAAAATTGAGTTTTTATCTAAGCTACGTTTATTTTCTTTATGTAGCACTCCGATCTACTTTAAAATTAACTGAAAAAATACATGTTGATTCCCATTTTTCACGCTTTTAATTACAGTTCCCACCAATCTAACTTGTGTTCCGTGGTAAGATGGGTGGTGTTCCTAGGTATGTGAACATGATGTACCCAGGAACAATTATGAACACTTTTAGAGTTGAAATTAGATCCATTATTAATAGTAAAGGTACAAATCTAAAACTTAAAACTTATACTAAGTAATCCTGATGGAATAAATTGTTACTATTAGACTGAATCTTGAGTAAATATATATTGCTTTATCTAAAAAAATTGAAAAAGTTTTCCGTGGTACAGCACTCTCCCCTAAGTTAAAATTATTTATAATAACGCCTATATTTTTTTAACCAATATTATTCAAATTGAGAAATAATTTGTGTCATATATGTTTAGAGTTAAAGCAAACATAACTTTTTATTCACGCTTTAATTTCTACGTTCTTGTAAGATGAACTTTCCTATATAGCTGTTTCCAAATCTTCTCGTGAAACCGTTCCATTTACTTTGATTTTTGAAACATTTTCATCGACGTACAAAACATTTCTTTTCTTAAGAAACTTATTATATGATATATACGCCCAAACACGGCAAAACGTATTTTCTTGTAATTTTGTCAACTACAGTCACATACTCCAATATTTATTTTAACTGGCGTAACTTCAAACACCAAATTTTTTCACTTCCAATGGATAGCAAAATTAACTCTGGCAATAATGATAACTCATTCGAGGGCTAATTTATTCCACGTCAAATCGCCTCCTCAAAAAAGACTCCTCTCAAATCCTCTCAAATTTGGACCAAATTTTAAGGAAGTGCCATATTAGTCCGTCTTATTTTTGTCTCCAAACTTTCTCATAAAATATGTATCCTTTGGCTACTTATAACTGATTATAAAATAAAACTTTTCTTAAGAAAATAATGATTGGCAATTTGAAGCGCGCAAATGAGAATTATTTAAAAGTCGAAAAGTAAATTAAAAGAAATATTAATAAATCCATTCCATAAATAAATTTTCTGCTAAACAGCTTTTTGGTATATTTTGATCCCATTTTCAATGCCATCCTCTCTATCTCCAGCCACGCTTAAAAACATGGCACTATTAATCGTGAAAATTATGGATTCTACGACGTCTCGACCTTAGGAATATTGACCGTTGAAAGTTATGAAAAATAAATACGTTAAGCGATTCAAACTGGAGAAATTAGCATAAGTGATATTATAAATGTACGAGCTTGCTGCGCCCGCTCCCAGTGGGCTTCCCCCGCGCTTTTCAATGCAGGTCCACAGAGGGATAGGCGCGTTTCTAATTTTAAAATGTAGAAAAAAAGGCAGGGTCTTATGTACAAATTTAATTGGAATGTTCATGTACAAATTGAGGTCAGATGACCTCTTTGGAAGTAATTACACTATCCTCTGTTAAACACACATGTTGGCTCATACTTACGTATCAACAGGAGACTTGAATGTGGAATCAGCCGCATTTTGATGAAAGTTATTTAAAGAATGCGAGATATTGTTGCAAATGAACAAATGTATCAGTTTGTGCGCCGTTGACGTCAGGAATATTTACCGGATTTTGCTTTTTTTTGTTTTTTTTTTAACATTTAAAAAACAATTTTAGGAAACAATAGCAATATTTAGGAAGTAAGATATGCCGTCGTATGTTCTCTGATAAATTCTGTGCATTTTGGTACCTCATTTGTAGAGTTTGGTTGCGTGTATGTTGAGAAAAAGGTATCAATACAGTAGAAATAAGATAGAAGATAACAATCGTTTTTACTTTGGTATGTTTTGATTCCATTTTAAATCCGATGTGCTAATCTTAAGTCAAGCTCAAAAACATGACGGTTATATAATCGTGCAAAATTTGGATTCGGTGACGTCAAAAAACATCGCGGACAATTCGTAAAGACACGAGCGACGGATGCCCTAATCGCCTATCCGACGCTCTCGGGGTCGGAACGGTACATCCCCTTTAAGGGCGAGAGGGAAAAGCTCTTCTCTCGAGGGTTAATAGTCTCTCCACCCCCACCCCCCATATTCTCTCTCCCCCTCCCCACCACAAAAGGGAGAGGAGGTGGGGAACCCTCCCTTCCCCTCTTTCCTCCCCCTCACAACATCCCATCTCTTCGATCCCCGGTCCCGAATAAAAACACGCCCCCTGCAGCAGCCCCCCTATTCCCCTCCAATGCAATTGATAAACCACTACCTCCCACCGCTCCTCCCCCAACTATTCAATAGTTCAATCTCTTATGCCTCATTCACATTACGATTGTTCCAGCGATTGTCGGAACTATCGTGCATTCACAAAACGATTGCTAAAACCTGTGCTGCCCTCTAGTGCTGACATCTAAAGTGAACGGGAAATCGACGGTTAGCAAAGCTGTTGAGGTATGCAGGGACAAGATATTACTGTGTTCAACGTGTATTTACCGAATAATTTTTCTTCCGCCCATATTCTTCCTACTTAGGACAAATCCATGAAAAAATAGGGCTTCAAGAGCTTTTCGTCTTTCTCTTGTCGCTTCCGATTCCGGTCTCCCAGCGCCTAACCATCATAAAGTGGCAACGTTCGGAACTACGTCAACTATTGCCAGGACATGCATTCACACGGCTAGTTCGGCCAACCGCTATCGTCGGGACGATCGCTCGGACAATCGTAATGTGAACGAGGCATTACACACAAGGCAGCCCCTCCTGTCCACATCTTCCCAACGGCTCCGGCCGTCACGAATTTCGTGCGTTTCGTCATACACTGCTATTCGTCAAAATTCGTCAAAAGGCAGCATAATTTCAAATGCTGCGAAGGAATAATTCTCGGGTTTTCCACCAGGCGCGGTTTTTTGTAATTGGTCCCAACGTTTCGAAGGCTTGAGTCTTCCACATTACCCAGGGGTAGAATATGGAGCCAAATTCTTGTCGATATTATATTTATAAACCAATTGGGACCAATTGCCCAAAACATTACCCGGCGGGAAGCCCGAGAAAAATTCCTTCAAACTACACTCGGGAAAAAATCCAATTTCTTCGACCCTGAAGACTAGCAGCAGTGTTAGCGAAACTGTTGTCATCAACAAACAACCAGACGCCAGAAGAATGGAGATTTTGGCATTCGATGCATCTAAAATAACCTAAAACAATTCATAAACATACCTACATTATAATGGAAGTTCATGATTACAGCAGCAAATAGTGTTTTAGTTTATGAACAACGCGTTTCGATGAGGTAATGAATCATCAACAGGTAATAAGTAAATCATTCATTAGTAGGAAAATAAAACGGTTTGAACAATAAGATGACTAATCGTGAAAAAGTACTAAGTCTTAGGTGACCAATCGCTCTTTTTTAAGACAGGGAAATTCACGGTATTTTGCTATCTGAGAAGTCATGGATTATGGAGACGGATTCGCAAGGACGAGAAGCAACGAAGACGCGGTAGCCGTTCGGCAAGATCCAGTGACGTCATTAACTTTTCTGTAAAATAGTTAAGCCCATCGATATTTAGTATCGAATAGCTCGAGAAACAGGCGACGGATTGAAAAACGGAAACGTAAAGTTCTCTTTATTTATCAAATTCTATCACAATTGAAAATAATAAAATAGTGAACTAGCCCATTACAACGAACTCCGCTCCGGAATTCGTTGTCTCGGGATGGAATCGGCTTAACATAATGATGAATTTATTTGGAATTACAAAGACATTTCATTATCTACCCCGTAATCTCCATCTTCATATTTTTATTACCTGCTGCCGAATTAATTATTTTTGTAAGCCCACATCGCCCGGCAAAAGTGAAATTTTTCCATGTATTTCCTTTCATCGCCACTCCTCCGCCGTTTCAAATTCATCATCTCTTTGAGTTCCTGTATCTTTTTTTCACCTTCTGTTTGCATTTTTTCCTGTATATTCGCTTCGAGAAGTGGTGGAGAACCGGCGAGCCGCACAGCAACAATCAGTTACGTCATAAACTTTTGAGCGAGAGTTAAGGCCATAGATCATTCACCGCTACCTCTAAGGATCGATAAACGGCATCGAACCACGCGAAGTATCGACAAACAGTATTATACGGGTCATCCCTTTTTTTTGAACTCTCATAAATGTCAATAACCAAAATTGGAGGCCATTCCAGAAAATGGCATGGAAAGGCCATTTATTTTACTTTTTATTTATACATTTACTTTATTGTTAAATTATTCTACCGGTTTAGCTAAGCTTGGACGGAGTATTTTGCAGATTATTCGGGCCAATCTGCCCTTCCGTCATTGGTCTCCAATTCACAATGATTCCTTCTCCCTTCCATTAATGCCATTCCTCAACCCTCCAACCTCCCCCATCAACCAAGCATTCTTCTCCAACACAACAACTCCAAAACATACCCTTCCCGCTCAGTACTCGCTCGCTCCATCCATACCCTCAGTCTCCTCCGTATCTCACCTAAAGTCTTTTTCTCCTCGCCCACCACGTCCAGCTCTTCTCTTCCCTTCCTAACCTCCCGCTTAACCATCTCCATTCCCCTCCGCACGCATCCACCACTGCCAGGAAATCTTTCTACGACCAGTTAATCAATGCCTGATCATCCGCGAACCTCACTGATTTTAACAACATTCCTCCAACTTCGATTCTACATCTACATAATACCCCGCAAGCCGCCTAAAAGGCGTGTGGCAGGGGGTGTTAGGACACCAGCCGTTTACAGCAAAAAAAAGTGAAGTGTTGTAACGAATTTGGGACTAGCGTTTATTAAAGTCCTTTATCGTTCGGGGGAAAAACGAATTCCCATATATATCCGTTCGGCAAAACATCTCTCTTAATTTATCGCTTCTATCGGACCTGGAAATATAGTGTGGCTCTAATATTATGTTCTCTGTGACGCTCTTAAAGATGTCCATTCTCCATTGTTCAAGCAATCTAAGCCTAGCGCGCAGCCTCCGAGTCTCCAGCGGCTGCCAGCCTAATTCGCTTAACATCTGGGTAACACTGTGTATACGCCCGTAGCAGTTTTTGACGAAACGGGCAGCCTTCCTTTGTATTTTATTCAGTTCGCGGAATTCCTGCATCTTTGGCATACCATGTCTTCCCAACCATTTATTATGCATGAAAATTAAACATCAGAGGCGATATTGCGCAGTTGGCCTAAAGTGAATCAACAATAGAGCAGTATTACGAGCATACCTATTTTGGATTTTCACGTACAAATGTCACGTCTTTCGCTTCTCGGCGTCCAACTCACACGCTGCAAGAGGCTTCATCGCAAAGGGCCCTGCACCGATTGGTTCCGCGGCAATCAGTGAGTGAGCCCGTTGCTTCGGGCGACGCAGCGTGTGCTCGGAGAAGGAGGGAAACAAATTCGCATCGGAGTGCGGGCGGGAGGCGAATGTGGCGCTAGGGCGCGTAATCTTTTTGGGAGGTCACCCGGGGACATGCGCGGCGCTGCAACCCTACCCTCTGGTGGCGAGACTGAGAAGTAGTGTCGCCACTGTGCAGAGCGGCGAAAAAGAGAACGCTTCCCTAATTTCATACGAATTTCGCGCCAGTTCTCGCTCCAAAAAACCTCTGGCAGGTTTTCTAATAAATAAGAAAACGAACTGGTTGCTCGCTTTCCGACTCGGTGCGATAAGCGGGAATGAAAATTGACTACACTGAAGTATTCGAGGGCGGGACCCAGAAAGGATATCTCTATGATGCCCCGCTATCGCCCCAAATTAAGAAAGTCCGTGACTCCGTTCTTCTTCAAAAAATGTGGAACTTCGTTATGCGGTGAAGAGATCATGTCCCACCTAATGCCCAAGCGAATGACATAATTTTTATATCATATACTAAAATAAAATTCTAAGAATGAAAATGGTGTAGTGTTGAGTGATACCCATCCCATTGTGCGGAGTGGAAACTTGGACGACAAAGATGAAACATCAATGAAAAGACTGGAAGCAACGAAGGAAATGAGGATCTTTAGACGGCTTCTCAAAATTACTTGGATCAAGAAAGTTTCAAACCATGGGGCTCTGCGAAGAGCGAGCCTTGATCTCTCTCTAAGGAATCAAATTGAGATGATGAAAATCTCATATCTTTGCAACATTCTGAGAGGGAAAAAGTGCGAAATAATCATTCTGATCTTAGAATGGAGAGCTGAAGGAAAACGCCTGGAAAGAAAAGAGAAGAAAATGTTCGTTGGTACAAAACATGAAAGATTAGACAGCAATGGGGGATACTGGGACCTATTTCAACGGATAAGATTGAGCAGCCAACGCACTGAATAATGTACGTCATCAAAGAGGAACCCTAAAACCATACAGCGTATTCATGGAGCTTCTTCGTCGTCGATAACAGTCATCAATCCTAAGACTGGTTTGACTCTATTCTCCTATCTTTCGCAAACATAATTATTCTGGTTTACATCCTTCATCATCTGCACTAAGATAATTATCAGCATTTGCATTTGAAGAATGCTTTAAATTTAAATCTTGATTAATTGCTTCCTAACTTAAGGTTCCTTCGATTATATAATTCTAAGGTAACAAATGTTGGCATACACAGAGATACTCCAGCTGTTTTTAAGGAGTGTGCTGACTATGAAAAAATGAACCGACCATTGCTGTAAATGAACGATGATAATCCTAATAATGTGCCATTTCTATTTTATAATTTATTCTTGATATGTTCTTACTAAAATTGTTCCGTCGCAATTATAATTTTATTTTGAATGGCTTCTGTCCCGCAATAAATATTATTAATTTCAATGCTTATATTTCCATCTGTTAAGTAGACTCCTCTTTTTAAGGAATGCTCGCTTCGCTTGCGTTATTCCACTGGCTACTTCCTTCTTGTTGGTACTTGGCTTGGCTACTTCATTGTTGGTCACGCGTCTAGTCAAGTAGCTCAAACAACACTCCTGCATCTCCTCAAGTTTATTTGTTCCTAGTTTCAGGTTGGTCGTCGATTCTTCTCTCTTGATGGACAAATTTTCCAATGGCAGTTGTTCGACTCGGGACACGAGACCTCTTCTGAGTTTCCCACCGCGTCGAGTTTTCGAGATGTCGCCCACGTTCCCAGTCATCGCGAAATCCACAGCCAGAATTTCAGGCATGCATAACAAATATTTCCGCGAATATCTCCTGATGCCTACGCGACATCATAAAGACTCATCCGAGCGAAAATATTCCAAAAAAACTCACCATATCTTGAATATGGCACCGCAAATGAACCTTCTTGCCCGATTTAATTTAGTTTCAAGGTGAATGAAAATAATTTGCATCATAAAATAACATTAAAGAAAAATTTTATTAACCCTAATCGATTACCAAATTGAAAGTTAAAAAGTATATAAAACCGTTGTGCGGCGATATATGGAAGTGAATCCTGGCTTGCAAAGAAAGCCCACGAAAAGAAAATGGATGATGCCGCTCACAACTGGCCCCCGATGACATAAATAGCAAACAAAAGTAAATAACAGGGGGTAACAAGTGAAACAACCAAGAATATAGATTCATGAAAAGGAAAGCAATAGGACTAGGAAAATTTCCACTCACAATTACATAATCACAGTATGTTTTGATGCCGATAAACGCGTATGAATTTCAAATATTCGTGTAGGGTACCTGAAATACGTGAAGGTAATGGGATTTTCTTGTTCACCCGTATTGAATCAGTACTTTCCAATGCAATTCCTTTACAGAACAAAAAAAAACTAAAAATTATTTATTTTCGCTAATGTCAACCCTTCTCCCATTTTCGAAATGCCTTGCTCTACGAGTTCATCCTCTTCTCCGTGAACCCTTTGATAATAATAAAAGGACGGAAGTGAGGCATGGACAATATCAGCAGCAGAGAAATCAAGGGCGAGAGCCTTCGAAATGTAGTGTTACAGAAGAATGACGAAAATCAAATGGATCGACCGAGTACGTAATGAGGAAACCCTACGAAGAGTGGGAGAGAAGAGAAACCTCGTGAAAACCTTGAAAAGTAGATGGAACTATGATCTTATAGACCACATCTTGAGACATGATGCCCTGATGAAGACAATCGTCGAGGGACAAGTGGAAGGCAAGAACCGAAAAAGAGGATCTCGAACAAAATATATGGAACAAATAAAGAAGGATGTGAAAAAGAAGAAATACGAAAAGGTTATGTGATAGGATAATTCAGTGGAGAGCTGCGCCAAACCGATGTAACCTAATCTAATCTAATCAAACCAATGTCGTTTTTATGTTGTACATGTTGACGCATAGAGATCTGTTTCAGTGGTTCCCAGAGACATGCTAAAGCTTCTTAAACTCTATTATTGTACTTATACCACTTGCTATAAGCGTTGGAGGATTCATCCAACTATGAAGAAGTAATAATTATGGACCCATATAACTAATTCCTAAGTCAATATCCCTCTTAACATTTCATCGATTTTTTTAAATAAGCCACGAGATATAGGTTTTCGCCCTCATACGATTCTCTCTATGTCATGAAGATTGAATCAATTTAATTCCGAAACGATGGCAAAGATTGTTTTTTTAATCGCCCAAATTGACGACACAAACTCGATATTTTTTATGGATGGGCTTCTCTGCGGAAGTGAGGCATGGACAATGACAGCAGCGGAGAAATCAAGTGTAGAAGCCTTCGTAATGCAGTGTTACAGAAGAATGATGAAGATTAAATGGATCGACCGAGTAAGTAATGAGAAAATCCTAAGAAGAGTGGGAGAGAAGAGAAGCCTCATGAAAACCTTGACAAGAAGACGGAACAACCTTATAGGCTATATCTTGAGACATGATGTCCTGATGAAGATAATCTTCGAGGGACAAGTAATGATGGGAGAAACGGAAAAGGAATTCCTCGAACGAAATATACGGAACAAGTGAAGAAGGATGTGAAAGAGAAGAATTACGTAGGTGTGAACAGATTAGCTGATAGGAGAACTGAGTGGAAAGCTACATCAAAACCAATCCCTAGATTGATGATCAGGCACGATAAAAAAGGAGGTTAACTTATGACAGGATCAAACGAGAGCTAGTCTTTCGTCTCTCTTTCGTGGAGCTATTCTAAAGCTACGAGTCCTCTTGTCACCAAATTACGATTCTTGCTGTATTGAGATTTATCTCAGAACTGTGCCCTTTGGAGAGTAATCTCACGACACTAAAGGTATCCGAGGCTCGAGTCTAGGAGATCTCAACTTAGCGTGTCCACTCAAGGAAAATAACTGAAACATACGTGGCTATTAGTATTGTAAGGCCTGACAAGAAAAGTCTCTCATCTGTCACGACCAGATCTCGTTCAAATTTTGCATGAAGTATAGTTTTTGTTACAGCCGCCAACGCTCAATACTTTTCGAGATATTTCCGAATGGAAAGAACCAGGAAAAATCCCATTATTCCGCCCTCAGTCAACCTTATATTCCGTTGCTAGGACGAAGAGTACTGACGGTGTATTGTCGTGCTGTGGGTTGCATAAATCGAGGCGTTTCCCTGTTACATAACGTCGTTTATATCTCGAGAAGTATATAGCGTTGGCGGCGGAAACAAAAACTACACCTCATGAGTGTCCATTTCCTATCACTTAGCAAAACTTTAACGATGCCTAGTGGTGACAATTGAGGGACTTTCCTTGTGAGACCGGTCTCAGAAGAATGTAACTGTTTCGGTTTCTGAGACTTTTTCTCGAGAGTTGTGAATAATGTGTGTCCACTGGTAACAATTATTGAAGTCTCCGAGACTTATCGCATGTAGTCTCCATGAATAGTCTCTCTCACATTTTCACTATAGTTTTACTCGACTCTCGAGACTTAATATCGGTACTTTTGGTGGACACGTAGCCTTTAGTTGTCACGGAGACCAAGTATGGAATACATTCTCAGTTCCATTATTCATACGGTTTGATTACTAAACATTTACTCTTACAAGGAGAGATATATGCGGCATAATTTATTTCTGGATCTATAACTTTGTATTTAAGACTAAAGTATGGTGGAGAACTCGAAAAAAGCTGCCTGCTTTCCCTATTGATTTGCCTTCTGCTTCGAGGTCTTGCAATGCCGACCACAGCGCCGGGGTAACGTAACTACGGCCTCGTGCGCTTTCCGATGATTATTCGGCAGGCAGGGTTTCGGAGAAGGTGAAAGTGAAAGGGGAGAAAAGTTTTTCTTTTTGAGATACTGTTGAAAATTTTGAATTCCTAAAAAAATAAGAAACTTGAGTTTCAAAATATTCAAACATTTATCAATAATTCAAGGATTTAAATTCTGTAATAGGAAATTTTCCCAGTCTACAAATTAATAAGTTAAGAAAAACAGGAGTCTTACCATTCCTTTGTTGCTTCCCAAACTTGCCGATGGGACGGCGGGAACTGGAAACAACATTGTGGAGTAGAGCGATTTCCGTTGCAATATCAGGACTTATAGCATTCGCTTCCTGCAAGCAAAAGAAGGGTAAAATGTGGCGAAAATAAGGATGGAACATTCACTGAGTGATTTAACGTGAAGGTTGTTTCGGATAGGTGAGGGTAGAGCTCACCCCTGGCTCAGCCACAGGCGTTTCAGTATCACACATTCCAATTCCTTTGTAAATTCCTTTCCCACAAGACTGCCACGCTATCCCTAAAGCGTGTAAAACGATACAGTATTTGGGTTCTAAATTGCGAATTCTTATATTATCACCAAATATGAAATGAAATTTGCAATTGGAAATATTTGGATATTTCCAGTTAAACTACATATGTGTGGTGGATTCTAAATTAACATTCACAGCACTTGAACATCTATATCTATATACATAACCCCGCAGGAAGGTATTAGGACACCAGCCGTTGATAGATAAAAAGGAAATTCCCCTACGACGCACAGTGGGCTGAAATCGAAAAAAGCTGGACAAAACCTCGAAAATGGTTTTTTTGAGTATGGAAGTTGAAACTTTGCACAGTTGTTGCCAACACATTAGTGCATTTTTTGACGCAAAATGTTTTTCATAGGTTGATTTTTTGTATAAAATACATAGCCTCAAAGTTGAACAAATTTGGCGCAAATTGCCCGCTTTGAATTTTTTTCGAAATTCAGCATGTTTAAACTAATGTCACACCTTAAGTAGTAATTCAATAGCAACAAAAATTTATAAAATTGTTAAAAGGTTTGTTAGCATTGATTACCACCAACTTTCACGACTTAGTTGTTGTATTTGTGACCAATACGATACAAAATGGCGGACCCTGTTTTTCGTCGAATTTTTGGGTTTATGTAGGATTTTAAAAAAAGGATCACCGAGTTACCTCGAGATATTTACACCACATATACAAAAAAGTATATAGATTACGATAATCGGAAGTGCAGCTGCGACCACCTGCGACGCCGAAATTAAGATCGATTTTTCGAACGTGCGGCACCGCCCGGAGCTGGCTGCTGGCCACGGGAATTGCCGTACTCGACGGATGTTGGATAGTGAATCATTTTAAGCAAATTTATTGTATAAAAGCTATGATATATTATTACTACATTTATTTTCCTTTTGTTATAACCTGATTTCTTTACTCTCTTGTAATATTTATAGTCGATGCAGTACAAAATGGTGGACGCTAATTTCAGTAACATTTTTGCCCGTGTGTGGCTATATAAAAAGAAGGACACCGAGTTGCTCTCAGATATTTACATCGTAATTGCATCAAGCCTTTTAGAGTCTCCATCCACAGAAATAATCTGCGACCGTTCGCAACAAACAAAATAAAAATCGATGTTTCTACCGTGCCGCGCAGTCCGCGGCTGCTCCCTGATTATTGCTTGGAAACCGCTGTGCTCTTCGTCACTCTGTACACATGGTTTCACATGACTCCGACAGTTCATAAGGTTCTAATACACAGAGCATATATAGCTTCAGAGATGATTCTTCCTTTAGGGCAATTATCTGAAGAAGAAATTGAAGCACGCAATAAAGATACCAGAAAATATCGAGAAAGCTTCAGCAGGAAGCACTCAAGAATATCTACCAACAATGACTTATTTCGCCGGCTCCTCCTGACCTCGGATACAGTAATATCCAACGCCGCACCCCTAATTACGAAGATATCCCGAAGAATGCCGATAGAAGTGAGGAATTTACTGTTACTAAATGACGATGAGCCAGAAATCCTGCAGCCTGGAAGTGAAACCGACAGTTCTTCAACCGACTCGGAGTGATACTATTGCACGTACATGGGGAAAGTTCAACAGTTATTTAGATATTCATTGATAACCTTTTATCAAAATGAAACGGCTGAGAAAAAAGCCTAAAAGCCTATACTGTTAATAATAACATTAAATACATCCTCAACAAAGACTATGCATTCATAGCGTTTTATAATGTACGCTGCGTCACGAAATTCCATCCGCCCAGGGAGCAGCCGCGGACTGCGCGGCACGGTAGAAACATCGATTTTTATTTTGTTTGTTGCGAACGGTCGCAGATTATTTCTGTGGATGGAGACTCTAAAAGGCTTGATGCAATTACGATGTAAATATCTGAGAGCAACTCGGTGTCCTTCTTTTTATATAGCCACACACGGGCAAAAATGTTACTGAAATTAGCGTCCACCATTTTGTACTGCATCGACTATAAATATTACAAGAGAGTAAAGAAATCAGGTTATAACAAAAGGAAAATAAATGTAGTAATAATATATCATAGCTTTTATACAATAAATTTGCTTAAAATGATTCACTATCCAACATCCGTCGAGTACGGCAATTCCCGTGGCCAGCAGCCAGCTCCGGGCGGTGCCGCACGTTCGAAAAATCGATCTTAATTTCGGCGTCGCAGGTGGTCGCAGCTGCACTTCCGATTATCGTAATCTATATACTTTTTTGTATATGTGGTGTAAATATCTCGAGGTAACTCGGTGATCCTTTTTTTAAAATCCTACATAAACCCAAAAATTCGACGAAAAACAGGGTCCGCCATTTTGTATCGTATTGGTCACAAATACAACAACTAAGTCGTGAAAGTTGGTGGTAATCAATGCTAACAAACCTTTTAACAATTTTATAAATTTTTGTTGCTATTGAATTACTACTTAAGGTGTGACATTAGTTTAAACATGCTGAATTTCGAAAAAAATTCAAAGCGGGCAATTTGCGCCAAATTTGTTCAACTTTGAGGCTATGTATTTTATACAAAAAATCAACCTATGAAAAACATTTTGCGTCAAAAAATGCACTAATGTGTTGGCAACAACTGTGCAAAGTTTCAACTTCCATACTCAAAAAAACCATTTTCGAGGTTTTGTCCAGCTTTTTTCGATTTCAGCCCACTGTGCGACGTTCCGCCTGGCACTTATAAAAGTCCTTTACAGTTCGGGAAAACGAATTCCCATACTTATCCGTTGGGCAAAATATTTCCCTTAATTTATCGTTGGAAATACAGCGGGGATGTAATACGATGTTCTCCGAGTCGCTCTTAAAGATATATATATTCTTAATTGCTCAAGTAATCTAAGCTTAGCGCGCAGCCTCCGGGTCTCCAGCGGCTCCCAGACTAATTCGTTTAACATCTGCCATACGCTTTCCGTACGCCTGTAGCCACAGATATATACAATAGATTGGCAATGGGAGTGGGGGGGGTGAAGCCATGCCTTTCTGCTGGCGGCCATGTTGCTTTCACCGACCTATGCGTTTGCGTAAGTAGGGAACTGGAGGAAAATTACATTGTGAAAGATAATGGCGCATTGATTAAGGCTATGAACTATAGAAAACGTTGTCATTTTCGTTTAAGATGTATCCAATTAAAAAGAAAGGGACCGATCTTGACACTTACGTGGTAAATTAACCAATCTTTGAGCGGAACATAACCGTGACGAAGTTATGAAATTGGTAATATAAGCTGAGCTAAGATTAATACTAATTCGGTTCCTGCTCAATATTATGGAATTGGAATCCATATGCATGAGTTATCTCGAAAAAAAAAGATTGTGTCCCAAATGTAGAAGGGGCGTAGCAGATGGGGAAAATGGTTAACTACGTCGTCTGCTAGTGTAGGAAGGTAGCCTACAATCGTGAATACATGGTATTGTTCACCCTTAGATTTACCAGCGACATTGTCACACTATTCAAACAAAATAATTCGAAAATTCCAAAGGTTTGATGCTTCCACTTACTGTATTTTTGTTGTCAAAGAGTTGTTGCTCAGTTAGAGTTGTCAAGTAGACGAAAAACGTAGAAGCAATGCTACCTAACCTTTCACTGCCATAAGTAATCGGGCCAAAAATATTACGTAATTAAATTTGATTCAACCTATTTAAACCCATTATGATCTAACTTTCTGAGCAAGGCATGCTGCTTGGTGCTGTAAAATGCTTTTCTGAGGTCGTAAAGAGTCAATGCGATTGAATTCCTATCCTTAAGCATCAGAAATATAATTTACATTATTTTATATAGGCAGTGTTTTGGATTTCCCCTCACGATCACCCAATTGCGAACTTGAAAAGAAGTTATTGGCTTAAAAAACTCAACGATTTGATCCATGATCATCAATAATCAGTTTCATGTTGTTATAATATTCGAAGGGGAAGCAGACTATAATATAAATCTTACATCATGAGGGGGTACGTTTTTAATTAGAATTTCTATCTTACCGGGATAAGTGATTATAACAGACACCATGTTCTATATAGAAGCCACAAAATGATCAAATACCTGATAAGTGCTACATGGAAAGGTTGAATTATAATGAATGTGACCGCGTCATTTCACCGCGAGCACATGCAAACCATTATTTAAGCGATCAGTTTCTCGGAATTTCACTCAATAGATATTAACAAAGTCAAAACTTATGCTTTTGAAAGAAATTCGTTAAGTTTCCAGATAGAGTTAAATGTGCATAATACACGCTCTACATATCTAAATAAATAATAATACTACAACGGAAATAAAATTCCGATACAATGTAATAATGCAACAGCGGAAAGTATATGACATAATGGAAACTGGAGAAAGTCTTTTCTTGGTAAACACAGAAAACACAACTGAAAACATCATGATGATTCCGTCATCAAAACACAGACACCGAGACAGAGAATGCACATGTTATTAACCCCTCAACGCCGTCATGCGTACCCAGTACGCTTCCTGACCTACTGTATATAATTTTTTTTCTCCGCCAGATATTGTATTTTAGATTAAAACAAATTGCTCTATCTTTTGAAGAAATGCTTTCCCTCTCCAATAAAATATTCATAACGACTTTAGGCCTTCAGAAATTTTTAAAATGATTCGATGAAATTCCGTTTTAAACCAGCACATTGACGACTTCGGTCGAAAAACTCAACGCCTATATTTATTCAAACGCTTGAAAAATTATTATATAGTAGCGCACTACATTATGCAAGTTTACAAAAATTTTTAATGATAATGATCGTATATTATGAACGATATAAATTATTGAATGATAGTATGCCAATAAGGTGAAGTCTTCTTAATCTCATCCGGCCGCTGGGATGGTATTTAAATAAATGCCCGCCGCGCTTGAGGGGTTGATTACCGATCCTAGAGATATGAAGCTACTGAATTTGAAATGATATCGCTTTCAGAAACTCCGGTAAATATCCGCTTCCGTCACACACCTTTAGAATTTGTTTTCGAGAGCAATTTGCATTTCAGCAAAAATAACGTGTCACAGTTTCATGATGCTATTTCTACAACTATGTGAATTTTGCCAACAATAAATTTAAAAAGGTAGAGCATAACCTGCACTTCACGTGATATAAATTTCGTGGCGATACGTACAAAAAAAAGGCTTTGGAAAATATTTTCATGCTCTGTGAGATGGAAGCGGAGACATTACTGAACGCAAACCATGCTTTCCTTATATCTATTATTTACGCGTGTAGAGACACATTTTCGCCCCCAGGAAAATTTCCCCTCGTAGTATACTTAAATGTGCACCCCCACATAACGCAGTAGTTCACCATTCTTCTTTTATAAAGCTCCAAAAGCAGGAAAAGTAGCCTCTCAAATACACGTATGTTAATGGCACATGAGCAACGGTCGGTGAAAGCAAGATGGCTAGTTGCGCAAAATTCTTCTGCCGGCCGGCTTCAGCGCCACCGTGAGGAAAACATAGGCACTGCCAATCTATTGTATATATCTGTGCCTGTAGCTGTTTTCGACGAACCGCGCAGCTTTTTTTTACTATTTTATTAAGTCCACGGATTAAGTTTTTCTGCACTGAATCCCGTATGCTCGCTGCATATTCAAGGTGTGGCAGGGTGAGTGCGATATAGCACCACTCTTTTGTTTTTTCATGCGAAAATCTTTCCACAATCATTAAATCCTCAGTATTCAAAAGTTCTTGTGATAGTAAAGAAATGAAAATAAGAAGTATTATTCCCAAAAGTCAATCAAAATGGGAATAAAGCTCAATCTTACCAAACAATCTTAAAACCAACTCTCAAAAACAATCTTACCCCGTCTCGGGCTCGTTAAGACAGATCCTCCTCCCGGATGATGGTTGCCAAGCCAACAGGGAAACCTTTTTTTGGAAACTTTAATTCCTAATTTAATTGAATTCTGAACATACGACTTTAATTCCCAAAGGCTTAAACCGGGACCCCAATATTCCATACCTACTCCACTAGCAATGGCAAAACTGCCCAAAATTAAGAAATTCACCGCAAAACCCGCACAGTGAATTAGAAATTAGTGTTTTCCAATAAAACTTGGTTCGATGAAAAACATTTAACGACTTCCATTGCTGAATTATAATTTTTTAAACTCAGAATGTTGAGTTCTCCATACCAAAAACTTTGCATTGATACACAAAAATTTCCAAAATCTCCGCTCTACACAAACCGACCATAAACACCTCGGAAAACTCTAATTTTGAATTATTATAATCCAGAATGTGGAGTTTTGAAGATAGCTGTAGCTTGACTTTTATTCCTGTAAGAAATTGAATTGAATTTTACGGAAACAAAGCCTTCGTCCTGGCGTTTAATTGAAGGAAGTCCAGGGACAACTCATCCCCTTTAACTCGCGTTGAGCCGAGGGAGGAAAGAGATGAAATAGAGCCTCAGAATAGCCTTTAACACTCTATCCCTTTCATTTCAAACATTAAATTTAACCAAAATTTGTTCTCAAAATTCTTGGAATTAGAAATAGCACTTCCAATTTTGACCGATGAAAATTAAACAGATTTTCGCAACGAGCACGATTTTTCCCACAATGACGTACCTATGAAAAACTCCTATCCGGAAGCAGTGTTTACTGCGTAAAAGTGAAAGCGTTTTCACCGAAAGAGACTTTCAAGAAATATGATTTATTGCAGCTCCCTTTTGATATGAATCAATCCTTGCAATTGTCCTTCTTATAACTTGCCTAAGTTTACAGCTGAATTACATGCCAGATTTGGATATTCGTTTAATTCTTTTTCATTGATGGGATTTGCTTTCTTAGAAAAAGATCTGAAAACTATTGAAAAACGGATCTTCACATGTAAACGCTACGTGATGCCTGCCGTAAAGATTGCAGCACCTGACCACGGCCCAAGCGCATGAGGTCAAGTTCATTAAAAAGTCATACTTGTCAGTTTAAAAGAAAGTCAAAATATAATTTCACAGCGAAGGAACTGCTTTCGAGAATTAAATTCTTTGCAATTGGTGTTCCATGGGTAAGTTAGCAGCGTGATCACCCTTTATTCCTCGCAATCCATTAACTTGCAACTCAATATGTTTCTAAAAATAACGTTCCCAGACCCACATTCCATAGAGCCACAGAACAGGTACGTTCCTAGACCCTTTTTAACTTCTACTTGCTCCTCAAATACAAAAAATTTACATTATTTTCAAAATACAGCTCGCATTAACAACCCTATTCACAAATACAATACCTGAGTTATTAATTGAAACCTTACGTTGGTTCACTAACATGATCGAATCGATCTTCTCAAAAACACCAGGTGAAACATAATTGCTTTGTTATTGAAGCTCAAACAATTGACTTGAATTTTTTCACAGAGTTAGATTTTTAACAGTGCTCATTTGGAAGGTCTTCACAACACTCCGAAGTCATTTATCCGGTAAAATCCATTATTAACTGCAAACCGATAGATATCACGATCCAGTGGCTGATCTATGTGGGAAGGGCTAAGGGGGCTATAGCCTTCCCCTTGGCTATCCAATTTACATTACTTTCCGGCCCCCACTACTGCTGAAATGTTAACTCCCACTTTCCCCCCCCCCTTGTCCCTATTCTAGATTCGCCACTGTCACGATCCAAAAAAATATGACGAGTAATAAAGCCATCAAAGATTACGCTTCGTAAGGGAAATATTATGCCGACGGTGAATTTCAGAAATAACGCGGATTTTTGAGTTGAAATGTTTGAGGTACATTTATTTAAATATTGAAACAGAGATGTGATCCGCATGCTCCGGGAAGATGGAAGTTTTTTTCATTTTCTTTTGTCGCCAGAATAAAATTATATATTAAAGAGAGTTTGCTTGTTTTTCTGTTGAAATATTCGTATATATAATGAAATATCCTACCATTATTTGAGCAACGCAAGTTTTAAAAACTTTGTTGATACCTTAAAAACAGATCTTTTGTCAAATAGGGCACCTAACTTCCAAATGTGTTTATAAATATTTTATGAAGCATTTTGAAAATAATAAATTACTATTATCATCATTATTATTATTATTAGGTTTTCTTCGTTGCGTGACTGTTGGCATACCTGACCAGGAATCGAGAGATCTGGGATCGAATCCCGACTTATCCCAATGATCTACAAACAGAAAATTTGCCCAATGGCAGAAATAACAAATAATAATGGACCGACTCAAGTCGCTCATGGATTTTTTTCTAATCTTTCAGAAAACAGAGAAGAAAAGAAGGCAAAATGGCTGGCGTCGTCGCTTTGGTTTCGAGGGCTCTGCTGGCATCGCTGGTTCTCCTCGCCTGCGCAAGCGCCCTGGATCCTTCGGCGCGCGTAGTGGGGGCTCGTCGCAACGCCAGGATGGCGAGCTTAGCGGCTTCCGGAATGGTGTTCCCAGGTTCGATACTTCGAAAACCTAAAGTATACACAACTCCTCAAAACGGGTGGAAAGACATAAAAGAGGGAGATTGAGGAAAAGACTATAACCCCCAACAAAAATATTAACTCTCCAGTGATGTGCCAAATGCATAGTGAGAGAATTAAATGAGCGAAACCTTAAATCGGTCAATTATTCAAATTTTGAGGCTAAAATATTCTTTTACATTCAACCATAGAAAGTATAACATAAATGACAATATAAAGGGTGTCCCATTTATCTTGACCACCCGAAATAGCTTTTTGTCGAGATGCAAATTCAAAAATGTGTCAAGCAAATGTTCATTAGCCGTCAGGGGGACATCAATCAGCAAGATTGCCTTCCTTGTAGCTTTGTTATTTACAAAGATATGAACAGGAGGAGTTATAGGACAGGAAATGAATTGCCGAATAAAAAATATAGGGTGCCATTTAAAAAAGACATACCGCTGCTCATATCTTTGTAAATAACAAAGCTACAAGGAAGGCAATCATGCTGATTAATGTCCCACTGACGGCTAATGAACATTTGCTTGACACATTGTTGAATTTGCATCTGGACAAAAAGTTATATCGGGTGGTCAAGATAAATGGGACACCCTGCATACCAGTGGTTTTGCAAAAATTTTGATTAATTTGGCAATGAATGAGTTGGAGTTAAATAAGGAATTGTTTTTCTTGAAATGCACTCAACATTTAGGCTAAATAATTAATTTGTTTTGGTGAAAAAAAACTCTGAGGCTCCATAATAAGCACATAGCAGTGTTCGATGATCTTCCGCATGACGATAATCATTAAGTTAAACGAATAAAATTAGCCAATGATTCACGGGGTTATGATATGCTCACGGCAATGTTGAAATTCATGCATTATCAACGTAGTTCAGGAAAACTCCAAGCGATAGTTTCATGAAGCGTTATATACCATTTTATCCATTATACTAGCTCGTCCTCAAAAGAAACACATCGATCAGAATGTTTATTATATAACACGTGTGTGGTTATTTCTTTCTTAGAATATAATAATCCATTGATGTTTATATTTAATAGAAAAGGCTCATAAAGTGAACCGTGTGTACACATATATTTTTATATGTTTCTAAAACTTGGCCGCAAGAATTCTGTGGGAAGAGACGAAAATGTTTACTGTCCCCTGTTAACAATTGCCTAAACATCCATCTCAAATAACACTAATGCTTTTCGTAGCGCACAATTATTTGAAATGAAATTAAATTTGGGTATAAAATGAGTCGTACGACACAATATATATTAAACTTCATTGAAATATGCCATGAGAATCCTACTGGAAAGGCATTTCCCGCGATTCGCGTAGGCCGGCTATAGCCTGAATCATACGATCATTTTTTTTCGTCGCGAAAGTGATCACTCGAGCGATCCCTTTTCCCGTCGCGAGGAGCGATCGCTCTAGTGATCATTTTTCTGAATCACAAGGTCACTCCCGCCGTCGCTTTTCGCATCACTTCCGATATCACAGCTCGTTGTCATGGGACCCGCCTCACGAAAATATATAGCGTGTTTGTTTATCTATGTCGTTCCCACAATTGTCAAACGCTGCGCTGCAATCACACCATACAGTCATGCGTTCTGATTGGCTGATCTTGGGTTTTAGGGACGGTTTTAGCGATGGAAAAAACGACCGGACGAGTGATGAAAATAGCGATGGGAATCCTCATCGCGATCGCGAAAAGCAATTGCCGGCGACGATCATTTTTAGAGTCATCATTCTAGTGATCGCGATAGAGATCACTTTCGCGACGAAAAAAATTGATCGTGTGATTCAGGCTTAAATAAAAGTGGGGTTAGGCAGATTTCCGGTCTTTACACCTCCGAGGCCTATGGTACCGAAGTCAATAACGCGGCGACGACCAAGAGATGTCTCCTCCGTTAGAGGTAGTTCATCAATTGTCACTTTAAATCGCTGTCCTACAAAGTGTATTCAGAAAATGACGGGAACTAAATTATTATACTTCTCGCGAGTTTGGAAAGTGCGATTGTGCCCCAGAAGCATGATTAATTTTCACCTGTTTACTTTCTCCATGGAAACCGCTTAAGTATGACGTGTTTTATGAGCATGACGATTTTCGGTTCACACTTCATTACTTGTTCGTGAATTTTTGTCCAAAAATTACTGTAAAGATGCTCCAGCCTCCATATTCGCCGGACATAACTCCGTGTGATTTCTTCCTATTTCAAAAAATAAGGAGAATATTAAGGGTCAGTCGTTTTATAAGCATTGATGACATTAAATGAAATCGCTGATAGAGCTAAGGCCTTTTCCAAAGATCGAGTTTAAGAAGTGTTTCGAGGATTGGATTAATCGCCGGCATAAGCGAATAATACCTTACGGGAACTATTTGAAGGTGACGAAGTTAGACGAGTATATGCTAAATATAAATGTAGATAAATCAATAAATATTTTTATAAAAACATTTTCCCGTTATTTTCTGAACACACCTCGTACTTCATCAGGTGAACTGGAAATGAATTTGACTTTACAATGTGGACACATGGACATTTAGGAAAGAGAATGAGAAAAGACTGTAGTCCCTCGAGATGTGGGCGTGGATATGAATGGAGAGGGAGAAATGGACGGAGAGGAAAAGGAACGAAGAAGTGCTGGACATGGTGGGTGAGGAGAGGCAGCTTCTGGATGATATATGGAGGAGACAAAACGTATGGATGGAGCGAGTACTGAGCGGGGAGGGGATGTTGTAAAAAAAATGTTAGCGGGTAGAATGTTGAGTATACGAAGGATAGGATGAGAATAGGTTTTTTTTAAGGTACAATGAAAGAAAGAGGGCCTTATTGTGAACTATAGAGGGAAGCCCTTGAAAGGAGGGGACACTAACATAACTCTTCTTAAATACTCCATGGAAACATATCTTAATAGAGTAGTTTCCTTCATCATAGAAAAAGAAAGTCATTGATTGCGATTCGTTACCCACCATAAGTGTAGCCATGATACCTATACAAATAATTTGGTTTTAGAAATTCCAGTTTACACGAATGATAATGGCCAATTTTAACCTAATTTGAAAAAGGCCAGATTGGCGCCCATGCGGTGCCACTCCACGTGACGTCACAGCATGCATGAGGCACAGAGCTCAGGGAAACATCTCTTAATAACCACCTATTAAAACTGCCCAAGGTCGGAATGTTTCCTTCGTTTGATAGGGTATTAATAATCCTTATTAATCCAAGCGCTACCTGCTAGCTGGGTACTCTGACACCTGCTAGCAGCCTGCATCGTTGCGACGCTCATAGCCTCGCACCAAGGTGGCCTCACACGGCGGGAGCCGGAACCAGAATGACGTCTCACGGGCTTTTCCCAGCATTCATACTCAGCCGCCGCGTTGCCGGCCCTTAAATATATTCACTTTCCATTTAATCGCGAAAAATAGATATAGTCATTTAAAAATCTAAAAGCGTAAAATACGTAATCCAGGAGTAATAATCTTTCGATTTATTCAATAAAAATTAATAGGAAACCACCCTATTGGTGTAATATTTTAATATTAATAATTGGCTCTTTTGAAAACGCCTTAAATGTGATTTCAACTGTTACCCTTCACGCCATTTCAGGAACAAGGTACTGCGGCCGAGTCGACAACCCAAATGCCTTCGTCTATTATTCAGCTGTGGACCAATGCTGTAAGGCCCTCAAGGACTGTCCTGGAGCCGTCATCATGCCTGGGCAAACAGATGCCATCACCCAAATAACAAACACGTGCCCAATCCTTCCACTGTGAGTACTGTGCAAGGCCAGGTAGGGGTTATTCCGCATTTCCGACTGAATATGACCACTTACGGAGACATGTGGGATATTCTAAAGAATCGTTCGTGTCGTGAGGGCGACATGCGAGGTCGCAAGGGCGACCTGTGGACCACCGTAGCATTTTTAAACACAATAAAATACAAAATAGGATAATTTCCTTCATCAAAGAAAACGAAAGGCATGGATTGCGATTCCTTACCCACCATTAGTGTATTCAAAATATACAAATTATTTGGTTTTAGAAATCCCAGTCCAGACGAATGGCAATGGTCAATTTTGACCGCATTTGAAAAAGTCCAGATTGGCGCCCATGCGATACCACTCCGCTTGACGTCACAGGAACCTAGTTTCTATACGAGTAGATAGGAGTTTTACATCGTCTGAGATTACCAATGCATGCATTAGGCACAGAGCTCAGGGAAACATGTCTTAATAATCACCTATTAAAACTGCCTAAGGTCAGAAAGTTCCTTTCGTTTGATAGGGTATTATTAATCATTATTTTAGCGAAGCACTGCCTGCTAGCAGGGCACTCTGCTACCTGCTAGCATCCTGCATCGTATCAGCGCTCAAAGCCGTCGCGTTTTCGCGCGCTTGAAATTTTTCACTTTTCATTTCACTTTCATCATATGCGAAAAATAGATATCGCCATTTAAAAATCTAAATGCCTGAAATACGTACTCCAGGAGTAATAATCTTTCGATTTAGGCAATAAAAAAATAATACGGAACCACCCTATTTGGTGTCATTTTTCTGTATGAACATCAGACAGCCTATGCATGCGAGATAATTCACTCTGATGCTCAAATGCACTTGAATTCCTTCTTACAATCACAGAATAACACTGTGTGGGAGTACAATCACACTAAAATGGCTTATCTTTCCGCAGGAGAGACTGTAAATGCGATGATGCGTTTCTCAAATGCCTGCAGAACGTTCGCTCCCTGGCAGCAGTAGCGGTTGGGAGCATATACTTTGACGGATTCTCTCGAAAATGCTACACGGAAGACTTTCCTCTGAAATGCAGATCCCAGCAGCAAATTCAAAAGTGAGTAAACACCGCCATGTTCACACAAATATGAAGGTGGAAGTAATATCTTTTTCGTCTGAATCATTTCCGTGCCTTCCTCAGTCGGAGACAAATCAACTTCACCTGTATAACTATACGGATCATCGATCCGTCCACTGAATTCTTTAAAAAATGTCATGCCATACTTCCTAAAATATATCCACATTCGCAAATTTAAACAATTTTTTATTTTACATTTTTTAAATTTCTTTCGACCTTAATATGGATTTTTCTCGTGCATCCGACCGTGACAGGTTCTCCATCGTCACCGACGTGTCGATAGAATATTTTTTCGACGTCCAGAGACGGCTGAGGACGATGGAAAAATACCCGAAACGTCGCACAGTGGTCTGAAATCGAAAAAACCTAGCCAAGACCTCATAAATGTTTTTTTTAGCATGGAAGTTGAAACTTAGCGTAGATTTTGTCAATACATTATGACATGTGTTGAAGCCTGCCGTTTTTCATAGGTTGCTTCTTATCACAAAATGCACGACCGAAAAGTTACATAAATATCGTAAAAATTGCCCGCATTAAATTTGTCTAAATTATTCATATTAAAAGTGATGGCATACCTTTTTTAGCAACTAAATGAAACAAAAAACTCACGATGTCAGTAAACGGTTTGTTATGGTATATTTTCATCTATTTTTACCATTTGTTTGTTTCATTTGATACCAATGCGATACAAAATGGAGGATCCTGTTTTAAAACAAATTTTTGTGCTTATTAAGGGTTATAAAAAAATGGTCACCGAGTTACCTCGAGATATTTACACAACAGATACAACAAAGCGTGTAGAGTGTGATCCGAAGACATGATCTGCGAATGCCTGTCGAAATTAAGAATTCAGGAAATTAATAAAACCGAGGATTGAGCACAATTTGAAAAAAAATTACTACGGGCAATTTTCGCAATTTTTTTCACGATTGAGGCCATGTATTTGGCCTAACAACCTGTAAAAAACGGTACGTGTCAGAAAATCCAATAATCTAATGACAACAACTGTGCAAAGTTACAACTCCCATACCTAAAAAACCATTTTTTTCAGTTTTGGTCAGCGTTTTTCCATTTCAGCTCACAGTACGTTGGCGAAAAAGGAGCACATGACTCGGTTGGAAGCCCGAGAAAGATTCATCTTCATTCGCCAGGATAACACAAAATCCTAATTCATTCAATCACATCTCTGGCCTACTCACAAAAAATGGCCAAATAAGAAAAGAAGACAATTTTAATTTTTTTCTCCAGCTCGATGAAAGTTAAAGGATGTGGTCTAAGTGAATAAGGGCATAAATCAAAACATTTTACCAAGCAAAAACATACTGCTTATAATGTATGAAAATCATCTTTGCCTATGTTGCCCATGTTCAAAATTAGATTGTATAACATTGTTTTCGAACCATATTTAGCCCTGATAATGGAAAACGCCATTTCCGAAACGTCTGCTGGTTAGCTTTTTCATTCATTTTTTATTAGAACCTAAACTCCTTATGAAATACCATTATTGTAAATTGAATGGTGGAATTTTCTCTTGCAGGTGCCCCTTCTGTTTTGGCGGATACTGCACCGACACAACTGCACCTAAGGTCTGGCACACTCGCCCGGATAATTATTTCTTGAGCAGGCCGGCCACGGCGGCGATCCAGCCTCCAGCATGCTGAGATACCACAGAAAGATCGTTATGAGAGAAAGGTCGCGGAGAATGAAGACGTCTCATGGTCGCGAACTAAATGGAGACTCATTCCAATGCTAGGGAGTGTCTGTGAGCTTGGTAACCTCCCTATGTTCACTTGTTTTTTTTTGTTCGTCAAATATTTTTAATATTTCGCCAGAGCATTTATTTCGTGTACCCCAAGGAAAGGGGCTAGTGAATTTTTTATGCCATAAATAAACTATTCAACGCAACAAAATATATTCTTTCTGTAAATTACCGAAGTCTTACCACACCACCTAAAGAAACATGTCCTTGTATATGGCCCAGAAGGTCGTCATTGACACTGATGGGAATAATTTCGATCGGTTCTCATTCCGAACGGTGGATTCCGATTGGTTTGCGCACGGATAGGATTTTATTGTGTTCGAAATTTTTCATTCCTAGCATGATATGAGCGCCCTCACAATGAGTCGTCGGAGAGATAAATTATAAACGCAACAAATGCCGATTGCGATGCTAACCAATCGAAATCAACCGTTTGGAATGAAAACCGATCGAAATAATTCCAAACAGAGTGGAGCACACATCCCCAGGGAACAGTACTTTCCCTCCATACCTGAATGAGTAAACTTCAAACGCCTGTGACCACGCCAGGGATTGAACTTTACCCATATCTATTCTACCTTACCTTCGAGTTAACTTGGATTATACTCTGCTCATTTTATCTCTGCGGGTGAGCTGGTGTGGCCAAAGCAAAAGGAGATGAGGGGAGGGTAGGTTTCTCGACATGTGACTTTGCCTTTGCCAATCAGCAAACAGTAGGCGTGGCCTCAGTGAGTCGCGCTCAGACCTCAGCCGAGTGAACATCGTGAATCTGCTCGTGGAGCAGTGTTGCCAAACCTCACACGTTCTCCTTGCATGTAACCAAGTATGCCTTCCACCAACGGTGCCTGATTCAGCGCGGTAGCTGACGACGTCATGGGCTTCTGTGAAAGGATTATCCCCAATGCCATCCAAATGAGTAGGTATATTGTCTCGGCGTCGGGGCCAAAATACCTGTGGTCACCTATGACTCACACGTTTTCAGTGACAAAGTAGGGCGGCAATGTACATTTGGCAACGTTATGTTCGCTCCTCCTCTCTCTCTGTTTCGGTACTGCCCCTCCCCTATCAGCGAAGCCATCCGAGAGTGTCCGGGCTCTCACGAAAGCTCACCCGCAGACATAAAGTGAACAGACTATAGCGTGGTGATCTCGTGAGCATAGCGCACGGCTTCTGATCGAAGAGACCCGGGTTCAAATATTGTGTGAAGCCTTGGATCACACCCGAATACAAAAGGCTTGAGTAGTGAGGTGGCCCAGGCAAAGGCATTCATTCCCCCATCCTAAATAAGGCCCGTTCATACGACTTCGCCAAAAGCCAACATGCACTAGCACGACCAAGGTGATCTTGTGCTGCCTTCATGTGCCGGAGTTTCGAAACACCTCTGAATATATATCGGCAGGGCCAACTGGCTATATAAGTCAGCTGTCACCATTGGCGGATCTAGGGGTGGGGGCACGGGGGCACGTGCCCCCATCCCTAGATCCGCCCCCCCCCCCCCCGGACCCTATAAAAATATGCAAGATTTTTAATACGGTCCCATTATCATTGCGTTCGATTTGTATTACGAGGTATCCTTGTGCCCCACCCAGAAACAAAATCCTGGATACGGCCTTGCCTGGGCCCCCCCAGAAAGAAATCCTGGATCCGCCCATGGCTGTCACGCCCACCGCAAAGCAGTCATCGTGGGAGTACGGAGGCATCAGTTATTATCAATGCTTGGAAACGTGAATCTCCCGCACACAGAGGAGCGCATCTTCATAAGACCATAATCCGACCCATTATTTCATACGCTGCACCAGCATGGATTGGTGTTGCAAGCAAATCTGCTCATCATATCCTGGAAGTAGCAGAGAGAAAATCGCTTCGGGTAGCCCTTTGTCTCGGACGGACACCGCATAATGACGCCCTATGGCCGTTAGCGCGGATGGAGCCGCTGGAGAAGACTCTTCGTTACCAGACACAGAAATTTTTCCAGGAAGTCGCGGAATCAAAATTTCCGGAGCTGCGACGGATAGCAGAATTCCCTGTCCGGCCCTGGGACAAATACAGAAGACCCTGCGCCGAAACCGGACAAACAGAAGAAACAAAAGGACGCGGTCTCGTAACGGGATTTACGGCGTCAACATAGGAGGCTTTCACAGGGAATACGTCCCTTGGCAATGTGGAACCCGAAGCGAATCATAATCTGAAGAGCCCAGGAGTGCTGAGCAGGTTAATACCAATATAAGATTGGTATGAAGTACCGCGCGTCTGTATAAGTCAGCTGTCGCAGAGTATTCCATTGACCTCGGTTATGCCGAACGTCGAGACTTGACAAAACTGCTCTACCACTCCAAAGGATTCTTTGGCAGAATCACCAAGGAGGCGATAGAAATACGATTAACCAATAACAACTTCAACAACGACAAATGGTTAAACATCAGCATCACCTGGAATCCCATCATAAAAATGACGAGAAAACCAACTCTGGCTCCTTCAATCAGAACAGACCTCAACTAATTCAGATTGTATAAAAAAAAAGCCCGCGACCTACGACCGAGGACCTCTGAAAGTGGTTCTCGGCTACGACAAGGTGTTCACCAGGTTGATCCCTAAGCAGCGAACCGATGAACACAAGAAAGAGAGAGCGGAAATGCCACAGAATTTCTTCGACGCTACGAGGCAGGGGGTGAAGAATTTCTGGATTCGATCGTGACTGGATAGAAAAGATAGTAACATCATTACACCCCGGAAACGGAAAGGAACGATTGAAAAAATGGCGTCACCCGACCTCACCGAAGCCCAAAAAGTTCAAGAGAGAGAAGTCAGCGGGAAATAGAGTGGCAACCGTATTATGGGACAGGAAGAGGGTTCATCTACATCTACATTTACATAATACCCTGCGAGCCACCTCTAGGGTGTTTGGCAGGGGGTGACAAATCACCAACATGCGGCATGCAAGAGGACCGCCACATGCACACCGCACGGTCATAGAAATATTACGCACGCTAGCAAAATATTAATGCTTATTCATAAAAAAAACTCCCTAATGGCTAGTAATTCCTAGAGCAAATACATGCAAGTTTAGAACTATGAAAAATAACGTGCAATGAGTGATCCTAGCGAGCGACGCCATTAATCCTATAAATTGAGACAACGTTGCTATCCTTAATAGTGCGAGGGAAGGGAGATTTTGAATCTCTCTGTTTTGCAGTCTCTTTCTCTAATTTTATTCCCATGATCGCGTCTACTATAGTACGATGGTATACGAAGGATATGATTCACGTCGTCTGAGAAAATATCTTCTTTGAATTTCCTAAATTAAGCCTATACTTCGATCTACGCTCCTGTAAGGATTCCCATCCTAACTCCTGTAACATACTGGAAACTGGTTCTGTTGGTGGATTTCATGCCGAGAGGAACAACAATCATTTCAGAAAGCTACTGCGAGACTCAGAGGAAACTTCGGGGAGCCATCCAAAGAAAAAGAAGGGGTGGGCTCACCAAAAGAGTCAGTTTGCATCATGAAAATGCGATTTCACAAGTGTCACATTAATCGAACACCCTACTCAATGAAATCGGTTGGGATATCATCGACCACTCACCTCACAGCCCGGAAGCTGCCCTTGGCGAAACCCACTTGATTCCGGCTCTTGGAGGACCGAAATCCAAGTCAGACGATGAAGTGCAAGAAGCAGTCGTCAGTTGGCTCCGCGTCGAGGCGGGACAGAGGTGCGACGCCGGTAATGAAAACCAAAATTTCCATTATTATCTGAACAAACCTAGTGATTTCCCCCGGAAAACGTAAAAAAAACGTGCTGATACTTTATGCCCACTGATCAGTTAAGGAATAAGATAAAAAAGCAAATAAGAAATCGATGACACTATGACGTTATTTCTGTCACAAATTAAAGGTCTTGGCTCTCCTATGTGGAAGTGGACCGCAGAAAAAGATTTTTTACTTACGACGTTGTTGCAGCACATTTGTGCATCTGACTTACATGGGAATCGATTTGATCCCCTCAACCGTTGAAAGGGTAATCAAATTCCAACATTTCTAGAGTTCAAATCGAGGTTCCTCGCGTATCTTCTACGACATTACCACTTGTAAAATGGAATCAAAAAAGACTTCCACAAAAATAGTGAATTTTGTCTACGAAAACCAAAACAATAGGGTTGTTCACCATATTTTTTTTATTTAAGAAATCGAAAGATCGTGCTTCAGAAGGAGCAATGACAATAATATTATGCTATTTTCTTCATTGCACATGTTTAGAGAAGGCTTTAAACAGTGACAAATTTTACGTTACGCCAAAAAGCCCTACTTCCATCTTGAATTGATGTGTGACGTCACAAGCCTGTAGATGCCCTACTGCAGTGTTGTTTAAGTGGCTCAGCAGGGTTATTCCACTTTTTTTCAAGATCTCCAGCGTCTGCCGCCAGATCAGTGTTTAAAGAAAATCCAAATTTATCCTTTAGTAAGAGTAATAATAAGCAAAATTACCCTTACTTGTACATGTTTATTGCTCATCATATCATAAATAGCACTACAACGTACACATTTCACGAGTTGTCTTTTTGATACATATAATCAGTATATTCCGAATCAACTGATTCAATGAAAAACTTGACTCACAATAAATATAAAACACTAATAAAACATGATAATCGGTTTTCCAATCACTCCGCACACGCTAAAAGAATTTGCACTCCTTGAGGTTCGAAAGATTCTCCACACCTCACTTCTCACTCATCACTAACGACTTAGAATCAGTTTACGTTATTTCACATTGACATTTCGAGGACAATGAAATGAATAGGCTGAAACAAATTGCTAAACAGGTTATTGTAACATCAAAAAACTTCGAATTTCACTATTACTCTTACCCGTACTCTTACCGTAACCAAAATATGACCAAAACAAAAACAAACAACAGCGCAACGAAATTCGTGAAATGTAAACACTCGTGAATGCTCAAAATGAATAGGTAATAACATCAAACGGAACTTAGAAGCGAACAAACGATTGAAAATTAATATGCGTTCGATGTATCCCTAAAGCACAACTAGCTCAAATATGAAACATATCCCTTAGGCAATAGTTAGATACCTTAGATCGAAATGTATAGGGTTGATTGAACTAGCATGGAAGAAATAAATAATTTCGTCAAAGCAGTTACATTCACAACTCACTTCACTCTTTACTTCATCGTCTATATGCAATCATTCACTTAGGGGTACATCAAGGGCACAAATTGTGTTCACTTGCACTAGAGGCACAATGAAAGTTCACTGCACGTAGTTTCCTAGCAAATGCAGCTATACAAAACTTTCAATTCCTGTCAACGCTACATACGTTGCCTGCCTAACTTGAAGAATGGATTTCATGTCGCCTTGATCCATCCGGAAGCTTCATGCACAACATAGGCCATTTCAAAATAAGGAATAACCTTGGCAAATGTCCAGTCGGCATGCAGAGTACTCAGCTTGGCATCGAGCGATCGAGGATACAGGCCAGCCGTACAGGCTTGTGTCGTCATCACCTCTATTTCAAGATGGCCGACCGTTTTTGGCGGCGTTTAAAATTGTTCGTATTTTGATTGCTAATAATTCCATCATTACTTTTTCAACGCATCTGTCATTCATCCCAATCGAAATTAAATTACATCAGAAGTGATATACATTCGTTTTTTTAGACCGTTCTGATAGGCTTGAACAACCCTATTACAGAATCCTTAAAATTTATTGCAATGCGGAAAACTAATTAAATTTCCGGTGAATAAATGTGCCTTAGTTAATCAAACTGAAACTTAGCGTCCGATTTAGGAACGAAGAAATGAAAAACAGCTTTCAATTGTATTGTACAAGACTGTCTACAGTCACGTTTAATCAAAGCATAAACCAGCAGAAACCACCCGTTACCGTGCGTGCATGGCTATTCTGTGACTTCTGCGCCTGGATTAACATGGCGAAGGTCGTAATTTGGGTGGAATATTACTCACTTCTGATTCTGTAACCCAAAAAGCGTCATAAGGTGACGAATAGTGCCTGGTTGGAGAGAGGTTATAGTCTTAAGTCGACAAATCCCAAAAATAAATAAACTTGTGTGCCGCAATCGTCTCCGTCAATTGTTTCGCGAAGGAAACTCGAACAAATGGGGTGTTTGCATGGATTTTTTTAGCGATATATGCGGAAACTTCACTTCATCCTAGGTACGGAAATGCTATTTAAACTTAAATTTAGGGTAATTTTGGCCATTTCTGGCTGCGTTAAAAATTACCCGGTTTGAACGTCCGCGAAAACAAGAAAAAGAACATGGCCGCCTGTGACGTCACGTGCCCGTAACTTCGAGTACTTGCCGTACGGTAATGCTGTAGTTAATGGTTACGCGCTCTCTTGAACGAAAGTCAGAGATAAACTGTGCGCAATTTCGGCATATAAATGGTGTTTTGTACCAGAGTGTACACATACAAGCAGCAGGAACCCTAGCAAAGTGTTTTTCGCGGTTCCGAAGGAAGAGAAACGGAGGAAGAAATGGTTTAGAGCTGCAACAAGGGACTTCAATGTCTCTCTGAAATCAACCCTTTATTGCTGCGAGGACCATTTTAAGGTATTTTAATATTTATTACTGACACTTATTGAATAGATACTAATGTATGTGTATGACACGTAAATTATTCATGATGAAGAGCCTTTAACATCTGCTGAATGAATCCATTAATCGTACAAAATAGCCAACGTAATGAAATGGAAAATAGATGCTTCCAAAAAACTGCAATTCAAAGGATGAAAATTGTTGACGAAGAAAACCTTGGAAGAAGCATCTATTAGATCAGAAGTAAACAGTTTGAGCTATGATTTTGGTATGTACAGTTAAAAATATATACCTAATGCTTTTGTTTATAGATGGAGGACGACATGGGAAATTTCATGAGGTGCAAAATGGTAGGAGGGCATAAGCTATTAAACAAATGTGCTTTTCCCCACGTATTTGGCTGCCAGGAAGATCGGCAGAGAGCATTTGCGTCAACCACCCGAAATTTACCCATGAAGAGGACTCAGCAGAGATTAATAGAAGACGCACTGAGTGTAAGTTATCCATATGCAGCCCTCCCTAGGCTGATTCTAAAGATATTTGTAGCCTCAATGTGAATTGATGAATATTACAGTCTTATTATGGGAACTCTTTATAGGTACTTTAAGTGTAGACTGCATTGTTTATAATTGCCCTTTAAATAAATTAATATTTTAATTAATGATTAAAATAAATGATAATCACTAAATAGAAACAGTTACAGAGACATAAATGTGTTCTACAGGTACAGATTGACTAATATATGATATGCTGCCACATCATAGTCGGATCCAGGGGGGGGCACGGGGGCACGTGCCCCCCCAGACCCTTAAAAATGTGCTAGAATTTTAATACGGTCCCATTATCATTTCGTTCGTTTTGTATGACGAGATATCCTTGTGCCCCCCCCCCCCTGAACAAAATCCTGGATCCGCCCCTGTGCAACATTGAAGCCTAATAACAACAGAACAGTTAATATTTCTGAAAAATATTTCATATTAAAATGTGGCATCCATACTCTTGGCTTCTAACTTCTAACTATTGGCTATACTTGAATTCTAACCCTATCATATCTGAAATAAAATGGGAAAAATAATAAGCTTGAAAGTGAAATAAAATGATGTTAATCATATATTTAATTCTATACTTATATGCCCAGTAGGAGTTTGAATATTTTCATATAAGCTCAAGTGATTATTGAAAATTTGAAGTGAAGAGTTTGGTGCTGCTCAGGTACTCAAATTAAAAAAAAATCAACTTGGTACTATGGAGATAAGGGTCTCGTTAAATGTATGTCGGTTACTTGCAAATTATTGCCTGAATTATACAACTAATAAAATATATGCTTTTATTTTAGGTTTATAAACATATCCCTCCCCATATAACCAGTCATGATTTGGATGAGGAGTCAGTGGACATACAACTAGACTGCTCTAAAGCTCATGAGGGTGGAAATGCTGCATCCAACTATGAGCCATTAACTCTTACTAAGACATTTTGTGATGCTAGTGTCCAAACTTCTGTTTCTCACAGGAGTAAGGATATTAATTGCAATATGAAAAAAAAGACATTACCACATCACCCATCAAGTTACAGAGAGATAAGTCGACATCTCCACTGAAGAGAATAGGTGGGGCTGTGGATGAAGAGGAACTGGAGTCTGTCACAACAACTGAGGGTGTGGAAAATGGCAGTGGGAGTGAATATGAGCCATGCTCATCTGAGAGTGATGAGTCTGCTCATGAATTTCAGGACCCTGATGCAATTCTCTCTTGCGTAAATAGGGAATCCAAAATGTATATTGGCGTGCCAGATGAGTGGTTTCCTCATGCAATGTCATTGATAATGAAATACACTAAACTTGGCCATAGAGACATTGTATTTACTCTCATGAAAATCAAGGTAAATGATTCTTTTGAAAGGCTCGCGGATCAATTTTGCATATCATGTGGCCATGCATGTAAAATTTTTAACAGAACTGTGCCAATCCTGGCACACACATTGAAGGAACTGATCTATTGCCTTATAGGGTGACTATAAAAAGGCAGCTTCCCATACCTTTCATTGTACTATGGAGATGAAATCATCAGGTAACTTACCGAAGTGCCTTCGCTCCTCTAACTTCCGGAATGCTGAAGCAGTAATTTCCCTTCAAATACTCCGCCATCATAAATACATCTAATTTTGGTAGATTATTTGTATTTCCTTTATCAAAAATTACCTCTAATATCATGTTTTCGACAATTTTCCCAGTCGCAATGAGGCCTTATACCGGTAACTACGGGCAAGTGACGTCACCAACCGTATCTTCTCCCGCTGATTTCCTTGGCATTTTAGCGATTTTATTATTCATTTAATAATATATTTCTCCATTTTACTACATTGAAACCTATGTTTTCTTCATCTAATTCCTTTCCTCTATACAATGAAGAAATATTTAAGCGCAAAAAATTTTTATGCAAACACCCCATTGTGAACAACTTGAAAAATACTGCATCGTTCACGAAATGCGGAAAGGCTCGTTATTGTCAAGAAGCGTGTTCGGAATTGCGAGCACTTACACTAGAAAGATCTCAAGGTAAATGATTTAACGAATAACAGCTAAATACCAGAGAAAGCCTCAACGAGGAGAAGAAATAGTGGAATTTATCGATTAAAAAACGCTGTAATTATTTTATTATTCTTACTGCAGTTTTTCTTCCACTGTTGAAAATACTAAGTTTCAAAACATCTTTGTTTTCTAGAGGTACAAAAAATGTCACTGAGTTGTTTCGTGGTGATTAAAATTTTAAGGTTAATTAGAAATTTCTTAGATAACTCAACTGAAATAAAACTCGCACCGTTTTCAAAATATTCCGAATTGCCACGACGCTGACTATATAACGGAAAATAAAATATCTCCTTCTTTCATCACAAAATATCTTTATGTTACGAAACATTAATTCAGGATATTCATTTTCAACGCCTGTAGATCTTTGTTTTGTAATAACTTTCCATCTTTTGATTCCTATGTGAAGCATACGCTGTCTTATTTATACCGATAATAAAAATGTGCTATGGTACGCAAAAATGTTTTTAACTCCACCTCCGTCATTACAATTTATTTTCCTTCACCTTAGATAGGCAGAGTAAAAGCTGCATTCAGCATATGATTTCTTGTAAACAGAAGAAATCGACAAATATATTCCTACACATTTTATTTTTACGCATATATAGGCGTTAAATTAAGCCTATAAGAAAAATGCATGTTTTGATAGATTAGAGGTTAGAAAAATATTCGTCATATTTTCAAAGAAACGATGGGTAACTAAACAACGACATCAGATCAGCAGATAATGCAGATTAAACTAAAAACTGAAACAGGTATTTTCTCACGCACTTGCTGGCATTGCTTGTTTTTTTATAACTGCAATACTATTCGCAGTTTGCTTGCGGGTTACCTTGTTCATTCCACATCCACAACCCGCATCAATTCATTAACGTTCCCTTTACGTAACATTTTAAAGAATTGCAATAATTTTTATCGTCGCCATTCTCTCCGGATTTTCAATTATCATCTATTAATCCAAATTTTCGTATCTCCATAGAAATAAAACTTGGTAAATGTTGAACAAAGCGTGTCACATGGAGTTATTAAATATGGTACCGATGGATCATAAACAATATTCATAAAAAATATCGAATAAGTGCATACTTTTTTAGGATCAAGTTTTCTGCGAGGAAATAGCAGTTTTTTTAATATTTTCACATAAAAGGATGGCACTGAGTGTACGACACATTTACCAAGTGTGAAGTGTATGTTCATCGAGTAATCCATAGCGCCCAACTTAATTGATTTTTCGAAAACGCAATCCAATGGGTAAATTAAAGATTTAACAATGCAATGATAACAATTTCATTTCTCTCATACTTGTCCACAGATCTTGAAAGCTACCAGATAGCCCTTACCTATCGCATGTAAGAGGCAATAAGTTTTCTCTTATTTAAATTCTCCGGCACCCCCGGCTAACTAAATTCCAATCCATCCCTATTTGATAGTCTGATTGATTTCGTAATTTCACGGGACCCATCACCATGAGCGGCGCATCGCTTACAAGGTGCAATGAAGGTGCAAGTCTCACCTCCCGATCGCGATCAAACTTCGCAGTGTGGTGGACAATGAAATTTTAAGATATAAGTGTCGTTACTCAAGCGTGCCATGGGCCTTACTAGCTGTAGCAATTAACGACATTTTACCCTAAGGAAGTACTGGTAAAAATTCCTGTATATGTTCAACCGCGATGCACCAAAACCGCGACATAATGGGGTGAGTCTATTTTTATCGAATGGCCAATTTTTCACCAAATTTAGGAATTTTAACATAATTATCTTTCCAAACAATACTATACAAGGACGAAAGCACAGCCATCACAATTAAATTAATGGTACACATGCATTTATTTTCGTTCATACTTAGGATTATTTAGAATATCAATTAATTTAAAATCCTTAATTTGGAGAAAATCTAACCAAAAATGGCCATTCGATAAAAATAGGCTCTAACCCAGAGTTGGCAATAGAGTCCCATCCATATTTACAGCGGCCCACACACATGGGAACATGGTCCGCCGAACTTGGTTCGTACGATCCAAGTTCGCGTGTGTGTGGAGTGTAAACGAACCAAGTTCGTCATTTTTTGTCACGAACTTGGTCTTCCATCGGGATGGAAAGCATTTGTTCGGTTCGCCGCCGGGGCGCACCAAGTTCGTCCGTGTGTGAAAGATACGCGAACCGTTGTTCGCCAATTTCGTCCGTGGAGACGCTGTGGAAAGGACGGTTTGTCTTATTAAATTATTTGCTTTTTGATTCAGTGCTACAATGTCTGAAGCTCACAGTGACAATTTTATGAACCCTTCGTTTTTAACAGACTTTATTGAAGCCTACAGGGAGTATCCGTGTTTGTGGAAAGTAAAAAGTGAGGAATATAGAGACAATAATAAGCGGGACGACACATTAAATAATCCGTCGCTGTTGTCTCGAGAGACAATGCCGGGTGCAGATGTAAATTGTATAAAAAAAACCGAATCGAGTCACAGTGTATTCTCTTAAAAAAACCGAACTCATCCCACACAATCACAGCAGCTGCCGACTTCGAACAACTCATCTCATCTGATTCCACGGACAGACTGACGAAATGGCGAACCGTTGCTCACATTTCCCTCCACTGTGTGTGTGGAGATTGTCGTCCACGAACTTGGTTCGCCGAACCAAGTTCGACGAACCATGTTCCCATGTGTATGGGTGAAGCCTCTTCAACCAAGTAGCAGAAGAGTGCTGAAGAGGCTGTATTGCCATCAAACTGCAGTACTGATGAATACCTTGTTGCATAGTCTTCTTCTTCTTCTTCCTTCCAGGATTAGGCTACTAAGCCTGTTCCGGCTCCACATCCCCATCTTTTCCTTGGTCTTCCTATACTTCTCTTGCCAAATGGTTGATATTCCATTGCTTGCTTTGGAATTCTTTCATTTGGCATTCGAAGTAAATGTTCTTTCCATCTATGTTTGTATTCTTTTAATTTGTCAGTGACTGCTTGGACACCCAGTTCATCTCTTATTTGAGTGTTTCTTATTTTATCCAATATTGTGCAACCTTTAACTGATCTTAAAAATTTCATTTCAGACGATTCTATCTGCCTTAATCCCTTCTTTTTTGTTACCCAACATTCTGATCCGTAGAGTACAGTAGGGACTGCCATCACTTTGTAAAATTTTATTTGTGTTTCTATTCTTGTTTTGTTCTTTAGAGTTCTTCTGATAGTGCCACATATTCTCTGGAAAGTGTTAACCTTATTTATAATATCTTTTTCCTCGTCATATGTTATGTCGCATCCTAAGTACTGGAAGTGCGACACTTGCTCCAGGACTTGATCCTCAATAACAATTTTTGTTCTTATCGGGTTGCTTCCTAAAAATGCCATAGTCTTTGTTTTGTTTTTTGAAATTCTCAGGTTGTATAGCTTGCTCAACTCGTGTAGTCTGTGTACTGCCATCTGGAGTTTGTCCTCTTTATCTTGTATTATAACCTGATCGTCAGCAAACAGCATCCTATTTAAGTATTGAGATGGTCCTATTTCTATGCCTGGTGATACATTATTCTCTTTCCACATTCTTAGAACGTCATCTATGTATAGATTAAACAAGGTTGGGGATAGGCTGCAACCCTGTCTAACTCCTCGGTTAATGATAATTTCTTGGGTGATCTGTTTCCCTGTGTCAATTACAATTCTGGTGTCTCTGTATAGACTCTGGGAAGCTTTTATCAAATGTCTAGGAAACCCTCTTTTCTGCATAACTGACCATAACATTTCTCTATTTACACGATCGAATGCTTTTTCAAAATCTATGAATGCCGGATGCGTTTCCAGATTGAACTCTCTTCGTTTTTGAATTATTTGTTTTAAAGTAAAAACATCGTCGATGCAAGATCTTCCCTTCCTAAATCCAGCCTGTTCTTCTAATAAAATGGTATTAGCTTGTAGTCTAGTATTTATTATTATACTGTAAATTTTGTATGCAGTATTTAGTAGGCTTATACCTCTGTAATTCTCTGGATTATTTCTTTTTCCTTTTTTAAACAATGAAACAACCTTCGCCACATTCCAATCCTTTGGGATTTCAAGCTTTTTCCAACACATGTTGTATAGATGGAGGATTCTTATTTGTAGGGATGTACCTCCATATTTTATCAGCTCTGATTCAATTCCATCTATGCCAGCAGCTTTCCTATTTTTTGTCTTATTCAGAGCACATTCTAGTTCTTTCAAGTCAATAGGGTCTACTCCTATTGTTTCCTCTGGAGTGTTGATCGTATCATCTAATGTTGGATCATACCATAATCTCCTATAGTGTTCTATCCATTCTTCCTTCGGTATAACATTTAGATGGGCAGTATCTTTCTCTGATTTGTTAAGTTGTTTCATCAGTTTATATGCTATTTCTTGCCTACCATGAATATCATCCTCTACTCCACTTATAAATCTATCCCATTATATCATATGTGCATTCCTTATTATTGCTTTCGTGCGGTTTCTGACCCTGTGATATTTTTCTTTCGTTTCCTCTGTTTTTCTCTGTAGGTATTCTCTGTATGCTTTGTTTTTATTTTCGATGGCCTGTGCTATCTCTTCGCTCCAGATTTTTAAACCTCTTTTCCGTTTATTTTTATTTCTGGTGCCCAAAACTTCATTAGCTATTTGTAAAATAGCTTTCTTAAGATTTTCCCATTCCTTATTGATGTCATGTTCTGGTTTTATCTGTTCGAGCAGTTGTGTAATCCTGTGTTGGTACAGTTTTCGAATACTACTCTCTTTCAAAAGGTATGTTTTGAAGATTTTCTTTACTTGACATTGTTTCTTTTCCGTATTATGCTTTTTCCACCTTGCCCATAGTTGTATTTTTGCCTTAACAAGGAAATGATCGGTGCATATATTTGCTCCTCTATATACATGTGTATCAGTTATCCTCGAGGCTAATTTTCGGTTAACAATTATGTAATCAATTAGGGATCGGTGACCCCTGGCTGACCAGGTGAATTTATTGATACCTTTTTTCTTGAAAAATGTGTTTGTTACTTTTAATTCGTTGAAAGTTATAAATTCTCTTAATTTACTTCCATTTTGGTTCAGATGGTCTTCTCCATGTACTCCAATCAATTGTGGAATTGGCTCTTTCCCAATTCTAGCGTTAAGATCACCAGCTATTATTAAGTAGTCCCTGTTATTTAACTTCCCTATTTCTTTTTGCAGTTGTTCATAGAAAATCTCTGTTTCTTCCTTTTTCCCATCTTCAGGTGCATATGTTCCAAGTATTGTTAAATAACCCCTATCAAATTTGAGTCGCACCGTTATTATTCTTTCGTTTATGAAAGTGTATTCCCTGATATTATTTTTCCATTTTTTGTCTAGTAAAACACTCACTCCACAACGTGCTCTTTTATTCTGATCAACTCCACTGTATATCATTACGTAATCTTCCAAGTCTTTTGTCCCTTTGAGTTTCTTCTTTGTTTCAGTGATGACCGCCATATTCACTTTGTATTCTTTAAGGGTGTTGTTAAGTTCTAACTCGTGATTGCCTAAGCCTTGTACATTCCATGTGGCTATGTTTAATATATCCGTTATACCCGTATTCATGTCCTTACTTTTGCCTAGTCGTCGTCTGTTGAATCCTAACCTATTCCGAGGCTCTCTGTGAAGCTTATGAGTTAAAGAAGGTTTTACATGGGCAGGTTACCGGCCTGTCGCACAACCCCCAACCTGGAGGACCAGTGGGCTACACTTAGTCAGTCCCCTACCATTCGACCTGTCTGGCTTGGGTGGCCCTACCAGGAGCATACGCTCCCGCCAGCATAGCTCTCCGGGTCATTGGGGCACTCAAACCTCTCCACCACGATAAGGTGGTAGCCCTGGGAGAGGCCATATGAGTATGAGGCCATAGTTCTATGAGTATTTACCATCACTTTCTAAGGTCAATAACTCGAAAACGCTTTCCATCCAGTCAAAAATCCATTGGCCGCTTGAGCAAAAACATTTATCTCTAAAATTTCATTTCTTATCACTCTGCGAAGTTCGAACGCGATCTGGCCGACACACAATTCCTTCACTATCGGGCGCAATCTGTTGGTTGCATGGGCGCCTTCCCTTTTAAATTTCTTATGCAGTGACCGCATTACGAGCGTATGATAGTTTATCTCCTTCAGCAAGGTGATTGGTGCATTCGTTTCTGGCCCAACACCGCTAAGGACTTCGTAATCCTACCAATTACAGTTCCTGAAGGTCGTTTTACATTGTGAATTTTCATTCGAATAATCTTGAGAATGAAAACATTGGCGTGATCGCTTGAAACACCTTCTTTACTCGGTGAATGATTTCGGCGAATATTCAGCGCAGAAAGGATGTGCGACTATCGATAGAGCATGTCGATTATAACGATATTTCCGACCACATACGGTTGTTTTGAAAATCGTAGACGACAAAATGCTTCGTTTACCTGTGAGCTTGAATATAACTATGTTACAACGTTTTTTTTTATTTCCACTTCAAACTTCACAAATATTCTTATTACACTTTAAAAACACTTTTTATAAGATAACAACTCGGGAGTAAAGACACACCCGCACGCCACAACTATTACAGTCCAACTCCCCATACTCTCCCTCCCGCGCCGTCAACAACAATTGCTCCATCCCCCTCAGCTACTCATTATTGCCCCTTTCACTGTCCTTCTCTCATCAATCGTCACGGCCACATCCAACCCAAGGTGCGTATAATATAATCATATCCACTGCAATAATGTTTCTCGCCATGAAGATATAATAACTGAATAAATCCACATAAAACCTTAACGGAATGTTAAGTAGATATCCTTCATTCCCTAAAAAAACATACTAATTCTCTAGGTAGGCTGAAACAATTGACATTTCTGGAGAGAAACAAAATTAAAAACAGGATTTCAGAATGGCATTGCATTTATGAAAAAACTGAACTTACCGGCGGAAATAAAGAGTCTCCAGTATAAGGAAGAGACTTTAACCCCGTATTACAGTCCACCGAAGAGTGCAAATCAAAGTAAATTATAGCCACACATTAATGACCTTAGTCATTACATTGATAACAGTCTTTGTGGACTACTGATATACATATTCATATTCCCCACGGACACATTCAAATAGAATACGAATCAGGATGAAGTGATTACTATTTCTGTAAAAGAAGGAATTGTTATAAAGGATCCTCAGAAGGGCAGTGAATTTATCTTTAACAAAACAATGCTTACCTGTCTAAAGAAATATTCTCAATTATTATGAAGTTACTTCAACCTCACATTCCAGTTACCCAAAGATTCCAAGTCGAAGTACATGGTAGCCTCAAATTGCAGAACCACGATGCTAGGAACTGCTAGGAACTCTGAGGAACCGAAAGGCAATGTGGAACTTCGTGACGTCACGCACTTCCTCCCCCACTTTCAGCTGAGACCACCTCCTATTATACGCACCTTGCATCCAACCCACAACAACTTATTTCTCAGGCTTATTTCTTCTCCAGTAATGAAGATTTCTCGGCGCGGAGTTGAGAAGCCGCGAAATTGAAATGTAGCAAATTAAATCAATAATCTCGTTCGCTAGTAATCTAAAGAATGGTTTGTCTCTCGTTTCAACTACTGTCATTTGCTCATTGCTGTTAATGTGTACTTGGTGTATATATTTGTGAAGTTAACGTTTTGGAGAAATACAACGGATCATATTTTACGCCGATTTACTTGGCATTCCTAAGGTCTGGAAGAGAGACATTCGGTGTTTCAGGAGTTTGTGTTAATAAATGTTAAGTGTTAATAAATTTGAGCGTTTGCACTGTTGGGGATAAGGTGACACCAGAACCTTAAGTGAGAACAATAATCTCACACTGCGGAAATCGCCGTGGATGAGGAGGATGAAAAAGTAATAAACGCTATTTGTCAAGATTGTGCTGCATCTTCCAGTATGCATACATTCTTTAAACCTGTCAATTATTTAGGATAAATATTTCACATGGCTGATGATGGAATTAACATATAAAAAAATTATTTGTATGGAGAGATACATATGTTTTTCTAAAACTGGGACAAATAGTCTACTGGCACCACGTAAACCTATTTTTTACTGGACTCTGACTTCACACTCAGCCAACATGGCGATTGGTCGTTTTGAGCGCAAGATTAATATACAATTTTCAAATTGGAATTTTACTCATAATACGCAGTTTAGAGAAGAACTGCTTTCACTGTTATTTTCAGCACGAAGGATATTTTTTATCGCATAATCATCCATTTTCAGTGGAATTCCCTAATAATAAAAATATGCCAAAAATTTAAATGTCCTTGTTCTAAAACCGATCAAAAATCGGATAAGCATGATAGTGGGTCACGCCTAATGGCTAGCAGAGGATGTGGAAACTCGACCTCCCTGGCATTCACAACGAATTTAGGAATTTAGGCCACGGATATATCGTAAAACATTATTTATACCTTGACATTGCTCCTAATATGATCGCGCAGTTGAGCAAGAAAGGCCTCATCGCAGCCAATTTTCCGGAGAGGAATATCATCTTTCAAAACCCCTGCGACGCAGGAAATCATATCTTAGGCTCCCTAAGAGTAGAAACTAAAAACTGTCTTCCGGCCAACTACGCAGGATATGTTTAGGAGCAGGAAATGTTTAGTTCGTAAAATACTTATACTTCCTCTTTCAATCACCACCATTTATTTATATCACGGCATGATGAGGGTAACTCAAGGCATCATCTCGCGAAAGAGGGTTTTAGGGGCTGCCCCACATATTTCCTGAAGAAATTGAAAAGGTGATAATCCTTATTCCAGGCTCTTCGATGAAAGAATCAGGAATAAAAAAACGTTAAAAAATAACTGATGAATACCTAACTTGTCTGCATGTAAGACCTGAGTTGCATTACTTTTAGTTAAAAAGAAAAGTTACTCTTACAATTAGCTAAAAAAAGAGAAATTTCCAAAGCATCTCAGCGAGAGGAATCAGAGGAAAAAAATAGATGCTCCTTCTGGCCCGCTGTACATCATAAATTTTTCATAAGGGGCAAGCTGCATTTAGCCATTTTAGTCATTATATAATATATATATTATATAGTCAATTCTATTGCTAAATGATGTGTAAAAAATTTTACCATTGCTTTATTTCAGAATGGATATCGATTTTTTCCACATAAAAAGGTCTAAAACGGTTTCATATCCAAATTTCCAATTGAATATTGGACTTAATTCATCTATTAAAAATATTTTTACATTGGTTTAAATCTTGTTTTTCTTTTATCGAATTTTATTCATTTTTATTGGAGGTTTTATGACTTATGATCTACACGGACATGATACCAAACTATCAACAACCGACGCCTGTTATGCATGTTTATTTTTAATCAAGAAAGTACTTGTACATTTCACCTTCTGTGATGCCACGCGCAGCCAGACATTAATGGTGGTATTTCGGTTGCCTGCACTAGATTGTTTTTATAATTCTCACATTTCACAACACCATAAAAAAATGTTCAAACAAATTTAAAACTTCGTAACTACGATGCTCTGAGTTATTTTCATCGTTGAAAATTTTCGAAATGGGGTTACTTCTTCACAGGTTTGCCTTTGAAATTCAGCCTGAACTTTCGCAAAATTATAAAGATTTAAGAGGCTAGGGAGGCTATGTTTAATATTATCCGATTTTGAAAAAAAAATTCGGATCCGAAAACTTGTCATAAGTGGACAACTTTACAGCGCAGGGAAAAATTTTGGCCCGAAAAAAATCATTAATCGGCCCATCCTAGTGTTGCCGACACCGAAAACAGCTACTAGTATAATATCTCTGCGTGTTAAACCAGTTTTTTTCCACGTGAATGCTTTGGGAAATAGATTAAAGGCTGAACTTTTAATTACTAACCATTCCAGAAAAATTACGTCGTTGGGTTAAATAAATGGCAAATGTAGAACGCGGCCAAGAGTCGACTCATTTGATAAGGAGGGGGGGGGGTTGGAGGAGAGCATTCAGTGAGGATTCAACCGAATGTGATATATAAAAGGCAATCGGTCAGTCGCTCCCAACAGGATCCAAACAGTCCCCGGGAAAGAGCAGACACCGGAAACGAATAGGACTGAGCTCCACAGCGACGACCACCCACAACCCAAGCCAGCACCCACCACTTAAAAACCATAAGGTATAGTCACCACAAGGTGGGAGTCTACAATTACTGAATTCATCCATGAATTCTTCTCGGGCTCTCGACCGGGTCGGTTTCTCCAAGACCGACGTTTCTATGCTCATTATATTTTTTCATTCATCATCATCATCACTGGTCAACAATCCTAGGATTGGTTTGACGCAGCTCTCCACTCAGTTCTCCCATCACCTAATCTTTTCACACCTACGTATTTCTTCTCTTTCACATTCTTCTTTACTTGTTCCATATATTTTGTTCGAGGTCTTCCTTTTCCGTTCTTGCCTTCCACTTGTCCCTCGAAGATTGTCTTCATATTTTTTCATAATAGAATAAAATAAAATAACTTTGTTTTATCCCACACTTTACTTTGAATAGGACGACCCGGGTTTCAGCATCTAGTGCTATCATTAGCACTAGGTGCTGAAACTAGACTGATGCATAGATGATAGCACTAGATGCTGAAACCCGGGTCGTCCTATTCAAAATAAAGTGTGGGATAAAACAAAGTTATTTTATTTTATTCTATGATGAAGCAATTCCACAAAATAACGCCTGAGACCGTGTCTTATATATCTTTTCATATTGGACTGACGAAGGTGCGAATGTGTCGAGCATCGAAACGTCGGCCAAGGAAAACAAGACGCGGGGGAGAATCCGAAAGGGATTCCTGCCACTAGCTCGCCGCCGGTAAACCCCACGATTCAATATTACTGAAACCCTCTTGCGAAGTTTATCGCGGTTATTAGTAAACGCGATCATGGTTTCCAGGAATTCACCGCGTTGTTTGAAGTCTGATAACGACAGTTTTAACAAAGTTGACGAGAAGGAAGATCGGTTCTAAAGACTTTTTAGTGTGCAGTTTTATATTTTGGAGAGGATGGTAGCCGAGTGGGTAAAGTAGGGTCTCTGATCGAGGGGTCCGGGTTTTAATCCAACATTTTCCATAATTTTGGCACAAAAAGTTAACTTTAAGCAGATGCAATTATTAAATATCAAAACTAGACATTAATTTCAAATATTTTTTATTTCTCTGAGGAATCGGGGGAATCTATCCTCCCATATTTATGCCACTGCCAGTGACTTAGTCCGGTTGAACTCTTCCCCAACCTATTCAAATGAACCTTCTGATTGAATAAATGAGTGATTTAGAGGTTTATATTGTGATCTCTGTCTTGATATCAACAACATGTGACTATTTATCCGAGATGCAGCTGGCAGGATTTACATTAACCCGTTCCGGAATGTATTGGAAGGACCCCGACCATCAAAACAGTTTCAGGCCTACCACCCTGCCAACAAGAAACATCTGAAAATGAATCACGTAGGTACGCAAAACGCCACGACCGGATGACTTCCTTATTCCTGAATAACTGGGAGGAAGCCGTCGTGGGCCATCCAAAGGATCTTACATTTTTACCATACCACCACGTATAGAACAGGCTCGAAAATGTTGTCACCAGTCATCTCCATTCGTAGCATGAAGGTACCAAATAGCAAAATATCACTACCAAGTATAATAACCATGGTACCCGCTGAACCACAATAGGGTGGTTTCCTATTATTTTTTTATTGCCTAAATCGAAAGATTATTACTCCTGGAGTACGCATTTACGCTCTTAGATTTTCGAATGACGATATCTATTTTTCGCGATTAAACGAAAAGTGAAAAATTTCAAGCGCGCGTAAACGCGATGGCTTAGTAGGAATGATGGGAAAAGTCCGTGTGACGTATTTCTGGTTCCCGCTGCCGCCGTGTTAGGTGACCTTGGGGCTAGGGTTTGTGTGCTGTTACCACGCAGGCTGCTAGCAGGTAGCGCTTGGCTTAAATATGGATTATTAATACCTTATCAAACGAAGGAAACTTTCCGACCATAGGCAGTTTTAATTGGTGATTATTAAGAGATGTTTCCCTGAGCTCTGTGACTCACTGACTCATGCATGCATTGGTAATCTCAGACGATGTGAAACTCCTATCCTCTAGTGTAGAAACTAGGTCCCTGTGACGTCACGTGGAATGGAATCCCATGGGCGCCATTCTGGCCTTTTTCAAATGAGGTTAAAATTGACCATTGCCATTCGTTTAAACTGGGATTTCTAAAACCTAATAAATTGTATATAATGAAAACCCTAATAACGGTTAACGAATAGCAATCGATGCATTTCGTTTTCTTTGATGAAGGAAACTAATCTATTGGATGAATTAGGGTCGGAAACGATTTTACGATATCCGCTGAAGTCAAAACAAAAAATTCGAACTCAATTTCAAGCTATTGAAGATAAAGTTTGGGGGCGTGGTGTTCTAACAGCTAGAGCGTTCCGTTCTCGATCGGTCACGGGATCAAATCCCGCGTAAGGTGCCCGCAAAAAAACCCTCGCAGTCCATTGTACCCAAGGGTGTTGTGTTCGAAACGTTCGTGATGAATTCGAGCGAGTAAAACTCGATCCAAGGAGAATGTGACGTTCGAAACTCTTTAAACAACCAATTAGAGTCCTGCAAACAAAGGGATACTTTTCCAAAAAAATATTTACGACTGTATGCAACGATAAATTCTAAATAAAAAACGGTTCAACAAAAAAAACGTCAAGGCTGTATGTGAAAATTACTTAAATAATAAAGATTCGAACTTATCTTAATATTGTCTCATAATTGGAATTATTCAATTCCAGCCAATCACCACCGTGGCTAAAATTGGCAACAAGCGTTGCTTCAACCAGAACGAACCACTGCTTGCTTTCCTACTATTATTCCTTCAATTTAGCTTCAACTGGTAAACGTGTACGCCGTTTCGGAATATGACGACGTGACGGTGGCTTCTAGGCCACACAAATATAATCCCCAGCACTCAGGGGCGCAGCTAAGAATTAGGCTAGGGGGGGTTTTAGGCGCAACTAATACTTACGGGTGTGGGGGTATTGCATAACTGCCAGGGTAATCAGGAGTTGCGAAGGGCCCTCCTCCAGAAAAAAATTAAGAATAATGGTTCAAAATGGCGATTTTTACGGCCTTCTGAGGGATATTTGATTGATCCTTACACTATTCTATAAGTAATACAGATCCCATTAAGTAAAATGGATAAAACTTAAAAATTTCTCTGAGCTCTGGGGGGGGGGGGTTTATCCCCCAAAACCCCCCCTCGCTGCGCCACTGACGACACTAGCTAAAAAACCAACGGCGATCAGTTCTCAGCAGTGCGTTGATTCCCACTCAATTTCACCCAATTCCATTATCTTAATCAGACGTCTTCTAATTGTCTTGAAATGTATCGGTAAAATTATTACGACACGCAACACTGCCTCTGATACTCTTGCCTCTCCCCATCGCCAGCGTTTTTAAACGAGCGTAATTAGGATATTCCGAATGTGCCTTTAATCGTGTCACCGACGTCGAGGACTAATTGATTGATAAAGAAAAGCAATTTCACGGTTTCGTGGGTTTGAAACATGAAGGGCATATTAATGTTCCAATGTTTACTCCACGCCACATCTCAAATACAATAAATTAATGAAGATAATAACTTTCTGAGATCCCGTAGAGAAAGCCAAGTTCGTCGTTTTTAAGGTTGCCAATTCAGCAGTTATTGTTTTGAACGCTGTCATATTAATGTTAATCTGACGAAATGTTAAATTCTCTCCTTTAAAGTCAAATTAATAATTTCCGGGACAAAAAAAGAATTCACCAAAAGCTAAGTTGAAAAAACCATAACTTGCGTGAGTACGAGTGGGATAATATGGGAGTGTGGGTCACAAAATGGTCAAAATAAAAAGCTTTCGCGCAGGCAATAGCAGGCTTCAATTGACGCCAAGCACACACGAACCAGGCAAAGTGAATCTCCACAAAATACATTTTACTGTGACCGGTGTACTACTGAATCATCTTCAGGGGACGAAAGGTTTAGATAAAGGCTAATTTATACATATTTTGGAAAAAGAGTGGAAAATTGGGGGGGGGAGAGGACTCCAAAACTTGCCAGTTCCCCGTTGGGAGGCTACTAGGGTTTCCCGCCGGGTTATTTATGACACGGCTGCCGACGTTTTGGAGTCACAGTCGTTTTCTATCTTCAGGGTCAATGAAAGACATCCATCAACATGTATTTCATCAGCCCAAAGAATGGAAGCCGACTCGTTTTCCAAAACGTAAGCGGCCATGTCGTCATTGACTCGGCGGAGAACCTGATAAGCCCTCAAAGACACTGCAATATTCGGGAAAAAATCGAAGAATATTTGCGCTGAGTCTTCTCAGAATTTCCACCGGTTTAAATTGTTGTATGGCAACAACGTTTCAACGGGAGACTCATCCATCGTCGTCAGGGTGAAGGAATAATGTTGAATGTTCATTCGAGAATCCAGACGACCGAGGCGCTGACTATCGGACGACTTCGGAAATAGAGCTCCGAGGATATATCAAGCAATCTTGGGAAACCACGTCCACAAATAATTAGCATTGTTGGGCAGTTTCTGATTTCACTTGTAATTTTGTTGGCATTAAGCTATCAGTGGGGAGGGGGGAGGGGGGATCCGGGTTGCCTCCCTCCCTCCATGAGCCTTTAACAATAGAATGCCCAGCCTTTTTGTCGATTTGACCCAAAAGAGAATATTCATGTTGATAATTTTGAAACGAAGAAATATTTTACACTCATATTTCAAGACTTTTAATTATTTAGTTTGGTTTACCACTGTGCAAAAGTTAGGCTTGACATTATTATTTTTTTCTATTTTTTCTCATCACATATACCTACCTGCCATGCCTGGATGGATCATTTTTACCCAGACTATACAGTTCATTTGAAGCCTTTCTACTGTTCCTTTGTATTCAATGTAATGTAGTGTGTCTTATACTGATTTTTTGTAAACTCTTACTGTAATTTTTTTAACCAAAATCCATTGAAATTCATCGTACCTCCAAAACCCATCAGAGGAAAAGGGATAGGTATTCACAAATTTGTGGAAGGTAGTTTCCCATAACACCATAGAAATTGTTGAACAACTACAATTTTAATATTTTTCGTCTAATAAATTTTCTACTGCCCTCCCAAATGCTTTATAAACAATATTAATAAATAAACAGGGAAGGAATAAATTATTTTGAGTAAAATATGCAAACGTGGTCATATTTGGTCAAAATGACTCACTCGGGCGTAATGGGGTTTTAGGATTATTCGGGCATGCTGGTGTTAAAGAGGCGTCAAAAACGAGTAAGACGGCTTCAATTAATAACTTTTAATAAATACTCGAACAAAAGTACTGTTTATATGTCCTAAAAATCACGTTACCAGCATCAAAAAACCCTAAAGTTTCCAAGGGAGGAGGACCCCATTTAACCCTGGGGTGCTTTCCATACACTCCGGAAGGGCATCGAAATCTCCGGTAAACCCCCACCCTCGATTTCAAAATCCTCGCTACGCCGCTGTAAGCTCTCATAACGTCGTAGATAATATATTTTGTGAATTCGTAGTTATGCATAGTGCCTTTTAGTACCATTCATCGCACCAAAGCATTATTTACTGCGACGGTGGTTTGTAAGTTTAGTTAGTTAGTAATTTAAATTAAATCAACAGCATTATAAAATGAATATGGTTTCAAAATACTTCCATGAGATATCCCACATAGTATTGTAGTTGATAAATAATAGTTGAAATGATACGAGCGACGGAATCGGCCAATCAGTGGTCACGGAACGGTTGGTATGAGGGGAGGGAGATCACGTGAGTACACGATCTCTGCTTGAATGCAGTCCACAGCACTTAGTCCGTCGAATGGGACGTTAATCCGTGGTCCCCTCAGCCCACGGTGGCCTCCTTCAAATACCATACCATACCACGTGACTATTTAAATCTTTCAGGGTCTTAAGACGAGAGGAGAGTGACACATGAGAATGATTATTCCGAAGGCTCTGCTTCAGTGGCTCGCTCTGGCGGCGGTGGTCGTCTACAGTGAAGGAGAGCTCTCCAAAGAAGACCAAATCCAAGCCCTCCAGGCATACTACGCGCAAGAGACGATCGCTGGTAATGGAGTCGAAGGCGAGCAGTCGGACAGCGCCCGGGCCTTGAACGTGGCGAGTATGATCTACCCAGGTTAGTTCTCAACAACGGAAGCGATCCACATTATTTGCCATGAGAAAAAATCGAAAATCGAACCACGGACCATTTTATTAGCGGACCACTGCGCAGAATACAACGCTATAAAGGCCATTTACTGAGGTTAACGATACGCAAGGTGTCGTAAATATAAAATGGCCGCGGTTTGATTCCAGGGGCGGAATTCTGTACACCGTACCGACGATTGTCGGTGTCGGTAAGCTGGTCCTACCGATATGTCTCGGTACGAACGATTCAGGTGACACGTCCATCGACGATTGTCAGTAATCCCACCGACAGTTGTCGGTAAACCCGTCGCACAGTGGTCGGAAATCGAAAAACGCCGGACAAAAGTCCGAAATGGCTTTATTTGAGGTAGACAATTGAAATTTGGCACAAATACGGGGAAATAGTTGCTGATTTTGAAATATCAAGTCATTTTTATTAAGTCTCAGCCGTTACGGAGTTGCGGAGGCTTAAACATGACGAAATATCGAAAAACACTCCATTTATCATTTTTCTTCGCAAATGTAAAAAGTTACGCAGATGGTAGAGCAGTGGATGGATTTTCATGAAATTTTTAACATGTTCATCTGTCATTATAATTTCTTGCCTGTACTTTGCATAAGTTTCAGACATTTTTGTTGATATTTGTGTGCTGTAATGTATCAAAATGGCGGAAGCTTTTTTCAAGCAAAATTTCACTTAAAGCAGTCATTATCTTTTTTATAAGAAATATGTATGTCGAGATATTTCGTAATAATACTAATAAAACATATTTAAACGTTTGTCTGCAAAAGGTTTGGGAAAAAGTTTGCGGCCCTGAGAGAAAATTCGAATTTTCGACCGCACGTTACGGTCCGGCTCCACGCGGCGGACCCCGGTAATATCGATTGCGTGTGATGGTTGAAGTTGTTTGCACCTAAATTCCTCAAATTTGCCTTTTTCAAGCAAAAAACACTTTTGTGGATTTCCTAAGGTTCTATATCGAAGATATTTTGAAAGCAGTATTGGTCATTAGGTCATAAAATGGCGGACATTTTGTTAGGCAAAAGTTAACATAAAGTAGTCATTATCTCTGGTTTTAGAAAAATGTATATAATGATTTTTTGTCAGGGTATTAAGTAAACATAATTTTAAAGTATTCTGCAAAAATCTGCGGAAAACGTTTGCGACCCTGAGAAAAAATTCCAATTTTCGATCGCGTTTCGCGGCCCGGCTCGGCTCAGCGCGGCCTCGAAACTCCGACTCCCCGCACTGACGAATTTCTGAGGACCTTAATGTCCTGTATTCGCCTTACTCAAGACATCCATGCTGTCAATGATAACCAAATGTCATATATTTATTATCATGGAGGGATACTATATCCAGCACATGTGTTGGTAGACTGTTGCCGGGTCTACACTAGTAACTTAAGTGACTACTTAAGTTGGCTCTGTATTTAAGTTGGTAGTGTAGGCGTACTTCTTGTAGGCCAGCTTCATTTAAGTACACTCCACTTAAGTCATCTTAGAACCCACTTAAATTGCGTAGGCAACTGTTTCCGCACGGTTGAAGCTCTTCAAGTGTTGTAAATGGCACAAAATACCCATCTCACTTCTGAATCATCCCGTTGATTATGTTCTAAGTCGTGCTGTATTCTATGATGTGGTTATTGAGCGTTCTATTTCGTTAGTTAATTTCTAGTGTTGGCGTTATTAATTCGACGACTTTATTTTGTAGTGTTTCTCATCTTATTGTTGGTTTTATTTCCGTTGAAAGTAATTGCTATGCCTGTTGCTCACGGTGAAACTCGATTTATAAAACTTGGAAACGTTTTAAGGAATTTTAAGACTGACAATGAGACGACGGCAGAGGATCCGTTAAAACAGTTTATTTTCCATGGTGTCATAATCGAAAATAACGTAAACGAATGCACTCAGTAACTTCCCACACACTGTTATTGAAACTATTGCATAGGGCTTTAATGTTAGTCCTAGTGTTTTTCTTTTTGTAGTGTTTTTCGATATTTCGTCATGTTTAAGCCTCCGCAACTCCGTAACGGCTGAGACTTAATAAAAATGACTTGATATTTCAAAATCAGCAACTATTTCCCCGTATTTGTGCCAAATTTCAATTGTCTACCTCAAATAAAGCCATTTCGGACTTTTGTCCGGCGTTTTTCGATTTCCGACCACTGTGCGTCGGTACGTACCGACGATTTCGAAACGCTCGGTAGGACCTACCGACAAATTTTAAGCAACATGGCGGACTTTTGTTTACACTTTTCGGCCTAAGCTGACGATTTTAAATCATAATCTACGACGCTACATCCATGGAAGCGCTCTAATTGTATGTTATTTATAATAAAAATGATTCATTAGACACTTGAAACGTAAAATTTACGTAGTGGGAGCAGTATTTAACTTTGCCAATGTTACACGATTATTACATTATGCGTTCCAATAGCGTAAGGTATTTAACATTATACATATTCCGTCATTTGACGAATATAAGGTATATCTTTGTTTTACATTACTCACAACAAGACACGATAGGTATCTATTGCTGATTCGTAAAATTTGAACCAGAAATTAAGTTATATTTTCAACAAAAGCGAATGGGCTGCTATAAGGGATTGATGCACTTTCAATGAAATATATACGTGGACATTTCGTTCACTTTTATATTAACTTCAATACCCTATGTGAGCATCTGAGAATGGGGTTTTAATGTGATTAAATGTTTATATTAAATGTGTATAATAATGTTTATATTAATGTTTATGTTTATGGATGATTCAATACCTATATTTACATAGAGATGAGTATTGTTGTTGTTGTTGATCTCTGCTAATAAATTGGAGTAGTATCAAATGGTGATCGATGCGAGAGATATCTTTATTATTTACCGGCCATCAGTCACAACAAGTTGGCGACGAGGATTAAAAAAAAAAGAAAGATTGTGAAGTGCAAAGACCAGAAAAAACCTTGTCGACGCTTATTTACGTAAATTTAACCCGGATATAATGGACTCAAAACAGCTCAAAGAATTACTTTCTGCGCTGACTTCCGTCATCAAAAATCAGCAAACCACACCAGCTCCGCAGATAATTCCATTTGAAGCCTACGACGCAAAAACTGAAAAGTTTTCTTCGTATATGGAACGCTTCAATAATTACTGCGATCTCAAGAACGTCAGCGATGATATAAAAAAGGCTCAACTCCTGCGTTCATCGATCGGAAAAGATCACTACAATAATCTTGCTGCATTTCTGGGACCAGATGATCCTATTAAAGAAATCGATTTCAAAACCTTGAAGGCTCATTTTGAGAAAATGCTGTCACCATCAGTCTCAACGGTCGTCTCACAGCATTATTTTCTCAGCATTACTCAACAGCCGCATCAATCAATTTCGGATTTCGTCGTATCGCTGAAGGGAAAGCTTAAAGACTGTGATTTCTACGCTACTTGTCCTACTACCACGTGCAAAAAGAAGTTCTCAATAGCTGATATATTCCTCCGTGCTCAGTTTATCAGAGGCCTGAAGGATAGCTGGATACGAGAAGCGATACTGCAAGAGACAAATCTCAAGGATTTCGACGGAATCCTGACGAAAGCCACATCACTAGAAGCATCTCGCTTCGAATCGGGACAGTTGAGTAAATCGCCTGAGAAGACATCGGATCAAGCCGCAGATACAAATAAGATTTATCGTCGTCAAGAAGGAAAACGGCGCAGTCGCCGGAGTTCCGAATCTCAAGATAATCGCCGTCAGTCCAACTCTCATCCGCGTCATTTTTCCCATTCCCGCAATTCTAGAGGGCATATTAATTATCGGTCATTAGGTCTCGATGGTATTTGCCTCAAATGTGGTCGCACAAACCATAAATCGCGAGATTGCAGAACAATGCGCGAATCTCTAAAGTGCATTTCCTGTGGGAAAATCGGTCACATTTCCAAAGTCTGCATCACCACCCTGCTCCGTAAATCGAAGACCAACACCCTGTCGTCTCAGCGGTCTCAAGAACAAGAAGAAGATCGTCATTCAAACAATGATTATGGCATCACTCGCATCGAAGACACTGAGGATTTGTATGAAGTTGGACCAGACACCGATAAATACATCGTAACAGTCACTCTCAATAACAAGCCGCAGTCGTTCGAAGTGGATTCAGGTGCGCGTTTCTCTTTAATCTCAGAACCCGATTTCAACAAACTTGGACTTAGTATACCGCTTCAACCGACATCAATTTCTTTCCGCTCATACTCAGACCACGTTATCAAACCCAAAGGCAAAGTTACTGTCTCGGTTACCTATAATAGGAAGTCAATGGACGCCGATCTATTTATAGTACCAGCAGGGCATGATGCTCTACTCGGACGAATGTGGATTCGTGGACTCGGAATTAGTCTAAAAGAAATAGATAACCATGAATCAGGTCTTCGCACTGTCAATGTGAAAGTAGTCACCTCACTAGAAGACATCTTCAAGAAATATGAACAAATTTTTGAAGAAAGAATCGGGTGTGTTCCAAACGTCGAAGTACATCTTCAACTTAGAGAAGGCGTGACACCCATTTTTAACCGTGAACGAGATGTTCCTTTTGCATTGAGAGAGAGAGTTGAAAGAGAGTTATCCACATTGGAAAAACAAGGTGTCATCACTCCCATTATATCAAGTGACTGGGGATCGCCACTCGTGGTAATACCTAAGCCCGATGGAGGAGTGAGGCTATGCGTAGACTACAAATGTGGGGTGAATTCTAGACTCGTTGCATCAAATTACCCCATCCGCAGAATAGACGAGGTTCTCCACAGCCTCAGAGGTTCCAAGTATTTTTGCAAATTGGACTTGTACAAGGCTTACCTGCATTTACGGGTCGATGAAGAAGGGAGCAAGATTCAAACGATTTCAACACACAAAGGCACGTTCCGAATGAATCACCTCAGCTTCGGGATTAAGACTGCTCCAGCGGAATTCAATCGCATTCTAGGTCAATTGTTGAATGGCTTACCAAAGGTGGAGGCATACTTCGATGACATTATCTGTCATGGTTCAGATCTTGAAGAATGTACCAGAAATCTTACTGCATGTTTGGAACGCCTCAGAGAGAATGATCTTCATCTCAATCGTGCCAAATGTTCATTCTTCAAGGAAAGCATCAGTTATCTTGGTCATGTAGTGTCGCATAATCAGATTCAAAAGTGCCCAGTTAAAATTCAAGCAGTTTCTCAAATGCCACGACCAAAGGATTTAGGTGAGTTGAGGAGATTCCTGGGCTTAGTAACATATTATTCCAGGTTTATTCCAGACTTCTCTTCAAAGTCCTATCCACTACGCCGCTTGCTAAGAACGGGTGAACGCTTCGTTTGGTCTGCTGCTGAAGAAGCTGCCTTCGTAAATCTCAAATCAGAGTTGTGCTCGGATAGACTACTCATTCCATTCGATCCATCAAAGCAAGTCATACTCACAACTGATGCCTCACCAACTGGGATAGCTGCAGTACTTAGCCATGATATTGATGGTCATGAGCGCCCAATTGCTTATGCCTCACGAGCTCTGACGCAGGCTGAGTCTAATTATAGTCAGCTTGACAGAGAGGCCTTGGCCATTATATATGCAACAACGCACTTCTTCAACTACATTTTCGGAAAGCGTTTCGTTCTCGTCACAGATAATGAGCCACTCTCAAGGATTTTTCACCCAGATCGTCCACTACCACAGATGACCTCTTCGCGTTTACTGAGGTATGCATCTTTTCTCAGTGGTCTTGATTACACAGTTCGATGCAAGAAGGGGAGAGAGAATGAGAATGTTGACTGTTTATTTCGCGCCCCAGCCTCTACATCTAGTCCTTCTCTAGAAATCTCTATCGATCAAGAAATCAACGCTTTGCATGCTGAAACCCTGCTACAAATCTCGAGCGCATCAATCACTGCAGATATTGTTGCTGAGGAAACCGCCAAGGATCCAGAGTTGCAAGCGCTTCTACAGGAGCTCAAGACCAGCCGCAAGGATAGCCCGCACACTGTCTCTGGTGACATGTTGTTCCGCTCTGATCGTGCAGTAATTCCGAAGTCACTCCAAGCACAAATTCTTAAAGAGCTTCATATGTCGCATTTGGGAGTCACGAAGATGAAGCAACTTGCCCGGAGATACGTGTACTGGGAAGGGTTAGACAAAGATATAGAACGTCTTTTTAAGAGTTGCGAGCCCTGTGCTAAGGTCCGCCACAGTCCGCCGAAAGCGCCGATTCATCACTGGAATCAGCCTGATGAGAATTGGGAGAGGGTGCATATCGATTTTGCAGGGCCATTTGATAGCCAATTTTTCCTAATGTGTGTGGATGCAAGGTCGAAGTGGGCAGAAGTCCGCATGATCCATGGCGCTCCATCCTCTGCCAAAACAATCGTTACGCTGGAGGGCATCTTTTCAGTACATGGCTACCCTTCCGTAATGGTGTCGGACAATGCAAGCATCTTCAGGAGCGAAGAGTTCCTAAAATACTGCAAAGAGCGAGGAATATTCCAGAAGTTCAGCGCACCTAATCACCCAGCCACAAATGGACTTGCGGAACGCAGCATCCAGACATTGAAGAGGAGGCTTATAGCTGCTGCTGATGATCCTACTCCACTAACCACCAAGTTACGGGACATTATGTTCCGCTATAGGGCAACACCTTTGGCCTCAGGTCGGACTCCTGCAGAGCTGTACTTAAAGAGGAGGATCCGCACTCGTCTCGATGCCCTGCTTCCCAACTGCAAAGCTTTTGTCCCAACAAAACATACTAACTCACGAATTCGCAGTCTCCAGTTGGGGGAGAGAGTACAGGTGAAGATTTATGCAGGAATTCATCACAGTTGGCAGTTTGGCATCGTATTAAAGAAGCTCGGCAATTGCCATTACATCGTAAAGTTGGATAACGGTCGAATCATAAAACGTCACATCAATCAGCTGATAGCCACCTTGGTTCCGAAGAAACAAGTCACATTCTCGCCTTTGTTTCCACAACACACAATGGGTGTGCCATCCTCAGCAGGAGCTGCAGGGGTGCCTCCTGATTATCAATTGCCGCCAACCCACCAATCGCCGCTGGCACCTTCTCCTCCGCAAGTCGTTCGACCAACCCCGTCTCCTTCGGCCAGTAGCCTCCTACCGCACCTTCCCAGGAACCGGCAAAAGCCGACCTATCTTAAAGACTATGTTGTCTTCAAATAAGTGGGGGAGAACTAATGTGATTAAATGTTTATATTAAATGTGTATAATAATGTTTATATTAATGTTTATGTTTATGGATGATTCAATACCTATATTTACATAGAGATGAGTATTGTTGTTGTTGTTGATCTCTGCTAATAAATTCGGGTAGTATCAAATGGTGATCGATGCGAGAGATATCTTTATTATTTACCGGCCATCAGTCACAACAGGTTTATAATGAAAATAACTCTCCTACCTTCGTAAGTACTCTTGAGAGCATCAGACAGCAAAGACGAAATAGAAAAAGCATATTGCTACCATATTTTAAAAGAATGCAAATGGCATCACTTAACTCCTCGCACTCTTTGACATCGTTACCGGTGCACAAAATTTCCCGTCAAATTAATGCTGAATTTACTTCACCATACTAACCAAACACCCTACGGGACTTAAATACAGGTTTTTATTATTACTATAAGAGCACTGAGTAGGAACGTACCGTGTATTCCATCGGAAGAAAGGGGCAAATAAAAAGAATGATTGCACGAAAGAAGGAAACATTTAATGAATTATTCATTATAAAACTACAAACATTTCATTGCAACACGAGAAAACCTTCATACCTTCAACGGTTTATCACAAATTAACACTGATGCAGTGTATTTAGTCCAAGTCATATCAACACAAAATTGTTTGAAATAATGCACAAATGGTATCAAAATGCAAACGTTAACACTTCCAAATAGATAGCGTAAAGTATGTCACTCGTTCACAATCACAACACTTGATTCCACGACATCCGTGCAATCTCGGTGTTTTTCTCCACGAATGTATTTTAAATAGCCCAAAATGTGATTTCAAGCGACAAAAATGTTTTCTAATTAAATAATTACCTTTGTGGAAATATCGGACTTACGGCGAATAATGAGGCAAACGATGTAAACAAGCCGTGGCTGAAGATGAAGGTACATTGTTACAATACTAATAAAAATAATTTCGTCACTGCTAATCATAAGAATAAAATTATAATAAGCGTAGGTGAACAATTATGTAGCAGATAAAGTCCTCTTCAAGACAATTATACCAGAAAATTCCGACGCATTAAGCACCAAATGTTGCCGATATTTTTCTATCAACGACCGTTGAATCCTTGAATATAAAGGCTTTTTTAATTGGGCTAGAAAAAATCCGATGGTAAATACAGCAAAATCTCCGAATACAAGCCACATTGCACTGCATTATAGAAGGGCGTCGGTATCCGTGTACAGAATTCCGCCCCAGGTCAAAGAGGAGTTTTCCGCAGCAAATCAAAAGTTCACCGCCATTGTGGGTAGAGGTTCATAATATACGGCAACAGGGGGGTTATTTCGTATTTCCGACTTAGGGCTATAATTTGGGATGACGACATTTATTTAACAGGCATTGTTTGGAAGTTCAGTAAGTGACCGCCTAGGCTACGCTAACGGCGCTCTTGTTCCGGCTCACAAAAAGGGCTCATTCCGTCGGTAACGGTTCAATAGGGTGGTTTCCTTATATTTTTAATTGCCTACATAGAAATATTATTACTCCTGGAGTACGCATTTCACGCTCATTGATTATCGAATCACGACATCTATTTTTCGTGATTAAATGAAAAGTGAACATTTTCAAGCGCGCGAAAACGCGACGGCTAAGAATGAATGCTGGGAAAAGTCCGTGTGACCAATTTCTGGTTCCAGCTGTCGCCTTATGAGGCGACCTTGAGGCGAGGCTTGAGCGCTGATACGACGCAGGATGCTAGCAGGTAGCTGAGTACCCTGCTAGCTGATAGCGCTTGGCTTAAATAAGGATTATTAATACCCTATCGAACGAAGAAAACTTTCTGACATTAGCCAGTTTTAATAGGTGATTATTAAGACATGTTCCCTCGAGCTGTGTGCCTCATGCATGCATTGGTAATCTCAGGCAATGTAAAACTCCTCTCTACTCGTATTGAAACTAGGTCCCTGTGACGTCACGTGGATTGGCATCGCATGGGCGCCAATCTGGCCTTTTTCAAATGAGGTTAAAATTGACCACTGCCATTCGTCTAAACTGAGATTTATAAAACCAAATAATTTGTATATTATGAATACACTAATGGTGGGTAAGGAATCGCAACCAATGCATTCCGTTTTCTTTGATTAAGGAAACTACCCTATTCTTTCTTATCATCGTTGTAGCCTCGAGGTTTCTCAACGTAACTATCTCGGTGGTCACGGCTTCGAGAATGCGCAATCGATTGAACGATTCATTTTAAGAAATCGAAAAGCGGCTCTCCGAATGTGGTCATTGTAATGCGGAAGTACAGAATAACCCCCCGAACTGATGTTCGACTGAAATATGCGATATATTCCACAGTAGGCCGAAAATGAATTTTTAATGTTTTCGGGACCATCGGGTCTTTAAAATCAGTAACAAGAGTTTCGTCTGCGTTCCAGTGGCCCTCTTCCAAAGGAAAAGCTAACTGCTGCATAACGCGGTATATGCATAACATTTGCCATAAATATGTCCTCCGGAAAGTTGGTGTAATTGATGTCGCTGGGAACATCCGAATGAACGCCCCAAACCCTGGAATTTTCGATGATAAAATTACGTATTAAGATTCGCAGATTTTAGGAGTTTCGTTTTTACGAGGTTACCGCATTCTACTTGAAGTTATGTAATATATTGCTTACTTTTTGTAACAATTTTAATGCTATATAGATTTTTTATTAAAATAATTGGGAACCAAATAGGTTTATTAAATTGCTGCGTTGGCTAATGTTACAACTTGTACAAAGTTTGGGACAACCAAAGTGACATTTAATACCAAGATAGAATGCCTCAGCTATATTCTACGGAAAATGTTTGAGCGATCAAAAGGTTGAAACAATATTATTTTCAACAATCTCTGCATGCTGCAACCAATTATTGCGTAACAAAGTATGATCGATGGAAACGATTAACATGATGATAAATATAAAATCAATCGCTCAACAAAATCCGTATTTACTATGAACTTTCCAAATTATTACCTGTAAAAGTAATGCTGCCGTTTTGCACTAATCCTAGGATTGCGGAATGAGGGATTTGCTTATTTTCAAGCCAATTTGCCCGCTTTCACGTCGCACAATTCACAAATTTGGCAAGCTTCTGCGAACATCCAATATTGACATGATGCTGCTTTTATTTCGATGTTCATTTTTTTGCCTTAGAATAAAATGCAACATTTGGGAAAGTTAAATCGTTCAGAAGCGGAAATGGCACTACTCCATTTTTGGTGATATATTTTTAACCGATAGTGCGTGCACTGTAGGTATAATGTGCTTACGTCAGAGAAGTAGTTTAACCAGCTAAAAAATAGCTGAAAAGGTCTTTGTGTATCTAATTGTAAGATCAAAATCCCAAAAGTCCCAAAAATATCCCGACGGGGGAAAATGCCGCCATATTGTAAATCGACCGCCATGTTGGATTTCCTACCAAACATGCAACAAAAGAAAATTCAAAATTCTTTTAGGAGCGGAAGTGGCGCCACTTTTGGAGACATGCTTTTTTGACCCGTTAACGAAAACGGTTGTCAACCCAAGTTGATGTAAGTAATATTTCTTTAAAATTGACGCAGGAACCAAGTACTGCGGCCCAGGGAATATATCGGACGCAGACATCCCGCCGGAGCAGTATCTGGCGGCGGAAGACGCTTGCTGCAAAGCCCACGACGAATGCACACCTTTCATCAGGCCTGGCGAGACTGAAACCACATTGGGACTGACCAACCAATGCCCCCTCTTGAAGTGAGTGCAACCTCTACGATACATCCTATGCCATCAATACAGTCGCAGAGATGATATCTTCCCACATAGCAGAAATACGTCTCGGATTCGTCTCTGAAACGTGTCGAATTTCACATGTTATGTCTCGGAGACATTGTAAGAGCTTCATAGACGTCTCTGAGACTTCTCTGAGATGTCTTTATGTTCAAATAAGTGGTCTCTGAGATGTCTCATGAGGCTTTGTACTAAGGTATGCTTTAAATTTAGGCAAAAAAATAATTAAATGCAAATTATACAGTTATGGCCTACTTTTCTCGATCATTTTTAGCCAAAAAATTTTGATGGATGGCCTTTTGAAAATAAGAAACCCATATTAATGTAATTAATGTCGTGATTTTAATAATCAAAACTGCAGAATTGTACCGAAAATTATGTATGGAAGGCATTGATGGCGTTTAAATACGTTTTTAAAAAAATCCTGAACGTCTCACGATTACATCTGTGAGACATCTGTGAGACATACGTGATATTCGAGACCATAGTGAGACGTCTCGGAGAGGTTCGTTGCTATGTGGGTTCCCCACCCCCTTAAATAGTACGGGTTGATTATCGAGGCGAAGGTGGTCATCGAAAGTGTCAACGATCCAGTTAATTCGATTTCGAGGTCATGTGATGACGAAGGGTAGCGATCGCGCATGACAATTTTTTTAAATACCTCCAACGAGGGGATGAGCTCCGGTCATCGCCGTGTTGATTAAAAATGAGCATCGAATTTCCAATGGTGCCCGTGGTACAACGAATATCACAAAAGAACATTCTCAAATCGGCAACTATATGAGTGGTCATTCATCGTGCATTTGAATGGGTTTACAAAATTCACCACTTGCGCCGTTGACGAGCGAAGCGACCCGAATTTTTACGGAGAAATAAGCTGTAATCAGCGACGTTCACCATGATTTATATTCATGATGATGTGATCCTCCAAATTCATAACTTTTCAAGGCTCTTATTCTCTCTCATTGCAATTACTACACTGCAAAATATCAGACAAAAGTGGTTCGCTCCGCACCCATCGCCCCCCTGCGGGCATTTTTGAAAACCTCATTAAAACAGATCGAAGTGGCAATAGAAATTAACCTTCTATTGGATGGTATGGGGCCTCCTCTGTTATCATAATCCCTTTCATGCTTATACTAATAGCAACGAAGTCATTCACGCGGCTAGATATCTCCTTCGTTGGGGTTGGTTCGATAGCTGTCTTAGGAAATGGAGGTCCTCACAGAGTATAGATAAAAAGTAGATGCCGGGAACCCTCTTCGGTGAGTTACACGTGTGCCCATCATAGATATGTACGTCGTGACGAGGGGACTTTAAACAGCAATGAGCGCCGGAGGAAAAATTAGGTACATATCAAAATTAAATACAATATATGTATATTGAAATATTTTAAACTTTACTCGCCAATGCAAGGTCACTGACCTTCACTAGAATTATTTTTCTTGGTACCCAAAATGCACAAAAATTATTTACCATTCGCTAATTGTGTGCGAGTCACGTGAGTAAATAAAGCCTGAATCACACGATCACTTTTTCCGTCCCTCTTAATTATCACTCTAGCGATCGCTTTTCGCAACGGGAAAAGTGATCGCTCTAGTGATCATTTTTCTGAATCACACGGTCACTCCCGCCGTCGCTTTTCGTATCATTTCCGATATCACAGTTCGTTGTCAATGGACCCGCATAACGAAAATATATAGCGTGTTTGTTTATCTATGTCGTTCGTTATATTGTCAAACGTTGCGCTGCAATCGCTCCATACGGGAATGCGTTCTGTTTGGCTGATATGGGGTTTTAGTGACGGTTTCATCGACGGAAAAAGCGACCACACGAGTGATGAAAAAAGTGATGGGAATCCTCATCATTGAAGTGATAGCGAAAAACGATCATTTCCCGAGTGATCAGTCGAGTGATCGCTGGAGTGATCATTATAAAATGAAGAAAAAAATTATCGTGAGATTCATGCTTAACACGTTCCCATTGAGCTGTTAGAGGTACGTTGGTAGATATAGTAGTGATGTCACCCAAGTCAACTCGATTATCGGCGCTGCGAAAACAAAAAATCTTAATTTTACATTTCATGGCAATCAAGGAAAGACTGATCTTCACCAGAAATAAATTCCTCGGTTCAGTCATAATTAACACTAAAGAGAGAACATAGTTGTTAGCTTGCTTTGTTTCAACGAAAATAAACACATCTTTTAAAGAATCACATGCCATAATCATCCAAAATGAATACAATATAGGTATCTATCTGTTGGAGGAATGCCCGTCTCCATCAATTTCTCTCTGCTACCAATGGGTTTAAAAAGCAGCTACAGTAATATTCACCGCATCAGATTGTTATGAACTACGAGTTATTTAATTTAAATGAGGAAAATATGATTTAAAAAATCAAATCAAATATAATGACGCCAAATGCAGTTCTGAATGAAATGCTAATGATATTGTACTACGTAAATGTACCTACTTAAATGTAAAAGAAAAATCTGAACTTATTATAACGACTTTATTCAAACGATATTGTCAATTAATTTAGTGCATTCATGTTTTTCATTGATTCTGGTTTTACTACTCATCTTAAGCTATAGAATTACGAGCAAGTAAGTCTTGAACATTCAAGAGCCTCCAGCCTCACTCTTGAGTAATTTTCCCGGTCTGGAAGACAGTGGCCGTGGCACACATTTCTTTTCCAAAGCTACAATCTGTAGGGATTATAAGAAGGTATTTCTTTCCGCAGGTTCGAATGCCAATGCGACAACGCACTCTTCACGTGTTTAAAGAGCGTTGGCTCCGAGGATGCCAATAGGATTGGCAACATCTATTTCAACAAGGTGACCAGGAACTGCTTCAAATTCGAATATCCAGTCAAGTGCAAATATAATATTCTATTCTTCTGGAGTATATTGCGGCCCACCTCGTGAGTATACAAATACATGTTCCCAAATGAAGTATCGTTGTTAAAACCATAAAACATTAACCTTAAAATTTACTTGATAGCAGATTCCATTTGACTCTTTATTGGCAACTCCTTAAACCCTTTATCACCCAATGATGCTTCTAAGCAGCATAAAAATGCTTTTGCACTTTCAGTTCTATTCACGAGATATTTAAACGACGTGTTCTTTTGTGCCGTAAACTTTAATGGCGGAATCTGTAACTGCCACAATAATTATGATTGAGTAAAATATTTTCACATTTTTCGAGTGAAAAGTCTTGAATTTTAATTTATCCTAAAGCAGCTCTGGGTTATAAAGAGTTAACGCCGATATTTTTCATTCTTCAATGGTGATTTGAATTCTATACCATCAAAATATATTCAAATAATTGTTATCTTATTAAAATCTGCATGCTACAGGTATCTAACAAGGACAGTCCCTCAAGGCTCATCACCAGCCCTCGTTCCAATTTTGCTAGATGATAGGAAATGGATGCCCTTGAGGTGTAGTTTTTGTTTCAGCCGACAACGCTCAATACTTTTCGAGATATTTCCGAATGGAAAGAACCAGGAGAACGTCCATCATGCAACTCGCAACGCAACAATGGACCCTTGTTTTCCGTTGCTAGGACGAAGAGTACCGACAGTGTATTGTCGTGATGTGGGTTGCATAAATCGAGGCGTTTCCCTGCCTAGTAACACCAAAAGGATTATATCTGTATATTTTTAAGATTTCGAAATGCATCGGTACACGGATTTGAAAATCTGTATATAAAACATCTTTCATGCATGTCTGATGATCCATGGTTACGGTGTAAGGATGTTATTTGTATATTTTAAAGATTCTGGTATGCATCAAAGACCATGGATATGAGATATGTATAATATACAGATTTACGACGAGTTACACATATTTTATCTATATAAAATCCATATTATGGCAGCAGATATAATACGCATAATATCTAGATATTATCTGCGTGGTAGAGGACATTTGCATGTATTTTATACAGATATAATATGTATTCAGTGTATACTATGATACGTATTAAATCTAGATAAAATCCTTTTGGTGCTTCTAGGGCTGGTACATCCCGTCGCTTATATCTCGAAATGTATAGAGCGTTGGCGGCGGAAACAAAAACTACACCTCATGAGTGTCCATTTCCATTGACTTATAAACATTTGACCGATGTCTGGTGGTGACAATTGAGGGACTTTCCTTGTGAGACCAGTCTCGGAATAATGTAACTGTTTCGGTTTCCGAGACTTTTTCTCGATAGTTGTGAATAATGTGTGTCCACTGGTAACAAATTATTGAAGTCTCCGCATGTAGTCTCCAAGAGTGGTCTCACTCACATCTCCACTAGAGTACTACTCAACTCTCGAGACTTAATATCGAGACTTTTGGTCTCCAGTGGACTCGTAGCCTTAAGTCATCACAGAGATCTAGTATGAAATGATTAAAATGCATCATACACGGATTCACGATTATTATTGAAGTGTAAAAACGTCCATATACTCGAAACCCATTAGGAGATTACGATAATCACAGATTTGTACAATCTTGAGGCTGATTGGACAGCAGAGTCTATTTCATTATTTATAAGCTAATATTATAATGGCGGCATTTTGCATCCTTCAGTGCAAAATTGACTTCTATGATATAAAATTGAACACTTATGCTGCAGGTAACAAAGTCAAGGCATTCCTCGCAGCGCTGCCATTTCTCGTCTTGGAAATTGTACAAAATGATTAAAATTCATAAATATACTAGTAGATGGACAATTCAAATATAGAGCAAAAATCGGGAAAAAATGTATATATTCTACAACAATTAAGAGATAACGATTTGGATTCTAGTTTTATTTAGTTATAATCTTATTATCTAGTTTTGGCAAGTAATAATCTATTTGGATTTAAGTTTACTTTTGCTGTTGGTAACGATCACAATGCACAAGGTTCCTACTGGCTCACTATTTGCTTTGCAAGGATTCCTAATAATGTTACAATAAGCATTGGCCCTTAAATTCTTGAACTGATATAATTGGTTTCGCTAGGATGATAATCTTAGAGGCCAATTCCTAGAAAAAAATGAGGATAAATTAATAACATCAAATCTTAACGAAAAAATTTTTTCTTCACAGCTTTGGGGTGCCAATTGAAAACAATAACGAAAAATTAACGAGTATCTTCCATGATGAGCCAATAAAAGACGGATGAAAAACACAACGAAAAAATGATGACAACTTGTTATTTTTTCCGTTGATTTAGCCAAGTTCCATGTCATTATTTTTCTATGGACTTTTTCTTTTCATTGACGTTTGCGCACTAATATTATAACGGCGTCATTTCGCATCCAACATTAAGTTGGATGGAGAGTTAAGTGTAGGTAACAAACGCTCCCTAAAGATATCACCCCATTGATATTTTCCATTTTTCGATGGTGAATTGAAGTCTATATGATCATACATACTATCCCAAATGGAGCTCTTTATGCTGCACGTACCTCAAGTCAAAAGTTTTTCGCTGTGTCATTTCAAATTTAAACCGATCGCAAGTGTTTCTCTGCCGCAATAGGGTGGTTTCCTATTATTTTTTTATTGCCTAAATCGAAAGAACTCCTGGAGTACCCATTTCACGCTCTTAGATTTTCGAATGACGATATCTATTTTTCGCGATTAAACGAAAAGTGAAAATTTTCAAGTGCGCGAAAACGCGACGGCTAAGTAGGAATGATGGGAAAAGTCCGTGTGACATATTTCTGGTTCCCGCTGCTGCAAAGTGAGGTGACCTTGAGGCGAGGCTTGAGCGCTGATACGACGCAGGATGCTAGCAGGTAGCTGAGTACCCTGCTAGCTGGTAGCGCTTGGCTTAAATTAGGATTATTAATACCTAATCAAACGAAGAAAACTTTCCGACCTTAGGCAGTTTTAATAAGTGATTATTAAGACATGTTTCCCTTAGCTCTGTGCCTCATGCATGCATTGGTAATCTCAGACAGTGTAAAACTCTTATCCTCTCGTGTAGAAACTGTGACGTCACGTGGAGTGGCATCGCATGGGCGCCAATCTGGCCTTTTTCAAATGAGGTTAAAATTGACCATTAATATTCGTCTAAACTGGGATTTCTAAAACCAAATAATTTGTGTATTATGAATACACTAATTGTGGGTAACGAATGGCAATCAATGCATTTCGTTTTCTTCGATGAAGGAAACTACTCTATTATTTCGCGGATCTCGTTGGATATTTCACGAGTGAGAAGGCATTGGATGTCATTAAAATTGCATTGCATTGTGTCGCAGGTGCAGCAGCTGCTTCGACTACTGCACGGACTACTCAGCATCCATGGCCTGGCACTGGCGACCGACCGCCTTCTTCAAAGACTCGGACACCGCACTCACCAATCCTCCGTCTTGCTGAGTCAAACCTGACAATGAGACTCCACCTCACCGCGTGCTATTGTTATTATCATCATCTTGTTGCCGGGCGACCATATCACTCCGCCAATGAAAGAACTCCGCGTGGGACGAAGAGCCCAACGGCTGACGACGACAATATCTCCTCGTCAGTCTAAACATAATTTATGCTGATCTTAATATTATTTATTGTCGAGTACTAATTAACTAGTACATTATGTAAATTAAACAACGTTTTTCTATAATCTGTATAAATTATATCGACCTCGGTGGCGGTGGGGTAAAGTCCTCGCCTGCCGAACCGTAGATCGCGGGTTCGAATCCCGCCAGGGTAGGTGGTCCCTATCCTAGGGCATGGATGTTTGCGTTCTTCTTTGTTAATCCTCCGTCGTCGTGAAGGCCTCCAAGAGCTGTTTACGGGGAAGTTGGAAATAAAACCATCACTTACAAAAACAACCAACTATCACTAACAACAATTACCAACAATTTTTCAGCAAATGATCACCTAAACAACGGTAGAAAAATCCCTATACTTAGGGGCATTAAGGGAGGTGAATGAGGGAAGTTTTAGAATTGCAGAAGAGTATGAGGAGCGAAATAGGTCAGTTCAAACTATAGTCAGTTAACGTGGAGATGTACATTCTGCTCCGAAAGTCGCCTCAATAGGCGTGCGGCGGTGGCGTTTAAAACAACAGCCGTTAACAAAAAAAAGAAATGGAGAACCTAGCATTTATTAATGACGTGCGAAAAATCCACAGAGGAAAAATCATTCGCCTTGACCGGGATCCGAACTCGGATCCCTCGATTTCCGGCCGAGTGCTTTAGCCAGTTTTCAAGATGGATATACAGAGTTATTTCAAAGTTCATTTCGTTATTTTTTAAAGGCAAAAAAGACATAAGAACAATTAGAACATTCAGAAGGGCGCTGATGCCTTTCGGTAGTCTATTGCTCAAGGTCCTCTCTGCATACAGCTGTCAAAGCTACCGAGGCGTCATTCTCCCCTGTGGAAATTTGTGGACTATACCGGACAAGGTGGTATGATCTGCTGATCATATTACGCGACTAGCAGTCCAGGTCGTGCGCATATGGCGCCGCATGGATTTTTCGCACAAATTGTGCATTGCGGGTGACTCCGATAAAGTTATCACCGTCCGTAAGTCCCGGTATACTTATATAAATTTATTAATGACCTTTGTCGTACAAAGGAAAAACGAATTTACAAACGTAACCTTTCGCGAAAAAATATCTCTCTTAATTTACCGAGTCTTTGGGACCTGGAAATAATAGTGTGGTACTACGATGATGATCTCCGTGTTGCTGATAAAGATATCCATCCACAATTTCTCAAGCAATCTAACCCTATCGCGCAGTCTCCGAGTTTCCGGCAGCCTAATTTGTTTAACATCTGTGTTACCTTTCTGCTCGTCCGTAGCAATTTCACACCAATCGCAAAACCTTCCCACAGTATTTTTTAAGTTCACGGATTTTTTATCCAATATGCTCGCTGATGTCTTTTAAGTGTAACCTTAATTATGTCATTTCTCGAAATCGTTGATAGAGATGAAGATGTCAGAGGAGTGAGCACATTCGATGAATGATATTTACAACCATCGCCGCATTTGATGAATTTTCAATTTTAAATAGCCACAAGGGATTACGCTCGGCATGTATCTCTTTTAATTTATGAATAGTAAGACCTGTTTTTATAGGTATGTCCTATATTTCTTAAAACAAAGTTATTTGAATGAACTCCATCGGTAAATGCCAACCAAGTTAGGCTGGGACAATATTGGTAACCAAGAAACAAAAACCTAAGCATTTTTTCATAAGCTACAGCTTATTTTTAAGCAATGGTTTGTGGAGCAATATCTAGCAACCATTGCAGCTAATGCTGTACATTCCTTGACGACTCCATTTTTTTAGCACAATACCGTGGGCTTTCGGTTCTTTTTTAATTTTTAACACTGTTCCACAACTTTCATTTAGCTGAAATTTATTTCAAAAATGTGTGCGTTTTTCAAGCGCATAATCTCAAAATATTTTGGTTCTTAAGCCTTAGTTTTAACTTAATGAAAAAAATGTTTATGTTCAAAGCATTTGTTAATGTTATAAATAAAAACAATTCTTTCCTAAAAATATCTTAATACAGCCAAAATTATGACCTATCATTGTATTTTTTTTCATTGGCGAAATAAATATTTTAAGTTCAAAAATCACGTATTCTTGCATTCCTTTATGAAAATTGTGAAATTTATCTAAATATTTCGCATGGTTCAATAGATCACCAAGACCTAGTACTACCCAAAAATATATTTGAAAAATCTACAAGGGGCCGATTCCACATACTTCCCCTATCATTCCGTTATGTCCATTAGTAGAGGACACAAAAGTAAGGATTTATTTCCACAGCATGATTCCGAAGCAGAATATTTGAAGAAGACTCACACAAATAGATGATAGGGAAGGACAATGGCCAGAATTCGGCTGAAAATCAACCAAAAGAAGATTTAGATATTAGTATGCAGCCGAAGAGAGGAGGCTAGGATAAACATTAGCATAGGAGAACATAAGCTTGAAGAGGTGAAAGCGTTTTCTTTCCTGGGAAGCCGAATTACCTACGATGGACGAAGCAAGAAAGAAATAATCTGTAGAATAGCGCAGGCGAAGAGGACTTTCTGCTAAAAAAAGAATCTTCTTGCCGCTGAGAGTACAAGCATAGAAGTAAGGAAACATGATACATCTGGAGCATGTTTCTCTATGGAAGCGAGGCTTGGACGTTGGCAGCAGCAGAGAAGTCAAGAGTTAAAGTATTCTAAATGTGGTGCCTCCGAGGAATGATGAAGATAAAATGGATCGACCGAATAAGTAATGATGGAAGTGTGGAAGGAAAGAGAAGTAATCTAAAAACCATTAGAAGAAGACAGAGACAACTTAGTTGGCCACATATTGAGTAATCCCTTGGACTTCCAGGAAATCGTTATGACCGTTTGCAGCAAAATAGCTATAAACGCCAAGAAAATCTTCATTGAATGTAAAAATACTCAGATACCAGTTTTTTCCCAATCAGTGGGACTTATCGGTTTCCGCCGGGATTTCATGAAATTGGTACCGTAGCTAACGCAAACTTCTGTCTCCCTAGTTTGAATAATGATGTTCATTTAATTTTAAAATGAAGTACATCACTATAAATATCGTTTACTAATTCGTTTATCGATGGTAGGTATACTTTTTTATGTTGGAAATAATAGTAATTTTATTGCGCGCCCAGAAGAAAATTTTCACCGCATTATCCCGAGTTGAGACTGGTCGAATCGTAATCACGTCATTGCAGCAATGACACGGATGCAGACACTTAAATTTGTGTACATCTCCTGAAGAATGATAAAATTTTCATCCTTATTCTGTGGAGGCCTTAGCATTTCAGCCTTATTCATCGTTCACTTCGTCTGTGGCTGAAGCCGCTGAATTTTAACGTGTTTTTATGAATCCGGTGATTTTCGGCTCACACTTCATCACTTCATTCGTGAATTTTTGGCCGAAAACAAATGCTCTAACGATTCCCCAGCCTCCATATTCGCCAGGAATGATTCCCTGTGACTATTTACTATTTCTACTAATAATGAGAACCTTAAAGGGTCGTAATTTTTTCAATCACAGATGACATTTAAAGAAATCGCTGACGGAGCCCAAGGCTATCCCAAAGATCGAGTTTGAGAAATGTTTCGATGATAGGAAGAAGCGCGGGTACAAGTGCTTAAGTGGACTAATATGGAAATTAAGGATCGGCAGTGGAGAAGTATAGGGTGGTGGCCTTTGGAATGTGGTGATGGAGAATAATGATGAGGATAAAATGGATGGAACCAGTTATTAAGGAGGAAGTCATAAGAAGAGTAGGAGAGAAGAGAAGCCTCGTGAAAAATTAATAAGAGGACGAAACAATCCAATCCGCCGTGATGGCTCGATGAAAACACTCGCAGAAGGACAGGTGGAAGTCAAGAACGGAAAAGGAAGGCCTGAATCAAATAAGTATGTGGAAAAGGTAAAGAAGGATGTGAAAGAGAAGATATTCGTTAGTGCGGAAATAAGTGCTGATAGGAGAATTGAGTGGATAGCTGCGCCAAACAATCTCACGTTAGTTGGCCAATGCTCATGATATAAAGTAGAATCATTTTGCGTTTTTTTCGGGACATTTTAAAAATCATTCATTTCACAATTGACTCATCTATCACTCCTCAAAATTATTGAGCGCTTCCCTCGTAGGCAAGTTCACAAACATGTTTTTAATACTGTTTATCATATGTATGTAATACCGTTTACTGTTTATCAGATGTATGTAATGCCATTTAATATGTATTTAATACCAACCACAAAAAAGCATATGCGAATCCCTGGAAAATATTCATGTGAAACATAGGGCCAACTTTCTATCCAAAAGAGGTTGGCATTCAAATGTCTTGAAATCCAGAATACATGACCGAGTTTTCTGGTCATAAATTTTTTTAATTTTATATTAGAATGCATTTACAATGTAAAACAAAGGGAATAACCATCACATTAAAAAAAACTGAGAGATAAAATGTTGGCACGGCAGGTAACTAAATTAAATATTTTACGACTTCTGGCTTAAGTATTCTGGATTTCACAACTGTTAAAATTTATGGAGTATAAACGTGGCCTCATTTTTTACATTTATGTTCATGAGGCGATTACACAGACACCATGACGTTCAAATCGAGAGCAGTGTTATCAGCACCCCTCACAATGGTCGCAGGTCGGCCCAACTTCTCCACCCACGCCTTGAAATCCTGGTCTACCCTGATTCTCTTACCCCTATATCGATATTCCCAAAAAATACAGCGATGCAATCTACACCAAGCTGCTATCCAGTCTCTACCCGACGCTCGTAAAACCTCTCCGTTGTCAAAGCAAATCTATTGGCAATTAAAAGGCATACAAAGGTGCTGATCCCAAATATCCTTCCAAACAAACCCCTTTTCCTCAGAGGTAAGACTATTAAATCCTTATATTAATTGGTTATCGTGACTGTTCGCTGAGTTTTTGCCGCCCCCACCTTTATTTTGGCCCTATCTTCGCTTTGAAAGGTTTCGAAATCTCACGAACTTAGGCTCACATAAAATAAAATACATGAATATGGAAAGAAGCCAGGTATTAACTTTAAACCTACAATTTTAATTAATTACTAATGTTTTCAAAGAGTGGAGAGCTTCAAATATCCCTCGAAATCCAATGCAGGCTACATGTGGTCAAGAAATTCCATCACGCATGCTCAGCGGTCTATTATTAGATCAATAAATATTTCAAGAAGCGCAAAAATAATTACTTATAAAAAGTGCTCAGACCTGCCGTTCTTTAAGCCCCTAAAACATGGGCACTGAATTCAACCCACGAACAAGTAATCGGAAGATGGAAAAGGAAGATCCTCAGAAGAATGTGCGGTGCTGTGGTAAATGCAGCAATATGGAGGATAAGGCTGAGGTAAAAAGGTCCCAGTTGTCCTAGTCATAGGTGTCTGCGGTGTTCGTTCACCCGGATCTCTATTCGGAAAAATCGGCACTGGCCGAGCACAGCATCCTTGAAAACAAGTTCACGGGGAAGATACGAAGCTCCTTTGTCGATCTCATGGATACTGGGACCGCTTAGTGAAAGAATCCATTAAAATTCGACTGCACGACTACGCGATCAACAGAGACTGTGGCTTCGGCCCTTATCTACATGTATAAAAGAAAGGCGAATATCGTGTTAGTTGGAACACATAACTCGAGAACGGCTACACCGATTTTAATGATATTAGATTCTTTAGATTCGTCTCAGCCCCGTACAACATATAGGACATTAAAAAAAAGGATAATTTCACACAAAAATTCATCTCTTTCTTAGGGATATGTTTTAAGGAGTTAATAACACAACAACAATTGATAAGTCTGTCAAAACTACAAATTAACTTATTTGTTTTGTTTTTACCAATTTAATAATTGAACTTCGTAACAATATAATATTTTAATTACTAAATATATTCAAAATATTGAAATTGTATTTTTTAAATTTCATTCGAACTAATTGTAGGCCCAGCTCGAGTTGACACTTCACCTCCGTGTTTGTAAACAAAGCTTTGTTTGCGTCTCTGCCACTTCTGCACTTTCCTGCTCCTTTCTGCCACTTTTGCGTTCGCGTCGCGGAAGTTGCAAGTGACGAACGCTGTTCGCATCGCGGGTACAGGTTCAAAAGGTGCAACTTTTATCTGCACCTTTTGCACCAGCTTCGGAGGTGGAGCAAAAGGTGCAACCTCAGAAATCATGGGAAATAGCAGGCGAAAACCGGCGGAAACAAATGGCCATTATAGAAAATTGGAAGGCTTATCGCTTTGACGTTACTTCTTCGGAAATAAGACATATGTTTTCAGATATCTGATATCTGAAAATACATCTGACTGGGTAAAATACTAATAATAATAATTTTTAATTGGTTAAATAGTAAACAAATACGAACTTATAATATATAGTAAAATGAAATGGATGTTTCTCAATAAACGTAGCAAATGTGCTCATTTATTTGAAAAATACCTTAGTTTTAACATAGTAATCCATCAATAAACAATTGTTTAAAAAGATTTGTTCCCGTTATCGACTATACTTTTACTAAAACTCCTGAGAGGGACAGATGCCAATTTCCATTAGCAATTTGTACCGTATATTCTTCTATACATTATTTTCTCATGAATGAAACAGAATCGTAAGTGGATCCATGTACTGTTGTCAAAATAACAGCTTTACCAATTTTAGACAAACACAATGAATTACTCTTTGATGAGGATGGAGTGGTATTTTTCGTTATGGTTGGTGATATTGTGTTTTATAATTTTTTTTTGCCACAACTGACAATTAAAATTATGACTTCGAATAGCATGACGTCTTTCACACCATCAACCTTTTCAATGAAATTCATTGATATCCCGTTAGTTCGATTCATGAATGTTAATAAATCTTTCTGCTGTATTGAACGAGTTTTTCATTATTTTCTAACATGATTTCTATGAAATAGACATTCGTTTACGAGGATGAAAATACTATCTCAGATTCTACATTGGGGCAAAGAGTTACTCTTGGGAATACAGAGGTAAAACTTATGTTGTATAACAACCCTGATGCCATTGAACCAACGAACCGCTTGGACCAATTTGTATGGAATGAGGCAGCCACAAATATTCTTTCATTCATATGTTACGCAGGAAATGCCAGACGCAAAAATATTCGGACTATGCCTTCAAAATTACCAAATTGCCTTTGGTCACTACACTTAGGAATTTCATCACGGACCACTTCGTGTTCCCGAAAAATTCGAACGAGATTAGCAAAATTGTCAGTTCCAATTGCAATGGTCATGAATCCTTTTAAATTCAGCAAAGCAAGATCAATTCCTCGAGTGCCTAGGTACGACGGCGGTTTTAACAATCGTTCGATATATTTCCCATTAAATTAAGTGTAGCTTCTCCAATCGCTAGAGCGATAACAAACCTTTCCAAGTTAGTTTGCAGCGAATTCAATAAGCCTTGCTAAAATGACAGCAACTCCCATTTTAGATGGGCGCGATGAGTTCCTCATCGACAAGGATGGAATGATGTCTTTCATTATGGAAGGTAATATATTGGAAATGATCTATCAGTGATTTTTCATTACAATTACTACCTATGATTAATGAGTTATACATTTACATATGGAACCATTGCACTGTCTTCTATATTATATTGCATTGCTATCACCACAGGCGAATTTAGGGGAGGGGAACGGGGGTACCCACTCTTGGCTATCCCTGTAGAAATCATGAATGTACATTAATTTTTATCTTTTCCCTGTAAAGAGTTTAGGCCTTAATTATTTTCCACCATATACTTCCATGTTGTAGATGGTTCCTCTGTGATTAAAATCATGGCAAACACAATAGATAGGAGCAAGGAGTTTGTCATGTGCAATCTGGGGAATCAAGAGGGTAAACTTGTCCTTCGCCAAAACCCTGGTGCCATGGTTCAACCACCAACCAACCAGACAGGTCAGTTTGTGTGGGATGAAGCCTGCCACAAAGCTTTTTTTAATCTTATTTCATTAATAAAAATAAATCGGGTAAATGTTTTATCCAGAAAAAGTTATCTGAGGCAATAATCTCATATATGAAATGTCATGGATATACTGTCACTGCTCTCCAACTGCGCAATAAGTATAAGTCCCTAGAAAGGGCTTATAAAATTCATGTTTCCACAAATAAAACAGGTCGAGGACGAAGGGTCCTTAACTATGAAACGTAAGTAATTTTTTCTCGCTGTGATCCTTAGATCCTTCAATTATTCTCTATTGCAGCTTAAATAAATATAGCTATGCAATTTTTTTCCACAGAGAAATCACACAGATGTTTGGAAGGAAACATAACATTATTCCAAAGGTGTTGTCGGGTCGACATGGCCTAACGGCTGACACCATGTTGTCTCCACCAAAGTCAGTATTTGGTATACATTTCAATGAGTGGAAGGGTAAACGTTGAGGGAAATAATAACGGCTGAGCATATTCTTTTTTATGTAGTGCTTTAATTACGAACTATGATAATGTGGACCACAGCCCATCAACTTCAGAAGGACACAGGGTGCAAGAAGTAACACTCAACGGAACAGGTGAAGGGCGGCCAAAAGAAGCACCCATCAAGAAACGAGATGGGAAGACGGCAATGGCTCTGAATGCCCTCAAAGAGGAGGTAGCCAGGCAGGCAGAGGAGCAAAGAAAGAGAGACGTTTTAATGCTCGAATAAATAAAAACGGGCAATGATATCAAAGAGAAAGCAAATGCTCTTAGGGCAGAGAAAAATCAGCTGCTAAATAAGCAAGTACTTTTGCTTCAGCAGATACTTAATAAAGAAAGTCAATGGCGTGGCTTTCTTTCATTTTATTTCTCTCTGTCATTTCATGATGAATATCACGGCAGAGTCGAAACCTAGCTATAGGAGTGATTCATGGCTTCATTCAATGGTATAAGGCTCAACCATGTGGAAGTTAAATCAATGAAGTCTCCTTTTAATTTTCGGGCAATTCCTGGCCTTCCCCACCATCTATGGAGCTGTAACAGATATGTACTTCTTTTTGATCCAATCCAGCTGGAATAACTATTTACAAATTTGCCCCTATCATTGCCAATTGTCTGCAATTTGCCGGCCTCAGTGGCGGCGGGGTAAAGTCTTCGCCTGCCGAACATGAGGTCGCGGGTTCGAGTCCCGCCTCGGTAAGTTTCCCTTATCCAGGGCATGATTGTTCGTGTACGTTTCATCGTTGACTTTGTTGAATACCCCGATTTAAAATGGCCTATGAGAGCTGTATTCGGAGGTTTGGGAATAAAATAAAATAAAAAAAATAAAATAAAAATTTCTTCACGAAGAATTTTTCCCCCCTCAGCATCAATTGGGTCTCCATAGTAATTCACAACTTCATCTGCATCTGGTCGGTTCTGAAGGGCTTCTGGATGATCTTCTGGCAGAGGCTCATCAAAACCATCTAAATCTTGAACATCTGCAATATTGTGCAAGATGCAGCATGCATGGATGGTCTTGACCAGCTCTACCATGTCTCTCCCTTTCAGAAGGTAGAGTTGCCGGAACCTCTGCTTCAACCCCCCCCCCCAGAGCTCACAGAAATTTTTAAGTTTAATCCATTTTACTCTATTGGTTAAATATTACTAATAGAACAGTGTAAGTATTAATAAGTTATCCCTTAGAAAGCCGTAAAATCTACCATTTTGAACCATTTATCTTAAATTTCTGCAATTTATCAATCTCGCACCTACCGATTATCCTGGTGGGTATTCCATACCCCCACACACCCCGGTATTAGTTGCACCTAAACCCCCCCAGTCTTAATTCCTAGCTGCGCCCCTGGTGGGTCTGTAGGGTACAGAAAACCCGCCAAGGTAAGCGATAGGTTTGAGGGCCCTCCCCCAGACATTTTTTTAGATAAATGGTTCAAAATGGTGGGTTTTGCGGCTGTGTGAATAGTTAAATATTTTTCGTTTGTGACTCATCCCTCCCCCTAATATTAGTGACAAAATTGTTTTATAAAAAGATTCTCTGAGCTCTTGGGGAATCCCCAAAAAAAAACCTCACTGCGTCACTGCTTCACTTCGCTTTATTAATTTACCTTCATCCGCTTTATCTAGCGCCTGATAATAATAAAAACTTGTTTATCAGAAGGTGTTTGACGCAAGACATTAAACCCGAATTTGTAGGGCACACCGTCGTGCGTTTACGCATGCAGCACGTTTACGCAGTGCATTTTTTTCCAAACAGAGATACTATAACTGGCGTGCCTAAAGTCATTTGATACGAATGCTGCTTCATAGGGGCTTTTCTTACACGATTTTGAGCATCAGTCAAGCGTCGGTCTAGCGTTGCGTTAACCTGCCCCGTGAACGGGCCAAGTTTACGCAACAGACTTATACCTAAAAACATTTTTTTACGGTTAATAGCACAAATAGCCAACAACTGAATGCGTATAATTTTTATTTCATTGACTGCATTATAAAACCATAATGCACAAAATTTCTTAAGCTGAAATGTTAGAAAATTCATTGAAAAAATCCGCGTAAACGTGCTCCTATCCACTCTATGTAGATTCGATAAAGAATATGTCTTTCTGACGAGCAATTTTGATACTCATTTATGTAGTTTTATTGAATTTGGTGTCCTTATTTTACTATAATAAATCAAATATGATTAAAAACGATACATCCGCTCTTGATTTATAAATGGTGAAATAAACTGTAATGTTTCATTAATTGTTAGGCGGTACGAAGTTCGCCGGGTCAGCTAGTTTTTCATAACTGAGAAAAGTTATGTTTTCCTACTATTAAAATGATCCAAATGAGGTTTATATATATTCACGCGCTACAATTTGGTGACTTTAAAATAACGGCAACCCGTGCCCCAAGGGCCCTAAGTACTGAGGACCCTCAATTGAATTTTTGGAGCTGAAAAATCACTTTCCATATGAAAAACGTGAAACTAAAGTCCTCCAGGACCTAATTTCTGTTTTTTTTACCTATCTCTAAGCGCTTATGGAATATCGTTCGTCCCAATGCGATCCGCCCCGCTTCCCCGCAACGCTGCGCCGCACAGTGGTTCAAAATCGGAAAAAGCTGGTCGAAAGTCATTTTTTGTCAACTTTTTTGAACGAATTTTTGAAAGTACTATTTGTATTCTACACTATATGATCTATTATATAGGCTAGTACTACGACTATTTCGTGGCTCATTGTAGTTTGTATAAATAGACAAACATGAGTCCTCCGGGATAAAAACGCCTGACGCGTAAAATCACTCATTTTTTTGAGAAGTTCACCTTCATAAAAAAAAGGTTTCAGATAATTTATGATCATTAAAAAAATACAGAGCATAAATTGGTACCTTTGCGTACAAATACTGGTGATTTTTTTAAAATTTCCATAGTTTTCTAGTTGGAAATGAAAATGTTTAAACTTTATGCTGTTTTACTTGAATTTTTAAATATAAATAGCAATATCGTTTTGGGCACCTCCGAACCCCCCGGAGATTTTGACGCGAATTGAAAGCACATAGTCTATAGAGTCTATAGTAAAAGAAAAATCTTGCGATTATTAGCGATATCCGGTATTACACAGCATAGATATAATGTTTGATTCTTTCTCGGCGAACAATAGAAGTAAAGATATTTTGGGTTATGCACCGAGCTATGTCCTCCATGTCTCCTTCCGATGTTTCGATGAGCAACTTGCCAATCGTCTTCAGGGATTCAGGAATCCAATACCCTATCGTCTTTGCCTCGGGGTATGTGGTATACAAAACTCCGTGGTTGAGAACGGTTCAGCGTCTCCTGATTGGCTCAGATTTTCCTGAGGTGGTCCCATGTATAGCTCATGCTGTAGCCACACTGTTTTACTTGAATTTTTAAATATAAATAGCAATATCGTTTTGGGCACCTCCGAACCCCCCGGAGATTTTGACGCGAATTGAAAGCACATAGTCTATAGAGTCTATAGCAAAAGAAAAATCTTGCGATTATTAGCGAATTTGGCCTCAAGATGGTTTTATGTTGAATGGTGCAATGCGCTGCCGCGACCGCCGCCAGGCCGACCGGGCGGCGCGCCGCTGAGGTACGACCTGAGATATCCACACTTGCTAGAGGCTTCCCCTCCACCCTCCCTCAGACAGTGTGGCTACAGCATGAGCTATACATGGGACCACCTCAGGAAAATCTGAGGTGACTGGCAGCCAATCAGGAGACGCTGAACCGTTCTCAACCACGGATTTTTGTATACCACATACCACATGCAAAGACGAAATGGTATTGGATTCCTGAATCCCTGAAGACGATGGGCAAGTTGCTCATCGAAACATCGAAAGGAGACATGGAGGACATAGCTCGGTGCATAACCCAAAATATCTTTACTTCTATTGTTCGCCGAGAAAGAACCAAGCATTATATCTATGCTGTGTAATACCGGAAACCATGATAACATCCGCTAATCACTGCGGAAGGCCTCGCAATAACGTTGCTGCTATTTACGTTGATGTTTTTCCATGATCCTCTCTTTCCTTTTTGCCCCTGATGACAGTGGCAGAAGGTAGCCGCCGAAACATTGGCATTTATAAACCTGGCGTGAAATCTTCATGAATCCTAATAATTTTAAATTACACTTTTTTCAGCTATTTTAGCCGACCGTAGAGCAATATTCATGGTAATAACGTCAATTGACTTCATTCAATTAGTTCACTAGCTAATAACCCAAAAGTACTCCAGTAATTAGACGAATTTTTATTTCTACCATGATTTCTGTGCTATGACGAACACTACATCGGATTTTGCCCAAACTTTATTCATATCCTAGCACTATCGAACAATTATAGTATTTATTAAAAATTATCTCGTGCTTGCCAGGCACATGAGTTGAATAAATTCTTCTCGAGATTTCTAAAGTATACGTAATCTGAATGAACATTTCTCGGGTTGTCCACCAGGTGAGATTTTTTTTCAATTCTATCCTCGTTTGGAACGAACTCGACGGCCGTTATCATGAAACATTCTGTATTTCGTCGGTGCCGTACCGATCGGTTTATATTTCGAGCCCATTGACTGGACAACAATAGGATAGTTTCCTTCATCAAAGAAAACGAAATGCATTGATTGCGATTCGTTACCCACCATTACTGTATTCATAATATACAAATTATTTGGTTTTCAGAAATTCCAGTTTAGACGAATGGGAATGGTCAATTTTATCCTCATTTGAAAAAGGCCAGATTGGCGCCCATGCGATGCCACTCCACGTGACGCCACAGGGACCTAGTTTTTATACTAGTAGATAGGAGTTTTACATCGTCTGAGATTACCAATGTATGCATGAGGCACAGAGCTCAGGGAAACATGTCTTAATAATCACCAATTAAAACTGCCTATGGTCGGAAAGTTTCCTGCGTTTGATAAGGTATTAAAAATTCTTATTTGAACCAAGCGCTACCAGCTTGCAGGGTACTCTGCTACCTGCTAGCAGCCTGCATCTCAGCGGCGCACACATTCTCGCCCCAAGGTCACCTCACTTTGCGGCAGCGAGAACCAGAATGTCGTCACACGGCGTTTTCCCAGCCTTCATACTTAGCCGTCGCGTTTTCGCGCGCTTGAAAATTTTCACTTTTCATTTAATCGCATAATATTAGATATCGTCATTTAAAAATCTAAAAGAGTGAAATACGTACTCCAGGAGTAATAATCTTTCGATTTAGGCAATAAAAAAAATAATAGGCAACCACCCTATTCGTACCGACAACGGTTTCCCTACCGACGAAGGCTCTTCCACAGATTCTGTACTGTCGTCGGGATCATAACCAGTCGGTACGGTTTCTCTCCTTCCCAAACAGGGAAATGCCGAATATACCCGAAGTTAGAAGTCTTTTGACGTGTCTCCACCAATGAAAGAAGTGTGGAAACAAGTGAAGACTGTAAATGCTCAATTCTCACTTAATTAAAGTTCCAAGGATGGAGGCAATCGGTACGCAGTTTGTTGTTGTCGTATTAATCTTTTTATTTGAGGAAGTTGTGATTAAGATTAAGGTATTCGATGTTGTGTTACTTGCTAATATTGCTTGTCTGATGTGTGGTATATGATGCTCTGCCAACAAAAGCGAAAGAAACAATATTACAACATCGAAATATAATTTGCACATGATGCAGATTGCTAAAAAAAAATAATTACTTCAATTACCCTTAAGACTGTATTTTCTTTTTTAAATGTTGGTACCGGATATCGCTATTTATTCATACCTTTGTAATATACGAATATACCATGGGTCATCCGGAAAGTAGTACCCGTTCGTGAAATAAAGACACAAAAGTAAATATTAACAAACATAAAAAATTTTATTTGAAAGAGGATACTTTAAACTACTTCTCAACATAATCTCCAAGCAAAGGCATTTGTCATAACGTGTGACAAGTTTCTGTATTCCTGCTGCATAGTCCTCCGCCGCCAGCTCATTGAGATACAGGGTCACTCCTTCTTTAAGTTCTTCATCGCTGTCAAATCTTTTTCCCGCCAAAAAGTCTTTAAGCTTTGTAGAGAGATGAAAATCTGAAGGGGCCAAGTCCGGGCTATACGGTGGATGGTCGAAAGTTTCCCATTTGAATTGCTGCAAAAGTTTTCGTGTTATCCCAGCTGCATTAGGCCTGGCATTGTCATGAACGAGAATGACACCAGTAGACAATAGACCTCGCCGCCGATTTTGTATTGCCCGCCGTAATTTCTTTAATGTTTCACAATACGCATTGGCATTAATAGTGTCTCCACGGGCCATAAAATCAATAAGCAATACACCTCGTCGATCCCAGAAAATGGTTGCCATGAGTTTCCTGGTGGACAGAACTGTCTTGAATTTTTTTGGTTTGTTTGGTGAATGAGCATGATGCCACTCCATTGACTGTCGTTTACTCTCAGGTGATGCATAACAAACCCATGTTTCGTCACCAGTAATTATGCGATTCAAGAAAGTCTCCTTCATCAGAATAACGTCCCAAAAACGTCAGTGCTGCAGCCATACGCTTGGTTTTGTGCTCATCTGTAAGCATGCGAGGGACCCATCTTGCACAAATTTTTGCATAATGCAGATGGTCTTTAACAATTTCATGAACAATTGTTCGAGAAACATTGGGAAAATGTTCACAGATGTCATCAATTGTGACGCGCCGATCGTTCCTCACGAATTCGTCAACTGAGCTCACCAGTTGGTCTGTAATGACAGACGGTCTCCCCGAACGCTCATCGTCGTGTGTGTTCCCCCTCCCCATGTTGATGTTGCGACACCACCGCCGAACAGACGACTCGTCCATTACATTGTCTCCATACACCTCCTTTAATTGGCGATGAATATCACATGGGCGAACGTTTCTTGCATTGAGGAATTTAATCACTGCCCTCACTTCACAACTGGCGGTGTTCTCAATTTTTTTAAACATTGTAAACAATCACAAAAACAACACAGGCAATGCTAGCGTCACGCAACTTGGCTCAGAGAAGGCAGACAAGCCACTGAAGCTATCTGACCTTGTCCAGCGGCTACTCGCGTCGTCAGCACTTCATGCGGCACGAATGGGTACTACTTTCCGGATGACCCGTAGTTGTCATTAAGTAAGTTCCGTCTAAATGTTATCATAAGCTCTTATAAAAATTTTTTTTTTTAAACCAGCCTTTATATTTAGATTACAGGGGATGAGCAACGTTTATATATGACACAAAGCAAAAAAACTCAGTGACCCCGAAAAACCAAAAGTGACGTATTAAAAAAGTCACTATATTTATTAAATTTTCAGTGAATGGTAAGCCCCCTATGTTTCAAAATGCCACCCCTATGCTTTTAAATGCCTACCCCTATGTTAAAAATGCCACCCCCTATGTTAAAAATGCCACCCCCCTATGTTAAAAATGCCACCCCGTACGTTTTATGTAACGGTAAAACAATATTCAAACATTTACAAAACCTTACAATTGTTAATAAATATATGAAGATCATAATTAGCTGTTGTACAGTTTTCACAAATTAAATGTATATGTGAATAAATGAGAAAATTTTAAAGATTCGTGTAGTGTGTACAAAAAATAAGGAAAGGTTATGAGTAAAGAACGTATATGTATTAGTTAGGTTGCGTAAATTAATTCTCTGATTGGTAACTAACACATAGAAATGTGATTGTAGTGTAAATATTCGTTTGTATTTATGTGTGAAGGTTAAAAAGAGTAACATATTACAGAAATAAGCCGAAAATCGACCATTTGGAACTTCTTAGATCAAAAACATGTTTTGGGGGGCTATAGGTTGACTGGGGGGTGGTTAAAGGGGGGTTGGAGAGAAAAAGTTATATTTTCATGTATTGTCATCGGAAATGAAGAAGTGTGCAAAATTTCAGCGTTTTAGCTTCACAGGAAGTGAGTCAAATTTGAGTTACAAGATTTGTACCAGACAAACAAACAGACAAACAGACAGGTTGGTGAGTTGATATAAAGGCTGGAAATAAATGGAAGGTTATGTTATTGAGGTTCACAAATCGTTTGCCTTTGTTGGACGGGTCTGTTGTGATGTTTTGAAGTATTGCATTTTTATACGAAAGGCTAAAGTCTATTTGTATGACCCATCCAAAGGTGTCACTTATCCACATCTGGATTCATGTTTACTATGTGGGGCACTATTAGGAAACTATTGAGTTAGCTAGTTTCACAAATATTTTTCGTATACCTTTCGTGAAAAAAAAAACATAATTCATTTTTGTTTTTTTGATAATCAATCGACATTTGTTTGGGAAAGGCTATTACTTCCAATTCGCATGACAAAATATTTGCGCATGCAATTTGAAATTATACAAAACTTATATTCATTTCAAGCGCATGACATTGTGGAAAATAGAAAAAAATAGAAGGTAGTAAACATGTCAATTCCCAGAGATAAATCAAGAAGGGTGATAGGTCAATGAAGGGTGCGTGGTGATTTCCCATATTGTGCGTAGGTCGATAATATTTCATTAAATTACTTTAGGAGTATGTTGGAGACCACAACTAGATCACTTTATGAACAAAAGCCAACGAAAATATCGTCAGATTTTTTTTCAAACATTTTTCTTAAAGTTTTATCGGGGTTTGCACCGGCAAAATTCGTGATATACCATCAACGTTTTTACAGAAAACTCCCCCATCGTCATAATGGTGAATGAATAAGTATGACAGAACAAAAAAAAGTTGAGATAAAATCTCCGTAAACATCAACATCTCATTAATTCACCCTGATGACGATGGACGAGTCATCTTTTGAAATGTTAACGGTGAATATACAACAAATTGAACCGGTAAAAATCCTGAGAGGACTTGACGCAAATAACCCGCCGGGATATAATAACATCATATTTTAACCAACGTAACAAGCGATGCGCGTTCGCGGAAAAACGAATAGTTTGTATAGAAGAAATTATGACACTGCGATTGTTCATTTCCATTGCATTTGATACTATGCTTCACATTTGGCATAAGCTAAAATTGAATTACTAAAGTGATGACAAAAATTTTGCCCACTACTCGATACCGATGGACTTGGAAAATTTGCTAATGGTTACAGCAGAAACGAGTACCCAGGCCGGGCTCGCGGGGTTAGATTCCTGAGGGACGGGACTTAATTCCGAGAGTTCTACATGCGCACACCTCAGGAGAGGGTGGACAGTGGAAGGAAAAAAGGAAAGGAATCGCTGCGGCGATGAGAGCCACGACCACCGCGAGAGATTTAAAGATGTCCATATTTTGCCAGTGTTCTAAAAGATATTCTGAAGAAATTCATCATTGGTCTCGAAAAAGTTGGTCAGGATGTGGTTTGTGTTATAATTGACAACAAATCCATCAACAGGAAGGCAGTATCTCTCTTCACCAATCCACCAAGGCTGAGTATAGCTTATCCACATCCTTCTCCCCCATTTCCCCCCATCTCCCCTTCTCATCATTCTTGACCATTACTCTAAAGCCTTGACTCTGTCCATTCGCATATGGATCGATCAGAAAAATTATTATTTTCCCAACTGAATGCATTATATGCTACATTTATGTGTTATCAGGTAGGATATGGTATTTTTCCATTCAAAACAATCTCCCCAGGTACTTTAAAGCAGCAAATCCTAGTTCACCGTTTCTTGAAAGGTTACAATTCACCCCATTAAGTGCATAAATTGCCATGAAATTATAGTTTGCAGATAGGTCTAATCAAAACAATCCCTATGTAATTTAACAGAATCACAATCTAGTTTTATCCTAATCTTGCGCATGTGTAAGAACATAACTTTTTTATTTTATCATCGTTTAATGATGCTGAAAAAATAGAAGCCCCGTGAAAGATATAGAAAATCCTATGACTTCGATGTTATAAGTACTACTGATGCGTAAAAAATGTTTTACAGAATGTAAGACTTTTGATGATATTCTCGAGGTTTCGATTGCATTTGGAAGCAAGTTGCTTCTGTGCGAAGAAGATTTTCCGGCGAAGGCGTTTGTCCATTCGAAACAATTATGCTTCTCTGAGGTAAGGATATACTGTTAACATCATTTAAATATAAGTACATATGTTGTTGTTATTTAAGGGAAATCGTAGCCGGAGAAATGTCTGTTTACGTATCGTTTGGTTTTCTTACGCATTCCTCGCAAACCGGCGCTCTCAGCGGCAGTCTTCCTACCTCCCTCCGTCCGCCTACAACTCTTGACGTCTCGACGGAGCGCTCAGGCCTTCTCTCTCGGTGGTCGTGTGAGAGCCCGACAACGCCTCCAGGAATTGAGATGGAAGGAATGGGATAAGAAAGTCCACGCCACAGCACAATGGGCTGGAATCGAAAAAAGCTGGCCAAAAATCGATGCAGTCTTAAGCATTGATAAATTGATGAACATTTTTGCGATTTGTGTGTTTGAAAGACGCAGTGAAACTTATTTATGACGATGAAGTCCACAATATTGTTTAAATGGCCAATGACAATTGAAAAATTATAATAATTGGTGCGGGATGCAGAGTTGCCAGGGGCAGGTCGAAATATTTTTTCTACGGGAACATCAGGGGAAAGATAGAATTTCTTCTATTATTATTAGTAACCATTTTAAAGCTATCGCAGAGCTGCGCAAAAGGTAAATTATGATAGGTATTATGATTATTATGCCCTTCAACTTGAAATTTTGTTCATTGAAACGTAATAATATATAAAATATCATTAACAAATATTTTATTGCTAATTGCTCAAAAACTGAGGTATGCCGCTTTAATTTCTTTTTTAGGTCAGAAGATGAAGACTTTTCATATTCCAAAACATTTTCTTATTAAATTAGAAGATTTTTCATTTCCCTGGTTATTTATACCTTAAGGTTAACCCCCGCAGAACAAGAAATGAAAGGATCTGATGTAAGCTGAAGCCTAGTGTCAAGGTCATGGTTTGTGGCAATCCTAGTCACTTTTCTAGTATGTTTTTCACGTTATCTTCTTATACCCCTGTGCCATGCTTCCAACGCCTCTGCGTAAAGCTGTCTATAGGAAGAATGTCAAATTTCAAATTCCCGCTCCATGTATTAAAACTTTGTGAATAGTTGGGGGCATGTGATACCATGGATAGAAGTTTTCGTAGAGTTAAGCTGGTTTTTAGGCATTACGCTGAGAAAACTGGACCATAAAGTCCAGTGGACACAGCTCTCAAAATTACTGAGAACCGGGTTATAAGTCGTCCGGAATTCCGATAAAATTATTTTAAACACTATTAGCGAAACCATGATTTACTGTTCCTACAGAAGTGTAAGAATATTCCATACTTAAAAATATTCAACAGATTTTTCTGTATATAGCTAAGGCTTAGAGCTAAGCATTAAGCTTATGCCATAATCCACAAACGGCGTGGAAAGGTCGTTGTTAGAAAATACACAAAAGACATTCATATTCATTTGTTCGAATGATTGAACAAAGCAAAGGGTGTAAGTTATTCGGCAGCCCACTAAGGCCTTGAGTGGAAACAAGGGCGAGAGGGATATTTGGAACGCGAGAGGGAAGGCTCAGAACGATAGCAGAAGGAGTGGGGAGGGCTAAGCCATCCGCTGACGATGGGATATAAGAAGCGTGGCGGGGGGGCGAGCCATTGGTCAGTCACTGCCGAAGAGAGGTAAAGAAAGGGGTGAAGAAACCGAGAACAGCCCACGAGAGAGAGAAACAGAAAAGAGGACTTATATACAGTACAATCACCGCCGAAGCAACAAACTTCCATCTCAGCCCAAAAGGTAGGTACCTACGCCAGGAATAGCAGCCTCTCTCTACGACTATTTTGTGACGAAATTGAAAAAATCGAGTGTAGATTGGGCGATTATAAAAAGGATTCCTTGTCAACGCGTCGGAATTTAATGAATTCCATCTTCAGGGCTGCAGATAAAGACTCAAATAACGGTACAGCACATACATCTCATGGCTTCTTTAACGAAGCTGATACGATTTTAAGAGGGATCATCACCCAGAAATTTATTTTGTAGGTCCATAATTATTGCTACTTCATATTTGGATGAATCCTCCAACACTTAGAGCAAGTGGAATAAATACAACAATAGAGCTTTAAAAAAAACACTAACACGATGTCTCGAGGAACCGCAAAAAGAGATATCTATGAGTAAAAACACGAGAGCGACGTTCAATTTAACAATCGATTCCACATTCAAAATTACTACCTACACTCGATGTTTTTTAATGGACGCATAAATCAAGAGATAGAGAAGAAATTTTACAACTATTATGCTTACTAGAGCATAATAGTTGTAAAATAGAGTATTTTGTGGGTGATACTACCCACTAATACATCTCTGTGTGTGGTAGTGATCTGACTATTTCCCGACGCATCGGTTGAATATACTTTCCTCGGGTCCAGGGGCGGGTTTTAGGGGTCGGCTCTTTACTTTCCGCGGCGCCTTGCTGGCATCCAATACCATAAGGCGATAATATACGTCTGATGCCTGAAATGCGTGGACAAGTGGCTTTTAGATATTCATCAATTAAATTCAACCGAGGTATTTAAAATTCAAGTGTGATATAGTGGAAGTTCGACGTATTAAAATAAAATGTATTTGCACATTTCCAAAATTATTTTAATTTATTTTAATCTTGTACAAGGGCATCTGGACAAAGCCATTATTTGATCATTTACCAGACAATGGCTCTGTGAGACTAAACGCTTCGTAAGCAATGAAAAAATAATAATAATATGATATTTGGTACATCCGAGGTTTGTTATGCGTATAGGGAAGCGGGTTTTAGGTATTCATCAACTATTTTTACACATTGATCATGAAGCTGGTGAAATAAAAACTCATGTTAAAATATTTCTTGGAGTGTAGGTCAATGTATATTATGCAGATAAGTTATAGCAAACGTTTCTGTTTATTGTAAACCATCATCAGGGCTTCAATATGTTCTAAGGTTCCTCTTGTATTTCTTCTTAAATTTTCCATTTTTTTGAAGTCCAAAAAATGGGTGAAGGTTTGATGTTAAACACATACAGCTATTCTTCGGATTCTTCTCCTTGTACTTCTATATTGCAGTATGAGATGACGGTGATAGTTTTTATTGTGAAATAAAAACTATCATTAAAGAGCCAGCTTTAAAATTACGATTGTCTCAATTTTTACAAAAATTAGGAGAGGCGGCAATTCCCCTCCCCCTCAATGCGCTACTTCTCAGGTCTTCCTCCGGGTGAGTTGCTCCATTACTAACGGCGTTTCGACCACCGACCCATCCGTCTTCATCAGGAATCAGGAACAACGTGGTCGCATATTCTATAGAAATGAAGCAACTCGCCCCGAGGTAGACCAAAAAGTGGACGCAAAAATATTTTATAGCTCACAAACAAAAGCGGATTGAATACAAGCCAATGAATAACTGTAACGTTTCACTTCAGCCTCATAAATTATATCTCTTGGTTCTTTTCGATTAATTAATTACTGTTGCATTCAGCGCCATTGAGAGCCCTCTAAATTTTAACAATTGTCCTGATTTTTTTAGCATATTTAGTTATTTCCCCTAGCAAATTTTTAAAACTTATATCAAGAGACAAAGGAATACTTTTTAAAATACACAACTGCCCTACCCAACACCCGTTCACCCAATTCCATTATCTTCCGTCCACTTGTTCATATTTATCATGTTATATTTCGGTTCGCCCCCTACCCCCCTCGAAAAGAAAACGATATCCCCCCCCCTTTCACTCTCATTCCTCTACAACTCCTAACGCGCCCCAAACGTTTTTGTTTTTAAGGACATACATGATTTAAACATACCGAAAGTGTCTTAAGGCGCCGAAATCCAGGTCGAGTCGAGTGATAAAGAGCAAGAAACCCAGTATTATAATGAGCTCTTTAAAATGTCTCGATATCAATATGCATATCCTCCGGCGCAACCAAACATCGTATGTTTGTAACAATACTGCTGATAAATGTACTCAACGCCTCAATACAGTGAAAACCTTATCAGGAATCAAGTTTTTAAAAATCAGGTTGCAATATGCGGAACGAGGAAATATTAGACACGTTCAATGAATCGATTGTATCATGGGAAAATTACGCTATATTTTGAATGTAGTCCACTGAACGAAGTATTTTTAACCACATTCAATGACATTTGTTGGAAGCAAAATTATTTTTTTATTTTTCATATTAGCCAACCCGACAAACTTTGTACCGCCTAATAATAATCAATGAACAGTTTAGCTAGCCCATTAATAAATCAAATCGCCTGTAAGAGTAATTTTAATAATTTTTGGCTTATTAAAATAAATTAAGAAAAAATCGATAAAAATACAAAAATTAGCAGTACAATGGCTTTTAGATGGACATTTTCTTTATTGAATCTACATAGGGTACGTAAACGTGATTTTTTTTCATTGAAGTTTCTAATTTTTATGTTTTAACTTAGGAAATTTTAGAAATTGTTATCAAATAAAGCTGTTCACATAATCAAAATTTCATGAATTCAGTTGTTGGTCTATTGGCGTTTTTAACCGTAAAAAATGTTTTTAGGTCCTAATCTGTTGCTTAAACTTTCCCCGTTCTTGGGGCAGGTATACGCAACGCTTGACCGATGCTTGACTGACGCCCAAAATCTCGTGAGAATTGCCCCTCAGGAGCAGCATTAATATACTCGTGGCGCGCTAGCTATAAATAGGTTCGGAAAAGTGCATTGCGTATACGTGCCCCATTTGAATACGTGCCCCGGTCTAGCTTACACATTCGGCTTTATTCTCATGAGTCAAGTACCTTCTGATATATAACAGTTTTGGTTTTGCTATGAACAAATAAAGTGGATGGTTTACCAGCACGTGATTGTGCCACATATATTTGACCATGAGGAAAACATAGGTTTTATATATTTCAGACCACAAACGCTCACCTTGTGATTTCTTAATCGTCATCGCGAATTGGAAATTGAATTCCTTTAAACTCTAAGGGCATATCAGATGGGTACATGGGAATCCTTGGAATGAGAACTTCCTCATCGTTGAATTATCCTTTAGTATAGTCTTGCGAATCGCATTGATCATTAGTTATTTTCATCACCGAACGCGTTCCATTGAATAGATTTGGTAGGTTCAAGTTTCAAAGCATCATGACCACCGAATCAACCTTTACCTGTAAATTGTGCCGAAGTAAGCCACGCACATCTAAGGGCTTCAAAAATTCATATGGATAGCTGGTGACTTCGTCTTTGTCCGTTACACAGTCAAAAGATTTGCTGTTGAAGGGGATTAGAAGAAAAAGATTAACTTTTTGTGAACTTTTACTATTTTACTATTATGTTACATGGGGCTGAGACGAATCTAAAAAAACAAATATCATTGAAATCGGTACAGACGTTCTCGATTTATAAATGGCGTAACTAACACAGTTGTCGGCTTTCTTTTATATGTATATAAGATATGAAAATAAGACTCCTGATAAAGTACCGATGAATTTAGTTATAGTGCATAGCTCAATCAAAATTTAAGAATTACCGCCCACTTTGTGCCTGATGAACCAAAGAACCAAGGGTGATTGCATTTTTTTTCCATTCAGAATCCATTAAAATATTCAAGTGAATCTACTTCTATCAACATCCGTCATTAATTGATACACGGCAAGTCTTGCATTGCATATTTCCTTTGCGTTGGAGACCTTTCCGCGTTTTCGAAAACAAGTCACCCAAAAGCGAATTCAAAAGACTTTTTGAACTCCCAGCATTTTATAACTGCACCAGGAAGAATCCCAATATTTAGGGCCAGGAAAGGATCTTGTTGTGTATGTTTGTTGTGGGTGAATGTGTGAGTGAGTGTGTTTTGGGCTTTCCGGTTGACAGGGTGGTGTTTGGTCCCTGCGGGGAATTTCTCCCCCTTCCCGCACACCAACGCACTGACAATTTTGACTTGCAAGGTGGAGGAGCAGTGGGAGAATTATACCTACCGCCAATTGAGTATTTCCTCTCCACAACTACGAGAACTATTGTTTACTTAAATAGCTGTGCCTTCAGATTCATGCATCAAGCCAATGCGTTAGGCAGGGATGTCAATAGAAACTAAACGAAAGTCAAAACCAATAAAATTTCAATAATTTCGTTCCCGGGAGCGAAATGGAGAAACGAAATGGATTTAAACGCGGGGAGCTAAACTCAGAGTCGAAACGAAATCGGAGTCAAAACTGCTTCGGGTCGAAATTAAACTAAACCTCTGGGACGAAACGAAACACAGATTATGCTTCGCGCCGGAGGGACAACTTGCTTCAACTTCGAATGGTTTAGTTTCGACCCACAGACCGAGTGCGAAGTATTGTTGAACGAAGTAGAGGTTCGGCCAACTACCAAGGGGCACTCACATTTCACCATGCGGGCATGGGGCACTCATAGCATTACCACTAACAGGAGAACGGTGAACGCAAACTGGCCATTCGATTTTTAAGCTCAATGTTTTAACCCATCTACACGTATGTCGAGAGTAGTGGGACAAAACTATTCCCTCTCATCCCCCTCCACTCAACTTCTGGGATCGAAACTTAACCATGAGCAGCGGAGTTTCGATTAATTTAGTTTCGTTCCCGTGAGTTTCCTTCCTGGGAGTAATGTTTCGTCCCGGGTCGATACTAAACTCCTTGGTGATTTTAATTTCTTGCCGGAACGAAATTAAATCTAGGCCTCGTATTTTCGATTCCCTCCCTCCGGGTCGAAACTAAACATTTTCGTTTTGTTTCACTGGCCATCCCTGGCGTTAGGACACCAAAGTGACCTGGCAAACGGAGCTTTTTTATCAGTTAAATGAATTTGTTTTGCAAATTTTAAGCTGCCGAACACAATTAAGACACCTGATACATTTCCGCCGCCATTTTTCGATTCCATCCAAGAGCCTTCATCTCGTCGCAATTCATTTATTTACGGAAAACAACAGCGTCCAAAGTAAGCCGCGTAGGGAGTATAGGGGGGTCACACGTAATCGCCACACCCATCTACCTCAAATCGAACAAGACAGCTCAGTTGGTGTTTGTAAACAAAGCGGTCTGACCAGGTTGGATGGTTGGACCTGGATATCGGGCTTCGTCAGTCAATTTTCAAACCAGTCTGAAAACTAAGATCTATCTCATTAGAGAGAGAGAGAGGAAATTTAGACGGTGTTGAAATAGCATATAGCTGACCGGCTAGTAGAAAATTTTACTGAATAATTCCATGTTGTTTCCCCCTCAAATAGCTTCTTGGAAGGCTACTTGGGTTTACTTAAGAGATACATTTTGCCGTAATGATAGATAAAGGTATTTATTTTTCCTCGAACAATAAAGGACTGCAATAGATTTTCGGCGGAATACCCCATTTTTCTGTAAGCGGCTGGTCTCCTACCCCGCCAAACGCCTATTCAGCCCAGTTGCGGGATAGCAGTTAGATGTAGACGCAATTCTCTATATTAAAACATAGGAACAAGCGAAAAATCGACGGCTCAAACATAAATAACTTGTAAATATTGATATTTTTAATTCATTCGACGTGCTTACCACTCGTTGACTTATTGGAGCAAGCTGACTCAACTATCATACTGCAATTCAGGTTACATCCATGGGAATTCATACGTTTACACCCGAAATAAACGTTTAACGATGTCGATTTACTTACACATTTCGTATAGATAACGTACTAGGATTCATAGTGCTGAGCTTCACAGCAGGAATGCAATCCAACGGCGAGTTCGCCGAATGCGTGCATCGGAAAATGACAAGTTTTTTTATATTTCTATTAATAACCTAAGCAATTCAAAGGATAATACCAGGGAACTTATCATAACCGATTCAAAATGCTGGTGTTATAAAATAAACGACATTAATTTGGATATATAAATCAGTTTTGTAGCTACAAAACCACAAAGCAATGCAACCGTGCGGCAACCAGAATAATGTACTGAAATTCAGTTTCTGAGCGCATGAAGACATTACTATCAACATCACAATCGTTTGCATGGCTTCAGTCAACGCAGAAGCTTTAAAAATAACAAAATATGACAAGAGAAAGAATGGCGTGGATATATTTACCTTGAAACTATAGTGATAGAATATTAGGAGGACGCAAATGCGGTTGTTTCAATGTCTCTTAAGGCATTTATTCCGGCTTTTCCCCCTTGCGGGCTTAAGGCGAAAGATGAATGCCCCGTTAAATGATTTTTCTAATTGGAGCGATGAATACAATACTATCGACGTAAAACCTTCGCTAATATTTAACAGCTGCTGCTTTTTTTGTATAGCTTATTTAAATTCACATAAGTTGGAAATTGTAAGTTTTATATGTTGTAATTAATTTAGTTAGTTACTTTTGTTACTAAGTTACTTTTGGAAAAAAACAGTCACAACAAGTCAAGTTAATAGTCAAATGCGACTTTTAAAACCTATAAATATGCGAGTGTAAAGTAATAAATCAAATATATTAATATTATTATATATATATAAATATTTTAACATGAATTAAACGAGGTCAAGATAAGGAGAAAAAAATAATTATCTAATCAACCAAGGAGGAAAGTTATTCATCACTTTCATATCACCGCCATCTCATACTACAATATAGAAGTACAAGGAGAAGAATCCGAAGAATAGCATCAAACAACATAGTATAACAACATCAAACCTTAACCCATTTTTTGGACTTCGAAAATGGAAAATTTAAGAAGAAATACAAGAGGAAACTTAGAACATATTGAAGCCCTGATGATCGTTTAAAATATACAGAAACGTTTGCTATAACTTTTTTGCATAACATACGTTGACCTACACTCCAAGAAATATTTTAGCATAAATCAAATAATAATAATAACAAAAACAGGGGCGGATCCAGGATTTCTTTCTGGGAGGAGCACAAGGAAGGCCGTATCCAGGATTTTTTTCCGGGGGGACCTCGTAATACAAAACAAACGCAATGATAATGGGACCGCATTAAAAATCTTGCATATTTTTTAAGGGTCTGAGGGGGGCGCTTGCCCCCCCCCCCCCCCCCTCCTAGATCCGCCTATGGACAAAAGCACGACCCGTCGCGGGGCGTCGCCAGCGGCGAGTTGGGGAACTATAACGACTCATACTAGAACGACCCATCCGCTCAGCGAGATGAAGGGGGACTAAGAAAGCATGGGAGGGTATAAAAACTTAACTTATTTTTTACATTACAGATTATTCATCATTCAGCTTGTGTATTGAATAAGTACCTACATAAAATAACAAAAGACTTTTCCTAATACATTGCAGCAAAGGTATTTTAGTTACGCTAAAAATTTCTTAATTTACGCCGTCTTTCGTGCGATCCCAAACTCCTTTTTGAACTACACCATTTTGGCGCTCTCTCATGTGTGGTTGCATACGCTGTCAGGATGCCTGCCAGCGGAGCGGAGGCTTGGCAATACTGTTATCCATAAGGCACGTACTGTCAACCATAGGCGGATCCGGGGGGGGGCACGGGGGCACGTGCCCCCCCCCCCCCCCCCCAGACCCTCAAAAATATGCAAGATTTTTAATACGGTCCCATTATCATTGCATTCGTTTTGTATTGAGAGGTATCCTTGTGCCCCACCCAGAACAAAATCCTGGATACGGCCTTGCTTGTGCCCCTCCCAGAAAAAAATCCTGGATCCGCCCCTGCTGTCAACTAAATGTGGAACGCTCTATAGTGGCCATGGTGGGGATGGAGTGTGTTCTCTGGGTGCTTGGGAACTCTGCCTTCCTAGCAGCGAGGCACTGGAGAGAATACGGACGGGAGCAAGGGAGGATCATAAATTTTGTGGTCTTTTTTTCTACGCAGAAACGTGCGAGCTTAGTGATTTGTGCAGTTAGAGTTTCCAGTCTGTCTCGTCTTGTTTGGGTCTAGTACTAATAATACAGGCCTGCATTTTTAAGATTCTACCATGTCACTCAAGCTCTGTTGATGGAGTACCATATATTAGTGCGCTGAATCCGAAAAAAATTATATTTACTAGATAGAGTCAGAATCTAGTTTTTTTTATTCGCCATCGGTCAATTTTTAAACTTTCATACATAGAAGATAATCAAAAATACAAAATGCACAATTACATGTGTACTGACGCGTAAAATACAACGTAATGCGGACATACCTACTTTTCTCATTATTGAGTGTAATCCTTATTACTTTTATCATTGGATATATGAGTGGAAATTATATTAATACTATTATGCTAATTCAAGCAAAATCTTGCCGTTGTAGTAAAAACTTATCATCGCTTTTTGGGTGCGGTCTAATACAGAAACTCCTGATTCGTTGATAAATCGATAAATAATAGTGACGGAACCATGATTATCAGAGTTAAATTATGTCGGAAATGCGTCATATTTTGACTCGTTCTTTTTTATATTTTGTGCGCGTTCCTATTCTTGAAATCATACGGAGGTAAAACACTTATCGCGGAAAGTTATTGGTTGTCATAAAAGAGCACGATTTATGTTATCAGTGTTTCAAAAATCGGGGGCCGGGAAGGTAGGTCGCATGTTAAAAGAGGGGAGACGGCCAGAAGGAGAGGGGGGAACCTATTCGAACGAAACCACTCTCCCAACGCTGACTGATAGAATAATTATAAAGATGGCAGTGACCTCTTAATATATTGTTTTGGAGATTTAGCACTATTGAAACGCACTGGATACGCTGCTGGTGAAGTATCAGAGATTACGTTGCAATAGGGTGGTTTCCTCTTATTTTTTATTGCCTAAATTGAAAGATTATTACTCCTGGCGTACGAATTTCACGCTTTTAGATTTTTAAATTACGATATCTATTTTTCGCGAATGAATGAAAAGTGAAAATTTTCAAGCGCACGAAAACGCGACTGCTAAGTATGAATGCTATGAAAACCCCGCGTGACGTCATTCTGGTTCCCGATGACGCCGTGTGAGGTGACCTTGGGGTGAGGCTTTGAGCGCTGCTACGACGCAGGATGCTATCAGGTAGCAGAGTAACCTGCTAGCTGGTATCCCTTGGCTTAAATAAGGATTATTAATACCTTATCAAACGAAGAAAACTTTCCGACCTTAGCCAGTTTTAATAGATGATTATTAAGACATGTTTCCTGAGCTCTGTGCCTCATGCATGCATTGGTAATCTCAGACGATGTAAAACTCCTATCTACTCGTATAGAAACTAGGTCCCTGTGACGCCACGTGGAGTGGCATCGCATGGGCGCCAATCTGGCCTTTTTCAAATGCGGTTAAAATTGACCATTGCCATTCGTCTAAACCGGTATTTCTAAAACCAAATAATTTGTATATCATGATGGTGGGTAACGAATCGCAATCAATGCTTTTCGTTTTCTTTGATGAAGGAAACTACCCTATTCTATAGATAGCAGTGACCTCAATATATTGTTTAAGAGCTTTAGCACTATTGAAACGCACTGGATACGCTGCTGGAGAAGAAGCAGAGATTGCGTTACAATTGTGTACGAGCAGTGGCGCCGACTCCATAGGGCTTGAGGGGGCCTGAGCCCCCTCAAAAATTTGTTATGGGTGTGAGGAAAATGTGTCAGGCTTGTCGATTTTCCCCGGAGTGTCCAGATGTCGAGATTCGTGTTATCAGGGTTCTAATGTTGATCATATGACTCTTCTAAAATGCTGAAAAAACTTAAAACTCACTACTTATAAAATTTCCCGGGGCAAGATCCCCGGTTTGGGCCCCCCAATATTTTTTGTAAGTCGGCATCCCTGTGTATGAGACCCCAGGTTTGGTAAACGTAGTTAATACATTGTTCTTTATTTATCTTTGTTCAGGGGCCTGAGACGTTAAGAGATACGCACTTAAGCAGAAATGAAAATTCCGAGTGCTCAGCTCCAGTGGCTCGCTCTAGCGGCAACGATCGTCTCCATAGGAGGTGACCACTCCACCAATGAGGTTGTCCAAACGTTCGAGGCCTACGACGAAGGATCGTCGCTCAAAGATTATGCAGACGAAGGCAAGGAGCTCGATATGGACCAAATGGCCCGCACCTTCGATCTGAACAAATTAATTTATCCAGGTTCGTCACCAGAATTTTAACAGATATTAACTAGCAGGTGTCTCAGGAATGTTTTCAAGAATTTATTTTTAAGATAACTATATTAATCTTGAAATATTTTCAAAAGTCTTGTTTGAAAAAAGCTAACCATGTCTTAGTTTTTAATTGTTACATTTAATTAGCCTGGTGTCTCAAAATGTTTATTTGAAGAGCCTTTTTAGAACTTTCGAGGCATTTAGTGACTTGCAGTTCTTAGTTCATAATTAAATTCTCCTAAATTTTCCCTTCAATTAGGTATATTTGTGGACTTGAGAATTCCAAAATTCATCCGAATTGTTATATAGTCAATACTCTCTCTTCCCCGGGTCAATGAACAACTTCCCATTCAATGTCAGCCACAAATATGGCCCCGATAAATATAAGCAAATTAATAAAATAACTAATAATGGAAAATATGTTTGATGCATGGAACTAAATAGGTGTGATCGATACCAGTAAATACTCTTAATGACTATCAAAGCCATATTTTATCACGACTAAAATCTGAAAATAAAATCAATTGTATTTTTCCATGACTGTGATTGTATTTTTTTCATTTTCCTTTAATTGAATTGAATGATTCATCGATCAACACAATCACTGAAATGAATTTAATTCTCATGAAGGTATACGTTCGTAATTCATTAAGCATTCAACGCACTCCGATAAACTACTCAAAAGCCATATTTGAAGTTTTTTTTTCGAAAGAAATAGTCAGAACTCATAGGTCGCTTTGTGTTAGTTTTTTCGGGTTGTATCCAGCGTATGACCTCCGTGTTACATATTGAAATTATATTTGATGTTTTTAGCCACAAATCGACTCTTATTAAGTTTACTTTTTCTTTCCCACGACATTGCTGCCTGACCTTCGCCACAAACGGTCTTTTCTATTTTTCGCTATTCCCAGTCGCTACCTCCTACCTGACGTCATCCCCACCCCTCTTGCCTTCTTCACAAGTATAACATGGTGAAGTAGAGAAATATCCTGCACCCTGACCATGCAATGCTATTGTGTCTAAACCTTGGTCGACTGAGTGTAATTTTTATCATTGGACTGAAAATTTTATAATGCTTGGAGCCCAAAAAATCATTAAGAAAATAAATTACTAGGATTACTCCATAAAAAGATCTGGCGGTTCTCTCCGCACAAACCCTGACTGTCATTTGGGTGAAGGAATATCTATAACCTTTTATTTCTCCTGTGTACTTATGAACAAATTTTGTAATTTTATCTCGAAAATGTCGACATTTTTAATCACATCGTTATTCTTTTTTATACCGCATGAAATATCCCGTATTTCTTCCTTCACCGTTCGATGTGTTTTTATGCTCAAATACGTATTACGTACTTCTCTTTATTTTCTCTTTATTATTTTTTCGCAGTACTCACTCCTCCCGTACCCTTTGATTGTATTTTCCATTATTTATTTTTCACTGTAGATTGCATTATTATGCTAATAATCCTTCAAACGCCAGAAAGACCCACGGTAATTAGTGAATTGAATTGTTGCGTTCTGGATAATTTTTAATACGGACAGCGAATGTTTCTGAAAAATGCAGCCTAATACGGTATTATATCCTCACGTTACGCCTCGTGCGAACGTAGGAACCAAGTACTGCGGCCAAGGGAATATAGCGGACGCAGTCATCCCGCCGGAGAAGTATCTGGCGGCGGAAGACGCTTGCTGTAAGGCCCACGACGAGTGCCCCCACTACATCGACCCCGGACAAACGGACCCCACGTCCGGACTCACCAACGAATGCTACCTGTCGCAGTAAGTACAATTGCGCAAACCATTCCTTTCCAATCCTTAAAGCATCCTATTTTGATGGTATAGTATTTGGAGGAGGCGACCGACAGCTTAATGAATCAAAGCTATCATACAAAAGAAAAACTTCAATGGCACAATTTTATCTTTCTTTTTCCCTTACACATCAATATGGCTTCTTCCACAACAATCCCTTGTTTTTCTCTCTGTAACCAAGGCGCCAACTCAACACAAAATACTAAAAAATTAAAAAGCAGATACAACAAACGACAAAAGAACTTCAGATAATGAAACAAATAAATATATAAAAGCGTATATAAAAGTGATGTTTGTCATTCAAAGTATGTAACGAAACTCACCTTCCACTTCTTATTTTGCGTTACCCTGGGTTACAGAAATACACTTAATTAAGAAATAAAATGCACCAAAATCACTTTTTACAAATTATATTCGAAATGTCGAAAAGAAAACTAATTGGGTCCAATTTACAATTTAATATTAAACAAATATATTGCGTAATTTCCCTTTCTGTTCCAATGGGCACAATCAAAAATTGTCTATACATACAACCGAGATGCAACTTAACTCCCGCCACGGAAATCTTTGGTAAAAGGCGAAAGATTTTTATACGAATCGACTTGAGTTCTACCGTATCTCTTCCTCCGCTCTCTTTCTCTGCCTCGTAGGCGCCTCCTGTTTCTTTGCGTCCTTTTCTTCTTTCTGCCGATCTTTTTAGAACACGTCTCTCTTTCAATACACCACTATGTTAGCTTTTCTCCCGATCCTTTTTATAACACGTCTATCTCTTATCTCTCTCAATACACGACTATGTTAGTTTTTCTTTCCGCGTCCCTCACTACCATTATTGCCTCCTCACTACGATTGTTAATTTTAATTTATTCATTTATTTAAACAAACAATATGGCGGTTTGTTTACAAGTACATGCATCAAGCCAAGGTCATTTTCACCAAGAGAAAGGTGAGAAAGAAAGGGTGGAAAATAAATCCCGGCGTCACAGCATCATCCTGCTCTCCTAATCTACATGCTACCCTGCAATAAGCCGCCTCAAAGGCGTGTGGCGGGCGGTGTTGGTGCCTGTTAGTTTCCTTCGAGTTGAGTGAGTGCTTGTGAAAGGTGTCCGTTTTAGTGGCTGCCACGAATCCTACCCTTCCACCAAACCAACACAATTATTTGTATCGTAACTATGACGTGATGCCTAACGTCACGGCTACTGTACACTACTTTTCCGTTTCAAAGGCTTGCGAACCACAAATTGGCCGTCATTTTTTTTCCTCCGAGCAGGAATACGTCGTTTAGCCGTCCTATCTTAAGCATTCACAGGGTCTCATTGCCTTCCGAGGGCCGATCCTCCTCCTTAAATGTGAGAAACGAGGTTAGAGGACGAACGAAGTGTGTTCAGAAAATAACGGGATTTTATTTTCAATTTCGCTGGTTTGGAGAGTCCGATTGTCTTTTGTTTTATAGTTTGGGTATTGAAATTACCCTTGAAGGGTGAAAACATTTTCAGCTGCATTCATTGCTTACTTTGCTCACTATCGAAGCCGCAAAGATCACCATACCTATTCTATCGGAAGCTTTTTTCCTGATTTTACACCAAAACTCGGGGAGCGGGGGCTGCGAAGGAAATATTTAATTTTGAGGAATTTATATAATTCACATTTTTGGGTGATTTATTGATGACTACCCTTCCTCCGAAATAAATTCCTTGGTTCACCCATAGTTCACACTAGAGGGATAACATAGATGGTACCTAGCTTTGTTTCTGTGAAAAAATAAACATAATCTTAAAATGCTGGGATTCCATCATCATCAAAAATGAAACAAAAAAAAAAGTATTAATTTGAAGAAATGCCAGTCTCTATCAATTTTCCTCTGCTATTTAACTCTTTGAATGCCAGCAGATTTTCTAGGTAGGTAATATGCCAAAATTACCGAGACATTTTTGCTGATTTTGCAGTAGTTGGCGACAAAATTACGTTAGAAATACAAGTAAAAGTGAAGATAAATATTCAAAAACTCAAAGAAAATTTATTCGAGTTTAAATGAAAATTTTAGATTAATTTTTTAAATATTTAGTGTAAATTAAAAAGATTTAGTTTAAATTAAATTTTAAAATTTAATTCAAAAGTTTTATTAAAATATCATACGAAGGTTAAAAAACTTTTACCAAGTCCTCCCTTGAGAAGTCGATTTAATTTTCCCAAATAAAAGACTACGGTTGTGACACATTTATTTCAAAGTCCTAATTCGATGGGATTTCAAAAAGGCCTTTCTTTTTTTACAGGATGGACTGCGATTGCGAGGATAAGTTTTACAATTGCCTGAAGAGCATCGGCTCCAGGGATGCCAACGTAATTGGCACCATCTATTACAGCGGGCTGACCAGGAAATGCTTCAAAAGAGCTGTTCCCGTCAAGTGTAAAACTCAAATATTCTTCTGGAGCATAATTCAGCCCACGACGTAAGTAAACACCTGTAAATTTTCATACAAGATTCTAGGCTTTTCCGGCGAACTAGTTGAAGGAACTCTTTCTGGGTTTTCTATCCGGTCAAGTTTTCCATAGCCGACGTTTCACCAGTGTAGGGTCATCAAGGAAGCAATCGAAATTCGATTAGAAAACAGAAGTTTCAATTGGGACCGAGGGTTCCTCCACCTGAAAACTCGTGTTGAAGGCTGGAAAAACCAACGGACAACTACTAAAACCAGATTGGCTGCTTCTGACCAATCCCGTGGCACCTAATCTTCGAGTAAGGCCATATTCGGCGAATATAAGGGCTTAAAGAAACATTAGTTCGGCACTCATTCTCCCTAATGATGTGATAGTCAAGCATCAAAACGTCGGCTATGACAACCTGACCCGGTGGTGAAAACAATCCCTGAATGCCGGAAAGAATTCCTGCAGATGGTATATGTACATAATCATCATGCAGTAGCAATTATTAAAAGGCAGTTATTAAGGTTGGTTTGATGAATTTACCTGATCAATATTTTTCATAGCTAACCAAATTCCAGGTATTAGTATATTTTATATTATTAGTATCATAGCATTAGTATCAGTACGCTACCTAAGAAAGGGTTTGCCATTAGCACTGGCGTTTTTCCGTTTACTCCGCCTTAAGGCATAAAATTTCTTAATCCCTAGTCGCATGATCACTTTCCGGACCTTCAGAGTCTTCAGCGATAGGTTTTCAAGGGAACAAAAGAGTGATCGCTCGATCCATCATTATCTGATTCACACGGTCATTCCCTCCGTCCCTTTTTCCATCGCTTATTCCGTCACTTTCCGTATTTACAACTCATCATCATCAGTGATTACTGTCCTTAGACAGGTTTCCACTGGACTTCTCTCCATCTTTCTCTATCCTGAGCATCCTCCTTTAGGTCTTTGTATTTTCTTCCTCTTCTTATATCATCCAACATTCCCATCCTCCTTCTTCCTCTTCCTCTCTTTCCTTCTATCTTCCCTTCTATTATTCTCCGTTCCAAACAATTCCTTCTTAATATATGCCCTAACCAACTTGCCTTCCTCTTATGAATCATATGTATTAATTTTCTTTCCTCGCCTATTCTTCTTAGAACTTCCTCATTCTTCACTCTGTCAGTCCACTTCACTTTCAACATTCGTCTCCATACCCACATTTCAAAACTTTCTAAATATCTCTCCTCCTTCTTTTTAACAGTCCATGATTCACATCCGTACAACACTACACTCCACACAAAACATTTCATAAACCTCTTCCTCATCTCTATTGGAATTCTTTTTGCTGTTAACAATGCTTTTACCTTTCCATACGCTCCTTTACCTATTGATATCCTTCTTCTTATTTCCTCAGTACAACTTCCATTCCATCTTACCAGACTTCCCAAATATTGGAAAGTCTGTACTTGCTGTATGATATTTCCTTCTAAAGATATACAAACACAACCTTCTTTTCTGCTGATTCTCATCACCTTGGTTTTATTTATGTTTAAGTTCATTCCAAATTCCCTCCCCACATCCATTATATCATCCATCACTTGTTGTAAATCTTCTTCACTTTCTGCCAGCACTGCCTGATCATCTGCATATTTAATTGTTTTTATTCTTTCTCCTCCTATTACAACTCCTCTAGCTTTTTCTAAAGCTTTCTCCTTCATTTTTTCTGCATAAACATTGAATAGCTCTGGAGAAAGGCAGCACCCTTGCCTCACTCCTCTTCCTATGCCAATTTCTTCTGTTCCATCATCTCCAATTTTTATAACTACTACCTGCCTACAATACATCTCCTTTATTAATCTCCTATCTTTCCAATCAATGCCAATGTCTTTCAAAATTTTCAATAACACATTCCAATTAACCTTATCAAATGCCTTTTCCCAATCAATAAAGCAAATGTACAAATCTCTATTCACTTCCATTATTCTTTCTCCTATCATCCTCAAGCATCCTATTGCATCACGAGTCCCTTTACCCTTTCTAAATCCAAATTGATCTTCTCCCATATTTTCTTTAATTCTTCCTTCGATTCTTTTTAATATAATCCTTGTAATTACTTTGGTAACATGGCATATAAGACTAATTGTCCTATAGTCTTTACATTCTTTGGCATTACATTTCTTTGGTATTGGTATTAGAATAGTTTTAAGTAGATCATCAGGCCAGCTCCCGGTATCATATATCCTATTGATTAAATTTGTTAATCGACTCATTGCACTGTTACCTAGGTTCTTTAATGCTTCTGATGGTATTCTATCGCATCCCATTGCTTTCCTTTCCTTGAGATCCTTGATTGCCTTTTCCACTTCTCTTCTCAGTATGTTTGGTCCTCTATTCACCTCTTCACATTCCCATTCCTCTTCCAGCTCCATCTGAGAATGATCATCTTTACTATCATATAGTTCTTTCACATATTCTTTCCATATGTTTTTGTTTTCCTCAACACCTGTTGTTATCTTTCCGTATTTATTTAACATTCCTTGTTTACTTATTTTCTTTGGCTCTCTTTTTGTGAACTTTTTAGCTGTTTTATACATTTCTTCTAATCTCCCTTGTTCTTCTAGGACTTCCATCTTTTCGCATTCTCTCTCCATCCACTCCTCTCTTGCCTTATCAGTTAATCTTCGTAGTTCATTGTTAAGTTTCCTATATTGCCCTTTTCCTTCTTCAGTGTGAACATTTTTCCACTTTCTCCTTTCCTCCATTTTATCTATCATGCTCTGAGTGATCCATTCCTTCCTATTTCTTTCCTTTTGTACAACACCAACTTCCTCTTCTAAGACTTCCCATATTACATCCCTAATGTTATTCCATTCCTCTGATACCTCATTACTTTGTCTTACATCTTCCAATTTTTTCTCAACATTTTTATTATATGCTTCATTCTTCTCATTTTTCAGCTTTATTACATCCCATTTCCTTATCAACCTCCCTTTCTTAACAAGCTTCAGTCGTGTTCTTATATCAGTAACTAGAAGATTGTGGTCAGAGTCAGCATCTGCTCCTGGGTAGGTTTTTGCCATTTTAACACTATTCTTAAATCTTTGATTGACAATAATAAAATCTATCTGATATCTTGAAATATCTCCAGGTGCTTTCCACGTGTACAACCTTCTTTTATGATTTTTAAACCAAGTATTTGCAATCCATAACTCCAAGCGCTCACAAAAATTTATCAATTTTTCTCCTCTTTCATTTCTACTTCCAAGTCCATAATCTCCAACTACATTCGTCCTTCTTCCATTCCCCACTACACTGTTCCAATCTCCCATCATTATAATTCTTACTTTGCCTTTTCCATTTTCTTCATATACTTCCTCTATTTGCTCATATATCCGTTCAATCTCTTCTTCTTCTGCATCTGATGTTGGCAAGTACACTTGGATAATTAATGTATCTACTGGCTTACTCAGTATCTTGATAGCCACTACTCTATCGCTTACTGGCATAACTTTAGTTATATTTCTCTCCAAATTCTTTCTGTATATCAACCCGACTCCATTTTCCTTAGATTCCCCTCCCTTATAAATAATCTTATAATCTCCTGAATCAAATTCTCCTTCTCCTTCCCATCTTACTTCACTTAATCCTAGAATACTGATGTTGTGTCTCACCATTTCTTTCTTCACATTTTCCAACTTCCCTTTCCTATTCATTGTTCTGACATTCCATGTTCCTATTCTCAATGCTGATGTTACCTTTCCCTTCTTCTTTCTCTTCTCTTTCAAACCACACAGTTCTCCTGGGATAGTGCCCACCCGGAGATCCGAATGTGGGCATATTACTCCGGAATATTTCTTATTCTCAGGAATCACCATGCTTTCATTGTAGTCCAGTGGGACTAGGGATACCGTAAGGGTCTTTAATGCGGTGGTTTCCCCTTGCCTTCCGCATCCTATGCCGTTGACCTTGTGAGTTCATCCGCCTTTTGGAATGATTTCCCATTCCAAGGGCAAGAGGGTGCCCTAACCCCTGTCCGCTCATCCATCCTCTACAGAGGTTGTTGGCTTTGACAGGGGGGGTCTCCTTATCCCGGGAGATACTAGGTCCCTGTGTCGTTAGCCGTTTTTAATAACGTTGCCCCCTCTCTACCACGAGGAGGTGATCATCAGGATTTTCCTTTCATTGAACCAAGGACCAAAAGGCATTACCTTGGTTCTCCAGTACTTTTAGAGAGGCCATTTATTTACTATATTTAGAGAGGTATTTATTTACAACTACCATTCAATTTAAACACAAGCGTTACAATCGCTATGTGCGGCTGTAAGCTCTGGTAGGCTGAATGAATGAACCAACGATGGTTTCAGCGACGGAAAAGGGACGGAGCCACCGCGGAAAATGATTGCGTGAGACGGTCATTTTTCCGCCATCATTCTACATCTACATAATACCCCGCATGCCGCCTAAAAGGCGTGTGGCAGTGGGTGTTAAGACAGCAGCCATATACACATAAATAATGAAGTACTCTAGTGAAGTTGCTAGCGTTTATTAAAGTCCTTTATGGTTCGGGGGAGAAACGAATTCCCATATCTATCCGTTCGGCAAAACATCTCTCTTAATTTATCGCTTCTATCGGACCTGGAAATATAGTGCGGCTCTAATATTATGTTCTCTGTGTCGCTCTTAAAGATATCCATTCTCAATTGTTCAAGCACTCTAAGCCTAGCGCGCAGCCTCCGAGTATCCAGCGGTTCCCAGCCAAATTCGCTTAACATCTGGGTAACGCTGTCTGTACGCCTGTAGCAGTTTTTGCCGAACCGCGCAGCCTTCCTTTGTATTTTATTCAGTTCGCGGATTAAGTCTTTCTGCACCGGATCCCATACGCTCGTTGCATATTCAAGGTTAGGTCGGACAAGAGCGAAATAGCACCTTTCTTTTACTTTCTCATCCGAAAATCTTCCCACAATACGCTCGACGAATCCTAATTTCTTCAGGGCTATGCCGCAAATATTCTTTATGTGTTCCCCACGTGAGGTTCGAGGTTATCGTAACTCCCACTTCGTCTGTTGCCTTTATGTTAATACCATCCACAGCATAATTATGGTTAGAGTTGGACGAATTCCGCAAAAAATGTACCGCCATGCATTTGCTCATATTAAGTTCGAGTCCCCACTCTTGGCTCCACAAATTAACGTTGCTTAAGTCCGATGATAGAATTTCATAGTCAAAGTGATCACTAATTTCGCGATAGATGACAGCGTCATCAACAAATAAACGTATTTTATTGCTAATGCGGGAGCAGAGATCATTAATGTATATAATGAACAAGAGGGGGCCGATTGCGCTTCCTTGTGGAACACCTGATGTAACTTTTACAACATCAGAGCTAATTCCGTCAAGAACTACTTTTTGTTTACGATCTCTGAGAAAGTCGCGTATCCAGTTTACAACTGTTTCGTTTAATCCGCATGACTGTAATTTGTATAAAAGTTTGTTGTGAGGTGCAGTGTCGAAAGCTTTCTTAAAATCTAGAAATAGTGCGTCAACTTGTCTTTTCGATTCACCAGATTTTATAACGTTGTGAAGATTATAGCGATCGCTGGAGAATTATCTCGAAAGGGACGCGAGAAATGACCGTGCGATTCAGGTCAAACTAAATGCGCACTTCTACATGACTCCAAATCACAAGAGCAATGTTAATTAATATTTTTCGCAACCTCAACGACTTACAGACCATCTAAGGCCGCACTGAGTCGTAAAAAATACTCTTTAAACGAATATTTCCTTGAGACACGAATTACCAATTGGCGTCACTAGGTAACTGTTAGTAAAAAGAGATTACCCTTAACAAAATTTCATCATCGCTTTCATTGGATGTAGCTCATACGTATTTCAACCCCTAAGCTCAAACAGCATCAAGGCTAATATTAGCTGAGCAGCACACATTGGAAGAGCAGAGACTATACGTGTTAATACATACACCAACGCATTGACAATTTTGATTACCTATCAAGCTGCCGGCATGGATTTTTCGCTGGAATAATTCCTTATGTTCGGCGTTTTTTTTCACGGCAGACGACCTGCTATCAAAACATTCCGGCTTCTTCCTTAAGATAAGAAGTGGGAAGCTTCGAGTAGACAAAGAATAAAATTGGAACGACTTCATGAAAGCCGTCTACCATGATAAAACAACGCTGGAGGTAACCCGAAAGATCAGTTTCTTCCTATCCTATCTCTAACGCAGAGCCAACACTGCCCAGAAGCATGGGATTGCCCCTTAGAATTCTACGAAACGAGCATAACATAAATGATTTGTGGGTTGCCTATTTTGTTAAGACCGTATATTTTTTTCACCTAGTTCTGCTACAGGAAACCCAAAACAGGGAATCTTGAGGTAACAGATCTTCGAGCATGCATTTCGCAATGTCGCTGTTTAGGCTGTTTAGGATTACACCAGAACAACGTGACATCATAGCAGACAAAATATCCGATTTTTGTGCATTCATCAAAATCCATACAAATCAAATCAAGCTTTATCAAACATTATTTAATCTAAAATATCGGGCTTCAATATCGACTATCATACGTATTATTAGGCCAAAGAAAGCCACTATTAACCAATTGAATTGGCCCTTAGTTAGGGTGTAGAAAAAATTTGCTTTGAAATTTTAACCCTGGATAGCTGATGCCAGTAGGGACCAGAATTACTCATGATTACTCATTACTCATGGTCGAAAACGAACCATTTTTTAACTACAGAAACTTTGGGCACAACTGCTCCGATTGGCCGTGGGTTTGCCCTGTTGCCGGATGCCTTGGATACATCGCTATCTCCGGCAGGCAAAGCATTAGAAGTCATGCGTTATCCAGAGGATCCAGCAACAGGGCAAACTCCTAGCCAATCGGAGCGATTGACTCAAAGTTTCTGTATTTTAAAGATGGTCAGTTTAAGGTGAAAACTTCTTTGTTCACAGAAAACACAATCCACACGCATCACCGCACATAAAAAAAGCTAATGACACCGAGGGCATAGACGCACAAAGTCCTCGGCGTCACTCTCGACAGTAAATTAAATTTTAATCCTCACTTTAAAAACTGCATTGGTAAAGCAATCGCCGTCCGTCAAGCAGTATCCTGTCAAGCAGTATCCTCCCCTTCGACTCCACTTTCCCACAGCTCTCATATCCGGCTTTAAAAGAGCATCATTCTTCTGGTGGTACTGCATGCTTGCGAGATTTTTGCCAAAAATAGAACTTTTTCGCTGTAAATTAGAAATTTTCCAAAATAAATCTATCAGATCTCTTTTCCATATTACCCGTTTAGTTGAAATGTCAGATGTCTTATCAGTCCAAAAACTCCCCGCTATGAATGACTTTATTTCCCATTTAGTAGTTTACTTCAAGTCCAGGCTGAAGGCACAAATAATTCACTGCTTACAGATATTTGGAATTACGATCCATGTATCCCAAATGCCTATATAAGTTAGTCTTCTATGAGTCTGTTCTATATATTTACTTTCTTCTAATCAAAGGTCTAATATGGTTCAGTTCATTATATTTTTTAAAAATAAACAAAATTGAAGAAATATGTATTTGAAATTGTTAAAAAAATCTCAAACAATTTAGCATAAAAATTATTTATTTTATAATAAAATTACCAGAATGGTAACGCAAAAATAAAATTAATAAAATAACCCAAATTTTTAAAAATTATTTAATGTGTCTATTGGTTTGGATTCTTATTTTAGATTCTCTCCGTTCAGTGAAATAAATTGTAAATTTAAATTTCTATTTCACAAAGACAACACTTTACACCGCCAACAGCACACATGCGCTATTTTTTTAAATGAACAATTGCAAACTGGCTGGTTGGGGTGAGCCAAGGCTCACCGGTATAGCAAGTATATTAGCACCTTCTGCGCGGTCTTTCAGCGAGATCCACATACACATCAGTAGTAATAGGGTGGTTTCCTATTATTTTTTTATTGCCTAAATCGAAAGATTATTACTCCTGGAGTACGTATTTCACGCTTTTAGATTTTTAAATGACGATATCTATTTTTCGCGATTAAATGAAAATTGAAAATTTTCAAGCGCGCGAAAACGCGATGGCTAAGTATGAAGGCTGGGAAAAACCCCGTGTGACGTCAGTCTGGTTCCCGCTGCCGTAAAGTGAGGTGACCTTGGGGCGAGGATGTGTGCGCCGCTGCGATGCAGGCTGCTAGCAGGTAGCAGAGTACCATCGTAGCTGGTAGCGCTTTGCTTAAATAAGGATTATTAGTACCTTATCGAACGAAGAAAACCTTCCGACCTTAGCCAGTTTTAATAAGACATGTTTCCCTGAGCTGTGTGCCTCATGCATGCATCTCAGACGATGTAAAACTCCTATCTACTCGTATAGAAATAGGTCCCTGTGACGTCGCGTAGAGTGGCATCGCATGGGTGCCAATCTGGCCTTTTTTCAAATGCGGTTAAAATTGACCATTGCCATTCGTCTAAACCGGTATTTCTAAAATAAAATAATTTGTATATTATGAATACAGTACTGGTGGGTAACGAATCGCAATCAATGCCTTTCGTTTTCTTTGATAAAGGAAACTATCCTATTGTCCACGGCTATTACTCACGAAGAAAATCGAGAGCAATGGCACGTACCTTACTTCGCAAATTAAATTACACTAGAGATGGGCAAAAATAATCGATTATACGTAAAAATCGATTATTTGCTTTCGATTATTGCGATTATTGAATCGATTATGGACATCCGATTATTTTGCATAATCGATTATTTGAATATAATCGGCGGGAATAAGAAGCGATCATATGGAATACAGGGCCTAATTGGTCAAGGGCGAACAATTTTTTTTCACCGCCAATAAGTAATAAAGCTATAATTGGGCAACTCTTACCTAATAATCAATCGTAAATAAATGTATAACACCTCGTAAGTGGAAGAGCCCAGACACCTCATCCGAAGCCGATTCACCCATAAGTCACTAAAATCCTTTGTTCGGTGTAAGCTCAGAAATGAAAGTGATATGGCACCAGTAAAGAGTCACTTGTGGAAGTACTTCCACAAAAATTTGAGTGAGAGTAAAGAAAAACAATCTCCTAGTCATGTACTATAATGGCATGAAAAACCTATTGACGATATCACCGTCAAGAACAAGACAAAAACTTAGCTACTTTATTACTACCACCAATGTCTTTTTAAGCTTAAGAAGTTCTTAAGCTTAATGCCTTCGTAAGCTTAAGAAGGCATTGCTACCACTCATCATCCGGATCTAAGAATGTCAGGGATAAAATAACTTAATATTACAAGTTAAAAAACGAACTAAATTATTTGACACGCATCATGACACCCACCTTCAAAATACCACCATTACAGCATCCGCACAATCTCAAAATACGACAATAAAACCGATTCTTTGCATTTTATTTTTCACTCAATACAAATGAGACGGTGCGCGCCGATATCTTTAGGTCTTTAGCGTTCCTACGAGACGATTATTCTACCACGCCACAAAAAGAATCGCTTCACACTCAAATAATCGGTAGCGCACGGTAGCGATTCAGGACAGAATAACAATCTTCCTAGCTTACGCAAAGAATCGGTGAATAATCGAATACTTAGCCAGCGCACGATTCTTGAGACAATTATGCACCGATTATCATCATACGATTATGGGGCGATTCTTTGGGCAAAATAATCGTGTGCTGAAGGTTAGGCGCTTCCGATTATTTTGTCCATTATTGCGATTCTGTGGGTGGGTGAGTTCTCCTCACCCACAGAATCGCAGCGTCATTGTTGACGATAATGGACAAAAGAATCGGGAGCGCCTAACCTTCAGCACACGATTATTTTGCCCAAAGAATCGCCCCATAATCGTATGATGATAATCGGTGCATAATCGTCTCAAGAATCGTGCGCTGGATTCGATTATTCACCGATTCTCTGCGTAATCGATTATTTCGGCCCGATTTTTTCCCTGAATCGATTATGCTTGAATTTTATCATATGATACGATTAATCGATTACGGAAAGTTTTTCCCCATCACTAAATTACACACACATTATGAACACCCGAACGCCATTATTCTCATAACAATACTCCCCTATTTGTTTGTTTCGCGTCGTCAACAAGAATTTTTGTCCGTTATCACGCTACTCTCATTGTTCCTTCATGTCGTCAACAAGAATAATTACAAGTTTCAAGGACACATTTATTACTTGGGTAATAATAATATGACCATAATAATTCGTTCAATGACCATCTTTCGCCGACGGTTCTCTTCTACGTACTACGCCTATCACAGTGGGTTCTCCCGACTTCTTAAAACAGGTAGTGCTACTGCTACGTGCTTGGAGTTCTTTAATATGAATCTCCAGATTCAATCAGAAGAAATGTTGGGATGTTTTTAGGGTTTGGTCCACATTTTCTTGGAGTTATTTCATTTTGTATGCATTTTTAAAAATGATTACTTGTCATACATTTAATTTTTGTTTTTTTTTTTTGTTCTAGTTGTTTTTACTTTCCCAATAATCAGTGGAATTTTGAACAATGGTGTTATCCGTGGAAATAAAGAAATGAATGAATGTGCTCTCCCTCACAGGTGCCGCACTTGCCTCAATTACTGCACGGACACTTCGGCGGCCGAGGAGTGGCACTGGCGCCCGACGTCCCTCTTTCAAAACTCGGACAACGTGCTCACGACCCCTCCCCCATGCTGAGCTGCTCGCCTCGGAAGAAAACGAAAAGATGACGCACACCCATCTTACTACGTTTCCTAGTCTCCCTACGCACCCCTTATTCAATTTGTTAATAATTTTATTTATTGTATTCGACTGTTAATAAATTCTTATCTATTACAAATTTATAATGAATTAATTCGAGACCTAAATAATAAATTATTATTTAGATCCCTCTCCATCCTTTACACAGGCAGTGTTGCCCAAAAACCGCTATCTTTTAATATTGTCCACATAGCAACGAACCTCTCCCAGACGTCTCACTATGGTCTCGAAAATCGCGTATATGTCTCAGAGATGTCACGGAGATATAATCGTGAGACGTCCAGGAATTAAAAAAAAACGTATTTAAACGCCATCAATGCCTTCCATACATAATTTTCGGTACAATTCTGTAGTTTTGATTATTAAAATCACGCCTTTTAATATGGGTTTCTTATTTCCAAAAGGTTATATCCATCACAAAATTCGTCGCTATAAATTATCGTGAAAAGTAGGCCATAACTGTATAATTTGCATTTAATTATTTTTTTGCCTAAATTTAAAGCATACCAGAGTACAAAGTCTCATAAGACATCTCAGAGACCATTTTTTTTTTTTTTGACATAGTGACATCTCAGAGAAGTCTCTGAAGCTCTCAGAATGTCTCTGAGACGTAACATGTGATATTCGAGACGTCTCAGAGACGTATCCGAGACGTATTTCTGCTATGTGGGTAGGTAGTAAAGTTGTTATTGATGACGTCATAGTCTGACGTTCAATTCGTTTTAAGGAGAGGAGATAACATCTTAGGCACTTTGCAAGTGGCGCCAAGAAGAGCTCGGCACAGCTCTCATCCGACTCGGATGGAGTTCTGTACTGGCTGAACCGTTCATTGGGCAATCTCAGAAATTTCTCTACCACCTTCGGGATTTGAACCCAGGCCCACTGAGTTGGAGGTTAACACTCTACCACACATAACCAACCCCTTCCAGGGTCGGCCGAGCCAAGCCACCGAGATGACGACCTCCTTGGGAAACGGGTGAAGGTCCATTGTTTGGACAAATATGTTTCCTTAACAACGTATCCAGCCGTTGCCATTATGGCGATTGTTGAATTTTTTTTTGATTGGCAAGGGATGTGAACGATAGAAAGGAATATTTGAAAGGGAATTGGCATGACAGAAATGGACGCGAACGCTGGGATTTGGTGGAAGCACTGAGACACTCATGCATGGCCCTTATATAAGGGCCTTGCACTCGTGAAAGGAGTAAACCCCAAAAGAATTCCGAACTGCGCACTGTCTCTGAGACTTCTCGAATATCACATGTTAGGTCTAAGAGACATTCTGAGGGCTACAGAGACATGTCTGAGACTTCTCTGAGATGTCACTATGTCCAAAAAAATTGTCCCTGAGATGCCTCACGAGACGTCTCAGATAAGTCTCGGAGATGTCTCGTTAGACTCTGCAGTTACATTCCTGCACGAATCGTTTGAAGAAGTAAAGTTGGATTAGATATCAACAGAAAAACCACAAAAATAGGTGGTTGAGGGGAAGGGGTTATTAAAACTCTTCAGCATCTACCGAGTAGAAGGCTTTCCTTAGCTAGAAACTAAGTGGGTCAAGTATTCAGATAGCCCCAAATATTTAAATTCAGTGCTGGGCCCCTTCCTATCTGAATAGTTCTCCCAAAGCATTTCACTGAATAAATGGCCAATGGGAGAGACATTGCTGTCTCTCTCTCTCTCTCCCTTGCTTGATGTGTACTCTTAATGACTTGAAATTGGGCTGCTGCAGTATTCGGACAGCCTCCCATCCCTCTTCAAACTTTGAGTAAAAAGTAAGATGCAGAGTGTGTAAAGGTAAGGTAAAGGTTTCATTTGTGAAAGATTACAGGAAGATCATTGCGATTTTTAACCACAACCTATTGAGTCACTTATACTTTTTAACTAAACACTATTGATGGCCTTAAAGGGCTGAAACTTTTCCTTGAGCCAACTATCCGCGATGATACATCTGCTAAGGGAGACCACTGGCCTGGGATATCTATCCTCCATCAATACATCTTTCCATATACATACATAGTTACATTCACAGGCATCGCCACCATAGGAGGCATGGGGGATGCGTCCCCCCCAATATTTGAAAAGTCAGTTTTGTCCCCCCCCCCCCCCAAATTGTATAAAAAAAATTAATATCACCCCATTTGTCCCCCCTAAAGTGTTGATGCTGACGACGCCAATGGTTACATTTCATAATTCTGCCAATAATGAATGATGAATTAAACCTCCAGCATTATGCAAATGATATTTTAGGACTTGGAATTCGTAGTCATATATATGTATAGTAGGATTTTTATGTTTTCTTCGTGAGCGTGTAAAGAGGTTTGCATACCCGTTCGGACGTCGAACCGCAGAAGTTGTATGACTAGACGTAAAAAAACTTAATGAGAAAACAATGCAAAGGATGCGTTGGATGCAACTGAAAGTAGTATTACTGGGTTCAGTAGCATGAGATACACCCACGTTCAAACATTTGAGGCAATTCATGAAGCCGTTTGGAAACCCATTGCTGACAGGCAAACGGACATTCGCTGGGAGAGCACGAAGGTCCTGTGCCGTGTGGACAGATTCTGGGAAAGGCTGACCAAGGAAGCTATTGAAATTCGAACGACAACTAACACCATGAATCGTGATGCTGGTTACACCCTAAGCAACTCCTGATGCTTAAATACGTCAGCGAGGCCCGGGAAAAAAGGCGGAAAAAGGTGGACCAACCACAAGTCACCTGACTAGGAGCCCATACTATGTAAGTGGGATCACTCAACGCAAAGACAAGCCCTGATGATGATTGACGACATGACCATCGAAACGTCGGCAGAGATGGAAAACCTCATCCGGTGGGAAACCCGAAATAACTTCAACGGACATTCTCTTTGATTTAAGTACATACGTATACAGATATAGCTGACATAATAAAATGTACTTAATTTCTTCACGGTCCACGATGTCCAGTGATATTCTCTTTTTGTGTACCTGAGTCATGGTTGGATTACTGGCCACCTGTTTCATCTTTCCTGCTGGGGACCTCCTCAGGGCAATGATTATACATTTCATGCACGACATGGTATCCTGGTGCATGTAAATTATCAATAAAATATTGATATAGGCAGCCCGCAAACCCATCCAAACAACCCCCGCAGCAAACTTCTGTTTATAAGCATATATTTAGCGAATTATCTGCAGCTTTATAGTGGCACCATTTTTAACTGATCACCAAAAATTAATGTGAAAATATATTTTACAGTTTCGGTGGACTCAATTTGTTATAATATCTTATAGCACTAGTTCATAGTGCTTAATCCTTTTACTGCCAGCCCATTTCGGGTGGGATGTGCGAAGACTGCCAAGGCTATTTTCCGGAATTCGCAACACTTCAGATTTGAAAAAATTTCACCTATTAATTTTATTTAATACATCTAGATTTTTTCCCAATACTTAAAATATATTTACATCTTATAACCATATATAGATTTTGGGGGTTTACACAAATTACAGCCGTTGAAAAGGCCACAATCACGAAAAAAAAAGTCAAATAAGTCGGGCCGATAAATCTGCCCCTGGCAATTTTTGCTCAACCAGCGAGGGCTGATATATCGGCCCGATGGCAGTGAAAGGGTTAAGGGGTAAAATAAATAAAGAGGAAATACGATATACACATTTCTAAGATAGTTATAATTCACCAACACATGATGGTCACACGGAGTCAGTCACATCATGAGACATGATAGCCGAATGAAGACGATCATTAAAAGATCAGAGGATGGGATGAACAGCACGGGAACGTCTCATCTTCATCTTCATCATTCAACAACCCCAAGATCGTTTTGACTCCTCTCCGCTCTCTAAGATCTGCTAACCTATCCATATTTATGTATTTCCTCTCTTTCGTACCCTTAATAGCCTGTTCTTGATAGAATCAGATATTAGTCTTTGCCTATAAAACTAGAAGTTCCAAGTTTCAGCAAGGGGTCTCCACTAGTGCTGGCATAAACGACTGTTTTTGTGGAGCTGCCTCACCGTTCATAGCACACTCCTGAGAGCCGCTCGCACAGTGTGACTCAGCAAAGCTCTTCTGGGTTGAGGGGAGGGGGAAGAGGGGAAGGTGGTGAGGGGGGATTTCTAAGCGAACATTTATAATGCAACATTTCCTAGATCACAATTTGAAAAATTGATATCAAATCAATCACCTATTGCATAGTCACAATGTTTAACAGGTGATATATCTGAGGAACCATTTCTGGCAATACGTTATATCTTTCATGGAAGACGGAAAATGTTTTCCATCTCCTGTGATTAGAGATGACGGCAATTTAAAAAACTCTGTTGTAACAAAATATTCTCTCCAAAACTACATGATCATGTTAACAATTCATAATTAATTTCATCAATTAATCTTAGTTGTTTGTGTTAGATCAAATTTTCATTTTTGTCTCGTATTATTATCCTAAATTTGCCGTTGCAGAAAACTTTTACATGATTATCTTCCCCATTTTTATTTCACGATGCATGAGACATGCAGGAGAGAGAGAATCACAATAAGGGTCATGTGAGAGTCTTTAGAGTAATAGCCAGAAAATGAATCAGGAGGATCTTTCAAGTGGCATGAAAAGATGAGCAGTGGGCTACCCACGAAAAGTGCCATGTGCTCCCTTTGACCCGCCAAGCGTGCGATGAGCCTTGCACGGAAAATGTTTGTGGAAGGAGTCGTGTGCGCATGGAGTCCGACTCCAACATGTACAGTGTGCGTGGAGGGAGTCGTGTGCGGTCTGCGGAGGGGAGAGAGTCGCGACTCACCAAATGAGACTCTCTCGCCTCACAGCTCTATCTGCTGAGTCGCACATTTGAACTGACTCACTCGCACAGTGCCCATCACTAGTTTCCACCAACCAAGGCACGAATGCTAGTGATTGTCCACCTCTTCAGTTGAACATATCCTAAGACAGGAAATCCAAATAACAATTAGTTTTGGAGGGAAAATAACTACAGACCCAGCTTTCTTCCCAAACACCTGTTCTCTTCACTATTGGTGACTGCCTAAGACAGGAGAGCCAATTCGCAGCTGTCCTTTATCTTCACCGACATTTATCCAGTGAGCGAGATCATCACGCTTCTACAAAATTAACTCATTTTCTTATGGCCAAAGTAGCAAAAACCAATGCATAAAAGTACATTATTTGTGCATTTATTTATTCAGAAAGTCACTGATTAAATTTTAGGCTGAGTAACGAGGCTTTCATTTCCAAAGTGGATGACGAGATCATTTTGGTTGGCCTCCTCTGGCCAATGACAATCAATAAACCTGTTTATGGCATATTTTCCTTCTAACTTTGATTGGCATTCTGTAATCAGATATGCATATTCATATAAGCCAATTAGCAGTACAATTTTAACTATTTTATATGAGTAACTGTTAAAAGTTAACATAATACACGTCTTAAAATTATGAGATCAAACAACTCATTTATAAAATAATATTAGATTATTCAAAATCGCTATCACCAAAGTGCAGGATTTTCATTCTTCCAATGCCAAACCTGATTGTGGGAGAAAGATGGTGAGAAAATATTACCAAATGACTTTCATGACAAAGTTGATTTTTCCAGCCTCATTTCTCATTTTCCCTGACTTTCACAACAGAATGAAATTCCCAGAATTTCCATTTTTTCAGGAAAAGTGACCACTTTGAACATGGATTTCTATGATTAATTTTTGTTTTCGGTGACCCAAATATTTAACATCTGACACCTTCAATTTAGTCATTGAGGTATTCTGCTGGAAGAGGTAGATTTACATGGATTGTTTTGAGAGTTATCTGAGGCAGCCCACATTGGGCCACTCTCTTCAGTTCACAACAACACCCACTCCCTTTCACTATAATATCAATAAATTCTATTCTCTTCCTTTTCCTCCCTCCCTCAACAAACTTTCTTTTTTCTAAGACAGCTTTTAACATCCCCTCCCTACTCAGGTCTACCTCCATCCAAATCTTCATATCCTATCTAGAAGCCTCCTCTAATAACTACACATTCCAACTGATCCCCACCACCAACATGACTTCCACAAAGTGCATTTATGGAGTAGGAGAAGTATTTGGGATGTTTTTCAGTGGTTTCGCTCATTGCCCTTAGTCTTCATAATCAAAACAGGCTACATTCTAACAACAGTCCTATTTTCAAATTTGTATGACTATCTTGGCCCTTTGTTCCGAGCAGTAATTGTGCTGTGCTAATATTGATAATTTTCTTTCAATCATACCAAACAGCGAAAAGAACCATCAGTTCACAGAAACGTGCAGATTTCCAAGTTTCTACCTCTCACCAATGTTTGAGAAGTAATGGAATAATTTTATATTCTACTTTTAATTTTTATTCTATGAAATGTATAAAAATCTTAAATTGAATATTCAGTTACTAATCAGCACCAGAATATATCTCCTATCAAATCCATAGTTTCAGCACAACGTTCAAATCAACGCACTCAGCATACAGGCCAGTACTCGAAGCACTGGGAACATTTTCACAGCACAATAGCTAGGTGATTCATTTTCCATTGCCAGAGCAAATCCTATCAGATGGATCTAATGAATACCTAGATGGATATGAGACCGATTGCCAAACATTTTGTCAATTCAAAAAAATAAAATGCTCAGAACTATTAGACCAGGGAGGCATAGATTACCTACTAACCATAAGAAATTTTTGTATCAAACAGAAGAAAAACAACCACATGGGCCAACAGCATTTTTTTCTCATGGAGAATAATAATGGATTCATAGGCTTTGACGAACCCTTAAAACTTCTATCCCATCTTTTCTCAATTTCACATGAGAGGATAGCAACAATTGAGTTTTGATTAGTATGTTATGGGGCTCATGAGGGTATAATAACAGTCGAGACTCTACTATGACTTAATGGTATTTACTAGAGATGGGTCAAATAGCAGATTTCTCGAACTAGAATTCGAATATTAAATCATTGCTCGCGAGCTGCTGCCTTTTGTTTGATTTCAGAGAAGAGGAAAGCGTCAGAGGGGCCAAGGGCTGACGGATGGAGGGGGTGACGAAATTTGGGAATTGTGCTACGTAGTTACTATCCCACGGCACTGAGGTTCTCCTGGTGGGGGAAACCGAGGATTTTCGGATTTTTTCATCCGATCATTTTCGGTACCCCACGTCGAACTCGTTTCACTGCTCTAATCCGCGAATTTGATGTAGTTCCGCAACTTGCCTATAACAATGCTGCATGCAATAAACAACTTGAGTTCTTTACATTTTTCCGAGTCAACTACCAACAACATTCGTGCGACAGCGTATGGCGCGAAATTCAAAGTATTCGAGATATTTGAGCGCGTATCTCTAGCATAATTATTCGAGACCTCGAATAACGAATACTTCCTAGTATTCGAGATATTCGAGTATTCACGGATACTATTCGCACATCTCTAGTTCTTACTCTTTGTCATTATTAATGTTAATGACGAAGAGTAAGAACCATTAAGTCATAGTAGTTAATTTATTATTATCTAAAAATCCAAAACATTGCAGACATAACTATCAGAGCAAATACCATACAAATTTCATTTGACAATGTGTTACATGCGTATTTTAGTAGAGCAGACTCCCGATTATATGGCTGCGGTTTATCCGTGTTGCGGATTATTCGTGCATGATTTTCACTCTCACTCAATATTTTCCACGTTCTTTATTTTAAAAATAAAATCGGATGCAAAATCATCAGAATTACCTCATTAACGCTAGGATACACCAGGCTTATTATTTCCATAAGAATTCCCTTTGTAAAACGAAAACGATCGTGTGCTAGTTGCATTCACGGGAGCACCGTACCCCTGTTTTCCAAACCTTGCAGTGCACGACCTCGCTCTGTGATCACGCATACACGTCCCACAGCAGTTGCAACCCGGGCAGCTAGTGTGAATAGGCGACTAAGTGGCGTGCGTGGTGCCTGACAGTGTTGTTTCCGACGTTGAGCAGTGGTTTTGATGTATTCGTGCTAACCACTTTTCTGTATCTATGATCACACAGCCATGGATGCGTGGTTTTCAAAACCAGGCCTTATATGGAGCATTAACTATATGAGTACAACCACGTTATCACCATCAATAAGATCGTGAACTGGCGAAGAAAGCTCCCAATGAGTCTGGGAAGCACTCTCAAATAACATAATAACTGCATAAATAATAATAAATTGTTTGTTTCACGTAAATTATGAACATTACAAGACATTAAAGTGAAAGTTTAGGGTATCCATGTATTCTGATTATTCATGCCGTCTCTCCCCTTCATTAATTAGCCCACTAGGATAATCGGGAGTGTGCTATCATTTAATTTTAGTAAAAGTACATAGTTATACAATATTTTATTATACAAATAAGACTACTAAAATATAGTATAAAAATGACAAAAATGTATAATAAAATATTACATATGTATATCAAAACTTAACTGTGTTATCTACTCAGAGAGTTGCATACATAATTTGCATTAAATTTATTCCCAAATTCAAGGAAGAAAGTTTCTCAAAAATTCCATTAATTGTTGCAAATATGACTGAGGTTAGAAGAGAAGAGGAAAAGCAAAACAGAGATAATCTTAGCTTCTACATTATGATTCTGGATTTTAAAAACAGCTTCCAGCTTCACTTTGAAGAAGTGTATGATATCATTGAATAATTACTGTATTGAGAAGGATAAAATAAATATTCAACCTTATGCCTTGATACTTAGTACTTAAAAATGCCACGTCTACTTGGAATCAATCTGCATTAATAGTTCAGAACCAAAAGCAGGTAATGCCCTTCTCTCAATGTTACCATTAATATTTTTCATAGAAACTTTATGCATACATATTTGCATTACCTATAATAAATATTAATTACAAAAATCAGGGTTCCCACTTTAACTAAATTATAAAATTCACGGTTTTTTCCAGGTTTTCACAGTCTAAATGTCATCAAATTCACGGTTTTTAGATAAGGCATTTTAGGCAGAAATATTGATCACGTAACAATCATCGGCCGCACGTTAACTAAAAATGCAACAAACGCAACAGATGCCTTGAATGCAAACACAGCAATGAGAGTGCCGTCTCTTATGATGTCACCTATAGTTAGCATAATTCAGGTCCGGCTAAAGGGTGTGAGTGGGAAAATGGAGAGAGCAGGGAAGTGAAGAAGTGCCTTTTTTTTTACCAGGGTTAACGTCTTCCAATCACAGGCTTAAAGTCAATGTGCTGTTATGGCACACAGACCAATACATAATTGCGCTTCGAATACACGTGTGCAGGTAAATGCATGGACAGTATGTGCACGTGACCCGGTCTTGAAACATAATCGAAATATCGATTTTTCTTTTAATCTGCCAATCGTATTTCTACAATCAAGTTTGAGAGATTTTTAAGGTTTTATGACGAAATTCACGGCTATTTCCAGGTTTTTTCACGGCAGACGAAATTCACGGCTTATTCACAGTTTTAATGTTTTCACGGTTGAGTGAGAACCCTGTAAATGTACTGATATCATTCAACACTTGTTCTCCTTTTAAGAAATTGCTGCACAAGATGAATTGATGCACAGGTACAAATAATTTCAGGTAAAATAGAAGAAAAATAAAAAAAGATTCACTTTTCATTGTAAAAAATACAATCATTTTAATAGTAGTTCTGGTTTGATGTGATAGAGACATCTTCCACATGAAAACATTTAAAATACATTTGAGTGCAAAGACCAGTTACTCCATTGGGCTCATAAAAACCACAACAGGAATCATTACAACCGCCAGCAATCCCTCAAACAGATTTACAAATTAAGCAATGCAAAGACTAATGACTCTGTTGGCATTTCTATAAACAGTAACCAGCAATAACAATTTTTACAAACAAGCAAGTGAATAAAATCAAAATAATGCTGATTCATATACTTAGACATAAGTCTTATATTCCTGATTTCAATAAATTCCACTGAAGAAGGGGACCAATGGTCTTGCAAGAAATATTGATATCATGAATTATGACCAATCTGTCACCTAATTACCATGGCTGTCTCCATGTAGCCTTGAGTTTAGGGTTGAGATGGGATCACGAGGGTCTTCTACTTTTTCTGACCTTACACGGTCTGAGCTCCTTTGAATATTTCCCCTGCACTCAGAGGGGGATTTGTGATGTAGCTGAAGGATTGAGGTTACCACCACTGACAAAAAAAACTCTTATGGCCAGTTACCTATTTTGAGTGTCGATCGCAACACATACCAATTCCCAGCCAAAAGAACAGCTCAGTGATTCCACACAATTGGTTCAAAATCAAGCAAAGATTTAAAGAAGGAAAATTCCCTGAAGAGAGAATGAGTCCACGGGATAAATTTCACGTGGAATTTTTCTCCTCTTTCATATTTCAGGCAAAGACTGCCAACCCTCAGGTACAAATGATTGAGTGTATCACATTTACTTATTAGATAATAAAAATCATATCAATGGAATAAAAAATAATTACCAATGATCATTAAGAAACCAATAACAATAATACCAGTTTTTTTCCAAAAGTTTAATGTAAGATGCTCACATTTCTTATATGGTCAGAAAAAAACATGAAATTGATCAAGTGCGCACAAATATATTTTACACAATACTCATTGAATATTAATTAGTACTGGTCCCCACATAACTAATGGTCAATTAATGGCATTCCTTTGTGTAGAGAGACACGCCTTTGCATATAACTGCCTTCGACTAGAATTAAAATCAACCTTTTCTGCTGCCTCCCATATATGTGCACGAAACTTTCAGGAATTTCATTCAATACTTTTAAAATAAGGAATGTCTGAGAGCTATCCATCATTTCACTTGAATCATTGGTCCCGATGGCCACCATGATTTACTTCAGATCATTATGTCAAGCATGTAGCCAGAAATTTACCTTGAGGGAGCTCAGGTAGTGTGCAGATTGCCTATATAGGTATTTGCTAAAAATTTGCATGCATTGGAGAACCTTATGTTTCATTAAATCAGCTATCTATTCTATTTGCATAGTTCTGAAAGTTAAATTCATGACTGGTTATTGGTAGGCATTATGAAATATGGGCAATTATATTGAAACATGGAGTATACAATGATAGATATCTTTAACTTTATATCCTCAGCCGTTGTATTGTGGATAGTCGCAGCATGGGGAAATTTTCAGGGGAGGGGCCAAAGCCACCCCCCTTTTTGGCTACATGCCTGCATTATGTGCAACTTGGATACTATTTCACGGGAAAAAAATTGGTCACCCCAATGTTTGCTTCAAAATGGAATTTCACAACCAGGCGCACAAGAATGGTCAACTTTAAAAGAACCATCGAAGAGAACATTATAGTCAAAGATAAAAATTATTACTACCACCCACGACTGTGAAAAGAAGCAAGTAATTCTTCACTACATAATTTTAGGTCAACAAATTTTATATTTTCTTGGTATAACTTCATACACTAATTTGACACCAGCTTGGGGAACCTAAAGAAATCTCAGGGGGTACTGAGTAAAGGCCAAAAACCATGCACTAAACCAGGAGCGCTGCAACTGGGTTCCTGTGAGTCTGCATGAGATAAAAGTGCAAAAAACTATAATGCCCCATGTTGTGCTACACAAATAATTCCAAAGTGTTCTGATTGGCACAACTACCTATCACCTTTAACAGTATTGGCAGTTAGCCAGGCGACTGCCAAGCAATATACAGGTAGTTCCACTGCAAGCAGTTGTTATGGAAAGTCATAGCTAAACAGGGATGGAGAGAACTGTATTTGGCCAAACATTACACCCCAGACAGTATAGCATTCGATTAGCATATGAGAAAAAACAGGAAACCCTTCAATAAGCCACCATGATCCCCACGTGCTACTTTCATTCAGAAAAAATCAAGTTTGTTTGAAATAAAGCTGATTGCTCAACTAAAAAGGCAAGCACCCCATGAACAAGCACGAGCATGCATTTTCTTGAAAGGTGGACCGGGGTGCAAGCTCAGGCAAGCAAGGGTCCAGGATGAGGAGATCTGGTTCTACACCTGCTTGTACAGGCCTCAAAAGCACAGCTGGCCTCAGCCCCATCCCTGAAAGCATGCCTGTAGCCACTGTCTAGCAGTAGTAGAAGTAGTGGCAAATCAAGGTATTTTTTTCTGGCGGGAGGGCGGTTCATTACTTTCCGTGGCCCCTTGATAATGCAATACCTCCCAGCGATAATGAGTATGAGGTCAATCATGTGGTCGCAATTGGATTTTAGATACTCATCCATTAATTTCAACCATTGCTTGTAATGCTGTTAAAACAAAAAACTTTCATTGGAGGGCTACTTAAGAAACTTAAATCTTTTCTATTTCTCCAGAAATCACTAGGGGCCTCTTCCTCCTCATTCTGCCACTGTCCAGTAAAGGATACAAAGAGGGATTAACAGCGGTAATGAAATTATGGTATCACCTCCCCCTATGACAGGAAGTTTTGTACCCTGGATACTTGGAAGTTAGAAATTCCAACATGTGTTACGTGGGGAACAGGAAACAGAGAACCCTAACGCAAGGTGAAAGCAAATTCTATACCAATTCTAAAAGTACTAAAGGCAAAATGGCTTTACCCAAGATACACACTGATATATTGTTCCCTCAGAGGGAGGAAGAGGAAAAAGAACAGAACATGGTGAACCTGCAGAGCTTAAGGTCTGGATCTGCACTAGACCTGGCATAGGCTAAAATCCTCACCAGCAGCTCAGGGATCTAGGTTTAAAACCTCAAAAGTTAGATAGTATTTTTCATGGCTTACTCATCCACAAAAGTGGGAAAAGCCTATGATGTACCACAGAATAAACTCACATACAAGCTGCATACATAGTCCCGCTTCCTATTATTTCACCTCCGTTACAAGGACCATTTCTGAGGATACAAAAACTTCTTCAAAAACATTTAAGAAAAAGTATCTGTGAAAAGACAGGACAAACACACAAACAAGTGCACAATACTGGAGTTGAATACTTCATTTTATCCCATCAGCCCGAAAAAAAGGATCCACACACAAAATCTTAGATTTGAACACACTTTTAGCTTGAAATCGAAAGTTTAAAACTACAACATTACCAAACATTACCAAGACCATAGCCATAAAAAAAAATTCATGGGACAGTTCATGTGGATACAAAGTACATTTTGGGGAGGGTTGGTTGATTGGAGGGGATTTAAGGGCAGTAGGGACCACCTCCAGACCACTCCAGCTTGCTATGGCCTTGAAACTAATTTAGCCTATTCATTATTTTGTGAATTAGGATAGAAAACAAAAAAATAATATTACTTGATAAACATTCCTCTTCGAAACATTTAATAATCAAGGGTCCTCTGCCTGAATATAAATACGGTTGCACACATACACATTCAACCACTAGAGGTAGGAAGAAAAACTTTTCAAATAATGTGCTCCAAATATCTCCCTCACAATTCATAAAATATGAAAACTATCACAAAAGCAGGTTTCTGACTTGATGCCATATCAAAGATTTGAATGCATTTGGTAACACCACATAGACAAGTCAGGCCCACTCATTATCATGGTAGGACGTTAATTATCATGGAGATTAGACAGTGCAAAACACATTTGTTATCAAAACATCCACAACCAACTCGACAGAACAGACCACCCACACACTTTATCATGATATAACTAGGGCTGCTTGAGGTTTTTCGCAACGAATCCGCCTTTCGATTCACTGCTCCCAACCTGAGTCAGCTCCTCTTCGCTTTCTTCAGAGTGGATTGTGGCCCACGTTAGACCATTCCCCAAGGGTTTGTGCGGAGACGGAATGACTAAACACAGCCACGTTCTGCACGGCACAAAAGAATTTGTGACAAAAATTAGATACATGAATGACGGCTGCAAACCAGTATGAAAGGAAGTGATAGCTGGGAAGTTAACATTTCTGTTAATGTCCAAATTTAATGAGGGAAAAGTAGATGGTCTTACCTGCCTCCAACAAGGCCAAGAAATAGCCTCCAGTTTTTCCTCGGACCGAAGTTGTACGGATTTCTGTAGATCTGTAGATATAGAATGAAAAAAATACAGAAAATACTACTTAAAAGCACAAAAACTGTCTACAGGTTTCTACATAATTATGTATAACGTCAAGAAAAAATGAATTTACAGAGGAAAAAACTCACCACGCTCAAGGAAGAACAAAATAATAAAAGTCAATATGTGAGCAGATTACCACAGGATATCATTATATTTGTGACATGATAACGACAGTGAAATTAGAAATCACCATGCCACACTCGAGAAGCCAAGACTCAAGTTTTCCAAACTTTGACACTGCTCTTTACAAAAGGTCTGAAGCTCAGGATAATGACAGTGTACATATTAACAATAGCCATCCATAATGCAACTTCTCTGCTGAAAAACAGACATTTTTATCGCCCTGATTCAACACTGGAATCAATCCTGCCAAATTCATGGTGGACCAAGTGTCACAAAACCCCGCCAACGATTTGCAAAATGAAGATAGGTAGATGAATCTCCAAATGATGAGTACTCATTAAGTACATAGTAGTCATTTGCAACCAGGGTTAAAGTTTAACCCCAATTGTGCTAGAAAGAAACACTAGGAAGCATTGTTTTAAATATCCACAGGCAGGTTTTTATAAATTATTTGAGTTGAGCAAGTTGATAGTGGAACTTGTACATTGTCTGAAACAGTATGTGTAATTACTGCAGTTTCATAAAATTTAACAATATATACCGGGTGTTTCAAAATGAATAGCAGGGTTTGAACGCTTTCTAATATTTATTACACTTAACTTACACTTATTAATTACAGTTGAGGACCTCAACTGCCGTAAACTTGAAACAAAACCAAAGGGTTTCTGGATTTCTGGTTTTCTTTTCTCACCCACTCTTCTCGGAATTAATTGATACACAGTATCAGTAATTTTAGAGGGATATAATGTAATAAAGAAAATTAAAACCAACCCGATTTTCTGCTGCTAGGCGCTTTGTTTCAGCACGATTTATATGGGCCTCAATACTGGTTTCCCCATTTGTGATAAGTCTCCCATGCCATATTGATAATGACCCTAGGGCCATTAGTACAGCTGTAACAGATAAAAAAATAACATGAAATAACTTTACAGATTTATATTCCATGATCTGAGTTGTATTACGAATTTCTAAAAATTATATTCATATTTATGAAATTGACTGGCTAACTTAAACTTTCAGGTATCCCTCACTCAACACTGTGGATATGTTCCTGAAAAGTTTGCGTATCAAGCATTACCAGCCAGTGCTGGCAAATTTCATGCAAGTGAGAAGTGTACTAATAATTTTCACAGGTTCTAAAAGTGCAAAGAATACGCAGCAAACTTCAGTCATGAAACATATAATTAATATCCATTTACCAATTTAGAATTGAGGGAAATGGCAAGAAAATGGCAAAAAATACAAAACCTTTCAGAAATTAAGCTTTTTAACTACTTAATAAAAATATCTCACGCTAATGAACACTTCCATAGCTACATAATATCATAATGATTCATAAAAGATTGTAGGCTTTCCTGGCATATACCATACATAAAATGTTTTCCCTGTATGTCTGACTTGTTTTTCCTGATTGTCCTCAATGTCTGGCAGATATTTTTTTGTCTTCCACCAATGGATGTCATATTTTCAGAAACAACCATTTTTCAAGATGTTTTGAGTCATCTTCTGTACATGAATCACCATGGATAAAATCTTCTCAAGTATGGCACTGGGTAAGGTTGTAAAAGGCCTTTACCCATGTTCAGAAGGTGACTCAAAACATCTAGAAAAATGGTTATTCCTGTAAATATAACATCCATAACTGGAAGACATAAAAATATCTGCTACCAGTCAGACATTCAGGAAAAAAATTGTGGAATTGTGCCATCATGATTTAAATGACCGTAATGACTATGATATTCTGGAAGTTCCCAATCGTTAGTTTTCATGTTAGAGTGATTAGATATCATAGGCATAGAAATTGGAAATTAAACCATTCCACTAATCCAGAACCTTGCCAAATGATAGATTTAAATAAGATTTAGAAGTAGCATGCTGCTACAAATTACTTCGATTATGTTTAGGAACGGTAACAATATAAATACAAAAACATTAAACTATACAGAAGATAAGGCATTTTAATGCCACACTAATGTATACCTGTTGATATTAATGCAGCATATATTATGGCTGTTTGTTTCCAATCTCTGGTTTCACTTTTTGCTTTAATAAATGATGAATTTCCATGGCCAGAATCCATCTGGAAGATGTGGAAAAGACACACTAACATCTACCAGCTATCCGAGATGTGTTTCAACAAGAAATGACAGCATTTATCATTAAGGGCTAAGGTACCCCTAACAGCCTTCTTTCAGTCAGCTAAAAATATTTTATTAAAGTTTTAAAAATAAATTTAAAATTTTGACAAGAAAGGCACATGTTGATGGATATAATATAATACTACAATACATATGTATTCACCCATACTTAGAGGAGTACCTCTTGTTGGATAATTAATTAACTAGGAAATATGAAAAAAAGATAAGTTATGTTAAAGCATAAATTTTCGAAGGTTCAATTAATTTTACAAGCCAGAATGATGTACCTTTAGCAAGCCAATAATTTCCTCAAATAATACTACTCGCTCAACTTTGACTATTAAAAGAAAATAAACAAATACAATAATACAAAAGAAGCCTGACCGGACATCAATTACTATTACTAAGTCATTTATGACAATGCACTTTTTTACAGATTAAATTCAAACAAAAATGATGAGTATGAACCTTTTACTGAAAATCCAGCAATTCATTTTAATCAGTAGAGACATGTGGTAAAATGAAATACCTACAACAAAGAAAACTGGTGACATTTGTAAATTATTCACAAAATATGGTTAATTTTTTTAATGCAACAAGAATGTCAGTATAGTTTGAGTGATGGATACTGACACCTTAATAGTACCGTGTTTACTCGTGTAAGCCACACCCTCGTGTATCCCATGCACCCCCATTTTTGGGCCAGTTAGTGAGGAAAAAAACTTCTTAGCGCTTTCGGCGCTCTAATATAATTTTGAGGATTTGTGCAAGCCACGCACCCCACCTTTTTCACCGGCATTTCCAGAAAAGAGGTTCGAGTTCTACGAGTGAATACGGTAATTATAATTCACCAATAACACAAATAGGATTAGCAGCACATTACCACAGGGATAATCACAGAGTTGTGGATCCTCACTGGATGCCCAATGATCTCCTCTTCCTTGACGTCTCCATCTTCATACTCCTCTCCATCCAACCACACTTCCACATACGCAATCTCAAACCCAAATATTATGAGAAAAATTACCCCTAAGCACATATACACCATGTACATGAAGAAATAACGATGGTTTCCAAAACCAACACAGTTGTTCAGCCAAGCTTTCCAAGTGCTAAGGAAACATACTTCAAATTAATTATAATAATACGACTAATATCATTTACCCATACCACACTGATGTACACAAAATCCAGGAAACATGAGTAGGAAAAACAAGATTGACACTTCAATCATATTCTAAGATAATGTTTTTTTTCTACTTGATTCATACTATACTGATATTGTATACTTTTTTCATTATATTTATAATTTTATCTGTTTGAAAGACCAAATTTGGGAAGCAGCACGACAGAACACTCCGGCGGAGTGCATATCACTGAGAGATGAAAGCAGATGAAAGTGGTTTGAGAAGGAGGTTACCAGACTCAGGGCTCCTATTCCCATTAATAAGTGCCACAGGGGAAAAATTGAAGTAGCGACCAGGCCACGGATCTGCGAAGCGTGGAGGAGGCTACAGCAAGAGGAGAGCCTGCAGCTGGCCCACATCCCCTCAGCACGTGGAACAGAATCTACACAGGACCACCAGGTTTACTTAAGTTAATCCTGCCCCTGCCTGATGACCCTTCCGTTAAGAGTCTGAGCATATTCCCCGTCCACATCAGACTTCTTTTTGTTCAAGCGGCATTTATGGTCGTCCTGATATCATCAGTGTTTCACTCCTATTGCTTACTCCTCCTGCTGTAGCGACATTCGCGAAGAATAAAAAAGTTTTCCGCATAACAGGAAGGACTTCTTTACCTTCCACAGATACCAAAGACGACGTGGATTCTCTACAATTGTTGTAAATTATGATCATATATCTAAAATGAATACTGCTTCACAGTACAATTTATTGAGAAGTATTACTTTGATTTTATTGCTAATGATGGCAATTAATTGATATTTAAATTGTTTATCTTATTTTCATTCTCATCCTTACTATCACCTCAAAACTTTCAATCATTTTTCATAAGGGTTAGATTTTGCTATGAATTTGTACTTTTTCACGAATTGCTGTCAGAATAGGCACGGTGAAATTTTGTAGAATGAATGAATTTCTTTTCCGTAAGTACTACTGGTATCGCAAGAATCAATCAAGGACCTCCCAAAATAAAATTAACTTCTGATAAGTCACCCTTCCCGACTGTTGGCCCCGACTTATTTTATGTGATGATCCGCATGGTATTTCATACACGGGCATACCACGGTTGGACCGCTAATTGATGCAGCAAAATAGCCCAAAAAGTTTTTGATCACCATGACGACCATTCACAACAGTTTTAATGAAGAATTAGTTCCCATGCTTTGTCTTCTGGTAATGAAAATCCTATGTTTTTTTTACTGGTTCTTTCAGTCATTGGCGTAGATAGCAGTAACACTTTGTGGGGGATGGGCTTCTGGGAGGTCTGCAGCTGAGGAATGCCTCCCAGGGGAAGGGGCTCCAGGGGGCCATCCCAGGAAATAAAAATAAATATAGGATGGATATTATGATTTTTTCCCCTTTTATGCTAATAGGGTGGTTTCCTTTTATTTTTTTTTGCCTATATCGAAAGATTATTACCTCTGGAGTACGTATTTCACGCTTTTAGATTTTTTAATGACGATATCTATTTTCCGCGATTAAATTAAAAGTGAAAAATTTCAAGCGCATGAAAACGCGACGGCTAAGTAGGAATGATGGGAAAAGTCCGTGTGACATATTTCTGGTTCCCGCTGCTGCAAAGTGAGGTGACCTTGAGGCGAGGCTTTGAGCGCTGATATGACGCAGGATGCTAGCAGGTAGCAGAGTACCCTGCTAGCAGGTACTGCTTGGCTTAAATAAGTATTATTAATACCCTATCAAACGAGGAAAACTTTCTGAACTTATCCAGTTTTAATAGGTGATTATTAAGACATGTTTCCTCGAGCTCTGTGCCTGATGCATGCATTGGTAATCTCAGACGATTTAAAACTCTTATCTACTCGTATAGAAACTAGGTCCCTGTGAGGTCACGTGGGGTGGCATCGCATGGGCGCCAATCTGGCCTTTTTCAAACGAGGTTAAAATTGACCATTAAAAATTCGTCTAAACTGGTATTTCTAAAACCAAATAATTTGTATATTATGAATACAGTATTGGTGGGTAACGAATCGCAATCAATGCCTTTCGTTTTCTTTGATGAAGGAAACTACCCTATTCTCTGAGGGGTATATTAACACCAGAGCTATCACCTAAAATTGTCTAAAAGAAGTCAAATCAATTTGTTTACGTGACAATGGTCTAATGATGGGCTCTGGGCCACCTCACAATTTCAGGGATTTGTTTGGGGGAGTCAAAAGGCTATCAAATCAAAGTAGGCAAGCACTCTACCCACTATACCACCATGCTCCCCAAAAAGGATAGCTAAGAGTTGAAAAAGAGAGGTGATTGCGTAAAGTAGGCCATAAAATTGGATTTTAAAAGGATACGACAATGGTGATCCATTTTCAGAATGCATTTGTTGCAAACAGAACAGTGATGAGTCCTTGGAGGCTTGGGAGAGATGCATTTTTTACAAATGCTAACTGCTTCAGGTATTAATGTATCCTAAGTGAAATAATAATAAATTAATAATGTTAATTCACTCACAAAAGCTCAAATTGAAGCACATACAATGCAATGCACAAATAAAAAATCATCTGGATTCATACTGGTACCTTTTATGGTCAACATTTTCTAATTTTTTTAAATAACTGTTTAAGTGAATCTCGACAGCCTTAAAAATATTGCTGATGTCCACCATCATAATAAGAGATATAAAAATACATAATTTGATACGGCCTCAATTTATGAGACAGACAACAAGATCAATAGCCTCAATTAAACTCTTAATTTTTCAGATTTTTAATAACTACAAATAGTACAGTTAATGCCCTCTTTCCTGGATAAATATTGTGGATCTGAGTGCATCACTGAATGGTGAGTATCAAACCACAGATTAATGTAATTAACTTGGGGTAAGCGGCCCTCTATCTTCCGATAAGCGTTACTAACATTTTTTCACTAAGGAAAAGGAAATAATAGGAGTAGGATTACACCAAAAGAGACGGGAGCCCAACATCTAGGAATTGAAGCAATACAATTCACCACAAACCTCAGGAGGATAGCCGGGAGATGTAGCAGCCGCCATATAAAAATGGAAACAAATATTAAGGAAGAGCCAATTTCCTAAAATCAGCAGTGCAATCGTAGCGGATGGGCTTTTGTTCCACCAATGAGGCAATCCAATCCAGTAAGCGATAAACACCACAGATAAAGTAAGACTGCACACTGAAAAGACAAAGAACTACTCTATTCTTAGGTGAACTGATCGGAATAAATTGAAAATTTTATCATTGACTTGATGATCAAATATGCACATGGCAAAAATGACATTAAATCCCATCCACTTACTGGGCCAAGTACTTTTGTGAAGTTGTCAACAAACCAAAACATTGGTTCCATTAACGTATCCGCGATGTAACTTTGGTCAACGAAGTAATTATACGTTAAGGTGTTAAAAAACAGCTTAACCATACTCCACCGTCGTTGCATTTCTTTCCTGATAGATTCAATTAGAAAATGAGTGGCTAAATCCTGCATATTCTAAAGCAAATCCATACACAACTTACTTCATTTGACTTATGAACAGTGAGCCGCTCCATCGTATGGTTGCCATTTCCCTCCAAAACCAATCTGCCCATATTTTCAGCTAACCATATTTGTAAATGCAAAGATACTGTGTATTATGTGTTCTACTTTGATCACATTTGTTCAAATTTTAACTTCGCTTTACGATTTTCTTGCAGCCCCTCCTCCTCGTTCGCCGCACGACTCACGACTGTTTTTTACGCGGTTATTCAACTTGAAATTTATAGCAAATGCTAAGTTCGCCAAAACCCGGCATGTAGTAAGCGATGTATTGCGCTAGTGAAGAAGAAAATTTTATCTTTTTATAATTAATACCTGAGCGAAAATACCTAAATTGATTTCCACGGTGTAAAACTGCATACCTCAGGTATTTTTAATTATATGCTCGCGGTGAACTTAAGACACCGTTGTCAACTATCAGGGTGCAACTGAAATCTAAGATTCTATACGTTAACTGTATTTATAGATCTGGTTATAAATCTAAAAGGCTTTTGGGTGGTATTATGATGTAAGTGGACTTGAACGAACAATACTCAAATACGATATTCCCCTATGTGGGGCAGGGCCGGCCCTACCAGGTGCGGGGCTAGGGACGAACCTTCAGTGCGGGGCCCTTCACTTAAAATATTAAACTCTATATGTACCCCATCTTCAAACTCGAGCATTTTGAATCCCTACCACTCTCTGGCTAAGTATGTGTTCCCATCCCAAATTCAGACTTCGTACTTACGCCGTTATGATACCTTGATTCAAAACTATCGTATATTTTAATTTTTTTTCATCTCAAAAGCAGGGCCCCCCAAAGCCCGGGGCGGTCGCCTCAGTCGCCCCGCCCTAAGGCGAGCCCTGATGTGGGGGATAATTGCCTCTCCCTGCACCCCACTGGCTATATCCATGAGCCCTCCTCCCACCTTCGAGAATAATAATTTAATTTTTTTGGTCCTTCTAGGGATGTTATGATAGAGACAAAATGAAAAATAATTTAACCAATTCAATAAATGAGCAATAATAATTCAAAAATATCAGGAATGTGATGTTTATTAAAAGATTCAACATTTAACAAGCATGAGGATATGTCTTACTTGAAATACAGGACAGTTAATTGAAGAGTCACCAATGCTAAAATATTATTCAACAATTTTTTTACATAGTTAACTAAAAATTACATGTTATTTACATAATTACAAAAACCCTCCATTACAACTAGGATGATGCTCTGAGAATCTTCGGTTATCACAGTTAGACCTACCATCCCAGCCATGGTGGCTGATTCATTTTATACAGAGGAACAAATGATAAATTAATGGGCAGATTTATTAAGGCATAATTCCTGTTTAACTTCTCCAATGTCTTCCTTATGACATACCTGGAATGAGTAAAATTATGAAATGTGTTTTAGTGTTAAAGGTAGCCAACAAAAAAGAGGCAAATCATTTGACATGCAAAATTTTTAATAATCGGTTAATAACAAAAAGGCAACATTTTGTCCAACAGTTAAGATAAGAGGAGGTCCTTATCCAAAAAATATAAGAGAAATAATCAATAAAAATCAATACCATTAAAAATTAGACATCCTGGTACCTCAGCAGGGTTATTCCACTAATCGTATGGCCGGGCCATAAGTCGAAATTGACCATAACTACGGCCTCGGGACATACGTATGGCTTCGAGCGATTCTACTCTGAGCGAAAGGCCATAAGTCGGGCGGTAGCTATGGCCTAAAGGCCGTAATACTATGGCCTGCCTGGGATGCGGTCATAACTCGGGCCATACGAAATAACATTGCTCGCCTACGGAGTTATAGAAGAAATTTACGGAGTGTCGTCCATTATATGGCGATTGTTTCAAGAAATATATGAATATTGTGGGGGAGCACATATACAGATTCAACGGGCATTGGCTAGATATATCAAATAAAGATGCCGATTTCATCTGGAAAGGAGTATACGGGATACGTGTAATCCGTTCGCATACGCATTCGCATTTCTACGGCTTTTGAGGGCAAATTATTGCAGCCATGAGACAATATTTACACCATTGGAAGGAGAGAAAGGGGGTTAGAACTAAAATAGGATGTAATGTTCTAACTCTATCCATTACATGTACAATTCACGAATATTATAATCATTATAATACTGTAGGGTACAAATCGTGAACAAATTTCTTCTGCTTCTTCTCGTGCGTGATTTGCGTTCCTCACTTTTTTTAAAGATCTCCAGCGTCTGCCGCCAGATCAGAGTTTAAAGAAAATCCAAATTTATCCTTTAATAAGAGTCCATTTCAGTTAAAGGAATATAAAATTAATTTTGTATCCATTTTGGAACAAACTTCCTTCTCAAAAAATGACTAGTGTTAAAAAAAAGTGAACCCAACTTATAGTACCAATTATAATTCTCATACTCGCCTGCAGAAAGGGCGTTAAGACTTTTGGCCGGGCCATACGATATGGCCCCCTCGAGAGTGGAATCGGTACAAATCGTAATTTCGGGTCAGGCCATAAGAAACTTACGGCCGGCCATACATATGGTCCCGTTTAGTAGAATAGCCCTGCAGATAGGGATAACTCTTAGATATAGTCCCTATTAACATATGAATAACTATTATCAGATACTAATTACTTCCATAGGAAGATTCATATGACAACAGACTAAATCCCAAATTAACCATTTTAATATTTGTCATACACACCTTTACTTATATTTTGTTGTTCTTTGCAACAAAGGCATGCATGGCCAAATTGGTATCAAATTGGTTTGGGGCTTTAAAAATTAGCACCAGCTGGGGGAAACATTTTTGTCCTCAACTGAACTAATTAATAAACCAATGTTTGATATATAACATTTGACCGAGATATACTTTGCCAGATGCATATAAAAATGCTTTTGATTTTTATAATTTTTCTTTTTTGTTTCTAGAATGAATTTATTTTTGCATTCCTATAATCCATTATGAAGTAGTAAAAAGGCCATGAAGGTTAAAATAGTTATATAAAAGAATTAATTGAATGATTAAAATTATTCACAGTAAACATTATGCGGCAGAGAACCAGTTAATACCAGAGTGCAGATTAACTTAAGTTTCGATGGATGGTTGAGGCTGTGAACCTCAACTAGTCATTGCAATCAAAATCTTACTTATTTTAAATCACTAACATATTATGGATAGCATACATCAGAGGTGTAACTACAGGGGGCATAGGGATGGAACCATCCACCAGATCCCAAAAAAAAAATATGAAAATGTCTCACTGCAATCCTCCTAGAACAAAATACAGCAATTAAATGTTGCTGTTATCACCACATTGAGACACTGGTAGGAATGTGAGTGGAACTGAGGTCTATATAAACCAACTAGAGCAGATAAATATCTGAACTTAAAAAGGAATTAAAATCACCATGGTAGCCTCCTTATCAATACACATCAGGTAATGACCTCTGAGAAGATGTATAACCAAGCACACATCATAGCTGCACTGTATCCAAATGCAAAGGTTTACAATGAATCCTCAATTTCTGTAACAGCTATGTACTTTGGGAAATGTTAACAGTGAGCAAAGTAAATACTTGAAAAGTACATTTTATTAAAATTTTGATTCCATTTCTACTTTGGGAGTATTAAATTTAATGAAAATATAATTTCCAAACCAAAAAATAGCATGAAAACAAATGCTATCCTTGCCAATCAGATCCACCGCATGATGTTATTGCCAATTTCAAACATAATCCCAAGTGCAGAAATCGATGCCTTGTAAATATTTTGTCAGAGGTAAGGACAATTCTTAAGCCGGAGAACTTACCCATTCTTGCCAAGTAAAAATCCTGCCGGGATGTTTACATCGCGATGTGTGTTATCATCGATCATTTCTATGTAAAATTCATCATTTTCTGTGTCTTGGTCAGTAATAATAACAGCACGGGCACCAACTGCCTCCGCCTGGATTGTTTTACTTAGGAATGAACATTCCCTGTGGAACAGAAGTCATTATTGTTTACTTATGCTATAAAATCAATGAAGTAAAAGAGATGTCCATAGAATGTGAAGGCCATTACCCTCTTTCTATCAATGCTACATTTCCTTGAATGTCCTCTGCATTATGAGGCCACGTACAGCCATTGGGAGGCTCCACAAGTACCAGAGGGATATTATTCACACAAAAGCTGGAATTCTGAAATTGAAGAAAAAAAATTACATAAGCAACAGGAAGGTTAAGACCAAAAGATATTCAACAATACCAAAGAATATTTTATTTGAAATTAAGATGTGACAGTCATGCAGCGGAATCTCATTGTCATTTCCCGTCTTTTTAATAACAAACATTCATTCACAGAGTAGAATATAACTCTCATCTGTTCTTTCCCAATTCGGTGACAAACAATACTGAAAGCTTATCCATTAAAAACACAGTTACTCCAAGGGAAAATTCAGGGAAAGGTATGGTTGGTGGAAAACATTTTGATATTCCACAACTTAGCCAGGAGAATCACCAGGATTAGCACAGGAGCCACCAAGAGAGGAGACAGGAAATATTGTGTCTGGCTAATCCAAGAGATTTGGACAAAATAAGCAATACTTCCATAATAAAGAAGGCATGGGTAGATTTGAAGCTCATATTTTCAGTGAATGTGAAACAATAAAATATTAATTCGCAAAACCTAAATATTTTGCAATTCACAGCTGATTAAATGGTGTACACAACAATATGACATCGAAAATAAGCATAAACAAATGTTTACATGCAATATACAACTTCTTACTTAAATAGAAGAGATTCATGACTAGCTTTCAAGAAAAACTACATCAACTTTGAATCCCACCTCAGCATAATTAAAAAGGTAACTACTAAAAGACAAAAAATTAGTTACATGGTTTGGAAAAAAACTGAAACAGGGAGATTGTTTGGAGTAATTAAAACTCCTCACACATGAATTACAGACTTTCCACAAACTACGCAAGAGCACATCGAATACAAATCTTCAAAGCTATAGTTGGATTTTGAAACTGGCCCAAAATGACTCAGCTTAAGATTATCAGGAAAAACATCATTCCTAGAAGATAAATTGATAATTATTTCCAATGGATAGACTAACGAGGCACTATTTTTTTTAAATAATGTTGGATATGCTACCAGGAGCTTAAGAACAATTTATGGATTATTTATAACAGAATTCACAGTCACCGAATACTTCAAATACTGAAAATGACAGCTGAAAATTATCGTGACATTGATTCTTTATTTTCGGTCTCAGGAGATGGCACTAATGCAATGCCAAAGCCAATCATACTTGGTCATTATAATCACAGGCATTTCATGAGTACCAATCTCCAAAACACACTCAAGGATAAATATGAAGCAATATCACGACCCTTTTCAGCTGTTGCACCCGAAAAATGTTGAGCGTTGAGATACATTGAATTATTTTTACAACTCGGAGTAAATTACCAAAATTATGAAAGGTTTCATTTAGGGCTACTTTCGGCGTTTCATACACATGAACCCAGGCAAGTTTTTTCGTGCCTTAACACTTGGGCGACCTGATGATATTTCTCCTCACAGTTTGATTCTTAATTAAATTAATGAAATAATATTTATGCTTCATATTTTGTCGAAAAATCTGATATAAACTTGTTTCTAGGTTTCTCGAAATGGGCTATCCCCGAATTCTTCGTAAGTACTCTCACTTCCCCCCGGCCGTCAGTTAAAAGGATTCAAGCCGTCCTAACGCTCTCTGTGATAATTCATGCTAGGGTTTCAAAAATTTAAAGCTTACACTATGCGTCAATCACATACACAACTTACAAATGGAACACCGAAGTCTCTTGCCGGACGTATCCTGTAAGTGTAGCTTATTTCTTCGGGCTCCACTATTTCGAAATATATATCTGATCCCACAATATCCGACGTTGCAACTCCATCAAAGGTGTGAAGATTAGTTGCTAGAGAAAATTAGAGCTTAAATTAAAAGATTTACAAAAAATGAGTAGTTGCTAAGACAAGGAAACGAGATTACACTTACCAACGCTATCGACATAAACTAGGGCAAGGCTTAACAAAAACACGATGGCAAATAAAAGATATAGTCTGCACCCGTGACGAAATCGTTTCATGCCTTTCTGAAAAATGAATTGTTTTCTTACAAATTGACATTCCATATCCAACGAACGCGTATCAACCCATGAGGAGTTCGCCCGATAATTTCGTTTTTCATTTATCTTGTGTCGGCGCGGGCGATTTGTTTGTATTTATTCCCGAACAATACCTGCGAACCTGCAGGAATTGTGAATTCGCAAGTCATTATATTAGAATTATGCTATTGACTCACCATATCTAACTACACTGCAGTGTAATTCTCTCGCATTACGAAATATACTTGTAAAAATAAATCTATTATCCATTATGGAGCACAATTCAATCGATAGGAAATAGCAGCTTAAAGTTTAAGTGACGACCACCCCACCAAACCCCTAAGCAGAGCCAATGCATGTTAAATGCTCATTATATGTGCGTACAACTGCATTGTTCGTCAAAGGACATTAAAAGTGGCATTTATAAACCACATTTCTGAATTTTATATGTGCAGAAAACTTCGAAAAATGCAATCTTGTGTATAGGATTTCTGACGCCATGACTCATCGATCAACAGTTGTTCTACATAATATTTGTAGACCAGCACTGCAGGAACAAGTGACTTTGTACGCAGTCACGCGCACGGGTGCAAAGTTAAATGCAGCAAAGGATGAAGCTCGCGTTCAGTCCACGCGTTCATTATCAGCTGATATCCAGCCATTTTTATCAAAGTCATCTTCAAATCATTGTTTTGGCTATGACTGCTATGTTGTCAACAACTACAGCATACCTCTTTTCCATGTAATTCTTTCTTCATGTACGTTGACATCTGGAGTCTTCTCTTTCATTTCATTTAATGCTTTCTCGAATGAAATATTCAAGATGATGCAGGACAATGTACAATCTCGTCTCAATACTTTCTCTTCTCTATCTTCTTCTCAGTCGGGTCCACATTTTATCACAGCAACTATGTTTTTATATAAACTATGAACAACTTTTCTATCATTGTGTATCTATAAAAATAGACAGTTATGATAAAAATCTTTTAGGTACTGAAACTTACAAATAAGAAATTAATGCAAAAAACCTTATCAATAATGCCCTCACTCAATAGATTACCCTGGAAATAAACAAACATATGAAGTAAATTACAGTTATGGGTTACTTTTATCAACAAATTATTCCAGTGAACCACACAAAGGTAGTTATTACTATTCCCAAGCAAAAGAAAAACTCCTGATTTCCACGGACAAATTTGATTAAATGGATAAATGGGGCATATATTCATTGAAGTGTAACAATAACAATGCTATTTATGTAGGACAAACCATCAGAAAATTCAGGACTCAAACCAAAGAACTATGACCCATTCCCACATTTAGGAAACACGAGTTACAAACTTGAACGCTCTGTTGGCCAGGCATTGCTCATTCCTGGTGAACGCACCACCGATGGTTCCCCAAAACCTTTGTTGAAAGATAGTTTTTTGTTATAGGGCGGCAGGTGCATGCATAGAAAGCACCACCAAGTGAAAGTATGTCACAGTCTCTTCAGGCAAGATGGATTTGAACAGACTCAAGATTAATTTCCATAAAGATTTAATGATACTTCACAGTCACTCTGAGATTAACAAATATTTTCACCATTCAAAAATTTTGACTTCGATCAGGTAGTTTCCTCTAGCTTATCACACATGTATGGGTCACTCTCTCCAGCAACATTAACTTACAACACTTTGCAAGATAAAAAGAATAAATAAAATATTACTCCTGTCATTTCACAAAGAAAATTCTGCTGCTAGCACCCATACTTGGGAGAGGATGAAAACGCTCTCTACTGCCGCATGGTGGAGTACGGGTACGTCTTACGAGAGAAAAGAGAATCTCGGTCCGAAAAAGAGAGTATGTGCATGTCGCATGGTCGGGAGATATCCCGGGAGGGGAAGAGTGGTGGGAGAGTAGGGGAGGGGAAGAGTGGTGGGAGAGTAGGGGAGGGGAGGGGTGAGGGGAGTTGAATGCCGAAACCTGTTTTCGCGTGCACTCTGTAAATCACGGAAAAACTCCGGTACCGAAAAATTTCCATCAGCTAATAGGCTAGGCGCAGACGTTGCGGTGGAAACCATAAGAAGTACAAGCTGAGCGAAGACCCAGAATCAGGTTTTGAGAAACACCTCAACAAATCCAGACAGTGGCTTTTTTTACCAAATATTTTTACATGTTAACAATACAGGTTTTGAACAGGATTATTAAGAGCATTTTGAAATTGTTTCTAGACAAGGTGTATTTGATGCAGATATTTTAAAAGATTTTACATTCTATCAATGGTTTAAAAGGATAACATTAAACTTAACCTACATTTTTCTCTGAGTCATAATGACAAATACTGCACTGCTTCAATGTGTGAAGATTAAAATTGTTCACAATGGTCTAGTTTTAGATGATTTCCTTTTGATTTACATTATTCTTTTAAATCCCCATGTGGTACCAACACCCACCACCACTGTCCCATCCCCCCTTCAAATCTTCGCAGTGAATGGCTAATCTCCCACAACGCCATTCCATGCCATATAACCTTAACCCCTTACAACTTAGATGACTATTCGATGCACTCCCAACACTCCAATTCATTTACCCTCCTCCCACCATGAACTTCTAAAAATGTGACATTCGCTCCCAAAAACTTCAAATTCATAAAACTGAAAAAGAAGCATACATTTGCCAACAAAGAGTTGTGTTTTGCTTGAATTTCATTTGTCAATGTTATAACACTTAGTTAAAGATAACTGTGTCAAACCGGCCAAATTTTGAGATACGAGTTGTTAGAACTTAGCCATCGATATGTTAATGTATTAACCATTCACTAAAGGCTTTCAGTTGTTTACAAGGAAGAATAAACATTACATGGATCCAGAAATAAGCTTTTCCAATACAAAGACTTTTAAGGAGAACTTTCAAACAACACCCAACTCCTCCCTTTTATTCATTTGATTGTTCGTTCAAGTTAGCAAAATGAAAACTTTCAACTCTGACGGTAAATAAAACAGAAATTATAAGAGGAATATTACGAGGAGCAGTTCTGTTACATATCAGCCACCAGCAATTATCATATAAAATTAGTAGCTCTGATTGAAACTTGAGTGTTTAAAAAGATATCTTGGTTTTCCTAGAGATTCTTGTCAGTTATTAACAAATAGTTAAGCATATTCTTCTCCAGAGTTAGATCTCACCCAGGTAATTTCCACAGGAAAGCATGTTTATACACAATGAGTCCAATGAATCAATCCAATTTTTAATAATTTATTGAATAGTAAGAAAAGTACAATTTAACAGGTCACTAAAAATAAACTATCTATCCCACAGAATGTAAAAAAAATACTTTGGATTCCATGATAAATTTTGTGCACATATTGTCCTTGAAATTCAGATATTCACCCCAAAATTCTTTCAGCATAATGTACAATTTCAAAGAGCACTTCGACCATAATGAGTATGATGATCATCCACTCCAGTCGAATGTGATGGCGGTCGTTCAAGTGGGATGAAAGCAATTCCACCAACTCCATACAGTGATTTAGTTTTTCATTCATAACCTTTGGAAAAACATAAAAACATGCCAAATTGAAATCTCAGACAGAATAGTTCACAAATGCAACTATGTAATTCTAACATGCATATGCCAATGAAGACGGAGAAAAATCAAAACTTTTACAAAATCGATGCGGAGGGGACACTTGGCTTTGAAATGCACCAAAGTCAGCCTGTTCTATGCAGTGCTTGCATCAATATTATTTATTTCCTATACTTTGCCTCAAAGATAAAGCCACAACATGTGATGGAGCAAAAAACAGAGCAATGGAATGCAATCAAAACCCATACAAACTTGGCACAAGTTATCCGAAAGTAATTGATCAAATTTCAATTTAGATGAGCAAGCAGAAGACATGGTCACATTAATTTTTTGTGATCAGGGGCAATAGTGTGTATATCATTGGTTTCAATCAATCAGTATGGGCTTTTCCATCAACCAATCAGTAGCCATACTGTACTAACAAGCCTCCTCACACCACAGACCCCTACCATGCGATTCAGTTCTGTACACCTCCCGTAAAGTAGAAGAGGATGGAGTGAATTTCAGAATGTTCCCAAAGGTTATCATTTTGCTATCAACATTTTGTAAACATGCCTTACAGACTTCAACTGTAAAAATGTATCAATGAAAACAATTTTCATACTGAATAAGTTCACCTACGTCAACTGTAAACATGACACACCAATTGAATCCCAGCCACACCGATTCCTTTTAGAAATCAAAATGATTTCCAAACCAAAGTTAAAGCTCACGCACCAATCGGTTGGGAGATATGTACACAATGTCGCCCCAAGTTGACAACAAGCAACTATTCTGTGCTTATCTAATTTGATGATAGAAAGACACTTCCATGTCTTCAGGTCCACCCTAACGTACCATCAGATCTTATGTATAAAAATACTTACACGAGTTCTTTTGGCAATGCTGAAGTACAGGCACATTTTGTGATACAAATTTTCCAAATCTTCTCTGTCCCAGTAGAAATCTGGAGTGTCCAAAAGGTCGGAGCTCAAGTTTATCATGTGCCTCAAAGCAAATAGTTGACCTATCTTGCGGAGAACTTCTTCCCGAGACATTCGAATATGTTTTCCTTGGCGCAAATCCTGAAAAACAATAAAAATTATTAGGATATACATATTCAATGTAATTCAGAGCCAGTTTTGCTGATATTTCTATGGATATTTATCAAATTAAAACCTCTGTAAAAAAGATATGAATTATGTAGTTATGAAGTCCTTGGTATAATAGCCACCCAGCAAGTTTGCTGAAATGGATGAGAAGAAAAAATTTTGCAAGCACAAAATCTGACAAATAATCAAAAGATATACACACACAGTGGTTGTACTGAATAGAGAGATAATCATAAAAAGTGGAAGGGAGTGAGTATAAGAACACAGTAGTATTACTTATAGTCACTAAAGCTATAGTTATGTGGCTGGAAAGATACATGGCATACCACCCTTACTCTATTAAGGAAGTATCTCATGTTTGGGATTACAAAAATGTAAAAAGTCAAATAGAAAGGGTTTAAAAATTGTATGTATCCTACACAGGTGTGCCACCATTATACATACACATTTTATGACTGCACATTACGCTCATGCCTTGGTTACCGTAAGGGATATGTTCCTCAATATCTTTGTGCAAATCAAATTTGTATTAAAAGAGACCATACTGATGATAGAGATGCATTCCCAGAAGCATAGGAATCGGGTAACAAATTTCCTTTAAACCATGCACATACCTCAGTTACAGATCTAACACTATCAATGTAGCAGTCCAAGGATGCTTCCAAAACACCAAGCTTCACAGAAAGACCCACAGCATTAGAAAATGTGTACTTTTCAAAGCCAGCTTCATCGAGGGAATTCAACAAAATGACTTCATCTTGCAGACAAGCTTTCTCACTGGAAAAAGAGATTAGAAGATAGACTTTGTCACAGACATGCTGACAAAAAGTAAAATGAATCACAACCTTGATGATGCACAGAAATATTCAATTATAGCACATGACCACTGATTTTGAATAATTAAAAGCCATTATGGATGAATTTGAGTGGCTCCTAATTTTAACCCTTAAAAAAAGTTATTCTTTACACTTCATTTTTTTATGTGTAAAGTAAAATAAAGGACCAATATGCATAACACAAACCATTTTCTCACCTTAAAATGAAGAAAACCAAAAGGAAATATTTCTAACAAATAAAGATTAAAATGATAAAGAACAAGACATGAAGTAGTCTGAAGTGGGAAAGACTCAACGATTTTATTAGCAGGCAAAAAGAGAAGAGGGTATCAGTTTTACCAGAAAAATGAAATTAAACATGCATTTGCTCATCTTTTTTGCATTAGAAAGCTGAAGACAATATGGGTTTTTACAAATTGAGGGTATTTAGATATAGATTTTTAAAAAGAGGTTACCACTGACAGTATATAAAGGAAGCAAATTACTTACATCTGATTGGAGTAAGTATATTTCATCGTTTCACACTCTTCAGAAATGATGGGTTCTGAATAGCTATTCTCTTCAAATTTCCTCAGGAAATTTAGAATATTGGTGCACTCCAGCTCTGAAATATTCCAGAGCACAACACTTCCCTCTCTGAAGAAAAATATTTCCCTCGGTTCATCATCAAACTGATACTTTGCTTTAGCACGTAGCACATCAGAGCCTCCTGTGAACAAGTTATCAATTTAAAAACAACAACACTACAGCAACAGTCAATACATGGATTTGAAAACACTTATCTAACCCAGAAAAAGATCTATCCTTCTTATAAAAGCCTTGAGTATGTACAGTCAAAATGCCACCCTATCAACATAACCAACCTTGACAGCATAGACTTTATTAATACATGCAGATCTTTCCTATTGAAATATAAAATTCAAAAAATATTAAAAATTTTCGAGTAATTTATCCTGATGATTATCATTTTAATAATAATTACAGTGAAAAAATTTCCTGGGAAATAGAAATTTAGAAATAAATATGTAATGCAGGGTTTTCTAAATAAATTCAGGGAAAACTAAAGGCTTTACAATTTTTTTGAGAGTGAAAAGGGGCAATACAGTATTTTCAAAGGATTTTGGAGAACTTTAAGCGTTATCTGAGCATTCAAAATACCTTTATGAGCACTTTACAATCCAATGCCAAGTAAATCCTTATCAAACACCTAATTAGGATTTTTGGGCACTTTTTGGGCAAAAGAAATGCTTAGTGTCAACCTCTTAAGGAAAGTACAATTAAATCCCAAGGAATACTAAATTGGGTGTTCTTTGTGCACTTCCTGTTTATAAAAAGAGAGCAATGATATCCAATGAACTGGATATCCCAAGGAAAAAATGTGAAAGCTTAATGGATACTCAATCTCAAAAAGCTTTCCAAGCAAAGGTAAAGCTTGAATAATTTCATGATTCAAAAGAGTTGCATGGCCAAAACTTCCAAATAGAGGGTATTCATTTTTACCTCCAGAGTAAAACAAGAACACTTACATACAAAACTAAAACCTCCACAAAAGGCCAACTTTTAAATTATCCATATAAATAGTAAATTATCCATCCCAATTATTTCTACTGCTGGAAACACTACCTGCTTTTGCATGAAAATTAATTTCCACTGAACATTAAAATTTGAAATTGTCAAGGAAATGGAAATAATGGGATGAAGTGACAGACCCTGAAAAACTTAGGATACATGTGTACAGAGGCAGCTCATCCAGTGGTGGCTAGAGGGACTATAGCCCCCTTTGGGTATCATATTTACACTAGATAGAATGGTTTTTTTTTCTTGACCCCCACTATTGCTGGAATTTTTAACCCCACTTAGCCCCCCCTTGTCCCTATCCTGGATCTGCCACTGAACTCATCTATAAGGTTCCAAGGTTGTGCAACCCCCAAACCATGTGCATTGTATCATTCTTTTAGACTTTATTCTCTTAGACCCTATGCAATTTAATGAAGCAAATTCAAAGGTATGGTTTTTGAAGGAGGCAACCAGCAGCTAAAGTAATTTCATCTCGGAGGAAGGGTCGGGAAGGATGGGTGAAGAGAAAACTGGCATCAGAATTAGTCTGCTCTTAATGAATGGTGTCAAGGAGACCTTAGTTTAATGTCCCATTCGAATGGACAGAGTTCTGCCCTTCACGTGCCCTCCACACAAGTCAAGCAGGGATCGGACAGTCTCTGAAAATCCTCAGCCACCACACAGATTTGAACCAGGGCCAATGGGATGGGAGGCCAACAAACTAGCTACCACACCAACCCTATCCCCAGCAAATGAGTTGAAACCACATTTAGAGTTCCAGCCCCCATCTTCGGGAGCCCTGAAACTGTCGTCTGAAGATAAGCCCTGCAAATTTTGAAGATGACAGGGGTGGGAGGATCCATTGACTGGGGAAAAAAATGGCAAGGGTTACGAAAGTGGAAGAGAGTTACACTGCAAACATACTTTCCTCGCATTAGGTTGGCTCCTCTACCACAAGCGGCTGACGAATTTCCCAACAGGCCCCATGGTTAGATTACTGTGAACCCCCTTAACCACCTCTAAGGGGAGGGCACTACCAGGGGCGCAGCTAGGAATTAAGCTTAGGGGGGGTTTTAGGATACCGGGGAGTCTGGGGGTATTACATACCCGCCAGGGTAATCGGGATGTTCGTGGGCCCACCCCCAGAAAATGTTTTAGATAAATGGTTCAAAATGGTGAGTTTTACGGTTGTCTGAGGGATATTTTATTAATCTTTACACTATTCCATGATTATTATTTATTAATAATCCAATTAAGTAAAATGGATTAAATATTAAAATTTCTGTGAGCCCTGGAGGGGGTTTTATCCCCCAAAATCTCCCCTAGCTACGCCACTGGGCACACTCAATCTGCCATGCTCATTCCCCTCAAGCCTTAAAAAATTGTTTCAGACTGGCTGAGGTCGGCACCCCTGGAGAAGGGCACTGCTGAGGGCTGACTCTCAATGCTAAGAATTGCATCGGTAATGTTGGGTTATGGAACGATGACGCTATAAGTGGTCGCATGGTCTTGAAAGGAAGCCCTAATGGGGTAGGAGTAGAAACAACATGGGGTAACACTATCCCATTCACCCATTTTGATAGGCATCATGACACAGCATAGTTTAGTAACCAAAGGTAAATTGTAAGAGCAAAAGAATCTGATTAATCGCATCATCAGTAGTATTGTTTTATGAGCCATTTAATTTGCTCAAATATTTATTCAAATGAGTTACATATTTTTTATGTAGGTACAATGGGATGTCAAGATTTCCCAAAATGTAGAATTAAATTTTTTACTGTTATTTATATTTTTTTTTATCCTAAACACCTGCAGAATAAAAGAATAACTACGTCAAAACAAGCATACTGATGGAACAAAATCAAGAAATTACACACTAACCTGGTGCAAATAATTGGCTTTGTTTTATTCCTCAAACTATTGAAATTTATCTTGAAATGGTGATATTTTCACAACCTTGCATGGTGTGAAGGTCGGTACACCCCCTCATTTTCAGGTTACTAGCAACCACTGCATGTGCATCAGAATATAACTAAAATTCATTCTGCATGTGCATTAGAAAATCATTCAAATTAAGAGTGGCTTTTATCTATATATTTTATATCATTCTATCAGTGAAAACATTGAGAGATTGAAATTCCAAATGAAAGGACTTGGGTTAAACTCATTAGGATCAATTACTATTTTTAACTTATGCTATTGCAGTTTTTAGCACAACCAGGAAACGTATTTTTACAAACGAGAACCATGACCTTACATACCAAAATAACTCATAAAACATGATGTTACTAATATGTCACAGCATCCATCCTTCTTCCATTTCAATCACCTTTCACCTAGCACGTAAACAGTCATCTCTTGAGCTTGATTTTACACATCATGATTTTAATAGATAAATGGGATTGCAACATGTGAAGCTTCCTTCAGATTTCCAAATAGTCAATAAAATCAACGTACTTCTACAAAAATATGTACAAGACTCAAAAAAGTAATTAACAAAACTAAACAGAAATTGGCGATTAAAATTTCGGAAAAATAGCTTCAATGAATCTCTCATGATTATGCACACTTGATCCAAAAAATCTTCCGATCTTTATAGGATTTCCAAACTAATACCCGAGTACCTGATTTACTGCTTTGATCTCCATTGTTCATTACAAAAAATGGAGCATACAAATTTTGCTGACGTAAACCTTCTTCTAACTTCTCGAGATCATACTCCTCGGCGGTCGCATAAGCTGTGACGGTCCAAAACTGAAATAAAAACCCTGAATCTTAACATGTTAACAATTGTAAGACAGATTAAAAGAGTTGTAGGAAAAGGAAAAACTAGACTCACTCCTGAATGAGACTCAGCATCCTCTGTCAATGTTTTCTTTTTCCTCTGCGGTCTTTTCTTCATGTGCAATCCAGGAACGCTACTACTAACTCCTCTGACTCCAATAAAGAGGTATTTCCCCGTATACATTGCACACATTTTATCCATTGGGATTCGCATGAAGAGAGATCTTTGGAATATAGGTGAGGAAAATTTACATCCACACGCCGATGTATTCCTTGAATACACCGAATTAAAGAAACGGACGCCGTATCTCCCTCCAGGGCAAATTTTACTCAACAAATTCGGCAGCATATTGAAGAATATGTCGATTCGCAAATCCAAGTAATCACGAATTTCACTACTAGATGTGTAGATGAAAGCAGAAAAGCACTAAAAAAATATTTAATAAGAAATCCTCGCTATTGCACATCATTCCACCAAAGAATTCCCTAAAAATATCTGCTGCCACCGGCTGCACTTGTGGAACTCGTGTTCTTGGAGAGCCAAAATTAAGCTCATTTCCCCATTAGGAAAGTAAAAGAGCTTTGCACAATATCCAAAACATTGGTATCGTTAAATTCACTCAATCTTCCTTAGACAATCATGATCTGTTCACCATTTCCTAGAGTATCAATCAAAATCTCTTGGTTATCATTTATAAATTTCCACCCTTTTCGAGATATCTCCGTATTTCTCTTGTTATCATTTTCGGTCTTCTTTTGGAATGGAGGAGGGCGCCAACACGGTTTCGGTTTGAACTAGGATGGTGCAGGACGTGAAGGAAGTCGTGTACAAATTGGGATTTGCTACTGTAAAATAGAACCTTATTGTTGATTTCATTGATAATTTTTTCCTGTGAAATATATAAATCTTTTTTGGCCAATTGCACACGTGAAATCTTCTTGGAATTGCCCACAGATAAGTAATTCAAATACAGCTAAAGATTCGGTTTGTGACTTGTCACTCATTATCCTGGCTGAAGTCCTCCTCTAATGTGCATACACCAATTCCAATGATGGCGGTCCCTCACATATTATCTAAGGAACTAGTTTATCTTAAAACAGTAGTTTTAACGAACTAAGTGTGGGTTATACAATAATGAATACCTTTTGTTTTAGACCTGAAAGTTAACTTAAATTTAAGTACCTAATCATCTACTTCTTCTATCTCCATAGCTTGATAAATGCTTTGGTCTGAGTGATGAAAGAAGTGAAATGATATCAATTGTCTACCATCAAACTCTATTTTATGAAGTTTTACACTTCCATCCGATATTAAACTTCAGTATGTATCTCTGACTCCTTCCAGAATTATGTAATTAAATACTAACTATATTTTGGGAATCAGTACTTTAAGGACTCCTCTAAATGTGGGAATAATGTATAAAAATCATCAGTTTTCCGGAGAACTGCCTAGTTGTGGGCAATATTTGACCCACTGTACTAGGACGTCTCCACAGTGACTTTTTGAAGGTGTGTACTCCCTCTGAGTACCTCAAACTGTCAATTTCACAGATTCACTCATGGTTTTTTTTCTCTTATTCCTCTGAAATCTGTATATTTATTGATAGCTTGATTTTACCACCAAAGTACCCTTTGCCAAGGAACAGTGGCGTAGCCATGAGGAATTTCGTTCGGGGGGGTCCAAAACCAGGGGGGAAATTTTTGAAAAATAGGGTATTAAGTTTTAAACATATATATACACTTTTCACAATCGAAAAAACTTCATTTGTTAAAAAAAATACTTTGTAAATTCATTAAATTTCAATAATTTCTTTTCTTTTATGAAGGAAAATAATTGTGCTTTTATATTTCAGGGAGGGTCCGGACCCCCCAGACCTCCCCCCTGGCTATGCCACTGCCAAGGAAGAATGAGAGAAATTTGATCTCCTCAAGCCATTGCAGACGGTAGAAGCATATGAAAGTCCTTAATGTGAAAATTTAAATGAATATTCCTTTTCAAGTCATTCCCCATTAATTTTAATACGTAGCCTTCCCCTGATTTGAACACTTGACTTAAACAACTCTCTTTCTTCCATATATTCTCTTATTTTATCAATCCTCTCTCCTTTGGCAATGCTTCCTGTCCTTTGTAACATCTGTAAACCCAAATTATAGTCAAACTTACAGAAAATAATTTTTTATGACTTGCATGCATTCTGTGAGGTTGAGGCAAAAATCCCGATACCAGATTTTAAGACATTCTATGCAGGCCCGATTTTCATGAAAGTCGTCAGAATCGGTCGATAAAGTAAGAAAGAAAAATAGAGAGAGATTTTCGCGTCATATCTTCCGTTCAAATACTGCTTTTTACGAATGGCGCACACGCTTGCTGAAGGCCATAAACATGATCGGAAGACTCAGAAGTGGATATTAGTCACATGCGGAGGAGGAGAAGTAGGCTCCTGGCCCGACTGGCTGAGCACGCCAGAAAATTCGTATTGAAACTAGGTCCCTGTGACGTCACGTGGAGTGGCATCACATGGGTGCCAATCTGGCCTATTTCAAATGAGGATAAAATTGACCATTCCCATTCATATAAACCGGTATTTCTGAAACCAAATAATTTGTATATCATGAATACACTAATGGTGGGTAACGAAACGCAATCAATGCCTTTCGTTTTCTTTGATGAAGGAAACTACCCTATTCAACAGCATCACCATAATTTGAATAGTTACATAAATCAGTGATGGATTAGGAGGGGTGGGGATTTTGCAATAGCAATGCGAGTATTTGGAGGTAGTGAGAGCTTGGGACCCTCACTCAGCTCAGGAATGGACTTCACTGCTTCGCTATTCTCGGCCTCCCTGGATGAAGTTGTTTGAACACTAAATTTGAGCTTTTGAATCATCAAACAAAATACTATTGACCGCCTAGAGCTAAAATACCACCACCTAGAGCATAGAGCCACCTACAACACGCGGCATACACCCGTATGTGACTTATTTTTAATCTTTTCTTATAACTTATCAAATATGGGTACTTATTTTTCATTACAGTTCTGAGGGTCCAGAGGCTGGAGTCCAGCTATTTTCATGTACGAAACATGATTAATGCTGAGAAGCTTTCTAAGTATTTAATCATGGTTTTTATTTTATTTAAGTGAGGTATACAGAATACATATTTCGTAATCCAACCTGTGTAGAACCACCAAAGTCTTGGGCATAAAAATGAGATCAAATTCAACAGCCTGTTTACTCATAATTCTTTGAGTACATGCAATCATGCCATGTATTCTTCGAGACCGAAAAATTCATCAAAATGTTTCCTTCACATTGATGTTGTAAGTGCATTCTCTGGTTTGAGCCATCGCAATCCCCAAATGTTCAATTTTAGTAAATAGGTAAATCGAACCATTGCCAAATTGGAGACTTAGTTTGGTCTAGCTCATAAACTCTGCATCTTCTCTTTATTACTCTGCAATGGTCAAAGCAAAAATTTTATTTAATAACAAAGTAAAATGTTGAGAACATCATCATGCATTTGTGAACATACTTACGTTGAATATTTGAAGCACCTCACTATAGGAAAATCTTTCCTATAACATTTTGTTCCAATAGCATTAAAATACGTGAATCCAATTTCATCAGACACTATGAAATTAGTTTTCTTCAAGCAATCGTAAAATTGTTGGTCACAGTCACAATGCAATCTAGAAATAAAAATAAATCAAAAAAGCATAGCTAATCATTCTTCTGAAATTATCGAAGAACCAGTTCCAACAATTTTTGCATTGTTTTACTTAATATTCGAGAGTAATTTACTAAATAATCAAGAATGGGATATGGCAATTATCAGTGCATTGGAAAATAAATACAAAGCTCTGCAAGTAGCACAATCGCCCTCTGAACATGTTCTGATTCCCTCTTCATTGTGTTGTTCCAAGAAACTACGGTGCACATCTACTCAATAAAGTAGATCTAAGCTACTTAGCGTTTCAACCCAAAAGTTGGCTTGATAGGGAGTGGCAGATGAAGGGGGGGAGGGAACCCACACCCTTCCCCCTTCCCTCTGTAATTTCTGGTAATACCGAAAAGATGGCTCTCTTATGAAAGTTTTTATTTCATCAGATTGAAATAAAATGTTTGGATATGATTGATGGATATTAAAAAGCCACATGTCTATGCTAATTAGACCTCAAAGTCATTATCACTGCAAGGTACTGCATACCAGGAGCGCAGCTAGGCATTAAGGCTGGGGGGTTTAGGTGCAACTAATACTGGGGTGTGTGAGGGTATGGAATATCCACCAGGATAATTGGTAGGTGCGAGATTAATAAATTGCGGAATTTTAAAATGAACGGTTCAAAATGGTGAGTTTTACGGCTTTATGAGGGATATTTTATTAATCCTTACACTATTTTATTAGTAATATCAATCCAATTAAGTAAAATGGATTAAAATTAAAAATTTCTCTGAGCTCTGGGGGGGGTTTTATCCCCCAAAACTCCCCCCTCGCTGCGCCACTGCTGCATATCACCACAGTTAATGAGAAGAGATGAAACTAACCCAACCCCTTCTCCACCTCCACCCCCTGACAATACAAAAAATTGACATGCATAAACAATTATCGTTGCCCTGAGAAGATCTCCACCATCGGAGGCAAAACAGTTGGTAGATACTTTAAACTGGGACACTGGTGTAACCAAAAGAAAATCGCTGGACTTTGCGTGAAAGTTTTAACCAATTGAAGGGTTGTCACTCTTTGCTTACTCTTTAGGAATGTTTGCACCTTTAATACTTAACAACTCTCAGAAGCTGAGTCTTCAATTACAACGAATAATTTTAATGAATACTTTTTCCAAAAAGGTTGCTGTTTTTAAAAATACGTAATATTCCTTCAGCAGGAGGGGAAACACCTTCTCATCTTTCGTCCACCCTTATACCATATTTTAAGGGTGCTTGTCAAGCTCTCAACAGAACTAGGTGGTTCATAGTTCAACAGGCGATTCTGTTCTGGCTTGGCATTCAAAATGTGGCCCTCTTGTCTCCTCTCCAAGGCAATGTTAAGCGGTAAGCTAGATGCTTTTATGTGACACACTGCGAACACAATGCATTGCTCATGCACAGAACATTAGACTGAAGTAGAATAAGCAAGAATCATGAGGGTTCAGGGCGAACCCTTTTAGGGATACAACGCACCGTGGCCGGGACCCAAGCCAGAGGCTTATACGCCCGATCACCCGGGGAGGGGCTGGAGAGGAAGGGGAAAGGAAAGAGGCGCCGCCGCGATGGGAGCCCACCGACGCCTCTGGGAAAGGAAAGGAGCGGAAGGGAGGGACGGGGAAAAACACCTCAACGCTCTAGAAGCGAAAAGGGCCCACTAAGTAGCGAAACCAAGCATACGCAATTAATTTTCTACCAATTCTAGTAGATTTTCCTATGAGGAAGAAAAATCTATCGATCGAATTGGTAGATAAAGTAGTATAATAGTAGAATAAGCAAGAACATCATAGACGTAGTGTTTTCTTCATATAATTGTCAAAAGTAGGTGAATGAAGATGCATTGCCAAAGCAATGTCATTGGTTGCCATAAAAATTTTACTATACCAAACATGTGCAAATAGTTTTTTTTTTTTTTATTTTTACTAAAGTCATATTAGCTTTATTCACTTTTTCCAGGTTTACAAAGGCTAAAAAATCTAGCATTGAAATGCATGCTATTTCTTCTTTATCCATAATATATATTCTAAAGTGAAATTCACCAGAAATACCTTTTTTGCTCTTCCATCTATGATTAAAAGATGTAGTATTAGTACCTTGTGTAAAATGCGTCGTTATGAAGTCCATACTTCATCTCTCCACCAGCAATAAAATCTGGGCAATAGTCATGGTCTTTGCAGCATCTATCACTTTCCTCAAAATAACCATAATCTTCTTCATGCATTGATATATTTCCATCACCACACCATTTTGTTCCTGCAGAAATAACAAATACATACATAAAATCAATTGTCAGCATGTTTAATTTTTGGATTCATGATGCATTATGATAGATGACGTTGTATTACAAATATATAGCTTCTCAAAGAAGCCTGAATATGACAAAACCAGTTGTGTCTCTTCAATATATTTGTGGAATATAACAGTATCTTATGATTGTCATAATATCGTCATGATTCCTCCAAGTTATCTTCTTGAAGAGGCCAAAACCAGTGGATTATCTTATATATAATCGTTTAATATGTATGTACATCGACATGTTATCATTGTATCAAAATGAAATATGTACATATGAGTGACATCAAAATATCTCATGATCAGGGCTTCATATTTAGAACAAATCATTCATGTTTTACGTATGAGACTGTGTTCTGGCAAGCATCCTTGTATTAAATTGCATGGACATTTTTTCAGCTACTTTCATACGTGCATTAATAAGAGACCCAGCTTAGCAAGTCCTTAGAGCCCCTCCATAGCAATTATGCCCTACCCTCCCACTCATTTATGATCATCCTCACTGCAGGAATCCGTTGCAAAGTGGTTATATTGTATAGTTTTTTCTTATACATAAATAGATTTTTTAAACATATTTCATTGCATACTAAAATTTTTTTATGCTTTGAAATGAATTCTTTGTTTTGTTCTGTGCGTAAGCAATTTATAAACGAAATTTAGCATTAAAAATAATGGACTTCTGGACTCATAGTCTTAGTAGGTACCTTATGTTCTCTAACTTTGTCGGTATTAATGCTAAAAATCTGTTAAAATTCCACAATGCTTGAAAAAATGCTAGTTATTCCTTTAGAAGAGAAAATTATTAAAAATCAAATGCAATATTTGGTTGAAAAAACACAGGTAACACAAAAATTTGACCGTGGATTCGCGCCAAGAAAGGTTTAGAGGGTGTAGACTTGTGGCTGGGGTAAGCGATTGAGTTGGGTCCCAAATCTGAGGGATGAAAATACCAGGGTAACTCCACCCCAAAAAAAGAGAGCTCCGTACAGAAAGGTTTAAAATATTCTTCATTCTATTCAGAAAACATTTTCCAATTGTAGGCGGCGGCAGGAAAGGGTCAAGCCTTACTAGCCCTGTGATGAAAATAATGGCCCTGTTATTGAAAACCTCATTATGGGATTGTTTGTTGAACTCTGAGCCAAACCATTCAATAATTCAAACCATGGAGAAAATATTCCATAGAGGCAGGTAGTCATAAAAGATCTGGAGCTATTTAGGTAGAGGTCGGATTATGTTCTATCGTTTCCAATAATTTGTAGACACCCACGAGCCCCACTTAACTTATGTGATCGGGTCAGTAAAAACTTGGAAATTTGGCACACGAGGTAACCTGCATCCCACAACCGTACGCCACCAAGAGCCGACGAGGACGGATGTGGGGACGATTGCGCTAGCAAGACAGGAGTCAAAATCCAGGCACAAAAGCCCTAGCGGATGGAATGCACCGATGAAACTCACATTCACCCACATGTTCTGGCTGTTGGAGTGTTTCCATTTGGGCTCCTTGGCGAGGTTGTTCCTCTCGTTAGATTCATATTTGGACTCATTTGGACTGGACGCTTACATATTAGGTAGATGTGGCTCAGTAGTTGAGTAGGTTTGTTTCAAGCACATTTGTTGTGCGTGTTCATTTTTTTGTTTTGTTTAAGTTTTGAAAGGATTCGGATCCAAAGTAATTATAATTTTTCATTTTGAAAAAGAGTAATTCTTAATATCATCATAATAGATTGACTCAATAAATAATTAATACAGAATTTTTTTAAACCTCTAAATTTATTATAGTAATTATTACCTATGTTAACACATTTATTAATAAGCAGATTCATTCACTGCAAGAAAGTAAACAGAGGAAGTGTGTATCTTCGTGTCCTTTTGGCTAATTATTACTGTCCAATCTTAGTTGAGAAAAATTCCTGCCCATATTAACTATAATTCTCACTAAATTACCAGATACATTTGTAGTTATGATAATTTTGATAACCCTAGAGTTAGAAAAAAAAATTTAATTCAATCAATAATCACAGTTTTCAAATTTCTTACACTTGACTATGAAAGAAATGTGGGAATTCATGTGAATTACAACAGAAATTCATTCATAATAGTGGGTGTGCAAACCACAATAAGGGCTAGGTGGAAATTCTACCATTCTACCCCAAAAAATATAATAACAGTAAAATCACGGATGAGCTTGAATAAAAAGTTTGAAAATATGGGTGGCCATTATTTTGGTCATAAATGTATAATCATTAAAAGTTGTTGGATTAAGTAGTGCTAAGAATTCATTTACCTTTTAATTTATGCTTATTTCCAGTCTGTGAATGAATCTGTTTAGTAATGAATGAGTTAACGTAGATAGAGTCATGATTTTAATAATTAAGTCGTTTAAAAAAATCAATACTCACTTTTTCTTGGGTCACATGCATTGAGTATGTGGATTTTAAGAATTCCCATTTTAAAAAATGAATAAATTATGATTACTTTAGACTCAAACCCTCCCAGACTTTCACTGCATCTACCGCTCACAGACTAGAACTAATCGGCTGCAGAGCCATGTATTAGTGAGACATAAACGGTGAGTCCATAGGCGGATCTGGGGGGAGGAGGCACGGGGGCACGTGCCCCCCCCCCCCAGACCGTTAAAAATGTGCAACATTATTAATGCAGTCCCATTATCATTGTGTTCGTTTTGTATTACGAGGTATCCTTGTGCCTCCCCCAGAACAAAATCCTGGATACAGCCTTGCTTGTGCCCCCCCCAGAAAGAAATCCTGGATCCGCCCCAGGGTGAGTCCAAATATTAATCTAAAGAGAGGAAAAACCTTGCCATGGAACCAGGAAGAAAACTCTCTGTCGGCCAAACACGTGCGTGGAAGTGAGTCTCGTCAGTGCATTCCAACTGCTAACATGAAATCCGCTAGGCCTTTTGCTTGTGGAGTTTGACACCAGCTTTGGTAGCTCAGTTGCGTCCGTCCTTGTCGGCTCTTGGTGCTGTGAAGGCAAAGCAGGCAGGATGCTTCATGTGCCAACCTTCCCAATTTTCACCGACCCACCAGCATCAGTTAAGTGGGACTCATGGGTGTCTACATATTATTGGAAACGGTAGTACCTCTAAAAACTTCTTCACCAATAAGGATTTGAACTCGTGCCAACTTGTTGGAGAGCCAATCCCCTAGCCACTTGGGAAACCTGATTGAGTCTTCCACTAAAGCACTGAAGGCATTTTGATATGAAAAAGGGATTAAGAGGTCTTACCTGGAAATATAATCTGCCGTGACTGTGAATTGACTGAATCTTCATTCTCTTCGGGATATGAGTCCATGACCCTGAGGATCATCTGCTGGTCCGCCTGAACTATCAGTGTTTCCTCCATTGAGTACACCTGCCCCAGTTGGGCCACAATCAGTAGACCCACCAACACATTCATTGGACTGGCGTTCCTCGTAGCTCCTCCTCCTCTTGCCTTGCAAATGGATTCAGTGCAAACAAAATTCAAGTGGAATGCTATGGGATGGTTCAAAGTTTATGTACATGGCAAATTCAAAATTAAGTCAAACATTATAATGGATTAAATCAGTAATAAAGGTAGGAGAACATTTGCTTGGCATATAGAATGGGCATTAAATTTGAGAACCAAGACACTAAGGTGGTGAAATTCGATGAATTTCTCAATATTATTGAGGGGATGCGAGGTAAACTACAGAGTGGACTTGTAAGCTATGGATGGGAGTATCCAGAGCCAATACCTGAGGAATAACATCATCGCGACCACATTTCAGTTTCTGTCCAGTAATTTTATGGACATTGGAATTACAGTGGAACTTGGTTAGTATGTGCCCCCTTAGTACGGCAATTTTTCTCGGTCCTGGTACCATCCGAACAAAATACAGGAAAAAGTATTCGGTTAATACGTTTGAAAAGGTTGAGCTTTCCTGCGGCGGTATTCTGTACACCGTACCGACGATTGTCGGTGTCGGTAAGCTGGTCCTACCGATAAGTCTCGGTACGAGCGATTCAGAACTAGTACCGGGGTGTGTGGGGGTTTGGAATACCCACCAGGATAAGTGGTAGGTGCGAGATTAATAAATTGCGGAATTTTAAGATGAATGGTTCAAAATGTTGAGTTTTACGGCTTTCTAAGGGATACTTTATTAATCCTTACCCTATTCTATTAGTAATATCAATCCAATTAAGTAAAATGGATTAAACTTAAAAATTTCTCTGAGCCCTGAGGGGGGGGGGGAAATTACCCCCCCAAAATCTCCCCCCTCACTGCCCCACTCCTTAAAACGCCCATTAATAATTTTGAAATTTTGTGTTTGTGACCACTGCGCATTGGAGCAGCAGTTAATCTGCTTTTAAACAAGTCACAATAGGTCCTACTGCAGTTCATTCACGACTAAAAAATGGCATCGAGTTACCTTGATGTGATTACGGTGGAGCCTGTCGTTCGTGAGCACTGAAGGATTTGAAGCAATGCCACTTTCTTCTTCTTCTGCTGCTGCTCGCAAACGCACTCGGTGAGAAGGATTTGATCAATGTTGTCTTCCGTGGATTTGCTGCCACTCGCCGAGGCGTCAGCCTTCCAGCCTTCCATCCATCTTTGATCCAGACATGAACGCTTACTTACTCGTGCGAAATAAAGGGAGAAATCGCGTAAAAGTACTCAAAAATGTCCCCAGCGATCTCTGCAAAAAAAAAAGAGCTGTCGAATGTCTGCGCACGCCAGTAAAGGGGCGTTCTATTCCTCTCCGACTCCTCGACCCTTTTTCTGTCTGCGTAAGCGGGTGCGCCCCGGAAATGCAAGTAGGGGAGACGGCTCGCGGACAAAAGTGGTCCCATTCGCCGATAGAAGCGAAGCTATTTATACGAGCACGAAGTTTTGCATGCATCCATTGTATTGTTTTTCACTTGGGTCTCCATGATTTCGCCGTCGTAGCCCCGTTATGGCTAATCGACTTATCTTTACATTTCACGAGAGTCACGCGTTGATCGGCAGGAGGTAGTCGAAAGTGCCGGAAGCATGCGATAGGATTCCATCTCTCTGAAATTAATTAAGGACGAGTTACGGAGAAAAATTGAGAAGTTCCTTCCTACCGTAGGTGGCTGTCGATCGCTGATCGAAAGACGGAATGTATTTCTTTACTTGCGATGAAATTTGATTTTAACCCGATTGGTTAAGTATACCACTTAAATCATAAATCGACGTATGTGCATTGTCCGTGCACGATAACTTCTCTTACAATCTACGAATGGGGTGCGGGCTGGGGTCTTAGGGATTTGGACTCCCCCCTCCTTCTAGACGGCTTGCAGTAACCTGTGCGAATATTACGTTTATAGAACTTAAGGGTACGAGGAGAAACTTTCATCAATGCTGAGTTTGTAAGTGGTAGATTTTTTAAAATTTCTATCTTGATTTGGCCTTAAAATTCATAACCTTAACTTAATCTTCAATGGTTATTTATTTCAATTTTTGGGTAAAAAATAATGCCAGTTCGCAGAGGGTTAATTTCCATGATATACATCCCCAAAGGCCATTTTCAGAACTTCTGCCGTAACTGATCAAGAGTAGCTTTGAAATTGCGGTAAAAATATACAAAAATTCGTTTAATGACTATGGAAAATATATAGAAGTCTTCCAAGTAGACCAAATTATTGCTAATATTATTGTCACCATTAACATACAGAATAAAACATGAAGAGTTCTGAAAGGCAAAATCCAATATCTTCCTATCGAATTATTTCTAAGAATATAATGCAAGTACGAAATGTACGGATACAAACCGATATGCTCAATTAAAGGGCACTTTATACTCGTCAGCAATTTAAAATTCTCTGCACGAAAACCTCGGATGAAGCACTTGAAAACCGGATCGGTTGATTGAGGGTCGGTTGAAGCCTGAAGCAGTATCATAACCACCAGTGGCGTATCTGTGAGGGGATAGATACCCCCTAAAGCCTCAAAGAAATAAAAAAAATATTTAAAACTTTTGTCTAGTTTTGACAGGTAATAATCGCATCTGCTTAATTTTCATAATTTTTCATAATTTATTAATTAACGGGCTGAAGCCCAATTACAAAGCTTAAAATTCGTTATAAAATGCTATAAGATTTCACAACAATGACAATAATATACATATTAAATAGGTAATTAAGTATTAAGTAAACATCTTATCTGGTAATCCTTTCAGGTACCTCATTACAGAAGGTAAGGAATCAAAAAATAGGTCCACTTTGAGACATAAATTGCCGTCACGCATTATTTGCTGCAATAGGGAAAAATGGGTATAGTTGCGTGAGTGATGGCTATTGTCAAAAAGGTTGTCACCTCTAGTGGAATAAGAAGGAACTTTCAAGAATATTTCTCTTAGTAGGACAGGGGAATCAACGAGGTTATTTAATAGCTTATACAAGAAAATAATATAAGAGCACTGTCTCCGCTTAAACATGGAAGGAAGATTAAATAAAGGCAAGATAGCAGAATAGCTATAGTCCTTATCAAATAGTCTTAACTTTATCGAAACCATACGAACAAACTTCCTTTGGATAGACTCAATAGTATTAATGTGAGATACATAGTAAGGAGACCATACGACAGAACAGTAATCACAGTTAGATCTAACTAAAGATGTGTAAAGCACTATAAATTTCAATACTATTAAAGTTTTTTCCAAATCTTGAAATAAGGCCAAGAGCTCTAAACGATTTTGCCTGTATATAATTGAGATGTTGTGTAAAGTTGAGCTTGAAATCAAATATTACTCCTAAGTCTTTTACATGGGATAGTTGTGGCAGAGTAATTCCATTTAATTTGTATTGAAATAGGGTGGTTTCCTATTATTTTTTTATTGCCTAAATCGAAAGATTATTACTCCTGGAGTACGTATTTCACGCTTTTAGAATTTTAAATGACGATATCTATTTTTCGCGATTAAATGAAAAGTGAAAAATTTCAAGCGCGCGAAAACGCGACGCGTAAGTAGGAATGATGGGAAAAAGTCCGTGCGACGCATTTCTGGTTCCCCCTCCCGCCTTGTGAGGTGACCTTGATCGAGGCTCTGAGCGCTGATAGGACGCAGGATGCTAGCGGGTAGCTGAGTACCTTGCTGGCTGGTAGCGCTTGGCTTAAAAAAGGTTTATTAATACCTTATCAAACGAAGAAAACTTTCCGACCTTAGCCAGTTTTAAAAGGTGATTATTAAGACATGTTTCCCTGAGCTCTGTGCCTCATGCATGCATTGGTAACCTCAGACGATGTATAACTCCTATCCTCTCGTGTAGAAACTAGGTCCCTGTGACGTCACGTGGAGTGGAATCGCATGGGCGCCAATCTGGCCTTTTTCAAATGAGGATAAAATTTGACCCTTGCCATTCGTCTAAACCGGTATTTCAAAAACCAAATAATTTGTGTATTACGAATACACTAATGATGGGTAACGAATCGCAATCAATGCCTTTCGTTTTCTTTGATGAAGGAAACTACCCTATTGTAATGGCTTTTTTTTCTATGGAAAGTTAAATTGTTAGCGCCAAAATGATGTAAACATATTTCCAGGGTATTAATTTTTCAAAAATGTTCCCGAGGGGGTTTGCGTGAGGGGGGGGGGTCATCCCATCCCCACCCATATTCCTAGAACGAACTTTATGCCACTGATAACCACGAATTCAGCGTGTGTGTACCTAATGCGTGACGAGGGTGAACTCGATTTGTCGAGAGGTCTGCAACCTTCAAGAACACGCGCGCACGACGTACGGCATAAACTGCAGGACCCCGCTCCATTTTTCTCCTTCATATTCCCTAACAATGTCTTAATTCACAACTACTTGTTTCACAACTACTTTTCGTGTACGATGCACCTATACATTCGTCTTTCGTATAATTCTCTTATCACCAGATAGTTCACGAGTTAGAATTAGTCAAATTCGAACTATTTCATGCCATTTTTTTCTTTTAATTACCTCCATTGTTTCATTGTACATTTCTTATCTTCCAAACTCAGAGTGAAAGCATCACGTAACTTACTTTAAAAAGCGATGTATGACCTCACAAAAAAATTTCACTTCAAGTGACTCAAACGTTCTCCGGTGTTTTAATCACTTTTGATAAGGTTTGTTGGTTTTTTACCGAAACGGCTGTGGTTATTGTCTGGTTCTTCGTAGGTGTTTATTTCGAAATCCGAAAAAAAATTTAAGGAAGTAAAAAATGCTTGTGATCGAAAAAAATAAATTTCAGGGCGCAGGTGCTAGTATCTAATTTTTAAGTCAATTTCCGATCTAGGACCCTGATATCAGCCCACAACTTTTAATAGTTTAGAGAAAATGAGAAGATAAATGATCCTGGGCCAGTTGTCTCCTAAGAAAGGGATATATGGAGGGCAGTCGCTAAAAGGGAAAAAATGTCGGAGGGGCTGAAGCCCCTGAAATCCCTCAGGGTTACGTAGCTGCCGTACCCTGAATGTGTGGATTTCATATTCTATTTTCGAAATGAGCTCCAGCCTCCTCGCTGGTCCAAATTTGGGTTGTTGCGCTAAAAAAAGCTCCAAAAATTAATTCCCGGTTCTTAGTAATGAGAGGTAGGGGAGGTGAGTGGAATTAGGTAGGGTGGAATTAGGTTTTGAAAAAGTAAGGTCTTGAATTAAAATACGGCTGATGTTAATTTAAACTTTCTCTCACGCCATAAAAACTTAAGTAATAGCATATTTAGGCTCAATGACAGATAAACAGAGAACAAACCGGTGGATTATTTATTTTGGTGTTGAATGATTTTCAAGGATTTTGGTCAGTGTAAATAATGTAATCATTAACGTGGCCCCCCAAGTTTTTCTATATCAATTCAGCCAACGATATTTCTCCGTCTCGAGTATTTTCAGTCACTTTCAGTCCCGTACGGAATAATGAACATTTTCCGTCACTGTCCACTTGAACGTCCACGAGTAGTGACCATCACTAACACAGTACACCAAATCTGGACTTCGAACTTGTGCTAAATTAAAATTACTATAATAAAGTGCCTGTTAAATAGTTTTCATTTTCGTAAACATGTACTGGATAATTTTTCTAATGCTAGACTCGGTGTCATTTGCAAGTGAAGTCATAAAGCGGCTCATGAACCTGGCGTCACGTACTCCGACTGACTATCAGTCATTGACCACCTTTGAAGAGCTTATCTCCTGGTGCGACCTCCGCTCAGAATAACTAACTCAGAGTAAGAATGGGGTAACTCTGTTCATGGGCGATGGGCATCGGCATACAGGAATTTTTAAAGAAAAAATTGTCGGGAAAAGGCTTGGACGCATGATGTATAGCGTCGATTTTTCTCGTGATTGTAATAGGAAAGAATTATTGCGTATTGGCATCACGTCGCCACTGGTGGTCTGGGCGGAGACCTCGCGACGTTTCCAACCGATAGTGCGGCTCAGTGCGTACATTCCACTGATAGTGCACGCCAATCCTCCTCACTCACGCGTGTAGCACGTCGGCTTCGCAGCGTGCGCCTATCACCCCTCGCCGCGTGCACGGCCGGTTTAATCGTGCTACGTGACGAGTCTATATCCACTCCACGCACGGCACTCCTTCGCTCAAACTCTTCCGCACTCCGTCTCACGGCCGGATTATGGAAGAATATCAATCAATATGGTAGTTTCCTTCATCAAAGAAAACGAAAGGCATTGATTGCGATTCGTTACCCAACATTAGTGTATTCATAATATACAAATTATTTGGTTTTAGAAATCCCAATTCAGACGAATGGCAACGGTCAATTTTAACCGCATTTGAAAAAGGCCAGATTGGCGCCCATGCGATACCACTCCACGTGACGTCACAGGGACCTAGTTTCTGTACGAGTAGATACGAGTTTTACATCGTCTGAGATTACCAATGCATACATGAGGCACAGAGCTCAGGGAAACATGTCTTAATAATCACCTATTGAAATTGCCTTAGGTCGGAAAGTTTCCTTCGTTTGATTTAATTGAGAAAACTGAGGTCATTTGGGCAGGGCATTAATTCGTATTAATAATCCTCATTTAAGCCAAGTGCTACCGGCTAGCAAGGTACTCTGCTACCTGCTAGCAGCCAGCATCACAGCGGCGCACAATATCCTCGCCCCAAGGCCACCTCACACGGCGACAGCGGGAACCAGAATGACGTCACACGGAGTTTTCCCAGCATTCATACTTAGCCGTCGCGTTTTCGCGCGCTTGAAAATTTTCACTTTTCATTTAATCGCGAAAAATGTATATCGTCATTTAAAAATCTAAAAGCGTGAAATGCGTACTCTAGGAGTAATAATCTTTCGATTTAGGCCATAAAAAAATAAAGGAAACCACCCTATTACGCGTACGGAGGACTTAGCGAGAGATTCCAGTGTCCATGTGGCATAGAAAAATTTATTGTGGAACTTGGTGAAATTTGAAACGCACGGTGTCTTAGTAATTATTTAATGAACTTTTCGTGCGCTCACACTAATTAAAGAGGCAATTAACAATGGAGATTTTAGAAATGCAAACTCACACTCATGTTCCTCGTGGATTTGCTTTTCGGAGCAAGATTTCGTGTGGGAAACACGCAGACTAATATTAATCTAGGGTTTCTCTTCATCTTTCTTTTGCACTCCTTTCCCTACAGCCCAAATGACCTCAGATTCCCTCAACCCTCCTCCATATACCTTACAATTCTTAAATAATAAATATAAATCAAGGCATACCCTAGAAAAAAATACTTCTTCATTCATGTATGCCTCAAAACTTGTTAAACATTTTTTGCTAGGCAATATATGCAAAAAAAATTCTAAATTATTTTGTATAAGACAAAATTTTGTGCCCCTTTGATGACAAAGAATATATGTGAGAAAATTGTTGACTGATATAGATATAATTCACACTCTTGCTCCTTGTTATTCACTGTAAATTTTCCTCTATAAATATTGAATATTAAGGTGATAGGATACTTTGGGATAACTCCACGACAACGGTCGTTGGCATTTAGTTCCGAAAGCGACCGCTGCAGTTTGAATTGGAGGGGAAGTTGACTGGGTGGAAGGGGTACTCGAGAGCGAAGAAAAATTCATGGTTGGGGAGAGGGACTGAGCTCTCCTTCTGCGGTGTCAGATTTCGGTCCGCTGGCGGTCGGGATCTCGGATAACCTAGGCAGACCTCAAGGAGTTGTTTGTGTTGCAAAAAAACTCTCGAGGCCCAAAAAACTCTTTTTGTGTTACTTTAGTTGATCAGCCCTTCGGTCGGTCTGTTTTTCTCTGGATAGTTCCCGCATTGAATTCCGCTCGCTTTCTTCACGGTGTCCCATTTCTATTCATCCTGTACCTCAATGAATGCATCGTAAATAAGATTGCAGTTTATAATTTATAATATAAAAATAAAATAGATCGTATGACTTCTTGACTTATTCCACGCCGGTAACCAATATTGCACAATATAATTGATCGAAACGAGAACGCGAGAAATCGTGTATCACTTTCGTTAATTGCAGTTTCATTTTTCTCTCTACCGTTTGTTGTTGCAATCCTTCACAAAATCCACGTTTATATTACTTCAATACTCCGGTTTATTGCGCACTTCAATTATAATTTTTTCCTATGATGGCAACGACAGCATAATTTTTAGTACAGCTGGGATGAATCCTAAATTATCTCTATTTCGAAAGCTTCAACTCCAAGTGTGAAAGGTGAAAGTATATGTCTTAAAATTCGAAATTTTTTACAAGTGGTCTATTTCATATGATACATATACGTGTTTATGATTACATTTATAAAAATTCATACGCAGTTATTAAATCTCAACTCCCCTGGGATCATGCAAAATTATTTTTTTCTTAACTTTGAAGTCTGTAGCGCTGTAATCGGCACTGAAGCTGAGGAGTCATGATATCCTCATTTTTTTACCTTACTCGTATGAAAATGCCCGGAGAAAATTAATGTCGCGCAGCAGCACAGAAAAATTTCGACTCTGTTCACAATTTGTGAAGGGTATTCAGAGGTGGAATTAGGAGTTTTTTTGAATTTAGGAGTTTGACCCTTTCCGACCCGGCCATTTTCGCTCTGAAGGAGATTTCCCCACTCACAGCTACCCTCAATCTTTGCAAGTTATTGTTTATTGTTCTCCTGTACCCAACGGGCACTGCCCCTTTTGAATTTCTTGGACGTCGTGCAATATCTTGCAGTCTACTGCTGTAATTTCTAAGTAGGTGGTTGACGCATTCTACTTTTTGCACTGGTAACTGCTGCCCATATGGCATTTCCCTAGACAGCCTTTGCATGATGCTACTATCACCATCACCTGTAATAAAGAGGATTTCATTACTTGGGAGTGATGTTGTTTGATCGTGAGTGATTTCATGATAAAAATATATTAAATATTCAAGTTTTAAAATTAACTTTCAACTAAAGTATTGAAAGAAAATGAATGCATATAGCTTCTAATGAACAAATTTTTTATGCACATTAGGTACGTAAGAGTTGTATGACTCTACAGGATTGTTGGTGACATTATACATTAAACTAGGGACGTACAAAATAGGAGGCGGTGAATTACATTAAAATGTGTTTTTAAATTCTGTGAGTTTGCGTATTCAAAATTATGTTCCAAGTAATTCAACCTAACCGATACAACAAATCCACCAAAGTCCTATTACAATTACCTATCCGTTTTTTCCAAATGATCCTCAACTCTGGGAGGGCAATCATCTATGTCTGATTCATACTCAGCTCGTCGATATTCATCCTGTTCCTTAGGGTCCATTTCTCGACCATGCCAATTGCTGCATCCAGGCTGAGGTGATGATGGCCTAAGGGGAAAAAACGAATTTTGAGAAAACGAATGTTTGATTGAAAACGAATTTGCTGACGGTGATGTAATGTACACGTTAATTATAATTAGCAATTAGCGCTCCATTGAATATTTCTGAACTATTATCAACTAAATCGTAGGTATAAGATTTAATATAATTATTTTGCAGCAATATTTACCTTTCCACTACACCTGTTCCGGACCCCATTGGCGATGATTCTTCGGAATGAACGCTTCCGGTTTCAACTGCTACAAAATAAATGTGTAATAAGGCTTCAGGCATAGGAGGGAATTTTTATTCTCGTTATTTTTCTGCAAATGAAAAAACGACTTCGTTTTCTTCCACCTGTTGAGTTGAGTTGAGCCTGACACCATTGAACATGTAAAGTGCTTTTGACATTCAGAATGAGCATTACTGGGAACATAGGGAAAACTTCTTATAATTGGGGTCTTGAATGAGGGAAAAAACATCATGATTAGGAAGAGTTTCAGCTAGGTATGATTTAGTTAAATGCTAAAATATGTATCCATTTTCAACATATAATTCCATACAGTCAGTCTTGGCAAAACAGAAGATACTAATTAGTAACAATAACTTCATGACAAAATTTTCGTTATGGTGAAGTAGTCGTGGTCCAAACTGAAGGGAATATAAAGTAAATAAATAACTATAATAACAATGTTATGAAATTTGAAATCTATGAGCTGGTCCCGACATTATCTAAAAAAAATGTAACGAAGATCGATATGTAACAAAAATATGTGATTTCCTAATTGCATAACGGAATGCATTTCATGGCATGTATGTGCATGTCATATGATTGCCATTCATATCTGAGCCGTAAATTTTTCTTACTTCCACATTCATATTTAAGTAAATGGCAGTATAACATTACAGTGGTGTAAAACTATTTAGTATTTGAATGCAGCTACATGACAAATGCATTTTTTTCTGGAAAGCAATGGAAAAGAATTTTTTTGTCTTTATTAACCTCTGAATGTTTAGTTCTGTTAACTTCATAATTATGTGAGTCTATTGTATTACCAGATCTTGAGTGTTGTTGGAATAGGAATTTCCAGATTCAAAGACAAGATACAAAGACTTCAAAGACAATTACTTGAATGACCAAAATGACACTAACAGGTGTATATGTATTTGTATGTTAATAAAAGAAACATCATTATGAAAAATATGTTATTAAAACCATCCTCTCCATGAAAGGAATTGTACATTAAACATCACTACAATCAGTGCATTACAGAACAATTACAATTTTCAATTAGCACACATAACACAAAAGCCAGCAATCATCAGAGAATGGACAACAGATATTTAAAATAAATCATACTTTCAGTCAAAAACAACTTTTATTTCATGCCAGCTTTTGGATGGTATTGTAGAGAATGGCTCAAGACACTTGGTATCACAAAAATTCTATAAAAATATACAGTAGTTTCCAGGCTGATTAACAATGGTAAATTTTCTACTAGCCATCAAGGAAGCAATCCACCCCAAGTGAATTACAGCCTACACATTTTTAAACAACATGTAACATAAGTAAGGCGAATGTCACAAATCAGATGAAGAGGTAAATCAGTATCCATTCCAAACCCAAAAACCTGTGGTTATAATCAGGTGGCAATATAATTGTGAAGTACACTCAAGAAAACCCCCACTTGAAGCTTAGCTTTTAAAATTAACAACAGTGATATCTTGATGAATCAGTGACACCATCAAGATTACAACATGTATGGAGTGGAGCAGAACATCAGCCTTTCCTTTTTCAGACTACCATGGCACTGTCAGAGGGGAACTTCATTTGGTGCCACATGGCCCACTGGTGGGTCAGTCTTACGTTCAACCTCTCGCTACTGCCGAGACATGGCATTGCACTCGTTACATCAGCATCTCATAAATGGGAGGCAAGAGAAGGGAGGTGGTAAACATTGGGAAGCCATCATCCACACCCAGCGCATGGAGATTATCCTGTATTTCCGGATTTGGGGTTAAATTCAGGTGTTGTCACAGACTTAGCCAAATACATACAAGCATTGTTTGGAAGTTCAAAAAGTGACCGCCTACCTTAAGTAACGGCTCACTTAAAAGACTATTCCTCAGGAATACCGTATTTCTCCGAATATAGTCCCTCTCTGAATATAGTCCCCCCCCCCTAATTTTGAGGCATCAGTTTCGGGAAAAGTTAAAAAAATGCATTTGAATATAGTCCACCCCTTTACTTTTACCACAGGCATTTTTGGAAAAAAAGGGGGGGGACTACATTCAGTCATGTACGGTATTTCATTTTGATTGTTTCATCGTTATAGCCTCAAATAATGAATGACTCATAGAATGATTCATTTGAAAATCCATCAGCTCTCCAAATGAGGTCAGTTTCATTTGGAAATACGGGATAACCCCCTAGCAAGATAATTCCCACCCCACTCACTGCCTTCAAAAATGCTAATTTCATTGACTCATGGGTGTCAATTAGTAAACTGCCCTCGCCTGGGGAAAATCAGGTTAAATGCACCAGTGGGTTATGCTGCAGTGAAAGTATTACACAAAATAACATTCCATTTTGTTTGTCAGAGTACACTCTTAAATAGAGAATGAATGGTAAAAGAATGCATATACCAGAAAAATAGCAAATGAATGATCAATCAACCATTTCAACAAGAACATATCCATTCTTAATAAATGGAGATATCTCTCATTTAGAAAACTAAATGCAGATTCTCAGAACTATTGAAAGTTCTGCATTTCCTTCTGATTTCTTTACCATTAAAAATTTTATACATTGCAGTAATCTAATGTTGGCAACCATAGACCATATTAGCCTCCAGAGCCAAGGTATCATCGTATACCCTGAGCGGAAACAATCATCTCTTCTGAAATATAAGGATACAAGCAAATCTTTCAGCACTTGAACATTCTTCAAACTAGAATAAGAGATGCATAGCATACGTAAGGCAGCATATTCCCTTGAAGGAGACATTTTTAACATTCATAAGTCCTCTTATTTATGAGACAAACAGAGTTAATAAGTGACTAGATAGATTATACATAACAAACAAACCACTTAATTTTCACATGAGATCACTGGAAATGGCTATCACAAGAAGCAATAATAAAATATATACTTTCACTCTAGACTATATTATACAAACATTTTTAATTAATTTTTTGATTTTATGAGTCACTGCACTTTGAAAATTAGACTTTGTGATTGCATACTAAGCATGTAATCATGACTAATATTCATGAATAATAGGTTGAAAAAAATTAAAATGGTGAAAAGAAATACAAGAAAACTCACTGATTATCTTCAAGGTTACTTTCTCCAAATGATTAGCACATCAACTATGACAAAAGACAACAGAAATACAGAGATCTTTCTTCCACATAAGACATGGGCTTGATTTCAATATTAACAAATAATTAAAAAATAAGACATTCCTGAGTGAAATTCAAGCAAGGAATTTGAGCCAAAAATATATATTCAAATGAAACACTGTTTTTTGATTTCATTTATTGGAAGTTAGAGTTCCAATCACGATTAAGTCAAATAACTTTCAATGAATATTCCTTCATCTTCGTTATGAATTTTAGGCAGTCCCTGAAATATATATATGAGATGCATTCCAGCAGATGACACATAAGTCAATACTGTGAAGCCAGTCCTTGACTTAAGTACATAAGGCATTCCTGAACATACATACAAGTGTGGGAATGGACAAAAGTAAAGCAATTAAGTTGTGTACTAAAGATGTACACTGTCTGATTTCATTCTCCGTTCACATAAATATCATAAGAAAGTATGGGTGAAGGACTAACCACAACTTCAGAGATTGTACAATCTCTTTCATAAAATCTCTTATAATCATGACCTGGCATGAAACAATGATCTTACCATCTCTTCTTCAATAACTGATAATTGTTGATGGAAATATACCCATCTTTTTTGCCACCTTTCTGTTGTAACAAAAGATTCCACCATTCAGCATTGTCAAGAAGAGAAAAATTTTGCTCAACTGTAATTAGGTAATGAAACCTAAGCTAATTATTCTTTTCCACTTCATTTTTACCATTACCACTCAATTAGTCCGCCAAATTAAAAAAAATAAATGGTTAATTCACAATTGCTTGACTTAAAAACATTAAAAAATATCTGTGGGTACATAAAAAATACTACAGTATACATATAGTATAGCTGACAGAAGCTGCTGCATGAAACAGTTGATTGAATGCCAAAATATGCTTTTTCACAAATGCCGCTCACCGCAAAATGTCTGAAAGTCAGAATTTTGCATACAAAAGCCAAGTACTTAATGTGGAATGTAAGAAAGAATGAAATGAACATAAGTCTCTGTACCAAAGATTTACCTCCCAGCTTAAAAGATTTCAATCCATTCCAAGAAATGCAGGTAAATTCTTTGTAAAATTTCATTCAGTTCAGGGGAAATTCATGAAACCTAGCATTCATTCCCAATTCATTTGCCTAAATGTACACACATATCACCAGAAAACATCTCATGACAGAATACATGCCTCAAGTAATCACAACCTGTGAAAAGCCTGGAATGTTAACCTCTAATGCAACATGTAATGTGCTTTAGACAGAGAAGCAGAAATAGGGAAATAAAGTGGTATTCTCTGTTGATTGAGACAATAGCCTATTCCCTAAATGCGTGATCATACCATGTTTTTTTGTGCTTTGGTAGCTCTGTACGCATTCATTTAACAGTCTCCAACAGTTATAATCTCGAAGACAGAGCCACGCAGTTTGCTTTAGTCAATGAAGAGGATATGATTCTAAATTATAATTAAGGAGAAATATTCTCATGTCCTCTGATTTGGACAAACATTTTTTCTCTCGTAATCAAGAAATAAAAAAAAATCAGTACCTAGGAAGCTCTGCTCCTGGTTGTCTACTTAGTTTAGTTATCATGATATTGGGTTAAGTCTTTTCTTCAAGGGAGATAACCCTTAAACTGGGGACTCTAGCAGGACTAAAAACACACCCATTCCAGCAAAAGTCTCTGGACTGGAAAGAGTAGACATTCCATTTTACCAGAAGCCAAAATAAATTGGGCACGTATGGAGGCTATTTTTAGGGCTCTGGTTGACAAGCCAAACCATGCAACTCAAATAAAATAAATGTACAGGCTAAATAAGAGTTAAATCATAGCATAGGATAAGTGAGAAGTAAAAGGCAATATCAACCCATCCTCTGATGAACAGTCACATCTCCCTCAAATACATTCCTAGGACCGTTCTTTTTCGAGTTGAACTTATTTCGGCCATTGGTTATGGAGGAAATGCGTTCTCCTCTACTGCTCCAAGCAACGCTAGAGCCGTTCTCTGCAATTTCATTAGAGCCAGGTGTGTTCACCTCATATCTTATGGGCCTGGCAACTTCATCAATGTAAGGCACTTGATTGCAAGCACTGTGTCCCCAAGTCTCCCTTGACTCTGCCGGTTGGATGCAGTTTCCTTCCAGTTCCTTGCTCGCATCTGTGTCATTAGTAACCTCATTTGCATGGCCGGATGTAGAATCAATGCTGACCCAGTTTGCTGCTTTCGATCCATATATTAGGAGCTGGGCAGCTTTCGATTTTGTCCCAACAGCCTATCAATAGAAAAAAGAAAGATGCTGTTAAATAATTCAACCATACAAAAAAAATTTCAAATTCAATAAATTTAAATGAAAAATGATATTTGGTGGTAATTACTGGGTTAGTAATACATTGGATTTTTCGAAAAATTAAATGGTTACCTGAAAATGGAGCATCTAAAGATTTAGCACATTCCCTGTCAGACCTTGACTGTGGTACTATTACTCATATGTCCAGTATTATCCAGCAGTATGATTAAATGCCTCACTAAATAGCATTTCGAGTCACATGAGCCATCATATGGTGGCACGTGGCACGAAATGTGTCAACAGACAACAATACCATAGCCTTCATTCAAATGTGCTCTTCTTACAACATAACCAGATCACTTTCAAGGAAAGAAATATAAAATTTAGGGATGGGCCAGTTCCGTTTTTTTCTTTTGAGTTCCCGCTCAGTTCTTGGTTCCAGTTCTTAACATAGACTCAAACAGCTCAATTGTTAATAACAAAATTAGTCTTTTTACTTGATGAGTGTGCTATTCTAGGATGAAAGAGCAACTTTGAGAGAATTCTCTTTCTCTTCAGCTGGAAACAACGTAAGAAGGTATTAAGAGCCATCATGAACAGTGATTGCAATGTTGGTCCTGAAAAGCCATTGCTGGAATGCATTAAGTATTAATGCATTGCATTAAGGGAGACAATCCTATCATTTCCTATTGGTGGCATTAGGATGGTCTGCACAACCTTCATTTGTTCACTACAAGAATAGGCAGAATGCAGAAAGGGTGAGGGAACTCATTGCCTTCTAGGCATCGGTTGCAGTTCCAATCTCGAGAACCAATGAAACGGAGATCTAAAATTGACAGTGTGATCCATGCACAATTAGGAAATATCACGATAGCCAAAGAAAAGCCAGCCCAAAGCAGCTCTAAGCGTGAAATATACCTGCAGTACAGCTCTTGCTTAACATTAAATTTTCTAAGCATGACACTTCTTTAGAATGCATCTTTAGTGCTAAGCAAAGGTTACATGTGCATAATTACCTGAATAACTGTGTCAATAAGTTTAGGAGTCAAAGGCCGGTTCGGATCAGGTTTAATGATGATTACATCCTCTTCTTTTGCTTCCCTCTTCATTTTATTCTCCCTGTCAGCATTTTCGCGTATCAACTGACTGAAAAAAATATCCAGAAGTTAAGTCATTGGCAAAAGAAGCAAGAACATCCATTTACCAACAGTCACATGAAATCCCTACCCCAAAAGTTAATGTGTTTAGCTTTAGGATATATGGGATGAAATATTTCCCTATTGGACTTAGGTTTGCTGTACATTAGGGCGGATCGGAAAAATCGATTTTTTTCAAATCCATCTGGCCCAATGAAAAAAAGTTGTGGGGCCGATCAAAAATAAGGCCTGAAAAATTTGAGACCTCTAGGTGAACCCCTGACCCTCGCTCTAATGCGATTTAGGGGGGGAGGGTCAAAAATCTAAAAGTGTAATATTTTATGGTCATTCCCTATAGATTTTGCCGAGTTACTGCCCTTCAAGGGCGTAATTTTCGTGCATTTTGACGTATCTGCCACCGTTTAGCCACAAAATGCCTAATTTTAGTCCGCATCCGCGAAGAAAATATTCCAACGCCCACGCAGCGTCGCGGATACAAGAACAGCAGGTGGATCCCGTCCCCTCCCCGCTCGCTTCTTCCCCTCCCACGCCTCGAATACAGCAAAATTCATCCCTCGTGTGCTGCTAGGAGGGCGTTCATATTTGATAATATAAATCGGAAGATGGTAGAAGGCAAAAAAGGATGCGTAGTGAGACGACTTGTCTCTTATTTGGCGCCTCGTCGGCGTTAAACAAATCGAGGGTATCAGCTTTTAGAGAAGTGATGAAATATTTTTAGACCTGAGAACGCAGGTAAGTAGCCTACGGTCTATGAAGAGGCCACTGGAGTGGCTATAAAGGCGTACAAACAATGCTGACGCACTTCTCTTCCATTATGTGTGTGACTAAATGGATATAGCGGTACCGCAGGAAGTACTAAAACTTAGGGAGAATGCGAGTATGCCAAAAGTAGGGTTTTATTACGGGGAAGTACAAAACTCAAACATTTTTAAAAGAAAATTTGAAATTATGCGATATTTTTTGCGTGTGTGTGCAAAAAGGAGCATAAGGTTCCCCCTAATGAAGAATTATTTTGAGAGACAAGCGGACGAAACGAAAGATAATGGCTGCTGGATTGAATCCTATAGAAATTCGACAACTGAGGAAAAAAAAGGAATCGTCAGAGAGCATCAAGTCAACATCGTCAATTCTTGTATGGGAAAATAGTATCAAAAATTTTCTTCATCAATTCATCCGAAGAAAATTAAACTGACGAGAAATCAGACGATTTGTATCTCTATGTTCCTCATGAAATAAACATTAATGACTAAACTCAAACTTGAACTTCTGCGGGGAAAATGCGTCTGTCAACTGTGATAGAGATATATGCAAGCACCCACCACCAGCATGATCGTCCCCGTAACTTTACCTGACGCAAAAATCATAACTTCGTAACATACATCCAAGGTAGTGTACCAGAATTACTTACGTAGACAGAAAAATATGCTAATTACTGTGAATACGAAAAGGGTATCAAAGGGCTCCATTTTGATGGAATGAAAGACTATACTCTTGTCTGATAAAAATAGGCAAGACGACTTATCAATCCAAGTGTGTGGTGTTAGTTGAAGAAACAGGGTCCCAATTTTGGGGGTTTGCCTCCCCCGTCGGGGGATTACCAAAAGTTATAAAATCTGCGATTCTCGAATCCTTTCCGAGTGAAAAGTAGATAAAATTAAAAAGGATTTGAATGCGATGGTACCAAGTGAATACCGCCCAAAAAGGAGGCATCATCCATCTGCTACAAGCATAATTCCAATATCCCTTGCAGCGTGGGTGATCTCTTCTCGGGATTCCCACAGTGTTAATTTTTCCGCAATGGCCAAAGTTTCAAGCTCCGAATCGGAACTCATCCTCAGGGGTAAATGTTTTTTATCCCGAGAAGAGTTTATCCACATCTTTCGCCGGGAAAGCATAAAATCATATTTCATCCTTGCAGTGGTATATTTGCTAATTGCACTAAGTTCACTTAGATTTGCGACACAAACATTGGGGGGGCAATCTAGGGACTCAACTTGTGTTGTTGCAAGGATGCGTTTGGCGACCAATCCGAGATTTTGTTAATTGCTAGATTAGAATATCGACGTAAAGCACTACCCGCTGATGATATACTGGAGAGAGACCTCCGGTTATATCTGACTTTAGCGCTGTGGAAATTCAAAAATCTATTGATGAACGTTCAAATTTTAAGTTAAATATTCCTTTTATTATACATACGGACGAGAGATTCGTGAAAGAATTCTCCAAAACTTTGTTTACAGCAGCGAAAGACTAGGAATACAATGACATAAGAAATACAGACTGGAAAGCAGATAATTGAGTAATTCTTTCGTGATTGTTTCTCCACAGACGATGCTGAAACATCAAATATTAGTTAGCTTAACAAAGAAATACGCACTTGCTGTGAATTATGGTGCATTTTGGGCGTGGGAGAGGCGAGCGGGGAGGACGCAAGCGGCCTTCAACCAAAATTCATTTAGTCGCAGCTGTCGGACAATACCGGAATAGAAGCACATATCCAAAGTTCGCACACCTTTATAGCCACTCCAGTGGCCTCTTCATAGACCGTAGGCTACTTACCTGCGTTCTCAGGTCTAAAAATATTTCATCACTTCTCTAAAAGCTGATATCCTCGATTTGTTTAACGCCGACGAGGCGTCAAATAAGTCGTCTCACTACGCATCCTTTTTTGCCTTCTACCATCTTCCGATTTATATTATCAAAGATGAACGCCCTCCTAGCAGCACACGAGGGATGAATTTTGCTGTATTCGAGGCGTGGGAGGGGAAGAAGCGAGCGGGGAGGGGACGGGATCCACCTGCCGTTCTTGTATCCGCGACGCTGCGTGGGCGTTGGAATATTTTCTTCGCGGATGCGGACTAAAATTAGGCATTTTGTGGCTAAACGGTGGCAGATACGTCAAAATGCACGAAAATTACGCCCTTGAAGGGCAGTAACTCGGCAAAATCTATAGGGAATGACCATAAAATATTACACTTTTAGATTTTTGACCCTCCCCCCCCTAAATCGCATTAGAGCGAGGGTCAGGGGTTCACCTAGAGGTCTCAAATTTTTCAGGCCTTATTTTTGATCGGCCCCACAACTTTTTTTCATTGGGCCAGATGGATTTGAAAAAAATCGATTTTTCCGATCCGCCCTACTGTACATTCATATTCTTACATATGAGGACATATCCTCAATTTCAGTTTGGAGTACACTGTCTATGAACTATTTTGATACAATATAAATATATCAGCAATGTTTCAATCAAAAAACAATAATTTAAGACTATAAATATATTGAGTAGTAATCAATATACCTATATATGTATACCATTTCATTCCACAGAATTCCAAAGGATCAATTATCACTGCAAATACTGATGTAGGCTATTAAAAACAACATGATATGCAAAAATTCTTCAACTGAATGCAATTAAATACCGGCAGTATAAGTAAGTGATATAACTTGTTTAATACATATGTACAAATATCAGGCTGAGGTATTTCCACAAAGTAACACTATTCCTACTCTATGGAATAGCTTCTCCCCCTAATCTCCCTCTTTACTTTGCATGTGCAAAATTCTCATAAAATAAAGCATAATGCACAAACTAACCTGGCTTTCTCTTTCAACACTTGTTTGGCCTCAGGATGATGTTCTAGGGCTTCCTTGAGGTCTGCTTTACTCAAAACAAACAAAGTTGAGAATCCTTTAGACCTGAAAAGCAAATGAGAGGTGAGGGCACAGAACAGATAAGGAATATACAATGAAAACAACACATGTATCTGTAACATCTATGTACCTTGGGCCAATTAAGTGCTCGGTGCATCTGGTGCAGAGAGGATGGAAATATTCCACAAAAATCTTACTCTAGGTTTGGTGATGATTAAAAGCATTGAAGGGAAACTTAACATTTGCTAAGAGGTGGATGGACTCCAAGAATTTTATGTTCAAGCGGTGAACTGCTGCAGTGAATTTTGCACAGGCTTTCTGTGGAAAACATTCCAATCCTTAATATCCCTTTTCTGTGGGTACCGGGACATGAGGGGATAGCCGGGAATGAGATAGCAGACGCTATGGCCAAGGAAGCTCTGAGTGACGAAGAGTTTGCCTCAACGCTGGTTCCCTACGAGGACCTAAGAGCATCACTAAGAAATGCGGTATTGGAACAATGGAGGAAGTCGTGGAGGATTCTTAATAATAACAAGCTCCGTGGCATCAAGGACATAGTAGCAGCGTGGCCCTCCTCAGCTCGTAGTAATTGGAGAGAGGAGGTAGTACTCACACGATTGAGGATAGGGTACAGCCCCCTGACCCATGCGTATCTCTTTACTGAAGAGAAGGAACCTCCCCAATGCGATGGTTGTCGGTACCCGTTAAATATTAGACATATCCTGATAGATTGTGTTAAGTACCGCAATGCGCGAAAATGGATTAATCTAGGGGGAGACCTAGAAGTTCTTTTAGGAGAGGACTGGCAATACGTGTAGTGAGTGCGGGCCGCCTAAGTGATCATCGGCTGTGCTACAGTGTGCCGTGTACATGTATCTTTTTGGAGTCACAATAAACTTCCGTAAAACTACATTGGTGTTCAGTATCTTGTTATTGCATAATCACCCATACTTCGAGTCTTACACATACTTTTCCATCATCCTAAGGTGTGATTGATGCAAGAGCTCTTGAATACTGCCGTGGGTGGAAGAGGCTGGTTGTAATTGGTCCTCCCACAAGATGGTACCGAACAAAAACGGCTTTGCTGTTCCAATGAATTCTGGGATAGATTCACCAAGAAGGCCATAGAGATTTATCTAGCCAACAACAACTTCAACAGATGTCTAGGGCTAAACTGGAGTAAAGCATGGAATCCCATTTGAAATTGGGCTGCAGAAGTCCTACCTGGCTTCTCCATTCTCATCTCCATCCATGGCAGTACATACATATATAAGCCTGTCACTAGAGCACTGGGCATCAATCAGCCCAGTGGACGATGGAAAAGTAACCCAATGAAGCATCGGTAGAAATGGAGAGCCCCTCCCGCTCATCAGATGGAGAAAGATCATGACTGTGGTGAATTCAACTTTTACATTCTTGCACAAAAGATTGTATATCAATAGTATTATGGCCACACTTATTAACAGGTTTAAGCTATAAATTATTACAACTAAATTCCTACATCTTCATCACATACTAAATATATTTCTACCATTTATAAAATAATTGCCAAGCATTTAACTACATGGCATTAATATGTATGTGGCTCAATAGAAATTGTGTGATTGAAAATTTCTAATGAATATCCATTATGTATATAAAAGACCACTCCATCAGACCCTAATATTTTGAACAACCCCTATTGGAGTTTCCTATACATAATTACATACATCCAGTAAAACCTTACTGATTCGAAATTGAAGGGACCAAAAATATTAGACTTCAAATTACATGCATTCGAATTAAACATATTTCTCTCTATAGCCATAAATCACTCATATCATGAATCACTTCGACATAATAGCTTCCGACCACCGAAAATGTTCCACCACCAAGTAAATAAAAAAATGAATTAATGAGAACTAAAAAAATTTTTTAAAAATCTACGATAATACATTGATTGAAGGAATTGTTTGTTGTCTGTTTGGACCCTTCCCAATGCCATTTATCAATTAGGTTGAGTTCTTCCTAGATTTTATGTGCATCATGCGTCCTCACTAGAAGCCTGTCTTTCATCTTCTCCTTCACTTACATGGGAAAGGTAACACTGGTCCCTTTAAACTTTTTTGTGCCAATTGTCCCCTTCATGCATTCTGATGCATAACCAATTTGGCTGAAGAGGTGGAAATTTTCACACAGGCAGCTCTACCTGTGCCTGGTATATACACTGGGGAGAAAATTGTGGATCGTTGTCATTGTACATGAAGAGGTATACAGAAGGATGTATCTGTTTGCATGTATGATCTAGATTTACTTCAATGTAGGGAATTTCCTGTATCCTGCATATCATATAGACTTATAGCCCGAGCTTCAAATTCATAATCAGAGGATGATTATGTGCTAAGCTGATGACAATGCTACCTTCAAATGGCTTACTGGCCACATAGCATCCACAAGTGTTGCGAATAGACGCAACTGCCACATCACATTGCGATTTTACTTAGCAAGGTGCTCCTTGTACATGAAACTTTTATCTTGCAAAACACGGTACCCTTCGACCCAAAGGAAGCAACATTAATAGACATCAAATGGATGGTAAGCACAAGGAGTGACATGCAACATGTAGGAAATCCAACACAGAGCTCAAATGAGATGAAATGTAACTCAAACCTCACGTCAGCAGTCCTCTTGTTCCCCCCACCAATGTCGAGGAGGCTGATCTCTCCAAAGACAGAGCCCTCTGTGAGCGTGGCAAGCACTTCACTCTCTTCACTGCCATTGGCTGCCTTCTTCTGACCAACCACTTCCACAATGCCGGCTTTGATGATGTACATTTCCTTCCCCACTTCACCCTGCATAAAGAGAACCATTAAAATTGGCCCCCAAACATAAAAAGAACAGAGTTTTAGCCTCACAAATAACTTCTTCCATCACTAATACATAATGCAAGATGACTGATGAGCTGACTGACTGATTCATTAACTCATTAGTAAGACCAAACTACTCTTGGAACATTTAGATTTACAGCTGACAAGCAGGCCACGCAGCATTGCTCGGGAAGGATAGCACCCAGAGAAGTGAGAAACTTGCAATTGGCAGCACATAGAAAGATTTTTAGGTAAAGGAACACAGCAGATACGATGATATTCACCCAATATTGTCCGTTGACTCAAAATTTAAGTAAGACGGTGAGCAAGTGACAGTAAACAGCATATAATGGAAAAAACGATTTCCATACACCTTGCACGGGATCAGCTTACACCCTGCTCCACAACATTGTGTCGTCGTTATGTGTGTCCATATGTACATGCGTAGACCAAAAACATCAAGTGAATGCATATCCTAGCAAAAAGTTATGCATCAAGTGGATTAATAGCCCACATAGCAGAAATACGTCTCGAATACGTCTCTGAGATGTCTTGAATATCACATGTTACGCCTCAGAGACATTATGAGAGCTTCAGAGACATCTCTGAGACTTCTCTGAAATGTCACTATGTCCAAAAAAAAGTTCAATGAGATGTCTCATTAGACTTTGTACTATGGTATGCTTCAAATTTAGGCAAAAAAACAATTAAATTCAAATTATACAGTTATGGCCTACTTTTCTCGACCATTTTTGGCGACAAATTTTGTGATGGATGACCTTTTGAAAATAAGAAACCCATATTAAATGTCGTGATTTTAATAATCACAACTGCAGAATTGCAACGAAAAATATATATAAACGCCAGCCTCGGTGGCGGCGGGGTAAAGTCCTTGCCTGCTAAACCGAAGGTCGCGGGTTCGAGTCCCCCCTGGGTAAGTTACCCTTATCCAGGGCATGGATGTTTGTGATTGTTAAATGTTATCAGCCCCGATGTAAAGGCCGAACAGTGCTGTTTTCGGTGGTGTATGAAATAAATAAATAAATATATGTAAGGCATTGATGGCGTTTAAATACGTTTTTTTTTTTAAATCCTGAACGTGTCACGATTACATATCTGAGACATCTCCGAGACATATGCGATATTCGAGACCATAGTGAGACGTCTTTGAGAGGTTCGTTGCTATGTGGAAGGTAAGTGTAGTACTCTGAGTTATATTTTTCCTTAAATTGTGTCAAGAGGTGTGCCTAACTGGCAGGATATCCAATCGCACTGGTTGTATGATGTGACGTAACAAACAATAATAAGAAAATTATGCAAAGGCTGCATTGGACACAACAAAAAGTAACACAAGTAAGGTTTGGAAGCATGAGATACACCTATATACTAACATTGGTCACAATCCATGCAGCTGTATGAAATGCATAGTGGACAAACTCAAGAAACCATCTTTTATATGTATAAAGGTAGAAGATGAGGAAGAACTGAGATAGGATGCGATGATGAGGAATAACTGGCAGAAAGAAATAAAGAAATCACGTACAATTGAACAACAGAGATTTAAAATTTCAGATGGATACAGCAGAAGAATACTCACGGCACACTCACTATAAATCCTTTTTCAAGATAAAAAAAATAGAGTAAGCTTCCAGAGCTATAAAGGTATATTGTACACATAGCAGTATCAATAAGAGTTAACTACATCTGCTACTGCCAATTTAAAAAATATAATTACAGTTTCTCTCACTTTTCTACAGATGTAATCCCCTGGTAGGTAGAGCACAGGCCGCAATTTCAGCACCAACTGACGGAGGAGCTGCTGCCCACAATGACGGAACAGATGGACTTTAGACAGGGAGACTTCATGCACATCCAATGCAACATCTCCACGGAGTTTAGACGGGAGCCACTCCAGCACTTCTTGCTCATCTGTGAAATATCACAACAGGAAAGGGAACGCTCAAGTTATCACATATGTACTACGCAAGGAGTTGCTCACATACAGCATTTCTGCCAATTTATAGTGACGCAGTAACAAAGATGAAACAATGACCTTAATCCATCCCTGTATGGCAATGAACAGAACTTGTCACACTGAGCACCTGTCGTTTTAGTGGGTGTAGAAATACCATGCTCACATCCGACCATTACGAAGCAGAAGGGAGGAAAACAAGTGAGAGTCATGCTGCATACTGTCGCATTCGATACGCTTCCACCAAGTCATCATGACATCACAATCAACCGATCACTGAGCCCAGTGCAGCTGATTGCACCCACTGATCAGACCAATATTTGTTATTTTGGTCATGCTAATCTCAACAGTTTACGATGCCAGAAATAACCATCATGGTTATGGTGTGCTGAGCACTGCCTCTAACGTCACTTTGACCCGACAAATACTGATTGTTTGGTTACTAATGGTACATCACAAATGGGTTGTGGTCCTGGCAAAACCTTGTCTTCAAAATCTCCTGCCCATGCAAGAATCATATTATTGACCCTTTAAGTGTTGTAGGTCTATATATCAGCTCTTAAAAGATTTCAACAAATTATTTCAACTTTATGACATTGAAATAAAAACATTTATACTTCAGTAAAGATTAAAAAAAAGATTTATTATTATAAACTAGTTTAACCGCAATAATTAAAAAAGCAAATTTAAATACGTAAGGAAATATGTTTATTTTTTTCCAAGTCCATTATATTTCAGATAGCATCACGAGGGTTAATATTGTACTAAGTAAATGTAATTTTTTTGTATGAGAGTTCTTATTTGCCTCACATCATCTATGATATGAGTCATTTTAATGAATTGCAAACCTGCATTTGCCGACTCTCTCAATCGAAGGGAGCAACAAGTCTTTGACCTCGACCTGTACCTGTATTAAACTAAGTCCGTGACTGTGACCAAAGTAAACACAACATTAATTTTACCTTTCTTGCCAAACAGAAAATTTACCACCACATCTCACATTTTGTAGACTCTCACCTCTTGAATCCAAAAAGCAATATTTATTCTTCAAGCGAAATATAATGAGTGAGAATTTCACTCACCAAGAACTTGTTGATGCTCCCAAGTGTGCGTTAACCATTGGAAGACCCTCTTCTGAGCGCCCTCTGGCAAGTGAATACGACGCATATAGTGAATCGTCTCATCTAGCAGACGTTGGAATTCTGAGCGAGTTTTGGAAGCAGTGGCCACAATGTCTCTAATCTGCAAAAAGATGACACGAAGCAATTCATGAGCATAATTGTTCACCCACTCAGTCTTTCTGATTATTTTTATAAATCAATCAAATATACCTGGCCTATGAGCAAGGCAAAGACAAACACTCCTGATAGCCAGCTCCATGTCATGAATAAGTACTCTGCTTCATTCACTGGCTTAGGATTTTTCCCAATCGATGTAGCAGTTTTGGTGGCAAAATAAAAGCAACGGATGTACCTGCAAATAAAAATTATTCATTAAATGAATGCAATCGGAAGAGCAAGGAAATTATGAATATTCTTCTAATAAATTATCTATAAATATTTAAATGAAAATTAAATGAAAGCAAAATTACTTTGAAGGTCACATTAAAATGGTATTATTGGTGAAAGAAGGTCAAATTTGTATGTTAAATTATCCAAAAAAATCAAAAAAATTATACAGTGATTACATATTAATCTCTCTGTAGTTCACAGCAAATGTGACACATGCCTTCAAATACGGAATTTACCCCTTATGCTAAAAATTCCATCCTTAAAACTTTCTAAATATGAAAATATATCCAATCAACAAGGTTCTTCTCCAGCAAAAATAATTTTCTTCAAGATATTGCCAATGATTTCCCCTAGACTAAAAAAGTCCTCAAGACCAAGGGTCAAATATTAACCTTGCCTCACCAGACATGTGATAGCCATTCAAACAACTACATAACAACTGTTATCACTTTCAGGATTCTAGAAACAAATTGCTTTTGTGTTCCATCGAAAATGGCAACACAAAAAAAGGGAGATTCTTAGATGTCACACCTTACATTGTTTTGCCATTCCCGATTGAATGAAAATATACATGTACTACAAATACTCAACCCTGAACCACATAAATATTTTACATTAAAATGCAAAAGGCAATGAACACTGAATAATATGAACAGTATCACAGAAAAGTAACTTACGCATTTCCCCTGCCAGAGAAGACCCAACCATTGGAGGCGATTCCTTCCCATGTTGAAAACAAATAATAGGCACAAGCGTGCAGATGGACTAGGTAGAGCATTGATGCCACAGTCCTTGCAATGCGAACCACATGTGGAGACGCAAGGGCAACATCTAGTCTTTCACACATCTCCCAAAACGTTCCTGCCTGCGAAAAGAATCAAAACAATGATGGAAAAATCAATTTCAATAATAATCATTGAATCAGCTCTATTAAAATGTATTTCTTTCCCAGTGAATTATTTACATGAAGCCTTCCCCGGGTTTCCACTGGTTTGAATTGTTGTATATCAATACCAACTTTTCAATATGAATACTCACAGCCATCACCATCCCTCCCACAGAGCAGTGGTACTATCAACCTGAGTGTGTCATGCAAAGGCTGTAGCCAACACCAAGAGTCTTCCTGATAAGTTGAGTTATTTAAATAAAACAATCCTAAAAAAACAGATACAGAGTGACAGCACCCCTTAACACATTCAGCGTGGAGCACGTCAATTGACGTGGTCCCATCCAAGCCGTCAATTGACGTGCTCTTCCGGGAGCCCTTCCTTCACCTCCGTACGTGAATAATATCCACTTCGGAGTCTTCCGATCGTGTGCATGGCATTCAGCAAACTTCCCTCTTTCGACCCGAGTGCGCCGTTTGTAAAAAGCAGTATTTGAACGGAAGTAATGGTGCAAAAGCCTCTCTCTATTTTTCTCTCTTATTTTATCGGCCGATTCTGTCGACTTTCATGAAAATCGGGCTTGCATTGGATGTGTTGACTGGCAGCCAAAAGGCCTATTATTTTTTGTATTGAGGTGAATGTCTGTTTGAATGAATGAGTGGATAAGTGAACAGTGAATAAGTAGTTCGACCTGCGCCCACCCTGTTACTGCTGTCAATGCCGTGAGCAGACAATTTTTGTGCTGGCAATGAGGGGTGTACAATGAGACACAAAAGGAGGGCATTCTCTTGAGAAGAGAGAAATTAGAGTGAACAGTTGGAGGACACACATCTCATTGTCAGTGAACACGCAACATGAGCCGAGGTCTGAAAAAAAGGAAAAGTGGCAGGGCTTTGCAGAGGATGACGCAACACCCATTCCTGGGTGCGTGAGAATGGAAGAACGGAGAAAAGTACCTGCCGTAATCCTGTAGATGCTATCTACCATCTCCTCAACGGTGAATCTTCCTCTTAATCTGATTCTTGCCTGAAGGACCGCGTAAGCAAACCACACTGCTCAGTGTCCTTGCTTATAAGCTTGAAAGGAGCGCTTTGGTGAGGTTCTCATATTCTCTCGAAAGTAAATGTGAAGAAAAAAAAACATTCAATAATCTCTCACTGTGAACGACCAATTTAAATGTACTAAACGTTCCTTTTTCTTTTACTTCTGTGTTGAACTCACTCCCTCCACACATCGACCCCTTTGCACTTCCATTGAAATCCTTCATAAGCCTTTCCCTATCCTATTTGTCACCAAAGTAGGCTGTACCTGCACATTATTGTTATCCTTTTGTTTTTGTAAATGTAATTATTGTTTTCTACTTGTTATATTGCGTCTCCGCCCTCTAATTTATGTATTTTTACCTGGCCACTATGAAATGGCAACTGTATGCTGTATGTGGTTCTCTTTAAAAAAAATATATATATATATATTGTGACGGAACAGGCCCGTTTCCCTGCCAGCCCGTCGACCCGTCTCAGCCCTCACGCCCCCGAGTGTTACCCCCTCCTTCTTTCCTTCCCCGACAGCTCGCCACTCCGAAATCTGGTTTCGGTAGAATGTGATTTTGGGAAAAATATTGCAGAAGAATACGATCTTAGATCGTTTATTAGGGCGCCACCCAAAACCGCGGCCCACGAACTAGCTTTGCCGGTAGAAGCAAGGACGTTCCAAACTCCCAGGATTAAATAATTGTTAATACGGGTGGACAATATGACAATGCGGACACTGGTTGTTTGACTCACGCACGGACAAGGGTTTGAGGATCCGACGAATGAACACTGACCTTTTACATTATGCACAAAAATCACCATTTATTATTGAGACTTTGGCGAAAACAACGAAAAACCATCAACGCACTGATGAAAAATCACCCTTGAACAATACTAAGCCTAATCTACAAACTAATGATGGATGAATGAACACAAGCAAAAAGATGAAATACCCTTGATGACACAAAGAAATAAGAATTGAAAAGCCATTACATGTTCCTCGTCTGCCTCCTGGAAAGACGGGAAATTATGATACATTAAATTGCCCTTATTTACAGGCGTAAGACGTGCAATCAATAGTCCTTTTCTGTTCAATTAACTATTTAAAAACTCGGTGCAGTTATTGACTTTTTGCAGTCTCGCATGAACTCTTGCGAAAGTGACTTGATTGGTCTTTACATGAATCACCGGTATTTGGATGAAGTAGACGGACTTTAGAGTGGTAATCTTTACCCTCTTGGTACTGCTTGAAGCACTTGGGAATGTGATAATACGGGAATTATTACTGGAGATTGATACTTATGGGCATGGCAGTCTGTGGTTCCCGACGACTCCGTCGCCAGCGATTCGGGGAGCTTTTTGGCTGCTCCGGATGAAAACGGCCCACAAGCGCAGCGACGGCCTCACTTTCGGCACAGATGTCGCCTTCTCAAACGCCTGGGCCAGCACCTTTATCCGTGCTCCGGAATCAGAAACTGCTCCACTTCCCCCGGTCGCTCTCCGTCACACACCTCTGCAATCACAGCCGTTGCCTTTCTTGGGTCTCCTTCCCTCTCACAGCTGAGCATTGACTGCCAGCTCCCAATTATGTGCTCTCTCACTGCTGGTACCTCGAGACAGGCTTGTCTCCCTCTCGACCAACAGACCAGTACCGTGTCCGTTCACCAAATGACTTCATCCCCACTTCTCCTCCTACCACGTAACCTCGCTATTCCCGATTTTTCCGTTACGGAAAGCTGACACACGTCACTCACTTTGAATTTTAGCCAATCACGTCACTGCACAAGTGGCGTGATCGCCTTACATCCTATGGGTACAATTGAATGGGAACTAAAACCATGGTATTTTACCGTCTTATACTAAATGAAGGTCAGAGTCACTTCGCCCGATCCACGTAATCTTCCACGGGGAAGATCGTAGCCGCGTGAGGCGCGCTGACATGGGACGAAAAGAAAAAAATATCGTGACCACCCGTCACAATATATATATATATAAACTTTTTGTCAATTATTTTGCCGCATAGTGTAGTGTTCAAGGGTGTTTAAATTTCATTGTCAATTAATTATTTTGCCATTTAGCGTATTGTTCTAGGGTGTTCAAATTTCATTATTGCGATTTCTTGAGTGCAATACCATTGAAAGGGTGTTATTGTGTTTTTCTAAGGTTTATTTCATGCTCTTGTGGTTGGTCAATTAAATTTGTGAATGTTAAAAGGAAATTGGCCTCTACTCTGTAATTTGAGGTGGGTATCAGTCACCTTTCTCGGTGATTCCTCCTATAGTTCCTTCATTTTTATAGCCTTAAGCGAATCAAACAGTGCTGGCCGTCTGAAATCTCATGTTCCCTCATCCGGATCGGAGGGAGAGTGGTGGAAGTAGGCTTGTGGTCCCTCTGACTCAGATAAAAATAATTACGTGTGTGCCGCCCTACTTGCTAACCTTCCTAGTGTTGTATTTGGAAGTTACAGGGGAGGGGAAAGGACCCAGTACAATAGTGACCAGCATATCTCTTTGGCCATGAAAAGATCTTTCAATTCAAGTCTGTTGGAAGAATCTAGAAAGCTTAAATCTGTAGCCAGGACTATTCTGCTTACATAGAGCATGTCTAGAGACCATAAGATAAAATGGAATAGCACCAAATTAATCCACCATTCAAACAACTTTTGGGACAGGCTTGCTAAGGAGGCCATTGAGATCTGGCTCAATAAAAATACTTTTAACTGAGACACAGGGTATATATAAATAAACTTAAAACTTCAGATTATATATATAAACTTGGCACTGCTTGGAGTCCCATTTTATATCAAATTTAAAAAATGATAGAAATCCTACTTTATATCCAAATTGCCAAGATCTTTCCAGCCGATCAGGAGTAGCATGATTATTGCGACTGTAAACATTTACATCTCAATGGTTTTGTATTCAGTCAAGCTTATCCATTCAACCTGATGATGTTGGATGAGTATTCCATTGAAATGTTATGATATACATACGTACAATGATTTAAATTGATGGAAATCACATGAAAATGGCACACAATCAGGTCTATTCATATTTATGACCATGATACTGAACAATGAATTGAAGGACCGCAGAGAGGCAATTTCTCGTAGGCAACTATGGCAGAATGTTGATTTTGTATTAGCAAAATAGTGGACATTCCAACAACTCTAATTTACTCTTGAGCTTATTATTGTCACGTCATGTCAGTACACCAAACATGTCTTATAAGGTCCAAAAAGGATTTTTAAACTAAGTTGACAAGATATAAACAACTATATCATACAGTAAGGCAAGTACACATTGTACAATACAGTGGAGTAGTCATTGACATAATTCTTGCATTCAGTACACTTCATCTTTATTCTCATTCAGCTTAATCTAACCAATAGAAATGAGAATAAAGAAACAAATTCACACATTTCTAAATGTACATGTAATGTATTTATAACACAAATGTGATAGAATTTTGATAATTACCTTAAGAAAACGAGGAAGTCTGAGGTAAGCGTGATCTTTTCCATTATCAACAAAGTAGAATACAGTATCCAGCGGTAAGAGAGAAATGATATCCAGCTGTAAAAAGAATGAATCACAGAAAATTGCACTCTTTAATAAAATTTTTAGGAGAGCTCATATGGTTACAGAGAATAAAGTAAAATAGTTAACATGCAACATATTCCATAACAAGCCAAAATTTTCTAATGTAATATAGGCTAAGGTTACATATGTACGCAGATTCAAAGTCATGATTTGATCATGACATATGCACTTGGCATTTTTCACAAGTTTCATCATCCCAGTAAGGTTACGCCAAGGTAAAAAGATGAATAAACACCCCCTTCCAATTGCCTATCAAGGTGGCTTGCGGGATGATATGTGGATGTAGATATAAATGAAAAAACTTTCCCATTTAATGAAATTAAGGTGTGGTATTGATCTCTAATTTGAGCTCAGAAAGCAATTTATTGGTTCAACTGAGTACATTCTCCCATCTTAAGCATTAAAGTACGCTTTGTCTCATTACCTGCAATAAATCTAGCTATGAACATCTGCATTGAACACTGAACTGGGCCCCGTGACAAGTTTCAGGACAAATATTAGGCAAAATGTCTGAGGAACAGCTTCGTGAATTATGACCCATACACAATGTGTTAAGTTTAACCACACATGATTTATCTAATTCTTTCTTTTTATCAGCTTTTTGACTCAGCAATTTTACCCTAAGAAGATACATAAGATATGGGTCATGAAATACTTGAATGGCTGTGGGTCATTATGTCCAACAAACTCTGCCTGCATTGTAGTCTAGTTTTCCTTTTATTTTCTTCACCTGTATACATTTGACATTTGTTTGCACAAAAAGAGAAAGGCTTTTATGCATATTAAAGAAGATCTGAAAGTAAGATTAGAAAATTATTTACATACTTAATAAGAAGAAGAAACTATCACCTCACATCAGGCAAGGTGGTTTCACAGTTGAGAGGTACAGCCCACGTGAGGATGAGAAAAGAGGCCAGAAAAGAGAGACTGCATCTAATTGAGCAATTTCATGTCAAATCTTTAAAGCCCGAATGACTCAATCATTTCTTCCATCCCTCAAGAGTGATGATAGGACCGCAATAGCTTTTCAGAGACCAAAAAAGTAGTCGTTCAACACTTCATTTTCATAAGTTCAACAGATTCAGGCTTCAATTGGTGGAAGTTAGACATATTTAAAGAAATAAAAGATCGTAGCACTTTTCAACAAGAATTTTTAAAGCGTACAACGGGTTCCGGCTCACTGAGCCATCATCTGGTACAAGACAGTGGCTCAGTGAGCCGAAACGCGTTGTACGCATCAAAAATTCTTGTGGAAAAAGCTACGATCTTTTATTTATTTTAATACTTCATTATCAGAATCACATGAGCATTCTGCAGTCCATTTTCCTTTGCTTTCTGTATTTACAATGGTCATTTCATCCATTAAAAGCTAAATGTGGTATCACTATCACTGTTAGTGAACATGCGCTCAAATTGGCAGAAAGACAGATCTAGTGGTGGTCATAGGCACCGAAAAAGGTATGTGCAAAGTGTTGGAAAAAGGGATGGGATTCCTAAACCTGGATCCATAGTGGAAAATGATTGTGTGAAATGGTCATTTTAAAGCCATCATTGGAGCGATTACTGGCGGTATAGCTGGAAATGAATGTAAAGACTGATCACGTGATTCAGGACTAAGCAGTGGCAGAGCCAGGAATTTTATTCAATGGGGGTGGGGTCCAAAACCAGGGGGGGAGATTTTTGAAAAACAGGGTAATAAGTAGAGGGCTTTAAACTAATTTTAACACTTTTCATGATCGAAAAAACTTCATTTTTCAAAGAAATATTTTGTAAATTCATAATTTTTCAATATTTTGTTTTCTTTTAAGAAGGAAAATAATTGCGTTTTTATATTTAGGGGGGGTCCGGACACCCCCGACTATGCCACCGGGTTTAAGCCTAACAAATGAACAACCACATACCTTAGATCGCTTTCTCTTTGAATATGAATGAAAGGTGGTCCTTATTTCTCGTGCCCAGATTCCATGTTCGGTCAGGAAAGATACTCGTGGCTGAACAAAAACAACATCAAGTAGGTAGATCACATCGGCTATAATGTCTAAGGTGAGCCAAGTGGGCGTCAGCAAGTTCCCATTGGACCCAGTTGACGAGGATGAGTTGACGGATGGCCACGGAGACGATGTAACGGGAGCCAAGGACGGAGGCTCAGAATGCACAGCTGCTGCACGTGGTGCACCATTCATCACAAAACCTTTTTCAGAAGATTCCTTCGAATGAGATCCATGTCGCAAGTGAACGGACCCTCTTTCCTCGAGAAAAGGAGATTCAGAGCCGACAGATAGAGTTCCACCATCCTCTGACGAGTGGCCAACATTAGGCAAAGACGGCATTCTTTCTTCCAACGGTTTTCCGAAAGTCTGGGCCTTCAATTCGACTTCAGCAGTGCTCCAAGCAGGCTGGCCCAAAGGGGTAGGCTTCCTCATGGCGCTCCACTTCAGGGAGGAGTCCCAAATGGTGAGCGTTTCCTTTGGGAATGACGAGCGAAGGGGAATGGCCCAGCAGTTGTACATGAAACACAGGGACACCAAGACCAGCCAACAAAGGTAGGCCCGACCTGGATTGGAAAGAATTAACTAATGAAGCAACGGTGCATACATTTTTTTCACAAAATTGTGACAACATACCAATGAATATTCACTGGTTAAACAGGTTAGCCATTAGAAAAGACCAGGGGGATTATTCTGCACTTGTAAATTTTGGCTAGAATTTCGATGTTATCAAAGATTTACACAAATACATACGAGCATTTTGTTCCATTTGGTGAGAAAATAAATCATGAAAATTATTTTTGCAATCGGATACGAGGAAAACGTGCCGCATCGCACTTTAAGTTTTGAAATTTTGGTATTTTTGTGTGTTTTTTCAGACATAACTGAAGATGTCACTCTCGGATGATTCTATCACTTTTTTGTCTTCTACAACGACCCATTAGACATTTGCCGAGTATCATCAAAAGTTTCTTTCATTTCTGCCCTTTAATTTCTGAGATACCACACCGAGAGTGAGCGCATGCCACCCCAATCACACAATTTGAGTGGCAAGCGGGTTGCATACTCTCAATATCTGTTGTCCATTCTCACTCATCGTGAAAGCATGAAATTCTTGAGATAAACTATAAACTTCATCAATATAACCTTGAATGCTATATTTTTATCTCTGTTTGTCGCCAAAACAGGCTTAGTAGCGATGGTTGATTCTCCATACCTAAATCTTATATCTAAGTCCTTCTATCTAAATTCAGAGAATCATTTCTGAGAGCGAACCCCCTGAATGGTTTGTGAAGGTGCTTCTTCTTGCATGCATTTCTTTGTCATTGTACAAACTCTGGGATTCAACTTATGAGATTTTATTTCTTTGCATCAGGAAAAGGTGGGGTTAGTTGAGAGTTGATAGATAGGTGGGGAGGAGCGGCCTTAGGTTGGGTGGATTTCCCAGTTTTGATGGATCTTTGACCAGCAGAGGGAGAAGTAGGTGAGGAACCGAGGGTCTTATGAGGGTAGGAGTGCAGGAGGAGAAAGGAAGGATTGGCGTGGGCACAGGGCACAATGGTAAATGGTACTTCATTGGTCCGGGCATTGACGATTCAGACATAGGATAATGAAATCCTGCAAATGAATATAGGAACTTTTACAGTGATATTTCCCAGTAACCATCCACCTGTGTGCATTGACATATTCCTGTAATTACTTCCAATCAGCACCACTTGAGAGATAATGCCCCTGTGATCCATGTGTCAATTGTACCAATGCAATTCCTGTGATGAATTCCCATCTGGGATGCCCCCCAGTTTTGCCCCCCCAACTTTAAGTGCGATGCAGCACGTTTTCCCGGTATCGCATTGCAAAAATAATTTTCATGATTTATTTTCTCACCAAAAGGAACAAAACTGGGGGGCGTCCCAAAAGAAATTTGAAAACTTTAAAAATAAGGACCACCCTTATGAGAATTGTTAGGAAGTTCAGTAAGCGAGCACCTTTGGCACACAAATAACGGCTCACACAGAGGGTTCATTTCCTCGGGAACGGTTCTTTTCCATCATGTCATTATTGTTGCCTTGAGCAACAAATGACGCAATGAACGATTCACTTGAATATCCAACAGCTCTCCAAATGTGGTAATTTTCATTTGGTACACAGAATAACCTCTTTTGACTGTAGTCCCACACTAACACACCACATTCCCCCCATCTGCCCCGTGCTAGGTATGCACCAAGTCCAAAGGATCCCCCCAGACACATACAAAATCCATTCTCTCCACCCAACTCACCAATTAAGTAAGTTCCAGTGTTATCCACAAAGGCCACTGGACAGAGAAAAATCACCACCCCATCCTCCGACACCACGTGCAACATCTGCACTAAGTCGAGGCATTCACCCTGGGTAATTCACCCTCACCATCTGCAGTGCGCCCCTTGCCCTTGGAAGGAGACAACACTTTTCCCACAGCCAAACCCCCTCCTTGTTTGACTTTCCATGATTGCTCAATGACATCTCAGCATCAACAACAGCTAGAATTTCCTCTGAGGGCCATTTTGATTTTACTGTGTTTGTCTAGTATGGTATTTTGAGGATGCGACCGACAGCTGAGGTAATTTGCACTATGAGGGAAGGGTATGTATGGAAGGGTGGAGAGAAACCTGGCATCGGCATTAACCTGCTCTCAACGAAAGGTGCCAAGGGGACCACGGCTCAACGTCCCATCCGACGGACAGAGTGTTGCGCTTGAAACGTCCTCCACACAGCATTCAAGCAGGGATCGAGCAGTCACTAAAAATTCTCTGAAACTGCCAGGATTTGAACCCGAGCCCACGGGGTGGGAAGCCAACACTCTAGCCACCACACCAACCCAAACCCCAACTGTCTATAATCCATAGCATTTTACTCATAACATATACTCACAACTCATAGCATTTTTGCAGGTTTTTCATGCTCCCCTTCTTGTGTGGGCATTTCCCTGCAGTGGGTTTTTTTCCAATACGAACGAAAGTCGATTTCTCCAGGTTTTTCCTATATTTGTTCACACCTTTTACACTTGGCATATGTAACGTTGTTCACTCTGCATTTTTTTGTAGTTTTTTAAAGCATACTTCTACTTATCTTTTGTTATAAATTGACTGCAATTTCTAGAGTGACTTGAAAATATATTCCTCTGAAAAAATATTTAACGTCTGACGAGGGGTTAGATGGAAGATGGGACTTTCTCATCCCTATCTCTTCCAATAAAGAAGAATCAATATTATTATTATTATTGTTATCATCATCATGGGCAGATATAGGGGGGATTTGGGGGTAAATGCCCCCCCCCAGGCACTTAAAAAATAGACAAGATTTTTAATACGGTTATCATTACATTCATTTTGTTTAGTGTATTATGGAGGCTCAATCATTTCATTTCATATTAATGACTTTCATATTAAAATGAAGAGAATACTTCGCACAGTAATAGGGTGTTTTCCTATTATTTTTTTATTGTTTAAATCGAAAGATTATTACTCCTGGAGTACGAATTTCACGCTTTTAGATTTTTAAATGACGATATCTATTTTTCGCGATTAAATGAAAAGTGAAAATTTTCAAGCGCACGAAAATGCAACGGCTAAGTATGTATGCCGGGAAAACTCCTGTGTGACGTCGTTCTGGCTCCCGCTGCCGCAAGTAAGATGACCTTGGGGCGAGGCTTTGAGCGCTGATACAACGCAGGATGCTAGCAGGTAGCAGAGTACCATGCTAGCAAGTAGCGCTTGGCTTAAATAAGGATTATACCTTATCAAACGAGGAAAATTTTCCGACCTTAGCCAGTTTTAATAGGTGATTATTGAGACATGTTTCCCTGAGCTCTGGGCCTCATGCATGCATTGGTAATCTCAGACGATGTAAAACTCCTATCTACTCGTATAGAAACTAGGTCCCTGTGACGTCACGTGGAGTGGCATCGCATGGGCGCCAATCTGGCCTTTTTCAAATGAGGATAAAATTGACCATTGCCATTCGTTTAAACTGGGATTTCTAAAACCAAATAATTAGTATATTATGAAAACCCTAATGGTGGGTAAAGAATAGCAATCAATGCCTTTTGTTTTCTTCGATGAAGAAAACTACCCTATTGCTGTATGTTATTTTTAATCTCAAATATCAGAAGACCATTTGCCTGTCAGATCATTGTGCCTCTCCCCCAGAAAAAAACCTGGAGCTGCCTTTGACTATTACAATAACTACCAACATATAGCTCCACTAGATATTCTCCTCTCCAACACACTTGTCCTCCCACCCTTCACCTTCCACACAGCCTCTTCCATACCTCTGCCTTCATCTCCCACACAACCTTCCCCTACTCCTGCTCTCTCTCTCTCTCTCTCTTGCTGGGGTAAGATAATTTGACATAAAGTCATCTGAAGATGACACCAAATTTATTGAAACTAGGCAAATTATTTAACTTTGTGCAGTTATTGCTATTTGTTTTTTTAATGCGAGAGAAAAGGTCACCATGGGGTGTGTTCAGAAAATAATGGGAACTACATTTTTAAATTTCTTGTGAGTTTGGAGAGTCAGATAAACATTTTTTTTAATGCTGGTATTTTACTTTCACACCAAAGGTTCACAACTGGTATCCTATCTTTCAGGGATATGCTGGTCGAGGAAAGAGGTGTCTATACGATGAAATTTAAATATTGTGTAAAGTAGGAATACGCAATTTATACATCCAATATCATGATGGCAGAAGATAGAAATGGCTAGTTTTCATAAGAAAGAGCACTAAATGTGTACAGTTATTACATGCATTGACGGGCTCATCCAATACTAACCTCCATGTGCGTATGAAATTCACACATTCAGGGTAGGGGAGGGGACAGTCTGTTTCCCACGGCCAATATCAGGATATTAGGTGAATTTATATCTGGTCATGTCGAAAAGGTTACTGCTCTTATGGTCCTTGTGAAATAATAATTTTCATACAAATTTAATTGGATTAACCTTCACAAAAATTGTACGACTTACTTTGGGGATCCAAGGCTTTTGTACAGGTTACACAATCAGTGCATGATGATACTGCAGAAGGTTGAACTGTCCCAAATGACTGCGCCTTAGGTCCTTGCATGAAAAAAGAACAAATGCACAATCACCACCGCAAGCAAAATTCCTGCACTTTAACAAGCAACGTTCAAAGGAGAAATTCAAATGAAACTCACTCAAACTTTGTACGCTGACCGCATTCGAAGAGTTAAATGATGATGTCGAGGACTGAGTGGGTGTCGGAGGCCTCTGCAGTTTAGAGAGAAATATTTGGGCCCTCGCTGAAAATGCTCCGACAAGGTGAGTCATTCGCGTGTGAATCAGGTGGTGGTGAGGATGCAAGTCACCAGGTACTTGGGTGACCAGTTCCTTTGGTGACCTAAAAAAAGGACGATAAAATAAATTTAAAAATATTTAGAGACATTTAAGGGCTCGTATCATACGGAAAGCTACACCAAACAGAAAAATTTCATCATGGGATCAAATGCTGCTACGGCGAACCAGTTTCAGGAATTTTTAATTGGGTTCTACACTGGGTCAGGTTTTCCATAGTCATGATTTGATGCTTGACTCACCCATCGTCATCAGGGCAGACAAGTGTTGAACTGAGGGGAAACTGGACAAACCATTGAGACCTCGCTGAAATAGCATTAATGGCATCTGAGGCAAGGACAACCGAAAAACTCTGCCATTGCCGAACATAAAACACATAACTACACCATCCTGTTTGAAGATGCTAAGATTTCGACACAATGATCTAAACATTTGGATAGGTTCATCAAGGAAGCAATTGAAATTAGTTTGGAAAGAAAGAATGCCAACCAGCACATGCGCTTTTCCATTAGCAATGCATGGAAACCCATTTCTAAGGCAATGAAAAACCAAGAGAGCACCACTCCAACTGGATTGGCTGCTGCTGCCCAATCATATGGCACCTGGCCTAAGGGTAAGGGTAAATGAGGGAATCAGACAGCTTCACAACATCGGCTATGAAAAGCCTGATCCAATGAAGAAACCAAGAAATATACCAATGAAAATGCATAAATTCTGGACATCCACACCAACTTTTCCAAACTTTGAATTGAAATAATTTCATAGACATAGAATCAATGATTACTCACTCATTCAGCAACGAAACCCGAAGGTTCAAGGTTTGGATGGGTGAGGATAAAGCTAACCCCCAAACTAAGCTATTGGTGAGTGAATGTCACCAATCCAGTTCCTTTCCCTTGGCCACAATACACTTTTGAGGATTTCTGTGAGGCAGTGTCTGCAGAAGGCTTCACCTGAAGGGTAATAGGGTAGTTTCCTTCATCAAAGAAAACAAAATGCATTGATTGCTATTCGTTACCCACCATTAGGGTTTTCATAATATAAAAATTATTTGGTTTTAGAAATCCCAGTTCAAACGAATGGCAACGGTCAATTTTAACCTCATTTGAAAAAGGCCAGATTGGCACCCATGCAATTCCACTCCACGTGACGTCACAGGGACCTATTTTCTTCTCGAGAGGATAGGAGTTTTACATCGTCTGAGATTACCAATTCATACATGAGGCACAGAGCTCAGGGAAACATTTCTTAATAATCACTTATTAAAACTGGCTAAGGTCGGAAAGTTTCCTTCGTCTGATAGGGTATTAGTAATCCTTATTTAAGCCAAGCGCAACCAGCTAGCAGGGTACTCTGCTACCTGCTAGCAGCCTGCACCGTATCAGCGCTCAAGGCTCGCCTCAAGGTCACCTCACAGGGCGGCCATTTTCCCATCATTCTTACTTATCCGTTGGGTTTTCGCATGCTTGAAAATTTTCACTCTTCGTTTAATCGCAAAAAATAGATATCGTCATTCGAAAATCTAAGAGCGTGAAATGTCATAATATAGTCCTACGCTATACACACTTGATAATCATGCTCTCCCAATGATAAATGCCCTCCAGCCGGGTGGTTGTATCTCGCCATTCTGCCCCTCATTCTCCATCTTCATTCCATTACGTAGAATGGAGAGAGAGACCACCCGGCTGGAAGCCCAAATAGCCTTTTTCGAATACATTCGCCAGCAAAGCATCAGATCTTACTTCTCTTCAGCTTTTGTTTATAATAGGGTGGAAAAGTCCATGTGACGTATTTCTGGTTCCAGCTGTCGCCCTGTGAGGTGACCTTGGGGCGAGGCTTTGAGCACTGATATGACACAGGGTGCTAGCAGGTAGCCGAGTACCCTGCTGGCTGGTAGCGCTTGGCTTAAATAAGGGATATTAATACCTTATCAAACGAAGAAAACTTTCCGACCTTAGGCAGTTTTAATAGGTGATTATTAAGAGATGTTTCCCAGAGCTCTGTGCCTCATGCATGCATTGGTAATCTCAGACGATGTAAAACTCCTATCTACTCGTATAGAAACTAGGTCCCTGTGACGTCACGTGGAGTGGCATCGCATGGGCGCCAATCTGGCCTTTTTCAAATGAGGATAAAATTGACCATTGCAATTCTTCTAAACTGGGTATTCTAAAACCAAATATGCATTTTGCACATTATGATTACAATAATGGTGGGTAACGAATCGCAATCAATGCCTTTCGTTTTCTTTGATGAAGGAAACTACCCTATTGTGTCATTCTGCCTCAATTCATCATCATCCATTGGAGTCTCAGAATTAATTCTAATTTGTTTGCTGATGCATTCTCACCACAAACACATTTTGCAAACTACAATTTTTGTGCAATTATTGTTCAATTTGATTCTTTTAATTTGCTTTGAAGCTCTGCTCTTAATTTTCATAGAGCAACTACTTTTAGTAATTTTTAAAGCTCATTTTTTGTTATGGCGATAAATAAATTTATAATCAGTTTCATGCCATTTCCTGGTATTGTTGAAATTTAATGATTAAGAATTTGGCCAACAAATTGTCCACCTCATTTCTGCCATCTCAGCTTGAAACTTTGTTTTCACAATCTATACATATGCACCTTACCATCCAAAAAATTTAGGAGCAATCCATAATTTTTTTCATTTCACTGAAATTAAGAGTAGGAGTGCATTTCTTCCATGCCAATTGCATGAATGTAACTTTTAACTAGGATATGTATTTTCACATTCAACAAAAGTCCAGAAAGACAGCTTCTCACTAAAATTTAAGATTTTTACAGATCATTTTATCGAATCTTACATAAAAATGGCATATTATGAAAAACAAAACTTACAAAACCAATCCATTTTGCTCAGGTGGCTGTGGCATTTGGAGCTCGGAGATTTCAGTTTGTCTTTGAAGCACTTTGATCTTTTGATGACATACAGCAGAAGAGCCATACTCTTCATCTTGGACCATTCTTATTTCATTCATTCTCTCAGGATTTATTATTTCCACATGCTCCGGAAATATCATTCTTAGGAGTAGTCAAATCTGCAAGACAGATTTGATTTATCAACAAGAAAGAAGATAATCCATTGATAGGTTTATCTTAAGCTCATGAGGAGAAGGCATCCTGAATATGAAATATACATGAGATTGAGACAGCAAAGAGTTAGATAAATATTAGGCATCATATCTAGTTTATCCAATTGGTTGATAAATACTAACTGGATTTATACATATTGCTCCCACTCCCCCTTTTAAATGTTGCCATACCAAAAAATACCCTGCATAATTTATGTACCAATTCCTAGCCATCTGAGTGCACTTTGTAACACCTCCCTGCAGAGATGGTAGAATGAATTACAACATTAAACATATAGTTTAGCACAAATTCCAGCAGCAATCCCTAACATGAGACATATTTACCTGTAAACTGACAGTGGGGCTTGGTGAACATGTAGCAGAAGATGTGATGGCAATATCACCTACATAAGTAAAAGAAATATGCCTACCTCTGCATTGATCCTAAATATATCTTTACATGGTATCCAAAACGTTTTCATACTGTCTCAAAAACGTTTTTTCGGTACTTAACACGCCTTTACAAGCAAGAATTACATTGTATTTTTCTATGAATTCACAGCAAAAAACTGACACCATACCTCATATCTTTCATTCATAACCCTAGCGGGATCAATTGGCAGGAAGCACAAATTCCATTGGCTCTCCAGCTATAAAAGTAAATTCTTGAGATGTGAAAACAGGGCATAGAATCCAAACATGATAGTAGCTACCACTGAATGGACGATCCAAAGTAACTTGGCATGGAGTGCATAACAAATTTCTTGAATCAGCAGGAAGATCATTGGAAGAGCATGGATGCCTTTGAAAAATTTGCAAGAGAAAAGTAACTTTGCTCTGCTATATGCCCTCTCTTGCCACTGTTGCAGGTGTCACTTAGGGCACCTTCTTTGAACACCAGGCTGTGCAATTCTCTTAATGTACCATATATTCCAAATAATTACTCTTTTCATATGCTGTAGTATGTGTAATGTACGATGGCAATGAAATACCAAGAGATGCTGACAATTTTAACACAAGTGAAAGAGCCTCATGAAGATATATGAGAAGCAGTGTTGCATAATTCTCTGCAGAATGCATTCTTTTTCTTGTTCTACAAAGTGAAATTGAAGAATATGTTTACCTTTATGGCCACTAATTTTCAATGATTCCATTCCATCTTTTTTTCTTTTGTCATATTTATTTTGCTATTATTCATTGCATAGCTGTGACTTCTCCTCTCGATTAATTTAATTTTTCTCTCCTTAAACCCTTATACTGCCACTGGGCTGATATATCGGCCCTTGCTGGTTGAGCGAAAACTGCCAAGGGCCGATTTATAGGCCAGACTTTCTTTTGTGATTGTGGCCTTTTCAACGGCTGTAATTTAAGTAAACCCCCATAATCTATCTATGGTTATAAGATATAAATATATCTTAAGCATTGGGAAAAAATCTAGATGTATTAAATAAAATTAAGTAGGTAGCTGAAAAATTTTAAAATCTGAATGTTGCTAATTTCGGTAAATAACCTTGGCAGTCTTCGTACATCCCACCCGAAATGGGCTGGCAGTAAAAGGGTTAATGAACCCCTCTCACCTTTAATAAACCAATTATGATCACAAAAAGAGTTTTCATCCATTTAATAAATATATTATTATTATTATTATTTATATAAGGAAAACTTAACAACCAAGTACAAAAAATGCCCTTTTTAACAAAACTACTATTGTTTTAATGTTTAAACATAAGCTTCATAATACATGGCAACATAATGGCCTAAGAGCAGCATTGAATGCACTCCTTTGGCAAGTTTTCCACCAGCGCCAATAATCATAATGACTCCACTGCTTAAAGTAGCTCACACAAAGAAGGTGACACCATAACGTCACCTTGTGCCAATATTTTATTGCCCAGAGACAGAACTTGCTGCTGGCAGAAAAAGGAAAACATCAAGTGCTACATTTGTTAAACTGAAATCAGAAGTTTTTTGGTATTTACTTATGGGGTTTTGGGTGGTGTAGGGGGTTCAAGCAGTTTCAGTTTCTGAACAAGTTATTGGTTTTTGAAGTGCATCAGTAAACGAAACCAAGGTTGTGGGCCTGTTTACACCACTTCTTTAAAGTTAGTCTCTTTTTTTAAAGAAAAACCACTATATGTGAATAATACGGTTTTTTATATTTTGAATGATGCCATAGGGAATACGTCAATTTTACAATAATCCCATAGACTATAAATTCAAGCAATACCAGAACATTAACGACACAAATTATGAGAAACACATACCAGTTTCAAACTCAGATTCTACAACACACACCAGTCTTCACTGTTCTATTTGTTTAACCCAATTGGTATCTCATGAACACTATACATAGCGGCTGCATGCTATTTTCGTGCGGTGAAACGTAATGCATGAGGGCAGTGTCAACTGGTAGTCAGTAAACAGCATGATAAAAATATCAAATAAATTCTGAGCAATCAGACAGACTGGATTCATACATATCGGCTCGAGAGATAAAAAGGCAGGTGTCCAATTTTATAATTGAAAGCGCGCACTCAAATGTAACCGCACCATAAAAACCCCTTAAAACGGCTTGTTTCTGAACTTTCAAAATATTCGCTAATTTACAAGCGCAAATAGACCTCGAAAAAATTCATTGGGACGAAAGTCGAGCACAAATTACTCATCGTACAAGGGTTAATCGTCAATCCAAGATCGTCGAATTTTAAATCTAAAGGTGAGTTACTCAATGACTTTCCGAAGTAATACTTGACAAATAGAAGTTTTTAAAAGAAAACAATTTTAATAGCCACTGAAACTCGAGTTTATCGCAGTCAAATCGGCTGCGGATAAAAGAACGGACAAATCCGAAATAGATACCTCCGATAATTGCATTTTAACACCAAGATGAAACCAAAACTCACCAATTTCCTTCTACAACAATACAACACGTGCTGTTCCATGTTTCATAACTAACGATTTGACAACTATATAATCAATGCAAGAGAGTATGCGAGGTTCCAACGTTTTCCAGCGTCCAGCGGTACGGATCAATATTCGATGTTGACGATTGCGAAATAGTATAGCGCAACGTGCTGTCGACACGCTATGGGCACGCTATGGGTATATGGGCTCCTACGGACCTCGGAAGGTAACTGGGCGTAAATTGATGAACTGAAATGTTACTGAATTATTGGAGGTTGATTCTCTTGCAGATTTCTCGCCAAATTTATAGTTAGTATCCCATTTAGTACATCAAATTGAACGTCCACAATAACATTTTCCAATCCTTGTGAATATTAAGATTGTATCATCGAATATTCCTCGAAGATGTCAAATGAAGACGTTTTCAGTAGTGGACGATTCTGATGCGTAATTTAACCGTAATAGTTTAGTAGCGAGAGGGCGCGGATGAAAAGCATTTCGAAAAATAATTCGACAATTTCATGCACAAGATCGCATTTGCAACTGTTTAACAACGAAATTTGATTCAAAAACTGATGAAATTAAAACCACAATTATTTAGAATGAGTATTACTGGACGGTCGCATAACGCAAACGATTAATTTTACAATTTTCAGCAGAATAATCACTCAAAAAAAAAACAGCACGTAAGGCCACTGAGGTTTACAAGCTTTGGACTCTTTGCAAAATTGTCTGCAGGGTTATCAGACATTTTAGATCCAAGGGTAATGTTCTTTATTTGTCCCAAAACTGCCTCCACCTTGGGAATACTATGGAAGCTTTTAGGGCCCAAAATAGGGAACTGGGGAAAATGTCACTATAGCCTCCCCCCCACAACTGGAGTCTAATTTGCTGCAACCTGGGACCCTAAGATAAGAAGCCCATTGCTGTACCCACTGGGTGATCCCACACCTCATTTTACTCTTAGCTCCTGAATGTACAGTCTGAAATATTTCAATCATTTTCACAGCCCGTGTTCCTAAAAGGCCACTAAACACAGTGAATGATCATGCGAATGAAATCATTCCCCACATAGCAAAAAAATGTCTCAGATACGTCTCGAATATCACATGTTACGTCTCAGAGGTATTCTGAGAGCGTCAGAGACATCTCTGAGACTTCTCTGAGATGTGACTATGTCCAAAAAAATTGTCTCTGAGACATCTCATGAGACTTTGTACTATGGTATGCTTAAAAATTTAGGCAAAAAAACAATTAAATTCAAATTATACAGTTATAGCCTACTTTTCTCAATCATTTTTAGCGACAAATTTTGTGATGGATGACCTTTGGAAAATAAGAAACCCCATATTAAATGTTGTGACTTTAATAATCAAAACTGCAGAATTGCTCCGAAAAATATACATGGAAGGCATTAATGGCATTTCAATTTTTTTTTTTAATTCCTGAACGTCTCACGATTACATCTCCGAGACATCTCTGAGACACACGCGATATTTGAGACCATAGTGAGACGTCTCGGAGAGGTTCGTTGCTATGTGGGTCGCTGTGTACAACAGAAAAATTTGTGAATGAACAGCCATGTGCATGACCATTCAGTGAAAATTAAAACATGTTCTATTATGCTCGCATGATCACGTGATCTTTCAGCATGATCATTCACCATGCATAGCGGCCTTAAGAAAATGGTTGTAATGGGCTATTTCACCACCTTTGCTGCATACATTTGCAAGTGTGCTCACAAATTTGGTCACCTACTGTGATTTAATTTACACCACACACCAGGGTGTGCATCGAAGAGCATATAAATGGCTCATTATAAAGGTTTCATCACTCACAATAAGTAAGAAAAAGTAAATATATAGATAAAAGATACATACTATACCAATATTTTTTCGCCCATATTTTTTAAGGCTATGAGGGGCATACCATCCTCTTATGGCCATTTGCAATCCACTTCAGAAATTATTATTGGTCACTTGTCACATTTAAAGTCGTCGCAAGCACCTATGAGTAAAATCTGAAAATGATCCTCACCCAGACTTAAAGTTGGATGTGAACATGAAGCAACAAGTTTTGATGAAGTCCTTCAGGCATTTGCTTCATTGAAAATCCTTCAATGGAGGATTGTAGGTGATAGGAAGTAAGTACACAAGTGTATGTATTCACCAAGGTTCATTCAGCTAAAAAAATCCAAATTGCACACCAATTCATTTCAGCAAAAAAGTTACTAAAAATACCAACTTCACATTCAAGATGTAGCTCCAGGGAAGAATCCAAATCCTGTCTGGCATTCGGTTAAACAGTTCAAGTTCACCACACCGACCGTATCATCAAACATCATTTATTTACTTAGAGCACTCCAATGACTTGACATCCTACAACCACCTATGCATTAAAAACAAGGTTGAGCACCACAATGATCAAGGTCACTCCCAATTAATCCTTTCGCTACTAATGACGAAAATAGGCGGCAGGACGTTTCTTGACCTGGGAGACAAAAGCTGCTCATTTTCTCGGAGATTTTTCTGCACGGGCGAACCAATGTCGAGAATATATATTTCCTGGCTCTCCCCCTTTTATGATGATTGCGGGTTCACGAAGTCTTAGTTTTGGGACCCAACAAAGTGGGACTTAGTCCAAACCCTCAAAATCCAGGAGAGGAACCCGGACCCCTCCCCATATTACCCCTCTTTGTGGTAAGGGTCCGCAGTCATACAATTGTTCACTCGGTCAGTTTTCAAAATAAATATTTGTTCCTTTCTCAAAAAATATGAACCAACAATTGAATTATTTGTCTTTTGAGCACTGCTTACAATTTTTAAACGAAATTCTACGATAAATATTAACTTATATCTCGATTTCAGTGCACACATCAACATGGAAATTGTTGCTGCATTAAATGCATTAATATTGATGGTAGAACTTCATTCAAAATTTGACAATTCTCAGAATAAAACGAGGAATTCGATTCAAAGTCTGCAAATTACGTGCAAGCAACAATTATCTATACTGCTAATTCGTACAATCAAAGCATGATTGCCCGCAAACCAATGCCGCTAGTAGGGCCCCAAAAGGAGGGAGCCCTCGGCACTACCCTCGGAGTCCGATATAATGCGGAGTCCCCACAAGGAAGGGTCGAAAAAAGTGTTTGCTGAGAGTGAGTGATTATCCGCGAGACCCTTCTTAACGAATGTCCTGCAAAATGCTCCGTACAGAGTGTAGGGAAGAGTCTCTTGGGGCTCCGTACAGCAGTCATATGCTAAGGAGAGAACTCCACCATCTGGAAAGGGTGTACTCTCTTTCTTACAGCATGACCTTAACTAAGCTGAGTTGTTACTCCTCAGAATAAAAAGCAACTTGGAAGGAATTACTTCTTGTATGATAAAATCGATCCAATCATAGCAACAAAAGCCCTTAAAAGAGTCTGCCAAAAATACTTTCCAAGACATCTGCACTGCATGGCAGAGCCAATGGAAAGAGTGTAACGCTAGTTAACAAAGGTTCATCAGACTCACTGGCACGTAGAAATGGGAAATGGAGGTGCTGTGACCAAAGAGGAAGTCACATCAAGAAGGCAATCACCTCTTGATGGTGGGAAGTGCCTCGAGTAAAAATTTGAGAGACTGTAATTTTAGGTCATTATGGAATAAAATATGGTCTCCGGCCTATAGCTGCTATGAAAAAAGGTAAGTACATTAAGAAAAAAAAGTTGCGATTAACCACCCAGTTAAACTCATGAATATAAATTGGAAGGCTGACAGGAAAAAAAACCATTTGACCAAAGTAATTCATTAATTCACCCCTTATGTTCCCAGCTTACATAATTCTTTCTTCATGAATGGAAATCGGCATGGTTATATGCTTTCTCAATGCATCGAAACATAATTTGAATAACCACCTCTTCACAGCATTTCACTGGATTTTAAAATGAGTCATAAGAGTATTAAAAATAAAACAATGAATCAACTAAAGTGCAATGCAGCTACGCATACAACTCATGCTGGACTCCAAAATAGAATTTTGCTGAGGCTAACGTGCAAAATAATGAATGCATTTTTCTATAATGTTTTATTTAATGAGGCACTTAAAAAGTAAAAATGTATAAAAAGTTGTATTCACAAAATTGAGATTCATGCTTTGCATCTTAAAAAAAAATTTTAAAAGAGAAGAGCATTGTCACAAATTTTAACATTTAAAATGCAAAAGAATACTCTGAAGAACACTTCAAAATTGTCATGGACTTCATAGAAATGACATAATAAATATGAAGGCATTAAAGAATCCATAAAAAGAACATGAATAGTAATAAAAAATAACATACTTGCATCACCACAACGATGGACAGCAGTGGTGAAAATTTCAACCAACATGGAGAAATGGAATGTCTTCCTCAGATCAGTACGTGCTTTCAAACACACACACAGTAAGAGCTGATTTTTCACACAATCACTAATTGTCAGTCTCTGTTAGATCTTTTCAAGCCAAAGCACTGACCACATGATATGAATGGCTTACATGTATAAGCATGCACATTTGTTGTTGACACCTTGGTAATTCTGCTCTTCGCTGAATGACTCAAGCCTGACATCCACAAAAAGAATGCCCGATTCATACACATTTGAAAGTTATCTTGTTGCTCTCTTTCCTATGCAGTTCTTCTAACATTCTCTTCATAAAAGCAATTGCAGACATAAACTCATCCACCTGAAAAAGGGTATTAAGAAAATATTTAAAACAAACACTTTAAAGTTTTTATTTATTTTATTTTTTTATTTATTTAAAGTTATTATTTTTATTTTATAAGTTATCCTTTAAGAAAATGTACCATATGTTAAATATACATATACTGGCACAAACAAACAAAAAAACTATCTAAAATTTCTTAACAATTTAAGTGAGTCAGCGTAGTACACTTCCGAACTATGTTTGTAGATGAAACGCACATCATTTGTCATATGAAAGAAATTCACTCAAGCGACGGCTTTTGGCTTACAGGGTTCCTGGCCACCATAGTACCCACAATCCTTGAACAAGGATCCTGAATAGCATCATTGTCTTCCAATTAGGTAGGAAAAGCCAGTGGTCTAAAGTCAGTTTTCCAGCCAATGTGAATTTCCGATCGTGGTAATTAATACAATTAGACAGCAAGAGCCTTAGAAGATTAAAAAAATAAATAATTACCTCAAATGTAAACATAAATTCCTGTAGCTTAGCCTGAATAGACAGAAGATCCGGTATGTAATCGCACGAGGGCACGTTGAGCAAGGAATGAAATAAGTTATTCCAAATACCAGAGTTGAAGTGGCTGAAAAAAAGACATGCATACAAAGTTAAAGCTTCCTTGGAAAGTGCTGCGGTGATCATGAACAATGATTGTCTAAAACACAGAGTTCCTCTTACCTAGGTACTTTTCGGTTGATATTCCAAATTCCATTTTGACAAGAAATATCCATGAATTCACCAAATATCATGCAATGCATGGTGAATGCTATTCCATATAAGTCAATCTGAAAATGAGGATATACCAAATCATTTTATTTCATTCGAGCAGTACATAGTAATTACATGCATGTGATATAACCTATATTACTAATATTCTTAGGACAGACCCCCCTTTTTGCAAAAATACTAACACATTAAAATCACTTTATACAATTATTTTACTAAGAGACAAAAATGGATTCAACGGGCTGTTACGATACGTCCACTGCATAAATGCTCAACCATTGCCCACTGAATCAAATCCGCTCATCTAGATAGCCCTTATTGCACTACTAGATGAGCAGATTTGACTCAGGGGGAGATTGTTGAGCATCTATGCAGTGGGGGTATCGATTAGTCGAATGAAATATTTAAATACTTTTTTAAAACATTTTCTCCTCCACTCTTCTACTGTCATTCTCCATCTTTGATGGATACTGGTGGCAACCTCGAATACATGGAGTGTTTCAGGGGGGAATCATCAATCCTTCAAGGGGTGGAGGGGAGACGAGAAAAAATCCTCACCCAACACTCATAGCCCTGATGGCCAAGTTGGACATCGAAACTTTGGCAGTAATGCAGTTCCTGAGTGGCAATCCCAAGGATTTTCACGCAATCACTTTGCCGGGACAGCACTCAAATCTTTCTTTACAACAATGGAGAGGTGAGCAACTGATGATGAATGAATTCACCGCAACATTCAAGATTCATTCAATCAAGATGCATGCCACACCCTCAAGTATTGCAGATTCCTCCAGAAACACCCTGTAAGAGCTCAGTGCCTCACTTCCACATTGAAAAGCATTGCCTGAGAAAGTCTTGTTCTCTTAGTTTTGCAGTCATTTGAAAAAGTTGAATCAGTGTCATCCAAAAAAAAAGTCTTGTGCCACAATTTTGGTGCATAGTCCTCGTGAAACATTTTTTTTAATACGAAAAATAAGAGTAACTATACTCGCAATTGTAAATAGTTATTTATTTATAAAAATTGTAACTGGTTCTTGCTATTGACTACAATTACAGAAGAACTTGTTTAGTACGTTTCTGAAGGGACCACAAAAAATGAACGTACTATCCAAGAAAAAGTGCTAACGAGGAAAGTAGTTTATTGCACTCTGCGGTAAAATCATCATATGTAATTACAATTACTTTCGGAAGTTCTTGTAGGATCGCCTTCCTGAACTCGTTTTGCATTGGAAATGAAGAAATTGAGCACTGCATTGCAATAACAGTACCATGTGAATGAAAATCACAATGTTTCATGGATTTCCCCAAGACCATAGGGTGGTTTCCTATTATTTTTTTAATGCCTAAATCGAAAGATTATTACTCCTGGAGTACGTATTTCACGCTTTTAGATTTTTAAATGGCGATATCTATTTTTCGCGATTAAACGAAAAGTGAAAATTTTCAAGCACGCGAAAACGCGACAGCTAAGTATGAATGCTGGGAAAGTTCTGGTTCCTGCTGCCGCAAGTTAGGTGACCTTGGGTCGAGGCTTTGAGCGCTAATACGACGCAGGATACTAGCAGGTAGCAGAGTACCCTGCTAGCTGGTAGCGCTAGGCTTAAATAAGGATTATTAATTACTTATCAAACGAAGGAAACTTTCCAACTTTAGGCAGTTTTAATAGGTGATTATTAAGACATGTTTCCCTGAGCTCTGTGCCTAATGCATGCATTGGTAATCTCAGACGATGTAAATCTCCTGACTACTCGTATAGAAACTAGGTCCCTGTGACATCACATGGAGTGGCATCACATGGGTGCCAATCTGGCCTTTTTCAAATGCGGTTAAAATTGACCATTCCCATTCGTATAAACCGGTATTTCTGAAACCAAATAATTTGTATATTATGAATACACTAATGGTGGGTAACGAATCGCAATTAAAGCCTTTCATTTTCCTTGATGAAGGAAACTACCCTATTACATAAAAACAGCGTCATTCTCCCGTGATTTGTCACGTACATGTTTTAGGAGGACAGGTTAAGCTAAGTAATTTCTTCTTTCTTACAGCTCACTCGGAGAATATGACGATAAGTCTGAGTATATCATTTGGTTGTTTTAAAACATTATAAAAATTGGCAAAACTTTATTTACCATTAATCACGGCAACCGCCTAACGCATTTGTTCCTGGTAGGGAACCATATCGATTGATACAAATATTGATATGACATATTGCATATAACAAAATATGATATTTTATTGACTTGGAAAAGGCCTTCGATAGGGTAAATTGGAAGAAACTGATGGAAATTATGAAGATGAAGAAAGTAGACTGGAAGGAAAGAAGACTAATAAGTGAATTGTATTTGGGACAAAAGGCAGGAGGGAAAGTGAATGAAAATATGACTGAATGGGTGGAGGGTAGAGGGGCTGAATGGGTAGAGGGGTTAGGCAAGGATGTTGTTTGTCACCAACTCTGTTCAATATGTATGTTGAAGACATGATAAGTGTGACATTGGATGAAAGAGAAGAGGGAATAAGTATTGGTGGAGTAAAAATAAGATGCATTAGATTTGCTGATGATATGGTGGTTTTAGCTGAGGACACACAGTCATTACAGATATTGGTAACAGCATAGGAGGAAGGAATGGAAACATATGGAATGAAAATAAACATTAAGAAGACTTAAAGTGATAAAAGTGAGAAATGTAGATGGTAAGAGGGTGAAGACAAAAGAAGGTGAAATACAGAATGTGAGAACCTACAGCTACTTGGGAACTTTGATAACTGAAGGCTGGAAAAGTATAGCAGAAATAAAAAGAAGGATAGGAATGGCGAAAGAAGTTTTCAAGAAGAAGAAAAGAGCCTTGTGTAACAAGGCACTGGAATTAAAATTGAGGAAGAGATTGGTGAAATGCTATGTGTGGAGTGTGTTTATGTATGGATGTGGGACTTGGACGACGGGGAAGAGAGACAGGGACAGGATTGGGGCGTTTGAGATGTGGGTTTGGAGGAAGATGGAGGGAATACGGTGGACGGATCGAGTTAGGAATTGAGAGAGTGTTAAATAGGATAGATGAGAAAAGAACATTGATGGACAAAATAAATCATAGGAAGGGTAACTGGCTGGGACATTTGATGAGAGGGAATGGAATTTTGAAAGTAGCTTTGGAGGGAATGGTGGAAGGTATCAGAAGAAGGGGAAGGAGAAGGCTGAAGTTCATTGACAATATAAAAATTGGAAGATATGGAGACATAAAGGAGATGGCCGGAGACAGAAAGGAATGGAGACAGCATTGGCGCGGGGGACCTTCCGACGGGTAGAACACCACAAGATGATGATGATGATTAATAACGCACTTAAAAATTATTACAAGCTCATTCTAGGTTGGGACAAGATCTCAATTTCCTCCCATCCTGACTTTTCCTGACTTTTTCCTGACCAAAATCTTGATATATCCTGACTTTTTCTAGCGTTCGCCATAAGTTTTAACGCATGAAGAAAGATGTCATAAGAGGTCATATACAAGGAAATAGCTCAAAATATGCAACACTTCAGTATTTTTTAATTGTAATATCAGAAAAACTTACAAGAAATGTTACTACTGTACAGTACTACACGTTAGGTACTTTGGTACTTTCCAAACAAAATATGGCCACTGTGGACTAGCAATCATTGTGACTTAATCATTAGTCAAAACAGTAAAAAAAACAAGGTGAACAAAACAATCACAATTTACTTATTTTAAGTACACTTCACACATAATAATAGTTCTTTCATAGTGACTTTCCAAACAAAAAATGGCCACTGTGGACTAGCAATCACTGTGACTTAATCATTAGTCAAAACAGTAAAAAAAAAACAAGGTGAACAAAAAAATCACTATTTCCTTATTTTAAGTACACTTCACAAATTATCATAGTTCTTTCATAGTGACTTTCCAAACAAAATATGGCCACCGTGGACTAGCAATCATTGTGACTTAATCATTAGTCAAAACCGTAAAAAACAAGGTGAACAAAACAATCACAATTTACTTATTTTAAGTACACTTCACACATAATAATAGTTCTTTCATAGTGACTTTCCAAACAAAAAATGGCCACTGTGGACTAGCAATCACTGTGACTTAATCATTAGTCAAAACAGTAAAAAAAACAAGGTGAACAAAAAAATCACTATTTCCTCATTTTAAGTACACTTCACAAATTATCATAGTTCTTTCATATTGACTTTCCAAACAAAATATGGCCACTTTGGACTAGCAATCACTGTGACTTAATCATTAGTCAAAACAGTAAAAAAAACTTGGTGAACAAAAAAATCACTATTAATTTAAAGTGCACTTCACAAATTGTCTAAGTTAGAAACTCCATTGTTAAGTTAGAAAGTACCAGTCAACTTTTTTATTTCTTCATCAATGGCATCAGCCTCCTTCTGGCTTGATGCTAACACTTTCATCTTTTTGGCTTGAAGCTCCTTAACTTCAGTTCCAATCATCTTCTCATGGGTCCTTTTTTTTTCGACCTCAGCGTCCTCAGATCGGCGCTGCTTCTTTGCTTCTTCATACTCGGAGCGCGCGTGCCGAAATCTGTTGATCATTTCAGCAGATATTTTTATGTTTTCTACGCCACCAGCAGCGTTGACTGAGTCGTACACTTGGCGCTGAGCCACCAAAGACATATCTAATTGGTTCTCTACTATTATCTCCTTATTGATGGAGAAGCCACGCTCGATGAAAGCTTGGCCATGGCTTATGATCAGAGCCATTTTAATCACTTTCACTAAACCATCTGAGCACTTATAACGATCCCAGATACCTCTCCAGAAATGATCTAGTCTCTGCCTCTGACGATCATATTCTTGACAGGCGTTAGCAAATACTTGTTTGTCACAGAGCACCTTAAAGTCAGACAAAATAGTGTCGCACTCACTTGCAGGAAGCCAATTGCGGCTGTGCAGTTGTTCCAAGAAGCCGTTCAGTCGAGTAGAAACGGCAGTTTTGGAATGTGAAATCAGTTCTGGGTCACAAAAAGTTATGGCTCTGCAGAGTTTGTAATTCAAGGGAGCCTTTTCAAGAATTTTACTAACCATAGCCTTCAGCAGGAGCACACACTCCTCCTTGAACTTCAGCATTTCTGGAGTAGATACTTGTACTTTTTTGAGAGCGTCCTTTACAGAAAAACTAAAATTGAAGTTCTTCACAGGAATCAGATTGTCTTCATTGGTAATGTCAACTTTACATACATCTGACTTTCGATTTACATAATCATTCTTGACAAAATGTCTAAGCAGGTTCGACACTAAGTTCGACAGGTCCGTGTGCAAGAACGGCGCCATTGGGTCATTGGTTTGATAAGTAGTCAAGAATGGCTCAACAAGTCTTGCAACATATGAGAAGAAGGCTAACTTAGGCCCCAACATCTTATCTTCAACAGCTTTTGCAACATACAAGAAGCCGGCAGATTTTATTTTATCCTCTTCAGGTCCAGTTCTCACTTTTTCAATAAAAGTTTTTACGTTTGGCAATATTTTGATGCAATTATCGGCACCAGGTGCATTATTCAACCACCTCACTGCACAATACTTATTTGGGAAAGTAGTAGAGCCTGTCCACTCTGTATACTTACTGCGACGGGCAGGCACATTCTTAAATATATTGTATAAGGCCCTGAGAAACATGACAATATTCCAGCCACACTTACTAACCCCCTCTTTGAAGGAATTATGAACTACGTGCAAACCACAGGACCCCATGAGCAGCAGCAGTGGCTCATCCTCACCAAACTCTGTTTTCATATAAATCTGGAGATCTTTCAGGAACTTGACATTAACATTCGGGCCATCCATGCCAACCATAAGCACATGAGACTGCACACTTCTAGGAATTGCTGTGCAGTATGCCGATATGAGATCAGTCGCCCTTGAGCGACCCAGGAACACTGAATCATAATATTTCGTCACCGTTTCATTTTGATCATCACACCAAAATTTAATGGCAAGATCCATTTGAGTCTTCTGGCTACACTTATTGAGACTCTCGTCAAATAAAACTACCACAAAATCCAGTTTGGTTAACTTAGATGTGATAACATCATGGAAATGTGGGGCTAAACCATGTACAAGTGAATAGGCGATTTTGTTCCGACCCAATTCCATTTTTGCAGCAATCATACTATCTGGGAACATTGTGGGAAATAACTGCACTGCCTTGCCCCCAGAAGACAAAGAAGTATGGCTCGTTACACAATAGATACACCACAAAATCTCAGCTTTGGTAGTATCTTGCTTCATTAACCAGGTGTTAAGACCTTGCAAACCAGCAGTCTTCGGGACGGCGATAACTTCGTTGGTACATCGCGCACATGGGCATGAACATGTGCAGGCAGGTGAAGCTGGTGTGGGGTCATCGGGATCGTCCCGAGGGTCTTCTGCAGTCCCACCCGATGCTGAGGAACCAGGTGCCGCCGCCGTGGGGTTCACCGACGCGGATGTAGAGGTAGAGGGAGTTGCTGTAGTCACCTACAAAAATCAGGCTGGGGTAGAGAACCAGAAAACCCCGAAGATTTTACAAATAACTCACCATCACTTACCTTCTTAGCGGAAGGCAAACAAAATATCTTGATCCCGTAACAGCTCTTCTTGTTCTCGACGGCAGTATTGTGGTGGGTTGATGACAGGTGTTTAGTCAGGGCACCGCGACCCATGTTGCCGAGTTGATTCGTCTTGCAGCACACCGAGCAGTAGAAAGATGTTGGTTTTCCTTCTGGCAATCCATGCTTTAATGCAGTCGAAGTCTTTGGTGAGAAGCAGCTGAAATGAAGCTCCTTTGACCAATCCTCGTTCCAATACGTCTGCTTTCCCCCGACCATGACTAGAGACGAAATGGGCCTCAGCATTCGGGTCTGAAAATAATACAATCTCATTTTGAACTACAGCACCATTAAGTTTCAATGAATAGTCGAATGGAGTGGATAAAATAACACGACAGTGAGTTTGCTAATATTCGTGACAGCCTACCTTCAATGAAGAAAACGCAACCTCCGCTGCTCTCCAGGCACACCGACTCGTCCGGACTCGTCACCGTCGCACTGTTATTGTTGACCCGCCGCGGGCGTAGACCCGGGGAGCGCGTGGGATGGCGGGGGGTGTGGGGGGAAAGGCGCGGAAAAGGAGCGACCGTGGAGCCAAGGTTTAGAGCCTAAGGTTGCCTCACTCGCTTCTGCGCATGAGCCTACCAAGCCGCTACTATGTCACAGACGACCCAATGCAACTTTGCTATTGCATTGTCGTATGGTAGTACAGAATTCATTTAAGGTTCCTGAGACGCTGCGTCGCCATGCGTTCAACACAATGTAGTCAATATTTCCTGCGCTTTCTCCGTTAATGGTCTCAGTAGTCCACAAATGATAAAATGACTTTTTGTGGAAGAAGAGCGCGTTACACTGCCGTGTATGCCGGCCTCCCGCTATACAGTGGCGACGTGCTCAAACTGTCAGAAACGAAGAAAGCTGGACGAAACGTCTCATACTACACGTGGGCACTTGAATTTAGGAATCCTTTTATTTCATGGATATACAAATCGGCACCAACAACCTCTTAATACCCCTCACACGTTAAAAAAATATCGCTGAAAGTGAATCGGTCAAAATTAATATGTATATATACCAAAGAAGTGATGTACAAGATTTGCGATGCTCCTATCACATGTGATAAGCTAGATTTTTTTCCACTTTTGAGATAAATTACCTAACATACTTATTCGTGCAAAGACAATTATGTTTTTACATCATCAACCCGAAAGGCATGACCTCCACTGTATCCCCATTGTAAGAAATCATTCAACCTCATTTCTAGACGTGAGACTAAAAACTAGTTGTAATTTTATTATTTTGTACGCCATTAAATAATACAGAGCAATTTTCCAGGCAATGGCTGAGCAGAATAACCCATAACATGTGATAATTGAAGTTCAAAAATATTTTAGCGCATTAAAAATATTTCTCAGGCATCACGGGAAAGATCGTAAATCGCATGATAGAAACCTATATTTTTTATGGTAATTATTCCTTCACTCGAACAAGCTATAAATTGGTAGTCTTGCTAAACTTCTAAGGTAAATTAGGATAAACCGTTTCAATTTTTTTTCTTTTCACGTCATATGTACTTGCAACTGTATTGAATCAGAACCTCTTCCAAGTGAAGGATTCTTTTTACTTTTGAGATTTTAGCCTGGTTATCCGATCAAAAGTCATTAATTCAGGTATTGATACTTTGCTCCAGATTTATTGGTAATCTTCATTGCGTTCAGACTTTATACTTTTCTCTATTCTCAATTATCAACTAATTTTTCCAGAGCATGATAATGAACGACAAGACGCATGGTGAGAAAATAGCGTTTTGCAATGACATGGTCATCCTTAGTGAAAAGCATATGCATATATGTGTTTTAGTTTTATTTAGCTGATAGCATACCTGACGGGTGATCGAGAGGAGCTTTAAAAGTAGGCATATGAATTCAATTATAGTGCATCTGAATTAGCAATCGGTAATTTCAAAATTTATTTTATAATCAATGATCGTTATTTTTAAGTGACTCACATTGCTGAATGTTTTCTAGAAATTTTCTAAAAATGCTTTGACTCTTCTGAATTCTCTCTGAGCTCAATATTGAAGTTGGTTCCTTTTCAATAGTCTAAATTATTTGCTAAACGTTTGCCTAATTGGAACCGCTGCAGCAAGCGATGTAAAATTTCAACCCTTTTCACTTTTTGCACTCGTCACATGTTTATTTTATTTTTTGATTACTCCAAAGGATTTCATGCATGCATGCATGCATGAGAGGGTTAAGAGTGTCTAAAGGCCGTTTTACACGGTACACGGAATTGCGCAGTCTGACGTACGTGCGAAGGCGCAATCAAAATTGCGTCGTGTAAAGCGGTGAATTGCTAGAACACATGCGAGAACCTTGCCATGCAGCGGCAGGCAGAGCGACGCCAGCACTCCTTGCTTCGGCGGTGAAGGCGGCAGCCCAGTTCGGCACGGGTTAGCACGAGGGGAAGGGAGGCGGTGAGACAGCGCGGCGCGGGCGTTCTCGGCTCATCTTGCGGCTGTCGCTTGCCGCCAGTGCGGCGTGCGGTGGCCGGCGGCACAGCAAAAGGCACACAATCCGATCCATCCTGACTCTTCGGGCGCTCATCCTGACGATTTCCTGATTTTCCTGACCAAAACTTTTTTTCCTGACTATTTCCTGACTTTCCTGACTTTCCTGACTTGTCCCAACCTAGTCATTTTTAACACTTAAAAAATTTGTCCAGCGTAGTCCACTTTCTATTTCTTGTGCCGAGATCAAGTATTTTTGCTGTAAGGTTCGCCTGGAGATTCAAATCATCATATGCTCTGGCAACACAATTGTCAAGAATAGTCACACGTCCCCCTCGAATTGAGAAATGCATTTTGATGCATCACGGTTGCGGAGAGAGAGGTGTGGGATGAAAGTAACGAGGTCAATGGCTGATAATAATAAAATAACTTATGATTTCGAAAGTTTAAACATCTTCAGTAGATATGAGGAAACAACTTTCGGGTTGCATCATGGCAAGTAATTGAGCATAATACCCAGGAAAAAGCCACAATTCAAAACGTACTAATCAAATAGTTACACCTGTATTTTCTTTGGATGGTACTGGTACGGAGAGAAATCGTGTATTAAGGAAGAAAACGTGCTAACCAAGTTCCAGTGTATTACAAGTATGTCCCGGTTACATTTTTTGGTACTTCAACCATCGGTCCACAATGGTTACAAAGTTACACTCAAACTTTACACTCAACGGCTATAAAAAAAAGGGGTGTGCTAGGATCTCAAAATTCAAGTCAAGAACAAGAAGAAAAAACTTACATTTTGCCTTTCTAGGTTGTTTCTTCAACAAAACTATAAACTAAAAGCATTGAAAATGCTTATGTACTATCTCCTTACATTAATCCTTCATTTTTACCACTTAATTCAGTCATTACTGATCCATGTATGACCAACTTCCTCACGACTAATTGGAATTTTTTCATATCACCTATCAGAAGGTAAATGAACTAATACTGGTACTACATATATACCTGGTATGTCCATGGTTTCCCATTTTGCATCTCAATGCACTGATGCTGGTCCTCCTGGGAAGTAGACTTGAAACAAACATTCCTTGGAAATAAAGTCATGTCAATGCACTTGCCCATGTTTATCAGCTGTAAAACAGGTAGAAGTCTCCTAAATTGCTCGTCATTCCAAGATAATTTGGAGACATCAGGCCTGAAAGTAAAAGAAAAAATCACCACATTAACGCCCTTGATTCATCAAGTGATGCACTCAAAGATTACAGAATTTCAACTAACAGAGATAACTTACACATCTCCAATGAGAAGATTTTCAGGTCTGATCGACCCATGAATAACGTTGCACCCGTGGAGGACCCTCACTGAATTAACAATGTCAATGGTGAAAAACAAGGCAAGAACTTCTGGGAAGACAACATGTTTTTTCTGAAAGGAAGACCAATCATTAGTTGAGAGAAATTCAGTAATTGTTGATCTATAGTTAGAATTTTAATCTAGTCTTTTATAACTGACCTTGTACGCATTCAAAAGATCAATGAATGATCCATTTGGGAGGTACTTCGTCATCATCATGCTACTATCAGCATTGAAAAGGTATCCCTCCAGAATATTAGAAAATGCTGAAAACTAAGCACACACAAAAAAAAAGAAAATTAAAAATTGTGATTTGTACTAATATATGTTTAGTATAAATAAAAATGAGTTTTCAAAACCCTGACTGCATACCAGCCAGAATGGCCAACTCTTTTCTCCAGAATTTTCAAGGAAAAAATTAGTTGAGGAAAAGCATTTACAAAACCGTGCATTTCATTTTAAATTTTAACTTCGATAATACACGAAAATATATCATTTAATACTCCTAAAACTGTAATCTATAAGTATTTTTACAACTTTTTGCCATGATTAAATCCAGATTATTAACAACACAAAAGTCAACATCTAAATTTTGAAACTTAGTCCTCAAAGGCAGTAGAGGCAATTAGGTCACAAATTAGTTTACAAAATATGTATCTGTTTTATAATTTAAAAAAGCCATCACTTACCATGCGAGGATCTTCAAGCCGACTCCTAATTTCCCTAACAATGTAGAATTCCCACTCGCAAGACACATGCTGATACTTGATCACAATGGGTTCCCCTTCAGAATTCAGGGCAAGATACAATTTCGCATCAGGAGTGCTACCAATGACCCTCTGAATGGTGAGTTTTAATCCCCGACGAAGGTTTACGGCATCGTTAGTCTTCAAGTACGGGATGGACTGAGTGATGCGATAAAAATTGCTGGATCTGCTGACAGGAAGTGCCACCTTCCCAAGAAGTGACTCCAACATGCTCTGGTCTGTTGGATTCTCCACAGTTTCAGGACCGTCGGAGTTGGGGGTCTCGCAAGGTCCTGCGAGGGGTTGGGCCGATAGCCCACCACCCCAAAGACCCCTCTCGTTAAACATCGGTTTGTTCTCATCTCTTCCTTGGCTACAGAGGGGTGCTCTAGAAAGTGGATTCGAATTGCTCTCGTGTCCATGCCTCGAATCCGAGGCTATTTCAGTCTCCACCATTCTCATAGTGCTTGTTTGCTTGAAAATGATGCCTCCACTTGATTTCTTTGTAATCGACGAGGACATAGTCTTAAAACTTTTTGAGCAAGAGAAGCCGACTTCATTTTCATCGTCCATTTCCTTATTCAGTGTAGGCACTTCACTCTTGGCAACATCATTTAAACACTTATACATTTCACTGAAAAAAAAGGATAAAAAATTAAATCAAGACTGGAGAAAAAAAAACTACATATAGTGGATAAGAACTCACGACATTGTCACATTTTCATGACCATACAAGCCACCTGAAAATGGAGGCTCTTACAAAGAAAATTAATCATTATAGGTATTCTTCATAATCGAGGTTTACAGTCAATACCATAATTTTTGGATAGGTAAAGAATTTTGGCATTAAATAGTAACTTAAGGACAATGACAGTGATTTTTAGAATTGGTTGGAGCACGACATTTGAGGATACTTCAACAAAAATGAAGCCCGATGTTTCTTTTCAAAATCCCAAATAAAAAAATTTCATAAGCAAGGGACATTCTTGATCGTGAAAAGGCTGCAATAACAGACATAACCTAAGGGTTACCTAAACCATTGCACAAGGGCAGAATTTTACGCAGATTGCCCCTTGAAATTTATATGTAATCACATTGCAAACACTTCCTCCTCCATTAAAAAAAATTACATGATAAATGAAGAGTGAATTTCTCAATAGGGTGGAAGTAAGCCAAGATTAATGATATCAGGCTCAATGATATATTAATATCCTCAACATAGACAACAGAGAAGTGAAGAAACTTACCACATCACAACTGAAATCAGTCGGTGTGAAATAAATACAATACATATTCCCTTGAGTTTGGATAGAGTTCTTCCAACCAGACCTTGTGGTAAATGTGATCAGAAACAATTGACACGAGACTTGAAATCATTTTTGGATGAACAAAAGGACATCATTGATCAGCAAAGAAAATTCATTTGAAAACAATGCTAGGTTAAGCAAATGCAGTAGACCAAAAAACCAGAGGTTAGTAATAACGAAGTTCATAAGAATGTTTCTTTTAGCAATCATCGCAAAAAAAACATACCTAGCCAAAATTTCTTGTTTCTTCAATCTCCCCTACGTAGGTATAGTTGCGCTACTGAATAACTTAAGAGTCATGTGTATGGTATATGCGATTAAATTACTCACAAATATGTTAAATAAACAAGCACATTCGTTTGATGTTATCAATAGGAGAATGCAGCAGAATGCGTGCGATTGTCATTAATTCATTTCCTCAAACATAACATATCATTTATAAAAAACTAAATAATATGTAACTATAATTAAACTGCAGAATAATCACATCTACCAGGCATAGCTCTATGGAAATCAAATTGACAATACATGGATCTGAAACGACAATAGCTTCTTTTCAATAAAATGAAATTAAGCATGCCGCTCTGAATGGTGCTCTCTAGATTTTTTTGCGACTAAAGAGGTGAATTTCTCACAAAACAATATCATAAAATATTCTCATCTGGCTTTTAAGTCATCTGCTTGAAAGGTAATCCAAGGAAAAACTATATTGTGCCCTAGCTCTTGCCCTTCATATGCAGTTTCTTGTTGTATTCCCTTAGTCATGACCATTCAGCATCAACAACATCCACGAGTTAAGGCTGCCGGGTACATCGGGCACTTTCGAGATTTGGATCCTTCCCCCCTCCCCTCAAAAACTCGGCCTAGTGGCTAGCGAGCCTAGCCGACTAGTAAGTGGCCTTGGACTCGAGGGAGGGCACATAGGGGGCAGTGTTTAGGGAAGGGAGGGGAGGCAATGTGGAGGGGATGGGGTTTAGATGACTGAAATTTTGGGAACCCTCTCGCCAACTTGGGACTTGGGTTTGTGACTGTTGAACACCTAGGTAGCCGAGTGTCACCGCGCTTACAATTAGTCTCTCCGCCGCATGGAAGTAGATGTATCTCAAGGAAACACGGCGGTATTCGAGATTGGGAAATGGATATTATTTACGGAGGTGTAGAGCACAGAGATTAGTGAGATTTCGTCTCCATAAACCCGGAGGTATTCAAATATTTTTTCTTTTAATTGATTTGGTTACTAATTAAAGCAATCTCCTGTAGTAGCGATATAATCCGGCAACTAAGAATTGAAAGGTACAATTTCATTATCTTTATCTATAAATATAATTATCTTTAATATTTTTATGGGGCAGTTCCTGCCACAGTGCAAAAATTTTTAAATTGCAAAAGCAGGCCATAAGGACTCTCTTCAACCTATCTTATAGAGAGTCCTGTAGACCTTATTTTAGTAAGGCCAGTATAATGCCCCTACCCTCCTTGTATATTTTTGAACTCATTCTGTTTGTTAAAAATAACATGAATTTATATGAGTTAAACGGCAACATTCACCAGCATCATACCAGGTCAAACCTAGATATCCACATCAAAACTAGATCTACCACACTAAATACTGAGGGTCCATACCACAAAGGAGCAAAACTCCACAATTCACTTCCACAATATATTAAAAAAATCAACAATTTTTTAAAATTCAAAACTGAGCTAAAAAATTTTTTAATACAAAAACCTTTATATTCTACTGATGAATTTTATGCTGTATGTAAAGAAAAACTTAAATGAGTTATGTTGTATGTAAGGAAAAACTTAAATGTAAATTAATGTATTAAATATTGTCCTGATGTATCTTTAATTGTCATTTGCATACACAGTGTTCTATTGCCATTGTTTGTTTGTGTTTTATCCTTTATGTAATGTAACTTGACGAAGCTATGCAATTGTATTGCCTTCAGCGAATAAATTATTATTATTATTATTATTCCTTGACATTTTTGAGAATATCGTTTGTTCTTCATGGTGTTTCAACCCGTCAAAATATTTTAGAGATTTCGTTTTCAATGAAAAACGTTACTCTCGATGCATAAAAAAATTAATTTCCCACTTTTTCCAATTTAAATATTTCTGGAAGAAGGTAAAATGTTTTTAACTTCTCCGCCATGAGGTTTTCCCATAAAGCCTTGTCCCTCTAATTTTTTTCTTAAATAAATCCACGTGGAGTACAAAAGAAAAATACACAATGCCCCTTTCGTGAAATATTCTGTTTCCCCTGGATTTCATAAAAAACTTGTGATCTTCGCTTCAGATAAATATTTCCTTCCCGTATTTCACAGTAATCATCAAGTGGAGAATCTCGGGAGGAAATTTCTTCTACGTGGAGGCTGCAACTGGACGATAGGGATGACGAAAACGCGTGTTATGGTATTTTAGACACTTTTACAATTTTCATAAAAATAATTCGTACAAAAATATGTGTCAAAATTGATGTATTATTACTAGTAACCTACCGATTAAGGTAGGTTTGTAATGAGTATTTACGAAACATTCTGGCTGTATTTCCTCCTTTCATGGATTTCCTCTTCAATTCACTATGAAATTCCTTTCCATCAAATCTCTTATTTCCTACCTATCTCTCGTTTACCGAACATTCCCTCCTGTAACACAAATTTCTCTCCTCTCGTACTATGTCCTACACTTCGTCGTTCCTCCTCGTCTCCGTCCGCTTCACTTTCTCCGTTCTTGTCCACCTACTTTTATCTTGTGTCACAACCGTAGCACGTGAATCTTTACGAACCGCATAAATAATTAACCAATTTATTTTTATTTATCCGTGGAATCATCATTAAAAACACATTTTACATTTCAAATAAATAAGGGTAAAGTAGGAATCCCATTTAGGCCTTGCCTGTAGGATACCTCAAGACAAATGACAATACGAATTGAAAAAATTAATAAGAGACCAGTTACGAAACATAATAAATGCTTGAAAAAATAATAATTTTTATTAAATGCACTGAAAAAAACCTGTCGTGCAAAAAAATATATTGAGCATTAAACGCACTATTAACAAATGATTTTATTTGGATTTTCTTCATTAAGTTACCATTTATTTAATCTTTAAAAAAAAGAATGTTAAACTATTTGATTCTCATATACTTTCTGACCATCAAGAAAATAATTTTGTCCTACATAGACAAATGAGTGTTTGAACGGTAAAATTTGACGTCGGCAAAACATAAATTTTTGTAAATCTTAAGTTTAATACATTGGTTTCAGGTTCTTCTTAAGGTTTATATCCACTTATGGGGTAGCAAATTTTGGATACTTTGAAAAGGTAATGGTGACGTAAAGGGAGAACTGTAAATCTACAAATTTATAGGGAAGAACGGTTCAAATTATATTTTGTAACAATCGGTCTATCGCTTTTTGGAGAATCAGCATCCAACTGCTCGAATTTTAATACCCCTCACCAGCAGGTTATCAAGTAGTTTAATTATGATTGCACTAACACATTATCAATAGTTTTAATAAATTGTGGGTAACATTTATTGCGAAGGGAGTAAAACGTCGCGTGGATACATTTAAATTTCCTAGAAATTTGATTAACGTAATTATGACTTAAGTCTTCTTGTGAGTAATTCTCATGCCATAATCATCGCATCTCTTGTCTAATGCATCCACTATACCCTTCAGCCCTCACGCTGACTGGCTAATCAACGCCTGATCGTCCGTGAACCTTACTGATTTTACATCATTCCTCTCACTTTTACTCCACGCTTCTCTTGCCATCACCTCAGCATCTACTCTAGAAAGCAATGGAGATAGTGAACAGTCTTGCCTTACTACTCAGCCAAAGCTTCCCTTCCAGTTTCTCCGTCCGCCACCTTCACTTGCGCAGTCTGGGCCATATGAAGATTACAAATGAGTCGCCTGTCCCTCCAATTGACGCCTATTTTCTTGAGAATATCCATAATTTTGTCCAGTCCACTCTATGAAATACTTTTTCAAAATCCACGAAGAAGACAAACACAACATGATTATAGTCTAGGTTCCTCTTCACCAGCGACCTCATTACCGCAAATGCATCTTCACTTACCTTTTCTGAATCCAATCTGATCTTCGCCCAAGTAATTGATAGTCCCTTTCTCTATTCTTCTCTCTAATATCCTCAGTACCACTTTATCCTTATTGTCCACTGTCGCGAAATCCTCCCGCCAAGACCCTTCCTCATAAGTATATCTTGCGTATTAGTTCGAATAACCTTCTCTTACCATTCTAACCTAGATTATTCTGCAGCTTACATGGGATATTATCCATCCACACCTTTCCTAGGTTTCATATCAGGGAGAGCTCCCTCGATTCCCATGTCTTAGAAGCGGCCTCTTCCTTGGCTCAAGATTATGCTACACCACTGACCCTTCTAAATGTTAAATATTTCCTGCCTGTTTACGCTGTCATGCAGATCCTCCTCTTTCCCCATCCATCTACTCTGAACCTCGATTTGCTCGGTTAGCATCCTTCCATTTTTATCATTAATTTTTGACATGGCTTGTCCTCTTTTGCCGCCAGATAGCAACTTCACCTTGACGTACAACTCGTCTACCTCTCGTTACTTCTGAATCTTTTCCATTTCCTCGCAGTGTCTCTCCTTGTTTTCCACCAATTCTTTCTCTCTTCTTGGTTTCTCACCGTAATACATGATTAATTTTACTTAGAATTTTCCCTGTACTGTGTCTACATTCTTCCACTTCCTTGTCACCGCAATTTCTTTTTTAGTTTCCTTCGTTATCAAAGTTTTCTTTGCCATACGAATCTCCAGAAGTTTCTAGTAATCTCTCCTGATATTCCCATTAAAGTTTCAACGTTCTATTTCCTCACCTCCATTTTTTCTCAAGTCTTTTGAATATAACGTTTCGTTTACTTTATGGAGAATGCGCTGTATTTTTCGCCATTCCTAAACGTCTGTTTTACTATTATGTGGTCTTTCTGGTGTATCTCCGTATCCCTTGAACTCTTCCTGGTAGACTTTCGCACTTTAGGACAATTGGACCAGGCCTTTGTGATGAATAACTTGTTTTTCCTGCAATATTTTATTGATTTCTCTCCCCGATCGTTTCGCGTTCCCTAATCCAAAATCTCCTATTTCGTAGCCCTTCATCCCTCCCCGACTGAGGCGTTATAGTTCCCCATCATTACTTGAATTTTTTAAACCAGGGATTTCAATTATTATTACCTCGTCTACTTTTTTCTCCATATGAATGTTAGCGGACTTGTAGACTTGAGCTACTACTAGGTTGGTAGGTCGTGCCTCAAGCTCTACAACCAGAATCCACATCCCTTACCGGATTTATTAATACCATTGTCTTACTCAGCTTCCCTTTTAATACTGAAGCTACTTCTGAAGTTAACTTTCCTCTCTACCATAACATATAGCCACCACAATATATATGTGGGATGGGAGGTGGCATAAATTCTACCAGCATTATATGGGCAATTTCTATGTCAGATTTTGTTTTGTTGGTCTGCGGAGTATCTCCTAGATCTGTATTTGTAGCATCTCCGGAATCCTCATAAATATTATTAATTTGTTCATTACCATGTATTACAATGATGCCCGCTATAAGATGGATAAAAATATTGAGTCATCAGTGCCAGCAATAAAATAATTTTCGAACAAGGGTGCAATACCACTTCACCAATGCTTTCTTCATGAAAAAAATATGCTTTCTCTTCTTTGCTTTTTACTTGCATATCTTATTTTTTCATCTGTTAATGCAATAGGCATGGCGGTACTCTGTAAAGAAAATTTTTAAATCCCTTTTCAAATACAATTCCCGACAGAAGTCTTTCATGTGAAAACTAACGAAGCATATCTATCGCAAAAATTAATTTTATAATTCTTTTTACTATTTTAATTTTATAAATGCTACAGAAAAATTAATTAATAAGTATCGATGCACGACGGACTCAATCATTTTGGCTATTTTCAGGCCGTATATCGTTGGTGGACGTTGTTGCCAATGTTAGAATGGGCGTGAATGTTCACATAATCTATGTGCGCATAAAAGGTTAGTTGTTAAAATTGTTAAAAAGTTATTTTTATAGGTGCGTATGTTCCTTTGCTCTTCTGGAGACGATTACTTATTCTACCAAAGCTTTCAGTTCGAGACGTGAGTAAAAAAAATATAGCGTTAAAAAAGATGCTTTTTGCGGCGTATTTACTGCAAATATTGGCTTCGCAGGTAAATCGACGAAATTGTGTACGAGAAGGTGCACATGTTTTATTAATAATAAGAGCGTATTCTTCCACTCTCCCTCCCCCGCACACAATTTCCTGTCACGCAGAGTAGCGTAACCGGATAATTTTTGCTGAAATTATGTGGTACGCTCAATTAACTAATTTACACAATAATACTGCGTTAAAAGTAATGTAGAAAGCATCCAAATCATGTCGATTAATTACCATGAATATTTGATCAGCAATATGAGGCATTATATACTCCGGTCCGGGTAGCCTTTTTTAGTCGAAATTAAAATGACGTTGATGCACTTGGCGGCATGAAACTATCACATTTGTATGGAGCGAAATATTTAAGTATGAGATGTTGCGGATATTGCGTGAACGCGAGCATCCTGTTGGCTTAATCAAAAGTATGCAGCCGTGAATCCTTGACAAATGTATGTGTAAATGATGTGATGTTATAATAAAAAAATAAATTAGAGACACAAGCTGAGTCCTGAAATCAATCAGTAATTTTGAAGTCTCCTAAGAAACAACACTGGTTCCATTTAAAATAAGGCATCCACATAACCATGATTTTGAGTAAATTTGGTGCAAAGAAACTTCCCTCTAAATTATGTAACAGCGAATTTCGTCTTGTATTTACAAAGGGAAAAGGAAAAAAAGTCCGTGGAACGATGCACATCAGTGTTCGGATTTATGGTTTTCCGTATGCTCCATTCCAATACATGCAGGAGTTACGAATAATGCTGTCATATCTTTTGAACTATAACTTTGTTATTGTTTTCGTCGTCAATATTTTGCATAGACAAAAAAGGACGTAAGTTTAATGAAAATGCTATTGTCGGGCACGAAGTGTAGAAGTGAGTTTTTAAAAAAGCCGGATTCCTAGATATTTTTCTTAGGATTAGAACACGCAAGTTTATTAGAATTCGCATTAAATTTTTAATAAACATATTGCAAAACATCATTCGTAGTACACGTTGTCCATGGGTTCTTGATATACCTCACAACAAAATTGAAATCACTTAGAGAAACTATATACGGTTCTATAACAAAGATGTAAATCCGCACGCAGGTCCACGAAGCGTAATCGATGACGCGCAATGAACTTTCAAGAATTACTATGATTTTCGCAGAACTGTAGGCACGGTAAATTCCCGAGCTAACCTTCTCCATAAAACATGGTCGGAGTTTGATATTGATCTGTATATCACTGATAACTTTTTAGCAAGAGAGAATACACCGATATAAGGAAAATATTATCTTACCACGTTGACAGTAATAACGCGATACAATTTAATACTGAAGTTCATATAAACCAAACAGGATAATACGTAGGATTTTTCCCCGTTACCGGCGTTTCCGATACTATATATACAAAATTCATTACCTCGCATATACTGTGCATGCGCAAATGCTTCTTGCTTGCATTGAAAAACATCACTTTTTTATAACACGGGAACGAAATATTCATGGAAAAAGATCATCATGATGAAGAAAGTAATCTAGCCATGAAGTCATGTAATGTTAAAAAAGTACGCCACGTTCTGCTCGTCTACCATGAATCAGTTCCTATTTCTGAGCGTGTTATTGACCCAGAATCAAATTCGGCTCAGAAGAAAGGAGTACACATCACACGCTAAACGCCCCTCACAAAGCGCACATTCTACATTGGATGAGGACTACTCGGCGGCTGCCGGCATACTGACGGCAACAGACCCTATGCTAGCGCTCCCTCCTTCCTCTGCCCCTCCTCCAGCGCGCTGAGACTCGCTCAGAGGCTGAGGCGATGTGAACGGGAGAATGACGCAGCCGTGGAGAACGAAAAATAGCGTGCAAAGGTTCGCATGGATTGACTTAGTGCCGCTACTATGAGGACTACATTAAATTGGTATGGATTAATATGAAGATAAAGGATTATCGTTTAAAAAAGACCGTAAAACATTTTGGGTTCCGTCATCTTACACGCCGTAGCAGGCAGCCAATTTGGCCGAATTTAGTGTTTTTCCGTGGTCAATATTGCAGTATGAAAAACGAAAAATGAAAAATTACGACGATCTTTTTAAATATCCATGTTTCTTCTTCGTAAATAAGCATTCAAATGTTATGTGCATACAGTAACAGAGGCCACAGACGAATCTGCCCAAACGTCTGCAGCGCAGTTTTTGGACTAGGTATCCGGGAGCCTTAAACACAAAATCCTTGACTGCTGCATGACACAATATAGGGTCGATATCTTCCCTAACACAATAAATCCTCAGCATATGAACTAGACGTGTTCTTAGACCTCGTTCGTAAGCTGATAAACCTATGAATGGCATCATTGAGTGTGGTTATCCTGCCAAATACAACACTGCATAACAATGTTGTGTTAACTCACAATTTTCACATAATGACATAGCTAAGCGTGCGACGTGGCAGTAGCCGAAATCACTTTGCTTTACCCGCAAACAAAGGACAGGCAAAATGCTGAACAGATCCTGATTTCACAACCCATTAACTGATACATACTTTCTTCAGACTGTGTCCCAAGTAAGAGTTCCTCTACCCCACATTGTGTTGCACAACCAACTCCAAAAGTGCCAAATTTGAAATTTTGGTCATGCTTGAATTTTTTTAATGTTCGTATTTTTAAAGGTCATAATTCAAATGTTCGCAAGTAGAGGACTTACTGCGCTAACGGTAGGAATAGTTTTCAAGTCATGGTATTGATATGTGTAACATTTTCAGATGATAAAAACTTATCCACACATGACAGTGAATTGGACTAGATGGTGTAAATTAATCCACCTACACATTCTATATAACTTTAGCTTGCATGTAAGCACAAGAGAAAAGAGAGCACAAGCATTATCAAATTATCCTGGTATTTACTAATATTATAATTGCGGACACATTTTCTAAAAAAAAAAAGTATACCTAAAATTTTCTCAACATGACAGTGAAATTCCCCAGCAAGAAACTGCTAGAATTGAAGTCCACAAACAGTTCTGCCGACTAGTTTCAAAACATGAGCTGTGAGTTAGTAAATAATAGAAGGATATAATGTATTTAATTATTCATCATACCTCCTCACAAAAATTTCTTTTAATGGAGGCACATTAGATAAGGAGCTTCTATTCAAGGGATTTAGATTTGTTGGAAAATTAGAAAAACAATTATTATTTTGCTCTGTGCGCTTCATGAGAATTGAACCCATTGGATACAGTATGGGTTAGTGATGAAGGATCCAAATAATTATATTTCCAATTACTCCTTAAAAAGAGAAACTCACTTCTCAAAGGATGTCTCCCACGCTAATCGATGAGAAGGTGGCTGTCTCTTGACACTTGTAGCTTTATGGTGGTCACCATTATTTTCCGTTGCATTATCAGGGGCATTTACATCCTATGAGCATAATACAGATGGAAAAAAATGCGGAATATTAGATCTATTTCAAAGAGAAAAAAAGAACTTGTACAACTTATGAACATTACATTAAATTTAAAATGAAAGATTTTTTTCCCAAATGCATATAATTTGAGGAACAGATCAAAAATCATGTTTCAAACTTGAGAATATATTGAGCAGAAAATATTCTAAGCTATTTAATTAGTTAATTTATTTGCTATCAATATAATGTAAACATATTGATAGTAATTACAATTACCACATTTATCTGAATATAGTACCCCCTTTCTAACAAAGTTACGTTGGACTATATTCCAACACTTTTTTATTTTTCCCGAAACTGAAACCTCAACACTACGGGAAGGGGACTATTTTCTAAGGGGGACTATATTCTGAGAAATATGGTACTTTTTGGGCAGAGTGAGTACACAAAAACACAATGTGATAGTAAAATTAAATGAGAAAGCACTTAAATGTCTTTAACCATGAATTGATTTAACGATGGGTCAACATCACATCTTACTTGAGATAGGAGAGGAACTAGAATGGAAGACTGGTGTAAATACATATATGGTTTTCTTAGTGAGTTGGTGGAAGTTTGGGATGAAAGAAGGGTGGCGGAAAGGTAGGGAGAGATGGCGAGGGGATATCATCGTTGGTTGGTGCTCCATTGAGTGCGGTGGATCCTTGGCTTTGAAAAAAACAAAAAAATGCCCAGATGCAGGTTTACTCCAAGTCCATGAACTTTTCTGCAGAGGCCAACATGCCTGCCTTGGAAGTCTCATCAAATGAGGTGTTGCGGTAGAAGTCATGGATGGTGACAGGAAGAGAACCGGAAAGGGAGGACACATTATTGCGGGATGAGCAATGCCCATTCATTTGGATGCAGATGGGGTTGTGGAGGACAGCCCCATCGATATGGATATTGCTGGCAATATGAGGATATGTATAATGCTCTCAGTGGTGCCGGAGATAGATGGCATTCAAGGGGAGAGGGAAAGCAAGGAATTTTTAATGAAGGGGCTCAGATAATTAAGAAAGTGCATGCTTTGCATCTTGCACAGTTGCAGACTGTTTTTGCTTTGGTGTTTTTCACATTTTTGTTGATGGAAAGATTAAGGTTAGCCTTTTCACTGGAGATAAACTGGTAATTTAAGATTAGATTAATTAAAAATTAAATTATAAAAATTATTTATAGAGTCAGCATTTAATGGCATATTTATGTACATGTAAATAATATTTAACCACAATTTAATCCAATGCCTTCATTTTTAGCACGTGAAAAGTTTTCTAATTGGATTTTGCATCATTTATTTCAGATAAGACACTTTTGTGTTTCAGTTCCAATTACGGTTTTCAAATGAAGAACCAACAAAGCCTACCAAACCAAATTCTCTTCACACAAAAGTTGATACAAAAGCAATGACAAAATATTCCACACAATTTAACTTAACTATAGAAACTACTTCTGCTGATAATATACACAAGTTGCACACATTTACTACCATACTACGATGCATTTAAGATCTCCAATTGTATCATTCCAAAGACAGCTTTCTTTTTAGAACTAAAACTTCCATGTGTATAATTTCAAGCATGTCTACTCTAGTTTAGATCATACCTTTACATCATCTTCTTTTTCTTCTGCATAGTCCTCTTCTTCCAAAGGCTTGAACGGAACATTCCTTGAAGGAAGAAGAATACCAGCTAATGGGCGTTTTTCCTTGGTAGCCGGTGGCTGATAGTCATTGGGACAGCAATTTTCCTTGGAACTATCGTCGTCACCCCCAAAGTTCTCCTCATCTTTCGGAGGAGGCACAAAAGGAATGTGTGCCCCCCAATTTTTGTCGACTTCCTCCGCTTCATCAGATTTACAGTTATTCTCATCATTTAGAGGTGATTGTTCAAACAAAATATTTTCACTGCAGTGTATAGAGAATGGTGCCTTTGGCATCTGATAATTAAGCATTTCTTCCTTGTCTGGTAAGTCAGGGAATGTAGCATTGTCATCACAAGGTATTTCAAACTTGGGCGCACTTGGCTGCGGCTCTTGAGGCATGACTAAGAATTTAAAAAAATTAATACTATAAGAATATTTTATGTGCAAACATCTCATAACTATACAAAAATAGCATGTATAAAATAATTACAGAAAATTACTTATTTTTGGAGGAGGCAACATGTTTAACGAATTAAGTTGATACAGCATACTGCACTATAATTTTGAAGGCCCCCCAATACATACTACATATCAAGTTAAACAAAACGAAGAAAAAGTTTCTGCCTGACATAGATCCTCCAGTACAAATCTCAAAAGCCTACAGTTTGTTTTCCTCCTCTGTACCATGGAATCTACCTTTTCGAGTTGTAAATGCAACATCAGGCTGTCAACGTCTAAATAGGATTGTAACATTATTAGGAATACTTAGAAATCAAAATACAGATAGAACAATGTGAGTTAGCAACATGCTTTTGACGTGCGTCATTTTGGGAAGAAGATATCACCAATGTACTAAGAGGCTAACCAAGGGCTCAGCCAGGTGAACGAGGAGAGAAAACAGAAGGAAGAAAAAGGAAGTTGAGGAATAAAAAGAGATTCTGAAATTCCTGATAGCGGGAAGGGTTTCAGGCAAACAAGAGGGAAGAAAATAGGCAAGACAGATGGGTTGAAAAAAGGATAGATATTACAACGTCCACCTTGAGAAATAATTCAAATTGGAGGCTAAAGCTAGGACTAGTAAACATGGATACCAACTTCTTAGCCTGTCTTTAGTGGTTTTACACCTCCATATGCAATGCTTACCAAGAAGTGAGTCACCAAGACACTGGGTAAAGGTAGTGGAAAAGAGCTCATTCATCATAGCATTTGCTGCTCTGGTGTTGATGGTTGGAGATGGAGCAGACATGAAGTCAAACTGTTGCATGGGGCTGGGGTGGTAGCTGCTAGGTCCTTTAGGTCTTCCTTCGTGGAATACCTGCAGCAGTAAAAGAAATTAATCAAGTTTATTGTCCATAGAATTGAGAAGAGTTATCTATGCATTGATTCTCGAAAATAATTGCCCAAGTTCTTACTGATATTACATCAGTTTTTCTTCAAACATGCCTTCAAAGTTTCTTATGAAGGCTCCCCTGAGTCACACTTAATGGGCATCTATGACTATCGGGACATACCCCACATAGGTTCATCTTTAAACAAAATGGAGTTTCTCTTGTGTTTCATTTGGCATCTTGAGGTTTGAATGAGCCCTTGCAATAAGGTTATTTCACCAGTTTAGCCATTAGAATCAGGCATCCAGTGATTCATTGGCTTACCCTCGCCAAAACTATGAAAGGCTGTCCTCTCAATTGAAATTCTGCGAATTATTGGAAATTTCAAGGGCCTCTCCATTTAAAGATATCCAATTTAGTCAATGGATAACACATATTTTAAAAACCTGTTTCACTTTAGCAATATTACATTCACAGAGGAAGGAAGATATTCAGTACACCATATCCGTCAGTCAATTACATAATGCAATTTTATTTAATTGCAAGTTGCATTTATGAACTACACTTCTATTAGAAATTATGCAGATACCTACAGAATCTTTTATTTGCAGCACATAAGAAAGTATACAATAATAATAATAATAGTTTTATTGGACAATAAAACAAATTTGAATTTGCAATAGCCTTCGTCACATACATTATATAAAGAGACCATGGATGCAAAGGCTATGATGGCACATCAGAACCTGCTACTACAAACCAAATATGGCTCAGCAATTTTTATTCAATAAGGTAAATTTTTCCCTTCATTTCTACGTTCACTCAGCAATGGGTACTTACGAAAACTATAGAATGAAAGAGCTCACCCATGGCTTTAAATCAAATAATATGAGGGTTTTTCAAATTTATATATTCTTAACCATAATTAGACTGAACCAGAGTGGTATATGAATAAATTCACATGTAACACTCCATAGTTATATACCTCTTGACGATTTCCATATTTCCCTTTATTACTCGGAGTAACAAAGTTGTTGTTGCGAGTGGATAGGTCTTCCATCAAATCCAAAGACTGGCCCCCCTCAGCATTTTCATCAGACTGACTGCTTAATTTATTCTCCTGATTTTCTGTAGCCACCTTCTTTTTCTCCTCTTCAGCAGCCTCAAAATATCTTATGGCACGTATTTCTTCAAGGCTGAATTCATTTCCACCAGAATAAACCTAAAAAGAATGAAGAAGTGAAGGTTTCTGTCAAAATATACATAAACTAATGACACAATGTGACAATAACAAGTTTCAATTCTGTAACGTCATCCCCATACATTCACTCATAGAATAATAATTTTGTCCCACTTGGGGTGTCATACCTTTTCCTTACAATACATCACTTTCTTGGTAGGGTCTGGTGGCTCAAAGATGGCAAGTGGACAGTCAAAATCATCCCTCTCCACCTTCCTCTGCTTGAAAACATTCTGAGAATAGCAAAGTCCACCGGGAGTTGAGATTCCTTTCCCAGAAGGCGGATCTTCACTGACTGAAACATGAAAATAAAGAGAAATTTGAGGAGAAGGTAAAAACTGGAAACATAGCAATGCCTAGCAATTAAAATGCACTGTCATATTAGTTGCATTAAACACTACAGTAGGACCCTGATAAGAAGATTTTAAATGACCATGAGTTTGAAAATTTATTAGACAGGTAAACTTCTTATGATGGAAAGAGCAGGTAAAATTTTGGAACCCAGGGTGGTTTGCAGAATTTTTTCCTCTAAGCTACAGACAATGATTCCACTTCTTTCACACATTCAATGGTACTTTCATGTACAACAGAAACAACATCAATCAAAGCCCATAAATCAGAAAGACATCAAAATACCAAATGATCTCACCAAGAAATTTTGACTACCCTGTATCACTTGAATGCGTAAAAAAAATCAGCATCACCAACTTTAAAAAATATAAGGGTTAGTGAAATTCAAAAATTATACAAAAATCTTCCAACACCACTAATGTAGGTAGAATGTAACAGAAAAACATCATTTGAGTTTTGTCAGTAAAACTTTTCCACCACGAAAGCTTTCTAAGCAGCATTATCCAGGAAAAATTATCATACAACTTATGGACTTTAATTTGGGACTTGAAAATCAAACTGATTGGCAGGGAAAACCTCTAATCCAGTTTCTACTTTATCTGGGCATGTGTACCTACTTTTGAAAGGAAGAGAAGAGGCCAGTGGGGTGGTGGCAACAGCAGGAGCAGGCCTCTTTGCAGATCCTCCTATTGTCCACTTGCCAGGTTTCCTCGTGTTCTCTCTGTCATGAGCTCGACCTAGAGGAACTTTATCCAGATGAACCGTATTCCTTGCTTCACCAACTTGCTGATCCTAGGCCACACAGATTAAATGAAATGAATTAGAAGAGCAGCTTTTCAACACTATCAAAGTACCCAAAAATACCAATCCTCCTAACTTTCATTACACACCAAAATCTTTTCCTTTTACAAGTACACATGTATTTTTAAAATAATGCACCTATGCATGGGTGCATTATTTGCAATAATGCAAATAATGCACCCATAAAATTCCTGTTGTATACCAGCTATTGTTTAACCTTAAACAATAAATTTTCAGCCACAAATGCAATGAATGAGTAGCAATGAATTCTAACGCTTAACACATTCAATGCAGGCCCGATTTTCATTAAAGTCGTCAAAATCGGCCGTAAAAATAAGAAAGAAAAACAGATGGGAGATTTCCGCACCATAACTTCCATTCAAATACCGCTTTTTACAAATGGTGCACACGGTTCGAAAGAGGGAAGCTTGCTTAAGGCCATACACATGATTGGAAGACTCGAAAGTGGATATTAGTCACATACGGAGGCAGAGAAAGGGCTCCTGGCCCGACCGGCAGAGCACATCAATTGACATCAGCTTAGACGGGATCACGTCAATTGACATGCTCCGCACTGAATGTGTTGAACCATAGGTTTGAGTGATCAAATATTTAGTGGAATCATTAGAATTTCTGTGGGCCAAGGTAAGGTCATCATCAAGAGGCAAAAGGGTATAAGTTCTGCCATAAATTAGGGTGAAGAATCGGAGGATGTTAATTGAAGATGGATAGGTTCAGAATAGATAAAAGAAATGCGAATCATTGTTTTTTGCTCAACAATTTTCATAGCTTTCATGAATGCAGTACCAAAGTGGCAACTTATCGATAAGGGTTAAGTTAGACACCAATTTGCTGATACATAATACCTTTCCCTCCCAAGGAAATGCCCGCTAATACCATTGTTTAAAAAATGTATCAAATACGTTTGTATGCTTCAGGAAGTTTGAGTAAGGAAATTTTAAAACTGAAAATACATTTTATTATTCTATTCTTAATATACCCTATCCCACTGAAAATTTTACTTAGGATTTTTGTTAAAAAATTAATTTTTTTCTAGTCTTGAAATGTAGATTACTTTTGCTAGTAATTTCCTCAACCAATGGGTTGCATTAAGCCTTTACAAAAACAATCACATTTCAAATTTCATGCTCTCATTTTTACGACAAAAAAGACCGCTATTAAAGACAGAAGAAAAAAGTCATTTATGGAAAGAACTTATAAAATGTCAGTTCTGCCATTTTCCTACCTTAGCATATGCAGTAAAAGCAATAGTAGATGTAAAGGCTAAATGTGATATGTAAATCATTAATTCAGCAGCAAAAAAACTTGCAAAAGAGTGAAAATTTTTGGAAAAATAATGAGAGGTCAAAATGACACCTATCGCACTAAAAGGAGCAGCCTTACTGACAATAATACATACAAGGTGGACTGAAATTACCGTAAATATTTGTAGGGGAGGAGGTTTCTGCTGCAATTGCAAACCCCTGCTTTGCTTCAACACTCCAGCTGACCCTGCTATAGCAGCACCAGTCCTCAAGCTCCCGACATTTTCGTCCCTCCCTTGTTTAACGGGAGCCAATGCACTGAGAACACGTCTTCCATCACTGCCCGAATTTGAAGCCATCCACTCATCCTCTGGTTTTGTGGCAAAATGCCGTGCAACTCTATCTTCAAAATTCCTAAAAAAAAATTAAATGAATGAGTACAACTCAAATTATAAACATAGGATGTGCATGACACCAGAAAGTAAAAAAAATCTTCCCCCATGAGCAATTTAGTTTCTTAAATTACATTTTGGAGAGCAATATCTCAGTAACAGAGAGCACTCACATCAAAAATTGAAAATACTTGAACAGATAATGGCTGGTGTCCCAACACCCCCTGCCACATGCCTTTTAGGTGGCTTGCGGGGTATTATGTAGATAACTAATGGTGCAGTTGCAAAGTAACACACACATTCCTGCAATTATAAGGGGCTGAGACAGAAAACCTAGCTTCATACATTTAAAATGCATGACTCATAATACCTTGACCAATGTGTAATTTTCTATGGGACATGCAAGGAAAATACGAAATTACAAAATGAAGAATGCAAATACAAATAACAGATTCTTCAAATTTATCTTGCTAAAAGAGTTTGGCAAATACAAGTCACAATTATAGTTCATGGCACAATATTCAACCTAAAGTAGTCATACTCCACGGGGGATAGTGGAACTTGAGAAACTTTAAGGGCAATTTCTATCCATTATTGCACAATACATTTGAATTGAATTTCTTCCTAGAACAATGCCAGAGGAAGAATCAGTCATTAATTTCATTACATTATTCACATCATTAGGTGTGAAGTAGTAATTCAGAGTACGTAAATTATGCTTGCAAAAATTTTCAGCCCTGATCTACAATATTTAGGATGTGAGCTGAAAGAAAAAAAATCAAAATATAGATGCAGACTGAAAGTTGGGTCCCAATATCAATCAATTTTTTTTGCATAATATGTACTGATGGTTGCCAAGGTACCTTTTGCAAAATATACTTTTTCCAAACTCTCAGTGCACTTATTTTATGCTCTCTATTACTTACTATGAACTTAATTTTTCAGTATTTTTACAAACATCAACTAACTTGATATATAAGTACATACTGTAGATGTTACCAACCCAGTATGTTGATATTTTTTATCAATTCTTAGAAGCTAGTTAACATTAAACTATTAAATTAATTTGAAAAATATGAGCTATTTCGCTCAGTGTAGCATAACCATAATAATCATAGTTGTTCATTGCTACACCTTTCCCATAGTTTTCATTTCTTAGACATACGAGTGTGGCCAACTGAAAAACTTATCACCTGCTTCCAGTTTGACGAGACACTGCAGTTATACCAACTACATACACCAATTGGATAGACGTACGTCCCAAAGCACAAGAATGAACACTGACTATCTTTCTTACAGCATATAACCATTGTGAAATAGCATTTTCGCTTCCATACCGCTTACGCCTTATGTCCAATTGAAGACCAGCCCTAAGCGAGAATTATTGACAAGACTTCAACTAGATACAGGTAAAAGACAAATTAGGTCCCTATACTATCACCCTTACAATCAAAGAGCTTGAGAAAAATCAGAAGAAATATCCAACATCATATGTTATCCTAAAATAACCCCACCATATGGATCTAAATCAATACTCAAAAGAAGTTAAATTGACTAAATAAACTATAGTGAACATAATGGAAGAGCCAGGTAATTTTTGGAATGAACTTATTCAAAATATTATGTATGTACTTGAATATATGTAACCCAAAGTTATGAGGTACAAATGTGGAAAGAAAAAACAGTTGTTACAACTACAAAAAATTTTGTCATTCAGCATTCAGAGAAATTTTTCATGGGAAATATCATAATTACATATACAATAAATTATGAGGGCCCAAAACAAAAATTTGAAGGAAAACAAACCTTTGTGCCTTGGCAAGATCTGATGCAGGCTGAGCTCCATAATCAAAGCCTTTGGCATAAATCTTTGAAGCCTGTTTGAAATCTCCAATTTTCTCATACTCTTCAGCCCAACTCTTATAAAATTCTGCACATTTGCTGCCAATTCCATGCTTGTGGATCATATCATAAGTCTCAAATGGATCCCTCTGCATTTCAACCTGCAATGGATACATCACGGAATAATTTGTCATGGATGAAGTGTAGAGATTATAGAGATAACAATATGCAACCGTATGATCAACCTTAAAAGTTTCACCCAGAAATGCACTGAGGCACAAAAATTCAGGAGAAAATTAATTATTTGCCTTAAACTGGGATCGAAGTAGGATTTCCATTTCTCATGAAGAGCTTCAAACTATACCACCAAAACATAACGCTTCCTAGCGTTTTCTCGTAGCTTTACAGTCACATACTACGTTAAAATAAATAGATAATGACAAAAGCTTGAGTACTATGGGGTGATTACATCAAACCCAAAATTATATTTTATTAAAAGGACTTGGATGATGGAAGGGAGAGAGAAATTACCACAAAAATAAAAACTCCCAATCATTGTATAATCTAGCTTTGACATTAAAATGGAGCTAATTGGGTACCAAACTGGATGCTACTTAAAGAAGATGGCCAAAACAAACACACAAAATAGATAAAAATATGTATACGAAATAGTACACATCTAAAAGGCAAGGCATAAATACAGCAATATAGAAATTGAAAGTAAGCTTTAATTTCTCAACCAGAATAAAAGATCCCAGATTTCGATCAGGAATTCCAAGTACACACAGGTGTATTCAAGAATGGCCTGGATTTTTTTGTCGGGTGGGAACACATGGAAATGCGTAGCTAGTTCGTTTCTTTGGTGAGAAGTTAAACGACACAAGAGGCGAGATATGGAACCATGGAAAAGGAATATCTTGCAAAGGTATGGGGAATTAAGAACCATAGTTTTTACTTTGATGGTAAGAGAAGGTCCTGTAAACAGTTGGATTATACTCCCATAGAGAGGCTGCACACCGCACCTCTATCACATTCCCAACTGTTAGAATCCGCCCTCATGCTGTACAATTACATATTTAAAATCGAATACCTGCTGCATCCTAATGTTGATGCTTTAAGTAGGAGTATCAAGTAAATAGTTGCTACTGAGAATCTGAGTCTGAACCTAGAACTCCTTGCCAGCTGGTATGCTAACTGGCAAGTAAGGCTGTGACTTTTCAAATCCAATACCATTCTAAATTAAAGGGGCAAGCCAGAAACATAGGGTTTGAAGAGCTGAAGTTTAAGTGGTCGATAAGAGAGCACTATTGAAAAAAATGAAGTTATTTAGGGAAATTTTCTTGCAGCCATGAAACATTGGAAAGAGGATGTGTTTCCTGATGTGTCTGAGAAAAAGAGTTAAGAAATCACAATGCTAAAATTTAGCGAATGGGCTGAATTTGTGGATGGCAAACAGTTTAAGAAGTTTCCCTTCCACGAAACACACACACTGACAACAGGTTTTCTGCCCATGCAAACAGGGCCGGTTAACACACTCAATGCGGATGCCTTGAATTCAAGGCATCCCGCGCTAGCCTAGGACGCGGATGCCTTGAATACAAGGCATCGGTCCCATTAGGTTTCTCGGCCCGCCATCTGCCTCCGCGTCTTCTACTAGACCCTGCAATTGTGCCCAGCGTCTCAGTGTGTCTTCTCCTGTGACTGGATACAAGTCGTTTGCTTTCAGCAGATTTTTTGCCTTCTTTTTATTATTATATATTTATTATAATTTTATTATAATATTTAATATTTTCTTTATTAATAGCGCAAATTTTAATAATTTTGACCTATGTATGATTGTATACGATTAAGGAAGACATAATATCTGATATTATTGCAAAATATTTTTTCCGCGTGGCGGTGTGTTATGATAAATTTTCTCAGCATTGAGTGTGTTAAACAATATGGCATGAGTAGGCACTCCACACGAGTAGTCATCTCCACCTCTCTTCTTGTTACTCCCTTCCATGAGGGGCCCGATAATTTCCACGGCCACATGTCCTCCAAGGTATTCATCACCCAATGATTGAACATTGTGCTTGCATAGTATTCTTTGGAATAAGCGAGAGAGAGATCATCAAATAAACAACAGTGAGACCTTGGTTCATGCTCATAAATCTCCTGTTACTGGTGAACATGAGGTGGAAGAAAACAGGCTTTCGAAACAACGGCTCCCAGGATGGGGGAAATATTAGCCCAATATGTACTCGCTTCAACACTTCAGTGATACGGAAAAGGGTGTAGCCAATGCTTACATTAGCCCAAGTTTAAAAATATCAGATAAAGGCTGATCCATGCACTTTGAGTGGACCTACACGCCTCTTGTACACTAATACAATCACTCAGGAATCACGCATGTTTGACGTAAAAATGATGATGGTATTTGATGAATTCACAAAGCAATTAAGGTGAATCAGTTATCCAAGCGTTTCTTCTTTTTTAAGCATTACTATGCCTTCACATTAATTCCATGCATACAACAAATTTCTGAACAATGCTACAATCTCTAAAACACTTCTGCTGTTTAAATACGATTGGATACTTACACATTTAATCCAAAGCTTGACATAACGAACATCTTGGTGATATCGTTCGTCGTCCTTAAACTTAGCAAGGCACTTGTGAATGAGCGTAGTTAAATCGGCAACTTCGTTGCTGGGGTAGGCCTGGATTACCCAATTAATGTAATTGTACCACACTTCAAGGGGGTCATCACCCTTATACTTCCTTAATGCCAACTCGAATTTTCTGTAAGAAAGTAACGATAAAACAAATATAATTTATTACGAACAAGGGCGGACTTATATTTTTGGGTTAAAGGAAGAAAAATAAAGCTAACTTTGATGGCAAGAAGCATAATCTTAATTCTACATCTCACTAGCTACATCGATAACAAACTATAACATCGAACTCACTCTCTTTCTTTTAGCAGTTCACTTTGAGACTTTGCATGGCACTGAGAATTTAAGGCAGTACTCAAGTACGAAGCTATACGGCCTTCTTTCACTGGCTGAATATTTTCTTTGGAAAAATCCAATTCCGTGGAATCCATGTCTCGAGAGAGAAGACACGACTGCTATGAAATTCTACAGTGCTTTAACACATAACACGGGTCTACGCGATAAAAGTCAGCTGAAACTCGGTGTTAAACCTACGATAGGTACAGCCGAGGATAAAACCGAAACGCAAATACAACTAAATTCTATGCCTCCTCAATGACCATTTTCACTGCGAAGAACAACACACGCGAACACAACGTTTCAAATTTATCTAAACGGGCATTCCAATATCAGCCAATCATATTCCACGGCGGGTACCACCAACGATACTAACGCCTCCACAATACAGTGTTCAAAATGTGAACTTTCATAACATGAAATAAATTGACATGTAATAAATAGATTTCTACTGAATCTCTAAGTACAACCCTTTTACTTATACTTTCTGAATAGATTTAATTTTTAGCAACGTTTTCATCTGTTCAAGTCGGTAGGCCGCTGGTTCATAAATTATAATGCCCTTCGATACCCTTGGCCCGCAGTTGCCGTCTGCTTCTCCAAGATTATTTTGCATTTTCATAATACTTTACACAATTAATTATTATAACTAGGCAAACATTTATTTATTTGCTGACAGACAAGATAATTTTTCTCCGTGAAGAATACATAATAACGTATTCTTCATGCGTATGTAGTAATGTTTTACTCATTTTTTCTTTATTCATAAATATACCTCCGTTTATCTTAGTAATACGTCTACAGTCATTATATTAGAGCTCATGGAATAGTATTTTCAGCAATATTAATTAAAATCTGTTTCAATACTTATATCGGGAAAATAAATACACTTAAACACGATCACTTTCAAATTCATTACATCGAGTATCAATAACGTACCCACTCCGTCTTTCAGAGCATCGTTAAACCTCTGACCTGACATGCTTAAATTGTCAACAAAACCGCAGTCCAATCCTCCAATGTAATTCACATGAACATACATGATCGTACCCAGCTAGGGGAACATATTTTCTTTAAATTCAAGTAAGTTTCACATAAGCTATGTATCACATATGTTATTAAAATAAAAATATTTTATTTTTGATCGAATAATTTTAAAACTATTTAAGTGCTGTTATCATCTTCTTGAAATTTTAATATCCTCGACCTTTTCTTTGTTACAACTTGAATGACCATGGCTTGACCCCCCTCTAGTTTTGATCCTGGGTATGCCCTTGTGAACATACTTATTACATTATATGAACATTAATATATGTTCATGGTAACCCATCAGAAAGAAGTAGATTGCTGCTGCTGTCATTCCCTCCACTCGCCGCCTTCGGTTTTCCTAACGGCCCCTATATTAGATGTTCACTGTTGAAATGAATGGTGGAGGCTGATACTTCGCGGAAATCCATTGTAGTATATGAATTAAAATACTTAGCACTTTTCCACATGAATATATTTATCTATCTAAATATACTTTTCCATATAATATATTTAAAAAAGGAGTCCACATATGTTTCACTGCACTGCAGCACCATCCAGGACTAACACAGGATATATCACACCATTTATTTAACAATATCCATGATTCAGGATGGTAAACACATGTTTGGTACTTATTGAAAACCAAAAAGTAGTGGCCATCTTATACATATCACCACGAGAATATCAAAACATCCTCGAGGATCCTTGTAGCCTTCCGCAGCATAATTATCATCTTCCAGTAGTTTTCGTTCTCCTCACCAATGATGAATACTCGATAAGGATACACGTATCCATCATAAAATCTACGGCCAGAGCTAATTAATGGTTTCACAGGGGCTATGATAGATAACATGGCAGCAAAAAAGAAATTTCCTTGAGGCAGATTTACTCAGTTGAACCAGTGAAAGCTCAATGCTGGTGGAAAATAAATTACTTTCGTAAGGTTTCCCTAAGAATTGGGAAATTTATCGACCACCGTGGCATCAAACCAGCCTTCCACTACAGAACAAACCCTAAATACCTGCTTCCCAATGTGAAAGACTCTAACAAAATCAAGGACTAAAGTGGAATTTATGGGTTGCAGTGTGGTGAATGCATGACGTCTTACATAAGACAGACAGGAAGAAATTTGACAGTCCGAGCAGAAGAGCGTAAGAAAGATTTTGAAAAAAAGGATGGGAAACACCGGTTCGCAACTCACCATCTGGTCGAAGGATATCAGACTGATATCATTCCAGAAATGCTTCACAGAGAGAAATAGGCGACTAGAATGGAAATTTGGGTACAACTGTTCATCATATTGGGCATTAGCAGGAAAGAAAACCTCACGACCATGCTTTTCCCTTCCATTCCACACTCCTTATCCTCCCTCAGTAAATCCATAACAACCCCCCCCCCCCCCCCCCAGTACCTGAAATCCATCAGTGCTCAACTAAAATTCCAAACCCTCCCAACCCAGAAATGGGAAATCACACCACCCCCACCCTCCACATGCGGCCATTTATTCTGCCACGGTTACCTTCAGAGCCAGTCCTGATGATGCTGCAGTGCAGTGAAACATTGTGATTCCTTTTACATAAATATTTATGAGGAAAAGCGCGAAGTATTTCACTTCTTGCCCTTTGTTCACAGTTGTTCAGATGAGTCTTTTGGAAGAGGAGGCGAGAGTTGTCTATTTACATCTTCAATGATGCTGTTCATTGAAGATATTATGATTACTTGTTTACGCACAAATTATTTTCTTTAGAATGAAGTTGGGTGCCGCATTCACGCTTTTCTCTAAAGAGAATTAAGCAAAAATTTCTTCAGAACACTTTTATAACTGTCAACATTGATACTGTCTCTACTTCTCTCCCTTTCACTCGCCCTAATTCCTTTCTAATTGCGATCAATATTATAACACTTTCAGACTAAGCTACTGGCAAATTAGCATAAGTTATTTTGGTATTCTAATGCTGTCAATTTCATTATTACTAATAATATAAGTGCTGCAATAACTTTGGTGAGCTTGATATTCAAACCAAATCTGTCAGTTGGATGCAATGACCATAAAATGTTATAGATAAAGAGGTTGAAATTGAAGGCAACCTTTTTATTACGTTAGACATTAACCAGAGGTTACAACTTGGTGACATTCTTTTTACTTTAAATCACTCAACCTATATGACAGAGAGAGGGAGCAGCAGTAAAACTGGTATAAATGTCCCATTTCATTCGTATAGTATTCGTCAATTATGAATGCATAAATGAATACCACTAGGAGATCAGTAAAAAATTAATGTTTTTATACCATGTGACTCTCACTAAGTGAATTTAATGAGGAATAACCAATGATTACAGCAGACAATTGACTCACACGAAATCACCATAAAACAATTGCAAAAAATTTTGATAACCTCTTAGTCTTGAAAGATATTAGCAGGATGACAAGTGCAAGATGGCAGATATGCTAATGGCAGTTTCCCAAGTATATGAGAATAAGTAGATGGAGTTATAGAGAAGGAAGATTATAAGAGAGAAAGAAAAAAATCTTAGAAGATCTTTAACTATAAAGTCTACCATTATGCAAGCAAATATGAATTCTCCGACCTTTGCAACAATACATGCCAACCATCCTATTGGGGTCAGAAAGAGGGGCTTTTGAATCATAACTGTTCCCTATTTTGAACACCTAGACACATGTGAATTTAATCAAGGTGAGAGAAGTTTGATATCTAGAGGACACACACGTACAGGTTAAAATTAATCATCATGGGCCTCTGAGACGAATGGATAATCCATCTTCTGCCAAGTAAGTACCCATGCCAATTCAGTGAACTAATTTTAAAGTGAATTCAAAATATTTATCAAAACTCCCTCACTCTTCCAGAAGCTTCCTCTCTCGTCCCACCATTTATGAATCAACAAGGTTCCCAGCAATGAAGATAGCTATTGATAAAACGCTTCTCCACAAGTTACCACATGAATATTTTCAGGGTCATTTTCAACATCACTTGATGCCCAACCATTTAAAGTTAAAGAAGGAAGAGATTTATTATAAATATTTCAGCCCTCAACAACCAGAATCAACAGTAACTAAGGCTAGAAAGTACATATCTGTCTGGTCTGCAGGTACATATCTGTCCGTGCTAAATATTACTGTTTTATTTTAAAAAATTCACAACAGTTTTGGTTTCAACAAAGATAACCTGGAAGAGAAACATTAGGTATTACTTGAACCCCATATCAATGTACATCTCTATGAAATAAAACTGTAGTAGATTTTCAAAGGCCCTACAAAGTCCTCATAGTAATAATACAAACCTCATTTTGAGATAACAATTCTTATGCCTCACTTCCAGTGGTACAGCAATGATTGAATCACTATGTCCCACTAAACAAATTCATAGTATGATAGTATTTTTAAAAAAAGCGTCCTATCCTAAAAAAAAATACTTGAGTGAACGTGTTCAAGATAACTATGCAAAGCATGTAAGTAGGTAAGCACTACAGTATCTAGGAGTCTGGTTGCACCCTTGACACACATTGAAAATAATTCAAAGATAATAAACCCTGGAATAAAAACCATTGGGTACATTAACTGTGTGAGAAAAATAAGGTAACAAACTAAATAGTAATGTCCATATATTTATTTAAACTCAAGATATGAAAACAAGCAATGCCAATTGACTGAGAGATCATGGAAAATTAAAGGGCTGCTGTCAAAGAGTTGAAAAATAAATAACAAGACTGTACAGTAGGGTAATTGAACATACAGCCACCCATTGGATTGTTTTCAAATGTTTAGCACAACCAAATATCATGCTAATGTAAGCATGTAATCTTAAGCAGAAGATGCAGTGACTGTGATACAACAGATAACATTGTAATTCCAAATTTTTTAATGCCAATGGGTATTTTAAACTCAATAAACAACTGGTCAGCAATTATATAATTCAGACATATGCACTTTTCAATTATCCTGATGGTACTCCACAATCTTATGTACATGTATACTGACTTAGTGCACACTTGGATATCAAAATCTAAATGAGCTCTGACAGTAGCAATTAACATCTCTGACAGTTCTGAATGCAATGAATTTGAAAACAGGAGAAAATGCTGCCACCAAAACCTTTCCAAGGAAAAAATAACTCTTAGCTAGCTTTTTCAGAACTTCAGTTGAGTTGAACTGGAAGATTACAGACGACTGTCACAGATCCAGAGTGATAAGATGCAGTTGAGTATTGCTCTGTTAGAAATGAGTCCCACTGGATCTCTCAGGTTAAGAGTGCTGCTAATAATTGTGGTGGGAATGGGGGGAGCTGGAATGGGAGATGAAGGGCAGATGCCTTTGAGCGATTGAGAGGCAAGGAATATGGTCTTAAAGAGGATGTTCTCGTCTTTCCTCTTTTGTCTGCAGGTGCTCTCCCCCCCTCCCCCCCCACTGAGCTTTACACGACACGGGGGAGCATATACGTTGCACTGAAAGTAGCAGAGGACGATTCTATGGCAAAGGGGTGAGCAAAGGCAGGGGTGGAAGGAATTAGGCATGGAGACGTGAGTTTGGGGGAATATAGAGGGGGGGGGGGACGGGGCAAAGAGTGTACACAGCAAGGGGGGCGGGGTGGAGGGGGAGGGGATCGAGGGGAAGCAATGGTATTTTTTTAGTCCACGAATGGCAGGCTTAGATCACTCTCACAACTGCAACAGTGATCACCAGTCACGGTGCAGTTTCAAGGAAGAAAACAATGTGCACATGCATGAACAAAATGTTGCGCTCAAATGTGTGCACACACCCACTTTCTCTCGCAGACACACTTTTCCATCAACGACTTTTGCAAGCACACCTACACACCACAAACAAGTGGGTCTTTGCTAAATTCAAAGCCTCACCATCAATTTTAACAGTATGGGCGACCTATTCACAGGTCGTATTATTCCATCACACTAATATGCATCTTCCTTTATTACTTGCACATCACAAACACATCAACAGTCACATCTGGATGCAAAACACCCTCTATTAATCTTGCCTCATGGGCTTAAGCCATAAAGTTCACTTACACAGTTGCCCTCCTAGAGCCACGCAAAGTGCACTATATTTTGCATGGTTTTCGTATTCTTGAAAATTCACTTGGAAGGCTTAACTTACAACCATGTTATATGGCTAAGTATATAGGAATTTCATGTTTGTTCACTAATTATTTCACCGCTTATAACAGGGTGGCTTTCAATAACATTTGGAGGAAGGGTAATGCATTGGCTGCTTCCACCAGTCTTTTCTAGCAACAGTTCAATGACACAGTTTACACTCAAACAAAAAAGAGAAAAAAATATGTCAGTATACTCTTAGCTTACTAGTTCAAAATATAGTTTTGATTTTTTCTTGTTTTACATTTCAGCCCTATACATAACATGATGGAGTCAGAACTGCCAAACAGAAATTACAATGCATTATTTTTCAAAGCTAAAAAATTATATATTGTCACCGCATACAGGCCAGCACAGTGGTTAAATAGAGGTAACCACCAGTGAAAGCACTGCTGATACTTCTCAAAGTTTTTTAGTCCCCTTATGAATCACTCCATAACATCAGCTTTTAAACACTTTTTATTCACATAATTTTTTATTCTTAAACATGGTAATGTATATCAACGGCAATGATCCAAGGGCAGTATATTTGATGAAAACAGTCATGAAAATAAATACAATAAGGGAGGGGCATGCTTTTATCTTCACTGACAGCAATACCAAACAGAAGGGATTGATTAATTTGTGTGACAGGAGTAATGTCGCCAAATAATGGAGATGAGGAGACGTACACATTTTGAGTCGAACACACTCAGCTGGAAAGCCTCCCATATCCAGAACATTCATGACCATTAAAATTTCAAATCTTTATGGTAACAATTACGCCAAATATAAGAAAAATTTATTCAATAATGTGTCTTTCCTGAGAGCAGCTTTAGGAACACTGCTTTATTCTATTAATTCAAGTCACAGGACTTCTTTGCTTCCTACTTTTTTTTAATAGCCCATTCACACCTGTGCACAACCATTCATACATTCACACTTTGATATATGAATATACCACACTCACTCATGGACCTTGCCGGCACTGCCAGTTACCAAGCCAGCTCTGAGATGCAGGGAAAGAACCACAGGAGAGATTAAAAAATTATCTAATATCCTGGCACTTGTTTTCAGGCAATTAACACAACATGATTATTACACGAGTAACAAGCTCTCCACCAATAAAGGAAAATCTAGCCATGTCCCATTGAAACGAACAGCAAGGGCAATCAGCATTTTCTCACAGAGAACATTCATTCAACCCCTTTCCATCCCCCCATGTAAAATGAAGTGATACAGCCCACACAATGATTAAGGATTAAGTGAGTAAGCAAAGCTGATTGGGGGAGATTCACGCACTAAACATACAAGAGAAAGGCATTCAAAAAGGGTACTTATTCCAACAAAACAGCCAAGTTTAAGAAACCCTAATGACCCGTTGGCTCCAAAAAGGAAGTGGGAAAGGAGAGCAACAATCACACGCACACAGACAGACAGACAGCCATCCGTCACAATCATTCAATGAACTTCCACTCGCACCAGCACCTTGAATTCACAGTTGCGCACACCTTTAAGAGTATGCTATATCACATAATGCAGCTAACTTCACAGTGCTCAAGCAGTCTTGAGGAAACAAGGAAATACCCACTCGTCTCCTCAAGACCTTCATCACAATGTTTTTTTAAATAAAAAAACTGAAAACAATGATTAGGGGCATCACAGCATACACCCTCTCTAAAGCACTTCCACGCTAGTCATTTAACTGTTACTGCAGTAGATAAACAGCATCCAGTACCAACTTGCAGCGTCCTTATTTTTAGTACTCAGAAACTCAAGGATTATTGAACAAACTTGAATCTGACTTCATGCTTCTCTCTTAAGACAACTTGGCAACAACAAAGAGCAGGCTTAAGGACAAAGGGATTACCTTCATGGTCCCCTTTTGATATTTTATTACATAGCTTAAATGTAAAACATTCACCTTGATATCTGCTTCACAAATGACATGATACCACCAAGGAATAAAGATAATGCCTGCCTCACTGTGCCCCATCATAATATTGCACCCTATTACTACCACTTGGCTTCACTGCAGGAACGGTCATCTCCTTCAACACGTCTTCCCATGCTGAAATAAAATGAAAAGCAAATTAAGAATCTTACCAGATATGCATAGCACCTTCCGGCACATACAATTGTTTTCAGAAAACAGTAGGTAAAATTAGGGAATAATGTAATTAATTAAAACATATATTTAGTAATATTAGCAAAAATGACAATATGTAGTACCACAGAAGAAATGATTGCGGTAACAAGGTCTGGCAAACATTTTTTCCCCATAGTACAAATTATTGCATTCAAATATATCTTTCTTGGAGAAATCCAGAAAAGGAACTTAAAATATTTATTTTTCTCCAAGCACAGAAAAACAAAATATGCCATCATGCTGGCACAAACACGACACTCATTGTAGGCAGATGATTTCCCTGTGCTTTTACACATGGATGGACCTGCCAGTACACAAGATACTTGCTATAGCGCTACCCTTGCTATAGGCCATATTAATAACAACATATTTCCATTACATTCATGCTGCATTATCTAAATAATGTGCTCTGTATTATTTCCTCTTCATTTGCATACTTTACTTGAACTTTCGTACAATAAAAATACAGTCTCTAAAGCTATTTATCCTGGTTTCCTTATTCTCTTAAGCAACATAGGCCAGGCTGAGTTTACCCTCAATGATTGTGAAAAGAAACTGGTAGAATATTTCAACCAAGAATGCAACAGGCAGCAGATAAAAACTATTACAAATGAAATGGATCATAAATGAAAACAATGATTAGAAAAATTCAATGACAGTAAACGCGAGTGGAACCAAGAGCACCCAAGTGAACAATTCTCCTTGCTCAAGCATCTCAAGTACACAAAAACTTAGTTGTAACCCTCCCAAAAGACCAGTAAGACTCTGTAAGCAGTGTTCCATTAGCAGATACTGTACAGGTTTCATAATAAAAAACAATACCTTTCTCACAAAAAGAAATTTTTTTTAACCAAGCCTTGATATAATGAAAATGAAAAAGCAGGAGCAATTTCCACAATTTTACATTTATTAATACTACCGGTTTCGCTTTTCAGCATCATCAGCACCTGATGATGCTGAAAAGCGAAACCGGTAGTTTTAATAAATGTAAAATTGTGGAAATTGCTCCTGCTTTTTCATTTTCATTATGTCACATTTCCACTCCATCTCGCCTGAAACCTCAGACTATAAGCCTTGATATATTTTATTAATGATTATCAATATAAATTTCCCTGACTCGACTTCTGAAAGACTCCAGTAAGTCCAAGGGGAATGTACTCGACACATCATAATTATTCTCATCAGTTTTTGTTTGGAATGGTTAATTCTGATTGCTTGCAATTTTGCTGTGTTTAAAATTAAACTTTTCACTCTGATGACTAAGGACATACAAAAGTCGCAAATGCGATAACATGAATTTTAGCGCAAATTCCGGGGTTTTCCCTCGAATACGCGAATTTCGTTTGAATTCATGGGCTATTTTCACCAACTCAAGACGCGATTTTCATCATTTTTTCTTCAGCTCATGCTTCTCCCACAAAATTGTTTTTCGAGGCTTATATTTAAGCCGTAATTTTTTCACTGCACCGGCCGCTTTCCGACGCAATGAATTTCCGCGGGCCGCCGTTCATGCACTGTGCCGTGAAATCCATGGAGATGTCTTGTTTGAAAGCAGCTTGAATTTCATTGCGCTGTGCGGAGAACGGCGGCCAGCAAAAAGTTGTCATGTCTGAAAGTAGCCTCAAGGGAGCACTGTGTGCATTTCACGGATTGAAATGGGTGCCTTGAAAGCACGGTGCCGAGCCATTGACGACGGCAGGAGCAAAGCCGTCAAAAAGCGGCAAAAAGTGGCGGTGCACTGTCTATGCCGTGAAATACACGGAGCTTCATTGATTTATCGCCGGCTGCCGTTCCCAGCATAGCGCCGTGAAATTCAGGCCAATTTCCGACGAGACGACTATCTGGATTTCATGGCGCAGTGCACTGAACAGCGGCCCGTGGAAATCCGTCGCGTCGGTGAGCGGCCAAAGCAGAGAAAAAAATCATGATTTCCACAAAGAAACATTCGAGGAAATAAGGAGACTTGTTTGTCAGGAGGATGTCTAAACCGCGTTCAAACAATGTCTAAAAAGGAGCCAAAGTGCCATGGGAATCTGCTGGTTGACTCACTCAAATTACTGGAGGGTTCAAACTATCTATCCTTATGCACACACATTCTATAAAGTTAACCATTTCACTACTAACGCTGAAAATAAGCGGCAGGACGTTTCTTCACCCGGGAGACAAAAGCCGCAAATTTTCGACAGATTTTTCTACGCAGGAGAACGAATGCCGAAAATATAATTTCCTTACTCTCCCCCTTAAATGACGGTCGCGAGTTTGTGAAGTCTTAGTTTCGGGACCTAACTAGCAGGACTTTATCCGTACTCTCGAAATACGGGAGCAGGTACCCGGACCCCTCGTCTTATATTCCCCCTCTTTGTGGTAAGGGACCGCAGTTATACAATTGTTCATTCAGTTAGTTTGCAACATAAATATATGCTTCTTTCTCAAAAAATATAAACTAATAATTGAATTCTTTGTCTTTTGAGCATCGTTAAAATATTTAAACAAAAGTCTACCATAAATATTGACTAATATCTCGATTTCAGTACAGAAAATCAACATGGAAATTGGTAATGCATTAAATCCATTAATACTGATACTAGAGCTTCGTTCAAAATTTGAAAATTCTCAGAATAAAACGAGGAATTGAGTTGGAGGCCTGCAATTTACGTGCAAACAACAATCATCCATCCATATGGCTAATTCATATAAACAAAGCATGAGCTGACAGCAAGCCAATTCCACTGGTAGGGTTATAAACCGCGAAAGGAGGGAGACCAACTACCCTCGGAGTCCAAGATAATGTGAAGTCCCCACTAGGAAGGATCGAAAAAGGTTGGTGTTGAGAGGGTGTGATTATCCGCACGAACTTTCTTAACAAATGTCCAACATAAATGCTCCATACAGAGGGAACCATAGAGTCTCATAGAGCTCAATCCTCAATTCATGCTAGGGAGAGAACTCCACTGTCTCGAAAGAGTTAAGGTAGTTATAAATGATTCTCCAGAATATTTATAAGAGTACTTTTTTCGATAATACTACTTAATACATTTGCAAAACATTGCCTCTAAAGTAGCTGCTGTAAAATTAATACCTATGCAGATGGCTAACAAGGCATCACCCAAAGTTAGTTCTCTTATGGTAGAAGACCTTAGCAGAAAAATAGGAATTTGAAAAGATCTCAGTTTTTTATCCCAAGATGTTTCCGCTACAGACGTAAACCCTGACTTAAAGACAAAAAATTCATGGTCTCGAATCAATGGAGACAGAAGTTGACGTTGGGGTTGGGAGAATTACAGAAATTACTACAAAAGCAAAATTCCCGGGGTTCATTGGATATAATTAAAGCAATCCAGGAGCTCAAATTGTCTGAGACATCGTTTGCATCTAATTGTAAGTGCCTTTAAGCAATTTGGATCCCCTCTGCAAATGTGGACTCGGAAAGATTTTTTCCCTGCTATAGCACTCTGTTAACAGACAAGAGAACAGATATAAAAGAAGACAACTTGATCATAATAGCAACATTTCACTTGAAATTACAGACATTCAAAAGTAATTTCTCTTCTAAGCATGATATCACAAAATGAATTTAACAATACAGGCGGTCCTCGACTTTCGTACAATTCGCACTTTCGTACGTTCAAAATTGACACCTTTTACTTGACTTCCATACGCAAAATTCGGACTTTCGGACGTTGGTCTGTAATTTTTTTAAAATTCCCGTGATGTTTACTGCGCATCCTAACATACAATTGTTTCAAATGACAGTATATGCAAACAATACAAACGTATACAATGAAGGGAATTGTTGGTAATTGATCAGGGTTCCCACTCTACCTGAATAATGAAATTCACGGCTTTTTCCAGGTTTTCACGGTTATTTTTCACGTTTTCACGGTTTTTTTTTCAGGTTTTCACGGTTTTTTTTCAGGTTTTCACGGTCACAATTTCGCTAAATTTAAGGTTCGTTATTAAGCCAACAATAAGAAAACCACTGGCCGTATATCAACAGATAATTAACGTACGCGGCAAACGCTGTGAATGTTAACGCCGCAATGAAAAGTGATATCCGTTATGACGTGATCTATCGTTTGCAAAATTCAGGGCCGACTAAAGGACCAGCCCAACCGCGCTCTTGACTGGACGCCGAATACCCTTCGGACCTTCTTCCGTCCGGACACCCGAGGTCCTTTTTTAATTCATCGCCAAGAGATTGTTTTTTGCGCACGTTGTTATTACTGCACAGTAACCGAATTTCACCCACCCCAATCATTCTTATTTAACGGAAAATATTTTATTTAAATTGTTTACAGAATATAATAAATTGATTCTCTCTTATTTAAGGGGAAATATTTTATGAAAATTGTTTATAGAACATAATAAATCGAAAAACAATTTCATACACCGTACTAGCACAAATCGAATTAGATTTGTGCTAATACGGCTAATAATAGTCTTAGAATCGTGTTCGTCTTATGAGACGAACACGATTCTAAGACTACCCTCCTTTTTTGGAACTCCACTTGGGGAAATTTTTTTTTTCCTAATAACGATACGATTATAAAATGAATGCGGAAAAACGATCAATGCTTTATTTCTTTGCTAGGTTGCCTATGTCCCAGGAATCGCAGGATTTTGGCGAGTAATTAAGATATTCATTAAAGGTTTCAAACAATATTTTACATAATAACAGGAATAGTAGTACTTTATCAAGACACATAGGTCATATTGTTGATTCGACCCATCTCTCTTTCAAAATTCTGAAGGAAAACGCCACCTCACTAAAAAAATGTTTGCTCTCCACACGGCATTTACACTGCTATTATGGATTTCAGTCTGATGTAAAAATTCTTATCCATCAAACACCATTTCCAGTACACGTATTCACGAGAGCAATGTGCATGTTGTGCCTAAAACAACCGCATTCGCCGGCAAAGTGACTGGTTGTGAGATGGATGACGAACGCCAAAAATAGTCTATTACTTGAATTGTTCCTGTCTAATGAATATATTTTTAATATAATTGAGGTAGTGTGTTAAGCGTGAACAATGTTGCGTTCATCGTCAGTGGCACGCTCATCTGGATCTTCGCCTTCATATCTCTACTTGTTTTCTCCAGGTAGCTCACTCTACCCCCACCCCTACCGTCATGTGCTAGCGGACAACCCAAGGCGCTCCGCAATATTCACGCGCATCTAGCCTGGATTCTTTTCTTCGTGTTCAATTATTTTCAGTCCATCTCTTAAAGTTCTCAATAGTTTCTTCGGAGGGGCCAAGGTCCGAAGACGAATAAAATTAAACTAGTGAAAATGAAACCTGACTTTATTAAACCCACATGGAAAACACTCGGTGGTTCGAAGTCCAGCCACCCTGGAAAGTAGGGAACCACTCGTACGAGGTGAAGTTCGGAATTGATGCTATCGCGTACGGGGGTACGCAGAGCATACTGCAGAGGGCGAAGCGTGACCATATGACTGCGCCATGAAATGTTTTACCCTAAAGATACCCATTCTTTTCTAACTATCGTAGCGCCAGATGAGCAGATGAATTCGGATTAGCCCTTCGTCAGTAACTCTGACAAGTGAGACTTATAGTATAGCTCGTAAATTGATAACTGATAACAACCTGATATCATGTTTCCGGGACAAAATGCCGAATTAACTGCCGAGAAGCTCAGCTACACGAGGATATCGCGTTTCGCCAAAAATCACCATCGTATTTTTCCATCTATTTCCTTGCTTAAAATACGTCGCGTTTGGTCTCGTTTTTTATAATTACGTGCAAATTACTAACATTTCAATCTAATAAAAGCAAAATATCAATTGCTGAATATCATTGTTGGATACCTTTTGGGCTAATAGGTGACTCATGCAGCAGTTGACCTCCAGGAACTGGGAACTTTGAAGGAGTTAGGCTGAAAAAGGTCAGTGGGTGAGAAGAGGGGGGGGGGGCGCGAAACACGTTTCTATTGTTCTCGTGTAACTCGATATTTTTTTCGAATCTAAGGTCTTCGTAATACGATCCCTGCGCGAGCTGGGACCTTTTTTTTATTTTGAAGAAGAGGAAAGCGTCAGAAGGGGGGAGGCGAATGCTGAATGGAGGGGGATAACGGATCTTGGGAAATGCGCTAATGTTACTTTCCCACGGCGCTGAGCTTCTCCCAATGGTAGTTCCATCTCTTGGGAAAGATTCCAACTATGTGCTTGTCGTCATTAGCCATAAATGACACATTGTATTTATTTCGTCTCATTTTCGTCAAACGATGGATGCGGAAAAATTATGCGTCGGAACCGCGATCTTCAAACGATCAATGCGAGAAACGATACTTCGGGGAACGATACATGCGGGAAAAAATTATATTGTCTATAAGGACCTTTATTTGGGACCAGAAACGGCGAACGATCAATGCGGGAACGATAGATCGACGTTCCACCGTAAAACTTTTCTTTTGAAAGCGGAAGTGTAATGACTTCTTTTCTCTGCTATCGTAATACTCTGAAGCCAAAACTGAATCGATCTCTCTAATGAGAGGCATATCATGTTCCCTTCATACCGTTGCTCTGGGAAAAATGGAACGACTTTGTAGCTGTTTATATCGCGACGGCATTGAGGCTTTAACGTAACAATCATAAGCGGATCTAGGGAGGGGCACGGGGGCACATACCCCCCAGACACTTAAAATATATGCAAGATTTTGAATACGGTCACATTATCATTGCGCTCGTTTTGTATCATGAGGTATCCTTGTGCCCCCCCCCCCCCAGAACAAAATCCTGGATACGGCTTTGATTGTGCTCCCCCACTCCCCAGAAAGAAATCCCGGATCCGCCTCTGGTTAACATTTAGGTAAATTGTAATCAATCACACGAAAATTTTGTAAGTTAATCAAGCTCTAACTTGAATGGAGCCGAACCCACGGTAAAGCAGGCGATCTCGCGGGCACGGCAGAAGTGCACCCGGCGATTGATTGGCACGCACGCTTTACCTGCTGCCTAAAATGGCAATAGTTTTTCACTTAAACACAAAATTAAATAAGCTAAATTACTGTTTAGGTATTTTTGACGTTGATTTTTCGTTGTATAGCTATATATATTAGGTGGCAACCTCAGGTATCCATAAGTTTTTCCGACGAAAATTATGCAACCCGATTGACGTCGAGAATTTTGCATTCGATTGTAAGACGGTTTCTGCTTTTCTGCAGGAGTAAGGAGGAAAAAAACCTTGTCTTAGATAGGTGCAAATAGGTACATTATAATTCACTTGGTTTGAAATATATAAAGACGTAATAAATACCTGCTGAAACATGTTATTTTCACCTTCACTTTACTTTATCACTCGTCAAATATTTCCACACAAACTTTCCGGTTGCAACGTAAAACTGGCAAGTCCCAGGTTGACGCATGCGAAAATCGTGTAATGCCGTGTTGCCATAAGCGGAAATCTTATCTCGTTTTCAGGCCGCAACGCGCGAGAATTAGTAACGTCGAGCCGAAAGCTCGCTGTCGCTCGGTTCAAACGCAAGGAGCGTAGTGTCCACCAGTGGTGTCCACAGGTCCACAGGGCATAGCAGGTTGTCCAGGTTAGCGGTCTTCCAATCACAGGTTTGAGGGTGTTGAATAAACGTTCAAATTTTTCGACACAAAGGCCATCTAGATTTAGTTTCGAAAGTGGTCGCTGCAGCCTGTGGGAAGCCTAATAGGGTAGTTTCCTTCATCAAAGAAAACGAAAGGCATTGATTGCGATTCGTTACCCACCATTAGCGTATTCATAATACACAAATTATTTGGTTTTTGAAATACCGGTTTAGACGAATGGCAAGGGTCAAATTTTATCCTCATTTGAAAAAGGCCAGATTGGCGCCCATGCGATTCCACTCCACGTGACGTCACAGGGACCTAGTTTCTACACGAGAGGATAGGAGTTATACATCGTCTGAGGTTACCAATGCATGCATGAGGCACAGAGCTCAGGGAAACATGTCTTAATAATCACCTATTAAAACTGGCTAAGGTCGGAAAGTTTTCTTCGTTTGATAAGGTATTAATGAACCTTTTTTAAGCCAAGCGCTACCAGCCAGCAAGGTACTCAGCTACCCGCTAGCATCCTGCGTCCTATCAGCGCTCAGAGCCTCGATCAAGGTCACCTCACAAGGCGGGAGGGGGAACCAGAAATGCGTCGAACGGACTTTTTCCCATCATTCCTACTTACGCGTCGCGTTTTCGCGCGCTTGAAATTTTTCACTTTTCATTTAATCGCGAAAAATAGGTATCGTCATTTAAAAATCTAAAAGCGTGAAATACGTACTCCAGGAGTAATAATCTTTCGATTTAGGCAATAAACAAATAATAGAAAACCACCCTATTGGGTGGAAGGGGGGCTAAGGAGTGACCGAGGGAGGGGAAACCAAGCCAGTCGAGGAAAGTAAACAAGCTGATGAGAAGTGGTGTCATATTTCAGGAGGGGGGAGAGAAAAGGCCTGCGCTGGGAAAAGATGTCTTTTTTGTTCACGCAACATTCGTTCCCACGCTTTTCTGACCCATGCGACGATGCTCGCCACCGTGAATAGAAGTGCGCCCGCTACGAAAGAAGTTGAAAATTTCTGGGAAGGTATTATTATCAAGATTGAGAGATTTTTAAGGTTTTAGGACGAAATTCACGGCTTTTTCCAGGTTTTTTCACGGTAGACGAAATTCACGGCTAATTCACGGTTTTAAGGTTTTCACGGTTGAGTGGGAACCCTGTTGATTCTAAACTAGGCGATTTATTTGGGAGAGAGACTGCCTGCTATACTGCCTCCTTCATCAAGAGAAGAAGAAAGCCTTCATTGAAGAGATTTTTCAAAAAAGTTGACTAGACATCATCAAATAGCTTTCAATAAAACTAGTAAGATCTTTCTAATTGTGTTTTTTCGTTTGGGTACTGTTTAATTCATGTACACCTTCAGTAACGATATTGCACAAAATATCCCCCGAATTCCGTTTGTCTTTTGTCTTTTTTGAATAACATGCGAAAGATACGCGATCACGAATGTCACTTGCCGAATGCCAATTTTGGTGTAAAAATTATAAGTATCCAAAGTGCGGACTCAACAGTTAAATTTTGTTAAGCTTCTTGATATGCCTTTTTATTTATAGTGGACGTAATAAGTGTGACTAGAATGTCAACTTAAATGCCAGGAGGAAGTTTCACTCGATAGCCAACGGAGTTCTTGTTTTCCAAACTTTTATTTACATTTTCTGCGTATTTTCGAAAGAAATTATAGATGATTTGAGGAATTTTATTAACATATTGTTAAAACTTAGTGAATTGAAATAAAATCCGTGAAAAAAGGTTTTAGTACTTATATTTCGCTCTTTTGGAACGTAACCCCTAATTAGTATGGAAGCCAATGGTTCGACTTTCGTACATTCGAATTTCGTACAAGTTTTCGGGAATGCATTGTGTGCGAAAGTCTGGGACCGCCTGCAGTTGGCATAAAGATATTAAAATCAAAAACTGAACAGTTCATTGACACAAAATGAAGAGGTATAAAATTTCTCCTAACTGATGAAATCAAGAGGTATCCAATTTTCAACATACATAACCCTAACTCTTCTGATAAATTCTGGAAACGGAGGAAAACTCATGATGAGCACTAAATAGATAAATGGCCAAGCAAAACCGTAAGTTCTAACACCAAATCAACTTACATGTCTTACAACCATTGGGTAACTTGAGAATGAGAACAAAGAAGAATTCCCACAGAAGAGTGTTTTCTAATTTAACTGATGCTTCAGTCATCACACCATTTTCTGATGACAATGGTTCAATATTTGGCATTAAGATATTAAAATCAAAAACTGAACAGTGCATTGACACAAATTTACATAAAGCAGAATTATAATTATTCAAATTATATATAGAGCAATGGCAGTATCAAATAACATAACAAATAATGGCAACACTAGCTGGTCAGTAGGAGAAAAACCTATTCAAGAAATGGATCGAACACTTACATGATCCAATGAAGGAGACAATCTTCTCATAGTTAAACTTCTTGGTATCCACGTCTCCAGGACTGCGGAACACTGGCATCAACTCCTTCCCTGACGGAGCACATGGTGCAACAGGTGAAATCACAGGCCTAGCTGGGAGTGACTTAGATTCCTCTTCAGATGGAAGAGATGGGCTACCATTTGGTTCCTTGTCTCCACCCTCAGGTCTACTGGCAGGAGGAGGATTGCAAGAAACAGTGGAGTCCACATTACTTAAGGCTAGAAGCTCTTCGTTCACCTCAAAGCCAAAAGTGAATCCTCCAATGTCGGATGAGGTACAATTCCTGCCACTAGAGCTTCCCACATCACTGCTGGCGCCTGCAGCTGAGCCCTCTTTTGAAGGACCATCCTGCCTGTAGTGATGGTCCATAATCACAACAGGAGGAAGAGATCGGAAGCCAGGCTTTCTACCACTTCCCTTGATTCGAGTTACAGAAATAGCATTCTCTTTGGTTCTCATCGCCACTGGTATAGGAGGTGGTTTTTCAGTTACAGGTAAAACTGCAGCAGCCTTCTCGCTAACTGGTCCAACACTTGCACTGGGTATTTCTGCTTCAACTACCTTACTCTCACAATTAGAAGGGACTGGGGGAGGAACTGGAGCTGGTTTGGAACTTCGCTTTTCTTCTGTAGGATTTACCTTACCCACAGCAGCAGGCTGCTGACCTGCTTTGCCATTCCGCCTCTCTGTTTTCTCATGTATACTCTCCTGGAGGGATGGGTAATAATCCTCAAGGATGTTAGGAGTATTAGTATTGACACTATGAGCTGCCGTTTCAGAGATTTCCACCTTAGGTTGAGAGGAGCAAACAGTAGGAGCAGGGAGGCTACTGGAAACAGTTTTCCCGTCAAGAGCAGTGCAAGTCATTGCATCTTTCTTTTGGGGCTCAGTTACAACTAATGCTGGGGCACTGTTCTGGATGGAAACTTCCCCCTCAGGCATGCTTTCATGTTCTTCCGAGGGTGAGGCTACTGGCACTGGCTTCGGGTTAGTTGATGAACTTGAAACAGTAGGTGGTGTATCTACAGAAGACGCAGGTGGGGAAACAACGGGTACAGATTTGTAACCACTCACAGGTGGTGTACCTATCTTGGCACTGGCAAAATGTGGCACCGGAGGCGTACTTAAAGGGTTTGAAGTAGTCATTGGGGGGAAATTGCAGGCCTGCCCTGAGGGAGGGACTGCAACAGGGGTTTTTGCCTTCTGAGACAGAGCAGGAGCAGGAGGAGTAGGGTTACCAGATGGTGGATTCCCTGGATTACCACCTATCACAGGCATAGTGCTGAACGGCATTCGAGCAATATCTGCATAAGATGCCTGAGGAGTGGAACCACTGGAGGTGGAACAAGGGTCGGCTGGAGGACGTGGCACTGAAGATGACACTGGTAAAGAATGAACACTGTCAGAGTCATCACTGCTTTCACCTGAATGCTCCGATGGAGGCACACTGGATGTTGACTTTAAACAGTCGCCAGAACGCTGGCCACGGTGCCGGCGGTGATGGCGTCTGTAGCTACAAAACCTACCATCACTACCAGTCCCACCTGAGCCCCACATAACAGCCCCCTCTTCATCCTCTTCGGTGCGGTCGTAGCCTCGACTAAATTCATCAGCACGGTCACCATTGCCGCTACCAGACCCTCCACAAGAGTAACTACCCTGAGTGACCTGAGTTCCCCCTCGACCCTCCATCACACCACAACCTCCATCGCCTGTCCCACCCCTACGCTTCTTCCTACGCTGTTTCTTCGTCACAACGTGGAACTCTGTTTCTTCCAGCACCTGAGGACTTGCATCAGTGACTGCGTAAAAGTCTTCCTTAAAGGACGTGGCAACCATGGGAACTTTTTGCGGGGCAACATGAACTGTTCGATTAGTACATGTCTCCACATTACCATTGTCATCGTCTTGAACTTTCTCATTGTGATTACATAAGTCCTCGTTCTTAGCACTTATTTCACTACTAACTTCCTTCCCATCGTCTCCCATTGCACACTTCTGCACTTTCACTTCTTTGGATGGCATACTATAGGATGCAGTTATTGTAAGGTCCTCACTTTTCGTTCGAGAAATCTCCTCCAAGCTATTAGATTTTTTCATCATGCTTCCACGCTGCATTTGATTATGTCTACTACTGCCAGCCGATCGGGGCCCCACCTTAGATGCTGAAGTCTGTTTATCTGCGGACGAGGCAGAGATATCCTCCTCCATATAATTCCTGTCCCTAGGGGTTTTTACTCTCGTGAAATCTGATGCAACACTTCTATCACTCTCACGACGAATGTTATTCCGTCGCACACGCTCGACTGGACCACTGTAAGAATTCTTAGACTTCTTATCCTCATCCATTCCGATGAACTTAAGGACGCGATCTAGATCTTGGTCACCACAGTATCCTTCCACACTTTCAGACATGTACCCCTCATCCTGAAACTGGAATTGAAAGAAATTGATTAAGTCACATTTACTTAAAAATGCTTAGAATTACCAAGACAATAAAAAGTTTTTTTTTAACTTTTCTTACATCATGAACCTTTCCCATAATACCAGTAGTGGATGCAGAAAAAACTCAAGGAGGGACACAAAAGGTATCTTGAACTACATTTATTTCTGTTGTAATGGCAAAACATTAAGTCACATGAAAAGTTTAAGAAAGTTATATTTAAACTGATAATGCGCATGAACAAGATAATGCCATCTTATGATATAAAAAAAGTTATAATTGTGGTTCAGCAATGTTAGGCAATGCAGACATGCGCCCCCATGTGTTTCCGCCACTGCA